>NC_090442.1:537451598-538701598 GCF_031143425.1 Pleurodeles waltl | reverse complement strand
AGAAATTTTGTTGAGACTGTTCTTAGTTATTTTGTTATTGATTGAGAGCCCAGTAACATCAGAGGTGGGAATAGAGAAAAGCAATTGAGACACCTTGAATCTAGATATATTTTGAATTTGAACAGTACGATCCAGATCTGGTTAAACATGGAGGAAGAACTGAGTGTTTATTTATAAAGGCAAAAATTGAGATAAGCCTGGTCTGTTATCCAAAATAGCCAGTCAGGAGATGAATCAATGATTGTGGGTATTTGTAATGATGTGGGCACACTGTTATTAGTGGCAGAGAACAGAAGGAAGAGATTTCAGAATTTTAGTAAAGCAGAAAAACAGGCACCACAAAAACTAAAACCAGATGAGTCAGTAATCATTAAACCAGCAGATAAGGGGAGAGGAACAGTAATTCCTCCAGTCGAGATGTACCATGCAGAATGCAAAAGATTGTTGGACAATTACATTATAAGAAGTTGTCAGCCTGAGATCAGGGGGGAAATAGAATTCCTGGTACAAGGGGGTGGATAACAGAAAAAGAGGCATCTATCTTAGTTGAAAAAGAACCAAAAGCTCCTTACTTCTACATCCTACCTAAGGTCCTAATGTCCACAAACAAAAAATACCCCCCCATGCAGACCGATAGTGTTGAGAATAGGCTCAATTCTAGAGCCCCTCCCTGTAGATTGTTTTCTTAAACCTATCGTGGGCACAATGCCATCATATCTAAAGGACACAAAACATGTTCTCAACAAGTTTGCTGACACTAGTGTTGATCCATAGACTGAACTATTATTATTGACTCTAGATGTGGAGTCACATTATACAATATCCCACAAGAAGCAATGCTCAAGGTTATTGAGAAGCTACTCATCTCTAGACAAGAGAGAAAGATGACACCAGCAACATTTATGCTGAACAATGCTCATGTGGTGCTCACAAGGAATGTCTTTGTATTTGAGGGGGAATATTTTCTCCAGATCAATGGGACATCTATGGCGTACACCTGTGCACCAAGTCTGGCCTGTCTCTATGTATATAATTTTGAAGTGGATTTAGTTTATGCGGAAGACAATCCATTCTCTCTGGCAATATGAGATGTGGAAGAGGCACATAGATGACATTTTGGGAATCTGGCGAGGAATGAAGAAAGAAGAAGAGGAGGGTGGTGCTTGGCTAAAAAGCATGGAACCCTTTCCTCAGATTCACTATGATTATGAGCAACAGTGAGTTACTTTTTTGGACTGCAAGATCTATCCTGACAAAGGGATTAAAAAAATGTAAGTATATTATAAACCAACAGATAGATAGTCTGTTAAGGTACAACAGTTTCCATCCCCCAGCCCTTAAAGATGGTCCGCCAATAGGACAGTTCCGGAGCTTAGGGAGCAACTGCACAGAGGTCAAGAAATACCAGGAACATGCTGATAAACTATCCGCCAAACTAAGAAAGACAATACCCAGAGCGAATTATTCAAGGAGCAAGAAAACGTGCCAGGAATAACAACAGAGATGCTCTCCTGAGCTCATATAAATGACCATAGAAGTCTAGGACAATCTGCGTCACCACCTTTTGCCCAAACTCCAATGAGGTAACAAAGCTGATCAAAAAACACTGGGGCATCTTGAACTTCGGCAACCTAAGGATTGAGCAGCCTCTCTTTTCATTCAAGCACAGCCAAAACCTAAGGGATGCTCTAGTACACACAAGAAAAAGAACATTAACACCCAGAGGACACAGTGGAATACCTCAAACGCTAAAGGACATCAAACTTGCGGTGGTTGTGAGGTTTGTGCCTTTACAAAAAATGCATATCAGTGGACCTGGGCTTGCCCAGACCTTGGATGCTAAACCAACTGACAAACTGTAACTCCAGTGATGTAAAATATGTGCTAAAATGCCCTTATAGTCTCCTATGTATGGGTATGACAACTAGGAAGGTAAAAATGTGTATCACCGAATATAGGAGTACCATAAGATGCAAAAGAGACAACACAAAACTGACCAGACACTTTGTGGAAATTAATCATACCACAGATGACATACAGTCGTTTGTCATCGAAACACTGGAGCACAGACATCACAATATAAGCAAGGCACTTCTCAAATATGAGCAGAGATGGGTATTCAGGTTGAAAAGAGACACCCAAGAAGTGAATGATGATATTTCCTGTGGTCCACCATGAGTAATTAAGACCCTCTAAGACAAACTATAGTGCATCTGTCTTCCCGAAATGTAACACATTGCTCCAAATACAGAATTCGGAAGTCACTTGAAAGATCAAGGCTAGACCCTAGTTGGGGAAAGCCACAATATCACATGTACACAAAATAATGTTTAATACTCCCTTTATTAACATTAAGGGGGTCATTCTGACCCCGGCGGTCTAAGACCGCCGGGGCCAGGGTCGGCGGGAGCACCGCTGACAGGCCGGCGGTGCCCCGCAGGGCATTCTGACCGCGGCGGTTCAGCCGCTGCCAGAAAGGGTAAACCGGCGGTCTCCCGCCGGTTTACCGCTGCCCTTAGAATCCCCCATGGCGGCGCAGCTTGCTGCGCCGCCATGGGGGATTCTGACACCCCCTACCGCCATCCTGTTCCTGGCGGTTCGCCCGCCAAGAACAGGATGGCGGTTGGGGGTGCCGCGGGGCCCCTGGGGGCCCCTGCTGTGCCCATGCCAATGGCATGGGCACAGCAGGGGCCCCCGTAAGAGGGCCCCACAAAGTATTTCAGTGTCTGCCTAGCAGACACTGAAATACGCGACGGGTGCAACTGCACCCGTCGCACCTTCCCACTCCGCCGGCTCAATTCTGAGCCGGCATCCTAGTGGGAAGGTTGATTTGCCCTGGGCTGGCGGGCAGCCTTTTGGCGGCCGCCCGCCCGCCAGCCCAGGGCAAATCTCAGAATCACCGCAGCGGTCTTTCGACCGCGGTGCGGTGTTCTGACGGCGGAACCTTGGCGGACGGCCACCGCCGTCCGCCAAGGTTAGAATCAGCCCCTAAGTCTGCAACAATAATGACGCACCACACATTTCCCATAGTAGGGTACACCATGAGTCCCTGCTTCGGTTGCGTTAATAATAATGTAAAAAGGCATGTGTTCCACTAAACTGTACCACTTGGTAAAGTCGATGATGATATCCTGAGTCAGATCCTTTGCATTACCTGGCACTACAAGGCCCAACTTCCTTTGCTCTCAAATTAAAATGCAAGTGTTCACCCCAGGAAAACACATTCGCCTGCTCAACACACGTGCAGGTGCCGGCACAAGGTTTAGTCCCCCACTAAATTCGACGCACCTGCACACATGTGCTCAGAGGCTTCCTCTGCCCATGTTACAATTCCCCCATAGTGAGGGACGACGTGACATGACGGAAAATGAGAGGCACGCAACAAGCTGTTGGGCGTACGCTGCACCGGGTGAAACTGGAAAGGGACCTATAAATAGACAGCAATTCCCTCTCAGGCTATTGGCTAACTACAACTATCGTCAACTGCAGATTACGGAAATCCACTAATTGATTCACAGCACACTCTCCTTGTTAATTTTTCAGATTACTGGGAATTTAATTTGATTGTGGAATATACCGGGGTGGAGGTTATAAAGTTAATTAAACCAAAACAAAAAACGTACCGTTTAGCTCCTTGAGGTTTACTACACCTCTTTGCATCCCAACGCTCTGTTCGGTACCTAGGTTTCTTTGTCACTACTGATTATTCACAATTATTCCACATAAAGTACAAAACAATGTTAAAAGATTATTGGATAGATGGACTACACTTCCTCTAGCACTAGAAGGTAGGGTGGCGTTAATTAAAATTGCCATTCTTCCAGTAGCACTACTTCTTTTTGCTAATCTTCCTATTAAAATAAATTCATCATATTTTAAAGAATTAGTCCAGCTTTTAAAAAGGTTTATATGGAATAACAAACAGTCAAGGGTCAAGTTTGCAGTTTTATAACTAAACACATCACAGGGAGGACTTGCCCTACCCCATTACCAGACTTATTATCAGTTTCACTTTCATCAGATTTAGTTATGTTTGATAACTTTATTCTAATGTGTATGGTCAATGAATCTTCAAGTGACCTACCTGCTTTCTTGAAGACAGCAAAGCTCCCCAAAAAAATGAGATACAAGACACTCAAGGCTTTTGAGCATCTTATTAACACATTTTATGAAACCTAGCAGATTCCTCAATTTCACACGTTCACTTTGTTACAGGATTGCAAATTGCTAGGTCTTTCTTTACCCAAATCCATTATTGAAGTTTGGAAGACCAATGGGATCACCAGGTTGAAAAATCCTTTTGTGGGTGGGAAGCCTTTATCATGAGAGGAGGTAATTCCGCGTCTTGGGGTAGAAGCGTGCCCGCTAATGCTTAACTTCAAGCAATTAACTAACATTCTAGCCAGAAAATATCAGGAGATGAGAAAAGAATCACATGCAGTGAGTCTTCTCTTAGTCAAGAGCAAAATAACCGGTATGGGCAATTGGAATCGGGCACTTCATAAAAACTCAGGGCAGATTATGAGTTTGGCAGTTGGAAAAACCCAACTGCCAAATTCCCAATGAGGAGACCGTCACGGTGCTGGCGGGCTCCCCACCAGCCCCATTATGAGTTTTCCACTGTGCTGACTGGTGCAAACCAAGATTTCCGCCGGTCAGCCCAGTGAAAACGTGCAGTGGCATTCGACTCAGCTCCACATGCAGCCGAGTCCAATTCCGTTGTGTGGGAAAACAGGGCTGATTGCAGAGGCCCCCTAACTTTTTGCCCCCATTTTCCACTTTATGCTGGTGTTTTCCTTACTCTGATGTCTGCCCTGGGTACTGCTAACCAGTCCCAGGGCCTGTGCTCTGTGTAAAATAGATATGCAAATTAGGCTAATTATAATTGGCTAAGTTAACCTACCTAAAAGTCCCTAGTATATGGTAGGGCATGTAGGTTTAGGGACCACAGCATAGGTGGTGCACACCTAGGTGCACTGCTGAGGTGCCCAGTGTCATTTTAAAAGCAAGCCTGCCTTGCTGGCTGCTTTTAAATTAAAGTTATATGCAAATTCGACTTTGGAATTAAAGGTACTTCCAAAGTCTTAAACTACCTTATTTTTACATATATGTCACCCCTAAGGTGTGCCCTATGTGCCCCTAGGGCTGGGTGCCATGTAACTATAAGCAGGGACTTTATAAAAATAGATTTATAAGCCCTGGTGAGGTAAAAACAGCCAAATTCGTTTTTCCCTCATTGAAGTAAATGGCCTTCATAGGCTAGAATGGGCAGACTTTATTTAAAATTTTAAAGTCTCCTTAAATGTTACATACCAAGAATTTGGTATCAAATTAATTGTTGTAATAAATCCCACAACTTCCAGTTGTTGGATTTAATATAACTTGTTCAGGTAAAAAGTTTAGACTTTACCTAAAAAGTTGCCAATTTCAGCTCTGCATTGTTTTTGCTGCTGTGCTCTGATTGGCCAGCCTGCAGCAGCTTCTGCCAGGCTGCCTTGATGAGGTGTGAAGTGGCCTGGCTTCACACAAAGGAATGTGCTTGGGGGAGAGAATCTCCCCTCAGCAGATGGTGAGGCAGGAAGGGGGAGGGCTGCCAAACTGGTCTTCAAAGGCAGAGAAGGACATTTGGAGCACCCAGCAACACCCCCACATCCTGCAACCCCAGACAATTAGGTGCCCCCTTGATTAGATTAGGAGAGGGCAGGAGAGGGGTGTGTTTATGATTTTTAGCCACACCAGTGGGTGGGCTCAGCCAGATGTAACCTCCAAAAATCAGATTCAGCCATGTTGGATTTTTAGAGACTGTTGCCTTCTGGGATGGATTTTTGCCACACTTCCCAGGAAGTGGTCATCACAGGGGGACGACCCTGTCCCTGATTGGAGAACCAGGACCCCCCTGCTTTTCACCCAGGAGCAAGGATAAAACTGGCAGACCTGCACCCACACCTCAGATCCCCACCAAATTTCAAGAAGAAAGAACTTAAGGAGAAGAAGGACTGCCCTGCTGGACCCCTGGCCTGCACCTGGAACCTGCACTCAGAAGGACTGCACCAGCTGCACACTTGGGCTTCACCACAAGAAGGACTTTGCCTGGCTTCAACTGGTTCAAGGAGGGACTCCCTGTTTGCTACAGGTGAAAAATTGCTAACCAGAGTCCCCTGCACCAACTCCTGAAGAAAGCGACCAGCTGACCACTGTCCAGTGGCCAAAAAGGAGTTTGCGCCAGGTGCATTCTGGGAGTTGAAGTCCGCACCCCCCAAGGACCATCACAGAACTTCTGGACCCTTGGGGTGAGCTGTGGACCCCAAAAGAACCTTAAAAGAACATCTGGGTGAAGCCCCAGAAGTTTGGAAAAGATTTGAGAATTTTTGGAAAAAAAGCTCCAGAGAGGGACCGACCCGCCGCGGAAATTCTAGCCGGCTTGCCTCAACCGCGACCCGGCCTGACTTCGTGGTTCGTCCCGGTAAAGAAAAACATCCAAAAAAGAGACTAAGTCCGAAGGTAAAAAGTTGACTGGGACCTCCCAGCCATCGTATCCGAGAAGGGCTCCATGGACGTCGGATCAAGATCCAGGTTTACCCCGGTCGAAGGATTTTCATCTCGAAAAAACGACTAAGTCCGAAGGTAAAAGTCTCCACCGAGGAAACCCACATCGTGTATCCGGACAAGGGCTCCAGGAGGTCGGATTCAACTGGCAGGTTCGTCCCGGTGAAGAAAAACTTCAAAATAAAGACTAAGTCAGAAGGTAACTTTTTAACCGAGGCCTCCCGCGACCTGTAGCCGAGCAGGGCTCCATCGCGGTCGGCCTGAAACTTTGACTTTGCTCCGGTCCTGGTGCAACCAGATGACCCGATTGGCGCTTTTTGTTTCTAAGCGCTAGAAAAATAATAATACTTTAAAAATTCATATCTCCGGTTCCCCTGAACCAATTTTATTCGTTTTTGTGTCATTTTAAAGATAAAAATATAAACTATTTTTATAAATTGGTTTTGGATTTTTAAACTGTTTCCTGTGTTTTATTTAATTACTGTTTTGTGATATTTGAATGCTTTACACTTTGTCTCCTAAGTTAAGCCTTGACGCTCGTTGCCAAGCTACCAGGGGTTGAGCTGGGATTAATTTACTGAGACCTAACTGTACCTAGGTGGAGGTTAGTGGCTTGTTGCTAGGTGTAGGTACCAACCTGCCCTTACCAATAACCCATTTTCCAACATAATTGGAAGCAGCGACGGGATCCTGTACTTGTGTTCAATATCACGTTACAGTTTTGGGTAAAACAAATTAAAAATCCTTTAAATTGTCCTAGTGCAAAAATTGTTTTTAATTTTTAAATTTGGATTAATTTCAATTATTGAATTTTTGTAATTTTTCTAAATTCTTGTTTCCAATTTTGGCAAAAAGTTTTTGTTGACACAAAACTAGGGAACCATGGAGCTTGATCTGGCTAGCCTACCCACACTGACAGTAGTCCAGCTTAGGGGGTTGTGTATTGAAAGAGGGTTGCCTGCAACCACTGATCTCAGGAAGCAAATCCTGATCACATCCCTGACAGCATGGGCTGAGGCCCAAGAGGTAGAGTCAGAAGAAGCTCCAGAGGAGGGAGAAAGAAGGGAGGATGCAAGCTCTAACCACTCAGGGGAGGGAAGGCATCTGAGCCCAAGTGAGGATGAGGAAGAACGGTCCTCAGTAAATACAGTCACTAGGGGAAGATCCAAAGCTAGTGGTGGGAAGGGGGTCCTTTCAGGAGGAGAGAACCCATCCATCAGAGAAAGAGAGCTGGAGGCCCAGCTAGCATACATAGCTTTGGAAGCAGAGAAGCTGGCCCTAGAAAAGAAAAAGTGGGCATACAAAGAGAAAAGAGATGGAAGCAGCGATAAAGAAGCTGAGGTGTCCATGGGTGGGGGAGTTTGCCCCAGATTACCCAAGGGGGTGGTTCCTGCTTATGTAGAGGGGGATGACATAGATAAGTGGCTGGGGGCCTTTGAGAGGGCCCTCCAGATGAGGAGAGTCAAGCCTCAGTACTGGGGTTCCCTTTTGTGGGAGTTGGTCCCCAACTCAGGGAGGGATAGGCTTCTGACCTTAAGGGGGGAGGAGGCAGATTCATACCCTAGTATGAAGAGGTGCTTAGCCAAGAAGTTTGGTCTGACCCCAGAGCAATATAGAATGAAGTTCAGGGACACCCAGAAGGTCAGTACCCAGTCTTGGGTTGACTTTGTGGACATTTCACTAAAGGCACTAGAGGGCTGGATTATTGGTAACAAAGTAGATACTTATGAGGGGTTATACAATCTGATCATGAGAGAGCACATCTTGACCAATTGTACCCAAGAAAGGTTACGCCAGCATCTAGTGGACTCTAAGCAGACCAACCCTAGAGAGCTAGGGGAGGCAGCTGATGAGTGGTTGAGAACCAGGGTGGTTGTCAAGTCCCAGGGGGGAGACTCCAAGAAGGGGGGGACAGGTCCCCAAAAACCTAAGGAGGGAGGTGGTAAGCCCACCACAGAGACTCCCTCTGTACCCCAGAACCCTAAGAAGGAGGAGAGTAAATCCCACTCCCACTCTGACCAGCAGAGACAGTTAGACCCTGGGTTAAAAAAACTCTTGGACAGTAGGGCTTGCTTTGACTGTCAGCAGACAGGTCACTTCAGAGGAGATGCAGCCTGTCCAAAGAAGGTGGTTAGCATTGGGCTGTCCAGTGTAGCCATGGAGGAGGATTCCTCAGATGATGAAGTCCTCTTAGCATTAAGCTGGGAGACAGGACCAGATGGTAAGCTGGTGATCCCTGAGGGTGGAAGTAGGCACTTCCACCACATTCAAGTGAATGGGATCCCTACCACTGGCCTGAGAGACACCTGTGCCAGTCACACTATAGTGAGTGACCGGTTAGTGACCCCAGACATGTATGTCCCAGGAAAGACAAAGAAAGTCAGGATAGCCACAGGGTGGTCACCTCCAAACCTGTAGCCATAGTGCCCCTAGAGAGGGAGGGTATCCTTGACTGGATTAGGGTGGTAGTCAGTGCTGACCTTCCCCTAGATTGTATTCTGGGCAATGACCTCCCAGAGGTGAGTTGGTCACAGATGGGGTGGTCGCCCAGGGCGCCCCCCCAACCCAAAGTCCTGGGGAGTCAGTCCCTACAGTTAGGAGACAGGGGTCCCCAAGAAAAGGAAAGAAGAAAAGGAAGGGTAGGCCACTCTTAAAGAGAGTTCCAGGGAGCCAAGGGCCTTCTGCCCCAGTAAGGGGGGAGCCCAGAGTTGGCACTGGTGAGGCCTCACCTGACCCCAAGGAAGTCCTGAGTAGTCAGGCAGCTGTCCAGATGCAAGGTGTTGCCCCTGCACTGACAGAAGGGAGAGTGGAAGGAGGGTGTCTGCCACAGGAGGTGGGGGCCCCCAACTCTAGACAGCAAGAGGGGTGCCAGGACCCCAAAGTTGCCCCTAAAGCAGCTCAGCCACCTGTCAGTGCAGAGCTTAGGGTGGGTTCTGGGTACTGACAGCTGTCAGTAGCCTCTGCTGGGTGCTAGCCTTCCTGGCAGCAATGTACTTGGCCTGGGAGGCAGACCCCAGGGCCAATAGCAAAGTAGGCCCCCTGACCCTATTGGTCATGGTGGGGTTGCTCAAGTGTTGGGTGACCTCTTTGGGTAAGCTAGGTGTTGCCCTAGCAAAGTTTGGAGTAAGGGAGGTGGGCACCTCACTACCCAAGTTGGCATAGAGAAAGGAGGAAGACCCCCCTAGAGGGAAGTTTCAGTTTGAGGTGGGTCCTTTCACTGTTGGGATGGCTTCACTACCCAGAGGGAGTGACCCTGACAGGAGGATGTAAGGCAGAGTAGGCCCTGCAAAGGGACAGCCAGTTTTCTTCACTGTCTTCCTCGCCTAACAAGCCAGGAAGACTCTCCCAGGGTTGGGCTGAGTCTCCTGGGCGTGTGGGCTGGGGGGGGGGGTTGTGTGGGAAAACAGGGCTGATTGCAGAGGCCCCCTAACTTTTTGCCCCCATTTTCCACTTTATGCTGGTGTTTTCCTGACTCTGATGGTGCCCTGGGTACTGCTAACCAGTCCCAGGGCCTGTGCTCTGTGTAAAATAGATATGCAAATTAGGCTAATTATAATTGGCTAAGTTAACCTACCTATAAGTCCCTAGTATATGGTAGGGCATGTAGGTTTAGGGACCACAGCATAGGTGGTGCACACCTAGGTGCACTGCTGAGGTGCCCAGTGTCATTTTAAAAGCAAGCCTGCCTTGCTGGCTGCTTTTAAATTAAAGTTATATGCAAATTCGACTTTGGAATTAAAGGTACTTCCAAAGTCTTAAACTACCTTATTTTTACATATAAGTCACCCCTAAGGTGTGCCCTATGTGCCCCTAGGGCTGGGTGCCATGTAACTATAAGCAGGGACTTTATAAAAATAGATTTATAAGCCCTGGTGAGGTAAAAACAGCCAAATTCGTTTTTCCCTCATTGAAGTAAATGGCCTTCATAGGCTAGAATGGGCAGACTTTATTTTAAATTTTAAAGTCTCCTTAAATGTTACATACCAAGAATTTGGTATCAAATTAATTGTTGTAATAAATCCCACAACTTCCAGTTGTTGGATTTAATATAACTTGTTCAGGTAAAAAGTTTCGACTTTACCTAAAAAGTTGCCAATTTCAGCTCTGCATTGTTTTTGCTGCTGTGCTCTGATTGGCCAGCCTGCAGCAGCTTCTGCCAGGCTGCCTTGATGAGGTGTGAAGTGGCCTGGCTTCACACAAAGGAATGTGCTTGGGGGAGAGAATCTCCCCTCAGCAGATGGTGAGGCAGGAAGGGGTAGGGCTGCCAAACTGGTCTTCAAAGGCAGAGAAGGACATTTGGAGCACCCAGCAACACCCCCACATCCTGCAACCCCAGACAATTAGGTGCCCCCTTGATTAGATTAGGAGAGGGCAGGAGAGGGGTGTGTTTATGATTTTTAGCCACACCAGTGGGTGGGCTCAGCCAGATGTAACCTCCAAAAATCAGATTCAGCCATGTTGGATTTTTAGAGACTGTTGCCTTCTGGGATGGATTTTTGCCACACTTCCCAGGAAGTGGTCATCACAGGGGGACGACCCTGTCCCTGATTGGAGAACCAGGACCCCCCTGCTTTTCACCCAGGAGCAAGGATAAAACTGGCAGACCTGCACCCACACCTCAGATCCCCACCAAATTTCAAGAAGAAAGAACTTAAGGAGAAGAAGGACTGCCCTGCTGGACCCCTGGCCTGCACCTGGAACCTGCACTCAGAAGGACTGCACCAGCTGCACACTTGGGCTTCACCACAAGAAGGACTTTGCCTGGCTTCAACTGGTTCAAGGAGGGACTCCCTGTTTGCTACAGGTGAAAAATTGCTAACCAGAGTCCCCTGCACCAACTCCTGAAGAAAGCGACCAGCTGACCACTGTCCAGTGGCCAAAAAGGAGTTTGCGCCAGGTGCATTCTGGGAGTTGAAGTCCGCACCCCCCAAGGACCATCACAGAACTTCTGGACCCTTGGGTTGAGCTGTGGACCCCAAAAGAACCTTAAAAGAACATCTGGGTGAAGCCCCAGAAGTTTGGAAAAGATTTGAGAATTTTTGGAAAAAAAGCTCCAGAGAGGGACCGACCCGCCGCGGAAATTCTAGCTGGCTTGCCTCAACCGCGACCCGGCCTGACTTCGTGGTTCGTCCCGGTAAAGAAAAACATCCAAAAAAGAGACTAAGGCCCTCATTCTGACCTTGGCGGTCTTTTCGCAAGACCGCCGAGTTACCGCCGCGGTAAAGACCGCCGACCGCGGCGGTATGCCGCTGCGCGTATTCCGACCGCTGGGAGCGTTCCGCCGGAATACCGCCAGCAGCCACACTGGCGGTCGGCGGGAAAGTGGAGACTGGTCAACCTCCACCGCCACGCCAGCAGAACACCGCCCCCAGAATTACGACCCACATTTCTGTGTGGCGGTCTTCTGTTGGCGGTCTTCTGTTGGCGGTCACGTCCCTATGGCTCCCGTCGCCTCCCGGAGGACCAACGCACAAGGTAAGTTGATCGTCCGTGAGGGGAGGGGGTGGGGGGGTGTTGTGTGATGTGTGCGTGCATGGGGGTGTGCGTGTGAGTGTGTAGAGGGGTGCTGCTGTGTCTATGGGTAATGTGTGCTGTTCGGCAGGTGCGCATGTCGGCATGTATGTGTGCGGGTATGTGTCCCCGTTGTGTATGTGTGTGTAGGGGGTGTGTATATGTGCATGTTGGGGGTGTGTGCATGTCGGGGTACATGTATGTACATGTCGGGGTGGGGGTGGGGAGGGGGTTCGTACCACCTCTGGGGGGTGGCAGGGGGGTGGAGGGTGTGGGGGGAGGACTCGGGTGGGTAGTGGGGGGTGGGGGAGACCCCTATCAGTGCCAGGGAAGGAATTCCCTGGCCCCGATAGTGCTTACCGCCATGGTTCGCACGGCGGTTCCCGCCCGCAAGAAACCGCGGCGGTAGGCAGGGTCATAATACCCTTGGCGGTCTTGGGACGACCGCGGGGCCGGAGTGCGCAAACTCCAGCCCCGCGGTCATGACCGCCGCGGCGGTCGGAGTGGAGAAGTAGCGGTCGGTCGCGGCGGGGACCGCCGCGGTCAGAATGCCATTTTTAATACCGCCGGTCTGTTCGCGGTCCGACCGCCGTCTCTCCGCCGACCGCCAGGGTCAGAATGAGGGCCTAAGTCCGAAGGTAAAAAGTTGACTGGGACCTCCCAGCCATCATATCCGAGAAGGGCTCCATGGACGTCGGATCAAGATCCAGGTTTACCCCGGTCGAAGGATTTTCATCTCGAAAAAACGACTAAGTCCGAAGGTAAAAGTCTCCACCGAGGAAACCCACATCGTGTATCCGGACAAGGGCTCCAGGAGGTCGGATTCAACTGGCAGGTTCGTCCCGGTGAAGAAAAACTTCAAAATAAAGACTAAGTCAGAAGGTAACTTTTTAACCGAGGCCTCCCGCTACCTGTAGCCGAGCAGGGCTCCATCGCGGTCGGCCTGAAACTTTGACTTTGCCCCGGTCCTGGTGCAACCAGATGACCCGATTGGCGCTTTTTGTTTCTAAGCGCTAGAAAAATAATAATACTTTAAAAATTCATATCTCCGGTTCCCCTGAACCAATTTTATTCGTTTTTGTGTCATTTTAAAGATAAAAATATAAACTATTTTTATAAATTGGTTTTGGATTTTTAAACTGTTTCCTGTGTTTTATTTAATTACTGTTTTGGGATATTTGACTGCTTTACACTTTGGTGGTCATTCTGACCCTGGCGGTCTTTGACCGCCAGGGCGGAGGACCGCGGGAGCACCGCCGACAGGCCGGCGGTGCTCCAATGGGGATTCCGACCGCGGCGGTAAAGCCGCGGTCGGACCGGCACCACTGGCGGGGTCCCGCCAGTGTACCGCGGCCCCATTGAATCCTCCGCGGCGGCGCAGCTTGCTGCACCGCCGCGGGGATTCCGACCCCCCCTACCGCCATCCAGATCCCGGCGGTCGGACCGCCGAGATCCGGATGGCGGTAGGGGGGGTTGCGGGGCCCCTGGGGGCCCCTGCAGTGCCCATGCCACTGGCATGGGCATTGCAGGGGCCCCCGTAAGAGGGCCCCTACATGTATTTCACTGTCTGCTGCGCAGACAGTGAAATACGCGACGGGTGCAACTGCACCCGTCGCACAGCTTCCACTCCGCCGGCTCGATTCCGAGCCGGCTTCATCGTGGAAGCCTCTTTCCCGCTGGGCTGGCTGGCGGTCTGAAGGCGACCGCCCGCCAGCCCAGCGGGAAAGTCAGAATTACCGCCGCGGTCTTTCGACCGCGGAACGGTAACCTGACGGCGGGACTTTGGCGGGCGGCCTCCGCCGCCCGCCAAGGTCAGAATGAGGGCCTTTGTCTCCTAAGTTAAGCCTTGACGCTTGTTGCCAAGCTACCAGGGGTTGAGCTGGGATTAATTTACTGAGACCTAACTGTACCTAGGTGGAGGTTAGTGGCTTGTTGCTAGGTGTAGGTACCAACCTGCCCTTACCAATAACCCATTTTCCAACATAATTGGAAGCAGCGACGGGATCCTGTACTTGTGTTCAATATCACGTTACAGTTTTGGGTAAAACAAATTAAAAATCCTTTAAATTGTCCTAGTGCAAAAATTGTTTTTAATTTTTAAATTTGGATTAATTTCAATTATTGAATTTTTGTAATTTTTCTAAATTCTTGTTTCCAATTTTGGCAAAAAGTTTTTGTTGACACAAAACTAGGGAACCATGGAGCTTGATCTGGCTAGCCTACCCACACTGACAGTAGTCCAGCTTAGGGGGTTGTATATTGAAAGAGGGTTGCCTGCAACCACTGATCTCAGGAAGCAAATCCTGATCACATCCCTGACAGCATGGGCTGAGGCCCAAGAGGTAGAGTCAGAAGAAGCTCCAGAGGAGGGAGAAAGAAGGGAGGATGCAAGCTCTAACCACTCAGGGGAGGGAAGGCATCTGAGCCCAAGTGAGGATGAGGAAGAACGGTCCTCAGTAAATACAGTCACTAGGGGCAGATCCAAAGCTAGTGGTGGGAAGGGGGTCCTTTCAGGAGGAGAGAACCCATCCATCAGAGAAAGAGAGCTGGAGGCCCAGCTAGCATACATAGCTTTGGAAGCAGAGAAGCTGGCCCTAGAAAAGAAAAAGTGGGCATACAAAGAGAAAAGAGATGGAAGCAGCGATAAAGAAGCTGAGGTGTCCATGGGTGGGGGAGTTTGCCCCAGATTACCCAAGGGGGTGGTTCCTGCTTATGTAGAGGGGGATGACATAGATAAGTGGCTGGGGGCCTTTGAGAGGGCCCTCCAGATGAGGAGAGTCAAGCCTCAGTACTGGGGTTCCCTTTTGTGGGAGTTGGTCCCCAACTCAGGGAGGGATAGGCTTCTGACCTTAAGGGGGGAGGAGGCAGATTCATACCCTAGTATGAAGAGGTGCTTAGCCAAGAAGTTTGGTCTGACCCCAGAGCAATATAGAATGAAGTTCAGGGACACCCAGAAGGTCAGTACCCAGTCTTGGGTTGACTTTGTGGACATTTCACTAAAGGCACTAGAGGGCTCGATTATTGGTAACAAAGTAGATACTTATGAGGGGTTATACAATCTGATCATGAGAGAGCACATCTTGACCAATTGTACCCAAGAAAGGTTACGCCAGCATCTAGTGGACTCTAAGCAGACCAACCCTAGAGAGCTAGGGGAGGCAGCTGATGAGTGGTTGAGAACCAGGGTGGTTGTCAAGTCCCAGGGGGGAGACTCCAAGAAGGGGGGGACAGGTCCCCAAAAACCTAAGGAGGGAGGTGGTAAGCCCACCACAGAGACTCCCTCTGTACCCCAGAACCCTAAGAAGGAGGAGAGTAAATCCCACTCCCACTCTGACCAGCAGAGACAGTTAGACCCTGGGTTAAAAAAACTCTTGGACAGTAGGGCTTGCTTTGACTGTCAGCAGACATGTCACTTCAGAGGAGATGCAGGTGCATTCTGGGAGTTGAAGTCCGCACCCCCCAAGGACCATCACAGAACTTCTGGACCCTTGGGTTGAGCTGTGGACCCCAAAAGAACCTTAAAAGAACATCTGGGTGAAGCCCCAGAAGTTTGGAAAAGATTTGAGAATTTTTGGAAAAAAAGCTCCAGAGAGGGACCGACCCGCCGCGGAAATTCTAGCTGGCTTGCCTCAACCGTGACCCGGCCTGACTTCGTGGTTCGTCCCGGTAAAGAAAAACATCCAAAAAAGAGACTAAGTCCGAAGGTAAAAAGTTGACTGGGACCTCCCAGCCATCATATCCGAGAAGGGCTCCATGGACGTCGGATCAAGATCCAGGTTTACCCCGGTCGAAGGATTTTCATCTCGAAAAAACGACTAAGTCCGAAGGTAAAAGTCTCCACCGAGGAAACCCACATCGTGTATCCGGACAAGGGCTCCAGGAGGTCGGATTCAACTGGCAGGTTCGTCCCGGTGAAGAAAAACTTCAAAATAAAGACTAAGTCAGAAGGTAACTTTTTAACCGAGGCCTCCCGCGACCTGTAGCCGAGCAGGGCTCCATCGCGGTCGGCCTGAAACTTTGACTTTGCCCCGGTCCTGGTGCAACCAGATGACCCGATTGGCGCTTTTTGTTTCTAAGCGCTAGAAAAATAATAATACTTTAAAAATTCATATCTCCGGTTCCCCTGAACCAATTTTATTCGTTTTTGTGTCATTTTAAAGATAAAAATATAAACTATTTTTATAAATTGGTTTTGGATTTTTAAACTGTTTCCTGTGTTTTATTTAATTACTGTTTTGGGATATTTGAATGCTTTACACTTTGTCTCCTAAGTTAAGCCTTGACGCTCGTTGCCAAGCTACCAGGGGTTGAGCTGGGATTAATTTACTGAGACCTAACTGTACCTAGGTGGAGGTTAGTGGCTTGTTGCTAGGTGTAGGTACCAACCTGCCCTTACCAATAACCCATTTTCCAACATAATTGGAAGCAGCGACGGGATCCTGTACTTGTGTTCAATATCACGTTACAGTTTTGGGTAAAACAAATTAAAAATCCTTTAAATTGTCCTAGTGCAAAAATTGTTTTTAATTTTTAAATTTGGATTAATTTCAATTATTGAATTTTTGTAATTTTTCTAAATTCTTGTTTCCAATTTTGGCAAAAAGTTTTTGTTGACACAAAACTAGGGAACCATGGAGCTTGATCTGGCTAGCCTACCCACACTGACAGTAGTCCAGCTTAGAGGGTTGTGTATTGAAAGAGGGTTGCCTGCAACCACTGATCTCAGGAAGCAAATCCTGATCACATCCCTGACAGCATGGGCTGAGGCCCAAGAGGTAGAGTCAGAAGAAGCTCCAGAGGAGGGAGAAAGAAGGGAGGATGCAAGCTCTAACCACTCAGGGGAGGGAAGGCATCTGAGCCCAAGTGAGGATGAGGAAGAACGGTCCTCAGTAAATACAGTCACTAGGGGCAGATCCAAAGCTAGTGGTGGGAAGGGGGTCCTTTCAGGAGGAGAGAACCCATCCATCAGAGAAAGAGAGCTGGAGGCCCAGCTAGCATACATAGCTTTGGAAGCAGAGAAGCTGGCCCTAGAAAAGAAAAAGTGGGCATACAAAGAGAAAAGAGATGGAAGCAGCGATAAAGAAGCTGAGGTGTCCATGGGTGGGTGAGTTTGCCCTAGATTACCCAAGGGGGTGGTTCCTGCTTATGTAGAGGGGGATGACATAGATAAGTGGCTGGGGGCCTTTGAGAGGGCCCTCCAGATGAGGAGAGTCAAGCCTCAGTACTGGGGTTCCCTTTTGTGGGAGTTGGTCCCCAACTCAGGGAGGGATAGGCTTCTGACCTTAAGGGGGGAGGAGGCAGATTCATACCCTAGTATGAAGAGGTGCTTAGCCAAGAAGTTTGGTCTGACCCCAGAGCAATATAGAATGAAGTTCAGGGACACCCAGAAGGTCAGTACCCAGTCTTGGGTTGACTTTGTGGACATTTCACTAAAGGCACTAGAGGGCTCGATTATTGGTAACAAAGTAGATACTTATGAGGGGTTATACAATCTGATCATGAGAGAGCACATCTTGACCAATTGTACCCAAGAAAGGTTACGCCAGCATCTAGTGGACTCTAAGCAGACCAACCCTAGAGAGCTAGGGGAGGCAGCTGATGAGTGGTTGAGAACCAGGGTGGTTGTCTAGTCCCAGGGGGGAGACTCCAAGAAGGGGGGGACAGGTCCCCAAAAACCTAAGGAGGGAGGTGGTAAGCCCACCACAGAGACTCCCTCTGTACCCCAGAACCCTAAGAAGGAGGAGAGTAAATCCCACTCCCACTCTGACCAGCAGAGACAGTTAGACCCTGGGTTAAAAAAACTCTTGGACAGTAGGGCTTGCTTTTTACTGTCAGCAGACAGGTCACTTCAGAGGAGGTGCAGCCTGTCCAAAGAAGGTGGTTAGCATTGGGCTGTCCAGTGTAGCCATGGAGGAGAATTCCTCAGATGATGAAGTCCTCTTAGCATTAAGCTGGGAGACAGGACCAGATGGTAAGCTGGTGATCCCTGAGGGTGGATTTAGGCACTTCCACCACATTCAAGTGAATGGGATCCCTACCACTGGCCTGAGAGACACCTGTGCCAGTCACACTATAGTGAGTGACCGGTTAGTGACCCCAGACATGTATGTCCCAGGAAAGACAAAGAAAGTCAGGATAGCCACAGGGTGGTCACCTCCAAACCTGTAGCCATAGTGCCCCTAGAGAGGGAGGGTATCCTTGACTGGATTAGGGTGGTAGTCAGTGCTGACCTTCCCCTAGATTGTATCCTGGGCAATGACCTCCCAGAGGTGAGTCTGGTCACAGATGGGGTGGTCGCCCAGGGCGCCCCCCCAACCCAAAGTCCTGGGGAGTCAGTCCCTACAGTTAGGAGACAGGGGTCCCCAAGAAAAGGAAAGAAGAAAAGGAAGGGTAGGCCACTCTTAAAGAGAGTTCCAGGGAGCCAAGGGCCTTCTGCCCCAGTAAGGGGGGAGCCCAGAGTTGGCACTGGTGAGGCCTCACCTGACCCCAAGGAAGTCCTGAGTAGTCAGGCAGCTGTCCAGATGCAAGGTGTTGCCCCTGCACTGACAGAAGGGAGAGTGGAAGGAGGGTGTCTGCCACAGGAGGTGGGGGCCCCCAACTCTAGACAGCAAGAGGGGTGCCAGGACCCCAAAGTTGCCCCTAAAGCAGCTCAGCCACCTGTCAGTGCAGAGCTTAGGGTGTGGTTCTGGGTACTGACAGCTGTCAGTAGCCTCTGCTGGGTGCTAGCCTTCCTGGCAGCAATGTACTTGGCCTGGGAGGCAGACCCCAGGGCCAATAGCAAAGTAGGCCCCCTGACCCTATTGGTCATGGTGGGGTTGCTCAAGTGTTGGGTGACCTCTTTGGGTAAGCTAGGTGTTGCCCTAGCAAAGTTTGGAGTAAGGGAGGTGGGCACCTCACTACCCAAGTTGGCATAGAGAAAGGAGGAAGACCCCCCTAGAGGGAAGTTTCAGTTTGAGGTGGGTCCTTTCACTGTTGGGATGGCTTCACTACCCAGAGGGAGTGACCCTGACAGGAGGATGTAAGACAGAGTAGGCCCTGCAAAGGGACAGCCAGTTTTCTTCACTGTCTTCCTCGCCTAACAAGCCAGGAAGACTCTCCCAGGGTTGGGCTGAGTCTCCTGGGCGTGTGGGCTGGGGGGGGGGTTGTGTGGGAAAACAGGGCTGATTGCAGAGGCCCCCTAACTTTTTGACCCCATTTTCCACTTTATGCTGGTGTTTTCCTGACTCTGATGGTGCCCTGGGTACTGCTAACCAGTCCCAGGGCCTGTGCTCTGTGTAAAATAGATATGCAAATTAGGCTAATTATAATTGGCTAAGTTAACCTACCTATAAGTCCCTAGTATATGGTAGGGCATGTAGGTTTAGGGACCACAGCATAGGTGGTGCACACCTAGGTGCACTGCTGAGGTGCCCAGTGTCATTTTAAAAGCAAGCCTGCCTTGCTGGCTGCTTTTAAATTAAAGTTATATGCAAATTCGACTTTGGAATTAAAGGTACTTCCAAAGTCTTAAACTACCTTATTTTTACATATAAGTCACCCCTAAGGTGTGCCCTATGTGCCCCTAGGGCTGGGTGCCATGTAACTATAAGCAGGGACTTTATAAAAATAGATTTATAAGCCCTGGTGAGGTAAAAACAGCCAAATTCGTTTTTCCCTCATTGAAGTAAATGGCCTTCATAGGCTAGAATGGGCAGACTTTATTTTAAATTTTAAAGTCTCCTTAAATGTTACATACCAAGAATTTGGTATCAAATTAATTGTTGTAATAAATCCCACAACTTCCAGTTGTTGGATTTAATATAACTTGTTCAGGTAAAAAGTTTAGACTTTACCTAAAAAGTTGCCAATTTCAGCTCTGCATTGTTTTTTCTGCTGTGCTCTGATTGGCCAGCCTGCAGCAGCTTCTGCCAGGCTGCCTTGATGGGGTGTGAAGTGGCCTGGCTTCACACAAAGGAATGTGCTTGGGGGAGAGAATCTCCCCTCAGCAGATGGTGAGGCAGGAAGGGGGAGGGCTGCCAAACTGGTCTTCAAAGGCAGAGAAGGACATTTGGAGCACCCAGCAACACCCCCACATCCTGCAACCCCAGACAATTAGGTGCCCCCTTGATTAGATTAGGAGAGGGCAGGAGAGGGGTGTGTTTATGATTTTTAGCCACACCAGTGCGTGGGCTCAGCCAGATGTAACCTCCAAAAATCAGTTCAGCCATGTTGGATTTTTAGAGACTGTTGCCTTCTGGGATGGATTTTTGCCACACTTCCCAGGAAGTGGTCATCACAGGGGGACGACCCTGTCCCTGATTGGAGAACCAGGACCCCCCTGCTTTTCACCCAGGAGCAAGGATAAAACTGGCAGACCTGCACCCACACCTCAGATCCCCACCAAATTTCAAGAAGAAAGAACTTAAGGAGAAGAAGGACTGCCCTGCTGGACCCTGGCCTGCACCTGGAACCTGCACTCAGAAGGACTGCACCAGCTGCACACTTGGGCTTCACCACAAGAAGGACTTTGCCTGGCTTCAACTGGTTCAAGGAGGGACTCCCTGTTTGCTACAGGTGAAAAATTGCTAACCAGAGTCCCCTGCACCAACTCCTGAAGAAAGCGACCAGCTGACCACTGTCCAGTGGCCAAAAAGGAGTTTGCGCCAGGTGCATTCTGGGAGTTGAAGTCCGCACCCCCCAAGGACCATCACAGAACTTCTGGACCCTTGGGGTGAGCTGTGGACCCCAAAAGAACCTTAAAAGAACATCTGGGTGAAGCCCCAGAAGTTTGGAAAAGATTTGAGAATTTTTGGAAAAAAAGCTCCAGAGAGGGACCGACCCGCCGTGGAAATTCTAGCCGGCTTGCCTCAACCGTGACCCGGCCTTACTTCGTGGTTCGTCCCGGTAAAGAAAAACATCCAAAAAAGAGACTAAGTCCGAAGGTAAAAAGTTGACTGGGACCTCCCAGCCATCGTATCCGAGAAGGGCTCCATGGACGTCGGATCAAGATCCAGGTTTACCCCGGTCGAAGGATTTTCATCTCGAAAAAACGACTAAGTCCGAAGGTAAAAGTCTCCACCGAGGAAACCCACATCGTGTATCCGGACAAGGGCTCCAGGAGGTCGGATTCAACTGGCAGGTTCGTCCCGGTGAAGAAAAACTTCAAAATAAAGACTAAGTCAGAAGGTAACTTTTTAACCGAGGCCTCCCGCGACCTGTAGCCGAGCAGGGCTCCATCGCGGTCGGCCTAAAACTTTGACTTTGCCCCGGTCCTGGTGCAACCAGATGACCCGATTGGCGCTTTTTGTTTCTAAGCGCTAGAAAAATAATAATACTTTAAAAATTCATATCTCCGGTTCCCCTGAACCAATTTTATTAGTTTTTGTGTCATTTTAAAGATAAAAATATAAACTATGTTTATAAATTGGTTTTGGATTTTTAAACTGTTTCCTGTGTTTTATTTAATTACTGTTTTGTGATATTTGAATGCTTTACACTTTGTCTCCTAAGTTAAGCCTTGACGCTCGTTGCCAAGCTACCAGGGGTTGAGCTGGGATTAATTTACTGAGACCTAACTGTACCTAGGTGGAGGTTAGTGGCTTGTTGCTAGGTGTAGGTACCAACCTGCCCTTACCAATAACCCATTTTCCAACATAATTGGAAGCAGCGACGGGATCCTGTACTTGTGTTCAATATCACGTTACAGTTTTGGGTAAAACAAATTAAAAATCCTTTAAATTGTCCTAGTGCAAAAATTGTTTTTAATTTTTAAATTTGGATTAATTTCAATTATTGAATTTTTGTAATTTTTCTAAATTCTTGTTTCCAATTTTGGCAAAAAGTTTTTGTTGACACAAAACTAGGGAACCATGGAGCTTGATCTGGCTAGCCTACCCACACTGACAGTAGTCCAGCTTAGGGGGTTGTGTATTGAAAGAGGGTTGCCTGCAACCACTGATCTCAGGAAGCAAATCCTGATCACATCCCTGACAGCATGGGCTGAGGCCCAAGAGGTAGAGTCAGAAGAAGCTCCAGAGGAGGGAGAAAGAAGGGAGGATGCAAGCTCTAACCACTCAGGGGAGGGAAGGCATCTGAGCCCAAGTGAGGATGAGGAAGAACGGTCCTCAGTAAATACAGTCATTAGGGGCAGATCCAAAGCTAGTGGTGGGAAGGGGGTCCTTTCAGGAGGAGAGAACCCATCCATCAGAGAAAGAGAGCTGGAGGCCCAGCTAGCATACATAGCTTTGGAAGCAGAGAAGCTGGCCCTAGAAAAGAAAAAGTGGGCATACAAAGAGAAAAGAGATGGAAGCAGCGATAAAGAAGCTGAGGTGTCCATGGGTGGGGGAGTTTGCCCCAGATTACCCAAGGGGGTGGTTCCTGTTTATGTAGAGGGGGATGACATAGATAAGTGGCTGGGGGCCTTTGAGAGGGCCCTCCAGATGAGGAGAGTCAAGCCTCAGTACTGGGGTTCCCTTTTGTGGGAGTTGGTCCCCAACTCAGGGAGGGATAGGCTTCTGACCTTAAGGGGGGAGGAGGCAGATTCATACCCTAGTATGAAGAGGTGCTTAGCCAAGAAGTTTGGTCTGACCCCAGAGCAATATAGAATGAAGTTCAGGGACACCCAGAAGGTCAGTACCCAGTCTTGGGTTGACTTTGTGGACATTTCACTAAAGGCACTAGAGGGCTGGATTATTGGTAACAAAGTAGATACTTATGAGGGGTTATACAATCTGATCATGAGAGAGCACATCTTGACCAATTGTACCCAAGAAAGGTTACGCCAGCATCTAGTGGACTCTAAGCAGACCAACCCTAGAGACCTAGGGGAGGCAGATGATGAGTGGTTGAGAACCAGGGTGGTTGTCAAGTCCCAGGGGGGAGACTCCAAGAAGGGGGGGACAGGTCCCCAAAAACCTAAGGAGGGAGGTGGTAAGCCCACCACAGAGACTCCCTCTGTACCCCAGAACCCTAAGAAGGAGGAGAGTAAATCCCACTCCCACTCTGACCAGCAGAGACAGTTAGACCCTGGGTTAAAAAAACTCTTGGACAGTAGGGCTTGCTTTGACTGTCAGCAGACAGGTCACTTCAGAGGAGATGCAGCCTGTCCAAAGAAGGTGGTTAGCATTGGGCTGTCCAGTGTAGCCATGGAGGAGGATTCCTCAGATGATGAAGTCCTCTTAGCATTAAGCTGGGAGACAGGACCAGATGGTAAGCTGGTGATCCCTGAGGGTGGAAGTAGGCACTTCCACCACATTCAAGTGAATTGGATCCCTACCACTGGCCTGAGAGACACCTGTGCCAGTCACACTATAGTGAGTGACCGGTTAGTGACCCCAGACATGTATGTCCCAGGAAAGACAAAGAAAGTCAGGATAGCCACAGGGTGGTCACCTCCAAACCTGTAGCCATAGTGCCCCTAGAGAGGGAGGGTATCCTTGACTGGATTAGGGTGGTAGTCAGTGCTGACCTTCCCCTAGATTGTATGGGCAATGACCTCCCAGAGGTGAGTCTGGTCACAGATGGGGTGGTCGCCCAGGGCGCCCCCCCAACCCAAAGTCCTGGGGAGTCAGTCCCTACAGTTAGGAGACAGGGGTCCCCAAGAAAAGGAAAGAAGAAAAGGAAGGGTAGGCCACTCTTAAAGAGAGTTCCAGGGAGCCAAGGGCCTTCTGCCCCAGTAAGGGGGGAGCCCAGAGTTGGCACTGGTGAGGCCTCACCTGACCCCAAGGAAGTCCTGAGTAGTCAGGCAGCTGTCCAGATGCAAGGTGTTGCCCCTGCACTGACAGAAGGGAGAGTGGAAGGAGGGTGTCTGCCACAGGAGGTGGGGCCCCCAACTCTAGACAGCAAGAGGGGTGCCAGGACCCCAAAGTTGCCCCTAAAGCAGCTCAGCCACCTGTCAGTGCAGAGCTTAGGGTGTGGTTCTGGGTACTGACAGCTGTCAGTAGCCTCTTCTGGGTGCTAGTCTTCCTGGCAGCAATGTACTTGGCCTGGGAGGCAGACCCCAGGGCCAATAGCAAAGTAGGCCCCCTGACCCTATTGGTCATGGTGGGGTTGCTCAAGTGTTGGGTGACCTCTTTGGGTAAGCTAGGTGTTGCCCTAGCAAAGTTTGGAGTAAGGGAGGTGGGCACCTCACTACCCAAGTTGGCATAGAGAAAGGAGGAAGACCCCCTAGAGGGAAGTTTCAGTTTGAGGTGGGTCCTTTCACTGTTGGGATGGCTTCACTACCCAGAGGGAGTGACCCTGACAGGAGGATGTAAGGCAGAGTAGGCCCTGCAAAGGGACAGCCAGTTTTCTTCACTGTCTTCCTCGCCTAACAAGCCAGGAAGACTCTCCCAGGGTTGGGCTGAGTCTCCTGGGCGTGTGGGCTGGGGGGGGGGTTGTGTGGGAAAACAGGGCTGATTGCAGAGGCCCCCTAACTTTTTGCCCCCATTTTCCACTTTATGCTGGTGTTTTCCTGACTCTGATGGTGCCCTGGGTACTGCTAACCAGTCCCAGGGCCTGTGCTCTGTGTAAAATAGATATGCAAATTAGGCTAATTATAATTGGCTAAGTTAACCTACCTATAAGTCCCTAGTATATGGTAGGGCATGTAGGTTTAGGGACCACAGCATAGGTGGTGCACACCTAGGTGCACTGCTGAGGTGCCCAGTGTCATTTTAAAAGCAAGCCTGCCTTGCTGGCTGCTTTTAAATTAAAGTTATATGCAAATTCGACTTTGGAATTAAAGGTACTTCCAAAGTCTTAAACTACCTTATTTTTACATATAAGTCACCCCTAAGGTGTGCCCTATGTGCCCCTAGGGCTGGGTGCCATGTAACTATAAGCAGGGACTTTATAAAAATAGATTTATAAGCCCTGGTGAGGTAAAAACAGCCAAATTCGTTTTTTCCTCATTGAAGTAAATGGCCTTCATAGGCTAGAATGGGCAGACTTTATTTTAAATTTTAAAGTCTCCTTAAATGTTACATACCAAGAATTTGGTATCAAATTAATTGTTGTAATAAATCCCACAACTTCCAGTTGTTGGATTTAATATAACTTGTTCAGGTAAAAAGTTTAGACTTTACCTAAAAAGTTGCCAATTTCAGCTCTGCATTGTTTTTGCTGCTGTGCTCTGATTGGCCAGCCTGCAGCAGCTTCTGCCAGGCTGCCTTGATGAGGTGTGAAGTGGCCTGGCTTCACACAAAGGAATGTGCTTGGGGGAGAGAATCTCCCCTCAGCAGATGGTGAGGCAGGAAGGGGGAGGGCTGCCAAACTGGTCTTCAAAGGCAGAGAAGGACATTTGGAGCACCCAGCAACACCCCCACATCCTGCAACCCCAGACAATTAGGTGCCCCCTTGATTAGATTAGGAGAGGGCAGGAGAGGGGTGTGTTTATGATTTTTAGCCACACCAGTGGGTGGGCTCAGCCAGATGTAACCTCCAAAAATCAGATTCAGCCATGTTGGATTTTTAGAGACTGTTGCCTTCTGGGATGGATTTTTGCCACACTTCCCAGGAAGTGGTCATCACAGGGGGACGACCCTGTCCCTGATTGGAGAACCAGGACCCCCCTGCTTTTCACCCAGGAGCAAGGATAAAACTGGCAGACCTGCACCCAAACCTCAGATCCCCACCAAATTTCAAGAAGAAAGAACTTAAGGAGAAGAAGGACTGCCCTGCTGGACCCCTGGCCTGCACCTGGAACCTGCACTCAGAAGGACTGCACCAGCTGCACACTTGGGCTTCACCACAAGAAGGACTTTGCCTGGCTTCAACTGGTTCAAGGAGGGACTCCCTGTTTGCTACAGGTGAAAAATTGCTAACCAGAGTCCCCTGCACCAACTCCTGAAGAAAGCGACCAGCTGACCACTGTCCAGTGGCCAAAAAGGAGTTTGCGCCAGGTGCATTCTGGGAGTTGACGTCTGCACCCCCCAAGGACCATCACAGAACTTCTGGACCATTGGGGTGAGCTGTGGACCCCAAAAGAACCTTAAAAGAACATCTGGGTGAAGCCCCAGAAGTTTGGAAAAGATTTGAGAATTTTTGGAAAAAAAGCTCCAGGGAGGGACCGACCCGCCGCAGAAATTCTAGCCGGCTTGCCTCAACCGCGACCCGGCCTGACTTCGTGGTTCGTCCCGGTAAAGAAAAACATCCAAAAAAGAGACTAAGGGGGTTATTCTAACTTTGGAGGAGGTGTTAATCCGTCCCAAAAGTGACGGAAAAGTGACGGATTTACCACCAGCCGTATTACGAGTCCATTATATCCTATGGAACTCGTAATACGGCTGGTGGTATATCCGTCACTTTACCGTCACTTTTGGGACGGATTAACACTCCTCCAAAGTTAGAATAACCCCCTAAGTCCGAAGGTAAAAAGTTGACTGGGACCTCCCAGCCATCGTATCCGAGAAGGGCTCCATGGACGTCGGATCAAGATCCAGATTTACCCCGGTCGAAGGATTTTCATCTAAAAAAAACGACTAAGTCCGAAGGTAAAATTCTCCACCGAGGAAACCCACATCGTGTATCCGTACAAGGGCTCCAGGAGGTCGGATTCAACTGGCAGGTTCGTCCCGTGAAGAAAAACTTCAAAATAAAGACTAAGGGCCTGATTCTAACTTTGGAGGACGGTGTTAAACCGTCCCAAAAGTGGCGGATATACCACCTACCGTATTACGAGTCCATTATATCCTATGGAACTCGTAATACGGTAGGTGGTATATCCGCCACTTTTGGGACGGTTTAACACCGTCCTCCAAAGTTAGAATCAGGCCCTAAGTCAGAAGGTAACTTTTTAACCGAGGCCTCCCGCGACCTGTAGCCGAGCAGGGCTCCATCGCGGTCGGCCTGAAACTTTGACTTTGCCCCGGTCCTGGTGCAACCAGATGACCCGATTGGCGATTTTTGTTTCTAAGCGCTAGAAAAATAATAATACTTTAAAAAATCATATCTCCGGTTCCCTGAACCAATTTTATTCATTTTTGTGTCATTTTAAAGATAAAAATATAAACTATTTTTATAAATTGGTTTTGGATTTTTAAACTGTTTCCTGTGTTTTATTTAATTACTGTTTTGTGATATTTGAATGCTTTACACTTTGGTGGTCATTCTGACCCTGGCGGTCTTTGACCGCCAGGGCGGAGGACCGCGGGAGCACCGCCGACAGGCCGGCGGTGCTCCAATGGGGATTCCGACCGCGGCGGTAAAGCCGCGGTCGGACCGGCACCACTGGCGGGGTCCCGCCAGTGTACCGCGGCCCCATTGAATCCTCCGCGGCGGCGCAGCTTGCTGCACCGCCGCGGGGATTCCGACCCCCCCTACCGCCATCCAGATCCCGGCGGTCGGACCGCCGAGATCCGGATGGCGGTAGGGGGGGTCGCGGGGCCCCTGGGGGCCCCTGCAGTGCCCATGCCACTGGCATGGGCATTGCAGGGGCCCCCGTAAGAGGGCCCCTACAAGTATTTCACTGTCTGCTGCGCAGACAGTGAAATACGCGACGGGTGCAACTGCACCCGTCGCACAGCTTCCACTCCGCCGGCTCGATTCCGAGCCGGCTTCCTCGTGGAAGCCTCTTTCCCGCTGGGCTGGCTGGCAGTCTGAAGGCGACCGCCCGCCAGCCCAGCGGGAAAGTCAGAATTACCGCCGCGGTCTTTCGACCGCGGAACGGTAACCTGACGGCGGGACTTTGGCGGGCGGCCTCCGCCGCCCGCCAAGGTCAGAATGAGGGCCTTTGTCTCCTAAGTTAAGCCTTGACGCTCGTTGCCAAGCTACCAGGGGTTGAGCTGGGATTAATTTACTGAGACCTAACTGTACCTAGGTGGAGGTTAGTGGCTTGTTGCTAGGTGTAGGTACCAACCTGCCCTTACCAATAACCCATTTTCCAACATAATTGGAAGCAGCGACGGGATCCTGTACTTGTGTTCAATATCACATTACAGTTTTGGGTAAAACAAATTAAAAATCCTTTAAATTGTCCTAGTGCAAAAATTGTTTTTAATTTTTAAATTTGGATTAATTTCAATTGTTGAATTTTTTTAATTTTTCTAAATTCTTGTTTCCAATTTTGGCAAAAAGTTTTTGTTGACACAAAACTAGGGAACCATGGAGCTTGATCTGGCTAGCCTACCCACACTGACAGTAGTCCAGCTTAGGGGGTTGTGTATTGAAAGAGGGTTGCCTGCAACCACTGATCTCAGGAAGCAAATCCTGATCACATCCCTGACAGCATGGGCTGAGGCCCAAGAGGTAGAGTCAGAAGAAGCTCCAGAGGAGGGAGAAAGAAGGGAGGATGCAAGCTCTAACCACTCAGGGGAGGGAAGGCATCTGAGCCCAAGTGAGGATGAGGAAGAACGGTCCTCAGTAAATACAGTCACTAGGGGCAGATCCAAAGCTAGTGGTGGGAAGGGGGTCCTTTCAGGAGGAGAGAACCCATCCATCAGAGAAAGAGAGCTGGAGGCCCAGCTAGCATACATAGCTTTGGAAGCAGAGAAGCTGGCCCTAGAAAAGAAAAAGTGCGCATACAAAGAGAAAAGAGATGGAAGCAGCGATAAAGAAGCTGAGGTGTCCATGGGTGGGGGGAGTTTGCCCCAGATTACCCAAGGGGGTGGTTCCTGCTTATGTAGAGGGGGATGACATAGATAAGTGGCTGGGGGCCTTTGAGAGGGCCATCCAGATGAGGAGAGTCAAGCCTCAGTACTGGGGTTCCCTTTTGTGGGAGTTGGTCCCCAACTCAGGGAGGGATAGGCTTCTGACCTTAAGGGGGGAGGAGGCAGATTCATACCCTAGTATGAAGAGGTGCTTAGCCAAGAAGTTTGGTCTGACCCCAGAGCAATATAGAATGAAGTTCAGGGACACCCAGAAGGTCAGTACCCAGTCTTGGGTTGACTTTGTGGACATTTCACTAAAGGCACTAGAGGGCTGGATTATTGGTAACAAAGTAGATACTTATGAGGGGTTATACAATCTGATCATGAGAGAGCACATCTTGACCAATTGTACCCAAGAAAGGTTACACCAGCATCTAGTGGACTCTAAGCAGACCAACCCTAGAGAGCTAGGGGAGGCAGCTGATGAGTGGTTGAGAACCAGGGTGGTTGTCAAGTCCCAGGGGGGAGACTCCAAGAAGGGGGGGACAGGTCCCCAAAAACCTAAGGAGGGAGGTGGTAAGCCCACCACAGAGACTCCCTCTGTACCCCAGAACCCTAAGAAGGAGGAGAGTAAATCCCACTCCCACTCTGACCAGCAGAGACAGTTAGACCCTGGGTTAAAAAAACTCTTGGACAGTAGGGCTTGCTTTGACTGTCAGCAGACAGGTCACTTCAGAGGAGATGCAGCCTGTCCAAAGAAGGTGGTTAGCATTGGGCTGTCCAGTGTAGCCATGGAGGAGGATTCCTCAGATGATGAAGTCCTCTTAGCATTAAGCTGGGAGACAGGACCAGATGGTAAGCTGGTGATCCCTGAGGGTGGAAGTAGGCACTTCCACCACATTCAAGTGAATGGGATCCTTACCACTGGCCTGAGAGACACCTGTGCCAGTCACACTATAGTGAGTGACCGGTTAGTGACCCCAGACATGTATGTCCCAGGAAAGACAAAGAAAGTCAGGATAGCCACAGGGTGGTCACCTCCAAACCTGTAGCCATAGTGCCCCTAGAGAGGGAGGGTATCCTTGACTAGATTAGGGTGGTAGTCAGTGCTGACCTTCCCCTAGATTGTATCCTGGGCAATGACCTCCCAGAGGTGAGTCTGGTCACAGATGGGGTGGTCGCCCAGGGCGCCCCCCCAACCCAAAGTCCTGGGGAGTCAGTCCCTACAGTTAGGAGACAGGGGTCCCCAAGAAAAGGAAAGAAGAAAAGGAAGGGTAGGCCACTCTTAAAGAGAGTTCCAGGGAGCCAAGGGCCTTCTGCCCCAGTAAGGGGGGAGCCCAGAGTTGGCACTGGTGAGGCCTCACCTGACCCCAAGGAAGTCCTGAGTAGTCAGGCAGCTGTCCAGATGCAAGGTGTTGCCCCTGCACTGACAGAAGGGAGAGTGGAAGGAGGGTGTCTGCCACAGGAGGTGGGGGCCCCCAACTCTAGACAGCAAGAGGGGTGCCAGGACCCCAAAGTTGCCCCTAAAGCAGCTCAGCCACCTGTCAGTGCAGAGCTTAGGGTGTGGTTCTGGGTACTGACAGCTGTCAGTAGCCTCTGCTGGGTGCTAGCCTTCCTGGCAGCAATGTACTTGGCCTGGGAGGCAGACCCCAGGGCCAATAGCAAAGTAGGCCCCCTGACCCTATTGGTCATGGTGGGGTTGCTCAAGTGTTGGGTGACCTCTTTGGGTAAGCTAGGTGTTGCCCTAGCAAAGTTTGGAGTAAAGGAGGTGGGCACCTCACTACCCAAGTTGGCATAGAGAAAGGAGGAAGACCCCCCTAGAGGGAAGTTTCAGTTTGAGGTGGGTCCTTTCACTGTTGGGATGGCTTCACTACCCAGAGGGAGTGACCCTGACAGGAGGATGTAAGGCAGAGTAGGCCCTGCAAAGGGACAGCCAGTTTTCTTCACTGTCTTCCTCGCCTAACAAGCCAGGAAGACTCTCCCAGGGTTGGGCTGAGTCTCCTGGGCGTGTGGGCTGGGGGGGGGGGGTTGTGTGGGAAAACAGGGCTGATTGCAGAGGCCCCCTAACTTTTTGCCCCCATTTTCCACTTTATGCTGGTGTTTTCCTGACTCTGATGGTGCCCTGGGTACTGCTAACCAGTCCCAGGGCCTGTGCTCTGTGTAAAATAGATATGCAAATTAGGCTAATTATAATTGGCTAAGTTAACCTACCTATAAGTCCCTAGTATATGGCAGGGCATGTAGGTTTAGGGACCACAGCATAGGTGGTGCACACCTAGGTGCACTGCTGAGGTGCCCAGTGTCATTTTAAAAGCAAGCCTGCCTTGCTGGCTGCTTTTAAATTAAAGTTATATCCAAATTCGACTTTGGAATTAAAGGTACTTCCAAAGTCTTAAACTACCTTATTTTTACATATAAGTCACCCCTAAGGTGTGCCCTATGTGCCCCTAGGGCTGGGTGCCATGTAACTATAAGCAGGGACTTTATAAAAATAGATTTATAAGCCCTGGTGAGGTAAAAACAGCCAAATTCGTTTTTCCCTCATTGAAGTAAATGGCCTTCATAGGCTAGAATGGGCAGACTTTATTTTAAATTTTAAAGTCTCCTTAAATGTTACATACCAAGAATTTGGTATCAAATTCATTGTTGTAATAAATCCCACAACTTCCAGTTGTTGGATTTAATATAACTTGTTCAGGTAAAAAGTTTAGACTTTACTTAAAAAGTTGCCAATTTCAGCTCTGCATTGTTTTTGCTGCTGTGCTCTGATTGGCCAGCCTGCAGCAGCTTCTGCCAGGCTGCCTTGATGAGGTGTGAAGTGGCCTGGCTTCACACAAAGGAATGTGCTTGGGGGAGAGAATCTCCCCTCAGCAGATGGTGAGGCAGGAAGGGGGAGGGCTGCCAAACTGGTCTTCAAAGGCAGAGAAGGACATTTGGAGCACCCAGCAACACCCCCACATCCTGCAACCCCAGACAATTAGGTGCCCCCTTGATTAGATTAGGAGAGGGCAGGAGAGGGGTGTGTTTATGATTTTTAGCCACACCAGTGGGTGGGCTCAGCCAGATGTAACCTCCAAAAATCAGATTCAGCCATGTTGGATTTTTAGAGACTGTTGCCTTCTGGGATGGATTTTTGCCACACTTCCCAGGAAGTGGTCATCACAGGGGGACGACCCTGTCCCTGATTGGAGAACCAGGACCCCCCTGCTTTTCACCCAGGAGCAAGGATAAAACTGGCAGACCTGCACCCACACCTCAGATCCCCACCAAATTTCAAGAAGAAAGAAAGAACTTAAGGAGAAGAAGGGCTGCCCTGCTGGACCCCTGGCCTGCAACTGGAACCTGCACTCAGAAGGACTGCACCAGCTGCACACTTGGGCTTCACCACAAGAAGGACTTTGCCTGGCTTCAACTGGTTCAAGGAGGGACTCCCTGTTTGCTACAGGTGAAAAATTGCTAACCAGAGTCCCCTGCACCAACTCCTGAAGAAAGCGACCAGCTGACAACTGTCCAGTGGCCAAAAAGGAGTTTGCGCCAGGTGCATTCTGGGAGTTGAAGTCCGCACCCCCCAAGGACCATCACAGAACTTCTGGACCCTTGGGGTGAGCTGTGGACCCCAAAAGAACCTTAAAAGAACATCTGGGTGAAGCCCCAGAAGTTTGGAAAAGATTTGAGAATTTTTTGAAAAAAGCTCCAGAGAGGGACCGACCCGCCGCGGAAATTCTAGCCGGCTTGCCTCAACCGCGACCCGGCCTGACTTCGTGGTTCGTCCCGGTAAAGAAAAACATCCAAAAAAGAGACTAAGTCCGAAGGTAAAAAGTTGACTGGGACCTCCCAGCCATCGTATCCGAGAAGGGCTCCATGGACGTCGGATCAAGATCCAGGTTTACCCCGGTCGAAGGATTTTCATCTCGAAAAAACGACTAAGTCCGAAGGTAAAAGTCTCCACCGAGGAAACCCACATCGCGTATCCGGACAAGGGCTCCAGGAGGTCGGATTCAACTGGCAGGTTCGTCCCGGTGAAGAAAAACTTCAAAATAAAGACTAAGTCAGAAGGTAACTTTTTAACCAAGGCCTCCCGCGACCTGTAGCCGAGCAGGGCTCCATCGCGGTCGGCCTGAAACTTTGACTTTGCCCCGGTCCTGGTGCAACCAGATGACCCGATTGGCGCTTTTTGTTTCTACGCGCTAGAAAAATAATAATACTTTAAAAATTCATATCTCCGGTTCCCCTGAACCAATTTTATTAGTTTTTGTGTCATTTTAAAGATAAAAATATAAACTATTTTTATAAATTGGTTTTGGATTTTTAAACTGTTTCCTGTGTTTTATTTAATTACTGTTTTGTGATATTTGAATGCTTTACACTTTGTCTCCTAAGTTAAGTCTTGACGCTCGTTGCCAAGCTACCAAGGGTTGAGCTGGGATTAATTTACTGAGACCTAACTGTACCTAGGTGGAGGTTAGTGGCTTGTTGCTAGGTGTAGGTACCAACCTGCCCTTACCAATAACCCATTTTTCAACACGTCGTACGGGGGGCTCTCCTAGCACTGCTGGAATGTGCACTATCTGCAGACAGTGTGCATTCCAACAGTGCTGGGGAGAGGGACAACAATGCTGTGGGCAGTGCAGGGGCCCCCCATAGCCCCCTAGTACTGGTTCTCCATCAGCCTTTTCATGGCAGTTGAACCGCCATGAAAAAGCTGGTGGACCACAGGGTTGTAATCAGCGTTTCAGCTTCAGACTTCAGCACTGTTGTGGCTGATTACAACCACGAAAGCCATCGTCCCCTCAGGATCAAAGTTCCCAGCGGAGATAGCAGTCTTTTGGCGGTCTGACCGCCAAGGTCGTAATGTTGTGGATGGACCGCCACAGCGGCGGTGGTCTGGCTGCCTTGCGAGTCTAATTTGATCCCCCAACTTTTGGACAGGATTTATAGATAACTGAAGGGGAATAGCAATATATATCTGAAATGGGGCATAAATAGTAGAGAATTATGAATGTTATGAATTTTAAAAGGATGGCTCAATGTCAGGATGGTTGGCATATTATTACCCCATCCCTTGAATAAAATGGTCAACACAATTCCCTCAACACAGTTTCTGATCGATATTTTCGATGTCAGTCCAATGCTTCGTAGGATTGGTATCACATTTCTTTTTACTTGTCTAGCACTTTACCAGTTTTAGAACATGGTATTTCAAGAAGTAAGTAACCGCACAATTTACGATAGTTCTCGAAACCATGTTAGCTCTATTTGGCTCATCTCACGCTATCAACCATGACAGCAAAAATGTGCAATATTTGTTTTCTATTGCTATAGCAGTTGCTTGCAACTTAATATTTCAAAAATGGACAATGTTAGATATTCCAACTATAGAGCACTAGTACGTGAAAAAGATGAGGACTAAAGCATCCAAGGAAGCCTATGTGCAGTGGGCGGGGTCCCTCTTGAGTTTTTCAGCGATATGGGCAACAGTCAAGCTATATATCCATAATGTGTCCCCATAGCACATTCTTATGGATAATCCTTATGTCTGAGTCTTTATCTACGAATCTTTAAAGAGGTGCAAGCTACTGTACAATGTTTTTCATTACGTACTTTTTGCACTTTATCTAGGATTCTTTGAATCTTTAGACTGCTATATCCGAGATCTCATCTTTGCTCTTTAAAACATATGTAAGCTGCTTATAATATTTAGCACTTTGTACTTTATCCATGAGCTAATGAATGTATAAGCTGTGCCACGCTGTTTGTTTTTAGATTATAATGTATGCATTTTTATGAATCATTGTCATGTGTGAGTCCTCATCCTAGACTTTTTAATGATATGTAAGCTGCTGTACTATGTTCTGCACTAGGCTTTATCTAGGATTTTTCAAATGTATAGGTTGTTATACCTGAGACTACATCTTTGCACTTTCAATGCTATGTCAGTTGCTGGACAATGTTTAGCACTAGGCACTCTGTGCTTTGTTAGGATTTGAAGAATTCATAGGTTGTGGCATAATTATGTTTGGCAGTTTTTCTCTCTATTTCCTTGAATCTATGTGGGTTCCAAGATTTTCACTAGGTAGGTGAGCATTAGTAGTATGACTGTTATGGTCCCCTTATGGGATAGTACTGTACTGCATGATGAATTTCAACTGCCTGCTATTTAATTGCGTGTGCTTATATATTCTGCTCAATAAAAAAGAAAATAAAACCATAGAAGAAGTAAGACTATTAAATATTAGCAGCTTTTGCTAAGCTTCCTTAGGTACCTACGTAGCAGCTAGTTCATTTGGCCACCAAGCCAGTAGTTTGACCCTTGAAAACTCCTTGTGTAATATTAGCTGTGAGTGTGCTTACCCATTAAAATATGTACAATAACCAGCGGTGTCATACAATTAGTTATTAAACAGTAAAATTAATGACCGAAATTGCCGTGATCTCCAATTCATGTTGTGCATTTGGCTCTTGAACACGTTTGCTTATAATATTTGCAAACGTATTACTCTGTTTACAGTACATTTCTGCAATGCATTAATCTGCTTTTGGCAAGAATAGCTACATAGATATAACATGAGCTCATGTTTTAAGGAGAGGGCTCTTCCTATAAGTTATCCCAACGAGCCATATTGCATAAAATTGGGAGGCCTACACCCATTGCGCAAATACAAGAGGTATTATGAAAGTTCAAAAAGGTTAGGGTTAATAAATATTTTACACTAACTACAAACAAGGTCGCGAAGTTAAGTGTGAAAATTAAACAACAAAAATCGTCTCATGCTACGCCAGTAATCTTTTGTTGAGCAATCAATTACATGAAGCAATAATAATATATTGTATCCATAAAGGTTAAAGCATATTAGGCAATGAGCCTGCTGTGCGATTTGTACACCTCGTTGGAGCTCAAAGTGCCCTTGTACAGCTCACTTTCTCTGCATACAAAACATTTACTAGGATAAGGTTTCCATAAAAGCAGCAGGTGTGGTTCCAGACTGTAATCCAACAGCACCAAAGTACACCTGTTTTATAACAGAAGTAGAATGAATTAGAGGGTAAGGGTCAGATGTCCGACCTTTTTTTGTGACTGGCAATTTGCGATCCGTTTGTGAAGTCCATTTTGCTGTCACAAACGGCAGTTTTCACCTTTTGTGACTGCAAAATTGTGTTGTACATCTGGCCCTAGGTTCCTTATTTCAAGAAATTCATATAATTGAGCCAGACACCGGCCCTAGAGAAATGCCTACTGTCACGTGGGCTACCTTAGACAATGGACAATGTATGCTGATATTTACATTAGGGCCATGTACAGAGATTTCAAAAGGGATCAACATATTGCCAATATATAGTTAATATAATAGCAGCTAGCGAGAACTGCCTAATGGTTGGACACATTAGTCATTCAGATTAGAATGTACCCATCTGTAATTTGAGCAGAGTATACGAAACTAAAGTTTTTTTTCTCATGTACTTCATATTGGGTTAAAGTCACTTAAGAACTAACATGCAACTGTCTGTGGGCCAATAAATGTATACAAATATTAGACATACTGTGATGTCTGTATAAAGGCCTGTCAATTTTTTTTTATTACAGGCATGTTCTCATGTTAGAACATGCTTGTAAAAATTTAAAAAAATACTACTCGCCTGTAATCATTTATTACAAGTGAGTAGTTGTGTCAGACTGCCATCTTGCAGGTTGTCTCCAGTTGCTTGGCTGATATGAAAGGATAAAACCTTGCATTACCCCCAGGTCCCTCCTGTCCTTGTCCCATTCATTACTAATTTAGATATAACTATCTCGCAGACAGAAGAAAAACGAAAGAATACTCCAGCCCATATTCCACCTTGCCAGGAATTTCCCTGGGGTGTAGAGGCAAAGGGGCCGTCAGGCCTCATAGCGGGGAACCTCCAAGGGTCGACGGCACCCCATCCTCCCTGCCTAGGCCTCCAAGGCAAATGTTCCGCTGGTTCTGGTTCACAGATTGTGCTGGTGGCTCTGTGTCACAGAGGAAAATGAAAAGCCTTTTACTGGTTGTTGCCTCCTTCTTAGGGGCAGTGCCGGGCCTGCCTACTACATGTAGGTGCTGTATAGTGATGATTCCTGGGGCCCATGTGTTACAGAGTATTCCCTAGCCAGCAGGGCAGGGATCTCGGCCGTTGGGGTAAAGTGTCTTCCTGCCAGCCGAGGGGCTATGGTAGGGTGACGTTGATGGTGGCATCTGCATTTTTTGTTTTCTGGGGCAGTCGGAGTAGGAGGTTTGGGGCCTGACCTGCACTGTTGTTTCCCTTTACTCCTGGTAGCAGAGGTTTTCACTGGTCTGTGTAGGTTCTGCAGCTCCGGTCTGGGTGATGATGCTGTGGAGTGGCAGGGGTGCTTGCTGGTCCTTCTTTGGTGATTCCTCTGTGGGCGTTTTTGTTCCTTTTCTTCCGGGTATGCACACTTCACTTCTTTTTGATTCAGATTTCACGTGTCATGGCTGGTTCTCGGGGTCACAGCTATTCCTGGGTTTTGAGGACATGCTGCTTCTTGACAGGCTGCCTGGGAGGTAGTTTTTATGGAGGTATGCCACATGGTGGTTTCTGGCTCCCCTTCCTCCTCTTTTTGGCAGCTGAGTCACGTCGGGATTGGGCCCTGGCTCCGGCACTGCTTTTTTGCAATATGTTTTCTGAGGGATTTGTTCTGACAAATGTTTATGGAGTGCATTTCTCTCTGTTCCTGGGGAGGGAATGGAGAGTAGCTGGGGAGAGGTTTTTGGGGCACCTGTATCCCTGTTTTTGAGTCTATGGGTAGGTCAGGTTGTTTAGCCTCCATGTTCGCTGATCTGGTGAGTTTCCATTAGATGTTGTTCCGGCTGTTTAGTGTGGATTCCTTCAACGCTGGTCCCTGGATGCTCCTTTCAGCTACGGCTGAGGATGTCTAGGTTCCTGGTGGCATGACTATCAGGAAAGTTGCCTATGGACCTAGAGATCTGGGTCCTGTCTTGGCAGCAGGTCACATTCCTGTGGTTCTCCGCATTTCCTTTTCTTTTCCTGTGTTTACCACACACCTCTGGCCAGTAATTTTGAGTGATGTCACCGGTGCTCCTGTGCAGCACTTTCGTGCCTTCAAATCCCAGTTGCACTCTGGGTCACGATCACACTGTTTTTGGTTGTCACCAGATGGTCCTGCATTCAGTCTCTTTTGGGCTGATATCTGACTCAACCATCTGGGATGTTGGGGGTTCTGTGCCCCCCTCAGTTGCTTTGCCTTTCTCTGGGTTTTGGTGGGAATATCAGGGAGGTTAGATTGTTGGCTGATTGGCATGTCCCTTCCTGTGGCCCTTTTCATTGTTGTTGTCTGGGCACTGCACTGTTGGTGATGCTGGCATCCTTCAGAACTTGATGCACCTCTTTGCTGCTTCATATTTATTTTTGGGTGCAGATTGGGATGAGGCCTTGTGTTTTTTCCTCTGCCCTCCTGGATGGTCAGGTCATCTTGAGGTGTTCTGTTTGCCCATCACAGTTTGAACAGGATGGCCTCATCTCTTCTGGACCTTGCATCGAGTGTTGAGGGTTGGTTAGTCAGGGGTGTCCTGCAGATGTTTGCTGCTTTGGAATTTTTCTGTGTGTAGTGGTCATCTCCTTCGGCCAGTTGGGTAGTCTTTTTCTCTGGAGACTGCCATTTTTCATCCTGCCCCAGGGTTACTAGAAGGGATGTAATTCTTGGTCCATGCTATTTGTGCACAGGGTCTTACCAGGGGTTTTGACATTTGGTCCTTTTGCTCCCATGGCTTTATGGCTCATCCTAGTTCTGGCCTAGGTCTGCCTTAGTTCTGGGTTTTCTTTTTTTCCCCAGTCTGTTCCAATACAATTCTGGCCATGTTAGGGTGTCCGGCCCTCAGGGCTGCATTCTGGATGGTCCTGATTTTGCCTCTCCTTTCAGATTTCCCCTGTAGCCTCAGTGGGTTCTTCTGTCTTTTGGGATTTTGATTGACTGGTTCCATTTTCTCTGACAGTCACCTCAGATCTGCGCTGGTAGACTGTGCAGGACCATCTTTTAATGGGGATGCCTTTGCGGATGGATCTGCCTGTGGTCCTTTTCTATAGGGAGGCATCTGAGGTTTTCTGGTGGCAGTTCAAGTCTGGATGGATGTTGGGGTGGGGTGTGTTACCTGTCAGTGCTTTCCTCCCTCTCCAACATCCTCTCTCTCAGAGGTGATTCTTCATCAAGGGTGCTGGAAGATGATGTCTCTTTTCTGGGCCTATTTGCTTCCTGGCTTGAGACTCCAGGTCCTTGGTTTTGTGCATGCAGCCACCAGGATGGAGTTTCTTGGTTGGCGCTATGGATTCCTTTCCTCATATGTCTCTACTTCTCAAGTTCCTGGTTTGTCTGCTGGGGGAATCCCAGGTGATAGTGATGGTGGTCCTGGTTTGGCCCAATTGCACTTGAATTCCCTGCCTTGTGCTCTTGGCAGTTTGGGGGCCCTGGATGATTCACTGCTTCCCCTCGTCTTTGTGGCCAGCTCCTTCATTTTCTTTTTTGAGGCTTTGTTTCTCAGTTTTGGAGGTTGAGAAGAGGGAATTGGGGTGCAGAGGGCTTCCCCGGTGTTTAGCAGTGGCCCTCCAATACTCTTGTGGGCATTCCCCACTTAAGTGTTATGGGGTGGCATAGCGTTGGTTTCTTCAGTGGTCTCCCCTGGAATGTTCCCAGGTGGCTGTTTTGCTATTTCTGTGGGACGCTTTTATGAACCATATATGTTGTCTATATTGCAGGCCCAGTGGTTGGCCTTAGAGGCATTTTGGCCTGTGGCTCTGATTTTGCACCCCTTGAGCTTTGGAAATGGTGGTCCTTTTCTTTTGTTACGTTTAAATTTGTGTTTTTGGTGGCCGTTGCATCATCCAGGCGGCTTGGTGATTTGAGGGTTCAGCTGGCACGGAAACCCTTTTTTGCCTTATGAATGTCAGGTTCATGGCTAGGGTATTCTCAATTAGTAATGACTGGGATGACCACAGGAGGGACCTGCCTTACTACCTACAGATAACCTTCATTACTCTTGGTCCTTGTTCTGTTCATTATACCCTTCACTCCTCCCTGGGCAGCCAGCCTTCATATGTGGGGCTAGGTAGTTTAGAAGGAATGCTGGGTAAGTATGCCTTTAGTAATCCCAGTGGGAGGAGGTTCAGGTATGTGTTCCAGTATTCCTTTTTAGGGTCAAGCCTGGAAGTGCATGCACTGGCGCGTGCGCCTCCCTTGCAAGACTCTGTTTTGTTAAGTAAAGGGCTTGGATCCCACTGGTCACTCACCATTAGTTGGTTTGCATGGCAATCTTCTTTATAGCCTCATAATTCATCAAGGCACGCCTGGCATAATTTCTGTTCCTCTGTGTGGATCAGAGATCACGCACTAATTGATTTAACATAATTAGTGCCCGTCCGCAGCTCCCAATGTGATTGAGGTACTATTTTTTTCCTTTTAACATCTAGTGCCCTGCAAACAGAAGGCTTGTGACTGGCAAAAACATGCCCAGCAGGACTAACAATATTGCAAAGTTTTATTTTTTAAAGCTAGCTTTTTTTTTATTTTGCCAAGTTGTCTTTTCTCACTGTCGACTCGTGTTGTCTTTGGTTTTTGCTTGTTGGCCCTATTCTCAAAAGATGACAATTAACTTGTTAGAAATATTGCAAAGTGTTTCTTTATTATGTGTAATCTCTGAAATGATGCTTTAACATGTAATCATGCAGTACATCCCAATCCACCCCACCCAAATCCACCCCACTACTATCCACCCCAATCCAACCCACTTTACACTACACCAATCCACTCCACCACAATCCAGTCCACGTCATTCCTCCAAACCCACCCCAACTCACCCCACTTCATTCCTCCAAACCCACCCCAATCTAATCTGCCCCAATCCAGTTTGCACCTCTAATAAAAAACTATCTACACCACTCCAAAGCAATCTGCCCCCACTCCAATCAGAACAATCTGCCCCACTCCAATCGAAAACAATCTCCCCCACTCCAATCCAAAACAATCTGCCCCACTCCAATCCAAAACAACATGCCCCACTCCAATCAAAACAATCTGCCCCACTCCAATCCAAAACAATATTCCCCACTCCAATGGAAAGCAATCTGCCCCAATCCAATCACAACAATCTGCCCCACTCCAATCCAAACCAATCTGCCTCACTCCAAACTGCCCCAATCCAGAAGAGTTTGCCCCACTGCAATCCAAAACAATCTGCCCCACTCTAATCTGCCCCACTTAAATCTAAAACAATCTGTCCTACTAAAATCCACTCCACTCGATTCAGGCCCACTTCAATCCAAAACAATCTGCCCCACTCCAGTGTGCCACACTCCAGTCTGCCCCCTCCAATCAAAAGCAGTCTCCCCACTCCAACCTGCCGCACTCCAATTCAAAACAATATACCCTACTCCAATTCAATCTACCTCTCCCCAATCAATCCACCCCACTCCATCCCAATTCACCCCACTCCAATTCAGCCCACTCCTATCCAATCAACCCCACACCAACCCAATCCACCCCACGCCAATCCATCCTAATACAATGTGCCCACTCCAATCCAAAACAATCTGTCCCACTCCAATCTGACCCATTCTAATCCAAAACAATCTGCCCCACTCCAATCTGCCACACTCCAATCCAAAACAATCTTTCCCACTTCAATCTAACACAACCTACCCCACTCCAATTTGTCCCACTTTAATCTAAACATCCTGTCTCACTCCAACCTGCCCTAATACAATGGGAAACATCCCACTCCAATCCTAAACAATCTGCCCCACTCAATCCAATCCACCTCACCTGACCCCATCCAAACCACTCCATCCCAATTCACCCCACTCCAAGCCACCCCACTACAACACAGTCCACCCCATGCCAATCCAATCCAATCCAACCCACCACACATCAATCCAATCCAATCCACCCCAATACAGCCCAGTCCAATCTACCCCACTCCAATCCAATACATTTCACCCCAATCTACCACATCCCAGTCCAGCCCAGTTCATCCCACGCCACTCCAGTCCATCCCATCCCATCCCACTGCAATCCGATCCACCCTACTCCAATCCAACCCACTCCAGGCCACTCGAATCCAACCCACCCCACTCCAATCATCCCACCCAGTTCAATCCAAACCACCCTATTTAAATAAAAACCACCGACTCCAATCAAGTCCACTACTACTCAACCCACCTCACTCCAATATAATCCACCCCACTCCAGTACAATCTACTTTAATCCACCCCACTCAGTCCAATCTAGTCCACATTAATCCACCCTACTCCAGTCAAATCCACCCCACTCCAAACTACCTTAATCAACCCCACTTCAATCCAGTACATCACTTTCCAATAAATATCCAATCCAGGTCACCCCATTCCAGTCCAATTCACCACAATCCAATCCAATCCACCCCACCCTAATCCAGTCCACCCCACCCCCATCCATTCCACCCCACTCCACCACACTCAATCCAATCCACCCCATCACACCCTAATCCACTCCACTCAGTCCAATCCACCTCATGCCATTCAGATACACCCACTCCAGTTCTCCCCACTCCAGTCCACGCTACTCCAGTCTACCCCACTGAAGTCCACCTCCTCCAGTCCACCCCATCCCATCCCAATCCACTCCACCCCACTCCAATCCACCTCACTCCACTCCAATCCACCAGACTCTACCACAATCCAGCCCTCCCCATCGCAGTTCAGTTTATCACACTCCTGTCCAATCCATCCAGCCTACCCCACTCCAATCCACCACACTCCAACACAGTCCACTCAATCAACCCAACTCAATCCAATCCACCCCACCCTATCCCAGTTCAGTTCACCCTACTCCATTCCAAGCCAAACTCCACCACACTCCAATCCCCCATCTCCATGCAACCCACCCCACTTCAATCCACTCCAATCAACCCAACACAATCTGATCTGACACACCCCACTCCAATCCAATCTACCCCACCCCAATCCCATCCACCCCACCCCACTCCAATTCAATCCACCCCACTGTGGCCTGTCACTCCAATCCAAACTGTCCACTCAATCCAATCTAATCCACCCCACTCAAATCCGCCCCAATCCCATCTACCTCACCCATTTCAATCCACCCCACTCCAATCCAATCTGCCCCACACCGATCCACCTCACCCCACTCAAGCCATCCCAGCCTAATCCACTCCATTCTACTCCAGTTCAATCCACCCCTCTACCTCAGTCCACTCTAACAAACTCCATCCTATTCCACCCCACTCCACAACACTCTCTGCCACTGAATCCTACTCCCCTCTACTCAACTCAACAACACTCTACTCTACTTCCCCTCTCCACTCTGACACTCCACAGTGCTAACATTTAGCCATGCTTGTGTACAATATGGAAAAACAAAGCCAATAGGTCTTATAAAGGCGAGGCCTATTAGCTTTGCCAATGCTATTTTTCTGTCTGCGAGATAGTTATATCTCAATCAGTAATGAATGGGACAAGGAAACATGACCAGGAGTAATGAAGATCACCGGTAAGTAATGGAGCATTCGTTCTCTAGTTTACCAAGAATATAGAAACACTGGTGGGGCTGAGAAATAGATGCATAAGCATCACAAAACCAAGCCAGAGCACTCCACTCATCTTGCTTTCCTTCGTGGCGAATTTAGGCAGTTGCCTAAGCAGGGATGGTACTGCAGGCCGAGCAGGTTTATAGATATGGGCAAAAAGTCCCTCAGCACACAATTCTTCCCTACTGCCAAAGTAAGAAAGTGTCCCAGGTGTGAATGGGTGATGTCTATGAGCAGCAAGTAACTGTCTTGTGCCCACAAGATGTCATTAATTTTCCTTTCCCAAAGTTCACAGCCCAAACTATGTCACATCAATTAGCTTTGCAGCTGCTGGCTTTCCTTCTTCCAAAGCTTAGCTGTTTTCCTCTTTTTTCCTGCTCATTCCTGAAGAATTTTTTTTTTTACCAAAAAGGGTAAGATGCCAGTGGTGCCACACTGTCATTATTTATGTGTGATACCTTTTATCAGTACAAACTTCTATTCCATCATTTGTGTGTGATATGTTTAACTAGATTTATTATATTGCTAACTTTATTGATAACTTTATTCTAGTGCTCTTTGAATTCTCCGATTTGTAGTTTGAATATGGTAAGGGTCTACAAATCCCAGAAGGCAAAATATGATTCTCTAAGCCAACAAGACTGTTTATTTATTTACTTAGGAGTTTTGTAATGTGCTACATGTAACTTTCTGGCCGCTCATGAGGGCATAATGGGACTGGAAAACCATCCATTCTCATCAATGAGACATATAGGTAGAAAACATATCTATTAGGGTGGGGTGGATCCCCTACTTATCACAGCCCACAGATTCTAGATGTCTGTTTAGAAAGCAAGTCTGAATAATTTAGTTTTCAGGAATTTCCTGAAGTGACAGTAGCTGGGGTCTGATGTACAGGAGGGTTTTAGGGCATTCCACAATTTTGAGTCTTAACCTCCCACAGATCTTCCTCTGTGATTCATCCTGCGGAATGACCGTTGCTGGACCACATTAGTATCTTATTAGCGGAGGCCTCTTGATGTGATGGAGCATGGAACTTCTTTTTGCAAATACCATAGTCGTTTTCACCTATAGGCTTTGTAAACAATACAGGCAATCTTGAATTTGATCCTGGCTTCAACTGGTCACCACCAATGGACAGTCTCTTAATGTGGTCCTGTTTTCACAGTTTTAGACACAATCTGGCTGCCTGGTTTTGTAGCTTTTTGGTGAGTTATAATTTGTAATAAGCATATTGGGAAGGCCACTGCTAATTATGTTACAGAAGTCCAGGTGGGTCATGAGGAGGTCTCTGGTTAGTTCAACTGAATTGTCAGTGTTCAGTGAAGAGAGAACCGTTTGCAAAGTAGGTATAACTGGAGCTTGATTAATTTAACTTCTAGATTACCTTTTGAAACAAAATGACTGCACAAAGTCAAAAAACATCTCCAGGCTTCTATTTTGAGGGGTGGAGACTGAGCGGATTTCAAGGCACAAAAGCCATGCCAGGGTAGTTAGAGAGGCTTACTTATTCCTGTTATGACAGTGTTTAGAGTTGTCAAACAAAATGTGAGACCCTTTATCAGCTGTGAAAATCATGTAATGTAAGGAATACATTACCCCAAGTAAATGTTAGGAGTTCCACATCCTGTGACCTTATAACCTCAATCAGCCAGGGCACTGTGCCCCTTAGTGACTTTGAATATCTTTATAAAGTAACTTGGTCTACTTTATTGCATGCATAATGCTGCTTTAATATTGAAACAGCAAGAGAAAGCTGAAATTAATGATTAGTCCATAGAGCTCAGAAGTCTTCTGTGAACTACTGGAAGGAAATATCAGTAGCAATATGAAATAACTTGTTGAACTTAAAAAAGTATATCATATTGACTTTTAACCTGCCAAGATAGCTGGTTCAACAACTAACTTTGTGCCAACGTTTCAAAATCCACAATGGCTATATTGAATCAGATTTAGGTGCCTACTGGGAGTCAATGGATATTGAAAGAAGAAATAATTCAATGCTTGACGTGCTTAACACGCTTAAGCTTAGGCCATCCATTGTTTGTGCATGCTTGAATATTATCATCAGGATTTAAAATGTAGATTCTCATTTTGGGTGTTTCAATAATTTGTCTGTGTTAGATGATTGGTTGTATGAACCAATGTTACTTCTAAAACAGGATTTGCCTATATTTAACATTTAAAGGGAGTTCTAATACATTCTGCCCAAAAATCAATCAAATCTCAGTGTCTACTATTGTTACCCCCTCTTGACTAAACATCTATCACTTCTGCTCCACACATAGAGAAACCTTGATTAGGCAATTCAGCCATTTTGCAAGAAGCTTTCCTTTTTGCTGAAAGGGAAATTATATCATTTGTATCAGACAGATTCAGGTGATGAACAGCTCATTCCAACAGAATTGATATGCCATTCTTCATGTATATGAATTGAACAATACAAGTAAAAGAAGATAGCCCTGAGAAATACCAATAATGAGAATTCCAGCAGTTGAAACATGAGAGCAAAGAGACAATTTGATATTCCTACACAACAGGAGGGAGAGTGGCTTTACATATCCCAGAGAAATACTCAGGTGCCATAGTTTGTAAGGACCAAGACTGTCATGGCAGGAAATTAACGCTTCTTATCCGTAGAAAGGTAGAGATCACCTGCTATACTAATAAAGACATACATGTTGTACCAGGTCCTAAACCTAACAAGGTTAACATAGGAAAATAAACTAATTTCTAAGTAAATCAGGAGCAGGAGATGTACTATTTTCCTGAGAATCTCTCCCAGAAATATTAAATTGAAGCTCATTTAATGAGGGTCTGTAGCATCTGTATCAAACAATGGTACTACTTAACATGTCTTCATGGAATGCTGAATCCAGCACCAATTCTTTTTATAGTTGTCTAACAAACTGGCTCCTTTACAATAAATCTTTTCAGTGTAGTTAACCTTCTTCATCTTCTTACCCATGAGTGAAACAAAGGTGGATATTTTGCCTTCCATAGTTCCATAATCAGTGAACAGGCAACAAGCATTACTATAACCCACAAGCTATGCCTGGCATTAGGGGCCATACCTATGTGTTTGGAACTGCCTAATGATATGAGTAGGGCATCTGGGGGTACAGTTGTCTCTGAACATTTGCTAACATCCTCAAATAAAGAGCTTTTGAATACCTGCCATTTCGGAAATGTCACTATCATATGTCAATATCATATGAAGCCGTGTCGCCCTTCCTTGGCATCTCGGGCACCATTCAGCAAAATGTGGGTTCCATTTAAGTAGAACATGCAGTGTATAATGAACTAGCCATCGAGCAAACAGCTGCATTTTTTTAAAGTTTGCCTAATGTCCTAATGCTTTAATAAAGTGACCTGATGCTTCTATCCAATGTTTCCCATTCATCCGAGGGTCATTCTGGTCCTTCCCTGTTCAGATTATTCCACTTGTACGCTTGTTTAAAATTTAAATTATCTATATATCTGTCCATTGACATGTTGCAAGATTTTTAATTTTATGTGAAAACACTGTTGTGATAAAGGTACATTCATTTTTGATTCATCTAATGGGATATTACATAATTGAGCCACAATTTGGATGCAGGGCAATCCATACCACTCTGCTGATTTTTTATGTTTGTTACAGGCTTGCTCTTAAGTGATAATATTCCCTTCTTCGATCCAATTTCCAAGTGTACCAAGCTCTAGTTGTTGCTAGCAATACTATTCATTTGTCATTAGATTATCACATATTGCTTTAAGTGGTGTTTCTGTATGTATGGGAAACATTTATAATCTTCTAATGAGTGGAGTATACTGTATATTCAATGCCTATAAAATGCAATATCCTGGATAACCAAAACCCCTCCACAGACTTCTGTCACCCCACAGCTGATCTATTAAATAATTATCAAAATAAGACTTTGCTGTAAATTATGTAAGGCTGATTATATTTACAAACATTCCGTATTCCCTAAAATCAGGTTATAGTAATACCCCATTGCCTGGGGAGATAGAGTTCCTGTCTATGGTCTGTTTATCCTCTGTTTTAGTTTATGCTCCTCTATTAATGAATTAATCACAGACTCTTGTTTTTGAAAGATTTTTCGTATAGAACGAAATGTAACATGATGAATAAAAAAAGACAAAGCAGAATTATATTTATTCTTAAATGTTTTCAAAATGTTCTGGAAACAAACGGCATATTTATTTTAATTCCAATGTAATTTGCCTATTCATATTCTTGGTTATGGTATACATGATATTCTTAACACTGTCTACTGTGGTGCACCAAGGTAAAATGTTACCCCCAGATTGCCGCAGTCTGTACATTTGATGGCCTGTCAATTACATTTGTATTAGTTCCTGCTCTATTAGGTACAGTCTTAAAGTGGTTGTATCCTCTTCATGATGATGATGGTTCAAACCTCTTTATTTGATTTCAAACAAGCAAAGAAATCACAGCAGTACAGTGAGCGATCAGCTCATCCTTAGTAGTTCAAATGTGAGGAGACAAAACTTCACCTGACTCCCCCGAAAACTAAAAGTGTAATACCTAAGGACAGCTCACCGTCCATGGTGTGGCTAGCTAGTCAGTGCCCTCATGGTTGGCATCAACCAGAGCCTCCGTCAAGCGAAGGAGCAGAAGGTGTCTGGGACTGGTGAGTTTGCGAAATTCTGAGGATAGTATAGCTTTAAAAATCTGCCAAATCTCTGAGTATGAGATATTTTGTGTGGAGAGAATGAAGGTCAATCTTTCCATCCCCAGGATATACCAAAGGCAGTGTAACCTTCCCTGGTAATTAGGGAGCTGGCCCATGCCCCAGTGTGTCAGAATGTGTTGCATTGCCGCTCCCATAGCTAGACCAGTTTGCCAACCCCAGCAGGATTTGAGTGGTAAAGTGAGTGCATTGGGTAACCCCAGGATGGCATAGACAGGAAAGTGGAGGAGTTGGGTATTAAGATGGGTGTCAACAGTGTCTAGCAGTTGAGTCCAGTAAGAAGTGAGTTTCAGACATTCCCACAACAATTGTAGCAACGTGCTGGGGCACCACATTCCAACAATCAGGTTTGCAAGTGTGGTTCCCTCTGTGCAAGCAGACTGGAGTGAGGTACCAGTGCGTGGCGATCTTGGTAGCCAGCTCAATACGAGCCATGCTTCGGGCTGTATGTAGTGCACAGTGATACATTTCCCCTGATTCTTTCTGGGTCAGTGAGTGGCCAAATGCAGATTCCCAATGTCACTGGCCTGTTGATTTCTTTGGTGTTGGAGCAAGGGGGAGAAGGCTGTAAAGTTCACTGACAATACATCTGTCTGATGTTTTGGTAACAACCCATTTTTCAAAAGTAGGAAGGAAGTGTTGTGCCCCTGGATGAACAGATGGGTGCATCAACCAGTGTCTGATCTGCAGATAATGCAAATGCTGTTCTTCATGTAGTGCATGATCCAATCGGAGTTGCTCAAAGGAAACGCCACCCGCCTCATCAAAAAAGTGACCTACACACCGACATCCAGCTTTCTACCAGTGCTGGAAGCTGATTGAGTTGAGACCTGGGTAAAGTCTGGGTTACTGACAACAGGAGTCAGTGGGGATGGAAAGGAGGTCAGGTCAGCCCTCTCGGCTGCCCGGTCCTACACAGCTAGGGTAAGTTTGGTAATGGAGGAGAAGTAGAGGCTTCGTGGCTGAGCATGTCTATGTAGAAAGGGGATCTTCCAGAGCTGTAGCCCGCCACCACCCTATCCATGAAAAGCCAATGCCTTTCAGACGCCTCTCGAGGCCACTGAAGGAGGAATCTAAGTTTAGGCTGCCTGATAGTAACAAAGCAAGTTCAGGATGCAGAGGCCACCATCATGCCAGGATCTTCAGCTCAACTCCTTCCACATCCAAGAACAACCATCAGCCTATACAAAGCAATACAGATCTTATTGCAAGGCCCAGGTGGTCCCGGTTGGAGGGGCCACAGGCAAGGCCTGAAAGAGGCTGCCACTCAATTGAGCCAGGAGAGGGGATATTGCCCCCATCTACTTAGGTCTGACTTAATTTGCTGACACAAGATCTAGTAGTTGAGAGACGCAGACGCCCGGGCTGAAAGAGTCCATTGTATACCCAGGTAAGGGATGGAGGTTGTCAGCCATTGAATTGGGTGTTTGCGAGCAAAGGTCTTTTGGCTATCAGGTGTGAGAGACAGATTAAGGGCCTGGGATTTATACACATTCACCTGAAACCCCGCTGCCTAATCAAAAGCCTCTAGTTTAGAAAGGAAGGTTGAGAGGGAGGTGGAGGGCTCCTCCAGGACCACTAAGACATCGTCAGCATATGGACTGATGGTGTGCTCCTTTCCTCCAAAAGGCATCCCCTTGATGACCAGTATATCAAAGAAGTGCTGGGCCAATGGCTCCATACATAGTCAAAAAAGCAGGGGTGAAAGAGGACAGCCCTGGCGTGTGCCTCTACACATGGGAAATGTGGTTGACGTCTGGCCGTTCACTTGAACAGTTGCGACCGGATGGCTGTAGTTACTAAGAATCCTGGAGCAGAAGTGTTCTCCTAGGCCAAAATGCTTTAGAGTGGCCCTCAGGTATGGCCAGTGGACCTGATCAAATGCCTTCTCGGCATCCACTGCCAACAGCACTCAGTCCCACCCCGAGCTGCAAGCTTTATTGATTAGATGTATGATCCGCTTTGTATTGTTACCACACTAGCAATGGGGTTCAAAGCTCACCTGATGAGGAGCCATCAGGCCAGTGGAAGTGGGCTTAGATGGGCTGCTAGAATGCCAGTGAAAAGCTTAAGATCATTGTTAAGAAGTGATTTTGACCAATAGGATGCGCAGTTTCGCTTATCCTTGCCCCACTTTGGGATAACGATGTTAAAGGCTGGTAGCGTAGAAGGTGGGATCGAGGCTTGGTCTTTGATAGCATTAAGCAATCTAGCAAGAAGGGAAGCCAAGGTCGTGCAGAAGGTTTTATAGAAAAATGGCAAAAACCCATCCGGACCTGGCAACTTAAGAGGGGACTGTCTGGCAATGATTGTAATGACTTCCTCGACCTGAATCGGGCGATCAAGGTGAGAAGCCTGTTCCGATGTTAACTTCGGTGTGTGGGCACCCTGAAGGTTAAGGCCCGGTCCATCCGCAGGCAGGCCCTGTTTTGTGTATAACTACATGCAAAAGTCCCAGAAGGCAGCGCCGATCTTGGGGTCGTCAGTATGTTCCACACCATTGGGATCCAGAATCACCTGGACCCTAGCGGTCTGAGGCAGCCACACCTGTCCCCACCAATATAATAGGAATGGCGAAGTTGGACGGCAGAGTATTCCGCACTGTCCAGATCAGCTCCCGTTAATGGTGTTTGGGCGACCTCTAATTGCCGCCACTGCACTTGTGAATCTGCTTAAGTTCCTGAACCTGTCGGGACTGATGCTCCCTCTTGTCCTTATGGATTTTATTGTCCACTGTGTAAATCCTCATTTGCTTGCCTCAGACAACTGCCTTTAGCGTTTCCCACAATGTTGAGATAGAGACGTCCACAGTGTTGCTGATTGCAAGGAAGTCCTCTAGGACATTATTAATTTGTTTAACGACTTCTGGGCAGTGTAAGAGTGTTTTAGCTGTCAGAACCTAGTGATAGGCTGCACCGGTGGAAAAGTCAGGGCAAGTGAAATCACTGCATGATCAGACAGACAACTGCATTTTATTTCCAAAGCTGGGGCCATAGCTTGGATGCCGTGGCTGCCTAAACAGTGATCAAATTGGTCGTACGTCTTATGTGCGTGTGAGTAGATTGTATAGTCTCTCATTTATGTGTGTAGCTTGCACCAAATGTCACCTAGACCTACTTCCCCCAGCCAATGGGTGCCTTCCTGTGAAATTGCCCCTGTTTGACCAGAGTGTTGGGCAGATCTATCAATGTCATTATCAAAAACGAAGTGGTCCAAGAGCACTAAGCGGTCCTGTATTGTCATCACCTCCACCACTGTGCAACATATATAGTGCTCCTCACCCTTATTAGGGTCCACAACGTAAAGGTCTATGAAACCAAGGACACAGAATAGGGTAACAATTTACCCCTCATTTCCACCAGCTTAGGGCCTATTTTCCCTTGGAAGGAACTGGATACCAGAATCACCACTCGCGCAGTTTTTGTGGAGTTGGAGGAAAATAATTGATTTGGGAAGGTTTTGGAGCACAATCTAAACCAGTGAGTGCCCAACAAGTGGGTTTCTTGGAGTAGGCAAATATGGCCTCCCGAGTGTTCAAGATAGGAAAGCACAACTTTGCGTTTGGTAGGATTGTTGAGACCCTTCACGTTAAGGGTGAGTATCTGTACAATATATGGCATAGGACTGAGGGAAGCAAGGCACTGTGAAGTCGCTAAGATCTAAGAAAGGGGGCCCTGTTGTGCTTTTAGAAGTGTGTGGTACAGAGCAGCACAGAACAGGTGTGTTGAAGTGAGGGTGTGAGTTTGTGATGGTTATAGTGAACTCTAGATTGTGTCTAGGTGAGTGCCTATTCTGTTAGCTTTAAATTATTCTGGAGTGAATCTAAATGTTGTTATTTCACTTGGTCTAAATAACTTAAATGTGGCCCTTACAACCTCAACGGGAGAGGATCTTCATTCGTCTTGAAATAGAGAACTATTTTTTTTGTAATATATCCCATACATTGTGTGTTTTTTAAGAGACGTTTATCAGCATGCCTCCTCCATGTTAATATGTGGCCTGGAAAACAATTTGAGAGAAATTTAACTTTTCCTTTCAACTGGGTTGCTGTGAGGAAAAGTCTACCTTAGAAGCTAATTGATGAGTCTTAGAAAAGCAAGTAATTTATTTATCTTGTGGATGTTGCACTCTCCATGAATCACACAGCCCCAGTTTGTCTTTAGCAGACTTAGGGGGTGATTCTAACCCTGGCGGTCGGTGTTAAAGCGGCGGCCAACCCGCCAACAGGCTGGCGGTAAAAAAAATGGGATTCTGAGCCTGGCGGGAACCGCCAACACAGACAGCCACCTTAACACTCCGACCGCTACAGCGGTACAAACAAACAGCGCGGCGGTCACCGCCAACAGACAAGCGGCAGACAATGTACCGCCCACACTATTCCAACTCACCAATACGCCACCTTTTCCGGGGCGGGAGCACCGCCGATAAAAACACGGCGGAAACAGACTACGGACGGGAAAACGCTCACCACTACGCACTCCAGGAGGAAGGAGGACAGCATGGAACCCGAATTAAACATCCTACCTGCTCTCGTCTACCTTCTCATCTACCACGAGTACGAAGTCCGGCGCTGACGACAACGGTGAGTACTGCACCTACGACACACGGGAGGGGGAGGACGAAAGGCTACGGGCACACACATATGCGACCCCCCCCCCCCCCAACTATGTACTCACCAATGCAGAGCACCAAGTCACAGTTACACCACCCAAACACCCCTGAAAAATGCTAGGACATAATCATATTTGGAATAAATATTTATGTACCAAAAAGCTCCAGAAAATTATCGTACAACCATGAAAGATATTCACAACAAAACTAATGACATACACATCAGTGTATAACTGAAGTACCAAGTCCTGCACATCCTACGAATTCAGCATGTCCGTGGGCCAAAGTCTTGAGAAATAAGGGCAAAGCCCACACAGGAGACCTGAGTCCTTTGGAGAGAACACTGCAGGGGCATCAGATGTAAAAACTACAGGCACCTCAGGGGGAAGGGAAGGGGGGGGGCACCACAGCCACATGAGTCCACGACGCCAGATCCACGAGGAGCCACCATGCCCACTGGACCATCCTGGGGAGTGCAAAGCCACAGTCTCTCAATGTCTCTACAGTGGGTGGGCTGCCCACTGACCATCCTGGGGAGTGCAAAGCCACAGTCTCTCAATGTCTCTACAGTGGGTGGGCTGCCCACTGGACCATCCTGGGGAGTGCAAAGCCACAGTCTCTCAATGTCTCTACAGTGGGTGGGCTGCCCACTGGATCATCCTGGGGAGTGCAAAGCCACAGTCCATCAGGTGGATGACAGTCTCCACTGGTCAAGGAGGAGGCATGGTGGGCACAGTGAACCATAAACGGTGCTTGAGACGGCGGTGCCCAGCGGAGCGGTGCTTGAGACGGCGGTGCCCAGCGGAGCGGTGCTTGAGAGGAAGGGCCCAGCGGAGCGGTGCTTGAGAGGAAGGGCCCAGCGGAGCGGTGCTTGACAGGAAGGGCCCAGCGGAGCGGTGCTTGAGACGGCGGTGCCCAGCGTAGCGGTGCTTGAGAGGAAGGGCCCAGCGGAGCGGTGCTTGAGACGGCGGTGCCCAGCGGAGCGGTGCTTGAGACGGCGGTGCCCAGCGTAGCGGTGCTTGAGAGGAAGGGCCCAGCGGAGCGGTGCTTGAGACGGCGGTGCCCAGCGTAGCGGTGCTTGAGACGGCGGTGCCCAGCGTAGCGGTGCTTGAGAGGAAGGGCCCAGCTGAGCGGTGCTTGAGAGGAAGGGCCCAGCGGAGCGGTGCTTGAGACGGCGGTGCCCAGCGGAGCGGTGCTTGAGACGGCGGTGCCCAGCGGAGCGGTGCTTGAGAGGAAGGGCCCAGCGGAGCGGTGCTTGAGAGGAAGGGCCCAGCGGAGCGGTGCTTGACAGGAAGGGCCCAGCGGAGCGGTGCTTGAGACGGCGGTGCCCAGCGTAGCGGTGCTTGAGAGGAAGGGCCCAGCGGAGCGGTGCTTGAGACGGCGGTGCCCAGCGGAGCTGTGCTTGAGACGGCGGTGCCCAGCGTAGCGGTGCTTGAGAGGAAGGGCCCAGCGGAGCGGTGCTTGAGACGGCGGTGCCCAGCGGAGCGGTGCTTGAGACGGCGGTGCCCAGCGTAGCGGTGCTTGAGAGGAAGGGCCCAGCGGAGCGGTGCTTGAGACGGCGGTGCCCAGCGTAGCGGTGCTTGAGATGAAGGGCCCAGCGGAGCGGTGCTTGAGAGGAAGGGCCCAGCGGAGCGGTGCTTGAGATGGCGGGGCCCTGTTCAGCGGTGCTCTTCTCCACGGCGGGGCCCTGTTCAGCGGTGCTCTTCTCCACGGCGGGCCCTGTTCAGCGGTGCTCTTCTGCACCGCGGGCCCTGTTCAGCGGTGCATATCTCCACGGCGGGCCCTGTTCAGCGGTGCTCTTCTGCACCGCGGGCCCTGTTCAGCGGTGCTCTACTCCACGGCGGGCCCTGTTCAGCGGTGCCTATCTCCACGGCGGGCCCTGTTCAGCTGTGCTCTTCTGCACCGCGGGCCCTGTTCAGCGGTGCTCTACTCCACGGCGGGCCCTGTTCAGCGGTGCCTATCTCCACGGCGGGCCCTGTTCAGCGGTGCTCTTCTGCACCGCGGGCCCTGTTCAGCGGTGCTCTTCTCCACGGCGGGGCCCTGTTCAGCGGTGCCTATCTCCACGGCGGGCCCTGTTCAGCGGTGCTCTTCTGCACCGCGGGCCCTGTTCAGCGGTGCTCTACTCCACGGCGAGCCCTGTTCAGCGGTGCTCTACTCCACGGCGGGCCCTGTTCAGCGGTGCCTATCTCCACGGCGGGCCCTGTTCAGCGGTGCCTATCTCCACGGCGGGCCCTGTTCAGCGGTGCTCTTCTGCACCGCGGGCCCTGTTCAGCGGTGCTCTACTCCACGGCGGGCCCTGTTCAGCGGTGCTCTTCAGCACGGCGGGCCCTGTTCAGCGGTGCTCATCCAGCAGGTCAAGGGAGCCAGACCTGGCCTGGACTCCCTGCTCAGTCGCCCTCGGACCGTGACGTTTCTGGACCCTTCGGGGACGGACTCCTGGCCTCCTTAGTGTCCTCCTTCCCAGCTGGGATGTGGCATGTGGGGTCCACCTTCTCCGCGCTCCTGCTGCCGTTCCGCTCCTTTGATGGGGCTCTCGGGCCCTTGCCTCCCCTAGATGGTGTGGGTGGTGAAGTGGCCGCACATTGCTCCTTGGGGGCAGCCCTGTCGGTCCTCGCACGGCGGCCCTTGTTTTTGCGGGCCCTCTTGCCGGGGGGGGGGGGGCTGGACGTGTCCTTGCTGCTGATCGATGTGTCACTGCTGGCAAAGGGTGGGCTCCAGAACCCAGGCACAACAGTGACACCCAAAGCTGGGCTGGTGGTGGCTGCGGTGCTCTTGAAGATGGATGGGGGAGCTCATCGGGGGGAAAGAGGTTAAGGTTAGCCAGGAAAAGTTTTTTAGGGCCAAGGTAAAGGGTAGGAGAAGTGGAGATGGAAGTGGAGGTAGAGGAGGTGGTTGTAGGAGAGTCAGGTGTGCTGTCATTGGGTGAAGGTGCTGGTGCTGTAGGCTGTCGTGAGGTGGATGGCTGTTGGGTGGGTGTCTGCCTGCGTTTGTGTGTCTTGGAAGAGGGGGTGACAGACACAGTGGGAGAGGACACAGGGGACGTGTAAATGGCAGTGGGGGTGGTGACTGCACGAGTGTGGACTGTCCTGGAGGGTGAGGTGGTGATGGAAGCACTGGCTGATGTTGGGGTGCATGCAGGTGTGAGTGTAGACGTCACAGGGAGGGAGGAGGGAGACGAGGAGGAGGGGGACAGAGGGGTGGCAGTGGCTGTTGGCATGTCTGCATCTGGGTGTTGCTTGGGTGAGTGTTTGTGGGATCTGTGGTGCTTGTGTTTGGATGAGCTGCTCTTGGGTGTTGAGGTGTGTGCAGGCTGGTCTGATGGTGTGGATGGGATAGGCTGAGGAACAGGAGACAGAGAAAGGCTGGAGGCAGTAAGAAGAGGGAGGCTGGAAACAGGGACAATGGCTGCCGTCAGTGCTGAGGCCAGAGCAGTGAACGCTCGTTGATGGGCAGCCTGACCCGAATGAATGCCCTCCAGGTACGCATTGCTCTGTTGCACCTCCCTTTGCACACCCTGGATGGCATTCAAAAGGGTCGTCTGCCCAACAATGAGCATCCTTACCAGGTCAATGAGCTCCGCACTGAGGGCAGCAGGGGCAACAGGGGCAGGGGCTGAGGTGCCTGGGGCGAAGGAGACGCGCGCCTTCCTGGGCGAACCGGCACGGAGCGAAGACTGAGGGGCTGCTGGGAGGGCGGGGCTGGTGCGCTGGGTGGCGGCTGTACCTGTAGAGGCAGGGGGCACGGATGTTGCCGCCACCCCTAGGGAGCTCCCATCCGAGGACGTGTCGCTTTCGCTGCTCTCACCAGCGGTCCCCGTTGTGGTGCTCCCCTCGCCCTCCGGATCACTGGTGCCCTCGGTGTCTGTTCCTGGGCCCACCGGGGCCTTGTGTCCTGCAGCTCCCTCGTGCTCCGATGCCAAATCTCCTCCGCCTGATGATGCTAATGCACACATGCACAAGAAGATGAAGAGAAAGGGTGGGGGGAGAAAAAAGAAGACCAGGTTGAGTGCATGCAATGTCAACACCGTTGGCGGAGAGGACAGACACAGGTGCCTAATGCACTAAGCCGCGCATTCGGGGTACACTACTCAGTACTACTGACTAAGACAACAGGCCAAGAGACGTCAAACGCGCACATGGGAGATGCTGGACCTTCAATGGCTGTACTTGTCACCCTACCGAGGTGGGGGCCGGGGGCACAGGGCCATGCCTAAGGGAGAGGACTACACTACAGAAAGCGCCCTGGCCTAATGTCACCCACAGCCCTCCTCCCCCACCCAGACGCCTCCACTGCGCAGAAAGATAGGAGAATGTGCTGATACTCACCCCCTTGTGTCTGCTGTGATGTCTTAAAGCGCCCATCCAATTCAGGGTAGGCCACCGCCAGGATCCGGGACATCAGGGGGGTCATGGTGCGACTGGCACCCCTCCTAGGTTGGGAGGCCATCCCCAGCAGTGTTTCTGCGGTCTTCCTTGTTCCGCGGCGGATGTCCTCCCACCTCTTGCGGCAGTGGGTGCCCCATCTGTTGTGGACCCCCAAGTTCCGGACTTCCTTGGCGATGGCACGCCAAATCTCGATCTTCTGATGGGCGCTGACCTATTTGACATGTACAGGGTGGAAAGGAGGAAATCATGAATGACCTGCATGTTAGATGTGATTGGCCCCCCCCACCAACTTTGCCATATGGCACATGCTCTCATCTGTCGGGCGTTGCACTCCTCATTCGCCCCCCACCCCACCAACTTACATCCACTCCAATCCACACAGGCATAGCCCATTCCATGTGCACCCGGTTTACTCACTTGTTGGTCTGGAGGACCGTAGAGTAGCGCATACTGGGGGAGGACCCCATCCACGAGCTTCTCCAACTCTTCAGACGTGAAGGCAGGGGCCCTTTCCCCAGTCGCAGCAGCCATTGTATCTTCCAGACCGAGGTCACAGCAGCACTTGCAGTATAGGTCCTCTCCTGTGGATGATCAGGTCTCGAGTGATTAAGCAGATAGAAAATGGCGGTCACGCCCGCGGCGGTGCGTACCGCGGCGGTGCGTACCGCGGCGGTGCGTACCGCGACCGCCGGCGCACTTCGTCATTGGCTCCTGAAACCCATAGGCTTCAATGTTAACCAATGCAGCTTTGCGCCGCGGTCTTCGACCGCCTACCGCCACGGTGTGCCCCGCCAGCGCATTGACCTCACATCCCATTGTCCCACTTCACAGGTCAGGCAGCCGCCATTTCAAGGGCCTACATGGCTTAATTTTGACTGCGACACACAGGCCTAGGCCTTGCATTGCCACACATACACGCCTTTCAACCCATTGCCATTCTTTAACTGTGCAAGCTGTCTGTACGTACCTGTGGTTTGGCTGACTCTGTGCTCCATGTTGTCCTTCCTAGGCACCGTCCGCTGGGACTTGCGATGAGAAGGAGGAATCCTCGCGTGTACCGACCGCTGGTGGACCTGTCGACAATGGAAGAACGCCATATAATACTTCGATACAGACTTGATCGTGCCACTATCCATGAACTGTGTGCCCAGCTGGAGCCAGCCCTGATGTCCCCCATCCGCCAACCCACAGGGATTCCCCCTCTGGTGCAGGTTTTGTCAGTCCTCCATTTTTTGGCCAGTGGGTCATTCCAGACCACAGTGGCCATGTCATCTGGAATGTCTCAGCCTATGTTTTCTAAGATTTTGAGCAGAGTGTTGTCTGCCCTGATGAAACTCATGCGGAGCTACATCATTTTCCCAGAGGAGGGTGACTTGCCTACAGTGAAGGGTGATTTCTATGCCCTTGGACATATCCCCAACATCATTGGTGCCATTGATGGGACCCATGTGGCTTTGGTACCCCCAAAAGACGATGAGCAGGTGTACTGAAACAGAAAAAATTATCATTCGATGAATGTCCAGGTGGTCTGTTTGGCTGACCAGTACATCTCCCATGTAAATGCCAAGTTCCCAGGGTCAGTGCATGACGCGTATGTGATGCGAAATAGCAGCATCCCCTATGTGATGGAGCAGCTACAGAGACAACGTGTGTGGCTAATAGGTGACTCTGGTTACCCCAACCTGCCGTGGCTACTGACCCCAGTGAGGAATCCCCAGACAAGGGCAGAGGAACGCTACAATGAGGCCCATGGGCGTACTAGGAGGGTGATTGAGCGAACCTTTGGCCTCCTGAAGGCCAGGTTTAGGTGCCTGCATATGACAGGTGGATCCCTAATGTACTCACCAAAGAAGGTGTGCCATATCATCGTGGCGTGCTGTATGCTTCACAACCTGGCTTTGCGACGCCAGGTGCCTTTCCTGCAGGAGGATAGTCCAGATGGTGGTGTTGTAGAAGCCGTGGAGCCTGTGGAGAGTGAAGAGGAGGAAGACTCAGAGGACGACACAGACAATAGGGACAGAGTGATACAACAGTATTTCCAGTAACACCCAGGTAAGAATCACCCACGCCATTTCACAATTGCTTCTAGCCTCCTGCATCTGTACTTTCTGTAGTTCCCACCAGATCTTTTTGGGTAATTTTTGATTTTCCCTTCCCTTCTCAGTGCTGTATGACGCAGTGCCTGACTTCTGCTTGGTTTGCCCATGAACTACAGCGTATTGACATTGGTATGTTGTCATCACTAATTGACAGAACAGATATTGAACAGTAATATGTAATACATTTGCTAATAATACAGCATGACTCCAAACTGATTTGTGTGCAATATGTGATTTATTTACAGGGCTAGATATTGGTACATGTGATTATAAGGGTGATGGGTGGGGGTGGAGTAATGTCCATGGCAGAGTCCAGTTCTCAGTCTCACAGGTGCATTGTCCTTTTGCCTGTGGAAGGATGGAGCAGAGGCAGTTCATGGTTGGACAGGGTGGCAATGTGGGACAGTGGGAAGAGTTCAGGGGGTATGTCCTGCTGGCGGGGGTCTTGACATCCTACTCTGTCTTTTTTTTGGATCTCAGGCTCCTCTTACGGGGTGGTTGTTCTTCAGCAGGAGGTGGGGTTCTGGTGGCCTGCCGTGGTGTTGGGGCCTCCTGTCCACTAGCGCCGGCGGAGGTGGTAGGCTGTTCCTGGTCCGGGCTAGTGACAGGGGCCCTGTGTGGTGCCACATGGTCCCGCAACGCGTCTTCTATCCTGTTGAGGGCCAGGACGATGGTCCCCATTGCGGTCCCGATGATTCTCAGCTCCTCCCTGAACCCCATGTAGCGTTCCTCCTGCTGTGCCTGGATCTCCGTGAACCTGGCCAGTACCGTTGCCATCGTCTCTTGGGAGTGGTGGTAGGCCCCCATGATGGTGGTGAGGGCCTCTTGGAGAGTGGGTTCCCTGGGCCTCTCCTCCCCCCCCTGTCGCACAGCAGCCCTCCGAGCTGCCCGGTTTCCCCCGGCCTCTGTCTCCTGGACGGTGTGCCCGCTCCCACTGCCCCCAGGTCCCTGTTGTTGTTGGGGTGTTGGGTTAGCCTGGGTGCCCTGTAGTGGCAGACACACCGCTGATTGACGTGTCCTAGAGACAGAGGCATGGGCCCGCTGGGTGGGAGCTGTGCTGGTGTTGGCAGAGGGGGTCGGGTCTGGTGTGGCCTGTGTCTGGGTGAGGGGAACCGACTGCCCAGAGGTCCCCGATGGTCCGGGCTGGTCATCAGGTTCAGTGTCGACAGAGCTGCTGTCCTCACTGTGGGCCTGTTCCGGGGGTGGGATGGACATTTCTGGACCCTCCTGGCTGGTGTTTTGGCGTTCGGGTCCTGCATGGGGTAAGAGAGTTTGGTTATTGTTTCTGTGTGTGCAATAGCGTGCGTGTTATGGGTGCCCTCGTCCCCCAGTGCAGGCATTCCCTTGAGGGAGGTGTTGTGAGGGTAGTTAGTGGGGGGGGGTAAGTGCGGTGGTCATGCTTGGGTGATGGGTGTCCATGGATTGTGTTGGCATGCAGGAGTTGGTGTTGGGATGGGTGGGTTGTGCTGGTGAGACATTGTCAGGGAGGATGTGTGCTGGGGGGTTGGGGGTGAGGGTGGGGGTGTGGGTTGGCATGCTGGTGGGGTGGGGGGGATCTAGTAGTTGAGATTGGACTTACCAGAGTCCATTCCTCCGGCTACTCCTGCGAGGCCCTGAGGATGCAGGATGTTGAAGACCTCTTGCTCCCATGATGTAAATTCGGGAGGGGTGGGTGGGGGTCCGCCGCCAGTCTTCTGGACCGCGATGTTGTGCCTGGAGACCATCGATCGGACCTTCCCCCGTAGGTCGTTCCATCGTTTGCGGATGTCCTCCCTATTCCTGGAATGCTGTCCCACCGCGTTGACCCTGTCCACGATCCGCTGCCATAGCTCCGCCTTCCTAGCTATACTGGTGTGCTGCACCTGTGAGCCGAAGAGCTGGGGTTCCACTCTTAGGATTTCCTCCACCATGACCCGGAGTTCTTGGTCCGAAAAGCGTGGGTGCCTTTGGGGTGCCATGGGGTGGTGTGGGTGAGGTGTGGGGTGGTGTATGTGATGATGAGTATGTTGGTGTGTGGTGCTTTGTGCTACTATGTGGTGTGTGTGATGGTGTAGTGTGCCTCAGTGTGTATTGCTATGGATTGTCTGCTGTGTCTCTCTCTCCTTCTCTCAGTAATTGTGGTCGTAGGGGTTTGTGGGTGATGTGGGGGTGTGTTTTATAGTTGATTGATTGTGTGGGAGTGGGTTGTGTATGTGTATCAGGTGTGTGTATTTGTAATTTCCAATGTGCCTGTGTTTTGGTGCTGTGTGTGTATTTTGACCGCGGCGGTGTGTACCGCCAGTGGAATACCGCGTTGGAAAGCCCGCCGCGTTGATTCGTGGGTCGTAATGGCATGGGCGTTTTTCTGTTGGCGTGACGGTGGAGGTTTGGTCATCTCCAGTTTATCGCTGCCCACTGATGTGGCGGCCTGCAGTGGAGTTCGGATTTTTGGAGGTTTGGCCGTTGTGGGTCAGAATGACCGTGGCGGCCTTCCGCGGCCGCGGCGGTGTTATGGCGGTCTTCTGACCGGCGGTAAGTGCCTTTTACCGCCGAGGTCAGAATGACCCCCTTAATGTCCTACATGGACTTAGGGGTCGATTATGTGTTCGGTGGTTGAATCGCCCAAACTCCAATACAGCGGTGATGAGGCAGCCATCAAGACGGCATCCTCACCATCTTCATATTGCAATGATTCCACAGGGCTGACTGACGGAAATGTCCTATTATGACATTCCCACTGGTCAGCCTGGCGGAAACAGTGTGGTGGCATTGGCCACGGCTCCCAAAGGGAGCCAAGGCCAATTCCATCGCACACAGCAACCTCAGAATGGGCACTGTCTACCTAACAGACAGTGTGCATTCCGAGGGTGCTGATGGGGGGCCCCTGCACTGCCCATGACATGGTTGTGGGTAGTGCAGGGGCCCCCCTCTGGCTCCCAACTCTACTTTTTCACCAGCCTTTTCACAGCAGGGACCCCTCCATCAAAAGACTTTTGAAAAGGAAAGTCATGATCAGCACTGCTATGCCTAACTCGGCACCGCTGTGGTTGACCACGACATTCACTTCTGCCAACCAGTTGGGATCCTTGATCCCGGTGAAGGCGTCAGTCTCCTGGCAATCTGACCTCCAGGATCATAATCTGGTGGTCAGACCTCTAATATTGCAGTGTTCAGACCACCATCGCGGGTTTGGTGGTCTCAAGACTGCCAAACTTAATGAGGCCCTTAGGTTTTTATTACATTGCTTGAAATATTGTGGTGTCTACTTTGGTAGACTGAATAAAATTATGAATTATGAATAAAATAAATGTAATTCAAAATGAGTTACAATAAAATAAGAATAGTAATAAAGTAAGCATGTACAACCAATTGAAAATATTGCCTAATGTAAATATTTACAATACACAAATAAAATAATATTTTAAATATGAAAATAATTATTCAAATAAACAACAAAAAACATTTTATAAATATATAATATAAAATGTACACAATACATAAATAATTAAAGAAAGTACATACATAATGTAAACAGAAAAATGTACATTTCAAACAGTTCTATTACAAATGTAATAATTATTTTGATGAATATAAGCAATAGTAAATTATAAAACATCAAAAAATACATTCTACTAAAAGTAATATAAGCATTAAAACATTAATAAGAATAAAAACAAAAATTCTAAAAATCAGTAGCTAAATAAATGATAATATGAATCCAGTCTAACCAACAGTAGGGAAAGTGTTGGACTTTAGAAGGGCTTGATTTACTATTCTCAGTGTACTTTAAGCAACATTAGGGGAAATGTTGGACTTCAAAGTGGTTAGATTTACTATTCTCACTCCAGTCAAAGCAACAGTAGGGAGAGTGTTGGTCTTTGGATGCATTAAATTTACTATACCCTCTCTAGTGTAACCTACAGTAGGGAAAGTTTTAGACTTAAGAGAAGTTAGCTTTACTATTCCCACTCGGTCTAAGCTATAGTAGGGAACGTGTTGGACCTCAAAGGGATTACATATAAGAATACAGTTCATAATCATTTACTAAAACAATTTCGGTACCTAATAAAATATATTAAATTATAGTTCATAGAAACAATAAATGCTATACTATTTAAGAAAAATATGAAAAAAGATAAATATAAAAGAATTTTTTAAAAAAATACGTATAACATTCACCTGCCTAGCCACAAAAAATGTACCAGATATTTGCAAAGTACCAAATTATTAAATGTAAATTAATAGTTCAGAAAGCAAATACAGTTAAAAAACAAAATAATTATACAGGCAAAATTTCCCCAACAATTCTCATTAGAAATTCAATGAAAACAAATAACAGATTAAATACAAAAGTATAATGGCACATACATATTTATCAATTAATCAAATTAATTGCATATCAATAAAAATTAATTCAAATATATTATATCTTCAATATCTTCCCACCCTAGTCCTATACAAAAAATAACATAGGCCCTCATTCTGACCTTGGCGGTCGGCGGAGAGGCGGCGGTCGGACGGCGAACAGACCGGCGGTCAGAAAAATGGCATTCTGACCGCGGCGGTCACCGCCGCGATCGACCGCCACTTCCCCACTCCGACCGCCACGGCGGTCATGACCGCCGGGCTGGAGTTTGCGCACTCCGGCCCGGCGGTCGTCCCGAGACCGCCAACGGTATCATGACCCTGCCTACCGCCGCGGTTTCTGGTGGTCGGGAACCGCCATGCGAACCATGGCGGTAAGCACTATCGGGGCCAGGGAATTCCTTCCCTGGCACTGATAGGGGTCTCCCCCACCCCCCACTACCCACCCGAGTCCTCCCCCCACACCCTCCACCCCCCTGCCACCCCCCAGAGGTGGTACGAACCCCCTCCCCACCCACACCCCGACATGCACATACATGCACCCCGACATGCACACACCCCCAACATGCACATACACACACCCCCTACACACACATACACAACGGGGACACATACCCGCACACATACATGCAGACATGCGCACCTGCCGAACAGCACACATTACCCATAGACACAGCAGCACCCCCCGCCTGCATACACGCACTCACACACCCCCTCTACACACTCACACGCACACCCCCATACACGCCCACATCACACAACACCCCCCCTCCCCCTCCCCTCACGGACGGTCAACTTACCTTGTGCGTTGGTCCTCCGGGAGGCGACGGGAGCCATGGGGAGGTGACCGCCAACAGAAGACCGCCAACAGAAGACCGCCACACAGATATGTGGGTCGTAATTCTGTGGGCGGTGTTCTGCTGGCGTGGCGGTGGAGGTTGACCAGTCTCCACTTTTCCGCCGACCGCCAGTGTGGCTGCTGGCGGTTTCCCGGCGGAACGCTCCCAGCGGTCGGAATGCGCACAGCGGCATACCGCTGCGGTCGGCGGTCTTCACCGCAGCGGTAACTCGGTGGTCTCGCGAAAAGACCGCCAAGGTCAGAATGAGGGCCCTAGTCTTTTAACTGCATGTATAATAAACTCTCAAAAATAACATACACATTAAACGAAATAAAACAATACAAAAATGTAAAAACAACTTGAAAATTAAAGGTAATTTACATGATTGATATTGCATTCAATATTTAATCAACATAAAAATGAGTTAATATTAAAATTAAATATGTTATTTTATTAACTTTGCATCCTATTCCCCTACAAACCCAACAACCCTTTCCTAGAATATAACTTATTACTGTTAATGATAAAATACAAATTTGCATTCAAACAAATAAAACTTAAAAATGTTATATCACAATTAAACATTTTACATCATTAATAATCAGTTAAATATTTAATTTACAATATAAACTAATCACCATTAAATTTAAAATATTTATAATTCAGTTGATTTCCTGCCCTATCCCTCTACAAATAAAGCAACCCACTACTCAACTACAAGTTGCTAATTACATTTGAAAAAATACTAAAACACTTAAAAATACAAATCATATTTTATAAAATGAATAACAATTATAATAAAAATGACAAGTAAAATGAATACATTAACTAAAACATATCAAATTAATAAAAAAATGATACTTCTACTGCTTTATTAAAGAATGATTCTAAAAACAGCAATGTTCTTGAAAACTCTATCATATCCTTAAAAAACAATATTATTCCGAACTATATTTTGTCTCATAATGTCTTAGTAGTATCAATAACTATATTTATGTCCCCTGATATTTAAAAGTCAATATTTTGTCCATATACCATTATGTACTGCCAATATGCCTACAAAACCAAACCTCAACTACAGATCCTTCCCCATTGTCTAATACCATTTCTGTGATTTATATGTCATTGACACACACATCTGTTTTCTCTTCCCCCCAGTATAATACTGCAATTTGGACTTGCAGCATTTTGATGACATTCTTCTGATGGCACACCTAATTGATGTTTACTCTTGGGCCTCCTTTGGAGCTCCTTTAAGGTGGTCTGTCCTGAGGAAATGTCATGAAATATGTGCCACCTGAGAACACTCTCAGTCATTATACTTGAACTAACATAACCTGAGCACTTGCTGATCTAAGATCTGGTATTAACTGTTTCCTTTTCAAAGGACATTCAGAAGTTCCAAAAGACACATCCAGGAATACTTGAAAATCTTATTGATTCTCTTTTCAAAATGTATTTTTGAAATGTCTTCTTCTGTTTCACTTTGGGCATGATATTTTCCCTCTGTAATCCCAAAGTTCACCAATATAGTTCTAGACTTTGAACCTGTTTATGGAGGACAGAGTGTACCCTGTGAGCCATACAAATAGTTCAGTCCTCACAATTTCTTCAATAACAATTTCTTCAATGAGTTGAGGAATCTGATCTTCACTTTTCATTGACTCCAGTATAACCACAAATTTTAGAGTACTTTTCCTTATGTGATTTTTATAGTCCTATTGCTTTGATTTTAGCCTTTCCAATTCTTCAATAAGTTTTGTGATCTAATTTTTTCCACCACATCAGCAACTCTTTGCTCCAGTTCTTGCAATTTCCAGAACATAATTAATTAATTTAAAAATATCCAGAACAACATTTAAGGCCTGATTCTGAGTTTGGTGGATGGGATGACCCATCCTCCGAACCTGCGACGGGGAGGTTGCTGGCTTACCTACTACCTTCCCTCCGGGCCCATTACAACTTTTACACTGGGCTGAAGGTTTCCACCTGTCAGCCCAGTGGGAAAGTGGCGTCAGCATTGTCGCCAGCTTGTAACTGAGCCATCGGCAATGCTGCCGCCAGCAGGGGGCAATGGCACCCTCACCAGCATTGTCAGGGTGGTAGGCAGGGGCACCCCTGCATTGCCCATGCAAAGTACATGGGCAGTGAAGGGGCCCACATGTGTCCCCATGCACCTGTTCTCTGCCAGCCTTTTTATGGTGGTGAAACTGCCATGAAAAGGCTGATGGAGAGCCAGGTTGTAATCAGCAGGGTGGTGCTGAGTTCAGGGCCACCATGGCTGATTCCAACCTTAACCGCTGTCAGCCCACTCGGAACAAACGGTGGTGGTTTGGTGGACTGAACACCAAACTCTTAATTTGGTGGTCGGACTGTAAAACTGGTGGCGGTCAAGACCACCACTGCAAGTTTGGCAGTCTATTGACCACCAGACTCATAATCAAGCCCTAAGTCAAAGCTTCAGCATGCAAGATGGTGCTAAATAAACCATTTGGATGGATGAAATATCACAATCCCTGCAGCACTTAAATGAAGGAAAAAAACTCACTGAAGGAACAGCCAACATATATTATGTTGGTCTCTATCGATAATAGTGCACATGGTACACATGGTGATTCCTAGCCTCTGAGATTTGAGTAGAGTATTTGACAGAAATTTGGTGTTTCATTTCCACCACGAGTTTTGACCAAGGGAAAAGTTTTCAAAATGCTTAGAGGTTTCATATTTCCATTTTTATTTGCCTAAATGTAAAAAATGTGCAATAGAAGAGGAATTCAGTAAAAATGTAAACACATTTGCTTCATTTTGGGGCAGTGTATATGAAGGGTGTGGCAGCATCCTTTTTATAAAAGAGATATTGAGCAATTCTTGACTTCTTTGTTGCCTATTCATTTGAGGGTATTGTTCGTACCAACAACAAATTGCCCAGAACTCCTAGGATTAAAATTATCATGTAGAGTGTCCCACCTATCTCCTACCCTCAATATAAAGTGGAGCATATGATCAAAATGAACTTAACATATTTTTACACCTTTAGAATATGCACATATACTCTCCTCTTGGCTACAGTAATCCATATAAAATGCTCTTACATACCCTTCCTGAAATCTTTAAACATAGCCGTTAAGGAGATGAAGATCAATGGCTGTATTGTTCCTGTGTTGCTCCGTCACAAAGAGTATAATAAACATGAAAGAGCCACAGCCTCAAATATTGCACATTTGAAAGCCACTTGCTCATCATCCCCTATTATAAAACCGGAAACATCCAGCATAGACCATCTAGCTGAAGGGCGAGCAAGCATAGGCACCTGTTTGTGTAGTGATTTTCCCACATTGGTGAATTTATTCTCAAGTATAAGCTCCCATATCACTGCTCATAGAAAATAATCATAGAGACCATTGCTGATTTGCGTATTTGTTGTTTTTTGGGCAAATTGTATCTATTTTCAGGTGCTGGTGGCCGCACAATTTCAAGCTCACATACAAGGAGTTGAGAGAACTAAGAAAACAATGCCAACAGGAAACAGCTACAACCTGCAAGGACAATTCCTTGGGCTACTTCATGCTATTGTTCAGACAGCCAGGTCTTGAAGGCCATTTTAGAAGAACCAATGCTCTTACCTTTAGTGTGACATTATTGGAAGAGTGTTCCAGAGTTTAGCAGCTGCCACCAAAAGCCCTGCCACCAGTCTGAGCCTGATGGAATTATGGAAATGTAAGAAGGGCAAATAAGGTGACAGGAAACACAGGTGTGAATTTTGTTCCTTATATAAAAAGGGTGTGATGGATGGGCCTAATGAATATAACAAAGAGATTTAAAAATTATCCTTCTTGCCACTGGGAACCAAGTACAGTCTGTCTGAGGGAGTGGAGGATTACTGAGGCAGTCCTAGAGGCAGTCCTAGAGCTAGTTTTGAAATGGCATTTTGAATACATTTAAGCTTAAGCTTTTTCATCAAACACAGAGGGGCACCTAGAAAAGGTTAATTGCTATAATTAAGGCAACTCAAAATGGTTGCCTTGACCACCACCCAGCAGTCCGATGAAGGTAGATGTGGAAGGCATTCACAGCAGGAGAAAGCATGGAAAGGACGAGTGATTGGCTTATTTCTCTATAGGTAAATCTGACTCAGGATAGCAGCCTAGGTTTTTTATTGTCTTAGGGTTTCTTTACGAGTTTGGCGGTCTCACCGCCATTCCGCCATGGCAGCAGTCCCAAGTACTCAGTGTACTCGGCGGGCAGATGTCACCGCTGGCGGTGTTTCTGATTGCGGGGGACTGACACGGGATGCGGTCAGCAATTCAAGAAGTATTTTTCATATGTGTCGATGCAGTTGTGTACATTTTAACTAAATAATTATCAAATGTACACGTTTGCATGACATGTAAAAAAATACCTTGCACAAGTAGTTTTCCATTGCTGGAGTCCAGACCATATGTGCCCAGCTCAGTCAATGGGAGAAAAGTGCAAAATGTATGTACTGGGATTTCGGCCCCGACTGGGTAGTTTTCACCGGTGTCAAGTTGCTGCTGTCAAGGGAGGCCCTGGATAAAGGAGTCCTCATCAGAGACTGAAGTGAAAAGAAGGAAATGTGTGAGTTTTGCACCCCATTTCCTTTGAGTCCACCATCTCGAAGCAGGCAGTCTCTCCACCACAGTCAGCTCAACAGAAAGTCACTTTATAATCCGGATGGTGGGAACCTTGTCTGTACCGCCCTTTGACAGCTGCTTTTCCCCATGCCACAGTCGAGACAGTCAGCGAATGGCTGGCGGAGTTGGCGGGACTCCGGTGGGCTCTCATTCAGCAACCCGCCAACATCATAAATTCAGCAGGTGGACCGCCAAGTTGGCCGCCGTGGAATACGACTCCATTCTGACAGTGGTACCCTTTCTTTAAACCTCGTAATCAGGCCCAAAGTCATGAAACGTATGTATATTCTAGGTGGTTCAGGAAGAGTTCCAATCCATTTTGATGATGTTGCTCTGTGCGGATTGTTTGATGTGATTGTGTGTGCTCTCATAGCAACAAGATCTTCGGTCATGACCTTCCTTCTCCAGTGTACTCACAGTACAACTTTATAATGATATTTTTCTGTTAGGCCTATGTTTCATGTAGTCGACTTGTTTTTCAGTTTGTAGCTGTAATTTAACATATGGATTTGTTGCCTAATAGCTTTTCAAAGCCACTCTTGAGATAAAAAGTATAACCTTAGTGCTTGATGAAAATACCCCTAGGGTAAGATTGTTAGAGGAAGCTTCTTATGTCCTATTCTTTTCAAAAGCTGTACTGATTGATCTTCATGTAAATAGAAGCATCACTGCCACAAGCATGTTGGCCTTGTTGGAATAAGATGCAACATGTCTCCAAAATTTCCCCAGGGTGCTCATTGTAACTACTCTGTTCACCACATTTGTATGAAGTCCTTGCAATTATTTGCCCTAGAGCATGCTTTCTTCCTCACCATGTCTTGTAGCAGACACCTGTCCTCCCCAATATTTCAAATCCGCTTCACAGTCTCCAGATCTTGCAGAGGTTCGCTGCATTCACCACCCTTCTCCTAAATCCATTCTGTACCTTGGTGTGTCATAACAGTTTTTCCTGCCCTGATGTCTCTGATGTAAGCCCATGTCTTTCTGCTGACCCTGATTCTCTCTGTTAGAGCAAGCCCAGTTGTAAGGCCCAGACTACCACAGAGAGCTGGTGGGATTCTTGTGTCAATTTGACCATTGGGCAGACTGGGGCAAGTAGAAGGAGGCATATGCAATATTCCCCGTAGCAGGTAATCAGACACTTTAAAAGAGATGTCAATTGAAGGTATTACATTTTCTCACTCATTCCCTCTTGCAGTTCCTTTCTTTTGTACCTCTGTCCATGAAAGAGCACTAGATGCAACATCTTTTCAGGTTTTGGTATAGTGGTGCTACTAACACTAGGGGAAACCTTAACTATTACATTGGTATTATAACAAATACTCTTTAGGGCAGTAAGTTATAAAAACCTTCACACATCCTGTCACCTCCCAGTGAACACTCACTCATAGCGCACATTGCTGTAAGCATGGCACAGTGACCCTAATTTATGCAAATTGTCCTGTAGTGAACAACTTGAGATGTAAAGTTTTCTTCTAGTTTATTCAGGAGAGCAAACAGTAATGATCTGCCCACAGCCAGCTCTAAACCAACTGCCTACATCTAACATTCCTGAATCTTTGTGCTACCCTAGCAACATACAATGACACCTGGCTAACCCAGATAACACACATCTTCACTCTAGCACAAAGAATACCATTAAACATATTAACATTTCCAAAGTCATAATTAAATAAAAAAGAGTTCACCCCATAACACATTGTACTTTAACATATACAAATAAACAACATATACACATACAAATAAACTGGAAAACATAACATCTTAAAATGTTAAACAGTCACTTCACCATAAAGTCCTTTAACTTTGTAGGAAGTGACACAACTCTTCCAGATTGAGTAGTGGTCCTATTGATACCCTCAAAATTTGCATTTAATGTGTTGTTAATAAATAGAAAATCCATATGAGCATGTCCATTGGAAGATTAATTCATGCCAGCACTTCCTGTGGATTGCATGAATCTACCCCATTAGGATGAGTACATTGGTTATGATTAAATGAACCCACATCAGCATTATTCTCTCACAACCATGAACCATTTCCCACAACATTGCCATTTCTCTTCCTTCAGAGTTCCAAGACAAGATTTTGTTACACCTAGACAACTTACCAAAATGCGAGAAATGCCATCATTCAACTTGGCCGTCAAATCAGGATCACCCATGGACCCCTAACCCCACCACATCTTTAACCTCAGAAGCAAAAATATCATCAGCAAGCCCACCTCCATTCTCAACGTATCCATCAGCAGTGCCACATTCCCCAATGAATGGAAAAATGCAGAGGTCAAACTCCTTCTGAAGAATCCATCTGCTGGCCCCAACAAGCTCAGGAACTACTGCCCCATCTCTCTGCTCCCTTTTCCCACCAAAAGCCTTGAAAAAGCCATCAACTACCAACTCACTGAACACCTGGAGAACATCAACCTCCTGCACACCTCCCAAACTGGATTCTGCACTAACCATGGCACTGAGGCTGCCCTGATTTCCACCACATAGGACATCAGAACCCTCCTCAACCAGGGAGAAGCTGCAGCCTTGCTCTTCCTCGACCTCTCAGCAGCATTTAACACCACATCCACCACACCCTCATCAAGAGGTTTTATTACATCGAAATCCAAGGTTTTGCTCTCAGATGGATTGCCTCCTTCCTCACAGGTAGAACCCAGATTATCTCCTACCTCCTTTCACCTCAGAATCTGAAAAGTATCATCTGTGGTGTCCTTCAAGGATCATCCCTCAGCCCCACTCTTTTAAACTCCTACATGACCCACCTAGCCACCATTGTCAGAGCCCACGGACTGAACATCATATCCTACACAGACAACACCCAGCTCATCCTCTCGCTATCAGAACACACCTTCACCACAAGAGCCAAAACCACAGATGCATGATGAGCATCGCCAACAGGATGAAAAGCAACTGCCTGAAACTCAACACTGATAAAACTGAGGTGCTGATCTTTGGGAATAACAGCTCCCCATGGAACAACTCCTGGTCGTCCTCTAAAATTGGACCCCCATCCACACTGACCTACCCTACCCGCAACCTTGGCATCATCCTTGATTGCAAACTCACCATGAAAAGCCTGATCAATGCAGTCTTGGTTATCTTCCTCCTCATTCTTCACATGCTCTGGAGGACCTTCAATTGCTCTCCAACAACATCAGCAGAACCGTCACCTATGGCCTAGGCACCAGTCGCTGGACTACAGCAACGCACTCTATGTTGGAATCATCAATCACCTATTGAAGGGACTGCAGACCATCCAGAATTCAACTTGCACAATTCCTTCTTCCAATCCTTGACTGCATTAATAGCAGCTTCCACACTTCCCATAATCATCCTGTTGAACCACTCAACAGTTCCATTACCAGCCGGACGAAAAACTGCAGTATTTCTGGCTTTGATACCATTCCTGGAAAGAAAACTCTTCAACTTCTCTGCAGTAAATTGCCAGCCATTATCAGTCAGTAAAGTTTTAGAAATTCCTTCTCTCGAGAAAAATGTCTCTAAGAAAGAAACAATGACAGTCTCATCCACTTTATGATGCACTTCAACTTCAGGCCACATGGAATACAAATTCAACAACTGTGAGAAAGTAGCCTCTTTCTAGCATGGTTACCCCCATTTTTGGCCTGTTTGTCAGTGTGTTTAACTGTGTCACTGGGATCCTGCTAACCAGGGAGCCCATGCAAAGGCTTCTACAGGACTGCCATTGCAGCCTGTGTGAAATGGTGCATGCACTATTTCACAGCTATTAACACTGCACCAGGTCACTTATAAGTCACCCATATACCAGGCCTTCTAACCCTGAAGGTTCGGTGCAGAGTACTTGTGTGGGAGGGCACCCCTGCACTAGCAGAGGTGCCCCCACATTTCCCCAGACTTTGTGAGTGCGGGGATGCCATTTTACACGTGCACTGGACATAGGTCAATACTTTTGTCCAGCTTCACAGTGGTACCTCCGAATATGGCCATGTAAGGTGTCTAACATCTCTGAATTATACCCCAATTCTGATTCCAGCATCGGTTTTATAATTCCCTGCACTCTGGGGACAGCGCAGTGGACCACCAGTACTGCCATACCAGCATTCTGAGGTTTTCCAGGCAGCCCCAGCTGCTGCCACCTCACAGACGGGTTTCTGCCCCCCTGTTTCTCAAGCAGCTCGAGCCCAGGAAGGCAGAACAAAGAATTTCCTTTGGGAGAGGGATTTTACACCCTCTACCTTCAGCAATAGGTGTTACAGGCATGGGTGGGGTAGCCTCCCAGAGCCTTTGGAAATGCTTTGAAGGGCACAAATGGTGCCCTCCTTGCATGATCCAGTCTACACTGGTTCAGGGAACCCAGTCCCTGCTCGGGCATGAAACTGGACTAAGGAAGGGGAGTGACTACTCCCCTTTCCATCACCACCCCAGGGGTGGTACCCAGAGATTCTCCAGAATGTCCCTGGGTTTTGCCATCTTGGATTCCAAGGTGGTGGGGCACTCTTGGAGCATCTGAGTGGCCAGTGCCAGTAGGTGACGTCAGAGCCCTCCCCTCATAGGTGCTTACCCGTGTAGCTGACCAATCCCCCCATTCAGGGCTTTTTCGGGTCTCTCCTCTGGGCGCTCCCTCAAATTCGGATTGCAAGACTCCAGCAGGAATCCTCTGCATCCTTTACTTCACCTTCTACTGAGGAAACTGTATCTGGACTCTCTAGAAACTCTACAAACTGCAACAAAGAAGCAAAGATGACTTCTGCAACATTGTATCTTCAGCTCCTGCCAGCAACTGCAACTGTTTCCAGGTTGTGCATTCTCTAAGGACTGACTGTCTTCAGCCTGCACCAGAAGAACAAAGGAATCCCCCTTGAAGTGAAGAAGTCACTTCCTTGCTTCAGCAGGCACCGATCTGGAGCAACGACCAGTGGATTGGGTCCCCTCTCCTGAAGAAATGCATGGATCCAGCAACACAGGCGGTGGACTGAAGTGGTCCCGACGGTCCTGAAGTCCAGCTGTCCAACTTTGGTGGAGGTAAGAGCTTGCCTCCCCACGCAAGACAGTACCCCCGTGCACTGGTGTTTTGCAGTTGCCAAGGCTTATTGGCATCCTTCCACAAAGATCTTCATGCACCGTGCAGCTCTGGCCCCAGCCCTCCTTCCTACGATGAACAGCCTCCTGCATGGTTCTACAGCAGCATGGGATCCCTTTGAGTAGTGCTGCATGGGCCTCCTTTTGCACCTTCTTTGTAACTATGATGTGGCACACCTGTGCATGCTGCCTGGTCTTCTGAGGGCTCTCGGAGTTGCTGAGAGCCCCCTTTGTCTCCCCCTCCTGGGTAGAGGCCACCAGGTCCTGGTCCCGGGCAGCGGCATTTTCCGCTGACCGTAAGCTTTGTTTGTGCCAAGGCTTGTTGGCGGAATCCAGCAACTCAAACCAGACTGCAATCATCCATCCAGAGTGGGACAGCATCTGCAGCAACCAGGACCTCACATTCATTTTCTTGGGTGTAGTACTGGCTGTTCTTCTTCACCTGTGGCTCTTCGTTTGCACTTTCATCCAGGTTAGCAGGGGCTCCTGTTCTCCCTGAACACTCCAGTGCTTCTTGGACATGGTCCCCTTCTTCCACAGGTCTTCAGGTCCAGGAATCCATTGTTGGTGTCTTGCAGTCTCTTCTGGTTCTTGCAAAATCTTCTATCACGTATTCTTGTGTGTGCTAGGAAACGTACTGTGATTTACTCCTTCTTTCCTGGGCTCTGGGGTGGGTTCCATTACTTACATTTGGTGTTTTCTTACACTCCCAGTACCCCTCTACACATTACACTTGCCCAGGTGGGAAACCGACTTTTGCATTCCACTATTTTAGTATATGGTTTGTGTTCCCCGAGGCCCATTTTTGCCTATTGTGATTTTCACTATTTGCACTGTTTTCTAACTGGTTTTACAGCTATTACTGCACTCTGATGTATATACTGTGTATATTACTTACCTCCTAAGGGAGTATAGTCTCTAAGGTATTTTTGGCATTTGTGTCACCAAAATAAAGTACCTTTATTTTTGAAACACTGAATATCTTCTTTCATGTGTGTGAGTACTGTGTGACTATAGTGGTATTGCATGAGCTTTTCATGTCTCCTAGTTAGACCTTGGCTGCTCATCCACACTACCCCTAGAGAGCTTGGCTTCTATACACTGACTACCTTTCACTAATAAGGGATAACTGGACCTGGTATAAGGTGTAAGTACCTTAGGTACCCACAACAAACTAGGCCATCCTCCTACATTGATGGTGCAGCGGTGGGATACGTACTTGCAATTGCCTTATCACTCTGACACCGGTGCTTTCCACACGAAAGTGTACTCTATACCTAGAGCTATACATACATATACCTAGTTATAGGATTGTGGTGGTCATTCTGACCCTGGCGGTCTTTGACCGCCAGGGCGGAGGACCACGGGAGCACCGCCGACAGGCCGGCGGTGCTCCAATGGGGATTCCGACCGCGGCGGTAAAGCCGCGGTCGGACCGGCACCACTGGCGGGGTCCCGCCAGTGTACCGCCGCCCCATTGAATCCTCCGCGGCGGCGCAGCTTGCTGCACCGCCGCGGGGATTCCGACCCCCCCTACTGCCATCCAGATCCCGGCGGTCGGACCGCCGGGATCCGGATGGCGGTAGGGGGGGTCGCGGGCCCCTGGGGGCCCCTGCAGTGCCCATGCCACTGGCATGGGCATTGCAGGGGCCCCCGTAAGAGTGCCCCTACATGTATTTCACTGTCTGCTGCGCAGACAGTGAAATACGCGACGGGTGCAACTGCACCCGTCGCACAGCTTCCACTCCGCCGGCTCGATTCCGAGCCGGCTTCATCGTGGAAGCCTCTTTCCCGCTGGGCTGGCGGGCGGTCTGAAGGCGACCGCCCGCCAGCCCAGCGGGAAAGTCAGAATTACCGCTGCGGTCTTTCGACCGCGGAACGGTAATCTGACGGTGGGACTTTGGCGGGCGGCCTCCGCCGCCCGCCAAGGTCAGAATGAGGGCCTTAGTCTCTTACCTTCTTTTCTAAAAGATTAGGGGTTAAGTATAATAGCTTTTTCTTTTCACTTACCCTACTCTAACACTCACTACACTATGCCTACTGCTGGGCCTAGCTCTGAGGTCATGGGTACACCCTATGAGGGCATGACCTTCAAAGAACTGAAGGGACTTTGCTCAGAGAGGAGCTTAAATGTAGGGGAGAACCCTAACATATGTAGTCACTCCCTTACTATCCAAAAAGGGACTCAAAATGTCAAATCCTAATGGTTCCTAAGGGCTCTCTGGGATACCTCAAAGGCCCAGGAGAGGTCTAAAAACCTTCATAGGTTTATCCGCATTTGCACAAGTCTCACACAAGCTTACACATTTCCATATCTAAATCCACTCCTAGCCACCAATCTGAAGCCTTCACTCTTTTATTTGATTTAACAATGCCTAAAAGCTCTTCAGGCATAATTTCCAAAATCCTTTGTCTCAAGACATGGGGAGGTATAATCCTATCACCCCTCAGTAGAAACCTTGCACTAGAAATAGACAATTCATCCTTGAGTTCCCAGAATTTCTTACTATATTTTTCCAATTTATTTTCACTGGGCCACCCTTGCAAAACAAATCTCTTATTTCACAAAGCCCTTTATCATCTACATAACCCAACAACCACTTATCTATTGAGGTAGCTTGCGTTTAACCTTCTACAAATGCAGCACTATAGCCATCACACTCATTGGAAATTTTTTCCTACAACTGCAGCAGAGATCTGCTTAAATGATCAGCAACCCTATTTGTATGTCCTGGTAAATATTCAACATCATATGTATAGTCCAATGGCCTAAGAGACATTCTAGCAATATGGGGGGTTTGCTTTCGCTGAACCTTTGATGGTCAATACTTTAATTAAAGGCATGTGACCAGTTTGTAATGCAACCCTTGAACGCCAAAAGTACTTTCTACATTTCTCTGCCACCCACATGCAAGCTAACATATCTTTCTCAATAACTGAGTACTTTTCTTCAACAGATGTTAGTGAATGAGAGGCAAAAAACACTGTGCTCACTACCATACCCTTTGACAGTTGGGTAAGAACAGTTACCAGTCCCTTATCACTAACATTAGTTTGTTAGAATAGTGTGAGCAGCTTGATCAAAACCCTGTAATGGAACCATTGTGCAAATATCCTGTTTTATGCTCTGAAAATCATTTTGCAAACTCCTATTCACCTTGAAACCATTACGTTCTTTCACATTTGTCAGAGATTTAATGTTTTTTCTGCAAAATCTCTGTAATTGAACTCAGACAAACCTAAAAATGACCCTACTAGTAGGGTCAGGTGCATCTCAATAATCTCTTTCTTGAATGATATTCCATCTTCACTGACTCATGGCACAGGTAAGTAACTGATTTCCTCGTAATATTATATTTCTGCAACTCTGTTGTCAAACCGTTTTTCCTTAATATGTTCATAACCTCCTGTAAAATACTATTATGTTACCTTTTCCCATCACCAAGATGTCAGCCTGAAAATATGTCACTCCCTTTAATCCTTTAAACTAGAGGAGGGCGGTAAACTCTGCTCCAGCTGCAGTGTTTGCGGGGTTTTGGCTACTTCATGTTACACATGTAACATGGAGCTCTGGCCAAATTCTACTAGCCACACATGGTAGAGTTTCTTCTGGAGTGCAGCTCACCAACGGTAAGTTGGTGAGCAAGAATTAGTGTCCCCTAGCCTGATTTTTGGGTGCTAGGATGGCTCCCGGCGAGATTATTCCAATGTAGGTGGTCACAGGTGGTTGCGACCATTTACGGTGGGAAAGCTGCTGCTCAAAAAGAAAATCTAGTTGAGCAGCATAAAACCAACTCAAGCAGCACCCTCTGATGTGCTGCACTATGTCATTCAGGCTGATTTCTCAGGATGGAACAAGCTCCATGGTGCTAAAAATAAGTGTGACCTACCAATTTCTGCCCACTCACTGAACTCCACAGAATCTTGCAAAGTTTTTTATGTTCTTCCTATCCCTACTTGAAACAACCTATGCACCAACTTATAAAAGATGGGTGCTCCGGAGACCAACCTAAATGGCATGCAAAGAAATCTATAACAACCCAACTGTGTAATAAATGCTATGAGATTTTTGCTAGCCCTGTGAAGAGATATCTGGTGGTAAGCTGAAGACAACTCACTGGTAGAAAGCAAGTTTATACCCTTAGTCTTGGCCAGTAACTCATTAATCCTGGGAAGAGGCAATTTCTCCACCTAAAGTATTTAAGATCACGCAAATCAAAGCATACACGTATTACCCCATTAGCCTTTCTGACCACAACCAAAGGTGAAATCCACTCTGCACATTCAGCAGGTACAGTGATACCCTTTCTCTCCAGTTCATCCCGAGTGCGGACCTGAAGATTATACTCGTAAATGCATTTTTTGACTTCCCACAGCCATAAACATAGGTGTTTACATCTAACTTTACCTTTGTGAATCAGGTCCAATATATCTAGCAACAGCTGCTCACACAGCTGGATAATAGCAATAGTCAAGATCTTTTAATGCATACAAGAAAACATCACCCTCACCCTCAGTTCAAATTTTCTTTGCCATTTTACCATACACTTGTAATCCCTTTCGACCTATACTATGTAAGATGCAGAGAATTCCTCTGAACCTTCTTCTTCAGTCGCTGAGATATAATTCGTAAAGTTCTCCTTCCACTCAGGCAACTTCACTTGTGGCTCCTCTGGAAACGGGAGAAATGTTAACAGTGGACTAAGAATTTTTTTTTGTGCACTTAAAACAAAGTGAACAATGACAGTGCTGTAGAACAGAAACACGAATCCAATCCAAACCAATAATATCCCTGTGTGGTATCCGGGTAAGGTAGATCCCGCTGATACGCAGTCAGTCAACAAACTGTGGAGTAGATCCAGCAATACCAGGTTCTAATCACCCAAATCGGTGTATGTGTAACAGTGATGTTATATAAGTAGGTAATCCTGGAGTAACTGGTGTGAGGATAAACCAAAGTACCAATACAAGTAGGAAGATTATCTCAATAAATTGGTATGAGCATCACCATAGAGTACAATATGTAATGACATGCCAAAGGTGTGACATTATCTTTGGAAGTTAGGACTCAGTAACTGACATGCAACCCGGTGTGCGCATCACCATAATTTGCAGCCTGAACATTATAATCAGTAAACAAATGTAAGATGATTACCTCAATAAATTCATATGAGTGTGTCACTGTAGAGTATAATGAGGAGTGGCATGCCAAAGGTTTGGCAATATCAGTATGATTTAAAAATATGTAACTGACACGCACCCTGGTGTGTGCATCACAGTAGTATGATCAGAAAAAACCCCATTACAGCATAATCCAAAATGGTCTGCAACATTACGCAGAACCCAGCCCAAACTAAAATGACTGTGTAATGACTACATGGCGTCCATCAGCTGACGTAATGAGGCTGAGGCACACACACAGAAAGCACCAGCCAAAGCAAGACGTCCAAAGTAGGTGTGTGCGGAGAGGTAATCAACGGATGGCTCGCGCAGGGAACACAGTGAGCTCATACACTGTAGGCTTGAGCAGGAACACGCACTAGTGCAAACCCCTGCTCACCTTAAAATTACTGAAAACCCCGGAAATCTCCCAGTACCAATGGCCTGAATGTGTGGAGTAAATGCAGGAACCACACGCAGTCTCATCTTATGCAGTGAAGAAGTTTCCAATAACTGTAGCACAATGACAGCAGCAGCAAATCAGGACCACACACGGGAGCACCAGTTCAGTAAAGCAACTTGTTGTAAAAATTGTAGAGAACATCGTAAGGCATAAGGTTTTCTTATAGTTTATTCAGGAGAGCAAGAAGTAATGGTCTACCCACCAGCGCTAAATCAACTGCCAACTCCTAACATTCCAGAATCCATGCGCTACCCTGGCAGCATACAGTGATATTTGGCTAACCCAGAAACCACATTTCCCAGGAAGAGGCATGCTGCTTATGTTAGACAAGAGGACGTTTAGTTCCTTGCTAAATAATTATTTCACTGTGGTCCATTTTGTATCTCATTGAGGAATTGATCACCATTTTAATCACTTGCATCCCAGTTGCTAAAACCAATAATTGTTCATTTATTTGTAACAGTGGTGCTTTTTGACACCTATCGCAGAACAGATTAGTACATGTGCTTTGACTCTGCGGCCACATTAGTGTATTGAACATATGTTCATTTTTCCTTCTTACTAAAGGTGAGGCAAGGTGTTTACTTTACTTCTATAAATGTGTGGAGTGGTGTGGTATTGAAACACAGATGTGATATCAAAAGGGTATTTACATAATTAATGTACTTTACAGATGGGTCATCCTTTCTGTTGTGCTTTTTTCTTAGACCCACCTATGTGGATGGTGCAAGCACCCTTACTCTAGATGGCAACTCCTATGCCCATCAATGGCTATACTGATTTCTCCCTTATGTCCCTTGCATTAGCCATGAGCAACTGGCTATTCAGTGGTACTGGCAAATCTTTGTTGACTGTCCTGACCACCCACCTGTCCGTATGACTGGGTGAGGATATTCCTTCTCACAAAATGATCCCTGCATAATCATGTCATTCTGCCACCATGCCCTGCTTCTCTTTTATACCCAATGTTTACACCATTTGTGTCTTTGTTGTTTGCATTCTCAAAGCCAAAATATAGAGCCCCAAGCTAAAATTATGTGTGGATGTTGGGAATATGGTTTCCACCATGAGTGACCTGCCATAATAGTTTTTTATTTCACCTACTCACTCATACATCCCCGCTCACACATTCAATCACACGCTTGCTCAATTTCAATCTCACACTTCCTAATTGTCTTCTCATTAAGCCTTTTATCCACAAACTTACCCATCTATAGACTCACTGTGAGAAATGAGGTTACTGGTTGAAAGCAGCAACCACAATTCTTGCCAAAGTGAAGCACAAGCAAAACCCAAATTAACCTGTTCTTAGCCCTCTGATAGCTTGACATAAAACCTGTCAATCAGTCAGTCAGCCAATCAATCAGTGGACTTGTACAGCATGACTTATTACCTGTGAGGATATCTGGATACTGGCAGGGTCCAGGCTCTAAGTCAAAGAGACAGGTTTTCAGCATCCTAAGGAGCTCCTGTAGAGTAGGGGAGGTCCTGAGGTGCAGGGGGAGGCTGTTCCAGGCTTTGACTGTGAGGGAGGAGAATGAGTTTCCTCCTGTTCTGCTGCCTTCTATGCGGGCAGTCTGGCCCAGCATGAGTGAGTGGGAGTGAAGGTGTCTGGAGGATTTGTGGAATCTCAAGAGGCGGTTGATGTAAGTGAGTCTGAAGTCGTGCAGGTCATGGACCAAATGGTTGAGGAGCTTGAACTAGCATCTCTTCTGAACTGGGAGCCAGTGGAGGTTTTTGAGGTGGAGGGTGATGCAGGTGTGGCGAAGGACATCCAGGATGAGTCTTGATGCGGCGTTCTGGATGGTCGATAGTCTTTGAAATAGGTGAGTCTTGATTCCCATGTAGAGAGTGTTTCCATAATCGAGTGGACTGGTGACAAGTGCTTGGGTGATGGTGCTTCTTGCCTTTTAGAAAAGCCACTTGAAAATCTTAAATAACATGCGTAAGATGAAGAAGCAAGAGGATGACACTGCGTTGACTTGGGGCAATATAGTGAGTTTTCTGTCCAGGATTATACCAAAATTCCTTGTGTTTTGAGCTGGGGTTGCATTGGGCCCCAAATCTCTGGGCCACCAAGAGGCATACCAAGGGAAGTTGTCACTGCCAAAGCTCAAGACTCCTGCCTTGTCTGTGTTGAACTTGAAGCAGTTATTCTTCATATAATTGCAGGCAGTGGCCATGCATTGGTGGAAGTTGGTTCTGACGGTGATGGAGTTTTTGGAGAGGGTGAGGATGAGTGGTGTGTCAGCATAGGATATAATGTTGAGTCTGTTGGATCTGACTGTGTTGGCAAGAAAAGGTATGTTGATGTTGAAGAGGGTGGGCTGGGTGATGAGCCTTGAGGGACTCTGCAGATGATTTATTAGAGTTTGAAGGTGAAAGGTGGAAACTGGACTCATTGTGCTCTCTCCGAGAGGAAGGAGGAAACCAATTTCAGAGAGGCGCTTTGGATGCCAATGTCACGAAGAGCGGTGATGAGTGTGTTGTGGGAGAAGGTGTCAAAGGCTGCTGAGAGATCAAGGAAGATAAGGACGGCTGTCTCTCCTTTGTGAAGGAGGGCCTGGTTGTTATCTGTGGCCTTGATCAGGGCTGTCTCGGTGCTGTGCCTGCTGCAGAATCCAGATTGGTAGTCTATCGGGAGGTAATTGTGTTCCAGGTAGATGGTGAGTTGTTGGTTCATGGCTTTTATGATGACTTTGGCCAGGAAAGGGAGCAGGGAGATTGGTCTGTAGCTGCTAAATTCAATGAGGTCCGCTGAAGGTTTCTTCAGCAGGGGTTTGATTTTTACATGCTTCCACTATTCTTGGAAGGTGGCAGAATCCAGTGAGGTGTTGAGTAGGGTAGAAAGTTTGAGCCCAATCCTGGATGCTCCTAGGTTGAAGATGTGGTGGCATGGGTCAGATGGGCCACTGAGTGGATGGATTTCATGATGTTGATGCTGTACTGAGTGGTGAGGTGGTTCCAGATGGTTAGCCTTAGGATGATCAGCGGTATGGCAGTAGAAAAAGACTTCAGGCTTGAGGTGTGGGTTGAAGTTACTGTACATATTGAAGATTTTGGCATGGAAGAAATCAGCGAGGCTGTTGCATTGGTCCGGAGAGCGAGAGATGTTGCCTGTTGGGGGCTTGGTGAATTCCTTGACTATGCAGAAGAGTGACTTACAGTCATTAGCTTCGATTTGCGAAGCCAGGGCTTTTTTGTCTCACGTAGTTGACGGTAGTATAAGTTGAGTGCTGATTTGTTGGTGGTTTTGTCGGCTAGGTCGTTGTTGGTATGCCACCTTCTCTCGAGGTGCTTGCAGAGGTACTTGGATGTTCTGAGGTTTAGCAGCTGCCTTGCTTGGTGGATCTTCTGTATTTTGTGTTCTTAATGGGGACACCTATTTCGGCACAGTCAGTGATCCAGGTGTTGAAGCTTCTGATGTCCTGCTTCATGATGCTGGTGTGCGGGTTGAGGGTGTTTGTCCATTTGGTCTCTGAGCCTTTGTTCCAGCTGTGATGGGGTTGTTGGGTTGTGTCCAGGGGAGCGCATGGGATTGGGTAGCTGGTATTGTGCATCAAGTGGGCTGAGTGTTGCTGAGGGGGGTGACGGAGAGTGTGTTGTGACAGGTGAAGTGGCAATGGATGCCAGTGAAATGTCCTACCGTGGAGTGCTGTGTGGCACAGTGGCAATTTTCATTGCAGCATTCAGGTTTGAGGGCACGGAGGGTGTTAGGAGTGTTCCTGTGGATGGTGGATGGGCCAAGGTTCCTGGCTTTGGGTGCGGATGGGCACAGATGAGTTTGCCTTTGGTGTGCCAATGGCACGACCGCTGCGCATGTCCACTCTGCAGCTGCCATTAAGTAGGTCCTAAGAAGCAGGAGGGGAACTAGGAGGCGGTGGGCGGGGCTGGCAAAAAAGGCAGGAAAGATAGAGGGAGGCAAGAGGAGGAGCAAGAAAGAAGCAGGAAAAGGGCAAAAAGGGGCAGCAGGAAAAGCGGAAGAATGAAGGAATAAGGTGAGAATGAAGCAATAAGGAAAAGAATGAAGTGAGTAAAGAATAGCAGGCAGGAAACAGGTTGGAGCAGCAGAAAAAAATTGGCAGGAAAGAGAGCAGAAGCAGCAAAAAGGTTGGGAAAGAGAGCAGGAAGAGGCTTGAAAAGAGAGTAGTGCAGAAGCAGAAAGAGGAAGAAGAATGCAGCAGAGGTGAAAGGGCCTGGAAGAGTGCGGATCCTGGAGTTAGCCTATGGCCAACAAAGGGATGTGGAGAGCTGGGCCTGGGCACCTTCTGCAGTCAAGCTTAACGTAGAAGCAATGTGTAAAGTATTTATACAGCACAAAAACAGTAATACAGTGAAAAAACAACACAAGAAACATTGCACACCAAGTTTCATAAATTATTTGACACCAAAATCAAATAAAATACAATTAATTGTATGGAGATATGCAATTTAAAGGTTTTGTGAAAATCCACTGCTAAGAAGCAAAAAGTGCCAACTGTGGTTATCTTGTCACAGTAGAGCGGGTCAAAGTCACAATTTCAGGCCAACAGTGATGCAACACGTGCCATATACAGGTCTGAGTGCAGTCCACTGAAACGTATTTTGTGGCCCTGTGTATTGAGATGTGAAGTCCTTGTGTCAAACTGCATGGGCTGGCATTAAAGAGCCATTGACAAGGAGCTGAGATGCAAGGTACGACGTTGAGATGCATTGTGCAGCAGGAGAGTCGATGACCTTCAATGCAGAGGTGCAGTGTGAGGCCCTGCGTTGTAGTTGAGGAAGCCAGTGGGGCTTGCGATGATGTGTGTTGTGATGCGTCGGCACAGAGGTCGAGATGTGTTATGCTGGGCCGATGTCAGCGTCGTTCTGCATTGGTGTTGAAGAAGCCACCAAGGCTTGTGAGCCTTTGTGATGAAATGCATCGGCATCGAGGATGAGCTGGGTCGCACTGGGCCAGAGTTGATGGCGAGCTGCATTGCTCTGTGTTGAGATGCGGGGAGTTGCATCAACATCGAAGAAGTCTGTTATGTCCCTGTAGCTAAAACAGGGAACCAGCTGACTGACCCTTAGAGACTCTTTGGAGTGCTGGGTACACACAGGCAGGCTGGGTTCAGCAGGGCAGCCTACAGCAGCAGAAGAGTCCTTGTGCAGCAACATTAGGCTTTGGCCAGCAAAGCAGTACTTGGTCAGCAAGCAGGTCAGCAGGACAGACTTCACAGCTGGGCAGCCTTTCTTTCTGGCAGGATCCACAGGTCCAGCAGAGATCTGAAGGCTTGGGTCTGAGTGTTCACTACTTATGCCTGCTGCTCACTTTGAAGTAGGAGAAGCTTCTAGAGTCCTCTCCCTACAGAGGTTTCTGGAATTTCTTTCATGCATGACCTGGATCCCTCTCCCTGCTCTTGTCCCAGTTTGTCTGAGGGCACAAAAGATTAGTGTGAAACCCTTTGTCAGTGTGCTGGGGCAGAGTCTTTGTGATGTGCAAGTGTGGTAGGTGACAGCTCCCCCTCTCGTCTTGACAGAGATGGCCCATCCTGACACACCCCATTCCGCTTTTTCCTACTGTCTGGGAGTAATACATAAAGACCAACTGCCAGCTACACCTTGTCATGTGGCCCACGAAACAGGCTGCATGCACCAAATGGTTTGAACAAGAAAATGTCAACTTTTTAAAAGTGTTATTTGCAGAATTGTGATTTTACCATTAGGAATGGTTTTAAATTACAATTCTTAGACACGAAAGTCAACATTCCTACCTGCTTTTAATTGAAAGTTGTCACTTATTGAGTGTAATAAGGTAACCCAATGTCATCCTATCAGAGAAGTAGGCCTCACAGTGATGAAAAATGACTTTATGAGTTTTTCACTACATGGACATGTAAAACTTAAAAGTACATGTCCTACTTTCTAACTACACTGCACCTTGCAGCATGCTATGCACCACAAGTGTAGGAAGCAACCTAAACACAATCTATGCAAGATGTTGCTAACACCTTGTGAGCTGGGAGCAGCTTATACAAGCTCAACCTGGCACCATGATGACGGAGCAGCCTATGCAGTCTTCAGCACTTTACACGCCAGGAAAAAATATAAACAAAAACTCACCCTCTAGCATGAGTAACACCACTACTGCCTTTCATGCAGAAGGTATCTGAAACAGCCAGGTATGTAATTCTAACACTGTGGGACAAATCACTTCACCAACTAATGCCTGTCACACAAGAGGTATTTTCTCTTTATTACTCCTGGGCCTTTCAAAGAAAAGGGCACCTTACCTATTGCTGCTCTCGCACAGTCATCATCATAAATACATATAGGAAATTGTATAATTATTTGGGGTGGGAGGCTACCCATCTCAAGGAATAATCACAACCCTTGTCAGGATGAACCCTCAAAGCCACTTAGTTCAACTTCATGGTAGCTATTGCACAAACCAGGGAGGCCTAACCTAAGGCAATGTGTAAAGTATGTATGCAGTACCAAAACAGAAATACAGAATAAAATTCAAAACAATAAAACTCCCAAACCAAATTAGAAAAATATACTAAAAGTTTATAAAGGAAATGTCACCAAAATATAAAAAATCCAATAAAGTAACCAGAGACCTAATTTGTTGATATTTTAAATAGAAATAGCATCAAAAGCATAAAATACCAAGATGGTCAATGGTCATGGTAGACAAGAAGCTAGTCGCAATTTGATGATGACTAGTGTAGGTCGTGTACACCAAACACATTTGTTCTGTTTGAAGATTTTTCCTTCTGATTTAAACGTTTGTCGTAATCCACCACAGGAGTAGACTTCTAAAACCTTCTCCCCCAGATTCACAGGAGATGCACTTAGAGACTCACAGGGTGTCAGATGTAGAGATGAACAGCAGGGTCCTCTAACTCTCTTTGCCATTGGTCAGCTGGGTACTTTCAGGAAAGGTCCTTTTGCAGCTTGCTGTCGCCCTGCAGCCGCAAAGGAGGTCAACCAACTGACCTTTGGAGTCCACTTCTTTCTCCTAAGTGCAGGAGGGAACATGTCCAGTCCTTCAGGGCTTCCCTAAAGTCAATCACAGCAGGCACAACCCTCTTATCAATATTCGCAGGTCCAGAAAGTATTCTAAAGCGGGTGACTGGAGGGGGGACATTTATCCTTGTAGTTAGGTAATAGGTGGGTCTGACTCCTGTGCACACCTTAACCAATGTGATAAAAGTTTTCAGGGGTAATCCTTCCCACTTTTGCAGCAGTCTCTGTGTTTACAGGCGAGTTGAGGGCCCCAGCAAATCGAATCACCCTGATAGTAGTGTGTGCAACCTGGTTTACAGTTGCTCCAGCTCCATCTGCCTTTGTTCAGCTTGTTTTCAGTATGAAGGCAAGAACGGATGAGCTCAAGTAAGGGCTGATTTAGAGTTTGCTGGAGAGGGTATTTCATTACATTTGCACCGGAGTACAGTAACCTGTCTGCAAACCTAAGGTTCGCCTACCAGATCTAGAGATGGGTGGACCTTAAGTGTGTTGATAACAGAGCCCAGTCTGGCACTGTCACCAAAATACTCATCCGATAGCCTGACAGAGTGCAGGCTGCTGAGAGGTTAGCACATAACTCTGTCTGCCCTTCTTAGAGTGGATGGCAGTATTTGTGTTTTTTCTGTCCACTGACACCAGGTAACATCTGGCAGTGAGGGACAGTAAAAAAACATAATGACCCTTATGCCATGGAAGAAAACTCCCATGCGGGGGCGAGGGCTTATCAGTTTTTCTTTTTTCAAAAACAAACTCCTGCTTTTGCAGTTTATGAAAAATTAAAACATTTGTGTAAGTGTGACAGGAAGCTGTCATATTTGACTGAACAGTTCGTCAAACGTTTACCAAATTGACAGGAACCGCCATTACAAGAGTTATTGTCAATTTTGTTTGCGGGGCTGGTGGCCAAATTTGGATGCAGCGGACTGAAGTCCCTCGGTAAGGCAGAGGCAATGACCTTCGTCATCTCAATGGAGTACCCTCCTTTTGCCAAACTATAAATCAGCTGCATAATCCACTAGGGAGCTACTTTCAGCATGGCTTGCAAAATTTGAGTAGAGTGTTTCTGATACTGTTGTTGGTATCTATAATAGGACTCCTTTCTAACATAAATGAGGTTGTCAAGGAGGAGGGAACCCTAAAACCTGGCAGTGAGTAGGCAATGTAGTGATGTGTGGTATAGTCAGTTGTCTTGTGTGTGTGACATGAGGTATGACGTGTGGGTTCTAGATTACTGGGTGAGGCCAGCTGGAATGCTGGAGAGATGAGACTGAATTCATTGGGACTGGCTGTGTCCTCCTGGGCTTTGCATTTCTATGCTTTATACTTATTTATATACCTAGAGAATAAAGAGGTGTTTATCTGCAAAACTACTTTCTCCATGAGGAACTACTTCATGATTCACTTGTAATAAATTCGTACTAGCAAGGTTAATTAAAGGAGTGACACAATCTCCTTATTACAGGCGCATTCTGACGTCACGAATAAAGTCCATTGATGGTGAAATCATAAGCTCCCACATATTTTGAATACGTGTTTGATAACCAGTCTGATTTGCTTCAGAAAGAATATGTTTTTCCAGTTGTTCAAATATGAGTTTCTTTAAATATTTGTTATGCTATTTTACCTAATTTAAGATAACGATAAATGGAGCGTAATTTTTTTAATTAATCATTTTCGACATAGACACATCAGCCATTCTGGATTCAGTATCTTTTAAATTTTTACTGCGCTGTCACGAAATCAAGAATACTGAATGCAATTCACACACGTTTACTTAACAGAACTATAGACTAAAGAGGACCATGCTTTTCTTCTTTGCAACTCTGGTTAAAGAAAGGTAGCTATCAAAATACCTTGGCTACTGCCGCGTCTGATCTAGAAAGTAAATAAAATCACCTGATTAGCTGATTAATTGAAGTCCAACTTTTCACTTTGTTCCCTTGCTCTTACTTCCTCTGTTTTCCTTGAAGTCGTGTTGCTTATCTTCACATCTTATCTAATTTCCCTATATCCTCTGTATTGTTCGTGATCGCTCATGGAAGGATTTGCCAAGGCATTAAGTACCCTGGGTTTCATGTCAGACATTTAACTAGAACAAGCAAGGCCTGCCAAAGAAAGCTTTCTAGCATAAATCATGTTTTGTCTGCATACTTTAGCAGCTAAGAAGAATTCAGAAGCTTATTTTATGACACTACTGATTTCCCTGCATTTTTAAGAAACAACTATATTCTGCCATAAATTCTCCTTAATGCACATTAGGAGTGGCTCGAAAGAATGAATGTGAAGCTGAAACTAAATACATTGCTGACTATATTTGTCAGACGACAATTGACTTCATACAGTTTATACAATGACTATCTCCTGGTACATGACCTTAAGAGTATACTGAATGCCATGTTTCAAAAATTTAGAGACAGTCCTTTGAAAAAACATAAGGTCTGATGTTCTGTGTCGCTCCTAATTTCTCAAGACAATATCTGTCTAAAGCAGCTAAAATTTTATTTTTAGGATAAAGGGGACAGTAATTGGCATTCACATATTGACCTAATCAATTAGTTTAAGTTACTTTGTGTAAGGAGAGAATCAATTGCTCATATCACTGGAGGGAGCTTTTACTCCTCAAATGATTTGCTTCAACTTCCAGTTTTCCTGACCTAAACCTACCTACAAGGAACCAAAAACAAGTCCAATATTTTTATGATGAGGTTTGCCATCTTAGGGTGGCTGAGGGTTCTTGTCTTAAATATAAATCTATATATTTTTATAGTACAGACATACACTAAGGAAACCTTCCACACATATCTTGTTGTGTTCTGCTTGTTTGTAGGGAGCGGAACATGTTTGCTTTGGTCACTTGCTCCCCAGAGGCCCTTCTTTTATGTTAATATTTACCTATACATATTTTCCAATCCTTACACCTTAACTTAGAAAGTGGTCCATGAGGAGCCATGAACCTCCCCACCCATGGACCAACAAAAAAATAAAAATGTAAACCAAATTATTATTTTTTTGTTTTACATGACCCAAATCCGTGCAATTAGTGTATAGAAACTGTAGGAAATTGGGTTTTTGATTGAGGTGAGTGAAGGCCCTTTGCAAGCAATAACCACAATCCTTGTCAGGGTGAACTACAAAAGTCATTAAATTAACCTGGTAACTTGGCACAAAAGCAGTCAGACTTAATTTTGAGGGAATGTGTAAAGTATTTATGCAGCATACAATGTGTAATAAAGTGTAAATACAATATAAGAAAATTCCCACAGCATTTTAGCAAAATAGAGTCAAATGTAATAAATAGAATTAGAACAAAATGACAAATATCTAATCAGTAGAACTCGGCATATGTAATTTCAAAAAGTGAGGTAAGTATATCGCCTAAGAGCATAAAGAGCCATTCACAGTTATCTGGTCATGCTAGTTCGGGGGAAACACACAAGTTTAGGAGCATGGGGCGGACACAAGGACCAGGTTAGTCCTGCTGAAAAAGTTACCTTCTCAAAGTCTGGCCCAAAGTGTCCAGTTTTAAGTGGAGGCCACAACGAGCAGGGAGAGCGTAGCGGATTGTCGTCGCTGTAGCACATGAGCAGGCCAGGCATTGTAAACAATCGTTGATGGAGCTTTGCATCGGCGGCCACTGCGGGCTGGCAATGCTTTAGCATGAAGTGCAGATCTCACATTGACGGGTCATCACTAGTGGTCAGTGTAGCATGAAGAATCGGGTCCACCGAAACTTTATGTTGGTGGTCATCCTGGGAGGCAAGATTTTGGATCGCACTGTCCTGTTTCCGGTGCTGAGAGCACAAAACTTTAGAATTTCTCCTTTTATTCACAGGAGAAGCTCAACTGATGCCAAGCAAAAGTCCAGGCCTTGGGGAAGCACTGCTTAGCGATCAGGTACTCACTCCAGCAGAAGGCAGGAGGGCTCAGAAAGGTCCACTTGAAGGTCCAGGCAAGTCTAGTGCAGCAGGTCAGCTGGGCAGTTGCAGGGAGGCCTCCATTACATGTGGTGTTCCTGAGGCTCCGAAAAGGATGTCAACTATTTGACCCCCATGGAGTCACTGTGCCTGGGATGAAGGGAACAGGTCCAGTCTTCTCTCTCAGAGAGCAGGACAAGCCTCAAGCAGCAGGGCAATCCTCTGGCAGCAGGTCAGTCCTTCTTCTGTAGTATTTACAGGTCTAAGAGTGTATTTAAGAGTGGGCCTGAGGGTCCTATTTTTACACCTAGTGCCAGTTTTGAAGTAGAAGAAACATCTGGATGCCCCACCCACCCCCACATATGGTTCTGGAATGTTGTTTGTCGCTACCCTGGTCCCAGGATGTCTGGAGTGATAAAAGGCTAGTATGAAGCCCTTAGCGAGTGTGCTGAGACAGCTCTATTGAAATGTAAGAGGGATTATGCACAGCTTCTCCTCCCCCTTCTTGACAAGATGGTCAATCCTGCCAACACCTAAGCCAACACCTAGCCCTAGTGCCCCTTTAAGTCACTGTTTGAGAGGAATTCACAAAGGCCAACTACGCCTATCGGTGTGACCCTGGATACATGCTGCAGACACCAAATGGTTAGGACTAGAAAATGGTAACTTTCTAAAAGTGACATTTCTACCTGTTCCCAACAAATGTTATCACTTATTAAACGTAATAAGATAACCCAATGTTATCCTCTGTGAAAGGTAAGCCTTGCAGCAGTGAAAAACCAAAGTAAGAGGTTTTTACTACCAGAACATGTAAAACCAAAAAATACATGTCAAAATTTTTGCATACACTGCATCCTGCCCTAATGGATGTTTAGGGCCTACCTTAGGGGTGACTTATATGCATCAAAAAGGGAGGTTTAGGCCCGGCAAAAGTTTTATTTTGCCAAGTTGAATTGGCAGTTTAAAACTGTACACAGGCTGCAATGGCAGGCCTGAGATATCTTTTGTAAGGCTACTTAAGTGGATGGCACAAAAAGCTCTGCAGACACACTAGCAGCATTTAGGCCTATATTTATACTTTTTTAGCACTGCATTTGCGTCACTTCTTGACGCAAAAGTGGCATACAATCATATTTTGTAAGTTTGCGCCGCTTTTGCGTCAAAAACTGACGCAAATGCAGCGCTAAAAAAGTATAAATATGGGCATTAGTTTACAGGCCTTGGGTACATGTTTAACAACTTTACTAGGAACATATAAGTTCATTTATTGTGTCAATCAGGTGTAGGACAATTTTACCATGTTTTAAAGAGTGAACACGAGCACTTTAGCAATAATTAGCAGTGACAAGGTGCAGCGAGTCCTAATGCCAACAAAAATGAATTTCAGCAAACAGGAGGTAAGTAGGCAAAACATTTAGGGGAAGACCACCCCAAGGACTGTCAGGTCTAACACAAACTAAATGCAATCACTCACAAATTCAGATCAGGGCCTGGCTGGGAAAAAGCAGCCATTGCAAAAATGTTCAAAATTGACCTGCTCCATTCCTCCTCGTTCTCTCATCTCTCTCTTCTCTCTCACCCCTGTGCCTGCTCTAATTACTTGGGGAAGCTGGAGAATGTGACAGGGGTGCCAACAGTACCTCCCAACCCTAAATACTGGCTTCCAAAGGCTCCATCCATCCCACTAGGGAAATGCCCATTCGAAAAAATGGACGGTCTGGCCTGACTCAGATTATTTATGTTTTAATGTATGTTTTAAACCTCAATATTCATCTGTGCCTTATACAGTATAGAAACATAAAAAATATGATTGATATGGTGGACAGATATCATGGAATGGAAGAGAAGACGAAGGGCCTGATTTAGATTTTGGCGGATAGGCTACTCCATCAAAACGGTGATGGATAGTCGATCCGCCGAAATCGAAATCCGATTATGCCCATGGGATTTAGGTTTCAGCTAATGGGGTGTCCATCATTGTTGTGACCAAGTAACCTGTCCGTCACAACGATGATGGATAAACCTCTGCTGAAATGTCAATACTACAGAAAACAATGGTATTTAGATTTTGGTGAATGGGATCTCCATCACAGTTGTGGCAGAGTAACTGTCCAGTGAGTTCAAAATCAGGCCCTAAGAATTTGGAGACCTGATTGGCTGGTGAGATTGCCCCAGGAACAATGTGCACCTAATACAAGCACATGACAGCACACGTACAGCATCAGGCCAGTAGTAGGTCTCTGAAGTACCATACATTACAAAGTTACACAGCGCAAACCCATTCTGTGACCAGCACTAAGGTGTTCCTGCAGTCAAAGTAGGTGACATGGGCTGAACAATACTTGAGAAACAAACTCCATAGAATAGGGGAAGGTACTCCAGACTGTCTGTCCACTCAGAACACAGTGTTGATTTTACCCTTCTCTTGCCTCTGCCGCCCAACATAGACTCCATGGTCCAAGTCAGTCATATTCCTCTCTGCCTCTAAAAAAATAATACAAATTAATTGCTGCCAGAGAGAAGGTATTTAGTAGCACAGCATAGCAAAGAATGTAAACTCAAATTTGTAGGGCGGTCGAAAATATCCCAATTGGAGGTGGCACCGAGTAAAACATCCTGTCTTAGAAAGTATCTGCTCCTTGAACAACAAGCCGCCCACTCAGGCAATACTGTTTCATGGAGCCTCTTTTCTCTTTGTGTCCCAGGTAGCGGTATAACAAGTGCCTAATGTCTTCTGTTCAATGTCCTTGCAATAACGTTTAGTGCAACATAGTATTTAGACCTTGGAACTCGTCTAACAGGATTATTCTTAATTCCTGAATCAGGTCCGTCAGACACCTGTGTGGCTTTTGAAAACCTTCAATGCGAGTCATTTCTGGAGCTTTTGGTTTATTCTTAGTGGATTTAGCATAAAATACTCTCTTCTGCAAAAGCCAATGGTAAACTACTCCAATTTACCCTCCTTGTGCAGACTCTGCACCATGGATAATGCAAATTTTCTATTATTGTATCAGTGTTAGTTAACTTCTTGTTTGAAGTAATAGCAGACTGTGATATTCAACTGTTTACCCATAACACAACATGTTTAGTTGATATAGCATCATCATGATGTGCTATAGAGCTACAATCACGATTCGTTTCTAAGACATTAACACCTTTTCGCAAAAGACAAAGTTATATGTATAAGTCTCAAAACTCTTATCTCTAAAAAACACAGAAAGCTTCTGAAAGTGGAAAAGCATTCTGATTTACTAAACACACACACTAGACTCCATCCAGCAAGGTAGAAGGCACTTTGTAACTTGGATGTTAATAAATTCTTCAAATTTAATTTCCATTAGATGAACAGGCCAGAAAGTCACCCACTTTCTGTGTCTCCTGCAGGTGGATGGTACATGAGAGGCACAATTACAATTGTGCATCATACATAGAACCTCCCACCCATCCGTCATCCATGACCACATGTCAAACCAAGGCCAGATTCTATGCTTTCATGTACAATGGGTGACATCTTCAGGGGAGATTAACGGCTATCCACCATGCTCACTTCAAGGATGAGTTCATATACAGCTGTTTCAGAGCGGGTAAGCACTAGCTTTACTGATAGCATTCTCCTGTTCATGTCCTGCTACTTAGGCCCTGACTTACAAGTGGGCTGAAAAATGTAGATCCGTTTACAGCAAACTCCTGTTTGCATAAGAATCAGAATTATGAGTTGTGTGGTCAATCTGCTGTAATTTGCCAAGAATAAATGAATGGTAAATTCTGATACATACAGAATTTAGTATGGAAAATATTAAGATGTTGGAGTTTGATAAGTTAACTTCTTTATTAACATCATAAGCAGCAGGAACTGAACATACACCTTTTAGTCTGGATACGTCCAACTCCCTCTTAGCTAGCTCTCCAACTGCCTCCCACTCAAATCCTCACAACCAACATTCCACCACCACATCACTGCATTCTATGAATAGAACAGTGAAATACAGAACACATTTTAACAATAACCCAACATATCCTTTTCCTTTGAATATAAAACAAACAAACAAAAAAACAAGATGTGTTGACAACACAAGTGTTACCATATTCAACATTATGATACACCGAGTAATTATCATATGATAACACAAATGTAAAGATAACATATTATAAAAACCATGTGTCATAAGACCCATTACATAACACATGCAAACAAGTGTAATACTCATAATTAGTCCATGCAGTAATCCCTAAACCTGATAGGCAATTTGCCTTCTCCAATGGATGGACTGTGTTTGACCAGAACTCCTTTATTATTCACTTCCACATTTTTGATAAACCATTTATATTAGTTTTATATAGAACAGCATGAAAACCCATCAGGTCACTAGTACAATCAGTACAATTAGGAGAACGAACCTCACAGATCCAGAGCATAACATACTGGTTTACATACAGGAACCATTGAGATGGTCGAAGAACTGCGCACATCCACCCTATGATAAAGCAATGCCCCTTGTCCCATCCACCCCAGTCTCCATCCATCTCCCTCACACTTTTGTATGCTTGGCTGGACATTCCCTTTCTTCGTAGACCACTTTCTCCTGTTGAGCGCACCCCTCGACGCCACTTTGCGATTGCAGGGGCAGTCTCTGACTTCCAGTTCGCTGCAATGTCTCTCTTGGCTACCAAGCGGGCTGTCCCCACTCCCTCAAGCACACCCAGTAGAATTGGGGGCAGAGCAACCTCAACCTCCACCTGTATAACTCCTGAAATCTCTTTTACCACGGCCCGCCAGTAAGTGGTTATATTGGGACAAGTCCACACCATGTGAAAAAAGTCTGCACTGGGGCTTGCACATCAAGGACATTCAGCCTGGGGCCTGAGGCCTGCTCTATGCAACCTGTCAGGAGTTAGGTATGCCGTATGGAGAAAGTATGTCTGCAACACTCGGAGACGGGAGGTCATGGTCAGGGACCGCGGGGCCTTCAACGCATCTCTCCATTCCCCATTGTCCATCCGACCCACCCACCACTCCCATCGATCTTGGAGCTTATCAAGCATTTGGGCTGACTAATGAGCAGTAGATACGTGACACCCCCCTTTTACCCAGAGCGCCCGTCATGATCTTGGCCTCTACAGGGCTAAATTCAGGGAGATCCGTCCCTGCCCGAATGTGCACCTGCAAGGCATGTCTGAGTTGCAGGTACTTATGAAACTGGGACTGATTAAGCTCTAACTGCTGCTGAAGCTCCTGAAAGGGCTGCATGCGGGAGCCAGCCCAGACATCACCCAGCTGGGAGATATCTATAAGGTCCCATTTATGGAACCCCTGGAGCGCTGAGCCCTCCCCCAGCCACAGTCCCTGCCACAGTGGCGTCTGTTGGGTGAGACGGCACCACCACCCCATCGCCCGTTGCGCACCCCATCAGCACCACCCTAGTCACTTCTGGAATGCCGCGCGGCAGGGGGTCACCGTACAGCATCCCCAGCAGACCAGGAAAGCCCATCGTCAAGAGTTCCAACTGACACTCAGGATCCGACCAACCCCCTCCCAACCAGTCATGGATTACCAATAAATGCATTACTAGGTAGTAGAGACAGAAGTTAGACATCCCCAACCCCCCTCAAAGACATCACCCTGACAGGTACGGAGAGCCAGCCGGGGACGTGAGCCATGCCAGAGGAACCACTGCACAATCGCTTCCATCTCATTGAACCACTGCTTGGAAATATGGTAGGGAAAGTTCTGAAGCATATAAAGGAACCGGGGAAGTACCATCATTTTATATAGTGCAATCCAACCCAGGATGGTGAGGGGTAGTGACCACCAACGCTGGAGGTCCTCCCCGACTCTACGAGTTACAGGCATCACATTAAAAGACCAAGCCAGTTCAGACAAGAGCGCTACATGCACCCCAAGATACCGGAAACTATTGCGTCTGATGGGAATATTGTGCTGCCAGTCATAGCAGGCCCTGGCAGGGCTCAGTGGAACCAGGAGAGACTTACTGGGGTTAACTACCAGACCTGATGCCTCAACTTACAGGCCTAAGAGCTGCAGCACCCGAGGCCCACTGCTAGACGGATTCGCTAAGAACACAAGTACATCGTCTGCGTATAACGCAATGCGGTCTTTCCGCCCAGTGGGCCAAGCCCACCCGTCAATCAGAGGATCTTCCCTTATCATCTTCGCCAACAACTCCATTGCCAGCGCGAACAGAACAACGGGTTCCCCTATGGATGGGAAACAAATCTGACACCACCCCGTTCACCTTCACTTCCACGTTTTTATATGTATCCCCTTCCTGATCTTGAGATCTAGACACTGAAATTGTGTCCTTGTTGCACCACTTTCCATCATTCAATTTTACAGCCCTGTTCCCTACCTTCACTATCCTCCTTTTTTCTGAAAATGTAGATTCCCCTTTCAGAACTATTCTTGCACATTTGACTCTTACTAAATCCCCTACATTCATATTCATCCTCATACTTCTTGATTTATGTGGCGTCTGAATGTATTTACTTTGAGCAGCCTCTCTTTTCCTTACAACACCATCAATTTTATGCTTCAAAATCTCAAATTGACCCATCTAAACCCTTATTAACTTTGATGTGGGAACACGACCTCTCAACAGCACAAATGGTGAAACATCTATGTCAGCATTGTTTGTAGTTCTTACAGCCCATAATAGTTTTTCAATTTGTGATTTACACTCCAACCCACTTGCCTTGGACAATTGCACATTCTCATTTATCACTCTGTTGAACCTCTCAACAAAACAATTACTCCTGAGATGGTACAAGGATATTTTGGAGTGCGATATACCCCCAAAACGTTAAGCGTTCCACAAACTGTTGAGACGTAAATTGGCTACCATTGTCTGTTACAATTTCGTCCGGAATTCCTTCCCTAGCAATACTATTTTCTAGCCATTTTATTATATTAGATGAATTTGGTACTTTCAAAACTTTGACCTCAGGCCAGCGGCTGTAGAAATCTATTAGTACCAGGCCATATTCTAGGGTTCCTCCAGATAAACACATAGGGCCTATGATATTGATAGCCACCTTGCCCCACGCCTTCTCTGGAACCTTAACGGCTTCAATTGGAATGGAAACAGTTACTTGAGATTTATCACTAATAGCACAATTCCTGCAGTCCCTAACAAAGTATTCCACACACTTGTCCAAACCAGGCCACCAGAAATGTTCCCTTATTCTTCTCTTCATGGCACGCATACCAATGTGACCTTCATTGCCAGGTTTAATACTTTCTCCCTCATTCCTTGAGATACAACCAAAGTTTTAGGCCCATATCAGAGACTATTTATGATGGATAATTCACCAAAGACCTGTTCATATTTTTTAGCATTGTTGTCTTTAAGATCCCATTTAGACCACCCCACAAATACACCTTGCACAACCATTGTGATTTATTGGTCAGATTCTCAAGCATCTCTCTACTCTTGCTCTGATATAGCCCCTTCAGAATGGCCTTCCACAGTACACACAAATTCAGTATTGTCTTCATTTTCTTCCTCAATAATGTCGGTTCCATTACCTGACAATCTTGAAAGACAATCAGCAATAATATTGCTCTTTCCAGGTACATATTGTACCTTAAAATTGTGTTCCTGAAATCTGAATTGCCATTTAGCCATCCTGGGTGTAGCTCTTTCTGCACCTTTTGTGGTGAATAATTGTACTAATGGTTTATAATCCATGCACATTGGGAAGCAAGAACCCCACAAATATTACTTGAAATGCACAATAGGCTAGTGTCCCCAATTCTATAGTGGAATATGTTGCTTCTGCACCCCTCAAACTTCATCTTTTTCTTCTCTTCTCTGCATTAATACCACCCCTAAGCCTTTTTTGCTGGCATCCGTCATGATTATTGTAGGATCCCTAGTATCAAAAGGCTATAAGGGAATAGCCCTAGAGATTTAATTTTTAATAAGGTCAAACTCTTTGTCACACGCCTCATCCCACTTAATTTTGTACTTTTCTTTAGAAGATTCCTAATGTTAAATGTTTTTGCTTTGCATGCGTGGGTTCGTATCCCATCCTCGTCGCAACTATTATGAGGTCAGAGTTTGGTAAGTTAACTCCTTTATTAACATCATAAGCAGCAGGAACTGAAAGTACACCATTCAGTCAGGATATGTCTAACTCCCACTCAGCCAGCTCTCCAACTGCCTCGCACTCAAATCCTCACAAACAACATTCCACTGCCACATCACTGCATTCTAAGATTAGAACAGTAAAATACAGAACACATTTTAACAGTAACCCAACAGAAGAAAAATAATGATGCACCTAATTTCTAATTTTCAATAACAATTTTTGTAATAAGAGGTTTTTGCTGTACCTGGTAAATTCTTTTGATATTTTAGAAGTGCAGTAAATGTTCCACTCCCCACCTTCACCGACATAATCTGGCCCACTTGTAATAGAGACCTAAATGTTTCCTTCCATTTTGTATGAAGAGTGGGTGGCAGAACAGCACTGATAAACTGGGCACTTTTTTTAGCAACCTGTGTATTCAGTATTTTAGGATATTTCCCTTTGCGAAAAACTGTTGTGATTCCCGCTATTTTAAGCGTATTTTAGATGAAATGATGAAGGTTTGCAATGATAAATGAACTGCAAACAGAAGCATGCCTGTTACAAATATTGGGCATGCTGGGAGGCAGAGCTGCTAGAAATGCATCATTGGCCGCATATTGACTTACTTATTTAAAAGTTTTGCCACAGGTTTACTCTACAATCTCAGGTGCACTGTTACAACTCAGACTGAATTCGGGGAAAACCTGTGGCAAAACATCCTGCCATACATTGTAAGGATAGTGCAAGTCATAGTGGGGTTTCAAGACAATTTAGAGGAGCTAGGCAAAGGCGGGTTTCCTTTATAAGATCATGAAACTGCGAGGTGACTTGCTTTAACCTTTTAAAGTACAACAGAATGTATTGTATTCCTTATGATAAATGCATACACTGTCACCGTCCCCAAAAAAACATTGCCTTTTCATGTTCACGTTCATTACAAACAACAAAAACAAAAGCAGAGTCTCTTCTACAAAATATAAAACACCAAAAAGCAGGTAGTGCATTTTGCAAAAATATATATTAGAATCATTTTAATGTAGGTCAGGTTAAGAAATGTTGTGGCTAAAATTGCTAGTAATACAAGGTTTTAGGCCTCTTCTACAAAATTTCTGTTAGACCTGAGAACGTTAGGGTGCTCACCCTCAACTTTTTGCCTGTCTCCTTCCACATTTTTACACTGTTTTTGCTGGTTTTAAGACTCTGTGCACTTTACCACTGCTAGCCAGTGCTAAAGTGCATATGCTCCCTCCCTTAAAACATGGTGACATTGGCTCATACCTAATTGGCTTATTTAATGTACTCATAAGTCCCTAGTAAAGTGCACTACACGTGTCCGGGGCCTGTAGATTAAATGCTACTAGTGGGCCTGCAGCACTGATTGTGCCGCCCACATAAGTAGCCCCTTAAACTTGTCTCAGGCCTGCCATTGCAAGGCCTGTTTGTGCAGTTTCACTGCCACTTCGACTTGGCATTTAAAAGTACTTGCCAAGCCTTAAACTCCCCTTTTTCTACATATAAGCCACCCCTAACGTAGGCCAGTTAACCCATAGGGCAGGGTGCTATGTAGGTAAAAGGCAGGACATGTACCTGTGTAGTTTATATGTCCTGGTAGTGTAGTGTAAAACTCCTAAATTAATTTTACACTGCTGTGAGGCCTCCTCCTTTCATAGGCTAGCATTAGGGCTATCCCCATATGCTGTTTGAGTGGTAGATTCTGATCTGAAAGGAGAAACAAGATCATATTCAGTATGGCCAGAATGGTAATACACAATCCTGCTGACTGGTGAAGTTGAATTTAAGATTACTATTTTAGAAATACCACGTTTAGAAAGTAAGCATTTCTCTGCACTTAAATCCTTCTGTGCCTTACAAACCACATCTGGCTGGGTTAGTTGACAGCTCCCTTGTGCATATCACACAGACAACTGAAAACACAGGATGCTCAGTCACACCTGCACACATCTGCATACTGAATGGGTCTTCCTGGGCTGGCAGGGTGGCGAGCTTGACAATTACATGTCAAAGGACAGTGGCCTGCCCTCACACCATGGACTGCCAAACCCCTTACTGGGACCCTGGCAGACAGGATGGAACTGAAAGGGGACCTTTTGCACTTCTAAGCCACTCTTTGAAGTCTCCCCCACTTCAAAGGCACATTTGGGCATAGAAACTGGGTCCCTGACCCTACCAACTCAGACACTTCTTGACAAAATACCTCCTGGGAATAAATTCTGAACCAGAACCTACAACCTGCTAAGAGAAGCTTCCTGGCTGCCCAAATGACACACCTGATGGCTTTTCTGTAAAGGACTGCTTCCTTGCTTTTGCCCTGCTGCCTTGCTGCCCCCTGGCTCTGCTGAGAAGTGCTCTTCAAGGGCTTGCTTTCAGCTTGCCTCCTGTTCCTTGAAGTCCCAGGACTAAAAAGGCTTCATCTCTGCAAAGAAATCCTTTTGCTGTGAAAATCGATGCACAGCCTGTCTGAATCGATGCACAGCCTGCCCTGCGGTGAGAAAATAATGCATTGCCGAACCGGAATGATGCAGCCACCCCCCGAGTGGAGATCGACGCAGCGGTAGTGTTGCAACCGGAACTTCGACGCACGGCCCACCGGATCGGTGCATCACCGAACCGGAATAATGCAGCCCGAAAACCACATTTTTTTGCCCATCGTGCCACCTCAGTTTGGACCCAGTGTTATGCCAGGTCCGGCCCTTCCTGAACCAGAACGCAAACAATGTAGGACAAGCGACCTGGCCTGGCAGTATGGGCTGGACTGTGCACATAAGGAGCAAGGTCAAGACAGGTTTGCATTTGGCTAAGTCAAACTGAGGTGGCATGATGGGGAAAAATGATAGATGATCAAAACAGCTTAAAATGGGCTGGAACAACTATTCGAAGTTGATTAAGCAATGTTCAAAAAGGGGAGTAGGAGATGTGACATCATATGTTCTACCCACTATAAAGACATTGCAAGAAGTGACAGCACATCTCATTTAACCTTAGTAATTCAAGTCTTGTGGTCTTTGAACCTGATAGCATTACAGGAAATTACATCACTGAAATTAAAAACGTACTAGATTGGTGAATTCTTAAAATAGCTACTCAAACAAAAAAGTTAAAATGTAGTCATTTCCTACTACAGTGCAGTCATGATGTGGAAGGGTTGATGCTAAAGTATGACAGGCACAGTCATGATCTATCGAGGTACAACCATCACTTGCCAAATGCAATTATATGCAACAAAGTTGAAGGCCCAGGCACAACCATTGGTTGTTAAAACGTATTGTCAAATGCCTACATTGTGAGATTCTAAGAACCAAATGACCAGTCATATGCATTGTATGTCCATGTAAAGTAATCACAAGCCGACATGTGTGACTGAAATGCTCAAGCTTAACCACATACAGCTAGTATAACCTAATAAGACCAGGTAATCATTTAAAGTCCCCAGTGCAGGCATGCATGTCCATTGCAATCTCATTGAAATATTGCTGTGCTTGATCGCAATGGGATCAAAATCTGTCACTTCCAAGTTACTCAGACAGTTTAAAACTGAGTCGTTTTACTGGGATTAGAACTATTGGAAGGGAAGAGCTTAGCCTTTGCCTTCAAAGTAGGTGACCTTGCTCTCTGTCAAGATAGGCAAAGGTTCCAGACTTCACCCAGGTGACAATTTACCCACTTAGTCCCACACAGTAGGCTTATTCTAAGCTGCAGGGCATCCAGGTAATGGTAGGCATACTTTCGCCAGAAATAGCTATATAAGGTACAGCAGGAAAAGAAGTAGGTTGCTGGGGCAAGAACATTTGAGCTCTAAGGATAATGGAGGCGAGGGTGGTGACAGGCAATAGAACTTTGCCAGGGAGGGATAGGGGAGCTTAGAGAGTAGGGTATGTTGTGAGTTGTGGGGCTTGAGCTGTGGCCAACGAGAGATGTAAGGCATAGGGACTATAAAGGGGGGCCACTGTATCAGCTTCTCCTAATAGACATGCTTTACTGCTTTTTTGTTCAAAACTTTGCAAGAGAGTTTGTGTGAAACAGTGGATTTTTAGGAAAATAATATCACAACCTTAGGGAGACAACTACCAAATAATGGCTGTGTATTGCTTGTTGATAGCATGCCTATATTTTTTTGCTCAAGCATCTATCCTACCGAAACTCACCAAGAAAAATGACAGAAATGTACTCCTGCAAAGAGCAAGTGTAAATTACTTTATAGGGTGGGAAAGAGAGCAGAACACCTCAGAATTGTTGTGAGCCTATTCAAAGAGGTTTTTCTTGACAGGGAAAATATTTATGTCAACGAAGAAAGAAAAAAAGTAATTTACTAAAGTTGCATTTGCTTCGGAATGGCTACATACCCACGTACAGTATGTCATTCCTACCAGCTGCTCTGAATCCATTCCATGCCTCATCTTTCTCTGGCTCAGCTTCTGAGTGTGCACTGATAAGTGGCAAGTCATTCTTCTCATCTCATGTGTGCCCATGCTTTCACTTCTATCAGCTGTACTTAAGAAGCTAACTGTGCCTATGGCTTGGAGGGACAATGGACCTTGTGTCTCTTCAAATCAATGTTTTACACAACTGAGAAGCCCTGCCCACTCCTGTCCTGCCACCTTTGATATGAATGAGAAACGTGTGCAGCGGTTTGGAGGCCCCTGATATGTTGGTGCTGTGTCACATCAATTCGAGGAGCCTACAAAGAAAACCGTGGTCATTGGGCTCATGAAGGCCTTGGTAGTTTAGCTGCACCCAGCTTACCTCCCTGCCTTCACAGCTTTTTCCCTCCCCACTGCCTTTTGTCTGGTGATAGTAAAACCACTCCCCCTGTTCAACAACTTGACTCCTCTCCTGTGCCTCCACTGCCCGTGACTCATTTGTCTGAAACCCCCACCCCCAGGTCACTCATCTGATCTATATTCCCCTCCAATCACCTCCACCTCACCAGCTGAGTCACCTGTGCAATCTCCCCTCAGCCACCGCATTCACTGCTTGCTGCCCTGTCCTTCTTTTCAAATTAATCTTGTTGGATACCATAGAAAGCAGAGTTTTCAAATTCAGATCTGCACCCTCTGGCATCAGACGCCCTCCTATTCCGTGTCGTGGTGCTGTTGGAAACTCTGCCAGGTCACAGACTGTGGCTTGGCACAGTCTCCAACAATAGCAGACCAAGGACTGAGCTGTATTTTTGTAACAAGCACATGTTCTGCCTGCTGCAAAAAGACAGTACATTTTGGGTTTGGGCACTGAAAATTTTGCTTTTTTGTGACTGAAGTTGCCATTTCAGGCCGCAAAAGCCTTTATGGTTTGTTTCGTTGAAAGAGCCATGCCAGGGGTACAAGGGCAAGGCACTGATCACAGTTGTGACCTCTGAAATGGTGTCCAAGGTTTGGGTGTTTTCAGCTTTCTTTCTCTGCATGCCCGCTACCTTTAGCTTCTCAGAATAGACTTTCAGTACTTTTGTGAGCCTGTCAAACAAAGAGGCTTTGCCAGCCCTCACTCACTAAACAAGTGTGAAAAACACGTTTCAAGTTTAGTTCTGAACAAAATTATATAAAATTAAAATATACCAGGTCTGATTAGAAAGAAAAAATATAATTGAGTGAGAGTGTGTAACCATTTATGCCTGGCATAAATGTCGTTAATGGACAACTGTTTGAGGCACCAGTCCATGATGTCAAGTTCCTGGCCCAAAGATCTCTTTGAGAGATGCCCAGAGGAGAGGCCCTGACTATACTTTCTCAAATGCTCGAAGTGAAGGTGAGAGGGACAAAAAAGGGTTAAGACAATATGAATAGGTAGGTGCTTGAATTAGGGAGCCTCCAATCCACCCTTTTTACATACTTGGTCTTGATTTACAATGCGGTCACTCTGTCATGGTGACAGAGTATTTTACTCTGTTGTCTTGACATTCCAGATTTAGAGATGCCCACTGCACCAGCAATTATGTCTCTTATCTTGGCAATGACTGCCATCATGACAAATCCTATCAGTACATTGCCATTGCCAGTACGTTGTCAATGCATTCAAAGTGTGCCGTACGGCTCTGCATGGCTCAGATTCAATTTATTTTTTCTTTTTTTATTCTCAAAAAGAAAATCCCAAAGCGGGATTTTGTTTTTGAAATTTAAAATGAGCAATGACCCCCTCACCATAGGATTTTTCTCTTCCCCATGGAGTGCTGGATGTTGAAACGTTTTTATCTTCACTTACCGCAACATTTTGAATGGCAATCAGCAAAAGTAAAAACTTGACTTGCCATTTGTTCACCCACTCTAAGTAGGGCAGGCAGCCAAATAGCAAAACCTTGCTCCATCGAGCTGTTGGAGATATATGTCAACTGCAGAGACAGAGTAGTGTCCACCACTGACAAACTGAAGGTCCGCCTGACCATAAATTAAGCGGGTGAACATTCAGTTTGGCTGAAAAGGTACTCCATCATTGTTGAAAAGGAGTGACCTTTCTGCTGCACTCTAAATCAGACCCTTAAGCCGGTTATTTTGTTGGTTTGTTTATGAATGTTCTATACATGCCTCTCAATGTTGTGGGTCTGTGAGTATGGATGATTGAGGTGGGTATTTTTTTCGTATGTGTGCATGAATGAGTATTATTGATCACTATGTTTATGGATGTACATGTGGACCTGATTGCATTAATTGCTTAGGTCAGTGATGTATGGATGTGAGCAATATGACACACCCTCAGTGGAGAGTAGGCACATACTTAGATGGTGAGTCCTGCTAAACCGGGCTAACTATGTCTATCAGAAAGAAGGAACAATGTCCTAAGCCTTTGGTAGCAGAAAGAGGCCAAAATATCTTTTCAAATGTTTTGGAGAGGTGAAATTAAAAGAAAGAAATGCAATTAATAATATAGGAAATGCATGAGGAGTTGGGTCTGGTCTTTGCGGAAGATCATGCAAAAATTGTGCCTATGTTGTTGTGGATATCTGTCTGGAGTGGGAAAATGGCATCTTTCAACATGGAAGTCATTGAGGACTGCCTCCGTTGTGACTTAGGCCTTAACATCCCATGGTTTAACTATATTGGATCTTTAGCTATATCGGTGGGACACCCAGAATTATTTTTTAATCCTGAAGTGTTGAAATGAGCTGACAAAAGGACCGTGAAGGAACTGCTATTAACGCAGCTCAGTGAAAGAGGAGAAAACGTGACCTTGGGTAGTAAGTCAGCCAAAGCCCTGATGATTTTAAATACTACTATTGGCCCAGAACCCTATCTTTCCTTTGTCAGAAACCCATGGGAAAGAGTCCTTCTCACCAGGTTCGGACTAGGTTCCATCCATTGCAACCTATGCTTCCCGCCTGGCCAATATTAGCCATCTGCGATAAAAATTTGCCCATGTGACAACGCTTCACTCCAGACCTTAAAACACTTGGTCTTGTTCTGTAATTTTTGTGATTCTCTTAGAGGAAGATTTCTTCTGCCTATTCTTAAAACCAAGGATTTTTACCAATATCACCCTGCTTTCTTTTTTTACAGCTGCTGAATGATCCCATGGTTGCAGTGGCAGTTTCTAACTTTTTTAAAAATGCCTTGCATTGGAACAACATTATGAACTTTGGGCCTTAGATTTATATGGTTCTGTAGATAGAATACATGATTTTATTTAAGAACCCATGGTTGGGTAATGGCCTTGTTTCTTTTTAACGTTTTAAGGTTTATTTTTTAACATGTCTGAATGTTCATTATATGAATTATGTAAATTGTAATGCCTTGTACTTTTATGATTATTTTTTATAATCGAAAGAAAGGAATTTCAATCAATCAATCATTATAGGAAAGAAAAATAACATATAACTTAAAACTTTAAAACACTTTTACAAAATATTGATGTAGAGCAAGGGCATAAAAATGAAAACTCCTTAAAAAGCTGAATAAGTAAATGTACTTTATTCATATTAAGCAAAAATGTGAAATTTTTGGAAGGAATTTCTGACTGGTGCAGTGAATGGATACATCAAAAATGTATGCCTCCTTTTGGAGGCTTGAGCATTTCTGGTGTTGTGGGACACTAATTCCAAGAGTATGAAAACAAAGCCAGAGTGTTTGGGAGTGAGGAATTTCTTGGTAGAGTTGTAACATCCAGGCTATTCCAGCAAAAGTGGCAACAGTTTCAAGTTGGGAACTGTCCACTTCTTGCAGGAAGGTCAGTCTCAGGAAGCGGATGCTTTTAAAACTAACTGTGGGGAAAATAAAAAGAGAATAATTGTCCACACTGTCACAACATTTCAGACCAGGCATAGCAAACCACTATGATTAGCCACAATCACATGTATTGTAAGTAGCCTGCTGTGGTCAGTTGACCACCATGTCTGTGATTACTTTTAAAGAAAGCAGTCTTTTTTTTAAAGCAGCCTATTTCCTTAAAGGAAAACGGGGTGTGTTTTAAAAAAAATTAAAGCTACACAAACGTTTTTTTAGGGGTTCGAAGTGATCCTGTGGACCACTGCCAACTCCTAAACAATGTTTTTTGTCAACATTCAAAAAGGGACTCCTTCCTGTTTGTGAATGGTTTATCAACTCTTTCGGGTTAGGGGTAAAATATGAATGTTTTACTACCAGATTGCAGTCACAGAACATTAATACATACCATAAGGAATCAGTAAGGGATGCACTAACCATGCCCCTTCAAATTCAGATTCCTTATTATTAGCCTAACCAATTTAATGATTTGAAAAATGTTCAGGCCACCTGTACCATGGTACTCTTGCAGGCCCCATGACTCCAGCAGCACCTACATCACAAACATCCATTACATTGCCCATATAGAGTGCATAACAGTCTCTCTCATATGTTAATTTCTTTTACAAACCATAACTTTCAAATCACCATTGATGTGACATATACCATCAAACGTGTGCTAAATAATCTACAGATGAGATTACATATCTGCCAGACCTGACATCTTGGTGCGATCTTCCCCCAAATGTTTTGCCTTCACCCCACCTGTTTTCTAAAACTCGTTTTTGTTGGCATCAGGAATCTGTGCACTTAATCACTGCTAACCAGTGCTTTAGTGCTTCTGCTCTCACCATAACACATGGTAAAATTGGCTTACACCTGATTGGCACATTTAACTTACTTATACCTCCCTATTATATGGTTATGTACCCAGGGCCAGTAAATTAAATGCTACTAGTAGGCCTGCAGCAGATATTTTGACACCCACTACAGCAGCTCTTTAAAACATGTTGCAGGCCTTCCATTGCAGACTGTAATGCACGTTTAAACTGCCAATTCAACCTGGCAAATTAAACCCTTTGCCAAGCCTAACTCTTCCTTTTTATTACATGTAATTCATCCCTAAGATAGGATATAAACAGCCCATAGGACATGGAGCATTGTAGTGAAAAGTACAACATGTTTCCAAGTTTTACATGTCCTGGTAGTTAAAAAAACTCCTAAACTTGCTTTTCACTACTGTAAGGACTACCTCTGCCATAGGCTAATATTAAGTTACCCTATTACATTAAATAAGTACTAATGTTTGTTTCGGAACAGGTGGACATGTCAAGTTTGGACTGAAATAATTTGTAATTTACCTTTTTTTTTTATGATAAAGTCGGTTGTTAAGACAAAATTCGGAAAATTATACTTTTAGAAAGTTGCCATTTTCTCGTCCTACTCATTTGGTGTCTGCTACTGGTGTCCTGGGGCACATAACTATGAAAAGCTGTTGGGCTTTGTATATTCCCTCCAGACAGTGAGACAAAAGTGGAGTAGGTGTTGGCAGGATAGGCCATCCTGCCAGGATGGTTGGCAGTGGAGATGTTTCCTGTCCCACTTACACTTCAAAGCACACACACACACAAAGTAATCTGACTCTAGCCGTTGGTCACTCCAGACATCTTGGAGCCTTGGCAGAGGAAGCAAATAACTTTCCAGAATCCGATGTGGGGGTAGCCTAGCAGATTTTTCCACTTCAAAAGCTGGTACCGGGTATACATATTATACCCTCAGAACACTTCTTCATTACAGTCCAGGATCTGTGGAAGACTTCAGAAGGGCTCCCAATACCCCCAGAGAACTGCTGTGCAGCTTGAGGCCTGACTTCTTCCCCACAGTACTACCCTGCTGCTACTAGTGGACTGCCCTGGTACCTGAGACCTGCTTTGCTCCCCAGAGTCACTCCAAGGCCTAGTTGACTGGTCTCCTGTGTGAGCCTTGAACCATGCCCTTAGTCTCTGCTGTGGTCCTAACCTCCCAAGTGTTCCCTTCCAGATCCTGGATGCTTGGAGGTGGTGTTAGAGGTGCTGCTACTGGCTAACCCTAAAGGTTGGGACCTTTTCACCAAAGGAGGTAAAAGGCCCAACAGAAAACCAAGACCTACCTGCTAGCTGATCCCCCCCAAGGTGCATTGCCGGTCAGCCTGACTTTGCTGTAGTTTCCACTACGTTCTTCTCCGCAGCAGCGAATCCTGTTCAACGGTACCTCTGAGTGATGGTATCCAGCCTTGTGGAGCACTTTTCGGCTAAAAGGTTGCTCTTTGTCCCAGTGGAGATTTTCCACCTTCAAAAAGTCCAAAGGTAAAAATCTTCATTGCACTCAAAGGCGACAGGGTCTCAATTGATGACTGACTGCTTTTGCACCAAGCTACTAGAGGGTTAAGCACAGGTTAATTTAGTGACTTTTGTGGTTCACCCTGTGGTTGCTGCTGCTTGAGAGTTTACACCTCCCTCAACTAATAACCCAGTTTTTTACAATATCACATTACCCTTAACACTAAGAAAGATGACTCTGAAGGTATTAATTATTTATTGGTTTGAGTCTTTGTTGTTATTTAATTATATTGTACTTTAGGTAATGTTAGTGTTGGTATAAATATTGTGAGGTCATAAGCATTATTATGTGGTGTCCAGGTTATGGTTTGCATAGCTGCTGTGCAAATTGTGGAATGCAGGGCTAAAAATAACTTTGAAATTTCATTTTTTTGTTTAATTTAACATCTGTAACTGTACTTTAGTTGTGTGTGTAAGTAAATTTCTGATTTATTTTAAATATACATTAAGGTGTTATAACGATAGCTAGTCATAACTTCACTTTAACCTTGGTTTTTTTTCAGTGAATTTCTGGAGTGTTTGCTCATGTACTAGATTCAACTTCCATAAAGGTGCCCTAGCAACCTCACAAAGCCTTGGCCATGTGCAGCAGGGGTTGGTCAAAACCCTCTGCAGGTAGTCAAGCTCCATTATGCACAGCCCTTGGCTGAAACCTGCGCCCAACTCACAGTACTTGCTGCCAACACCCGCTGTGAACTGCCTTTGGGAGGCCTACTAGAGGTTGATCTCCTTATTTCTTCCTTTGGGTTTTTTGGGGGGTTTGCGGGCCCCAGTTTGGGTTTGCAAATCCATATGATCATCTGGGTCTTTGTTGGGAAACCTCATCGACCTCTAGTCCCAGTACTGGGTCCAGGAAACTGATAGGAGGTCCAAGTAGGGCCCATAAAACTTTGTGGGTTTGGGTAACCTCAGCTAAGGTGCAGATCTTTGGAGTACATTCAGGTTTACACACCCTGCCTCGGGTCAGTCAACTTTATGACAATATTCACTCTTTTAAAAGAATTTGACCAAATAAGGGTCCTGTTTGTCCTCCTCAAATAGCAAGGTGCCGGGGTGCTTCCCTTCCACTTTATGACATTTGTATATAGTTTCAGGACTTGGTGACTGAGTATTTGAGTCTTGTAACAGTGGTCTCAAAACAATTTTCTCTGTTGCAGCCAGCCAGTCAGAAAGCTTCAGGTCTGTAGGCCCAGCTTATCATTCTCAGATCAAAAATGGATGACAGGAGAAAACACTACTTTGCTCTTTCAGGTTAGAATATTTCTTGAATTTTGGCCCATGGATAGTCCACCAATATTGGCTTGCAGACCTCCAAAGCCCAGCAGTGCAATATCTTTAACTTTTTAACTCTTTTAAGCACCTCAAAGAGGGCCACCCACCGTTGTAAGTTTCAGAATATTGATGGAAGAACTTTTTGAGATCAGTGGGTAACTCTCCAAGGATTCAACAAACACTGAAAAGGATAGGGGCCAGAATGCTGCATTAAGAAACTATAGACGTATGGACAACTAGTTACTTTCCACATTTTACTAGCTGTGTGAGGTAAAAAAGGTATACTTTTAATAATTCAGAACAGTGCCTTCTATGCTGATTCTTTTGTAGAGGGTAGGTAAGGGTATTTGATGGTCAAACATGTGAAAGACCACAGTTAAATCCAAGAGAATAAGTAGGTTGAGGAGCTTTTCATCTGAATGTCATAGGATGTCATTAATCACCAGGAGGATAACCGATTTGGTACAGTGTCCATATCTAAATCTCAATTGAACAGCTCCAACAAAACCATGATTGTATATGTGGAATATATATTGTGTTTATTTTAAATAAGTAAATAAAACAACATTTAAAATAGTACACAGAGGAAGCGTTATATCAGCCATTTTCATTCATTCTGGAAATTTGATTTATAGTTTAAATAACTCCAAAGAACAGTGTACACTCTATTGGAAATGGCTCAGCCTTGTCAGATGTTGGATATGTCTTTCACATTTCAGGTCTGGAGACAGGACAGCCATTTGGTACTTAGCATGCTGAGACAGTGCACATTAGCTACAAACAAGGACACAAGGGAAAAAGTAAACCATCTGCAGCCATTGCCAGAGGTAATGTACACCAATTCCCCAGAGCTTTTTTGGTGCAATGGAGTTGGTATGGAGACAGCAGTGCACAAGTGGATACTTACAGAAGGTTGCAGCAGCTTTTACTGGTGTTCAGCACTGAATGACTGTGGAAGCCCTCTTCTGGGCTGAGCACCACTTGGCCTTTTCCACATGCCTGATTTGGTTGAATATTCCTGTTTTGGTACCCTCAAGGCACCGAATTAGTATTCTGGGAGGAGTGGGGCCTTTGTTTCCTGTTCCAATCAATCTATTCAGCTTCTTCTAGTGCCATGGCAGTTAGGGTACCCATACCATGTTTAATACTGGATATTATATAACCTTGTCTTACTGATATATTTGGTTTTGGGTATCTGTGTGGGAAGGTGAAGGCGGTGAGCCACAAAGCTGCATGCATTGTGAAGAACCTGCCAATCTGCATTGTCAGTTGAATATTGATTCATTAATTTATGATGCTTTGGATGGGACATGGGAATGGGCTTGGGGCAGCAGTGTGCCACAACAGCCCACTGTCATTGGCCAGAAGAATTGGCTATGCATTTTTTATTTACTTGAGATACCATGACTCTCAATGAGCTTAGCTTGAAAAGAAAAGTCAGTGATAGGACGATAGTTGTCAGTGTAAAAATTCTAAACTCTTGTTGGGAGAGATTTGACAAGGATACCTTTAAGGCATTCAGGAACAGTGACATTTATTTCAGTTTTAACAGAATGGTAAAAGAGATCTTTGAAGATCTTTACACTTAGAGGTAGTCTATGGGGATGGTTTGGTGTTCTATGTAGAGATCATTGCTTCTTCTGAGAATGTCCAATAGGATATCCTTTTGGAGGCTGTCTTCAGTATTGGTTTGTAAAAGAAAAGTTATTCAGATTATTTTCTAATCTTACATATTTTCATGAGAACCCTTAGGGGCACTCACATAGATTTGAGCTATTCAATAAGATTGTGCTACTCACGTCAAACACTAAAAGCAAACACATCAATTATATAGAGTTTGCACTCTTGCTTGTCCTGCATTATCTTCACTGAAGTAGTGCATGTGATTCGACCAGCTATTCTATACTACAGGAAATTGTTGGTCACTAAACGGGAGAAACTAACATCTTTTTTAAGAATTAGCAGACTATGCATTATTTTGTATACTTGGTACGCTGTTGAATTTTCTGCCGCAAAATATAATGTTTTCTACATCACATTTGAGCATTCATAGAAAGAGGATCATGCCTCTAAAGATTGTTTTTGGACAGGAAGGTATCCCTCACTGCACAAAACAATCCTACCTGTAGCACAGACACCCTGCACTAATGTGTAAGAGGATGTGCGTTGGCACTAGAAAGCACACAATGTGCCAACACAAGGAGACAGCAGTAACGCTCCATATCCTTGTAAATATTGAACATTTCCACTCTACCCCTTTCATGCAATTCACCACAGCAATTTTGCTTGCTTTCCTGCATTGCATAAAAGATTAGTAAATATACCCCTTAAAATGCTAGCATGTAATTAAGCAGTATTATCTGAGAGGGTGGCAATCTCAGACATGCACGCACTGTGGTGTAGTTAGAGGACCTAGAGCAAAGCTAAGGGCCCTTCTGCACCCTGGTCAGTAGGTACCAGAAAGTGCCTTCTTCTTTTAATAATATTGCTATTGTCAATAATGTTCTTAATACATTAGGGTGTTATTTGTTAGATCAAGTTGTTTTCACTGCAATATACACAATGAAGGTTACATGGTGCATACCTGCTGCATTGCTTATGGTGATAATGCTCTGCTACTTTTTTTTTATTGAAATGCATTGAAGTGAGACCCAGTTTTGAGGGGTACAAGACAAAGCTTAAAAATGGTGTTACCAGATTATATTCACAGTATAAATCACAATTAAGTGATTGTACTATGTGAAAAGCCATAATCCTGGGCTTGCATTTTATTGATCATCCTTGAAATGAATTTCTCTTCTCATCTTAATGTAATTTGTGGAAACAGTTTCAGTACAATCAGAAATAGTTTCTTCATTCATGTCAGAAAAGAGCCTGACATGCTGAGGGAATTATATGTCAACAGCAGCACCAGTCTGTCACTTGACTCCCAGTGCTCGTTTGTAACTTCAACACAGAGTTATAACGACTAACAAGACCAGGGGTCTTCAATAGGTAGCTCGGATACTCACGACTGCCAATGGAAGTAGCCCCTTGCAGTGCATCCCAGACAGGTGTGTAGTTCAGAGCATCTAGCAGACCTACACATCACTTTGGAGTAACCTCCATCCAAACCAATAGCAGGGGAACACACTTATGCATGAGAAACACTGTAACGGCGTTTAGTACCTGCAACATGGCTGTCTGCCTTCACTCTCAGTTAAGCAAAACCACCCAAAGAGAGATCACTGTGCAAGCCCCACTCTGCTAGCCACAGACAGTCAGTGAAAATGAGGCCAGAAAAGCAGTCCCAGCAAAAGCCAGAGTGAAGTCATTAGTGTGTGGGACTGCCAGAGACAGAGTGGAAGAGTGAATGTCTGTGAGAACCATACATTAGCAACCCCTTAACCAAGGAGAGCAAAGGCTGGCTTTAGAGTAGGGACAGATAATGGTCTTGTTTGCATCAGATGGTGGAAGCAGTGTGTGCATGTATATATTTGTAATTGTTTAAATGTTTATATGTCCCTCTATTTATGAGTGTACATATGTTTGCATTTATGTATGTTCCGTGTATGCATATGGTGGTGTGTCCCTCCTTTGAAGACATTTTTTATGGAAGCCGTCATTGTATCAGAAAACATTAAATTAATCTGATGTCAATAGGATGGCAAGTTCATTTCTGATACAGTTTTTGCCTGTTTCTAACATAATATTGGGACTGGCATAACAATGCCAAATCTTGACATATGCTGGGCATCGTTGGACTAATTATTTCAGCTATTCTTGCCATATTTTTAGTGTGCTTGGCTCAACTGTGGGCATCTATCATGAAATTAAGGCCATCCTTGGATTATAAATGTTCATCGCTGACCTGATATGGGGGTTATTCGCATCATGATGGGAAGCAAAGAAACAATTGTAGCCCCAACATAATGTAGATTTCCTTGGCATTATGGTGGACATCTCTGGCATATGGTGGTAAAACCAGGGCCAGCAGGGCAGAATCTGTCTATGTGCTACATTTGTACTATGGACATCATCCATGAAGTCTGATTTTTTAGGCAAAATTTATTTTTTGGATAAAAATAACATTTTCTTTGAATATGTTAATCCAAAATGAATAGTGCATATTTGGGAGAAAAACATAAGTGTTGATATACTCATATGCTGGAGTTTGAAAACAAAGGCCCAGATTTACAAGGAGTTTACACAACACAGTACAGCAAGCAAAGTGGTAGGTACTATGCTGCATGAACAAGAGAGAGCAGAGCTGCACCATATCTACAAAGAAGAGCCACAGTTCTGCTCTCTACCAGTGCAGGTACCCTTGTGTCATAGTGCAAGGGAGCCTGTGTTGTGGTCAGCATTGTTTTTGTACAGGAAGGGGCCCATTCCTCCACAAAAACTATACTTTAAGATGACTTAATAGTTTGGCTGCAGAATGCACACAAAGAAGAAACATTTATTTTCTAAATGCTAGACTCAGGGAGGCTTAGAAGTTTGGCGCAAAACCATGTGTACAATTCTTTGTAGATATAGATTTGCGTCAATATCTATGGGTGGATGCACAGGAATGCTTATGAACCACCCATGGAACGCCCCCTTGACACAAAGTAACACAAGATAGCCCAAATCAATATTTGTGGTAGGTCTATAAATACCAACCTAGAGTTTGCATTCGGTCCTCATGAAAAAAAGTAACACAAAACTGATGGAAATCCTTGTGAATCTGGATCAAAATGTTTGAAAATTCAAAGCAAATTTAGTGTGCTTTTTGAATGATAGTTTATATAGAGTTGGAGAAACGTATATCTTTTAGCTTATACTTTGTGGCAGTGGGCATTTGCTACTACAGGTATGATTTCATTAATCACATGAAGGTATTTTATTCCGATAAAGCATTTCCTGACATTGCTGGTAGTAACTGCATCTCAAGTGTAAAAGTAGTTGGTCTTCTACTTCAGGTTTAAATTTGAAATATTGTCCATCCAAGATATTGTATCCAGAATATAGACTACTACAATATCAAGCATGTAAGAAAAATAGATTAGTATTGTTTTATTTGCATTCCTAACTCCACTTCAATGTATCGTGTAGTTATATAGGTACGTAAATGTTGAGTTTAGAATAGTAAATCTACTTACCTATATGTGTATACCTTCATGATATTACATGAGTGACTATTCTGGATATATTTTGGAATCATTCAGTTGGTTATGTATATCAGGGTAGTCACTACTGGTGAAACAGGAAAGCTGTGTTCACTATTTCGATTGGCTCTGATGTTATCACTATGAGTACCTTGGTACAATTTTCATCAATCAGAAGTAGCTTTTGCTATGGAGAGACAGGAGGCCCTAGAACTGCACTGCTATCATGCTCTTAGCATAAGTGATGCGCAGCTGAACGCTGTGTTTTTGGACTAAATGCTATTGAATGTAAAGTATTTTCTTTGCAGAAAGCTGCAGCAAAATTACGTTTCGACTACACAGTTAATGCAGAAATTAAACCAACTGCTTCAAAATATTAAGGGGGGAAATATGATTTTAATCATTTATGGCACAATAGATGTGTGCATATTTAATGAGAGAGAGGTCCCCACACTTTTTCTTTTCCAAATATGTTGGTTCATAATATCCATCTTCTATGTTGATTAATGAATCCTTGATTTTAAAATAATAATAGTTTGTTTGACAAAAATAATATTTAGTCAATCATTCTAACAAGTGGGAGCAGAATTTTTAAACAAGCAAATCAACTTACTTTAAAAACATTTTTATTCAGTAAAATGCACAGCATTTATCATGCATTTAAATACGTATTGTTATTTTTTTATTGTCTAAAACAAAATGTGTATGGATATCTATGACTTATAAATGACAATATATAAAATAAATAAACTATATCATAATTTAAACTAAGCAGTGCTCTTGGTCTCACACTTTCTATTACATTTCGGACACAGAATAAATAAAGCTAGCATTGGATGCTCAACATAAATGCTCCGGCAATAATAATGCTATTAGCTTGTGAGTCAAAATAACAGGCCTTCACCCATTTGCTTGCTTTTATGAATCCTGTAAATTGAAGCAATATATGTAATGCCTTAAATTATATTTTAGTGCATGCTGTGGTAATGCTTTGCACAGCACACCAAGGGCCAGATGTAGCAAACTTGGAAATTGCGACTTGCAATTTGCGAGTCGGAGCGACTCGCAAATTGCAAGTCGCAATTTCCAATGCAGAACGGTGTCTCAGACACCGTCTGCGAGTCGGTATGGGGTCGCAGAGACCCACCTCATTAATATTAATGAGGTGGGTCGCAAATTGCGGCCCCATACCGACTATGGGCACTCGCAAACATGGAGGCCTGCTGTAGTCAGCAGACCTCCATGTTCGTGACTGCTTTTAAATAAAGCAGTTTTTTTTTTTTAAAGTGTAGACCGTTTTCCTTAAAGGAAAACGAGCTGCACTTAAAAAAAAAACCGAAACCTTTAGTTTCGGTATTTTTTCACGGCAGGCAGTGGTCCCTTGGACCACTACCTGCCCTGAAAAAATTGTTTTGGGTCCATTCACAAAGTGGAAGGGGTCCCATGGGGACCCCTTCCAATTTGCGAGTGGGTTACCATCCACTTGAAGTGGATGGTAACTGCGACACCATTTGCGACCGCATATGCGGTCGCAAATGGTATTGCATACCACTCCGAATCGCAAATAGGAAGGGAACACCCCTTCCTAGTTGCGATTCTGAAATGCATATTGCGAGTCGGTCCCGACTCGCAATATGCATTTCTGCATAGGAAAATGCGATTTGACTCGCAAATCGTTTCCTGCATCTGGCCCCAAATGCTGCCCACATGTAAGTATTAAATATTGTACCTTCACTGTTGGTTGTACACTAAAAAGGCTTCTGGTTTGAGAACATTGCAAAGGCATGGGTACAGGAATGCATTGCATACTATCCCTTTCCTAAAGTCTAGCATGTATCGACCAGCAAAGGGAGCGGACGATATATAATTAACCTCTTACAACCACAACCTTATTACATTCATTATTTTCTGAAATATGAGACAACTGTTTTATCATACAGCAAAAACATTCATGTTTTATACCATTGTATACATTTTCACAGATTGTTAGCAATATTAAAAAGTATCCACGCAACTGGAGATCCTACTTTGGTGACTTTATTTCTGGAATGTGCATGACCAGGGATGGTAACCAGCGTTTAAGTATTTTTTAGTCTTCTGCACAGAAACGGGAAGTGTTCTAAAGCTGTCTTATTAAGCAGCATGTCTCCCAGTTTGGCATCTTCATAAGTTGGCTATCACTCTAGTTTTTTATTAGAACTCTGTGATCTTCAAAGGCAGATCTTATACCAACAAAGTGTAGAGCTATGAGGGATGCCACTGTAAAGATGCTTGCCTCTGCTTCTAGCCATGGATCTCTTGGGTAGTTAGCCACAGGCTAGGAGCTAATCAATACTCAACATTTTGTGAGTGTACAGCTGTACAGATGTTCAAGAAATAGTGATTTATAACACATGTAAAACAACTTAGACTGTCATCATCAAATGAATGCTACTGCAAAAATATTAGCACAGCAGAACCAAATGGACTCAGAAGGTATTTCAACCAGCATAGCAAATGCAGATTTCATATGTGTGCACAAAATATATAGCATGTCCCTTAATCTCCCCCTACTTTCTCTTTCCTTAACAGGACCTTTCAAAGTTTCCAGAGAAAGACAACACTGTTCTAGGTGAAGGTGGAATAACTTTAAGTGGAGGTCAACGTGCGCGAATCTCATTGGCTAGGTGACTATCTTTAATTCTTCAGATGTTATTAATATAAATACAATTATTTGATATTATGAAAATGTAGTTGGTACTGGGACATGAGTACACAGAAGTTGTTGGTGGTTAAGCAAACCTAATACTTCAGGCAACAGGTTTACGGCACCACCCCAGAGAGTTACCTGAGGAAGCAACAATTCAACAAATCTGACAGAAATGGTGCTATTCCATTGGGCTAACCCTTACTAACTTAATGAGCACAATCTGGGTATGTCAAAACACTGTTCTGGGAGAATGTCTGCTCAACCTCTGGTAGCTACAGCACAAGCAGGAGGCAATATCCAGACAAGTGTGTTTATGTTCAAGCATTGGCAACAATTTTAAGCACTAAACACAACACAATAAAATTACCAATTTAGAAAACTAGAGAAAGATGTTAAAGAGCAAAAAGACACCTAGATTGTCAAAACTGATTGCTGTTGAGCTCCCCCCCTAAAACTGCTGGTTTTGGTTCCAAGAGCTCAGAGCATGACATAGCTTGATTTTGAAGCTGCTAACATTTCTTTGAGCCCCCATGCCGCAATCCAAAGTTTTCCTGGCTAGCTTAGTCACCTTTTTAGTTCTAAAACTCTTCCAGCATGCAAAGGCTGGCAGTTGTAGCAGATCACAGCTCCATGAGGCTGGGCACGTTTAGCACAAGGTCCTGCTGAACCTGTTTGCCACCTGGCAAAAAGCACAGATTGGCACAAACCTTGGATGTGGTTTCCTTGACGAAGTCTCAGCACCTTGTCCTAAGATGAAAAATGACTAAGGGCCAGATGTACGAAAGGATTTTACCCGTTCTGTGTCTATGGGAAAAAGCTTTCGTACATATGGCCCTAAGTCCCATTCAAAGGAGGCTGTAGGCACCAGGTCCTCCTGCACCCAGGTCTCCTGTAGAGTCCTCTCGGCAAGCTTGTCCCTCTTGGAGTCAGGAGTCCTGCTATTTTTTGTATACCTGAACCAGGCAAACAAATTACTAAGACCAAGGTGCAAACACTTTATGACCTTGAGTGAATTTTCCTCTTGCCAGAGTTAGTTCTCAAGAGGCTTTTTTTCTTCCAACAGGGTCTTCTTCTTCTAGTGTAGTGTTTCCAGGTTCAGAAATAATCTGAAGAAGTGGTGATGAAGTGCCAGATTTATCCTTTACATTAGTCAGTGATTGGAGAATTGTCCCTACCCTGTTTTGTCAACATTCTTGTCATGTGGCACCTCCATTTGCACAATTTCCTCTTCACATAACTGTATTCTTACTCAGGGCCCCTGTTTCAAAATGGTAGATCTCTTCTGTCACCAGCCATTCCTCTCTTCATAGCCTCTATTCTGTTGAGCTCTCCACTCACTTGATATAATCCAAACTGATTCTCTCTCCTACTGTGACTGGAGGGCTAAGAGGGCAATGGGGATGAAAAGAAGAGGGCCTCATTGGCATCTCCATCTGAAAAGATATTTGACAAGACTGTATTTGTTCTGCCAGGTATTCCTGTCCTCTCCAAGATCGCCTATGTGTGCTAACTGGTCAGTAGTTAACACTACTTTATCCTTCCTGGTCTCAGAGGCAGGGTGTTGTCTTCTAAGCCAGGGTTGTTAGCTCTCCCAGCCAAGAACTTTCCCCAGGCAGAACGAAGGACAAATGTTTTATTCAAATGTAGGCCTGGTCATGGAAATGTCTAACACAGTCTACACTGTGATGTCAGCTTTTGAGTTTTATTTCACTTTGAGGGCCCTCTAAACTCAGTATGTGGTGTGCTATATTATTATGTATTAGCAGTTCGCAGTGTGAACCCGATGTAATAAAATCACTCACTGAATCTCTAAATATGGTAACACCAGCAGTTGGTGACCCTCTTGTAGCACCAACTCCTCTTGTAGCTTTATTAGCACATAGCAAGTTAAATGTTAACCTGATGTAATAAAATCGCTCACCAAATCTCTAAATATGGCAGGCGATTTTCCATATGGATGGCTGAGGTCATCACCTTCTCCACCTTGCAGGCTGGAGGGCCACCCAATGAACCTTACCAGGCCTTACGTCTGACCTTTATTGCCTTTTACATTTGGCAGATGTTCTACTGTCATGCCACATTTTGAGATCGCTGCTTGAGTGGCAGAGATCTCAGTGCTTAAAGAGGAGATGCCATCAGGGCAAATCCTCTGAAGGTATTTAGCTTTGTTGAGTGGCTGCCATGTTTCAGCAACTTTTTTTTGTTTTTCAAAGTCAAACTCTTAAAGCAGGAGTTTGTTTTTGAAAATCAAAAATCTAATAGCCTTGACACCTTCAGAGTTTTCGCAGAGGTTGTGGGGGATATTTTTAGCTGTTTCTGTTGAAACAGTAAGGCTTTTCCCGGCAGTCCCAAACAGGGAAAAAGAACAAAGGAATGTCCGTCCTAAATAGGGTGAATGGTGGAGTTCCTTAGAATGAGCCTGCTATCATTTGGCTCTCAGTTTAAGGTTTCCGAAGGGGGAGCCACAAGGGGCTCTGCCAGCAGAAACATGACTGTTTACTCAACTCTAAATAAAGTAGGCAAATCGAGTTTGACATACATGATTCTCCACCACTTCCCTAGGACAGTGCACCAGGATTTTCTAGTTTTTGATTGACTGCCCTTAACGAAGACAGACAGTGTGAAAATATCTTAATGTGAAACAGATTTGTTTTCAAAAAGAGGAAATACAGCTAAATGTCACTGTAAATATACAGCACAGTAAGCTGAACCTAGGAGACAATGACCCACTGCACATACTGTTGCAATGACCTGGAAAAGGGTGACTCTTGGAGTAGATACCATACGCACAATACATGGCACTGTATCAGTAGAAGAGCATGAGGTCACATCTTAAACTTATCTTTAAATATATTAAGCAAATTGTAGCAGAGAATGAAGATATAAAAATGGCTTCATGCCGCACATTTTTATTGCTTATCTTCTGTAGCAGGAAATATTGTAATCATTTGAATTGCACATCCAACTGAGCCTAAGGAAAACATCTTAAAATACACAATTTTCCTATTTAATACCTCGATATAGAAGCCTTACTCTCAACTTTGTCAGGAGCTCAGTCTCCACCATATGTTCCATCACAAAAGAATGAGATGGCTGCAGCATATCAGGCAGATGGAGCATGGGAAGTTCAATATGTAGCTTCCGGTTCTCTAGAGAGGCAACTATTAGTTGCAAGCACACTTAGGCATTTGACTTATCCTATTTGCCAAGGTTTTAGAGTTCGAATGCAAGCGAAGACATGGGACAATAAGTCATTAGTTGGTGAACTGCTTTTGAAATGTCCATGCTCACTGTAAACGATATACAGAAGGGGGAGTAGTAGGGGGTCCAAAGTACCACAGACTGGGGGCAATGTTACCCTAGTCACAGTTGCATCGTTCTAATCAACCTTGGGTTGTTGCAGCAGGTCAAGTGGTGAGCCACTGTTTTTTTGGGGGGGGAGTCCATGAAGCAATGGCTGGACTGGACATACAAGACTATTCCCTGAAAATTGCATTTATGGCTGGTTTCGGAATATCACATTTGTCATCCACACAGCTTGTTTTATTATAGGAACCGAAGGTATAATTCTTTTATCTATGTTTGCTGATTACCACTAGGACAGCGCAAGATGGTTGTGTTATGGATGTTTTAATTTTTGCACTAAATCACTTTTTAACCGCAAGGATTAACAAAAACCATTTGGCAAGAGTGTGATAAAAAAGGATTTATTAAGAAACCGGCAACAGAAATTGAAAGACATTTAGCAAATGTTATCTTTTTGTATATGTGTCGGATATCCCCGATCACAATACGTGACTGTTTGCTGAATTATCTCGGTGCAGTTTATCTCTGTTTGATGTTTTTCGTGTATTAGCCAAATACATCAAACGGAGATAAACTGCACCATTTCCTATATGTGTTTCATTTCTGTGCAGCTATTTAGCATCCTCAAGTGCGCCATATTAGATTTTTTAAAGTCTCTTTTCTATGCTTCTTGAAACACATCCACTGGGTATCTACTCTTGAAGTACATCCACTGGGTAGTTACACGCTGTCAGAGAAATTTTGCAATTCAGTCCGGGGGGGGCGAAAGTGCAGTGAAGTATTGCTGACAAATCACCTCTGCCAACACTTGTAAATAGTCTTCATTACTGTGCTGTAAAAGATCAATAATTATTTAAAAGGTTTAAATTAATATTATTTGTGTAGTCTAGAATATTTTCTTATCTGGGCCTCAAAAGTGCTGTTGTGTGTCCTATTTTATTACTTTAGTTGTGTTTTTAGTACAGAATGTATTTCTGTTCAGAATTCTTAATGTCTTTTGACATATCTCAAAGGCAATAAGATTATCCTAGGTAACCTCTGCAGGCTTTCTCTAAGTCTGCTTCAAGGGTCAGTAAATCTGGGTAAATAAAAGAAGAGGATGTAGCCTATGGAAATAGTAGGTAAATCTTACTTCCTAATCTTTTGGCTACATATAAATCTAGCTTCTGCCTGGCTGCAGTTACGAAACAAAAAGCTGCCAGGTGCTGAATTATACACATCCCACGAAGGTTCCATGGGAATGGGAGTTTGTTCTTTTTCTTGAGCGTATATGGAGCATTGACAAAAATCTTGAAAGTCTGCATGCTTGCCATGGCCAAGATCGTGGACTGCTTCTCCTCATTCTTGTCTCACACTTGCCGATGTGACAAAATGAGGGTGCTACGTCGACAACTGCCTCAATGTCTGCCAATGTGCCAAATGCTTAGTTTTGTTGACCATGTTATTCAATCTGTGTGTGTAATTTTACCTGAATGTCTTGTATATTGACAATCTAATGCATTTGAGGAGCTTCATTTGAGCCCAATTACAAGTTGGAAAGAGTGACAAGTTGCAAACTCTGCATATGTAGATACCAGTACCATGCAGAAGTACCACAACGTTACCATGCAGTAATGGTTTAATCTTCATGGGATGGTAAATGACTACACAGATTTGCTTCTCCATAACATATTCTGCATAGAATTCCAATTTTATGGGGATTAATATTTCCACCTGCTCAGAGCACTAATACGTGATATGGGGGCTATGGCAGGTTTTGAAGTGTGAGTTGAGGAACTGCCGTGGAGTGGTCAGGTGCTTTGGGAGTGGCATGTGGATCAGTACTTGATTCCTGATTTATAGCTGGAAATGGGTGAGCCTTTACTTTTCTACATAGCAGAAACATAACTCTACTAAGCAGCAGAGTCATTTACATTAAACAATCACTGAGATTGGAGCATCTTAAACATCTTGAAAAGGAGATAATATGCATGCAATAGCATAGTGTCATTGTATTGTTCTCCATGAACAGTAAAAACTAGTATCTGTCAGGGAGTGTGATGGCTCCTGGGCCAATAGTAGATGTTTATCTATTAACATATGAATATTTAAAAGGTAACAACCTCACATGGTGCCTAGTACTTTTTACATGAATGTATACATTCACATTATGTCAATGAATAAATGAACAAACAAATACGTTCTAGAGCATGCTTTTCTTACAGAGGTATGCTGACACTAAGGTTTAGCAAACATCCAGTTGTGAGAAAGTGGAAAATTAAACAGAGATAGAGTTTACTTGGACCTGAGATTGAGGAGGGTGGTTATATTTGGTGGAAGGCAAGGGGTCAGGAGAGGAAGGATATGCATTGTGGGATACTTTGTGGTGGGGCAGTGGAGGTGGATCCTGCTGTTGTCAAATATGTCTGATCTTACACTTAGAGGTACGAAGAAGCTGGGGGACTGTGGTTGGGTGGATGAATGGTTGTGTTTTTTGGATGGGCCTTTTTTTATTGTTTTTTTGTTGATTCCTGAGAACAAGAGGTTGAGCTACCAAAGAAAGTTAGGTGGATGAGGAGGTGGAGGAGATGTGGAAAGAAAATGAGAGAGAGTGTGGGGCTGGGAAGAGGTTGAAACGTTTGGAATATCTGGCAGGGTTCTGCATGGAGGAGAAAGTTCTTCTCTATGTGCAACTTTATGTATTATTATGCCTCTGGATCCTTCAGATCTGCGGGGAAGCTTCAGACCTACATGTCAACCAGGCTAAATCGGTCTTAGTGCCGCTGGCTCCGACTCGGACTGTGTAGCCTGGCAGAATGATACCCCTGTGTGCCACCTCAGCTTCTGAAATCTGGGTATATGGGTAGCGCTGCACCCTGAAATCACTTTGCCTCTGAATCTTGGACCCTTGATGTAGAAAACCAAAGAGGACATTTCTGGGGTTCCTCGGGTCATTGCCATGCTATATGGGTCCTCAGTCCCTGCCACCATCCCTGTGGATACCTAGGTGGTTTTCCTTACCTGGAGGGCTGCACTCTGACATACTAAATGGGACATTAATCCCACACTGCCAGATCCCTTATGGCACATGGCTGCATGAGGTGCATGAGGTGGCCGCGCTGGAAGGCTTTGGGAGATGGGAATTCATTGGTATTACGCAACTAGACAACATATGTTCTGGGACCCACATAAGCTCCTTTCAGGAGCTTCAAGAAACTTGTGCACTCATCTTCTCACAATTTTACAAATATCTTCAACTACGGCATGAACTTCATGTCCACAGACCACATGATGCCTGTCTCCTGGAATTCAACCCTCTAGAGGCCAAACTCCACATGGGCACACTGGGCAAAAGAGGCATACCACTGATCTACCGTACCTAAATCATTAATGTCCCTGGTAAACTGGACCACCTTAGGACATGTTGGGAGGGATGGCTGGGTCCTCTTAAAGATGACGACCAGTGGGGTGCTATGATGGCTTCTCGAGTCATAACCATTTCCTACAGATGATGCCTAATCAAGATCTACTATTTACATTGTGCCTACCTCACCTCAGCCAGGTTACATCGAACAGGCCTTCTCCCTGTTCTCACCTGTTCCTGCTGCTCTAGTGCCCCTGCTGACTTCTACCACATAGTATGGTGGTGCCCGATGATTCAGGGCCTTGGACTGCTATGACGCGGGAACTCTCAGATGTGTTGGGCTGGGAGGTACAACTATCCTCTTTGAGGTTGCTGCTAGGAGTCCTGGGGGTAAACTGGGGGTTTGAGGGCAGACTCGACATTCCTGGTTATGGCCATCATGGTGGCTAAGCGTGATAAAGCAGCCCAGCAGAAAAACACTGCTCCCCCTTCACAGGATATTGCAGTGGCAGCAGGGAATTGATTGGTCTGCATACAAGAGAGGCCTGTAATACTAATAAACTTTATATCGGTCAATAGAGCATAAAATTACAATTTACACATATAATACATAATAAGATACAAATAAACATGAAATAATCTATGTTGCCTCATGGGCCTTCTGCTTGGATCATTAATTTAATTAGCAGCAAAAACCTCTTGAAGTCCTTAATAATGGGCTTTGAAGTCTCCTTCTTGTCCACTAAAGGCTAAACCGATTTAAGGTTAACCAAGGCCCTGTAGCCATTCTGTTGTACCAGTAATTGATTCAAAAAATTTAAAATAATACATAAATATAAAAATAGAAACAAACCACAGAAAAACATAATAATGCAGATCATAGAACATACTGGCTACGACAAGTGTTGCATTCCCAAGCCCCTATGATGTGTGATTATACAATTTTAAACTCCTTGGAGCAGGAACAATTACAGGTTCCCCTCAGGCAGCCCTTTTATTCTAATTTTCCAAGTCCACTGCAAAAACATACTACCCCAGAGACGATTACTTCCTTCGTATCAGTTTTCAAAATTCTCCATGTCTCCCAGAAGTGACTTATTCCCATCATCTTGCACACTGGGATAATCAATTTCTTGCGTGGCAATAAATATCTTGGGCAAAAAAGTAAGAAGTGATCTTCAGTTTCTATTTCCTAGAGGCAAAAAGGGCAATGCACTGTAGTACGTCCTGTTTTGTTACATTTTGTTGTCCGCACTCTTAAAGGTAGTGAACCAAATCTAAACTGTACGCATAAATGCTTTGCTGCTACGGGATGAATTCTGTCCATATATGGTTTGAAATGTGGCTAGGGTTTATGCTCCAGAAGCTGTCCCGTTAGTCTTCCTTGTTTATATGCTGACCACATTCTCATCAAGGGGGTTTTCCTGGTACGCCTTTTTCAACTCATGCTTGGAATTTTTTCCAGTGGGCAACTCCACAGTTTCTCCATTTTCAATAGTTCACACTGCTTCTTAAAATAATTTAGCCAGTACAAACCTGTTGGTCGCAAGCGTTTAAATCAGCTAGGAATTCCCTGTAAGGGATTATCTCCTGAGTAGACCAAAGCTGCATCCAATACATCAGAGGCCTTAAGGACGACACCAAATGCAGACAAGTCAGATCTAGATCCATTCTCAGGGGGCTGAGGGACATACTCAGAGGAAGATTAAAATGACCCATGATGAATTTATTCTCTACTGAAGTCAGCGCTGTGGCATCAGCATATTCCCAAGTTTCTGCCCCATAAGTAGCCGCTGCCACCGCTGTTGCTGTATACATTTTTTAAGCAAAAAGAAAAGTTGATGGGCAGAATGCAGAACAAATCAGACATTCACCCCCAGTCACAGATCTGGGTTTAACCCATCAGTTGTTTTGCTCACCATGTCATTCCAGTTTGGACCCAGCCATATGCAAATCAGTCTTGACCTTGCACCCCATTGGAACAGTCCAGCCCGAACTGCCAGACCAAGTCCTCCCTGGACCAGAAACAAGCATCCCGGGACCGGTTTTGGGGTGTATCACTTTTCTTCAGCCAGGCCAGCCTGAATCTGGTGGCATAGTGAGCACGGGACCCACATCTGGGCATACCCTTCCCACTTGGGGAGACAAATGCAAAAAGAACAGTTGATTGATGAAACCACATCTGGTAACATGTGTCTAGGGTGGTAAATTAAAAACTACTGGTGGCCCTGCAGCACTGATTGTGCCGACCAGTGAAACAGCCCTTTAAACATGTATCTGGTCTGCCATTTCAGCCTGTGGGGGCAGTTTTAAACTGATATTTGGACCTGGCAAAATGCATCTTTTGCCAGACCCAAACTTTTCTTTTTAGTTGATATAAGTCACCCCTAAGGTAGGCCCTGAATAGCCCACAAGGAAGGGTGTCATGCAATTAAAAAGTAGCTTATGTAATTTTAAAACTTTACATGTCCTTTTGAAAACGTTCTAAATTAGTTTTTCACTACTGCAAGGCCTGCTTCTCCATAGCATAACATTGGAGTTAAATTATTATCTTTAATACGTGGTCATTTAAAATGTGGAACAGGTAAGCAGTTCATGTTTGGTGTCTTTGGAAATGTAATGAAAAATTATCTTTTATGGTGAAGTTGAATTTTCATTTCAATTTTGAAAATGCCACGTTCAGAAAGTTGACCTGCCTTAGCCATTCAGTGACTGCAGACTGTCTTTGGATCACAAGAATGGGTGCAATTGGCAGTTGGTCTTTGTGTATTCCTACCAGACATCCACACACATTAGTGAGCTCAGGTGTGCCTAAATGGGCCATCACTGGCAGGATAGGTGGACGAAGTTAGGCACAGCCCCACTTATACCTGAATAGGCTGTGTCCTCCTTTCACACAAAGTTAGTCTGGAGCTAGAGCAGAGGAGGCAGGAAATCTGTATAAGCTTGTCACACTTCAAAGCAGACACCAGGTGTAAATACTTCTGGACCTATGAAATACTCTACCAGGAAAAGGACTACTGCGCTGCTGAAAGGACTACCACTCTGCTTGTCTGCTGCCTCAAGGACAGCTGCCTGCTGTGTTGGCATGCTGCCTGCAGTCCTCTTTCCTGGGTGAGAATGACTGGATCTGTAACGTGAACCCAGGGCCAAAAGAGTGACTCCAAGTGCTTGTCTCTTGTAACCAGCACCTGGAATCTGAAACAATGAGTCCTACACTGCCTTCGTCCTCGATCCTTGTATATCGGCCTGAAGATGCTCTGCCAGCCCATCTGCAACCAGGTTTAAAGGCACTTTGTTCAGTGGGCCTAACTGGGTCCCTGAAGCCGGCTCATGCTCATAGAGGTTGGCCTGATCTTGTTATTCTTTCTCGGTTCATTGTAACTAGATACCTCCAGTTGATGCTCTGTGCCCTTAGGCACTATTTTTACTGACATTTTTAAATCTGCATATCTCTGGCTCTACTGATTACATTTTTTATTTTGTTCTTGTATTATTTATTTAAAGATACTTTATTTATTAAAATTTGTGTGTGATCCTTCTTGTGTTGTTACGTTATTACGGTTTGAAATGTTACATAAATACTTTACACATGGCCTCTGAGTATAGTCAGACTTCTCTATGCCAAACTATCCAAGGGTTGAGCATAGGTCAATTTAGGGTTTGCTTGTGACTTCACCCTGACAAGGATTGTAGTTCCTGCTTGAGTAAGGTTCCCCCACCTCAACCAGTAACCCAGTGTTAGAAATGAGGTCTTTGGTTGCCAGTCAGGTTACCCCCTGTCCAAGCAAGGACCCTCACTCTAGTCAGGGTAAGTCACACACAATCCAATTTATCCTGTGCCCACCCTCTGGTAGCTTGGCACTGAGCTTTCAGGCTTTACTTAGAAGGCAATGTGTAAAGTATTTGTGCAATAAATCATACAATAACACAATATAGCACCACAAAAATACACCACACAGTGTTAAGAAAAATCTATCATATTTATCTGGAGATTTGCAGGTCAAAATGATAAGAGATGCAATAAGAAATTGTAAAGATATCACTGGAAAGTGATATAAAGCGGCTTAAGTCTTTAAAAAGCAAAGAAAGTCTCTTTCAAGAACAAAGTACCTGGTTGGAGTGAAAAATCTCCGCAAAGGGCCGCAGAGGAGGAGATGCGTGGAAAATAGTGTCTGCGTCGGTTTTGCCCCTTCACACACAGACTTGCTTTGTTATTTTTCACGCGGGGAAGACGTTGCATCGATTTCCTGTGCGTGGACGGGTCTCCTCTTTGGGTCGCGGGGTTTTCAGACGCCCCGGGGTCTGTGCGTGGAATCCTGGGCTTGTTGACCAGCTCTGCGTCATTCCGGGGGGCGATGCGTTGAAATTTCTCCCTCACGGCAGGCGCTGTGTCGATTCCCCCTCTGGAAGTCGGACGGCGTTGTCCAGGCGGGCCATGCGTCGAAGTTCCAGTCGCACCGCAGGCACCGCGTCAATCTTTTTCTCGCGAAGACGAGAGGCGTCTTTCCGGTTCGGCATGCAGTGAATTTTTCACCGCGGAACAAGCTGTGCGTCTAATTTTTCGCCGCAAAAGGAGTCCAGGTGCAAGAGAGAAGTCTTTTTGGCCCTGAGACTTCAGGGACCAGGAGGCAAGCTCTATCCAAGCCCTTGGAGAGCACTTCTGCAGCAAAGCAAGAGAGCAGGAAGACAGCAGGGCAAAAGCAAGGCAGCAGTCCTCTGTAGAAAGCAGTCAGGTGAGTCCTTTAGGCAGCCAGTCAGTTCTTCTTGTCAGGGTGCAGGTTCTGGTTCAGGTTTCTTCTCCAGGAAGTGTCTGAGGTGGTAGGGCAGAGGCCCTGTTTTATACCCAAATGTGCCTTTGAATTGGGGGAGACTTCAAAGAGTGGCTTAAAAGTGCACCAGGTCCCCTCTCAGTTCAATCCTGTCTGCCAGGGTCCCAGTAGGGTGTGTGGCAGTCCTTTGTGTGAGAGCAGGCCCTCTACCCTCCCATCCCAGGAAGACCCATTCAAAATGCAGATGTATGCAAGTGAGGCTGAGTACCCTGTGTTTGGGGTGTGCCTGAGTGAATGCACAAGGAGCTGTCAACTAAACCCAGCCAGACGTGGATTGTAAGGCACAGAAAGTGCAGAGAAATGCTCACTTTCTAAAAGTGGCATTTCTAAAATAGTAATATTAAATCCAACTTCACCAGTCAGCAGGATTTTGTATTACCATTCTGGCCATACTAAATATGACCTTCCTACTCCTTTCAGATCAGCAGCTACCCCTTAAACAATGTATGAGGCCAGCCCCAATGTTAGCCTATGAAGGGAGCAGGCCTCACAGTAGTGTAAAAAATGAATTTAGGAGTTTTACACTACCAGGACATGTAAACTACACAGGTACATGTCCTGCCTTTTACCCACACAGCACCCTGCTCTAGGGGTTACCTAGGGTACACATTAGAGGTAACTTATATGTAGAGAAAGGGGAGTTTTAGGCTTGGCAAGCACTTTTAAATGCCAAGTCGAGGTGACAGTGAAACTGCACACACAGGCCTTGCAATGGTAGGTCTGAAACAAGGTAAAGGGGCTACTAAAGTGGGTGGCACAACCAGTGCTGCAGGCCCACTTTTTGCATTCAATCTACAGGCCCTGGGCACATATAGTGCACTCTACTAGGGACTTATAAGTAAATTAAGTAGTCCAATTTGGTGTGATCCAAGGTTACCATGTTTAAAGGGAGAGAGCATATGCACTTTAGCACTGGTTAGCAGTGGTAAAGTGAGCAGAGTCTAAAAACCAGCAAAAATGAGGTCAGAAAAAGAGAAGGAGGAAGGCAAAAAGTCTGGGGATAACCCTGCAGAAGGGCCATTTCAAACACCTAGTTTCTTACATTTATTGTTGAAGGGCAACTACAACTCCTCCACACCACATAGGAGACTTCTAGTGCAATGCAGTAAGAATAAGCCACCAAGGGAAACAGTGAACTTCTTCTGATTGCCTTCCTCCCTTATTTTGTAACTATGGATAAGGGAATCAGGGTAGACAAAATATGGCCTGCAGAGTTCTTGGACTATGGGAATTGATACAACTCATTCAGATTTTTTAACACTGATTTAGCTAAGTCAAAGGGTCTCCTGAAGTTCTTGAAAAAAACATTTTTGTCAATTCAGTATCTGGTAAAAACATACTTCAGGCACATTGTGTGACAACCAGAGAATTAGCAGAATTATCTGCCAACAGCTCCTCCAGAGTGCATCCATACTGGAGTCCTGTGCGACTTTCTCAATCTCAGTTTCTAAAAACTGTCTATTGAAAATGCTCAAGGAATGAGAGGCCTACTCAGCCCTCTGGACAGAAGGTTTTTGGCACCAAAACTTAGTGCCAGTAAAAATAGCTCAATTGCAAACAATCATTGGTAAAGCAAAAAGTTGTGCCTGTTAAAGCTACTGGCTGTGCCAATGCTTGTTTTTCAACTAGAGGGCCATTGTGCATGTGCACAGTTGAACGGTGGTCATCATTAAATAAATTGTCTTTTCTCCATGGAAAGTCATTCAACGGTGGAAGACACACAAATGTATACACACCACATCCATTTTCGGCTCTTCTTATACTTCAAGAAAATTAATTAAAAGATGGCTGCCTCAAGTGTGCCTGCATGCTTGATGGTCCTCTTTGAATGAGTTGTATTTTCTTTGAAGAAAAGTACTTAAACATGACTGCAAAAAGTGCAAGAGCAAAAACTGTGGTTATCTTGGAACAAACGTTCTTTTGTTTGAGGAAAACCATTCAAACATACTTGCATTTGCAGCTGCAATCATTTGATATTTTTCATAAAACAAGGGAAAATTAATTTTAAAATGGCCGCTCTGCATCTGTGTATGTACAAGTGTGGTTTGCCACCTTTCATTGTTTGAAGAAACATTGTACGAGGCTGCCTTCTGATACAGAGGTAAGTGCCACACAGAGTGCAAGGTGGTGGGAAACTAGGTCTAGTTGGGCAATAGTTTTCAATAAGCAGAGAGAGAGAGGATTTGGCGGTGGCAGGAAGGAGTGGGGAGGGCAGAGAGAGGGAAAGAAAACAGGCCTTCTTAGGCACTACAATGCAAGGTCTGATGCCAGGTCTTCAACAACAAATAGCTAAAGCTGTCTGTAGGAGAGACCTAAAACGTGTTAGATGGAAATGGTTGAACCACTCAGTAATTTGCTCCCACCATTTTGGGCTGTAATTAGCCAATCACATGGAAATCAACCTTCATCCTGCTTCATTTGTAACAGTACAGCCCAAACAGCAATCCACCCCCCTCTGAAAAGGCAACTGCAGATCTGTTTGAGCTTTGTTGGACCTCATTAGCGAGTGGCAGTGGGACTTCATTAGGAGCCTTGAGTCAGAGACCAACATCTGCACATGTTAATGTAGCACTTTGAGTGGTTCAATTATGCAGCAAAAAGAGTAGATGGAAAAACCACTGGTAGTTACTCTCGTTCAGAAAGATAATCCACCCAATAGTCTACAGTTTCATTGACATTCATTGCATGAAAAATTTAATTCCTTTTGGGGTATGTACCACTCACCCTCTTTGGAGCCTAGGGTCCTCAGAGCGTGGTGAATGTGGAGCATCTACCAAAAACTGAAAAAGTGGCAGATGTCCCACACTTTACATTACTAATGTATTGATATCAATAGCACTCTATCTACAGTAGACGGGACATTTGGTATGTCCAGAATTTGGCCTCAGTTAACACTTTGGGGGTCATTCTGACCGTGGCGGATGGCGGTCGCCGCCCGCCACGCGGTTCCCGACGAAAGACCGCTCAGCGGTCAAAAGACCGCGGCGGTCATTCTGGCTTTCCCACTGGGCTGGCGGGCGACCGCCGAAAGTCCGCCCGCCAGCCCAGCGGGAAACACCCTTCCCACGAGGACGCCGGCTCAGAATTGAGCCGGCGGTGTGGGAAGGTGCGACGGGTGCAGTTGCACCCGTCGCGAATTTCAGTGTCTGCTAGGCAGACACTGAAATTCTTTTTGGGGCCCTCTTACGGGGGCCCCTGCAGTGCCCATGCCGTTGGCATGGGCACTGCAGGGGCCCCCAGGGGCCCCGCGACACCCCCTACCGCCATCCTGTTCCCGGCGGGAGAACCGCCAGGAACTGGATGGCGGTAGGGGGTGTCAGAATCCCCATGGCGGCGGAGCGCGCTCCGCCGCCATGGAGGATTCTCAAGGGCAGCGGAAAGTCGGCGGGACACCGCCGACTTTCCGTTTCTGGCCGCGGCTGAACCGCCGCGGTCAGAATGCCCAGCGGTGCACCGCCAGCCTGTTGGCGGTGCTACCGCCGACCTCCGCCATGGCGGTAATTACCGCCAGGGTCAGAATGACCCCCTTTATTTTTTATGAAAGTACTACTTCAGCATCAAATATAGTTTTTGCTATTTTTCACTTGTGCACATATTATGTACGACATTTTTCAAGCATCTCATCTAGCTTGCTTAGTTATGCTTATAGAACATTTTTATTCTATTGCAAAAGACAAATGCACATTCATTATTCTTGAATCCAGCAATTACTGCCTTTATTTTCTTTTGTAATTCAGTGTTTCAACGATGATGTTTAGCTTACTCTGCTGCCACATCAGTTGTGAAGGAAAGCCTCATTTTGGACTACTACCAAAGAATCTTTGGCATAACTGTAGATTTGTATTTCAAAAACAGATATAATTTAGTTTTAGTATTCAGGACTACAGATTTTTCTCTGACTGAAGGTCAAGAAAAATAAGCAATGGCATAACCACTTGGTCTGACTGTTTATTAATGATTATGTTCCTTACCAGCAATTTGCATTACTCCGAATACCCTATTTCCAAGGTGGAGTGTCCTATTTCTATACCTAAATACATGAGGTGTTCCTCCGCTGCCCAGGCCCATGTACCCTAGCCGTAATTAATTAAAATAAGGCTCAATGCTAAAATTATCCCACTCTTTCCTAATCTCCAGTCACTTTCCACCAATCTGGTGATAAAAGGACATAGAACCCAGAAAATCTCTAGCTGAAGAATCAGGGTGTCAGGTTGTTATCCGGGAAGGAATAGGGATGGTGAGGTGTAAGTATTGGTATTTAAAAGAAGGTATTCGGAGTAATGAAGCTTACCAGTAAGTAATAGAATCATTACCTCCTCAACCCCATTTCTAATCCAAATACTTATTTACATGAGTATATACCAAAGCAAAAACAGAACAACCTGAATCCCCCTGAAGAAGATTGCCAAAGGCTCATGGTCACTGCGTAAACAATTTTATTGAAACCAGAAAGGCTTTATACACGAGACCAAGTTACTCATTTAGAAACAGCAGCCAAAACATCTGACCCAAAGACAAAAGAATCACTCACGTTCAACCTGCAATGTGAAACGAAGGTAAAGAGAGAAGCCCAAGTGGGTACTCGGCAAATGTTCAAAATGGAAACCTCCTGAGCCTCCGCACAGGAAGCAGCCATGCCCCTGGTACAAAGTCCCTGAGCACCACCCTGCAGACATACATTTTGTGAGTCAGAGGCCAGGGAAATCAAAGACCGTATCCACCAATGACAAGTAGGCGTAGAAGCCTTGAACCCATGACGAAAAAACCAAAGGTCACAAAAATGTTCTCACACTGACGAACGTCCGTGGTGCAAGACAAATAGACTTTACAGCTCTCAACACACCCAAATCGTGTATGGCTTCCTACTCAGGAGTGTAAGGCTCTAGAAAAAAAGAGGGCAAGGTTATCTCTTATTGCTGGTGAAAAGAGGACACCACGTTGGGAAGGAACCCAGGCCCCAACCGAAGGACAAGCCTGTCAGAGAACAGGTGCAAATAAAGAGGCCTGACATAAAAAGACCCCAGCTCACCCAACCTTCATGCAGAAGTGATGGCAACTAGGAAAAATACCTTCAAGGAAAGGAACTTAAAACTCACACTTTCCAAGGAGACTGTAAGGCCCTAAGCACCAAAGGCAGATCCCAAGCTGTTGCCTCCAACCTAGCATGACGTTTGAGCAAAGAAAAGCCCTTAAGAAGGCCGGAACCCAAAGAGAGCAGTTCAGTCACACCAAAAGGGGAGCTAATTGCCCTGATAGCAGCCTATTGCACTTGCAAAGTAGAAAACACCAAGCCCTTCTGGAAGCCCTCCTGTAGAACCTGCAGGACCCAGAAGGATGGACAAATGGCAGGATCAAGAGATCTGTTTTTTATACCACTTAATAAATGGAGACCAGTGATGATCATAAGCTTTCCTAGTAGACCCTCTCCTAGAGTGATGGATGGAGACTGCCACAGGAGAGGACAGACCCTGCAGCATTTAACCCCTCTTTTCTAAATCCATACAGTCAGACACATCCGCTGGCAAGTGATCAGGGAAGAATGGGAGTCCGAAGGGGGCAGCATGGTCTGAAAGGGAGGATCTATTCTGGTGCAGTCACCATCAACCTCAATAGAGGAAAGCTACTCAACCAGGGCCAAAAGGGGGCGACCAGAATGAGACACACCACTTCCCTCTGAAGCCTGCCCAAAAGTTTGGGAATAAGAGAAAACAGAGGAAAGGCTTACATAAAAAGGGGGTGGGGGGGGGAAGGCCAGGGACAGAAAACCCACCCCCCAACACCTCAGTTCTAGGCACCAGGAAAAAAATCTGGAAGCAGGAAATTCTCAGCTGAGGCAAACAGGTCGACCTGAGGAGTGTCAAAACGCTGGCATAGCTGAGAGAAAATACAAGGAGCCAGACAGAATTTGAGGGAAGAAGGAAAAACTTGTCTGAGCCTGTCAACTTGCACATTGTCTTTCCCCGAATATACCCTGAATATGCATGGTATAGAGGGAGAGGAACAGGAGATGAGACTCTGTCCAACTCACAACCTGAAAGGCCAGGGAGGCCAGAGGCAGAGACCCTGTGCATGATTGCTTGTTGATCTAGGACTTGGTAACAGTATTTTCTGTCCTCACCAGAGCCACCTGATGGGACATCAAGGGGGAAAATGGAGAAGAACCAGAGAAATTACCTTCAACTCCCTCCAGTTCAGAAAGCGCTTGCCTTCCAAAGGTGACCACCACCCATGAATGGAGAGATTGTCCAAAGTTTCCCTCCACCCCAACCTGCTGGCACCTGTGGTGACCACTCGGGGAGGTGGGAGGGCAAGAGGGAACCCTTGGGACAAATTGACGAGATCCAGCCACCACTGCATCAAATACCAGATGTGTGGAGAGATGGGCAGCAGGGAATCCAATAAATGAATGCCCAGCTTTCATTGCGAAAGTAGATGGCATAACAGAGGTCCCAGATGAAGTGGAGCCCAAGGGACAACAAACACGAAGTCTGCCTGAAAGAAGAAGGAATATAAATAAGTGGCAATACCAGAAACAGGCAGGAATCAACCAAAAGCAGTACCAAATACATACCATGTGACCCTGAAGACTTAGGCAGTCCTGAGCGGTCGCCAAATTGCCCTGGCCCAGGGTCAGCAACAGATCCAGCAACACCTGTGCCCTGTCCAGAGGAAGACTGACAATGCCCACAGCCCCAATGAATTGCAGATCCTGGGTGGGTGTGAGATGCAACATTTCCCAATTCACAAGCAGGCCAAAGTCCTCCACAGTCTGGCACACAAGCAAAATCTGGGACTGAAGAGCAGCCAGCACTGGATGATGTAGAAGCATCACCCCCGGACAATGAAGATAAGCTACCAGTGGTGCCATGATCTTGGTGAACACCATGGAAGAGGTGACAAGGCTGAAAGGAAGGACCCTGAACTGCTAGTGGAGGCCGTTCACACAAAAGCGAAGAAACCGTTGATGGGACTGAGAAATGGAAATGTACAAATATGCATCCATTAAGTCCAAGGAGGCCAGCTATTCATCTGGGTGGATGAGAGGGATGATGCATTGTAGAGTGTCCATCTTGAAAGTAGGCTTCTTCAGGAAGACATTCAGATGCTTGAGATTGAAAATGAGTCTGACTTACCCTGCAGGCTTCAGAATCAGGAAGACCAAGGAGTAGAAACCCATCCCCTGCTGACCTGCTGAAACTGGCACCACAGCGTGTTTCTGGAGAAGGTCCGCAATCTCCTGAGAAAGAACCAGAAGATCTGAAGATGCTGATAGAGACTCCACCGGGCATGATGGGGAGGATAGGTGTCAAAATCTAGGGAGTAGCCTTCCGATATGATCTGCAACACCACGAGTCTGAAACATGTTTTTGCCAAGTAGGAAGGAAAAAGGAAATATGACCTCCGACCCGGAGGGTGGAATAGTCAGGAACGCTTCCCTCGTTTGGACAGAGGTGGAGGCTGATGTTTGGAGAATGAGCGAGGGGGGAAGGAGAAAGACTGTTTGGGCTTGCCCTGAAAATGTCCTGAGAAACTCAAAGAGCGCTTCTTACATGGCACCTTCTGGGAGGAGTCAGCTTGTTGCTGAAAACAAAGAAAGTTGGGCTTACTTCTGATTTTGAATGCCTTGTGGAGCATAGTCTCTAGATCATCCCCAACAAGGCAGCTACCAGTGAAGGGCATATGCATCAAACCCGACTTCTGAGCTGACTCCACCTTCCAGTCTCTCCAATACACATGGCGATGAGCTTAAACTGAAGAAGCCATGGCAGAAGCCAAAGCCTTCAAAACGACACAGAAAATATTTCACCAAAAACTTTGCTTGAGTCTCCATATTAGTATAAAGCAACAAACACTCAACCCCGCCCTGGAGTGCCATAGTCAAAGACAGAAAGTTCTTAACTAGGGATTGAGAGTTGTAGACTGCATAAATGGCCACACGGAGAGTCAGATTTAAACCAGAAAAACATTTCTTCAAGGAAGCCTCTACTCTTCGATCAACAGAATTGGAAATGGGAAACTCCTTAGACATAATAGAAGGATGATCATCCAAATAGGAAAGCAGGGGATCAATTTTTAGTGAGGCCCGAAACTCCACATACAAAGGAAAAAGGCGAGTTGAGAACTTAGGCAGATCCGCCTTCTCAGGATCCTTCCATTCACGAAGAAGAAGGTCCAACACCTCCTTGTTGACAGCCAAGCAAGTATGAGAGCGAGAATGAAGCTGTTAAAAAGACCTGAACTAGGACCTGGAAAGTCATCCTCCATGGGGATATTCAGATTGTCTCCCAGACATCAGAAGATGGGCAAAATATCTGACTTCTGAAGGAATTTGGACCTGGGCATAGCTTCAGCCAGCAGAGACTCATCCTCCTCATCATACTCTGGAGAAGGCCACAAAGAAAAAGGGGGGGGGACACCACCAAAGAATAAACAGAAGATGTGGGAGAAAAGGGAGAGTAATGAGATCCCCTGGTGTCCTTGGACCTCTGAAACGCCTCTGACAGGGAAAACAGCATGAGCTGGAATTGATCATCAGGAAGTCCAAAACCCTGAAAGGACGACCCAGGGAGATCAGCCTCATGCCTGCGCTTTTTCCTCTCCTCCTGAGTAGCAGTGGAGCAATGATGGCACTTTGCTATTTGCTTCTTGTGTTCTGTGGTGAACTGAAAATGAGAAAGAAGCAGATCCTATTATAAATCCTCCAAGGACCCTTAGTAGGCTAAAGGAGCGCCTGAAAAGAAAAAAAGAGACAACAACCCTCTAGTTGTCACAATTTTTTTTATATATTGGAGCAAATATCAGCAGGAGGAATCTCCCAAGAAGAAAGTAAAAATGGGTGAACAATCAGTAGAAACCACAGTTGCCTCCATACCATCAGAAAACCCTGAAAAAAGGAATGCAAACTGAACAAATAAACCAATGTATCCTCTCAAAGGCACATGCAAACATTAATTTATTTAATTAATGTATTTATAGTTTATAAAGCACGGAAAAAAGCAGGCCACAATCTACCCCAACCCCTTGAGAGGTAGGAAAGTCTGATACCAAAACAAACCTCCTGCCACAAGGGGGAGCCAAGATGCATGACAGCTCTGACTAAACACGCACAGCAAACAGGAAGCGCCGCTTGTCGGGACCTGACACCAAACAGTAGGCACCATGCACATGTACAGGTAAGCGCAAGGTGCAGAAAATGAAATCATGTAGGAATTAGAGCCCTGGGGCACAGTGTGCACAGTCAGAGGAGTGTGCTGTGCCAAAAAGGTGAAAACATGCCAGAAGGTGGCCACGTCTCTTGGCGACCTTATCCAGAATGGCTGGGCAACAGAATCTCACACTAACCAGAGATGCGGGAAACATGCTGCAGCCCTGACACCAGAGAAAATAGGTAAGCCCATCCTGAAACTGCCGCACAGGATGTTATGTACCCAAAGTGCATATGAATCCAAAATGCTCAAGGCACTGTTTTCACAGAAAACCAACTAAGAACTAGGAGGGCCCAGCCAACAAATGTACTAGGGGAGACAGCCAGGGATACAACCACAAATCCACGCACAGTGCCCAGCATGGTACCTACTACTAGGGAGACAACAAAAAGGGGAGCCAGGAAAAGCATCCCCAAGAGACCAAGCTTCCGAGGACTTACCTAGTTGAAAAGGCTCAGAGGAGCTCACGTGGAACATAGAGCAGACAAAGAAAACAGGAGGTTTTCTGGGCTGTATGCCCTTTTATCACCAGGTTGATGGAGGGTGATTGGAGATTAGGAAAGGGGGAAGGTTTTTAGCATTGAGCCTTGTTTTGATTGATTCTAGCTAGGGCATGTGGACCTGGGTAGAGGTGGAACACCTCATGTTAGTAAGTATTGAGATGTGAAACGGGGTTGAGGAGGTACTGATTGTGTCAGTTACTGATTACTAAGTTTGGGGGTCACATCTCAAAATATTGAGCTCTCTACATAGACCTAGAAATAAACCTACACTTCTTGATAAAATATATTGTCACTGAACATAAATGTAGAGTTAAGAATAGTCAATATATACTTACTTATGTGACTTACCTTGACAATATAATGATTGTTGATATTTTGAATGTGATATTTTTCAAAGTTGTTCTATAAAGCTTGATAATGTGGTAGAACACTTTTCTGGGGTTGAATGGATCGGCAAGCACTCAATGCAGATTTTATGTGAGTAGTTGAAGGTGTTTGATTGTAGATTGCTGATACATACATGTGGATAGATAAGTCACAGTCCAACTGTGATACAAATAATGACATTTGTTTCCACAATTAATAATATACAATCAGTTGAACGTACCAAATGCTTACTTTTATCTCCTTAAATAATTTATGTTGAAAACAACAGTGATGAAGCTGTAGGTGTGTAGTGAGAAATGTGCTTGGTGCTCTTATAAACATGATACACACCTGACAATCAGTGATCAAGAGTAGGTATTGAAAAACAAGAACAACACAGTCCATTTCTTCTATATACAACTGTGAAAGCTTCCATAATGGTAGTCAACGTTTCGATCCCCTAGAAGGATATGTCCATCTATTCAAAACACTTGTTTCCCTTTGTGGTGCCTGTTCTCAATAAAATCCTCATTTTCAGGGGTGACCTTGCAGTCTTTCAAATAGGTTTACTCTGAAAGTTCTGTGTATGAAGGCCAAACTTTCTCTGATTCCTTTCCTCTTTCTAACTATGGATGTTTAATGCTTTTCTCTTTTAGTTTCTGTTCCACCATCTTCAGAAGGTACCATGGAGGCCACAAGAACCTCAAGGACAGCACAAAAGAGGTGGAGATAGCCTACTTAATTAATTAGGTATAAGAGAGGGACATACTATAGAGAGACAGCATAAGCAGTTATTTACAGGAACAGTTACAGCAGTGTGGGTCTAGATAAAAAGGGTGTGGCATCAATTTCAGAGAACAATTTCTCTCACTAGATCAATTATGCATAGAATTTTTTTGTAGTTCCTTTAGAAAAGTATTCAAACGTTATTTGTGACATAGTGCAAGTCAAAGTGGTGTCATGTGGGCTCTCATTATCCTAATGAGGCTGCTGGATTTGGGTGGCAGAATCACCTGAATTGTGGAGAACTGAGTCCAGTGTCGCACCATGTGACAACTGTAGGCCTAATCCATTTTCGGCCAGCTATCAGCACCTCATCTCCTCCTAAGAGCAGGGATGATTTGTGGCAACCAGGCACATGACATGATGACTTCTCAGGGAGATCGTGGTGGATCAGATCTCATCCTTTTCTCTCAGGTGCATTAGTCTTACACATGCAAAGACAAACAGAGGCAGAAAATGGTTCAATAAGATTTATTAAATCAGCTGCATTTTAGATAAAATGGCATGAAATGCAATAATGAGAATGATGAAACATACTAGAAGCAAAATGGTTGCAAGGAGAGTGAAACACATGAAAAGTCCCACCATATTGTCACTGTGCACACTATATGCGATTCCTACCTAAGCTATGTTGGAGCACAGCAAAATAAGCCCTAATCTGCCCTTCCGGATTCCCCCCTGGGGAGGCATCATCCCCCATACCTGAATATTACACTGGTGAAGACGCCTGTTATCTATAGAGACACCATCCCCGTAAGGGCCAGGAAACCGGTGGTCTTGGAAAGAAGCTTTAACTAAATCAAACAGCATGCAGTAGTGGCCTTCTGGCTGGAACCTCCCTCTAACGTGTATGGGAAAGGCAAGTGTTTTTATAATAAAACAATTGATGTTCTGAACAAATGACCGCACATAAAATTACATGTGTTTCTTTGAATGTTAGAGACGCAGTGTACCACTTGTGCCGACACTCCTCTCTCACTGCAGCCTTGAGGAAAGCACAGAGTGAAAAGTATTTCATGCAAAAAAATGTAATGCTTCCCTAGGAGAAAGAACAACTAGATAAAGAAAAAAACACCACCACAAATGTGACCGATTCTAAAATAATAAAATGAAATAGAATAAAATGTTACTAGGCTAAAGGGCACGACCACAAGGCCTGGTTGCTAAAATAACGTACCCAAAGACATCACTAAAATGGCTATACAACACAGGTCTGTTCTGAAAGAATCTGTTGTATATTGCTGGCTTAAATTAGGTTAGTATATTCCTCTTGGCACTCCAAGCAAGATATCATGGTATTCATCCAAAGAATCCATTTGAGTTCCTCCTCGCTAAGCAGCTGTTTCATGTTTCCACCTTTCTCTGTTAGTTTTCGGACACTGATCACCTGCCATTTTATATCGTCCTCTGGGTGACCTTCAGCATTTAAATGTTCCACTAAGGGGACGGGGGAACCTTGCAGTGGACAAGACTGTGATATTGACAAATACGAATTGCAATCTTTGGTGTAGTTTGTCCACTATAAAGTTTATCACATGGACATGTTATGCTATACATTGTTTTAGAAGTATTACAGTTAGAGAAACGTCTTTATGGTATCTAAATATTGGTATGAGAACATGTTTTAGATTCTGTACAGAATTAAGAAAGCACTGTGGTGGCTACATTTAAAATGCCAATTACTGGAGGTAATAGTTCATCTAACAAAACTATTTATGATATGTAGTGTTTCCCATCCCTGATCTGCCTTCACACAATACAACAGACAGTTGAGAGAATGTATAGCTAAATCTGCAGCTCTAGATGCAGTACTTAGCAAGGATGATTTAAGTTTTTAAGCTGCCCACTAGCTTCAACAGTATTTCCTTAACTGCATCCAACTCTTCTAATTAGGTACATGCCTGACAAGAGCTTCAAGTTAAGATGTTTATCTTAAAATCTAAACTGAAACTGATACTGATAACCGAAAAAGACATACAGTTTCATCAAGTACGACTTAATGGACCGAAAACTCGGTAGTTACTTGCAATAACTCAGAAAGACACTTTGTAAAGATAAGGACACAAAATGCATAGCAAAACCCCAAGACAGGAACTAGTAATGCTGTATTGCTACCTACAATAAAAAATAAATGCTAGTCACATAAGACCATAGAAGTGACAACATTTTATCTAGCCCACTCCTAAGTCACGCATGAACAATCAATTGCGGAAACCCGGATTAAGAACCGGGCCTGTAAGTCTCATAGTTAATTTCCTTTTCTTTATACAACGTACAGGGAACATCAGGTAACACCACCTGTGGATGTCCATGAAGGCAAAAAGTAAATGTAAACAGAACTCGTAATACCTTATGCTTCACACTGAGACAACCTTATTTTACCAGCTCTCATATCAGTTATAAAAATGTCAGGCTTTTTCCTGTTGTTTTTAACTATTTCCCCTAGTTTAACATGTGCAATTACCGTCTCTGGTATGGATTTTCTACAAGTATAGAAAAGACACCCGCCACCCAGCTCCACCTCTCAGATGTCTGAACAGATGCAACATTGCTATATGTTTTGTGCAATCAAAATAGGTCACAGCCTGAGTTATGAGCTGATACAAATAGCTGCTGTGACAGCACAGTTAATATCTTTGGAGGCAGAACCATTGTTAACGTTGCACTGGTGTAAATCATGCATTATTATGACAACCTAGGGCATCATCAACCAGGCCAGGAAACACGCATGTCTGCATCAGCCCATGTATTTGGTGCTCCACTGAGAAGTGCATGGCTGCCACCATCATCACCACAACCCTACCAGTAGAGAGCACTGTGAGGATCCTGCCAGCTAACCGTCATTGTTAGCAAAACGCTCATAGGGACGTACGTTCACTGGGTCTGAGTCACGGATGCCTGCCTCCTGAGCAAGGTTTGCTCCTCACCTGATATAGGTCATCTTCTGTATGCGTGCCATAAACTGAGTAGGCGCAACACAGTTTAAAGACTTCAGCAACCTTTAATTCCCAACGACAGCCTCAACGAATTGTAAAGATAAACATCTTACCGAACACAAAGGTCAACACAAAACACCACACAATTAAATACACATGGCAAATGCTCTATCTGCAACTAAGCTGCCGATAGGACAGGAGCTGCCTTCACTTTTAGTTCTGAAAAACAGGATTGTCATGATTCCTTAAGGTTGCTCTAGAGTAATGCTTCCCTAGCTATGAGCCTATTTTGGTTTGTTTCGAAGGCTAAGAAATAAAAACAAAAGCTGCTTTTAAATTCTTTATTTAACATGTCACACTTGCTGCGCTTCAAAGACAGAGGTCAAATGTCAGGATAAGCCTTCTGACAAATTATTGTTTATTTTTAACATGGAGATTGGTGTTTATAAACTTCTCACTTTGCAGTTAGAAAAGAAAAAAAGTCAAGTAAATTAGGAGACAACCTGGTTGGGGTACAGGGAGTGTGAAATGAAATGCTGCGGGATGTCTTTTTTTGTAACACAAAACAAAATGTAAATACCTCTAAACGATCTGTACTAATCCAGCAGTCATGAAAGCAAAAATGAAGCATGGAAAACAAGCATTTTCAATGCAATGGGTCTCGTGTTTGCTCGAGTTAGAGCTATTAGAATTGTAAACCCCTAGCCGTACTTTTCTTGCCACATAAATTTAAAATTTTAAGTAAAACAGTTTCGCGTAACTAACCCGACTTTTCTTGCCATGAAAACTGAAATGTAAAAGTTTCATATAAGCGAGCCGATCGCAGCCATCCACGCAAAGCAGACACACAAAGGGAAATAAAAGTTTGCTCGCAGTGAAATCTATCGGCAAAAGTGCAATTATCTATGTAACCGACAAAAGTGCAATTACCTTTGTAACAGGATCAATGTCATGCAAAGCGCTCGACTACTGCCAGCGATATCACGCTGTGACATAAAGCGAAAGCATATTCCAGAAACCAGACAGGAAACATGCAGCCTTGTATGTTTTCAGTAGTTTACCTGTGAGCTTGAGGAGGGCTAAACACTGGAAAAGGCATGACGTATGCATGCCTTTCACTAATAAAAGTAAGCAGATTTTAAAAGTGAAGCCCACGAACCAATGAAAGTGAATGACATGACATGGGCGTGGAGAGATTACAACAGGGGACAGAGCGCTTTGCGCTCGCCCCTAAAAAGGGCCATATTTACAAACATTTGGCGTAGGGCACCTCTGCAAGCCCCTTAGCTGCACTGCGCTGCTCTGCACCAAATGGAAAGGGCAGGAGTGCACCATATCTACAAGATACGGTGCATTCCTGTCCTTTCAGTTAGTGCCAATGCAGAAATTGCAGCCGAGTGCCAAGGATGTCTGTAGTTGGCACAATTGTTTTTGTGCAGGAAGGCACACCTTCCTGCACAAAAACAATCACAAGAGGCATTTTCCTCATTCTATGTGTGCTACAGAATGCAGCACATGTGGAAAGAGGAAAGCACAAGGAGAAATGTAAACATTTCTCCTTGTTATGGCTGCTCTGGGGAAGCATACGTTTTTGGCGCTGCCCCAGATTTACACTATATTGTACATTTGGGGCACTGTCAAAAACCATGGGTGTTTAGTAGGAACACCCACAGCACTGACTTACACCACACCAGGTGGCTTTGCATGGCCTTGTAGATATGGGTCTGCACTGTGCGCCACTGGAGTGTAAAAGAGAAGTTACTCTCCGGTGGTGCAAGGAGGTTGTAAATAAGTCCCAACATTTTAAAAAGGATAAAGTGGATCAAGATACTTTACTTGGTGATGCACAAGTGATACATTTTTATTAAAACCCAATTTCCACACATTACCATTTATGTGCAATATAGTTTTATCAGTAAAACTGTATGTCTGTGCAACTTAAGTGGCATTTCAGTGGAAAATTGGCTACTGTATGTAATGGTGCGTTACCACATAGTGCTTTAGTTACATTAAAAAAATTAGACTTAAAGTTATAATCCAATAGGTATTATGAAATGTGGTCATCAAAGTGCAAGGAACAGGTGTGGTCAAAGTCTTGAAATAACAACAAGTGCGCTGATTTGGTAAGATTTCATGGTGATCATTTTAGGTTTGAGCTGTCACAATCGGGAAACTCCCGGAACAACGACTCCGAAACCACGAAGTTGTGAAAAACGAAAGCGAAACAACGCTTTCGTTTTCTACGACTTCCTGGTTTTGGTATCTTAACCTTGCATGTCTGAACCACATACATGCGTGGCTAAGGTAAAGGAGAAGGGAGTCGGTGTCGACGTGGTGAAGGAGGAGGAAAGTTGGGCTGGGACTGGGGCTGTTTTTTGGGGGGGTGGGGTGGTGTGGGGGGCTGGGGGTGATTAGTGTTTAGGGGGGTCAGGATTTAGGTTTAAGGGGTGGGTTGGGGTGTTTAGGTTTTAGGGGCAGGGGTGGGGACTCTGGGTATTTTTAGTTTTTGGGGTGGGGGCTGGGGATGCTTAAGGTTTAGGGGGAGAGGGGTCAGGGTTTAGGTTTAAGGGGTGGTTTAGGTTTTAGGGGAGGGGGTTGAGGTTGTGGTAATTTTGGGGGTGGGGGTTGGGGTGGTTGTGGGGATGGGGGGTCACTGTAAGTTTTGGGGGTGGGGGGGGTAGGGGGGAGCATGCTGGAACCGTGCATGCTGATTACCAGGAATGCGTTTACAACGAAAAATCGTTGTAAACGCATTCGTGGTAAAGGCATTAGTGATAAGAACGAGGTCATTGTTCCGATCTCGTTGTTGAGCCATGGGTGCTTGAAGCACTCGTGTTTCCGACATATAACCGTCACAATCTGCATATGCAAAAATACAATGGGCCTCCTTACAACTCCTTTAGTAGTCCCAATTCAGCTGCTTACAGGGATTGCCAGCCAAGTCAGCATTGCAACATCTACTGTAACCAGACAGGTGACCTGTGGGAAGTGTCTGGGTGAAACACCAGGCAATAACATATGTGAATTGGTGCAGAAACACTGATTGCTGCATATTATTAACCCAAATCCCATAACTGGGTGCATTTCTGCTTCCCCAAGAATTACCAACGTGCCAGGATCAATAATGCTGGAAAGGGAGTTACTGGGTATCATACTTCTCAATTTGTAATTGATCAGATGAGATGACCATCTGTGAGTCACCTTTTCATTATAGTGCCGACACGAATTATAAGTTGCTAACTACAAGTCCTTTCCTGGGTGTACAGTGGGCAGTGATTTACAAGAGCTATTGGCTTTGGCAATGTGTTTTTGCTATGTTGCACACCGGTGTGGCTGCTATTCAGCATGGCTAAACGTTAGTGGTGTGGAGTGACGTAGAGTGGAGTGGGAGAGTAGTGTGACAGAGTGGATATGACAGAGTAGAGTGTCATAGAGTTGAGTAGAGGGGAGTAGAGTTCAGTGGTTCAGTGGCAGAGGGTGTTGTAGAGTGTTATGCCATAGAATGGAGTGGAGTTAGATTGGACTGGAATGGATTACATTGGATTTGAGTGGGTGGATTGAATTGGAGTGATAGGACTGGGTGGAGTGGATTGGATTGTGGTGAGGTGGACTGGATTAGAGTGGGGTGGAGTAGTTTGGGGCGGGGTGAATTGAAGTGGGGGAAGTGGAGTGGGGTGATTAGGTTAGACTGGAGTGGGGTAGATTGGATTGGACTGGAGTGGGATGGATTGCATTGGAATGTAGTAGATTATAGCAAGGTGGACTGAATTCATTAAACTGGAGTGGGGTGTACTGGATGGGAGTGGGGTTTATTGGACAGGAGTGGGGTGGCTTGGATTGGAGTGGGGTGGGGTAAACTGGACTGGATTGGATTAGAGAGGGGTGGATTGGATTGGAGTGGGGTGGGATAGATGGACTGGAGTGGATTGGATTGGAGTGGGATAGATGGATTGGAGTGGGGAAGATTGTTTTGGACTGGAGTGGGGCAGATTGGAGAATTGCAGATTGTTTTGGATTGGAGTGGGCGGATTGTTTTGGATTAGAATAGGGCAGATTGGAGTGGGTGAGTTTGTTTTGAGTTAGGATGGGGCAGATTGTTTTGGGTTGAGGTTGGACAGATTGAAGTGGGGCAGATTTTTTGGATTGGAGTGGGACAGATTGTTTTGGATTGCAGTGGTGCAGATTGGAGTCGGGCAGAATGTTTTGGATTGGAGTGGAGGATTTTGGATTGGGGCAAATATTTTTTGATGGAGGTGGAGCAGATTGTTTTGGATTGGAGTGGGGCAGATTGGAGTGGGGCATATGGGTTTGGATTGGAATGGGGCACACTGTTTTGGATTGGAGTGGGGCAGAATAGAGTGGGGCAGATTGTTTTGAAATGGAGTGGGGGATTGTGTTGGATTGGAGTGGGGAAGATTATTTAGGAGTGGAGTGGGGCAGATTGGAGAGGTGTGGCTGAGAGGATTGGTGTGGATTGATTGGGGTGAATGGGTGGATTGGATTCAAATGGGGTGAGTTGGCTACAGTGGGGTAGATTGGACTGGTCTGGGGTGGCTTGGGTTGAGTGTGGTTGATTGGATTGAGTGGGGTTGTTTGGTGTGGGGTGAGGTGGGGTGGATTGGCATGGGTGGATAGGGGAGTACTGCACGTTTATGTGTTAAAGCATAATTTCTAAAATTACACATAAGAAAGAAACAATGTAGCGTTGTGATATTTAAGACAAGATAATTTCATCTTTTGAGAATAGCGCCCATAAGCAAAAACAAAACAAAACATGAGTGCAGATTGAGAAAATGGTACCTCAATCTTGCCAGGAGCAGCAGACAATCAATCAGTGCTTGGTCCCTGCTCCACTGAAAGGAATGGAAATTATGCTATATTCCAAACCACAGAAGGTAACCCATAAAAAACCCAAAAGGTCTGCGTAAATCATTTTAAAAAACAATATTGACCCCTCAGGAAACAAGGAAGAACTTTAAAACACAGACAAACCCTTATTACTATCATGCATCATAGATACATAATCATATGAAAGCCATCCTTTATTTTATATACAAAATATATTCTCTAATCATATATACGAAAATTCATAAAAATCCCCTACCATAACAACACAAAAGAGAAAAAAGGACAGAAATAAGTGCAAAAGAATCAAGTGCTCGTGATTAGAAAGAAAAAGAGATAATTGGCAAGCATCTCTAAACAGTTGATGTGCAGTGAGGACTCCTGAACGGACCAGGGACCTCCAGTCGGGAGTAGACCACATCTTACGCCCCAACCTGTCAGACTTGCATCTGATTCTAAGACAAGATCTGGGGCGGCAGAGAAAATTGTTCTTCCGTTCCAGACATCTAAATGACTCATCCACCATGAAAGCGCTTCCTTGAATTCTGAGTCTAGGATGACCGGATCCGAGTAGGCCAGGCCTCTGCGAAGGTGACGGATTTTCAACCTCTGAAGAGCCCTGTAATGAAGAGGACCGGGAAAAATGGCCTGAATGGAGGAAGAAAGAAGGCCTACCAGACCTGCTAGAGATCTGAATGAACAGCAAGGGAGCGATAAGGCGTGACAAATCTCTTTCTTGATCAAGGACACCTTGTGCTGAGGAAGTTGGAGTACAGACTCCACTGTGTTGACTAAGAACCCCAGGAACTCGAGACATTGGGAAGGGACTAGGACAGACTTTTCAAGATTTATGAGAAACCCCAGACGGGACAGGAGGTCCCGACAAAGATTTAATTGAGATATGAGGGAAGACTTGTCCTGTGCCATGATAAGGAAGTCGTCAAAATAGACAATAAGCCTTACCCCTTGACTTCTGAGGAATGCCACTTTTGGCTTGAGGATCTTGGTGAAACACCAAGGGGCAGATGAAAGGCCAAAGGGAAGTGTTTTGAACTGAAAGAAAGAAGTCCCCCACTGGAATTGAAGAAACTTCCTGAAGGAGGGATGGACAGGCACCGAAAGATAGGCATCCTGAAGATCTATTCTTACCAACCAATCGTTGTGAAGAAGGAGATCTCTGAGATGGAGAATAGTCTCCATCTTGAAATGATGATAAATGACAAAATTGTTGAACTCGTTCAGATTTATGACAGGACGATGTTTCTTGTTATTTTTCTGAACTAGAAAGATAGTACTGAGAAAACCGGAGGGATCGTAAATGACTTCCTCGATGGCCTGCTTTGCTAGTAAGGATTGTACTTCTTCGTGAACCAGACGAAATTGGTCTCGGGGAAAAAAGGAAGGGACGAGGCAGATAGGACTGGCAAGGTATCTGGTACAACTCTATGCAGTAGCCTTGAACCATTTGGATCACCCAAGGGTCTGAGGTTATGGAGAGCCAAGCGTTTACACACAAACCTAGTCTCCCTCCTGCAGGAGGAAGGCCAGAACTGGAAGTTCTTACCTGCAAGTTGGTCTCCTTTGGATCTGTATCCCCTGTTATGGCCTCCTCGGAACCGGCAGGGATAGAATTGGGGGTTGTACCTCTGGTATAAGTCGAGTTGGTTGCCTTGAGGTTGGTTGCCTTGAGGGATGCTACTGAGGGATTGCCCTCTTGTTGAATAATGGCCAGCAAAACGACTCCTTCCTTTGCCGGCCCTTCCAAAAACACGTTGGGAAAAAATCCTTTTCATAGATGAATGAGCTTTGTCTAAAGAATCAAATGCAGAGACATATTGCTCATCTCCTTGATAAAGGAATCACCAAAGAGAGGCCATCTGCATTGGGACCTTCCTCCTTGGAAGCCAAAGAACTGAGTTTGGGATCGATCCTGAGCAAAAGGCTTTTGTGCTGCTCTTGTAAAATATAGGCGTTAGCATTGCCTGACATGCAAATCGCTTGTTGAGCCCAGTTTGAAAGTACCTCCGGGTCCACCTGAGTGCCCTCCATTTTTGCCTCCTCGGCTAAATCAAAAAATCCTAATCAGAGGTCCAACTAGGTCCAGAAGTCTGTCCTGGCAGTTTATCCAGGCACGATCAACCCCTTTCTTGGGATCTTTTCCAAATTTTGTAAAAAAAATAGCAGCATATTAGGATCAATAGATGGGGTATCAGCCACCGTGGAGGGAAGGGAAGGTCTAGGACATTTGGACTTCAATTTGTTTCTAGATGATTTATCTAGTGCATGCCTCAGGTAAAAGGAGATGTAGTCTGAAACATGATTGGAAGGAAACCATTCCATCGAAGTTAGATGGTGAATCGACGTAGGGTTGAACATCGGTTTACCATCATGATTTAGCAGATCATCAGACACTCTATGAGGGGAAGTCACAGAAGGAGAAATTTTACGCCTTTTCTCCGAAGGCCCATTGTCATACATATCGTCATTAAAAGTGTCTTGAGAGACATCATCCCCATCACTGTCCGAGAGGAAGGGAGCCCCGAAGATTTCGCCTCTCGGAATGAAGGCCCAAACTTGACATAAACGCCTTTAGTAGGCACATAAGGGTGTGCTGCACGTTTCTTTCCTCTGTTAGGAGGATTATCCTTGGGGTTTTGTAACATTCTGGAAATGGAGGATTCTCAATTTTTTTAGCTATCTATCATGGATACAGAAACAGCATGCTGGACAGAATCCTTGATAAAGAATTTTAAATTATCCTTCATGGACTGAGTCTGTTCATCTCCAGACATAATCCCACTTAAAAACATGCAAAAATAGTAAAAAAACTATTATAAAACGATTATAATTACAAAGACAGTGAAAACCAGTCAAACTAGTCAGAAACCCCAGGCCTAAAGGGTTATAAAACAGCCTTGTCCAGGGAGGGAGGGTCTAACAGAGAGAGGGGCTGTCAGGAGATGTAAAAAGGCCGGGACCGAAGAGCGAGGAGCAGACAGGAACGCCCTCACCAAACAAAGCAAAGACGGAGACGAAGGAAGCTAGCAGGCAAACTGTTATGTTCTGTATAAATCCTGAGAGGAACGGAGGAGCGAGAGCAACACGAGGTAAGAATACCTCATGTAGAGATAAAACAAACCTTAACGAACGTTCGATGAAAGCAGCACGCACGCAACAAAGTGCAAGAAAACAGAGGAAGCGCAAGGACGCGCACAAAGCAGATTAAAGCGCGATAACCAAGTGCATGTTATCAACACTTGAAAAATATACAATAATAATAACAATTAAGTCATAATAACATGTAAGGAAAAACGGTGAGCAGAGTACTTATCTTGAATGCGAGCAGCAAGAAATGGGGACTTGGTGCTCTCAGTCAAAATTGCTATGAGGGGGCTCGTCGTGTGATTGGTCAGCCCCATTGTGATTTTTTTCGTAGTTTTTTTCCCAGGGTTTCTGGAATTTATAGTTCTTGGCTGCTATTTAATGAAGTAAGAAAAGTTTGGCATAATATGAGCCTCCGGTCTTGTAATAAAATCTAGGTTGGCATGTGTTTTATAGTTGCACAGGATGGAGGAACTGAAATTCCACAAGCAATCTATGTAGTAGGTTTTATCTAGTAATGCTGCCCTGCACTGGAGGGTTTGTATAAATATCCTCATTTTTTAACATCCATAGGAGAATGTTAAAAAACCAGTAAACAATATCTATGGCCCAAACACATTTTGACCTAGATCATTAGTGGTCATTAGGTTTGTGAACAGGTTTGTAAACATGATGCATTTTTGTCTTTACACTTTTTATTCTCACTTGCCTTTTCACAGGAGACCAGGAATGTTTATTCTGATCACAATTGTATTCCTACTCAAAAGAATATTGCACGACTGGGCAATGAATACAATGGTTTAATGCAAATGCTGTCCTTAACACTTTGAAAACAAATAAACCTTTTTATGTAATATCCGTATAGTCTGTCGTTTACTTAAGAAGACCTGCAGAGTGTGAATGATGGTGCTCAAATAACCAGGCCTCCTTGAGAAAGAATCTGTTGCTTAGAGACAGTCTGGACCAATCAAAGAAGCTATGCTCGAGCATTCAATCAATCAATCAATCAATAATTTATAAAGCGCGCTATGTACCCGTTAGGGTTTCGAGGCGCTAGGGGGGGGGGGAGGGGGTGCTGCTATCGTTCGAAGAGCCATGTCTTGAGGAGTCTCCTGAAGGTGAGGAGGTCCTGGGTCTGGCGCAGTGAGGTCGGGAGTGAGTTCCAGGTTTTGGCGGCGAGGTAGGAGAAGGATCTGCCGCCAGAGGTCTTGCGCTGGATTCGGGGGACGATGGCGAGGGCAAGGTTGCCAGAGCGTAGTTGACGTGAGGGAACGTAGAAGTTGAGTTTGGTGTTCAGGTAGGCGGGTCCGGTGTCGTGTAGAGCCTTGTGTGCGTGGGTGAGGAGTTTAAAGGTGATCCTCTTGTCCACGGGGAGCCAGTGGAGGTCCTTCAGGTGAGGGGAGATTTGACATCGGCGGGGTATGTCGAGGATCAGGCGGGCGGATGCGTTCTGGATGCGTTGGAGTCGTTTGATGTCTTTTGTTGGGATGCCTGTGTAGAGTGCGTTGCCATAGTCGAGTCTGCTACTGACGAGGGCTTGGGTCACTGTCTTTCTGGTTCCTGTTGGAATCCACTTGAAGATCCTGCGGAGCATTCGGAGGGTGTTAAAACAGGAGGATGAGACTGCGTTGACCTGTTTGGACATGGTGAGGGTGGAGTCGAGGATGAAGCCGAGATTTCGTGCGTGGCTGGCTGGGGTGGGTGGGGGTCCCAGGGCGATGGGCCACCACGAGTCGTTCCAGGCCGAGGGTGTGCGCCCGAGGATGAGGACTTCCGTCTTGTCGGAGTTGAGTTTCAGGCGGCTGTTGTTCATCCACTCGGCGATGGATTTCAGTCCCTCGTGGAGGTTGGCTTTGGCGGTGAGAGGATCTTTGGTCAGGGAGAGGACGAGTTGGGTGTCGTCGGCGTAGGTGAGGATGCTGAGGTTGTGCTGGCGGGCCAGTTGTGCGAGGGGGGCCATGTAGACGTTGAACAGCGTTGGGCTTAGTGAGGAGCCTTGGGGTACGCCGCAGATGAGGTTGGTGGCATTGGAGCGGAAAGGTGAGAGTCGGACCCTCTGGGTTCTGCCGGAGAGAAAGGAGGAGATCCATTTGAGGGCCTTTTCTTGGATGCCGGCTTCGTGTAAGCGGGTTAGTAGGGTGCGGTGGCAGACTGTATCGAAGGCGGCTGATAGGTCTAGGAGGATCAGGGCTGAGGTTTCGCCGTTGTCCATTTGTAGTCTGATGTCATCTGTGGCGGCGAGGAGTGCAGTCTCTGTGCTGTGGTTTTGTCTGAAGCCAGATTGGGAGGGGTCAAGGATGGAGTTGTCTTCTAGGTAGTGGGCAAGCTGTGCATTGACGATCTTCTCGATGACTTTCGCTGGGAAAGGGAGGAGGGAGATCGGTCGGAAGTTTTTGAGATCGTTGAGGTCAGCCTTAGGTTTCTTGAGGAGGGGTTGGATTTCTGCGTGCTTCCAGCTGTCCGGGAAGGTAGCGGTGTTGAAGGAGAGGTTGATGATCTTTCGGAGTGCGGGGGCAATGGTGACATCGGCTTTGTTGAACACGTGATATGGGCAGGGGTCAGAGGGAGATCCTGAGTGGATGGAGTTCATGGTCTTTAGGGTTTCGGCGTCGTCTACTTGGGTCCAGGTGGTGATGTGGTCGGCGTGGGAGGAGTTGTTGGGGGTGGGGTCTGGCGGAGGTGAGGTGTTGAAGCTGTCGTGGATGGCTGCAATTTTCTGGTAGAAGAAGGTGGAGAGATCGTCGCAGAGTTTCTGGGATGGAGGGATGTCGTTGACAATGGCGTTGGGGTTGGCGAGTTCCTTCACGATGCCGAAGAGTTCCTTGCAGTCGTGAACGTTGTTGTTGAGGCGTTCTGTGAAGTGGGAGTGCTTCGCGAGTCGGATCCGTTGGTGGTGTTCACGGTTGGCTTCCTTGAGGGTAGCGAGGTTCTCGGGTGTGCGCTCGAGGATCCATTTTTTCTTGAGTTTCTGGCAGGTGCGTTTGGAGGTGGTTAGTTCGTCTGTGAACCAGGCTGTTTTTTTATTTTCTTGGTTGGCGGTGGGTTTCTTGAGCGGGGCTAGGATGTTGGCGCAGTCGAGGATCCATTGTTGGAGGTTGATTGTGGCGGAGTCCGGGTCGGTGGGGTCGGGTGGTGGGTTTTTGGCGAGGGTGTTGGTAAGTTGATCTTCGGTGACTTTTCCCCAGCGGCGGTGAGGCGGTAGAGGACTGCGGTGGTGTTCGGTGTTTTTCTTGAAGGAGAAATGGACGCAGTGATGGTCGGTCCAGTGGAGTTCGGAGGTGTGGCTGAAAGAGATGTGGTTGCTTGAAGTGAAGAGTGGGTCAAGGGTGTGGCCGGCGATGTGGGTGGGAGTGTTGACCAGCTGACGGAGTCCGAGGTTGGAGAGGTTGGTGGTCAGCGATGCTGTATTGACGTCATTCTTGTTCTCCAGGTGGAAGTTTAGGTCTCCCAGGAGGATGTAGTCTGAAGAGGCGAGGGCGTGGGTGCTTGCGAGGTCGGAGACGGCGTCGCTGAAGAGGGCTCTAGGTCCTGGAGGGCGGTATATGAGGGTTCCTCTGAGGGTAGTGTTGGGGTCTGTGTGAATCTGGAAGTGGAGGTGTTCGGCTGTCTTGAGGGTGTCGTCCGTGTGGGTGTGGATCTTAAGGGTAGATTTGTGGGCGATGGCTATTCCTCCACCGATTCCGTTCGTGCGATCTCTTCTGGTGATCTTGTAGCCGTCAGGGATGGCGATGGCGATGTCAGGGGCCGAGGAGTCGTTCCACCAGGTTTCGGTCAGGAAGGCTACGTCTGGGGCGGTGGTGTCGAGCAGGTCCCAGAGTTCGATGGCGTGCTTTCGTGCGGAGCGTGTGTTGAGGAGGATGCAGTGCAGGTGGTTTGTGTTGGTTGTAGCTGGTTTCGTTGTTTTGTTGCAGGTGAAGTTGCAGGTGCGGCAGGAAAAAGGTCCTTTGGTGTGCTTCGGGGTGGCCAGGAAGCACTCTGAGGAGGGGCCAGGGTTGAGGGCGAGGAGTTCGCTGGCCGAGTAGCGAAGGCATGGGGCGCGGGGGCGTGAGGGCCAGGGGGGGTGGTGCAGGGCACGGTCCAGGCGCGGACGGGCGCAGACGGGCACAGACGGGCTTGCCTCTGGTGCGCCTCCGGCACGCCAGCGGCGCGCCCGCTGCGCGGACGCGCATCGCCAGCCATTAAGAAGGGAGGGGGGAGGGGGAGGGGAGAGGGGGGAAGGGAGGAGCAGCTGGGAGGCGGGAGGTGGGAGGGAGCGGCGAATGGGGGCGCGAGGGGGGCGGGGCCGCAGGGAGGCAGGGAGAGGACTGCCAGGGGGAGAGCACAAGGGGCGAAAACAAGAAAAACAAGGCAGAAACAAGTCGGGCACAAATTTAAAAAACAGTCACAAAAATACACTAATGGCACAAAATACAGTCGGGGTACAGCAATCAGAGGGGCACAACGGGGGCAGATGCGCAGGAAGCAAGGCGCTTGAAAAAAACAATAGAAAGCACTTACAAGACGGCGAAAAAGTGGCACAATCAGAAGGGGCACGACGGGGGCAGAAGCGCAAGGAGGCAAGGCGCTGAAAAAATAGAAACACTTACTGGACGGCGGAAAGCGGCACACGGGTCAAGTGAAGCTTACTAGAGCCCACTAGACACCAGGGATGAGGCGCAGGAGGATGCCTGCGGGTGGAGGAGGGCCTCGAACATGCTAGCAGCAGCGTGGGCTGGGGTCAGAGGCAGGAGACAGCAGGTTGGTGCTGCGGACGTGGGGGGCGAGCTCTGGACCAAAAACAGGTCAGAGGTCGCTCACTTGCGACGCGCAGCGCCAGCCATTAAGAAGGGAGGGGGGAGGGAGGAGCAGCTGGGAGGTGGGAGGCGGGAGGGAGCGGCGAATGGGGGCGCGAGGGGGGCGGGCCGCAGGGAGGCAGCGGCAGGGAGAGGACTGCAAGATGGAGCGCACAAGGGGCGAAAACAAGAAAAACAAGACAGAAACAAGTCGGGCACAAATTGAAAAAACAGTCACAAAAATACACTAATGGCACAAAATACAGTCGGGGTACAGCAATCAGAGGGGCACAACGGGGGCAGATGCGCAGGAAGTAAGGCGCTTGAAAAAAACAATAGAAAGCACTTACAAGACGGCGAAAAGTGGCACAATCAGAAGGGGCACGACGGGGGCCGAAGCGCAAGGAGGCAAGGCGCTGAAAAAATAGAAACACTTACTGGACGGCGGAAAGCGGCACACGGGTCAAGTGAAGCTTACTAGAGCCCACTAGACACCAGGGATGAGGCGCAGGAGGATGCCTGCGGGTGGAGGAGGGCCTCGAACACGCTAGCAGCAGCGTGGGCAGGGGTCAGAGGCAGGAGACAGCAGGTTGGTGCTGCGGACGTGGGGGGCGAGCTCTGGACCAAAAACAGGTCAGAGGTCGCATTACCCTTCACTGGTCATACCAGCAATGAATTTATCAACGTGGAAGAAGCCGTACGATGCAATGTACAACAAAATAGTGGCTTTTTACTTAAACGTGTTTTATAAGCATGGAATAGGTTGTGCATGAATATTCATTTAAATAAGGTTTTTGGTTGAGATGTAATATTCTTTTGTACTGTTGGTCATGGTATGATTTTAAGCTCTGATTTTCGCATGTTGTTACCTTTGCATATTGCAGAAAATAACAAAAAATAAAAAATAAGGTTTTTGAGCGTGCACAGTTCCAAAAAGTATGGCTTCCTGATGTCACTATTCACGTTATCGGTGGCACTGCCCCTCTCCTACCTGTCTTTCAGAGGCAGTGTAAATCCTTCCCTGTCCTTTTCCTATAAATCAGTCCATCTCTTTTTGTGCTGTCTCCCAACCATGGCTTTCATTCCACCAATCTCCTCCTCTTTTTTCACAAAACACTTAAAATCCCGCCGTCCTTCTGTTAAGCATCTTACTTCCAGAGGTACATTTGGGATGAGTTGTCTAAACTCCCAGAAGGTTTCGCCTGGCCATGATGGCACTATGCTAACACAACAACTAATCCTACAGGTAGTACTTCTACTACTAATAATTCAAGCAAAAATGTTAATAATATTACACACATATCTGCCCTACCAAACTGCTGTCAATAACAGGCCTTCCGCTTACCAAATGTAATGTAACTCAGATACTGCAAATCTAATAGTGCATCACATCACAACGTCACAGCACTGTTGTAATTTGGAAGGACACGTATGAGCTCTTGGCTCTGACCACAATCACAGCAGTGCATGATTCGTGGGCCTGTTCTTGTACTAAGTGTTTTGGCTTTTAGCAGCTCCACTTACTCTCATTGGAGTTCCTTCCAAAGGGGCACAGAGACCTATTGTAAGTCGCAGACAATGGGCAACTTGCCCTCTGCTAATGACACATGTCACGGTGACATTTTGGAATCTCAGTGGCAGCGAGTGCTTTAACAATGCTGTCTGAACTTCAGCCCTGCTAGCGGCAGGGAGTGTTTATTTACAAAGATACAGGAGGAAACGTTATTCAGGTACAAACACCATCATGTTTCTCTTGGTGCATAAATATATTGTTTGCTTCGTGGACACCTGAAATGGTATTATAAAATCTAAGTCCTCTGAAACACTCTGAATCACATCCTACACGAAAGCCATTCCCTTGATAGAATCCAGCTACCGAGCAAAATCACCGCTGCAGCTCGGCACTGACCGGACTACAAAGTGCACAGCTAAGGGTTTGTAGTTTTGTAGCAAGAGACCAATGCAAAACGGCATTTGCTCGACCGATGGAAATGAACAGTTGTTAATTCTATCAACCCAAATTGTGTTTGCAAGGCGAACAACACACGATTGCAAGGCGTAGCAGCACACGATTGCACTGCGCCTGTTGTGCAGTACGTAATCTGACCTAAAGTGCAATGCGTGAACTGATACAATGAATGCGATCCAGCAGTCAGCTGCTGGAATACTAGGGCCTTCCTCCGAGATAAGACACCTCAATTCTGCTGTCACACAATGCGGCGCGACGCCGTGTGGGTCGGGTCAGACAAGCGTATCAGAAAAGAGTGGCTTAATGCAGTACATCGCTGATACAGTTCCCAATGGGGGATGAATTGTTACCAGAGAAAAACATCCTGTCCTGGATACTTGCAAACATTAGCGCCTGTTAAAGTTTCTCTTCGCGACTCTGATTTGCACAGAACATCGCTTTTCTGGAAGTGTATCGAAACTAATCTGATTCCCGTTTTTTCTTGTTTAGAGCAGTATACAAAGACGCTGACTTGTACCTCCTGGACTCTCCCTTTGGCTACTTAGACATCTTCACCGAAAAAGATATATTTGAAAGGTACCTTCTCTAAGCTTCTTCCTTTGCTCTGCATTTATGTTCTTTCAGTGCATGCTGCCTGTCTGCCACATGTCCAGATATGGGAGGCATATGTAGGGGCAGTGGGGCAAGAAGTATGTACGCGGAGGGTGCTGCAACACCCCAATGTACCCTGATAAAAATCTAATGGTGAAATCACAATTACGAGGCCTTTATTAGTCTTGAAGAATTTACTTTGCATTTAAGTTCAAACTGTATCATGGCAGCAACTTCGAGTGGCAAAAGTCTTATTAACTATTTTAACATGGAGAGCTGTGTTTCCTATTCCTGTGTCTGGGTAGTTAGTCCTTTTAACTAGTGAAAGTGCTCCTGGGGTAAAGGTGGAAGGAGAAGGCCACAGTAGTCTAGCGCTTTCCTAACACATTAATAAAGCCCTATGCATGATTAACAACAACAACAAAAAGTTATCAAAATATATACCACTATCAAAGTGCAGTCAAGGTTCCCAAGGGAGGTGATGTCTATAGCCAGCAACCACACTTTGAACATTATTCCAGCACCACTGCACAGTGAATGGGTTCCTTGTACATTGCACGTACTTTTGGCTCAGTTTGGTGGGGAGAGAGCACTGTCAAACATTGGCCTTTCCAAACCTGTGGCTCCTCACTCCATTTAGAAATGGGGGAACCGCTGAGTTTTCAACAGCAGAGCATCAGCTCCTCTGCCAAAACCCTGTTACCTTGTTTCCTGTCCACCAAGTACTCTTGGTTGCAGTGATAGAGGCCCCCCATCTTTAGAACAGAGCTACTTCACTTTCCCTGTCACGTTATTGTCTTTCTAGGCATGGTGTACCCATTGACAGAAAACAAACAATGACCTCGACACGAAGAGGGGAACCTCCTTCCGTTTCAGAACCATTGCTTTTTGGAAGTATGTTTGAAAAAGCAAACATTATTCCCTAGTGGGCTAGACAACATATATCTATACCTGCAAAGCATGCACTGCATTGATAAATATACTGTGGGCACAGAGTTTCCAGTAGGCAGAGGTCTCTAATTATGGCACCATATCGGGGAGAGGCGAAGGCTTCTTTCTACAGGCAGCTGATGGTCATATATCAAAATCGAAATCATCCCCTTAGAATGGATTGGTTACAGAATACATCAGGCTTTCAATGGAATGATCTTGGAATGGGGTAGACCTGGGGACAAACACCCTAGCTATGCTACTCCATATCTGTAGTGTACTGGTATGTAAGCATCTTCTGTTTTATGAGGAGCCTGGGCCATGACAATGATGACCTGCCAAGACATATTGCATTGGTCTCGATTATAGTGGAATAGTTAGTTCTTTGCCATCAAATATGCCAATCGAGGTTGCAGACAAATGGAATATGAAAATCTCTTTGCAAGCATCACACATTCAGTGTCTCCTTTTCCAATTTATATTTTTGATGAACATACGCAGTAATTATATCATACCTCAATGAAGGAAGAGTGGTACTGATTCTGGGAGGGAGAAGGAAGAGGGGCAGACACTGTTGTTGGAATGAGTCAGGATAAAAAGATATCTACAATGATGCGAGCGGACAGGAACAAGTAAGACGGGTCATAAAAGCAGTAGGGTCAAATGGGGTTGATAATGAGGGACAAAGGCAGTATCAGACCAAAGAGGCAGTAAAAGACTGGAGTTGATCTCTTCAGTTTGCCATACTGTAAAGTAGAAACAGAAGATAGTCAAACAGAGACCTCTTTTAAACTAGAACCCTAGACTAGTTTGGCACCTTGACAATCCTATTTAAACTTGGATCCAAGACCTACCAAATGGAAATCCTTCCTGGCATGACATGTAAAAAGCAAAAGAGAGTCTGTTATAAGGAGAAACACAAACACAAGGGAAGTATGAACAGTTGCTAGGGAAGATGGCTTAGGCACAGTTTGCTGCATTGTGTCAGTGAAAAAAACAGAGAGCAATCATCGCCCAGGAGCTCATTTGGAGAGTCTAATTATTTTTCTATGCGTTTTAACAAAAATGCATTTCAATGGAAATGTAAGGCTGGTCCTGTATTTCATTGTCCGATGACCCTCAAAAGTACTTTAGAAGGATAGGATATTCAAAGAGAATATATGTATTTAGGGGGAGGAGAAGGGAGATAGATCTGAAGAGGTATTCCTGGTCTGGGCATGCAATCTGCAGAACTTTCAGTGTTTGAAAGAATTTCACCAGAAACACCAACGGGAAGGAATTTGAGAAATACTTTAGGGCTACACAAGTCCTACGTTCAATCAAAGTGAATGAAGTGCCTCCCTTACTGAGTCCATTGTATGGTTTGGAACACAGCATATAATCCCAACACAAATACAGACAACCCCAAGAGAAATGTAGCCCCTGTTGCATAATGTGTGTTTTTTATACAGTACTTAAATTTTAGTGCATAGGGTGGGGGGGGGGCATACCAGGCTGGGTTTGATGTACGTTTAGACCCTACAACTATTATGGTACACTAAAATGAAATGCTCCCTACATAAATTCTGTTATCTACTGATCAGAACGTGGGTCATCTGTCATCTCGGTTTTCCTACAGAGGGAGGAGTTGAAATACACAGACCATTTTTGTCTGATAGCACATTGTGCAGCCCATTGACAGGCAGTATTTTGAAATGTTTTTCTTCATGCTGGTCATCAATGATACAAATAAATAAATATCTATGAAACTGGTGCATTAGGGGTGTGGCGTGACACCAAAGAGGGCAGCCACATGCATCTCTGACCAAGCCAAACCCAATTGTTTACAATCCTACCGGACCTGATACAATGGAAGGCTGTGATTGCTCAGCTGCAACCTTCTTTGACCAAAAAAACAGGGGAATGGCCAGAGACACCATGGCAGCTTCCTGTGCCTCTCCTTGGTGTGTGGTGTGGCTTGTGACATGGGCTGACCTGAGGTCCCAATTTTGGGATCCTAAGGCGAGGAGAGCCACAAAATAATTTCCCACCTGAGTCTCATGAGACATCTCATTTGGGGAGACCAAGAGTCCACCTTGCACACAGGATCCGTTTGAGGTTGATGGCAGCCAGGCTTTCAGAGTGGCCCGAATTAGACACAAGGTGGCTGGTTGTCCCTTATTCCCCACCAGAACAAATATGGCATTGGGCTAAGATGCCCCTCAATGGCAATGAAAGAAAACTGGAATGGGGAAGGGAGGAGCCCTCGTTCAGGCCCTGAATAGAGTTCTGATGAGTGCAGGATCCTGGGCCTCAGAAGCAATTCTTTCTTCAGTGCAGAAAAGGACAACGTTGAGGATGGTTTGCAAGGGGCAACAGGGCCTTGCAGAACATCTAGGCTTGCTGTGGGTGAGACAGTGCCTCTTACTAATGGGCTGATAATCCACTTGCCACTGCTGTCAACGCTAGGAACACTAGCAGATCCCCTGATTACAATACTTCAGGTAGCACAATGTGAGAGGGTTAATGGACAATGGGCGCATCTTTTTCTGGTTGCTGGCCCCATTAGACTCCAAATCCCACCTTGACAAGAACTCTGTCAGTTAGAAGTGAAAGACTCACCATGGTGATAAAGCAAGAATGCAGTAACATTACTCAAATCCATGGAAAGCAGCAAAGGGATGAATAAAGACAGATTGTGTGCTGGTGTGAAAAGAAAGGGCCCTTCCCTAACAAATAATATTTGTGTTGGTGCCACACGGAAAATATTGTGTGGGGGAATCAGCCTTCCCCATTGAACTCAATTACACTCAACAATCCTTTTGTGATTACAGATTAAGAGTGGCTCCCCAATCACACTCCTGACTTCACGGAATGCATGCTTGACTCGGGTGGCTGGGGTTTTACCTCCCATGATGTCCCCTTGGGCACCTCCACTCTAATAAATATTGGAAGAAGGTGGTGAAGGTGAAGGAGAACTCTGGCACCCCCCAGCAGGGGACCAAAAACCAGTATCCTGGATCCACCAAAGGTCCACCAGCATAAGTACCTGACGAAGCAGTTGGGATAGCAGAAAACAGAACAGACTTTGGATCGCTACAATACTGCAAGCCATATGTGACACCTGAACTGCCCTGGAGGGAAGAAATGGAGTAATAAGAGTGGAGGTCTCCCCTCTCTGTCAAGAACTCAGTGATGTGGCTGACCAAAAGACCGAAGCTGAGGGCTGCACTCCCAACAGCAAAAGATGAGTTACAGACCCTCTGAATTGAACTTGCACAGCTGTTGAAAACTGCCATCTGGCTTGAATAACGTGCCAAAGCCCCTGATGGAAGATCTAGCAGGAATGACCTGAGACTTATTAGTATTCAAGGGTGCCTTGAAAGCCCAAAGCCAGATTAATCTTAGGTCCTCGTGGATGAACTTTTAGCATGCTTTGTGCTCAAGAGGGCCCATAAAGCATTAATCAAGAGGCCACCACTGAGGGTACCCTTGCATCCCATTATTGTCATGATTGTAAAGCAGGAAGAGCAGCATGCCATAAATCCAACACCAGGCTTGAATCCTCAAGAGTCATGTTATTTCCTGGGAATAGTCCACAGCATCCAGAGGAGGGGGAATGGAATAAGCCAGCACACTCACAGCTTGAACGTTTAAGAAGACATGACTAAAGAAGGGACTTCACTATTTACAAAATGTATTTATTGTCAAGATATATTTTTCCTAAATCCTGTCTATGGCTCGATCACATTCTTAGGCACTAATAGATACATATTGGGTTAATACTTGATGAGAGTTTGTTGAACTTCAGATACTATGGGTGACATCAACACCAGTGAATTTGTTGCAGGAGTTTAAATGGGCAATACTTCACGGTTTGATGTGTAGTGAAAGGGAAGTTGGGAGGAGGCTATTATGTTTCAATTGCTATTGAGTTTATTGCAGCATACAAGAGATGCACAAAAACGATGGATGAATATGTACTGCATCCACCATGACACAAGACAGGAAACTGTATGAATACCGATTGATATCCTGGATTGTGAACATTCTTAATAATAAAATCAAATTAGGAGAACTTCTATATATGGCAAGAAGTGCACTCTAAATGTGCTCCCTTTACAGGAGACTAATCTACTGAGCAGAAACTGTGGCTTCCTGGGCTGCCATCTATATACACAGGTTACCACTTACTTCAGATTCATAAAGGGATCAACAGGGATTGCTATTCTATTCCATAAATCTTTTCCAATTACAGTCAGTGACACACAGTTACAAACTAGTGCATTGTGTTATGCTCACAGGACTACTTGAGAGCGGCTCTAAACACTGGTTAGCGTGTATAAACACTTATTGGTGAAGTCTTTCAGGCCCTGTCAATGTGGTTAACGACCCTAATCAACTATGATGACAATACTAGTGAGAGTATTTAGCTCAGTTATGGGTGCCCAAATGGCCAATAGGCTTGCTATTATCCTCTCAGCGAGAAGCTCTTCGGGGTGGGCTTTTGTGCCAAAGCATAAGAGTTATTGTATAAGGCGAGAGGATGTTTAAAACCGTGAAAAAATCTGGGGAACCTGCTGGGGTCAATTCCAGAATTTACCACCTGTAACATAATATAGTACTGCAAACTGTCGTTGATAATGTAAATGTACGGTGGTGGATGGAATGTATGGTTTTTCAACAAAGAAAGCTGACATATAGTAGAAAGGCCACCCATTTTATGAGTCATAAAATGCGTTTAACTGTGGCGATTCTTTGAAGCGATGGCAACTACTGTTGTTAACATTTGGTCAGACACTCTTAGAAAATATCACAATGGTGCTGATTTTAATACACAATACAATTAGTTATTTTCATTCAATACTATTTAATTTGTAGGACTTGTACAAGTGGCTCCTGAAAACATGAATGCTAGCTTTCTTTAAGCATATATTCATTTTTCGTACAGTATGAGGCTTTTGAGTTTCCACTGTTTGAGAAGGTCCAGTGGACTTTAATTATCTTTATTAACTTATTAACTATGTATAACAAAACACTTATACTCATTGAAGGGGCCTTTTTTACCTCCCTCTGGATAGCGTTGAACTTTTTAGGGAGATCTCACTTGAGGATTTAGGTATTAATTACTGTTAGATTACAGGCCTAGGAGAAAGGTATGTGCATACACCATCACATGAACACTCTTCTCATGGTAGATTTCAACCAATATGCGTAGCAGTTCTGAAAAAATAGAAAAGGTCAACTGATAATTGTACAGTATATACCTTCCTTCCTATGCTTCCGTATCTTAGACATGTTTCATCCCCTTAATATTGTATGGAAAGAAAGTGGTCCTTGAAATCCACTGCTTTCCATAAGTAGACAGTAAATGAATAAAGTAGCACATTGTAAATTCCAAAACTGCATGATGGCAGAGTGAATTCTGGAACTACTGTCAAACTATTTAGACTTACACAAGAATTAGAAATCAGCTATGATACAGGCTATGCCTTGGAGACATTTGATTATCAAATTGGGACTTGCACCTCAAGGGAGCTACAGGCGTACTAAACAGATTAGCTGAACATTCCAGTTTCATTGTAATAATTAATGCGACTAATATCACTATTCCTCCAAGAATATATCACGCTTACTATCTTTTATTCAAATTTCTGCACAGCCTGGTGCGAGACAAAGGGTTTATATTTAATTCCTCAAAACAGTTATTTAAAGACATTTTCTGATTATGAATGCTGTTATTATTTTTTCACAGAACAGGAAACTATCTCATAGCTGCACTATTATAGTGTATAGATTACAACAAATTACTCTATGAATGTTGTGATATTGGGAGTTATGTAACTGTTCTTGACCTGTTATTTCACTCAGAACCCTAAACCAAATTTGTAATATGACTTAATTAAGTTGAAGGCTGTAAGATGAATGGAAAAACAAAATGGCCCATGCAAATATGTTTCTTTTCCTTGTTTTCAAAAGAAAGGAATTTGCAAAGTGTGTGCATTTTGAATTTTGCAGGTAATATGGATGAATGGCATTCATAATTGGAGCATGCTGTCAGGTATCACAAAGAGATACCTCCCGGTAGACAGACTATTTCTCCTATACCTCTGCACCTTAGCTATTGTAAGTGCCATGCACTGGAAAGACATCCTGCCAATAAAGAATACGGGGACAATGTGTTGTGCTCTGGTTTGACAGCATAGCATAGCTGTCATCAGTTAAACATGTGAGCATCACTAGAGAGTGGCTTTGGCTCCACTCACATGTTGGGAACCAGGAGTGCGTTTTGATTGGGAAGAAATTGTGTGCTTCCACAAGTACTTGCCCTCCTCCAGCTTTGATCATTTTATTTATCCAGATGCCTAAGCTTAAATGTAAAAAAGGCACATATAAAACATTGGAATGCTAATAAAAGTGTCTTAGATAACTAGATAATTTATATTCATTTCCTCTGGCAGCAGCACAGATGAGAGAAGGGCAGTCCTTTACCTGCCTGCATATTTAGATCTGGCTTTACAGTGCAACTGAAACCTGACATTTTAGCATACATCAATATTATTCTGCAGTCGTTTGCTTCCACGCAAATACATACCAATTTCCATTATACTTGTAATACATGACATCACCATATAACATTCCTTTAAAGCTAGATCTATTGTCATTGCCAATTCTTGTTTTTTATATTGTACTAGTGATTAGCTTGCCTTTAAAAGGAAGCCTTAATTCATGGAAACAATTTCCTAAGTGCACTAGACTGTAATTGAGTAAGAGTTGTGGGATTCTCTTTGAGTGATATGATCAGTGATTTACACAAATATTCAATATATATACACAGATGTATATATATACACACACACACACAAGGAGGAGGGAGCTCACTGCCTCTGCTACTTCTGCCCTCTACTGATAAAGGGCTAAACCCAGAAACACATGTCTAGTCTAGAGATAACAGCACTGTGCCAACTTTGGTGAAAAGCTACAGCAACTTTGAATTCAGCATACTGCATTTACCAGGATGCAATGGTGTGCAGTAATCTTTGTTTTTTTTCAGTGACATTATCAGATGTCACTGACCATGTCATGAGTGATGTAATATGTGAAGTCATAACCAGGGCATTATGGTAGCACAAGTTATAGTTAGCTCAGGTAGCTGTAACTGCTGAATTTCTTCAGTTTTGTACTAGTAAATTCAGAACAGAACTGTAACGTCAATGTAACCTTTGTTTTTTTCAGTGAATTTCTAAGGATTTTTTAATACTTTTTTCTAACTATAATGTCCCTATAACTTTTGTTGTTTTCAGTGAATTAACTTCTTACCAATAGGAAATGCTACTAGAATTTTGGTGATAAATTCAAATCCATGTAAGGCCAGCTTTTGTGCCTGTGAAATTCGTCGAATTATACTGAAACATTTAACAAGTAATTAAAATTAAATGTGGCTAATCGAAAAAGAAATTACAACATATAAATAACAGTGTGTTTCTTTGTCCAGCTGTGTTTGCAAGTTAATGGCCAACAAAACCAGAATTCTGGTCACCTCAAAACTAGAACAGCTGAAGAAAGCTGACAAGATATTAATACTACATGAAGGCAGCAGTTATTTCTATGGGACATTTTCTGAACTGCAAAACCAGCGTCCCGATTTTAGCTCACATTTGATGGGGTTTGAAGCTTTTGATCACTTCAGCCCAGAGAGAAGAAACTCAATACTGACAGAGACTCTCCGACGATGCTCTGTTGACGGGGATGCAGCACTTTTAAGGACCGAAGTCAGGAAAATGTCTTTCAAGCAAACAGCTGATTTCAGTGAGAAAAGGAAAAACTCAATCATTAATACACGCAAATCTAGCCGAAAGTTCTCCATTGTGCAGAAAGGTCCACCACAAATGAGCGATATAGAAGAGGAGGACCAGCTGGAAGCACCTCCGAGGAGGCTGTCACTTGTACCTGATTCTGAGCAAGGGGAGGTCATTTTGCCTCGCAGCAACATCTTAAATACCGGACCCACTTTTCAGGGGCGGAGAAGGCAGTCTGTTCTGAACCTGATGACCCGCACGTCCATTTCTCAGGGCCAAAGCATGTACAAAAAAGGAAGTGTGTCCATACGGAAAGTGTCCATGGCCCCACAATCCCAAATCGCCTCTGACATCGACATCTATTCCAGGCGGTTGTCACAAGACAGTGTCCTGGAACTCAGTGAAGAGATAAATGAAGAAGATCTGAAGGTTTGCACTTCTTCATACGCTATTGAAGTCAATCTATTTTTCTTTTGAACTTGAAATATTGTGTTTACCACTATGGTATCCCTAATTGCCCTTTTCCATTCTCTCATTTTTCTTTCCTCTTTCTTTTGATATGTCTTCCCTCCTTCACATTTTCTTTACTTCTACCTGCCTTCTTGTCTTTCACGTAGTGCTTTATGTTTTGCTTTCGCCCTAACTTTGCTTTACACATTCTTTCGTTCTTGTCCCTTCTATACTTATTTACATATTTCTGTTATTGTTGTCACGTCTTTCCATTTTTCTTTTTCAATTCTTTTACCCTTCTCTTATTTAATATCACATTTCTTTCTTGTCTTTAACTCCGTTTGCAACTTACTTTCCCTCTTCACTTAATTTCTTTCTGATTTCCTTTGTAATGTTTCTTCCTTCTTCCTCTTCATCTTTGTTCCACTCTTACCCTTCTGTTACTTTCTTTTGTTAGCCATTTTTCTTTCATCTTTGTTTCCTTTTCCTTACCGGCACTCTGTTCCTCTTTCAGTCTTTTCCTTCTTTCTTCTGTTTCCTTCCTTCCTTCCTCTCTTCATTTATTCATTCCATTTCTCAACCTTCTTTCTGTATTTATTTCATCTTCCTTTCCATCTCTCTTCTTTCTGCAACCCATCTACCTGTCTATGCACCCAGCCATCACCCTTTTTTCTTTTGTTTATCCCTCAATCCCTCTATCCGTTGTTCTATCCACCCTTTTTCGACCTTTCCTTCCTTCCATCCATCAGCCTTCCCAACCTTTCTCCATCCATCCTCCCATCCATTTCACCTCCCTTTCCCTCTTTTTCTCCCTTTTACAATATCTTGTCCCATTTGTTTCCCAACCCAAAACTCCACTATACTATCCTCTTTCAGTGGCATTTGCGAGCTTCTATTTGGAGAAAGGGATCCACAATCAAAGGAAGGGAGCCATAAGCAACAATTTAAATGTTTTATGTTATCTAGAACTTCCCAGTCTGTATGTGTCCTCATTTTCTTGGTGTTTAATGAAGTCTGAGTAAAGCTAGATGCCTTAAGGGATGATTTGAAGGAATCCATGCAGAGAAATGTAATGGGCAAGTCACTACATTTCCATGTGATTTAGCAAGGTATTTTTTAATTATATAATTTAATAACCAAAAAGCTGAGTACTTTCACAATGACCGATTGAACTGTCCAAAGAATTAATGGAAAATAAATATGTGTAACATATGTTATGTGCTTTCTTTGTAGGAATGCTTTACAGAGGACAGAGACACTGCCACAATGACTACCACGTGGAGCACATATCTTAGATACGTCTCATCTCACAAGAACCTGGTTTTCATTCTCGTTTTATGTGTGGTCATATTTTTAGTTGAGGTAAACTAACTTTTTCTTAGTAAGCATGTGTGGGAACTGCTCGGGTACATAAATATTAGGGTCCTATAGGGCCATTGAGGAGCTGTTATAACAATACACCAGGAAGATTCTTTCTTACTTTGTTTATTACATGGATTAACTTCATTTGGTACAACATGACAAAATGTGTTATTTTTTTAAACTACAAAATGAGTTTTGAAAGCATCAAATTGAATAATTTGAAATATCAGCTGGTAAATTCTAGCTTATAATAACAGAAAAAATGTCATTTATGTTAGGCAGTTTAAACACACATGCACCATCATGTATATATACGTGACCAAGGCTGCTGTGTCAGTCGAAACGCATTGTGTGTAGATTAAACTGATCTTTTTTTGTTCCTGAAATCCGAGTGTGCGAGTATTATATCTATTTTCTCTTTGCTTAACTAATTACCGGCTTGCTCGTGCCGGTTCTCGCACCACCCCTTTGGGCTGATTGAGATCATACTTCAAGTATTTTTGCAGTCATATATATATATATATATATATATATATATATATATATATATATATAAAAAACACTGTTAAAGTGAAGTTATGGTTTCTTTTACTCTCAGCATGCTAAGATTTGTGTACAAAAAGACCACAGTCAAAATATAGTTATGCTTGGGAACGAAATTTTAAAAATGAAATACATTTCCCAGTTGTGGTTAACTTTATAATCTATAGCACTCGCACCACCCATTGAAACCATACCCTTACACCAAATACAGTGCTCATCATCACTGTCATTATCAATAACATGACTGAAGTCGCATACAAATGCTGATCACCACAAACGTTTAGTATCAGTGTAAATAAGGACGTTTCCTTACATTCTTTGTGAGTAAATTTAGCTTTTTACGGCATACTACAGACTTCAGTTGTAATCAGTATCTACAAGGCTATGTATTGCTAGTCAGAGTAAACGACGTTGGATTGTGGATGACATCACTGTTGACATTATAGCAGAATCTGACGGATTCCTGTTTCTACTTTGGACAATTTGTTATGTGCAAAAACGTAACATGTCGATATATAGTGTGTGGTGCAACCAAAGTGCGTTTTTGGCCTACTCTTTCGGTCATGCGCAGTTAATCAAAATTCACAAAGCCATTTATTCCAATGACTAATTCTGATTGATTAACTGCATATGCTCTCTATACAGGTTGGCGCCTCTCTGGTTGGACTCTGGCTCATTCGAATGTAAGTATTGTCACATTTTCTTTTTTTAAGTTTGATCATACTTATAAAGATTATGTAGGTACATTGCAGCACCAATCAAGAAAATAAGTAAATAATATTGGAATCATAGTTCAATATTTTAACCTGAAATACATGCATGTAACTGAATGACAATAGTAACGGGAAAGGCCTAAAGTATATATATATATATATATATATATATATATTTATTTAGCGTAATGAAAATAAAATTAAATAGAAACGTAAAATTACAGATATTATAAGCTAGTCATGTTGTATTACAATAAGTGAAATCAAAAAAGGAGTAGTTTAATCTATATCTTGTAGCTGCTGCAAGAACAATAATGAAATAATACACAAAAGGAGACAAGAAATAGACAAACATAAAGGGAGGCTCCAATAAAATATACATATAGATAAGAGTAAATATATGCACTTAGTTGGAAAATAGACAAAAAAATATTAGAAAGACAAAATAAGAAAGTGATTTTAGCGTGGTTTATAAACGTCATCATGTGACAGTAGAATGAGTATACATATGTATAGATGGCACAACATTTTAAAATTATTTTTGTCATATATAGTAAAGCTGTATGCTCTGTTGGGTCTTTAATGTGCATAAGTTCCATTTCACCAGACATGTCTTTTGGACATGAGGTAATTTGTTTCAATAGAATAGTAAGTAACAGATCAGTTATCCTATGTATGTACATTTGTTAAGGTTTCTGCTGGAGTTCCATGAGAACAAGAGAACCTGCAAAGTTATCAAGGAAGGCAAGAGCTAAAGTAGGTGATCAATCCTAAGCTTCATTAAAGACAAATATAAATGCATATAGGACAACATCGACTCCGAATATACATTCGGGATCCAAGACAATATAGTAAAAGCCATTTCAATGCCTTTCCTATGTCGTGCCAATCAAAAGTTCCAATTTAGGTATATTTTACCTATTTAAACACTACAGAATTTATACTTCAGCCAACAAAAAGCAGATGTTTCTTCTTGGATCCGAAATTGAATTATAATGCCCTAGCAGGTCATGGTCAATGTAATCAGGATCCTGTCCTATCTGATACAGCCCTGAGAAGCTGAGTTAGAAACGCAGCTCCTCTCTGTGCCTCTGCAAGTACCCACTGGCATGTGAACCCATGTCGCGTGCAATCTGTTCAGAGCCCTTTACCTCAACTGTATACAAAAGCTGAGCTTATGCTAGGGAGACACTGACAGCTGCAGCTGAAGTTCATTTTAAACAGAACCATGCAATGGGCGAGGCGGCAATAGGGAGGCTTATTCACACCAGAGGTCCACATACAGGAGATCCAAAAGCAAACATGAACGGGGAGAGGGTTATGTGTTAGAAACCACTTTCTCATAATAAACATGTGAATTGCCCAGAAAGAGTAATGTGGTGATTAGCTATGGTGCCCCACTGACATTATAGAGATAAGAACATCTCTGTCCTCACTGCCCAAGTTCTCATTAGCTCGCCCTGGTGAAAGCACCACCACTTTTGTCACAGAAAGTTTAGTGCTGGTGATATGTAAACATTCTGTGCAGTGTAAATATTGTGAACCACTGCATTTGTTCTTTAATTATGCCAGTTAGTTGTAGGTGATTTTAACAAACCTGGGCATACAAACCATGAAATCAGAAAAATACTGTCCAGTGTCTTATAACATGTTTTATTTACTCCTTAGGCACGCAAGCCAAAACAGTTCTACAGCAAATGGAAACATCAGCTCCAATGTGCCGGAGTCCTTGGCAGTCCTATTCACAAGCACAAGCTCCTACTACATATTTTACATCTATGTGGGTGTGGCAGACACCCTGCTTGCACTGGGAATCTTCCGAGGTCTGCCCCTTGTGCATTGCCTCATAACAGTTTCGAAAGTGCTGCACAAAAAAATGCTACATGCTGTTCTTCATGCCCCTATGTCCACTTTGAATACTTTAAAACCTGGTGAGTAACTATAATGATTGTCCCTTCCTCTGCCCCCCAGGCGGCTGGTATCTGCTGGGGAGATGCTACAGGAAGGTCAAGGAGTGGCATCCACATAAAGGGAGCAGATGTCAAAGACACTTGTTTACTTTCTCTTCTTGCTGCTGCCACTAAGCCCAAGGTATCAAAGGCAGTGTTAAGTGGTACCAGAGAGTAAGCTATGATAGCACCTGCTCCCCATGGCACTCATAATTGCTGTGCCTGGTATTTCTTTGGTTCGAGGTTTGATATTTTGCTGGTACCTAGTGTTATTCACTGATTCATGTGATGACATCGGCAAAAGGTTGTTAAAATATCAGATTTCGAGTGATTTAGTTTTATGTGAAACTGCCCTTTCCGTCAGGTTGTTTTTCACTACTGCATAAATATCAGGCCCTAACAGGTTGGAAGTAGCCCACAAGACAAACCAAGGTAGCAAACTATATGAAAGTGTTGGTACCATTGCCTGCTTCCAGTCACTGAGCACTGCACCAATATTAAACTGTGATGTACTCTGCCCTGGGCATTGTGAAGTGGTGATCCAGTTTTTAGGACTAGTGTTAAACCGGTTTCCTCACACACTGATCTTTAACACAGCTATCTACAAATTGCTGAACCTACCCAAAATGCAACATCTATCCTTTCTCGCCTTCCATGCCTTTTACCAACAAAGTCTCATGCCGCACAGGTAAATTTCTTTAGTAAAAAAGCTCATTAGTTTACAGAAATAGCTGTTTAATTAACAGAATACTGTCACCTATTATTTAAAATGTTTTCACTTTTCAAGCTGACAGGGAAAATTCACAAGTGCATTCATGAGTACAGGAGGTAGTCCACAGAAGTACTTGTGTATTCCTCTTACATGCCTCTGAATTGTCACTGAAAAGACCCACTGCCGATTAGTAAATGTTTGGATGTGTGGGGCTGACTCACAAACACGTAAGAGCACACAAAAGAGTTTTCTTTTGCATCCTCTTACATATTTTTGTGAACTGGTCCCAATGTTTGTAAGCATCCTCAGAATGTGGGGCTGATTCACAAAGACATCAGGAACAATTTAATATATTTGCCCATGACTAGCAGACATGCTTTTCATTGGAACAGGCCTCTTATCATAACACGCTCTCATAGTATGTATTACACACTTTGGTGCTAATCATACAGTCAAAGTATAATGAATGGCTGGATCATACAAGCTTTACATGTAACGGACTCATAGATGTGCTGTTCTCATGAATCACATGAAATCACACAACTGCCAACTTGAATGGGATTCCTTTTATCTTCCAAAATACGAGATTTCCCTATCCAGCATTCAAAACTGCAATACACTGATGTTCGTAGCATCTGTATTCATCTGTTGAGACATTACTGTACAGTTTAATCTGCTGTTTTATCACTCATACTACATTCTACCAGTGCCTATTTTAAGCCTTTGGTTTACGGTGCTCGCCAATGGCACTTAATTGTCAACATCGACACTTATGACAGTCTGCCACATGGCAGCACTGTTTGTCTAATTTAGAGATAAACCCAACAGTTGTTTATTAATTTAATATATATTAAAAATGACTAATACCAGCTGCACAAACCATTCATATAGCTTTGGGGGCATGGAATGATTTAAATTGTCACTATTGAAGAGTGTGATGGTTAGTAGTTGTGTTGGTTCTGTCACTGGTGGCACTGGCAGGGCAATAAGTGGTGCGAGCTGCAGCTCCTCCTGACGAGGGCCCTGGCACTTATATTTTTACCAACAAAGTGCTGCTTTCTCCACACTTATGTCCATATCTCCCTTCCCGCATTTTCTGTCTTCAAACATTTTGAATTTGCAAGCCATCCACTAGCCCTACAAACATCCTGACATTTCCTGAACTGTCTCTTGAGATTTATAGTTTGGGAAGATATTATAACAGATTTGGGGGGCACGAAAAGAAGTAAAGACCTTAAATAAGTCTCAGTTTCACTTCAAAGTTTTTGTATAACTTCTATCTTCTCCATTCAGAGTTACAAGTGACAGAAATACTCAAGGACCAAAACACTCCAGTCTCCACTGATCTTTGAACTTTGAATAAGCATCAGACAAGGCCATGAACTTGAGTCCAAAAGCCATTCTGTGATTAAGTAGCTTGTTTCAGTCCATTACTGAAGGCTGTTGTCTTCTGACAATAGCACCATTTTTGAACTTGATGAAACCACTTATGAAGGCTTAAACTAATGCCAGGTTGGCAGCTGGGGCTCCTCCGCAATGGCTTTGTTTGGCTTAAGATACTAAAACACTGTTAATCCTTTAAAATAAGTGGTAGTAGGCTACTACATTTGGTTCACTGATAAATAACTCTGTGGAGGACTGAAATAATTTAACCTCTTCATATTCTTTCTACCTGTTATTGAGCACATGGGAGTTTAGGTAGAGTAAGAAAAACATTTACTATATGTGATACTTACCCCTGGAATGGGAGGAGTTTTTTTGTTTTGCTTGTCACTTGCTGTAGGCAGTCAGACACCTAATGCTTTTACTATTTTGGACTTTCATGTTTATATGGTGTTTTTTTATGTAAGGGTGGCAGGTGATTTACCCTTATGTTTTTCTTTCTAATTGGCCATCCTGTTGCTGGAATTTAAGTAGGTAATAATTGATCATCCAAGACCTCAGAATGTAACATTTCCTAATAAACATGAAGGAAAGTTTCAATTGTATTAAGGACACAGAGGCGAGGATTATACATTGCTTTCTTTCTTTTTTCATTCCAGCAGCTTCAACTTAACAATGACAAAACTACCTTTCCCGTGAGTCTTAGTGAAAGAACTACAACTTTAACATCCAATGAATGAAGCACAGTCCACTATCATCAGGGTCACTCCCCATGTAACATCCTCTTTCCTGAATGCAACAAGAGATTGTGACTTCCTCCTTTCTCATTCCTTTTTGGAGCCTTCTGTACCTTTTAAGTAAGGAGAAAGAGAGCCTGGTAAGTATCTCTCATTGTTGATATTCAAACAAAGCAACGTTTACTAAAGCAACAATACTATAGATAAACCTCATCATAAAAGAACGAGGTTATGTAAATTACTTGACCTCGTCACAAGCATTCTTCTACTGCATGACATGACAGCTTAGAGAAGAAAAAAAGAACAAAACAGCAAATTGGATGGAAGCTATAAATTACTTAGACCTTACAGGGAACTTCTCCCTTTCGACAATTTCACATTCCAATCACAATCGGACAGAGAAAAAGTCTTCTAAAGCCTTGGGTGGGAATAATCCTCGCCTCTGTGTCCGTAATAGAATTCAAACTTTTCTTCATTTTTATTCGGAAATGTTACATTCTATGTCACGACCGGAGGCGATGATTATGCCTGTTCAAAGCTTATCCACCATCAAAGAGGCCCTATCTAGCACTGGTTTGAAGTAAAACCGTTTGAACATTTAATCTGAGGACCAAACCGCTGCATTAATTATGTCCTTTAGCTAAGCCCCCAAATGAAAAGCCTTAGAGGCCAGCGCTCCTTTCACTGAGTGAGCACCTAACAGTGCAACATCAATTCCCGCTTCTTGCATTGCCCAGCGGATCCATCTGGCAATGGTGGGAGATGAGACTGCATTATAGGGCTTTCTTAAGAAAATTGAAGCTGCCTTTCTCCCGGAGGTCGGAACTCCTCCGTCATTTCCTCGTATGCTTTAAGGCAATGAATCACACACAATTTTGGGGATCTGTGAAAAGCAGGGTATGAAACCACTTTTGGAATTTGGTTTAGTTCACCCGGAAATATGAAATGTTACTACATCCGGGGTGAATAACCGTCCTGGAAGGTCCAAAGCTCTCACGTCCAACACTCGATAACATGACACTAAACATAAGATCATTGCTAATGTTGCAGACAGTTCTTTACATGACAAAAATTTGTTTTGTTGCCAGGCCAGAAAGAGATTCAGGACTAAATTGACAAGTGTATTCCTCTCATTAACTTGCACACCAGGGGATGTTCCCCTACCGGAGCAGCCTCCAGAGGAAAATGACCAGCTGAAATAGTAGACGTGTAAGAGTTTCTGGTCTGTAGGCCAAACCCTGGGAACCTAAGATCGGCAGAAAATTCAAGATGGAGACCATTTCACACTCCATGGGTTCGTGGTTTTTTTTAACACACCGACATACCCACCGAAACCATGCTGATTTGTAACATTTATTGGTTCAGTCTGCCCATGCAGCTACCAATATTCTCTCAGCCTCAGTCAATAATCCTTGGACTCTCCAGCGTTGCCTGAAATCAGCCAGGCCATGAGTGGCATCCAATCCAGTAGTACCAAAGGGTGATAATTTCCCAGGGGATCGTTCAGGAGATCCAGAGTACGGGGTAGAAGGATTGGAGAATCCCAAGAAAGTTCCAGAAGAACTGGAAACCAAACTTGTGACCTCCAACAAGGAGTGATCAGAACTATGCTGGCCTTCTGTCGATGGACATGCACCGATAGTCTCATGATCATTGTGAAGGGGGGAATGCATATCCCTGTTCCTTCGACCAATCCTGCAGAAATGATTCTGTCGCTATTGCCAGACGGGCGGGCCTTCCACTGAAATAGCAGGGAAGTTGGTGATCCAGCCTGGATGCAAATAGGTGTCTTGAGAAAGGACACAATATCGCATCCAGCTAACTGAATCTCAACAGGTTTAGACACCCTAAGGCTTGTGTCTGACCACTGTCTGGAGTACCAATCTGCTACTAAATTGGAAGCACAGGGCAAATATTCCGCTGTAACAGAGATGTTCTTGATCAGACAGAGCTCCCAGAGATCTCTGGCCAAGTCTGTCAACATCTTCAACTTTGCGCCCCCTAATTTGTTAATATATCTGACCACCAAGCAATTGTCCATCTTCAGAAGGACAGTGCAATGGATCCAGTCCTTCGTCCAACATTTTATCATGAAGGACCCTGCCATGAGCTCCAGGCAGTTGATGTGTAGTTTCTACTCCTCTGCAGACCACTTTCTGCTTGTACAGGAATCTTTGCAGCGCACCCCCCATCCAGACTTGCTGGCATCTGATTTGATCACCAGGTCGGGATTAGAACCGAAGATGGCTCTGCTATTCCTGGCCTCCATGTGTGTCAACCACCACCTCATCTCGTCTACCACCTTGTCTGTGGGGTGGGACCTTCTCCGAGTTTTTCAGCCCCCTGCGTAAGCTTGAGGCCTTTAGATTTTGCAAGGCCCTGCAATGGAGAGGGCCTGGAAAGATCGACTGAATGGATGAGGATAGCAATCCTACCACCCTGGCTATCTGCCGTAGAGAGGTTGAAGTCATTGAGTCTTCCTGAACTCCCTGTAAATCTACACCATCTTGCGCATAGGAAGACTCAGGCATTTCTCGACTGAATCTATCACAAAGCCCAGGACGGTAGTCTGTCGGGTGGGGGTGAGCAGAGATTTGCGTTTGTTGACAATATAACCTAAACTCTCCAAAAGACTGACGGTCACCTGAAGTTGGTCTGATAGATGACGCGTACATAGGTCCACTATGAGAATGCTGTCTAAGTACACCATAAGCTGAAAACCAGGAGATTGAATATGTTCTATGACTGGTTTGAAGAGCTTGGTGAAACACCAGGGAGCGGAGGGCAGCCCAAATGGCAACTCGCACACTATCTAAACTGCAGAAATCTGCGGTGTGGGGGAAAAATTGGGACCGTTAGGTAGGCATCTTAAAGGTCCAGCTGGACCATTCAATCGTTGGGTCTCAAAAGGTCACGTAAGAGATGCAAACTCTCCATCTTGAAATGGCGATAAACTAGCCGACTGTTGAATGCTCTGAGATTGATTACCGGGCACTGGCCACTATGCCGTTTCTCCACTAGAAAGAGATTGCTCAAAAAGCCTCGGGGTGAATTTGTGTCCTGGATATAACATTCTTTTCCAGTAGATCCGCAACCTCCTGGTCTATTAAGGCAGCCTGATCTTCTGCAAAATTCAGCATGCATGTGGTAACAAGCTGTACCAGGGTACTGTAAAAGTCTACGCGAAACAATTGGATGGTTTGCAAAACCCACACATCTGACATGATCCCTTCCCAGCTGTGTTTGAACAATGCGAGTCTGCCGCCCACTGTTGGTTGGGAAGAATCGCAAATTCTTACCTGTTTGGGTTTGCAACTGCACTCTGGAAGGGCCTCTGGATTTATGTCTCCTGTAGGGTCTTTGTGAGTTGAAGAATTCTCCCTGGCAGGACTGGCCTTGTGGATGTTTGAAGCCTTTGGGAGGGCTTTGGGCCTAGAAGCGGCCAGTTGATCGCTCGCTGCACGGCCAGCCCCAATGAAAATTTTAGGATAAAAAATCTTTTTGATAGATGTTTGCGCCTGGTCCAGCGAAGTGAAAGTAGCAACAAACCTGCCTAGCCCCTTGATGAAAGGCTCCCCAAAAAGGCCTCCCTGTGCCACTAGTCCTGCCTCCGTAGACACCAGGTCTCTGATCTTTGGATCGACCTTAAGGAAGAAGGAGCGCCGTCGTTCGATCGAGAGGGCACAGTGGCATTGTCTAGAAATATGACTTGATGTTGGGCCCAACCTGAGAAAGTCTCCGAAGACATAGGCATGCCTGTGGCACTAGCCTCCTCAGCTAGGTCTAGGAGTTTTGTCTGCGGACTGCTCACATCTAGGAGTTTGTCTTGGCACGAACGCCAAGACCTATTGATCCTTTTCCTGGGATCTTTGATGTATTTCTGCAGGAAGGTGGTCATGCGGGGGCCAAACTCAGGAGTGAGTGCCACCTTCCCAGGGTGGATGGACATTTAGCTTTGAGACATGCCCTGACCTCCTTATCTATAGGTTTGCGAAGGTGGCTAGCCACATACTGAGCCACCTTGTCCATAGAGGATCACTCGTAGAAACGCAGATGGATTAAGTTCCCCAGTTCCTGCATGTCAGTTGTGGATTCTTGTGATTCGGGGGCTTTCAGTATAGGAGAGGGGCACCAAGGGCAGGATGGACCCACTTCGTCTGGCGTATCTCCATCGTCCTGGTCCGATAGCAGAGGTACTTCTAAGTGACCCTGATGATTGTCCTCCACTGAAGGTTCTGGCCTAATAAAAGCTTTTTTGAGGGACTCGAACACTCTCAGGTCCAGAGGCTTATTGCCTTTACTTTTTTTGCGATAGACATCGCAAGAGAGGTACCCATGGCTTGGAGGTAGTATCCATTATATCACCCAGAGGTATAGGGCAGGCATAAGCAAGCTCAATAAGGCAGCGTTGCAAGGGCTCTATTGCCTCTGCTACTGCCTGGTGTATGAAGGTGTTGACCGCCTGACAAAATTCATAGTCAGTGGGGAGCACATGTAGGGACTCCTCCTCTGTATATTCATCCGCCATTCTGGCTAATAGAGGCAAAATATTGGCTCTGACCTGGCTGGTTACAGAGATTAGGTAGACTAGAGGGGCAGGAAAGAACTCACTGAGGTGCCCAAGGCAGATTTTGGAGCTAGGCCAAATAGCAGGTTTTTTGAGGCACTGTGACGCGGTCTGCGAGAAGGCTATGGTGAGCCCGCTAAAGGGGAGAAAACAACAGCAAAATCACAATCGTAGAGAGGAGAGAAGAAATGTCTACTTAGCTGCTTGGAAGCAGGAAAGAACAAGGACGTTATGGGGGAAGCGACCCGGATGATAGTGGACTGTGCTTCGTTCACTGGATGTTAAAGTTGTAGTTCTTTCTCTGAGACTTATGGGAAAGGTAGTTTTGTCATTGTTAAGTTGAAGCTACTGGAACGAAATAAATAAAGAAAGCAAGGCATAATCCTCACCTCCGGTTCTGACATAGAATTCTGCTTGTATTCACCTCAGGTTGGACCCTTCATAGGGGTTTGCAATTGCTGCAGTTGATGGACGGGGTGACATTAGTGTTGCATTTGTTCCACTATTTATGTTTTCTGTTGTATTGCTCTTATTTTTATGCTATTTATTGTTTGGGATTTTATTGGTCTTTTTTGCTCTTTTAGGATTCTATAGCTAAAGTTTTTATTGTTAAACAGCTTCAATGTTGTTTTGAAATCTAATGTCTTCATTGCGCATGTTGTATCTTTAATTTTTATTTTCAGGTGTTTCAAATGGTCTTTGTTGATATCTTTATTCTTTAATATTGGCTATTAATCTTTAGAGTCTTGCAAACTGTTTTTGTTCCTGTATTCTTAATTTTTAAATATGTTTTATATGTTTAAATATTTTGAGGTGTTTGTTTTAACTCTCCAATTCTAGATGTTTTCAGGCTGTTTGGCAGTGAGTTTCATGATGGTGATTGGTTATTGTGTAATGTTGGTTAGCTGATGGTGCATTATGTTGTCATGACATGTTGGGGGAATTTTCTTACTCTTCACAACACTAGGTATCCTGCTTTTTTTTTCCGAAGCCCATTGTAAAAGTTTATTAAGATGACCTTAGTTTTCTAGCCCAAAATCACTGTCCTCATAATCACCCACAAGCTTCTGTTGGGTGGTTGTATTACATTGTAACCTGTGCCTGTAGAATCTCTGGGTGGTTCTGGATGCAGTAGTCTTCTATTGCTCAAAGGTTTGTCCAGGCCATCATCACCAAAAACAGATGACTTCACAGCACTCTACCCACAGCAGAATTACATTGTACATTCTGATGAATGCAATGGTGCATCTCAGTTAAAACTATGATATGAAAGTCTAACTAGGCAGTGAAGTACATCTTAATAAGGATGTTTAGATGACACTGAATCAGTGCCATTCCTCCAGACCATCATTATTGAACCAAATATTTTAACTAGTCCTTCGAGTAATGGGTAATTAGTACAGAAGATACTTAGACCATCTGAAAATTGCAATTGCATACCATATGATACAAATATTTACAACATTTGTGAATGTATAATGGTTGCCTGATTTCGATTCACCTGGTCTTCATGCCTATAATGTAGGGTTCCATTTAATGCTAATGACTAGGACCGGATTTCATTCCCTTAGAAATTTGCCTTAGACATTTGTGTATTGTAGACAACTTTATTTGGGTCTTATAACATGGAGATAAAGGAGCAATTAAGGTTTAAGAGCAAAGACAGATATCAAAACTACGCAGAGGCTGCAATATTCCTAGGAAGCATGCAGACAACATTGGCCTGGTGGCCTTTAGCTATAGTCTGTATCTTTGTTTTTGTTTGCAATGGTCATAATTTTTTATGCTATCATGTACCCAGACACAAAGTAATAACATTTTAATTTGAAATTCGTTTAAAAATGTAATTTTCTCATAAATGTTATCTACCTTTTAAGAACGTTTGAGAAAAACAGATGTGAAATAACACTAAAACATGTCATCATCATAAATAGTTTATTTGGAAGTAAACATGAATTTCCATCACACAGATATCAATTCAACATAAAGATATACACTGAGGACACTAAAAACGAGAACAGTTGAAAATATTACTTTTACCATGTACTTCATGTGATCCTTGCTCAAGTAATTTTTACTAACTCCACTTCTCATCGTACAAATACAAATGTTATCAGAAATAGAGAAGCAATATTTGAATGCAGTCATTGGGTCGAACCTAACTTCTATCCAGCTACCATCACAGCTCTACTATAATCAAAGGATAATTCATCTTCTCCAAAGGAGTCTGAACCTCATGTAAACCTCAGCTATTGTCTTTGCTCTACATAGTGTTAGTACTGAACTGTAAAAGTACAGAAGGGCTACCATCTTTTTAATTTGAGAGGACGAGAACTATTTCAGACAGAAATGGATGCCTTAGTAGTCACATCATCTACCATTCCAATTTTATATTATTGATACAAAATAATGTCTTTGGTTAGTCTATACATCCTGCGATAATAATTAAACCATGCAAGTGTGCTTCATAATGGAACTGGCATTACCTTTCGTAAATGACCAGATAACATCTAAATGACAGCGGGAAACATGAAACAGACTATTCATTTAAACGATGTTATCACAGGTCAAAAATCATAATGTCTTGTGACTGTGACTCCGATAGTTTATTAACATCTTGATTATTTCCACAACATGTAAAGGTTGATTTTTACTATAATTGTCATACTACATATTTAATTTCCAAGACAGGGCAAGAGTACTTTCATGCTTGCTCAGTTTAACTGCAGAATCTGGTGTATTCTCCCAGTTACAGGAAAGTCACATCCCCTTTTCGCATATGGCTTTTAAAAGATGAATACCTCACAAACACACAGCTTTCCAATGTAAGCAATTACCAAGGGCTTGGCCTATTGGATGAATATCAAACTCGGGCCTTTAGGCATGTGTTTGACAATTGGTGATTCCTTAATTCACTATTTTGGCATTTAAGCCCTCATTATGACATTGACGGTATTGACCACCTACCGCCGTGGCGACGGACACCAAAAAACTGTTGCCTCGGCTACCTACTGTCTGCCATATTATGACTGTAGCCGGAATTCTGCCAGAAGGATGGCGGAATTCCGTTGCGGTCATGGCGGCGGACGGCAGTAAGGTGACTCTGCTGCCAGCAGCAGCCCCACACAAGTAGACCGCCGCAGACCGTATCATGACCCATGGTACAGCCTAGCGGTGTTCTGCTGGCGGACGCTGCTGCTGGCATCAGTGCCCCATCACGTCTCCTGCCAGAGGACCCACTCACAAAAGGTAAGTCGGGGGCTCCGACAGGGGACGGGGGTGGGAGGTGTTGTGTGTGTGGGGTTGTGTGGGTGTATGTTTGCATGTGCGTGCATGCAGGGTGTGTGCTGTGTGGAATGCGTGTGTGCATGCATGGGTGTGATTGTGCATGTATATTGTGTTGTGTTTATGCATGCTTGAATGTATTTATGTCTGTGTGTCTGGATGTGTGTGTGAATGGATATATGAATGTGTGGATGAATGTGGGTATGAGCATGTGTATGCATGTGTATGATGGTGCGTGAATGTGCGTGTATGTCGTGGGGGGTCTGGAGTGGGAGGGGGAGGGTGGGGAAGGACTCTGTGGAGGGGGAGGGGGCGGGAGAGACCCCTATCAGTGACAGGGAAGGGGTTCCCTGTCACTGATAGTACCTACCATCATGGTTTTCGTGGTGGTAAGGAAGCCACGAAAACCATGGTGGTAGGTGGGGTCATAATCCCGCGGGTGGGACAGTGATGGCCGCCTGGCTGGAGACTGAAGTCTCCAGCCCGGTGGCTGTTACTGACCTGGGGGACGGAGTGGTACATTGGTAGTCCAAACCGCCAATGTCATATTTTTAGAAAGAGTACCGCCAGCCTGTTGGCAGTACTCTTCTCCAAAATACTGCCATCCGCCAGGGTCAAAATGAGGGCCTTAATGTTTTTTATTATTGTTTATATTTTTTTGCATTTTCAAATGGTTTTCTTTTTTATTTGGGGTAGGTTGTATTACTACTGCATTGTAAACAAAAGATGTTGTGGGAAAGCAGTGTTGAATCGTATCACTTTGAACTAATATGAATGTTAAATTGGTACCTCCTTATTCTGCTTTAATTTAAAAAATATTGTTTACCTTTATGCAGGTCACTCAGCTAAAACACTCTTTGCATGTCCAATAAATAGAATTACAAATAAGGTGATGCTGACACCGTGCTTCAGTTTGTTGTATATAGTTAACTACTGCTATGTGAAAAGAAAATCGAAGCTTCCATATTTGAACCCATAGTAAAACATGTGTGAAAAAGATTTGTTTTTCCTGATGTACAGAACTCTTTTTATGTATTTTTTTAATTGTACATTTATTTTCTTGATAAAAATTCTAATATTATTTTCCATTCAACTTACAGGTCGGATTCTTAACCGATTCTCTAAAGATACAGCCATCATGGATGATCTACTACCGCTTACTATATTTGACTTCATACAGGTGTGTGCGTTAATAGTTCTCTCATGGGTTGTCACCCAGCGATGGATGCTTCTTAAATTAAATGGAAGTGTTGAACATGATTTAGGCAATTTCAGAGATCAGGCAAGTCAGTGGTCACGTGGAATTAAAATAATCCGTGTTTGGTCTACACAATGCAACAGGTAAAGACAAGAGTTGAGATTTGGCTGTTAGAATGATTCACACTTAGTCAAAACATCGTACTTTCCTTGGTTGGGTTGGGGTGAGTTATGGCTTCTCTATGAAAAAGTGAATAAGTAGCAGTGAAAGCGTTTCAATATATCTTTATACAGTTAAAATATGAATAATACTTTCAAGTACCATGGAAAGAGGTGCAAATCGGTTCAATTCTAAAATTAAATCACCCTTTCAAAGAATGACTTGCTGTAAGGCTGCCAAAGACTATTTACATGGAACATGATGAAAACCAAGAAGCAAAGCTGTTTCAGATCTAGTATTTATGTTTTTTGCCAGTGCGGCATCAAAAGTCTAGCAATGAACAGCCAGTGCTATGAAGTACGTATTTGGCCATTCCAGTATAAACAGATGTTCCTTAGTCCAGTAGGGAAGGAAGAAAGAGAAGCATACATATACATATTTTCTAATACTCAAATTGGAGAGTAGAATGATCCTAAAAAGGAGATTCCAGAAAGGTGTGGCTCTAAACACACTGTCAACTTCACTGTGTTTAAAGTACATGGCATTTGGAAAAAATGCCAACACGCCAGACATATCCTGTATCTTTTAGAGCTCTAAATTGGGAGCTCTTAAAAATGCAGCCATATTCAATGTTTTGTTGCTGGTATTTTGTGATGGGATGACATCCACCAGAGACAGAAATTGCATATTTACAAAGTTCAGATCACGTCAGCTCTAAAATAAATAAAATATATTTTCATTACCAATAATGATGCAAATGTTTATAACGTTGTGTAGAAGTAGACTGATACTTTTTTCTTAAGACAGAAAAGAATTAAAATGACCTAAATATTGAACAAGAAACAGAAGAAAGTTTGCCTTCATAATGCCACCCTAGATATCAATGTTGACTGTACTAAAATAATGCAGTAATGCATTTAGTGTAAAAGGCCTAGCAACACACACTAGTTACATTTGAAAACCAGAAAAGGGTTCAACATTAGTATCACCCATGCCATTGCTATATGAAAATCTACTGAAGGAGTGAACTGTTGCTACATAAGTCTTGTCAATGCTTGCATCAACTAAAAATATCCAATAAGGAAACTGTGCTCCCTAAAAATATTGATTGTAGAAAACATACAGGATTCACCAAACTAGAATAAGCCATAGTAAGAGCATAATGTGTGGGGTGGTGGCTTCATCTGATGAGGGCCAACTGGCTCTCGAAAAGGGTTAAAAATTAATTGAGTAAATTACAAAGAACAGTATTGAATGTACGATCAAATAAGTGTTGAGCCATTTAATAAGCCAGCCTTCTTTTCTGAATGAAATAAAACACAAAAAGTGAAGTAAGATCACATGAAAAAAGAATACATGCAACTTAGATGACAGAATAAGCTTTTATGCAGACAAACATAGGTCCAGGAGGGCCAAACAAGTCTGATTTTTGGGTTATCTACATAAGATAAATTTGCATTCAATACATGTAAATAGCAGGTGTTTATTCCGATCTAGCGCTGATTATACTTTTTTAATGATGCTATGCACAGTGTGTTGCATGGATGCTATTATTTTTCACTCCATTCCAAGATGTGCAGACATATAAAAATATTCACTTCATCTTGCTTGCTTTGTGTGACTTTACATTTAAGCAGTCATAACACAAATAAGACCATTTGTTTGCTATGAAATGATATGTAGATTGAGCAGCATGATGTATTGCTTCTAATAATTAATATACACCTAATATTTGAGCAGGAAAGTCTGAAACAAAGCTAGTAGACAATTAGATGGACCCATAACCTGTGGTGGTTGAGTAGAACAATTGGTTAATTTACTCGCAGAGTGACTGTGATATATGCCTGAAATAACTTTGTTTCAAAATGATTTGGCCGTCTTTTGCATGCTTTTTAACATACTGGGCATTTACTTTTCTTCTGCTCTTGCTACTTACATTCTGACACAAATGAAGTCTGCATAACAGTCTAGGGCACATATGCTTGTGTAGTTGGGCCACCAACTAGCCTTGCCTGACATTTGGCCTATCACATTCCTGTTGGCGTGCTCTATTTGAAAGTATTTCCAAAAGCTGAAATTACCTCCCCGAAAGAGCAGCATTCATTTGAATCTTGGGCATTACATGAAAACAATGAAATGGCTTAAAACCAATGTCTGGTACAGAACTTCTGCTTCAACGTTCCAATAGTTGTTTCAGTTACTCCCTGTTTATTTGAGAACATTCTACTCTTGGTGAGTGTAATAATCCATTATGGAGAAAGTAACCCCTGCCGTCCATGATAAGGATATTGCAAGTCACTGAGGAATTTCATAACCATATATCCTTTCTGAAGTAATGAAACTATGAGATGACTTGCAATGTCCTTATCATGTAATGCAGGGGCTACTCTACCCCATATAATACATGGCCACACCATCACCGTTCCCAGAGACCGCCTAATACCTTGCTGCATAGCTGTTTCATACAAAAGAGCAAACATGTTTGCAAACAGGAAGAATAAAAATAAAACTTCTAGTCTAAAATTATACACATCAACCTGTTAGATATTTGTCAAAATCAGATATTAGAAACCGTTCAATATACCACAGTTTGAAAAGAAAAAGCTGCTGTAGCTGTGAACGTGTAGAAACATGAATAAATATACTAGCTCTGCAAAAAATAAACATATTCTCTCTGTTTGTCACTGAAAGCTATTAAAATAGATCCTTAGAAAGAAAAGCAACGTTCCGTTTTCGCTGCTTTAACCAGTTGCTATAATTATACTACATGACCTAATCTGACTTTCACCTCAGCAGCTGGCTCTGGCCGCTGGCATTTTGACATAAGTGCTGAACTGTAATCACTTGTAATTGTCAAGTTCTGATGTCTTTTCTTCATAATCAGCAACTTGATGTGTCACAAGTCGCCGATTATAAAGAAATTAGTGACTGTCGCTTATACAAGGATTACAGAATCCCATATATTATAATAGTATTGAAGCTCGTCAGCCTCTTGCTATTACTGTTGCTAAAGGTACTGTCACTCGTAATAGGCCCTAACCTGTGGCTTTGGTCAATAACTCAGCTCAGGGCATTTAACAACCTTTTTAGCCCTCTGCAACCCGACAAGCTACAATGCTATATATTAGCAGAAGGCAGCAGTTGTCTACCTGGTTTACATCTAATGGAGAGCACTAACTATATCAAGCAGACATTAATATTGCTTACTGTGATAATATATATAGTTACACATTGATTTGTAACTTACTCTGCATACATGAGGTGTTATGCACATGTCTTGATTCAGGAATTAGTTCCTTTTCTTAAAGGCTTGCTTCGTCCACACAGTACACAATGCAGCCTAATATAAATTGAATGGTTTACCTTTAATTTGTTTCCTAATGGCTATCTATGTGTAACCATTTCATTAAATATATTGATAAATGAAAGAATACACTGGTCATCTAAATGTATTTTTTATGTTCCCACAGTTGGTACTAATTGTGATAGGAGCTATTACTGTAGTTTCACTTTTGGAGCCCTATATTTTCCTGGCAACAATACCTGTGATCATAGCCTTCATTTTACTGAGAGCCTACTTTCTCCACACATCTCAGCAACTGAAACAACTGGAATCCGAAGGTATGAACATGCATTATTTAAACCCGAAGCAATATGTGACAATCAAAGGTAAATGGCATCTTTTGGTCTCAATGGCAGTCATGTCATGATCACTGCAGATGGGCTCAATGACATCAATTTTAAGTACTGTTATAAGCAGGAAACATGCTTAATATCAGAATAAATACTGTATAATCTTTCACAAAGGTATAAACACAGGAAATAATGAGTAATATTCAATGTATTTTGCATATACAACTGAAGTCTCTAGAACATAAACGTAATTTATACAGCATGTGTGTATCATGAGCCTAGAAACAACTAAACATGATGGGGCTATAAGTAACTAGTTCAAAAGAAAGAGGACAGAGAAGGGAGATAAGGGATGCAGCATCAGTGGCACTGACCTACAGTAGAAAGGGAAGTATGCTGGGTGAGGGTCCAGGGAGGGTTAGGTTAGTGAGCAGAGTGGCAGAACTGTGGGTGGTATAGGAAGAGGTGGGAGTGGAACTCTTCAGGTGTCTTTCAGAATCTGGGTGGTTACCAGGTGCCAAGGTGTGACATGAACAGATGGGTTTTCTTTTCAACTCCTTCTGGAAGTGGAGAAGGGATACATGGTGGATCTGGACTGGTTTGGCATTTGGGATCATAGTAGGTGATAGGATGGGAATATCGTTGGCATGGTAAATGGGTGTGACCCCCTACCCTGAATGCTTGACTGCATGTGAAACTGGTATCCTAACTTTTGTTTGGACCTGGTATGCTTGCAGAGGCCACAACCTCTTCTGTCACCTGTGAGGTGCACCAAGTGCACCCTCCTACTGGGCACGGACCTAATGACACAGTTACGTACCTCTAACCTTCACTACTCAGAGTCATAATTTTCCTCGCCACAGTCCTGACTTAATGAGGGACTCTGTGGTTTGTGCACAGTATTCACCCATACAAGTGAAAACAAAAACCATTACAAGTGAAAACAAAAACCCACATGCCCTAAACAAAATGGCCCCTACAGGAAGTGATCACCTTCAGGCCTATATGGACTGGCCTGACATGTGTGCTTCCTGAACTATTAGCAGTAAAATATATTAACATTTATCTCCCCTCTTCTCTCAGGGATTGAAGGGAGGGAGTTTAAGACTATGGTTAGGATGAAAATGACGTGGAGTAATGAAGATTACCAGTAAATAACTGAGTCTTTACCTACTTTGTCCATCTTCCTAGCCACAGTAACAACTCAATAAGGGTGTACCAAAGCTGATGTATAAAAAAAGTGTTTGATCTCTGCAATCACGCTACAAAAGGTGTTTTTATTCAAGAACGAGTAAATAAATAAAACCATCATGATGTAACTCACTGGATCACTGAAACAACAGCTGAATCAAAAACAGAAGAGAATACATCTCCCATTCTAAGTTTACAATAGGCAATTCAAGTAAGATGGTTTGCTCAAGTTGCAGTTGAACATATGTTTTTTAGAAAAGAGAAGGGTTAGATTACTGATGTGTCAAAGAAATCACTGTATTGATCTAGCAATTCATTGTGGAAATAGTGGGAGGTTGACCTTTATTGCCCCTACCATAGTTGGCAAAACAAATCCATCTTCCGGAAGGAAGCTGTCCTTTGCAAACAGATTGTAAAAGCCCTGACTAGATCTAGAGAATGCTTTAAGAGCTCTTTCTCTGAGGAAGAGGCAGGAAAGAAAGCAGGGAACGTTAAATCATGAGATAGATAGAAAGCTGAAGAAACCTTCAGTATACATGCTGGGCTGGTCAAAGGATAACCTTACTGTGAAGTCTTAGATAAGGCTCATGACAATAAAGAGCCTCAATCTCACCTACCTTGTGTCTGAAGGAATGGCAACAAGGAAAAACAACTTTCCTTAAACTCGTTGTGTCTATCCTCCAGGCCTCCTGATATGGAAGAAGGGTGCAGAAGTTTCTAAAGAGGGCATCTTTGGGAGAAGCAAAGATGTGGAACCATGGAACTTCAAAATGATCTCTGATGTTTTGAAACACCCTAGGGTATAGAAGGAGGCAGAATGTGTGGCTCAGCAGATCTGCACTTCCATTCTCCCTCCTCAGAAGATATATCACCGCCAGGAACAGAAGGTTCTGCTCTGCCCACTTCTCTATCTGGCCCGACAGAGAGGCCAACAGAGGTATCTGGTTGCCCTGTAGATTATGCACATAGGCCCCTATATAATATCTATATCCTATATGTTCTGATCTCAGCTGCTTGGTTCATGATGTCTGGTGCAGAATGTAACAGGGCTTTGAGCACGGTTGCCTGTTCTTTCCAATTTGACAAATTCCTGGACTCTACCAGAAAGCATAGACTTTAATCTGAAAAGCTCCCCATTGTTGCTCCCCAACTCAAACTGCTTGCATCCATCAATATTGTGACTGGAAACAAGGGAGATAGAAGTATTCCCTTGCTGAGATTAAATTCAAGCCACCACTGCTAGTGGGGGAGATCTGAACTGGAGCATCAAAGTCCTGTGACACAGGGTTCCATTAAGACAGGAGGTGGTACACCAGGTGAAACAGGTGAAGGTGAGCCCAGGGAACCAGATACAAGGAGGCTGCCATATATCCCTGCACTCTCAGCCATTCCCTTGCTGGAGCCTCTTTCAAAATTATCAGATATCTGAGACATCAGCTTCTATTGATGGGCCAGAGGTAAAAATACCTTTCCCACTTTTGTGTTGAACAGGGCTCCAATAAATTGAAGCTCCTGAGATGGAGGCAGATGAGACTATCAGCCATGAGTTTCCAGGCACTTACAAACTAGCTGGACAGTTGGTAGCCCCTTTTAAAAAAGCTGAAATTAGCCAGTGTTCCGAGTATGGGAAAACCAACAGACCCAAGAACCAAGAAATGCAGGTTGCCACCAGTGGTGCCAAGTGAAAACTCTAGGAGCTGAAGAGAGGTCAAAAGAGAGAATATAGAATTTATAGTGGAGGCTGAAGGCACACAGTCTTGAAAACCTCTGAGAAGAAGGGTGCACAGGAATATGCAAGTAAGCATCTAGAAGATCTATTGATGATAAAAACATGTTTAGAGAGATATGATATTCTATGCATTCACCATCTTGAACTTTCGATGGGGGATGGACAAGTTCACTGTTTTTCGATCCAGGAGGGTTCACAATTTGTCTTTGCTCTTCTGAACTGAAAACTTCAGTGAATAGCAATCCTGCTCCTTCTTCTCCACTTGTCTGTGGGAGGAGTGCCTTGGCCACATCCGCTCACACGAAAGGAATGACTGGAAGTCTTTGTTGAACATGATTGGTAAAAAGCTCTATACAGTCCACAACGTCTACCCATCCCGGGAGGTCTGAGTGGCATAAGAAGCTTGTGATCTTCTGGCGATTTCTTACCCATGTCTTTCAGCTGGGAGCCAAAAAGCCTTTTAGCACGGTTAAATGGGAGATGGCTTATCAAAGATCAGCCTCCAAGGTTCTCATTCAGCTATGAGGTCTCACAAAGATGGCTGCACCAAAGGCCACAGCAGCAGAAAGGGAATCAAAGGTTATGTCAGATAACAATCTGATCTGCAGGTCTATGATCACCAGTTTGGATGTGCCATCTTTTCCTTCTTGCAAAACTTCTGCAAGGGCTTAAATTCATGCAGGAGTGACTGGACTATAAAAGTCTCATAGGCTCCTGTTGTGATTGGAAAAATTGCCGCTGAGTAGTATCTTTTAACTGCACCTTCAACCTTCTTGTTGAGTGGCTAAGGAAACACGCACGCTACCTAAACAAAAGCATCTGCTACAGCAGGCCACTGTATGATGACTTACAAAAATATAGAAACAAAAGAATAAAACAAACTTACTTGTGACTTGATTCTGAGTGGTCTGCAGAGAAACAAAATAAAGAGGAAACACATGTGAGGTCCCATCTATATAGAACCGAGGCTGGTCATTTCCTTTAGGGACCACATTGGTTAGGGCATGTGTGTTTTTGTTTGAATTTGTATGGGTGAATTCTGTGCACTAGACACAGAGTCAGGACCATGACAAGGAAGGCTGACATAGGTAATGTCTGAACCCTGGGTGCAGATAAAGCAGTAAAGGCAGCATACCATATTTTGTGAATCTTTAATGTGACCAGACTTTTTTTCTCTGTTTCCCATAAAATGCTGTCTACAGAACTCTTTCCTGTAAAGTTCATCTATTATGTGAACTCTGGAACCTTGCACTGACATTCTTTGTGCATGCCTTGTGTGTGTCTGTATGTACACACGCATTTATAGCAGTAGAACTCTGTGAGTCTGAGTACTTGGCCCAGTGGGATCCATTTTGAATGGCCTTGGTTTAGCAAGGCACATGATGGAGTTTGAGGACATATTCCCCAGAGGTCGAAAGTAAAGTGTTGCTCTGCTTGCATTCTGTTGGCTGGAGTGTGGAGATCCAAACAATAACATAGGAACATAGGGGAGGGAGGATAGTATGTTTCACTTAAACAAATTGATGAGGACATTCTTCGCAAATGCTGCTGATTAGGTCTTCTTGAGCACTGCCAATTGGTAAATTGTAGGGGTGGGTTGTGGGACTGCAGTTTCTGTTGTTCAAGGGTAGGATGTTTCTAGAGAAGGCCTGCCATTTTGCATGTTCCTGATTGTTGCTTCAGGAAGGGCTGATAAAAGCCAGGTGCAGAGACCTCACACTACATTATGCTCTTGTTTTGGATATTCCTACTTGGAGCCAGCACCATTGGTACCTGCTGTGAGAGCTGTCACCTTATATAAAGGCTTTGTCTGAGGAACAGCCAGAGAATGACTTTTCAAAGGAAAAACAATTTAAACCAGTCCTGAAGTGTTAGACAGTGAATTCATATCCCATATCTGGAAAAAACTGTAAAACTGGGGAAACAGGGCTAGTGACTGACTGACAGTTAATGTCCTACAGGTGAGGGGACATCTCCTGAAGACTGCAGTGTATGCTGGAGGTGCTGTGGTAACTCCTAGTGCCTGGAAGCTTACATGCCTACTTAGAGAGGTAAGGAGAGGACCTGTCTCTGCAGGAGGAGAGACTGTCCAGGAGGAGAAGGCCAACATGTTAATGATGTGAGGAACACTCAGAGAAAAGCTGATTACAACAGAGTGTGAAGCCTGGAGCAGCCTGTGCTCTGAAGGGTTTCCCCGGTCTCTGTGTGTGTGTCTTGCTGTGAACTGTACAAAGACTTTGAACAAGCATCACTGTGTCATTCTGTAATCCACCATGAGCTCAAGAGATTGGTGCTGCAGTTGCCAACATTAGTAAGAGGAGCTAAGTCACCACTAAAGCAAAAGTCATGATCGGCCCGGAGGTCACAACTGCAGAAAACACACTATAATGGATGACTTGAAGACTGCAACTCTTGTAATTGAGAGCCTGTCTTCACTCAACTGGTAAGGCAACAAATACCATAAGTGGGTACTGCTGACTGGCCTGTCATACTGACTCCATTCAGTGGCCCCTGTTCCAATGCTAGGTTGCAGACACAGCCAAGAGAGAAAAGAAGGTGCCTCTGTGAGGGTAGGTAATAAACTGCACCCACTGCACTGATAGAGCTGCAACTTGACCCAGCTTGTGACAGTAGTAGTTTGAGACACTAGAACACACAGAAGAATCTGCAGTGTGGACATAAGGCTCTTGTCTGAGTGAATTGAAGGGATGAAAGGGATGAAAGATGTTGAACTGAGTTGCACATTTGATAAGTAGGTTAACTTAAAATAATCTGCACCTGTGCCTAATGAATGCCTATGCCCACATCCTACCGGGGACTGTAGCTAGTAGAAATCACTATCGCAGAAGAAAGCATTGGAAGAGTGGTGCAGAGCCTCACTGAAGATTTTGACTTGGATTACAATAATGTAATTGCAGTTCCCATTTATCTATGTAGTACTTCATTTTTCTGTGAGATTAAAATACTTTCTGTTAATTGAAAGATAATCACTGGGCTAGACAATATGTTATTTTGTCGCTTGGTTGAATTTTGAGTTCTGAATTCTGGTCCCCCATATTACCTCCATGAAAAGCCTTAGGCCCTCATGACGACTTTGGTGGCCTTTTCCAAAGACCACCGCAGCCAGAGGACAGCCAGTGCTGGCGGTCTGCTGACCGCCGTATTTTGAGTCTTTAGAGGACTTCCACCTGGCCAACGGAGTTGAAGAGGTGGGTGCATCGCCAGCACTGCCACACCAGGAAGAGTTCGCCCGCCGGTGGCGTCTTGCTGACGTGGTAGTGCTGGCGGTGCAAAACCACCATGACCCATCCCCTCTCGGATGACCAGATCACTGGAAAAGCTAAGGTGATTGTCTGAAAGGGGAGGGGACGTTGGGGGCATGTGTGTGGTGTATGCGTGTATGTGTGCAAATGGGGGTGTATGAGTGCATGTTTGTGAGCGAGTGAGTGGGGGTGTAAGTGAATGGATGAGGGGGGTGCCTATGTGTAAGTGCAAGTGTGTGAATGAATGTGTACGGTTGGGGGTGTTTGTGGGTGCATGTATGCAGTGCATGGGGGGTGTCTGTGTGTGCGTGTCTGCGTGTGTGAGTGTGTGAGTGCCTGAGTGCGAGTATGCAGAAGAGGGAGGGGGATGTATTATGAGTGCAAGTATGCAGAAAGGGAGGGGGGTTGTGAACATGTGTGTTTGCGATTGAATGTGAATGTTTGTGTGCGTGGGAATGGGGGGGTTCTCACTCATGCTACTCTGAGAGTGAAGGGTAAAAAGGGTTGTATTTGGCCTAGTTTGCAGAGCCATAGTGAGACGGCCCATAGGACACCAGTAGCAAGCAAGCTCAACCATCATGTTTGGGGCCCAGTAACTTCTGTCTTCCCTGTGGTCCCTGGACAGAGTTTGACAGAAGACACTTCAAAGGCAAAAAATGTAAAAATGAGTCATTAATGAAATTTTTAATTACACTAGCGAAGTTCCGAAATTTTGCATTATGAGAAATTAATAAAATGTCTTCAAATTACGCAGTCGTATTACACATTAAGCAACTTTGTGTCTTTTTGCCCAAGCATCCATTTCTCATTAAAAAGTCCTGCGAGGTACCACTGTTCTGATCTGTATAGGAAATGTCTTACCAAGAACCATTTTCTACTCCAACTAGTGTAATGCCAGTGTCCCAGAAGACATTTTTAAACGAGGAGCAAACTTGGGTATGCAAATGTCTGTGATATAAAGACTGAGCTCTGGGGGGTGTAATTATATGAAATTTTCATGGACTATACCTGCTGTGGGAACTGTGCGTAAGCTCAACAAATGGACCTCTGCCCTTTCTATAGTTATTAGTGTCTTCATATAGGAGATGGTTCTCAAAGGTTGGGACAAAAAGTTGTAATCTCTGTTAAAAAATGTGATGATGTCATCATGTCACTGGTGCTATCATAGCCCTGTGGCGATGCCATCCATTAGATAAAGCTATGACATGAAATCATTTCCCTCCCTCTTTTTCTTGTCAGTTTCTCTAATACTTCGAAGGGAAGGGAGTGGGGATCTATTTACCTCTTTCCTATTGACCTCCCAGACTTCTGCCATAAAAAGTAGAGACTATGGATATTTAGGCCTTTCTTGATTTGAGGATTCATAATGTCCGGGTGAATTGCAGGGAACAGGTGAATCACAACAGCCAGTACTAACTCATAACTACTCAAATTTGCATGAGTGAGCAAGTCCTTTACAAGACTTTCTTAGCTTTGCAGCCAACTTTCAATGTTTTGTGTAAGTTAAATGACGTACATTGGTATATTGAGCATGAAGTGACATTGTGTTTTCTTAAATCCAACTTTCTGTACAGCTCGAAGCCCAATTTTCACACACCTCATCACCACGTTGAAAGGGTTGTGGACTCTGAGAGCTTTTGGGAGGCAGCCTTATTTTGAAACCCTCTTTCACAAAGCCCTGAATTTACACACGGCGAACTGGTTTCTGTACCTCTCCACCCTGCGCTGGTTCCAGATGAGGATAGAAATGATCTTTGTTATCTTCTTTAGTGCTGTGACCTTCATATCCATTGCAACAACAGGTAATACACTCATCAATCCTAAAGTTTTCACAAATTGAAGATGGGGAAACCATTGTGGTCAATGCTTTTATTCAAAATATCTAATTGTTGCCCAGGAAAAAAAAAACATCATAACCTACCTTTTGGATGGGGAGCGTTTGGAAATGCGGAAGGGGTGGAAAATGAGAGGATGATGGAAAATATGCAGCTGCGTTCTAACGTTCATGCTTTAGGAAGAAACCGAGCAATTAAAGTGGGATGCGCTAGTGATCATCTACACAATGGGCTCCTTTCTTTTCTTGATTTCAATGTTAAAGGAAATAGCTCAGTACCAGTAGGATCTGAATACCGTCCGCTTGTGTACAGGATTAACCCAAGAGATCAATATGCTTATGTTAAGGGAAAGTCGTGTCACTTCAAGATCACGGGGATTGCAAGCAGGCTACCTAATTTTTGAGTGAGAACAGTTTATAAATTTAGAGACAAACCTGTCTTTGTATTTTAACCTCTAAAAGGACCTTGTCTGACACACTTAAATGCGGGTTTGTGTTACGAGATTTGATCTAGAGTATTTACTTCCTTATGCAGAAGCTTAGGTAGAAATCGAACATTGGAAGTATAGTCCCCATACAGTACGTGCCATTTAAATATAGGCGGTAGAAAATTCTTTGATATCACTCCATCACCACTTCCAGGTGTATTAATAGCAACAAGTTACAAATAAGAAATATCCCTTCTTAAAAATAGATGATGACTAATCTATTTGTGTGTTGCATCACGGCTGCAGCAATAAGGAGATTATTTCCAAACACCAAGGCAGGTGAAAAAGCAATCTCGGTGGTGGAGTGCCTATGCTCTTTGCTCATTTATTAGAAACATGGGTGCAATAATAGTTTATAATAATATTACAGTCATTAGTGCTTTAGTATCTAAAACACAAAGAGACTAAGAGCACTTTTCTCCCTTTTGAAAAAAACTGCAAATGCAAAAATTGCACTTTATATGACATTTAAAAAAAATATAGGTCTCGATATCGTAAATTATACTTGATAAATATATCCTTCCTTCAGGCGATGGTGAAAGCAGAGTTGGCATTGTTCTCACTCTGGCCATGAACATCATGAACACTTTGCAATGGGCCGTGAACTCCAGTATAGACGTAGACAGCCTGGTAAGTCAAAAAAACATTCCTATAATTTCTATTCATGCTATGTTTCGCCAAGACGCAGTTTAATTTTATCGACTGCTCGACTAATATATTCATAATTCACAGATTTGAAATTTTCCAAATGAATAGAACCTATATCATAAGAGCATCCTTCTTCACCGAACACTTCTTATGCTCCGATTCACCCCTAAAGAGACACACACGTGCCATACTTGCGAACACGCTAGAGCAAGCAGTGAACGGAGCAGGAATAAATGGTCAAAATTCTTTACCTGGGTGCACTGCAGCGTAAACAAGGTTGCAATCAGGCCTTGGCGAGTGTTGATAACGAGCCACAAAGCAACCTATTTACATCCTAGCAGGTCTATACAGTTTTCTTTTGTGGTCTAGAGAATTTAATAAAGGAAACAGAGCCTCTCGAAATTTCAAGGACATTCTAGACAGTGCTGAAATCTTCCAACGCATTAGCTCTAGAACAACTGAAAAAACTAAGTTGTAGACATTTTTGTACGGATCCATTACAATTCCGAACAATACAAGAAGATGAGCTGGAAGATCGGAGGATAATAGTTCTAAACAATTTTGATTCTGTACCTGATCATACTTATTCAGCTGACGTAATTAGTAAAATAGTGGCCCAGGTACATGTTGAATAACATGGAACATATAGGGGATCCCAGAGGGACCCAAAAATAGGATAAGCAAGGAAAACGTATTTTGAGATGAAGAGTCCCAAATTCACCCTCTGTAATCTGACTGTGAGGAATTACTGGGTCCAATTTATGGTTGGTAAATCAGCATGAATAAGTGATCATTGATAATGGACTCTGTGATTCTAAAAACCCAATAGTGCAGTTTCAGTCCATTGTTCAGGCCAGAAACCAGATTGCATATTTTGAAGTTTTGTTATGGCAATTGTATTCACACTTTTCTCTACGAGATTTCCCTTTTACAACGCACATTGTCACTAAATTCACAATTTTCATGCAAAAGTGGAGGAAGTCTGAAACTTCCTATCTTTGTGAAGTTGCTAAGGGCCAGATGTAGGAAAGGTTTAGCGACTCGCAAACGGCGAAAAACGCCGTTTGCGAGTCGCTAAACCCCATCTGGTATGTAGAAATGCATTTTGCGAGTCGGAACCGACTCGCAAAATGCATTTCCGAGTCGCTAATAGGAAGGGGTGTTCCCTTCCTATTTGCGAGTCGCAGTGGTATGCAATTCCATTTGTCGCAAATGGACTCGCAGTTACCATCCACTTGAAGTGGATGGTAACCCACTCGCAAATGGGAAGGGGTCCCCATAGGACCCCTTCCCCTTTGTGACTGGACCCAAAAATTATTTTTCAGAGCAGGCAGTGGTCCAATGGACCACTACCTGCCCTGAAAAATACCGAAACTAAAGGTTTCGGTTTATTTTTCAAAGTGCAGCTCGTTTTCCTTTAAGGAAAACGGGTTGCACTTTGAAAAAAAAAAAAACTGCTTTATTTAACAGCAGTCACGGACATTGAGGTCTGCTGTTCCCAGCAGGCCTCCATCCCCGTGAGTGCCCTGAGTCGCTATGGGGTCGCAAATTGCGACCCACCTCATTAATATTAAGGAGGTGGGTCTTTGCGACCCCATAGCGACTCGCAGAAGGTGTCTGAGACACCTTTCTGCATCCCAAATTGACACTCGCAATTTGCGAGTCGCAGGGACTCGCAAATTGCAAGCCGCAATTTGGGACTTTCCTACATCTGGCCCTGAATGTTTCACAGAAGATCACAACGATTGCGAAAATACATTCAAACTTTGCACCCTCATGTAATGTGCTCCATGTGAAAAACAAAGTATAAGCCATGTTTTCTGATTTCAGTATCATGCTGATAAATATTTCTAGGAAATCAGTCGTGAATAAATAAATGCACAGTCTTCCTCGTCTCTCGCAAAATCTACAATCTGGTTTCTGACCTTGACAATGGACTGAAACTGCACAATTGTGTATTTAGAATCACAGAGTCCATTATGATAGACTGATCTCACTTATTCATGCTACAAGGTGTTTTCTTATTATCTTTGTGCAACACCTCACTGTAGTAGTCTTGAAAAAACTGGTTTAAGTGACAACAGTGTAAAGAGCTACCATTTCAGCCCCTTCCCAATAATATTGATAGAATATCCATGGTAGCAGTGACAAAAGAATATAATACTTTGTTTATAATAATAGCACGGCTGTATAAAATTGAAACTTCGTGTGCATTTTCTTTGTGCGAATGGTTTTAGCAAAAACATAAGATTGTTTTTGATTAAAAGAGGTCCGTACTTATCTGTTGTACCTAAAACACAAGGATGAAAAAGAAAGTCTTGCAAGAAGGTGTTTGAAAACTGTAATTACTGGATAAATGTCCGTGCTGCGTCGGGCTGGAGCTGTGTACACAACTAAGAACTAACCAAAAGTAGCTTATAGTTTATCCACTGAGCTTATCACCGTCAAGATATAAAATAAGTACAAATGTATATTGTACACTGATTTACATGTTTTCTTTTTGGCCAATGTTTATGTTACGTGTATTATGTTGAAAGTTACTTGGGGCCTGATGTATTTTGCAGTTGCAAAAGCCGAATGTAGCCATTTGTGACCTCAAAATGACCTTGTACAATGTACCATCCCTATTTTGAGACTCAGTATCCTGTTACCGACTCGCAAATTAGGGATTGCGACACGCAATTAAGAAGCAGCGTTCCAAGGGCGTCTCTTCCTAATTGCGACTCACAGGCCCATGTATGATTGTTTTGTGACCGTGAAAGCGGTTGCAAAACAATTGCAGTTAACACAAATTTTAAATTGGTGTTAACCCATTTGCAAATGGGAAGGGGTCCCCAGGAGACCCCTTCCCCTTTGTGAATGGTAGCGAAAATGTTTTTTCAGAGCAGGCAGTGGTCCCGTAAACCACTGCCTACTCTGAAAAAATGAAAAGAAAACTTTTCATTTCTATTTTTGAAATGCATCCCATTTAACTTTAAGATAAAACGGCTTTAAAAATAAATAAATAAATAACTGCTTCATTGAAAAAGCAGCCAGAGACATGATGGTCAGCTGACACCAGCAGGCCAGCAGGCCACCATCCCTGTGAGTGCAGCCATTCACAAATGGGTTGCAAATTGTGACCTGCCTCATGAACATTAATGAGGCAGGTCCCTGGGAATCGCTAACAGTGTCTCAGACACTGTTGTACATTACAGCTTGCAAAAAAATGCCAATTGTAAGTCTCACTTTGTAATGGTCGTACATCGGGCCCTAGATCTGATTCCTTTCTGTCCGCTCCCTTCATGCCAAGTAAAATGACACATTATATGAAGGAAACATCAATTTTTTTTAAATATGCTTTTTATTGAGATTAGTAAGTATAAGAAAGAAGAAATACAGGGAAAAACAGCATAGGATGATACAACCATTGAAGGCATGAATAATAGCATTTAATACTAGACTTAGCAAGTGATACATGTGGTATAATGAACAATGGAAGTCCCTGTAAAGCAAGACTCATGATTAAAAAACATAACAACAAATACCATTAGATAAACAAGAAATGCTTTGGGCCGGAAGGGGCAAGGGTGTTGATGTGGAGTGAAATATTCAGGGCGAGGTGTGGCAAGGGAACATCTTTCAGGGATGGAAGAGAGACAGCGTGCCGCCCTTACCAAGGCTCAGCTGATGTGTAGGAGTGTGGAGAGGGTGTGTGCCCAGGGAGATCACAGAGAGTCAACTTAAGAGGTGGAGCTCGAAGTCTGTTCAACTGGAGTGGTGAGTTGTTGGAAATGAGAGAGTAGGGTGTCCCATGCAGGGGATATGGGACGCCTGGCCTCCTCATAATGGAGAGCTGTACCCTCAGTGGTCCCCCACTTTCATACCGCCCCATACCATGCCTCCACTGGTGGGCCGTGGGTGCCTTCCAATGTGAAGTAACTATTCGTTTAGCTCAAATTGAGGCCCAACTAGTGAATCATGTATGAACCACATGATGTTTCTTGCATTTAAAAATGCCTAAGGTGCAGGCCTCCAAGGTGACAAGATCAGTGAGTTCAGTGATGCCTCATAGGATGGTGTGTATATTCTGCCAAAAGGAATGAATAGAAGGGCACAACCACAACATATGTTGGAGATCTGCCTTGTCCGATCTATGATGGGGGCAGGCCAGATTCACTGTAGGGAAGTATTTGTTGAGTTGCGCTGGGGTGGGGTAGGCCTGGTGAAAAAATATGAAACTGTATGTTTTTAAATCTCAAGTTTCTCAAGACGCTGTGTGGGAATGCCAGTGTCCGAGCCCATTCCTTATCATTGAACACCCTCTGAATGGCGTCCTCCCACTTAGTACAGAGGAGACCTAATGAAATACCAGTCTGGCAACAAAGTGCTCTATAGAGCCATGTGATCAAATGTCAACCAGTGCCAAAAGGAAGCAGGTTCTGTAGCATATTATGAGTGGGGGAGTTCCTCATCTCGTGTTCTCCAGAAACTATAGCAAATGTTATGGAGGTGGCAACAGGTGAGGAATTGGTCAGCTGGAAGGTCAAAGTCCATCTGAAGCTGGGAAAAAGAAAGGAGATGGCCGTCTGAAAAAAGATCCCCACCATGACAAGTAAACAATCCTGCCAGGCACGTAATGTCCTGGCAGAATATGAACCTGGACAGTGTGGGAAGCCCACTAGAGAGAATCCAGAAGCATATGGGGAGAACATGTTCAGTAAGAGTATGTAGCCTTTGGGGACACTTACATGCTACATGTACTTGGAACAACTGGGAAAGGCGGGGTAATGGGTGCAGGAGTATATGGTTCCTGATAACAGCAGCAGTGAGTGGGGGGAGTGATGACAAGTTTCACCAATATTTCAACCTGCTATCCACCTTGCTACCCATTGTAACTTAGCTACCAGGAAGTACAGCTCAAATGAGGGAGCTCCTAGCCCGCCCTCATCAGGCGGTAATTGCAGCTTGCGGAAAGCAATCCCGTGGCACCGCTTCCCCAAATTAATTTGATAAGCAAATATTCAAGATCTTTAAAAAAAGTAAACATTCTTAAACCTCTACTGTATTGTATTGCAATACCAGGATTGCCACTAACTGATTAAAGCGGGAGGGTCGAGGAGTAGTTCAGCTCAGACTTCATGTGGCTTAGAACTGAAAGATGTTATCTGTAACTCTAATGCTATTTTTAAGGTTGATTTGGTTTGAACTAACCATACTAGCTACACACATAGATACATTTATATAAGAACAATACAAACATCATGGTATCATATTATACAATCCTGAATCTCAATAGTACTTAAGCAAAACTTTGTTCATACTTGCATTTAGAGCAGCTCTCTGATGATTTTGAATAATTTAAAATATATGGTGCATCTTCAAACACCACACTTCCAGAGAAGTCCAATAATTGGTGTATTCTCTCCTTCCTCTCATCTTCCAAATGGTTGCACGCAAGCTTTATATGGGATTAGCTAATCTAAAGGAACCCCACCTATCCTCCAATCGGATGCAATATACTTGGACCCGAGACAATATTCTTCAAGTTTCATCTATCACAGTTTTCTATAAAGGAGACAGTGATATTTCGATCCCATTTAGTAATGTTATCTATCCAAGATAGACAACTTTTGCAGATGAGCTGTGGCACAGGTTCTACACTGTGCATCTAATGCTTTTTTCCTTGCTCTTGAAATGAGACATGTTGGTCACAACATGGCTGAGAAGAAGTCCTCAAATGCTGAGTCCACATAATACATGACACATGCCTCATTGTGGGATGCCTCACAATCCGTGATGTAACTTAGTATGGACCCTGGAGCAGCTTTTTTGATGTGATTCCAATGCATCATTATAAGTAATTCATCCATTACCTTCGACATTCTCATTTCCAGTTCCAGTAATATGATTTATGAAGTTTTGGAATTGAACCGCTTAATCCCAGGGTCTTCCTCCAAATGCCCTTGTTTGTGGGATCAGGGTTGACCACAACTTTGGATCAACAGTGTTGCAAAGGGAATAAAGTGCAACTGCTTGGTAGCATATTCTAATAAAGAAGGCCCAAAAGGAAGACCAGTGTACCTCTAAAGCAAATCAAGGTTGTTGGGACATTCTTCATTATAGCTTTAATGTCCTCTAACTTCCAAGTTAGGACATAATCACATGCAAAACCTCAGGTATTTGTATACAAGGGGTAAATCGAGGGAACTGTCATTGAGGTAGCCACCGCCGTAGCTCCTTGGAGTAGAATCTGCTATTACCCGATACACCATGTAGAAGAATAAAATGACGGAATGACCTTTAGCAATGCAATCTCATTTTTCATTTTCATTTACTTCCACTCTAGTGCTCTATAAATTAAATCAAAGACAATTTTAAAGTACTTGAAAAAGCAAGTCAGTGGTAAAATGTTCTTCTCATTTGCTGCCCTAGCCAAGTATGCTAACATTGTACAGCTTTGGAAGCTTGAAAAGGTATCCCTGAGTCATGTGTAAGTGATAGGAATCAAGTTAATTTCTTCTATCCATGCTAGAAACCACTTGTCAAATTCCTTGGCAAAGACTACTTAACAGGATGATCATTGAAAATAGTATATGGTACTGGAGTTGCTCAGGAATAAGGCCCTAATTTAGAGATTGGCAGGCGGAGAGGTGGAGTATGTACATTGGCCATCCTGATGGACAACGGCCCATTAAATTTAGAGATCACCCAAGGGCCAATGGTGATCTCTGTACCTTTAGAAACCAACATCAAGAAGGTACCTCGGAAAGTACAGAAAGTTAGATGGGTGACTGCCATCCAATTTAACACTATCCACTAAACATTTGGGGCCTGATTTAGAGTTTGACAGATGGGTTACTCCATCACAAATGTGACGGTTATCCCATCCGCCGTATTACAATGTCCATGGAATATCATAGAATCAAAGGATGGGATATCAGTCATGTTTGTGACGGAGTAAATCAGGCCCTTACTCTCTTCAAAATAAACTTCTTAAGCGGGAGTTTGTTCTGGAAAAGCAAATAACTAATAACCCCCACACAATGGAAGTTATTTTCAGGGTGCAGGGGTCATTATTTCATTTTTTCTGGCAGTGATAGGTATAAAAAAGGCATCAGACCCTCTGCCCTTCAATAGGTTGGGCAGTGGCTTTACTCTGACAGCCAGCACTTTGTCAGGCTGTTAGAGAAGGATTTATGTCGATATAGCCAAAGGGGGCAATGCCAAAGGATAGCTGATGATGCACCCAACTCATAATTGAGACTGTGGACCAAGGGTTTGGTATACAGTGTACACCATCACATTTTGACAATGCACATAGTCTGCCAAACTCTAAATCAGGCCCAGACTTCCTAAGGTATCGGGAACAGAACATCCAAGTTTCCAGCACTAATTAGGTACATAGGAGCGAATTAAAACTTGTCCTGTCTAATTTAATGAAATTTCAGAATCAAGACACTTGACCAGCCATGTGGCCTGAATGACTTAGAAAATTTAGTTCTGTTCCAGACCAGGCTAGAGAGAACCGCACCTCTGGGAATGCTGGATCTTTAATCTGGGGAAGATAAATGTCCTTAAGTTCAAGAGTTCAAGCACCTTCCCTTGTTGATATTAATTATTTTGTTTGTTTATTTAGACATGGTGTTCAAAATAATGATGAATTGGGATCCAGCCCGAGGAACTACCAGAGGCTGAGATTAATTCACGCATTCTATCCATCACTTGTTTTGCATAATTTAGTGTGTCACCCTAAGTGGGCCAGGTATGCCCAGGCATAGGTCCTGTGCACAATGTGTCACTGGAACCAAGTTGTAACCAGCTGATGAACACATAACTAAGGTGAAACCAGTCCTGGGTTGCCTGTTTTCTGGTTCAAGGAGGACCTGTCTTGGCAGTTTGAGCTGAACTGTTCCGATTGGGGCAAGGTCAAGACTGATTTGCATATGGCTGGGCTCAAACTGAGGTGATATGGCGGATTAGGATTTGGCCTGAGTAATTACCAGTGGCTGAGATTAATTTGAGCATTCCATCCATCACTTTTTTGTATACTTTAGTGTGTCGCACTAAGTGAGACGAGAATGCCCAGACATGAGTCCCTTGTACACTGTGTCACTAAAAGCAAACTGTACCCTGTTGATGAGCCCATATCTAGGGCAAAACCAATCCTGGGTTGCTTTTGTTCAGGATTCAGGGAGGATCTAGTTTGACAGCTCGGGTTGGACTGTTCCGACTCAAGCAGGGTCAAGACTGATTTGTATATTGCTGGTTCCAAACTTAGATGACATGGTTTGCAAAATAACAATGGATTAGGAAACGGTCCAAGTAATTACCTGTGGCTGAGATTAATTCAAGCATTTCATCCATATCTTTTTTTGTATACTTTAATTTAATGTGTAATTTAATGTGTCATCCTAAGTGGGATGGTATGCCCAGATGTGGGTCCTGTGCACACTGCGGGCTGATTATGAGTTTGGCAGTCAGAAGAATCAGAGTGCCAAACTCCCAATGAGGAGACTCCCACGGTGCTAATGGGCTTCCCACTGGCCCCTTTACGAGTTTTTCATTGGGCTGACCAGTGTCAGCCCAGTGAAAAAACATGCTGTGGCATTGGACTCGGCTTCATTTGGAGCCGAGTACAATGCCATTGCACAGGGGGTCAGACCAGCACCCTCAGAATGTGCACTGTCTGCAAAGCAGACAGGGCACATTGCAAGAATGCTGGGGAGGAGGGCCTCTGCTCTGCCCATGCTGCAGGCATAGACATTGCAGGAGCCCCCATGTGGCACCCTGCATTTGTTCTCTGCCAGCCTTTTCATGGCTGTTGAACTGCCATGAAAAGGCTGGCGGGCGACATTGTTGTAATCAGCACCACTGCGCTGACTTCAGTGCTGACATGGCTGATTACAACCACGACCACTGTCATCCTGTTGGGATCAAAGATCCTGGCAAAAACAGTGGTCTTTTGGTGGTCTGACCGCCAGGGTCATAATGTGGCTGTTACACTGCCACAGCTGCAATGGTCCGACCACCAAGGATAGTCTGATGGTTTTGAGAGCCCGCCAGACTCATAATAGGGCCCTATGTAACTGCAACCAGGCTGATGAGCCCATATCTAGGGCAAAAGAGGTCCTGGGTTGCTTGTGCTCCGGTTCTGCGAGGACCTAGCTTTGCAGCTTGGATTGGGGTGTTCCAAATGGAGCAGGGTCAAGACTGATTTGCATATACCTTGGTCCAAACAGGGGTGACATTGTGTGCAAAATAATGATGGATTGGGATGTGGCCTGAGTAATTACCAGTTGCTGGGATTAATTCAAGAATTCCATCTATCACTTTTTTGTATACTTTATTGTGTCACCCAACGTCGGTTGGGTATGCCCGGATGTGGGTCCTATGCACACTGTGTGACTGGAACCAATCTGTACTCGGCCCATAATTAGGGCAAAACCAGTCCTAGGGTGGCTGTGTTCCGTTTCAGGATGGACCTGGCCTGTGAGTTCGGGCTGGACTGTTCCAACTGGAGCAGGGTCGAGAATGATTTGTATAAAGCTGGGTCCAAACTGAGGTGACATGGTGTGTAAAATTACAATGGATTGGGATGTCCTGAGTAATTAACAGTGGCTGATATTAATTCAAGCGTTCAATCCATCTTTTTTTTTGTGTACTTCACTATTGCATTTGTTGCACAGATCTTCTGAATCTGGTATTGTTTTTGTGAAGTGTATATTTATTCCATGGTATTGAATAAGTGGACTCATGTTTCACATGGGCTATGAGTTGCTTTCTCAAAGATAAGGGTCTTTAAACATGCCCACTATCGTTTAGTATATTTGTAAAGGTCTCTGTATACGTCCCTGTTAAAGAGCATTGGTGATCCTGTTCTGCTACTCTCTGTAGAAGTCAACATTTGTCTGTCAAGAGCTGTCCTGTGACTCTGTAGTTTGTGAATGTGGGAAGAGGTTTTTTTTTTTTGTAAAGATGTATGGTACAGTTTAAGGTGAAGTGTTTTACATGGGCTGTAAATAAGACCAGTTGCTTTTAGGGCTGTAATACACAAATAGGAGACATGTACACATTTTAGTTAATTTAAACTCAAGAACTACAAGTGTTACCCAGAAATAGCATGAGTACCTCCTACTGAAACTGTATAGATATTGCAAACACAGTGTGAAAATGAAAAACAAAATAGCTTGAAAGTATGTGTACCTATGATATAGTGAGACATACTAAGTTGGCTCATCTACAATTTGACAGACAGAGGGTAATCCTTCCAAATAGCAGAGGACATTGCCTTTGCCATCCTGGTGGACTTCTGACCAACAAATTTAGAGCTGTCTGCAGGTCATGTGGATAACTCTGTACATTGACAGGAACCGCAGTCACATTGATTCCTGTCATTTTATTAAACGTTTGATGATACCTTCAGGCATGACTGCCGGCTGTCAAACTTTTTTTAACGCTTTTTGTTTTGTTACAACAAACTCCCAAAGCCAGAGTTTGTTTTAGAAAAACAATAAAAAAAAACAAATGCCCTCTTACTCTGGGGAGTTTCTCCCAGGGTGTAGGGGGTCATTATGTTTTTTTTCCTGCCCTTTACCCCTAGGTCTTCCTGGTGGTGATGGACAGGAAAAAAAAGCTTTACACCCCCCCACCCTAAATTAGGTGGATGGTGAAAGGTTGTTCTTCCGACGGCCTCTAGTATGTTCGGCTATTGGAGGAAGTATTCTTCTGACAGAAACGAGGAGGGCTCTTTGTTTTTGAGACAGATTACCCTTTTCACCAAACTCTAATTCAGGCCCTAGGGGTCTCCAATTGGAAGATTTTGTCATAGTATTTCAATAATATTATCTATGTATACACCATTATTTATGAATTTGCAGTGCAGTAATTGTGGTTTTAAAAAGCATACACTTGCTAAGTATTCTGTAGAAGACAGTGCTTTCCAAAAAACAGAAACATCGCATACACAAGCAATGTTTTTTCAGATTTTTTTGTTTTGTGCAAATTAGGCCTTTAGTAAAGGTTAGTGTGGCCTAATATGTTTGTAAAGGTCTCTCCTAATTTTCCTGTTAGCCAGTATTGATGAATGCATACTGCCAAAGTCTACAGTAGCTGGCAGCGTCATGTCTGGAGCCATCCCATGAATTTGTACTTTGTGAGTGCAGGCAGAGATTAAATTTAGTAGATTATTGATTTAAGATGTTTTCATTTGATATTGGAGCCACTCCCAGGTATGGATCAAGATCAAGAACCACCCTATTCAAAAGAGAACAATTTAAAAAGGGGCTGTTCGAACGCCTATACATCCAAAGATGCTGAGGTAAATGTCCCATTGCTCTTGAGAAATACGCTGTGTTCCAGTGTTCACAGCAAGAATTGCCATGCCTTTGATAACATTCATTCATGTTAGTAGAGCCCAGTAGCTAAAGTATAACTTTACTTTGTGGTAATACTGTCAGATTTATTGGCAGTAATAAGTTCTTTAGCTTTATTTTCAATTTTGTTTTCTCAAATCAACTTATAATGGGCTTTTCACAAATGATTCTAACTTTACTTCGTATGTCTCATTACATGAGATAAGATTCCTGATGAAACCTGCTCTGAATGATCATTTATACAGATTATGGAGGTGGCTTTCTTAGCGCAGATACCTTCACTTAAACCCACTCTGTTAACATCTTAACATTTCAAAACAGTTTCCTCATCAGTTTCTGCACTTGTTGTTTTCTTCCAAAATGTTCCCTCACTCGGGATTCTATTAAAAGTCCCAATTACTGGAGAACCCATTTAGACCATAGTACGTTTGGAATCAGCTCATTGTGGCTGAATAATTAATAATATGTACCATATGAAAAATCTGCAGAGAATTGTTGATCTCAGGTCATTCTATGATATTAAAATTTAGTCACCAGAGACAAATCATTCCCTAATAGAAACGTTTGATAAAGAACTACTTCAGTACTGTTACACGTGTCACTGTTGAGAATATCTCCAGGGGTCAGACCATCAAACTTTTATAACCAAATCAAGATTGCTGCAAGATTGCAAGTAATCTTCATTAGTCCTGGGGCCTTCTTCCTCATCCCATTCTTTTAATTTCTACCACTCCCTCCTAGAAATATATTACATTCCTCCTGCTGAAAAATTGTTTGCTTTGATTACTTCAGGCTGTGAAATTTGGTGGGGGTAAATTATGTAGCTTTCTGTAGCAGATGGGATAAAGGAAGAGAAGGAAAAGTAAAAAAATAGAAGCAAATTCATACTTTTTTGGAGACAGAATTACCTCAGAATGTGAGTGGAATGAGGAAGATGGCCCCAGGAGTACTGGAGATTACCAGTAAATAATCTGCTCAGTATACAACACAAATACTTAGACAAAGGCCCTGGCTATTTTCAGAAATGGGTAAAACACTGTACTCTGATGTGAAAATGTATTTTAATAAATATATATGTGGTTCAAGACCCTTTGAGGTCTACGTTCTGAAACTTTGGCACAGCCCTAACTTCATTTGGATGTCTTTAGTTTAGGAATCTCATGAACACCAAAAATAAATGCTTTAAAAAAATATATATATATTTCCCTTCTTAAATGAGGCAAATGTAATCACATAAAGCATAGCATGTTCACATTTAAGAATGCAGTAACATCAAGCAATTAGGATGTGTCTGTTTCTCTAGGAGATGGAGGGGTTGACTTGGGCAAATAGTGTCAGGGGGGTGAGTGGAAGGATGGAGGGAATAGAGTAACTCATAGCGGTTGCATCAGACTTCCAAAAGTGATCATTCTTTATATTAATTAGGTAAGAATTTGAAGTACAATGGGGGCTAGAAGTCATATAAGGCATCACATGAATGTCAAAAAGATTTTAGGTTATAAGAGAGCAGCATGAAGAAAGGTAGAAATTTTAAGCACTCACAAATCTTGGTAAACAAATCCTCATTACTCACTATTACCCATCTATAGTTCTACATATATTCAGCAAGGCATTCAAATGCCAATCATATTAATTTGGGTATATTAATTTAAAAAATAATTATAAAGAAAATGTGAAGCCATACAAAGGGGTTCTTCACATCGAATGAATACTATCTGATAAAAATATGGCACAGGACACCCAACACAATATTATATCTTGATCTGGGCAGGTAAGAACATAGGTCTTCATTATGACATTGGCGGTAAGTGCCGCTTACTGCCATGCTGGCTGGCGCCAACATACCGCGATCGCGGCGGTATACCGCTACTCATATTATGACCCACACATAGAAATCCGCCACTATACAGACACACACACAAGTCCGCCAGCCCAAAGGTCAGTGATAAAATGGAGGTACCAAAACCTACACCGTTCCGCCAACAGAAATACACTCACAGCATTATGACCCACGAATCACCGCAGCGGACATTCAACCGCGATAAACCATTAGCGGTACATACCGCCATGCTCAAAATACACACACACTAACAAAACAACACCACATTGGACAATTCAAACTACACACACCTGACACACATACACACACCACACCCACACACCCACACACCCACACCACTATAAAACACACACACACACATTACCCACAACCCCTTACAACTCAAGAAAAGTGACAACTGAGGGAGGGACATCCCAGGAGCTCACACAGAATCAGAGCCACAGAACACCATCGCCCATACACCATCCACGCACCTCACAGCACACAACCCAACACTTCATCCCACACACCCTCACTCACACCACTCACACTACACCCATGGCACCACAAAGACACCCCAGGTTCTCTGAGGAGGAGCTAAGGGTCATGGTGGAGGAAATCATCCGGGTAGAACCACAGCTATTTGGATCACAGGTGCAGCAGACATCCATTGCTATGAAGATGGAGCTATGGCGGAGAGTCGTGGACAGGGTCAACGCTGTGGGACAGCACCCCAGAACAAGAGATGACATCAGGAAGAGGTGAAATGACCTACGGGGAAGGTATGTTCCGTGGTTGCAAGACACCAGATAGCTGTACAGAGGACTGGCAGTGGACCCCCACCTCCTCCCCCACAACTAACAACATGGGAGGAGCAAGTCTTGGGGATCATGCATCCAGAGGGCCTGGCAGGAGTAGCAGGAGGACTGGACTCTGGTAAGTCAAATCTTTACTACTCCCCACCCTACCTGCATGCCATCAAAACTCCTACCCCTACCCTCACCCCCATCACTCCACCACCTCACATATACCCCACCATCACAACCCACCCATCCCAATACCAATCTCTGCATGCAACACCAATGCATGGACCCCCATCAGAGACCTGCATGGACCCCCATCACCACAACATGCACACTAGTGACAATCACTTAGCCACCCATATCACAACTCACACAAGCCAAAGCTGCCATGGTAATAAAAACCATAGAGGGGAACATGCACAAGATGTCACACACAGAAACAATAACACTGCACTTACATCCCCACAGGACCTCCACACAATGTCACCGGAGAGGAGGTGCAAGCAACATCCAGCCCCCCCTCCCCCCCAGAAGAGGCCCACAGTGATGACAGCAGCTCTGCATGCCTGGATCAGACTGACCAACCTGGCCCATCAGGAACCTCCGGACAGTCGGTGACCCAGCCACAGTCCCAAACCACCACAGAGCCTCCCCCCTCAGGAAACACCCCCACAGCACCCACCCAGCGGGCCCCTACCTCTGTCCCCAGGACACATCAATCAGCAGTGTGTCCACCACTACAGGGACCCCAGGCAACCCCACAAACACAGAATGATCAGGGACCTGGGGTCAGTGGCAGTGGGCACACGGTTCAGGGGACAGAGGCACAGGACAACAGGGAAGCTGGAAGGACTGCTGTGCGACAGGGGGAGGAGAGGCCAAGGGAAGCGACTCTCCACGAGGCACTCACCAACATCCTGGGAGTCATTCCACCATTCCCAGGAGACCATGGGCCAGATACTGGGCAAGTTGCAGGCGACCCAGCGGCTGCAGGAGAGACAGTACCTGGGGATCAGGGAGGACCTGAGGGACATCGACATCAATCTGGTCACCATTGAAGGGGTGCTGGCAGACATGGCCAACACCATGAGGGAGGCAGTGGCACACCAACGGACCCCTGACACTAGCCACAGCGATGAACAGCCCTCCACCTCTGCCAACGCTAGTGGGCAGGAGGCCCTGCCACAGGAACAACAGGCCACCAGCACCCCTCCCCCTGCAGAATGAGAACCACCACACAAAAGGTCCCTGCGATCCAGGCAGAAGCCAGAGAACATTGCCTAGACCCCTGCCAGGAAATAAGACTCCCCTGAATGTCACCCTTGTGTCCCACAATGTCACCCTGTCCACCTTGAACTGCCATTGCCCCACTATCTATGACCCCTTGGAAAATGCATCTGTGATACCAATAGACTAGACTCTATCCTGGGCATTCCTCCATCATCAACCCAGCCCATTACAATACCCCTACACTTATTATCACTTGAAACTAATATAAGTATGGAGTTTGTCAATGGATTGAAAAATGTATTAGTTTACTAAGCTGTAAACATTGCAATTCAAATGTACAGTTATATATACATAGGTATGACCTGTAGTGGGCAGCAATAAACACGCCAGGAGCCAAAGTGGGGCACAGATATCTGAAAATAGAGATGCCAAAGGGTACAATAAGTGGCCATAGATTTTGGAAAATCAGGCTGCCATGTACAATGTCCAACACAAAACTGCAATGGAAGGTGAAGTTACAGTGTCTTACCTGTGTGTCACTGGAAGTACTGTTGAATTATAGTAGTTCTGTTGTCCACATCCTCTTCCTCTGCCTCCTCTATGTCACTGTCCACATGCTCCACTGCTGCCACACGACCATCTCCAGCCTTATCCTCCTGCAGAAAAGGCACCTGGCATCTCAAGGCCAGGTTGTGCAACATGCAACATACAACGATGATCTGGCAGACCTTCTTGGGTGAGTAGCACAGGGATCCACCTGTCAGATGGAGACACCAGAATCTGGCCTCCAGGAGGCCAAAGGTGTGCTCAATGATCCTCCTTGTGCGCCCATGTGCCTCATTGTAACGTTCCTCTGCCCTTGTCCTGGCATTCCTCACTGGGGTCAGTAGCCATGAGAGTTAGCCAGACATTCACCCTTAGGGCCAAACCCACACCCATATACCAACAGACACTGGGTGGGGACCATGGGCTCACCTATTAGCCACACCCTGTGCCTCTGGAGTTGAGACATCACGTATAGGATGCTGCTATTCCTCAAGATAAAGGCATCATGCACAGAGCCAGGTTACTTTGCATTGACATGGTAGATGTACTGGTCCGCCAGGCACACCATCTGCAGATTCAGAGAGTGAAAGCTCTTCCAATTTCTGAACACCTGTTCATTTCTCCGGGCAGGGGCAAAGGCAATACGTGTACCATCAATAGCACCAATGATGTTGGGGATATGTCCCATTGCATAGAAGTCAGCCTTCACTGTGGCCAAATCAACCCACCTGGGGGAATACGATGCAGCTGTGTTTCATCAGGGCAGACAACACTCTGGTCAGCACGATTGAGAACATAGGCTGTGACATCCCTGATGCCATGGTCACTGTCGCTTGGAAGGGACCACTTGCCAAGAAATGGAGCACTGACAGGACCTGCACTAGAGGGGGGATACCTGTGGCGGATAGCTGAAATCAGGTCTGGCTCCAATTGGGCACACAGCTCTTGGATTGTGGCCCTATCAAGTCTGTAGGTTAGGATAATGTGCCTGTCCTCCATTGTCGCCAGGTCCACCAGGGTCTGTAGACGGGGGTATGTCTCATCTAGTCATCCTCAGCGCTTGAACTGTAGGGTGGAAAACAGTGAGCAGATGGTCATATTCAAACATATACTCAGATTAATATGCCTTGTATTCCTTACAGAAACTTAATGTGAACATGTAGGTCCGTTGATGTGTCTATGTCTGCTGTGACGCAGTTAGGTGCCATGGCCTGTGCCCCTCTGAAATGGCGGCCGCTTGACCTGTGAGGAGGGACAAGTGGAAATGAGGTAATTCCGCTGACGTTGTGTGTCGTTGCGGGAGGTGGTCAACGACTGCCATGCAACACACCAATGGTTATCATTGGGGCCTAAGAGTTCCAGGAGCCAATGGTGATGTACGCCGGTGGTGACGGTACGCACCGTCACGGACGTGACCGCCATTTGCTATCTGTTCACTCACTTGCTACCTGACCTTAAACAGGAGAGGACCTACACTGCAAGTGCTGCTGTGACCTGTGTGTGGAAGTGACCATGGCTCGAGTGTCTGGGGAAAGGGCCCCTGCCTTCACTCCCGAGGAGTTGGAGAGACTAGTGGATGGGGTCCTTTACTTTATGGTCCTCCAGACAAACAGGTGGGTACACTGTGAGCACGATGCGTGGGGCATGAATGTATGGAGTGCTGTGTGTGTAAGCTTCGTGTGGGAGGGGCTGAAGGGTCCCGGTCAGAGTGCTGTATGTTTGGTGGATAATCTCTGTGCTTAAGGGGATGGGAGGGATATGGTGGGCCACGAGTATAACAGTTCGGACGGTATGAATAATACCTTTTTTTATGTATCTTTTTCTGCAGGTCAGCTCCCATCAGAAAAAGGCTATTTGGCGTGCCATCACCAAGGAGGTGCGGACCCTGGGGGTCTTTGACAGATGGAGCACCCACTGTCGCAAAGAGTGGGAGGACCTGTGCCGCTGGGTACGGAAGACAGCGGAGGCCCAGCTGGGGCTGGCCTCCCAACAAGGAAGGGGTGCCCATCATACCCTGACCCCTCTGATGTTGGCATCCTGGCCGTGGGCTATCCAGAGTTGGATGGGTGCTTGAAGGCATCACAGCAGCCACAAGGGGGTGAGTACAGATTCAGAATCATGAAGTTGCACGTGTTAAGGTGTTTCCTGGGTGAGGGATGTGGGTCTGTGGATGCCCCTAGGCCAGAGCGAACATGGCAGGGTAGGTTCCATGATGGGCAAGCTCAGATGCACTCCAACCCCAATAATGCTAGTGGGCATCTACTACTGGGCAGGGTCCTGTGGGTTTCAGGTGTGCAGCTAATGGCGTTAGGCATTGTACCCCATGGCCTGGTGACTAGCATTGTAACTGGTAGTGCATGGCCTAGTGCATAGGGCTATTCCCTGTGAGTTGTGTACGCCAACAGTAGTGTTGTTGCTGGCATTGACCAAGTATATCCTCTGTCCCTCCCCCTTTTTGTTTTGTCACCCTGTCCTTGTGTGCATTAGCATCATCTGGCGGAGGAGCAGAGACACCGGCGACGGAGGGAGCTGCATACCACATGGGCCTGGAGGCTGAATCCGCCAACAGTGAGGGCACCAGTGGGACGAAGGGTGAGGGGAGCACCACGACGGAGACAGGAGGGGACAGTTATGACAGCAACACCTCCTCCAATGGAAGCTCCATGGTGGTGGCGGACACCTCTGTGCCCACCCCAACTACAGGTATAGTCGCCACCCCAGTACCAGCACCGCCCTCCCAGCAGCCCCTCAGCGAGTTTCCCTTGGCCGCTCACCCAGGAGGGTGGGCATCTCCTTCACCCCAGGCACCTCAGGCCCTGCCACAGTCAGCCCTGCTGCCCTCAGTGAGGAGTCTATTGACCACCTGAGATCCCTCTCTGTTGGGCAGTCAGCCATACTGAAGGCCATCCAGGGTCTAGCAGGGCATTTGCAACAAACAAATGCATTCCTGGAGGGCATTCACTCTGGCGTGGCGGCCCAACAGAGATCATTCCGGGCTCTGGCCAACTCACAGATGGCAGCCATTGTCTCTCTCTCTAGCCTCCCCCTCCAACTTCCCATACCCAGTACCATTCCCCTCAACCCCAGCCTATCCCAAGCACACCTTCAGTCCTGCATGAACCCAAATCAACACACAGAAGTGGCTCAGGCAAAGACAAGCACACAAGCACCACACTTCATCCCACAGGCACTCACAAAGCACTCATCTAGATGCAGACACACCAACATCCACTGCCTTCACTGTGTCCCCCTCCTCCTCGTAGTCCACCTCCCTCCCAGTTTTGTCTCCACTCACACCTGCATGCACTACATCCTCATCCACTACCTCCATCACCAGCACACCTATCACAACACGCCCCTCACTGGCAGTCACCACCCCCACATCAATGCACACGTCCCCTGTGTCCTCTCCCACTGTGTCTGTGTCCCCTCCTCACAAAGTACACAAACGCAAGCACTTAGACACCCAACAGCCATTCACCTCACAACAGCATCCAGCCCATGCACGTGCACACAACCACAGCAGACAGACACCTCCTACAACCACTCCCTCTTCCTCCACTCCACTCCCATACCTTCACCCTCTTCCAGCCCTTGTGCCCCTAAAAGGCTTTTCCTCTCCACCCTTGACCTATTCCCTGCCCCCCCAAACCTTCACTTCAGGCCAGAGTGGGCAGAACCCAGCCCAGCACCTCAGCCACCCAGTCCACGGCCACTGTAGTTTCTGCAGCTACTGCAGGTGTGAGAGGCTCCAAGCAGGCACCCTTCAGCACAGCCAGTGTGCCTGCACCACCTGCCAAGGGCAAGAAGGGGCCGCCAGCTAGCAAGGGCAGGAAGGGGACACCAGCCAGCAAGGTGAAAGAAGGCACCACCAGGCAGCAAGGGGAAGGAGGCACCACCAGCCAGCAAGGGAAAGGAGGCACCACCAGCCAGCAAGGGGAAGGAGGCACCACCAGCCAGCAAGGGGATGGAGGGAACATCAGCCAGCAAGGGCAAGAAAGGAACACCAGCTGGCAGAAGCAAGGAGGCACCATCATCTGGCAAGGGCAGGAAGGGGACAACAGCTTCCAAGGCCAATATAAATGGAACAGATCCCACAGGCAGGATGGATCTGGTGCCTGGGGCCGGAGCAACATCTGGGGAAACAATATCAGCCATGGCACTTCAGCCATCCGAGGCTGCAGGGGAAGGGCTGAAGCCTCCCCCCACCACTGACAGCACCACCACCTGCACCGCCAGCAGCAGCAGTCCCAGTGGGCTGCCGTCCGAGGCTGCAGGGGAAGGGCTGGTGCCTCCCCCCACCACTGACAACACTGCCACCTGCATCGCCAGCAGCACCACTGCCAGCAGCCAAAGTGGGGAGCCATCTGAGGCTGCAGGGGAAGGGCTGGTGCCTACCCCCACCACTGACAGAACCACCACCTGCACCACCGGCAGCACTGCCACCTGCACCGCCAGCAGCACCACTGCCAGCAGCAGCAGCCCCAGTGGGCAGCCATCCGAAGCTGCAGGGGAAGGGCTGGTGCCTCCCTCCAGCACTGACAGCACCGCCACCTGCACTGCCGCCAGCACTGCCACCTGCACCGCCAGCAGCACCACTGCCAGCAGCAGCAGCCCCAGTGGGCAGCCGTCCAAGGCTGCAGTGGAAGGGCTAGAGCCACCCCCCACCAGCGACAACACCGCTGCCAACCCCGCAACTGCCATCCACTGAGCAGCCGTCACTGCCGGCAAGCAGTGTGTAGTTGTGACTACATGGGCTGTAGTGTGTCCAGACCCCTGCAACACCTGTAGGTGTGACACCCAGGTGAGAGACTGTGACCTTGCACCATCCATGATCAGCATCACAGGGCACAAGGCCCCCTCCAGAACCAGTGGAAGAAGGCATCCACTGACCCCCTCCTTGCCAGGATGAAGCACACTAGGCACAAGTCCCCCTCCAGAACCAGTGGAAGAAGGCATCCACTCACCCCCTCCATGCCAGGATGAAGCACACTGGGTGCAAAGTCCCCTCCAGAACCAGTGGAAGAAGGCACCCACTTACCCCCTCCTTGCCAGGATAAAGCACACTGGGCACAAAGCCCCCTCCAGAGCCAGTGGAAGAAGGCATCCACTCACCCCCTCCTTGCCAGCATGAAGCACACTGGGCACAAATCCCCCTCCAGAACCAGTGGAAGAAGGCATCCACTTACCCCCTCTTTGCCAGGATGAAGCACACTGGGCACAAAGCCCCCTCCAAAACCAGTGGAGAAGACATCCACTTGAGACATCCTCTTTGCACTCCCCAGGACCAAGTAGTGGGCAAACCACCCGCTTAAGAGACTGTGGGCTTGCACTTCCCAGGACCAAGCAGTGGGCAAACCACTTACTTGAGAGACTGTGGCTTTGCACTCTCCAGGACCATGCAGTGGGCAGACCACCCACTTGAGAGACTGTGTCATTGCACTCCCCCGGACCAAGCAGTGGGCAAACCACCCACTTGAGAGACTGTGGCTTTGCACTCCCCAGGACCAAGCAGTGGGCAAACCATCGACTAGAGATACTGGCCCTCATTCTGACCTTGGCGGTCTTTTCGCAAGACCGCCGAGTTACCGCCGCGGTAAAGACCGCCGACCGCGGCGGTATGCCGCTGCGCGTATTCCGACCGCTGGGAGCGTTCCGCCGGAATACCGCCAGCAGCCACACTGGCGGTCGGCGGGAAAGTGGAGACTGGTCAACCTCCACCGCCACGCCAGCAGAACACCGCCCCCAGAATTACGACCCACATTTCTGTGTGGCGGTCTTCTGTTGGCGGTCTTCTGTTGGCGGTCACGTCCCTATGGCTCCCGTCGCCTCCCGGAGGACCAACGCACAAGGTAAGTTGATCGTCCGTGAGGGGAGGGGGTGGGGGGGTGTTGTGTGATGTGTGCGTGCATGGGGGTGTGCGTGTGAGTGTGTAGAGGGGTGCTGCTGTGTCTATGGGTAATGTGTGCTGTTCGGCAGGTGCGCATGTCGGCATGTATGTGTGCGGGTATGTGTCCCCGTTGTGTATGTGTGTGTAGGGGGTGTGTATATGTGCATGTTGGGGGTGTGTGCATGTCGGGGTACATGTATGTACATGTCGGGGTGGGGGTGGGGAGGGGGTTCGTACCACCTCTGGGGGGTGGCGGGGGGGTGGAGGGTGTGGGGGGAGGACTCGGGTGGGTAGTGGGGGGTGGGGGAGACCCCTATCAGTGCCAGGGAAGGAATTCCCTGGCCCCGATAGTGCTTACCGCCATGGTTCGCACGGCGGTTCCCGCCCGCAAGAAACCGCGGCGGTAGGCAGGGTCATAATACCCTTGGCGGTCTTGGGACGACCGCGGGGCCGGAGTGCGCAAACTCCAGCCCCGCGGTCATGACCGCCGCGGCGGTCGGAGTGGAGAAGTAGCGGTCGGTCGCGGCGGGGACCGCCGCGGTCAGAATGCCATTTTTAATACCGCCGGTCTGTTCGCGGTCCGACCGCCGTCTCTCCGCCGACCGCCAGGGTCAGAATGAGGGCCACTGTGTCCTTGCACTCCACGGGACCAAGTGGTGGGCAAACCACCCACTTGAGAGACTGGGCTTTGCACTCCCCAGGACCAAGCAGTGGGAAAACCACCCTCTTGAGAGACTGTGGCTTTGCACTCCCCAGGACATCGCACAGGGCATGTAGCCCCCTCCAGGAGCAGTGGCATTGCACCATCTTCCGGCTGAATTCCCCCCGCTTCGTCTTCCCCCTGAGGTGCCTGTGTATTTTCGACCTGATGCCCCTGCAGTGTTCTCTCCATATTGAGGCAGGAGTCAAGTGTGGCCTTGGCCTATTTGTAATGGCCCTGTGGGCCACAGACTTTTTGGAGTGGGCATTGTCCCTCTATTTGTATATATTGTACGTACTGTTTAGTGCTTTAAGGACATATTTATCTAAAATTTTGATATTACACTCACTTTAATCAATTCCTTTTGTCCCTGCATTATTCTTGAGGATTACGGAGTGTATATGTGATGTTGTTGCATCTGTTTGTGTGTATGGTGTTGGGGATGGGGGTGTTGCGTGTGTGTCACTCTCTTTTTTCTCCCTCCTTCCCTTGTGTGCTAGGTGCGGTACTCACTTTGGTCTTCTTCCCCACCGTTCGTGTTCCTGGTGTAGGAGGAGGTAGACCAGCATTGGAAATATGTGCAGTTTGGGCTCCATGGCATCGTGGTTCTTCCTTAAGTGTCGAGAGGTGAGTCGTTTCCCTTCTGTGTACTGTTTCCACCGTGCTTTTGATGGCGTTGGTACCGCCCGGAAAAGGTGGCGGATTTGTGTGTCATAATACAGTGGGTGGTACATTGTCTTCCGCCTGGCTGTTGGCGGTTACCGCTGTGGTCCTTATTGCTACCGCCGTGGCGGTCGGAGTGTTAAAGTGGCTGTATGTGTTGGTGGTTTCTGCCGTCGTCAAAATTCCATTTTTCTTATCGCCGGCCTACTGGAGGTATTACCGCCACTTTATCACCGACCGCCAGAGTTGTAATGAGGGCCATAGTTTACTGTGTGGCAGACATCTAAACCAATCAAATGCTTAACAAATTCAATCACAGCATCCAGGCTAGGATTGGTCTGCCTGTCACCTGAGCCACAAACTTGTATCAACCACGAGGAGATATTAACATAGTTTTTTAAATTATTAATTTCTGCTATATAGATATAGCTACAGAATTATATAATTCATGGTCAAACATCTATCAACATACCAGGACTGTTGGAATTCTATTTACTGTTTAAGAACTCAGAATATATTGTTCTTAATTTTCACCCTTTTTACCTCACCTGAAAATTTAAGTTTGGCTTTTACATTTATGAATTCACTGCCAGGCCCAGAATGCTACTGGTAGTGCAGTAATAATTGTCAGTGCTCACTGCACATAGACATTTGTCAATACAGTCCTAAATGCTGGCACATAGTTTAATATATTTTTCAGCCTTGTAGGTTCAGAAAGGTAGTGATGTTTACAACAAATGGTATAAAAGATGTAAATTGACTCAGTAACATTCAGTTGTTTTACATTTATTTACAAATTGATGAAGGCACAACGCTAACTTTAGATATTTTCCCTGAAAGTAAGAAAATTGTTTTCATTGTTTTTATATGAAAATGAAATGTAGATGTTATATAACACAATTAATACAGGGCTGTGAAAGAATAAAAGCACCACAAAATAAAATGAAATGAAATGATGGGCGGAGTGTTGAAACTTTTCAGACACTCACTCCAGTCACAGTTCTTGGCTTAATCCATTGATATTTTCCTCGCCACATCACCCTAGTTTCGACCCAGCCATGTGCAAATCGGTGTTGATCCTGCTCCCCATGGGAACAGTCCAGCCTGAACTGCCAGGCCAGGTCCTCCCCAGAATGGAAACAAGCTTCTTGGGACCGGTTTCGGGGTATCACCCCTCATCAGCCAGGCTAGCTTTAATCCAAAGGCACAGCGAACAAGGGACCCATGTCTGGGGATACCCTAGCCACTCAGGGCGCACATAGCAACACCACAAAATAAAATGATGGACGTAGTGTTGAAACTTTCCCAAAACTCACCCCCACTCGCCCATCTGCAAGGTAGACAGTGAACATTGTGATGCAGAGGCAGTGCAGGGGCCCCCCTGTGCCACCCCTGCACCTGTTCTCCACCAGCCTTTTCATGGCGGTAGCACCGCCATGAAAAGGCTGGCGGAGACCAAGGTAGTAATCCGCAGGGCAACGCTGCTTGATGCACTGCCCTGACGGATTATGATCTCCACCACCTGGCGGAGCTGGCAGTTCCCTGGTGGTCTAACCGCCAAGGTTGTAATGTGGCCGTTGGACAGCCGCATCCGCTGCAGTCCTAACCGCCACCGCGATTGTGGCAGTCTTAAGACCGCCACACTCGTAATGAAACCCCCAAGTTTTATTTTGCACATTCTGGGCTATGTATTAATGCAAACCTCCTGTTAATATACATCATATATTGATCACAAACAGCCTGAAGATGTAATGATAAATGTGGAGACACTTTCATATTTTTATAAATTTGCTCAACACATTGCATCTCACAAATGGACAAAGACAGATCGTGAAAGTCTAACCAAGAAATTGTTGACATGAATGTCTGGAGTCCATCAATACCAAAGATGTGTGGTTTTGGTTTTCCTAGAAAACGTAGACTGCACATTCAATTATGTAATTTGAGCAAAGATCACTAAATTATGGCAGAGTCACTGCTTACACCACATTCTTCATTTAGTTATTATCAAATAAGAATGGCATCTATGTACGTAATATATCGGGTCTCTATTTATAAGGTTTCTCTATTCCTTTCCTTCATCATTTCTCATAATGATTTAACCAATTTTGTACGTGAATTGTACGTGAATTGTGGTGCTCTAATCATCTTCTCGGAGAATCATGATATTTCCTAATGGTTTATTTTTTTCTGCAAATATTTCACCATATAAATTACAATATACAAGTTTTTCTTGAGAATGTTAATGTATACAGATCTTTACACATCCCTGTTAACATTTTACATCAGGCACATCTAAAATTAATTCAGTATAAAACAGACATCCTATTCTAATCTAGACAAACCATCTGCATTTACATGGTCTCTAGTTTAATTTCTGAAGAGGGGTAAATAACATCATCACACATCCTAAACATTTAAACTTCGAAAATGTAATTGCATAGTAGGATGCATAAGCATTTCTCTCTAGAGGTAACATCAATTACAATATATTCCATCTGGGCTTCTACTGTGCACCAAGTGGCTTTCACTAATGAAATCTCCATTTCACAAAACGGAGGCCCTAATTATGAGTTTGGCGGGTGGAAAAGGCCCCCTGCCAAACTCCAGCAGTCAGGTTACCACCAGTGCGGTCTCCTTCACGTGGTCCCTAATAAGAGTCCCTAATAAGGTCCCTAATAAGGCCCAGCGGAAAACAGGCCGCAACAATGACGCTGGCTCATAATTGAGCCAGTGGCAATGTTGAGGTGCATAGGGTGCACCAGCACCCGTCGCGCTTTTCACTGTCTGCGGTGCACAGTGGCTGTTCTTTAGTAGCATGGCAGAGATCCCATCCCAGATATGCACAAAAAGAACAAATTAATACTGGTCAGAAATCCCACATGCTTTCAGAGCGAATTTCACTGATGACTTTTAGAGGCTATGCAAGAAACTTTTGTGTTTGTTCTATGTAGTCTCAGTAGGTTTTGGTGGTGGTTCTATTGTCCTAGGACCACCACAGGCTGAGTAATGGGATAAAATGTTTTGGAAAAGTAATGCCCTGCAAAGCATTAAGGGATGGTTTTCAAGAGTGCAGTGAATATTGTAGTATTGGCTCTCCCGCTGTGCAGGGAGAGTCGCTTTCACTTTGAGGATTCCTGTTTTACAGAAAGCATTTACCAATTTCAAGTGTTTTAAGGGGAGAGCCACAAGAAATGACTCTGATTAGGTAACTGTGAACAACGTGACCAGCCCTCCAATACAGCTGAGCGCCTCTTCTCACTGTGAGCACTATGGCTGCAATGCAGCAAGAAGGGAAGGTACAAAAAAATAGTGTGGCCACGCTGAAGTATATCGGCAATTGTGCAATAATCCCTGTAACAGGGGCAGTCGGCAAGGCATGACAAAACAGCCTCAAGGCGGAACAAACATAAAGCATTTACCACTGACATCAAGTGATTTTGGAAAGGTAAGCCTACGAACAAGTGAAGCCCACAATACTTACAATACTTGCACGCTCGACCTACAAACGGTTATTAATATTGTGCTATATTTCCAAAGAGAGTTTCTGGTGGTAGCTTAAACCACCAGGCAGAAGCCTGAGTGCTTTGTAAATGTCACCAGAACATCAGAGTGGTAGTAGAGGACCCAATTATAAATGGTAAATAGTGTGTATTTCTGATACTAAATGTGTATGTTGGTGCAATCTTCATGAAAATAATGCTTTTCTGAAGCAAGGAAATTGTTATTTCATTCATAAATCAGATACTAGACTATACTGTTTTATTCTGGTGAAAAGAATAGAACCGTGTTTAATTATGTAGTTAAAAATACAGGGTTTTAGAGAAAGCATGCTTTGCTTTAGTTAAAATGTATTAGTGTTTTTTTATGTAAACTAAGATGCTATTATCATATCTAACTATAACGTCATTTTAACATATTCCTAATATTTGTTTTCTGTGTAATTTTAAAGTGGGTGATTAGTTTTGTGTTTTCTGCAGGTAGGTGACACGAGTTATAGCATGCATTTTCTGCATTGCATAACGTAACGGCTGAACCGGCCCTACACCCATCTTTCTGCACGTAGCACATCTGTGTGCATGGCCTTCATCCATGCACCGCACAGGTTGAATGGAAGGCCTGGCAGCTAAATTCTCTGAGTGCACCAAGTCCCGCTAAGCACAGCTGGAGGCTATGTGCAGCAAGAACTGTCCAAGGGGAAATTGCTTACCGCACAGACCGCTTACCTCACGGTGCAAGTCATTTGGCGCTACACAATGGGGGTTCCCGACCCAATTCTTTTTGTTTTCTTTTTTGAAATGACATTTTTCAGACGCATAACATTGTGGTTACGGAAGTGTGATTTTCAGAAAAATAGCAATTTGACTTTAGTGTGCACAACTTTTTTGAGGGTGTTTTTGTATTTTTCCACTCCTCTGAGTTCCCCATTGCACTTAACTGAGGCCAGGCATCCCTCATGGTACCATCTCAGTGCTGTGGAAACTGTTTTTTCCACAGCGTGACAATTTTTTCTAGCAAATATCGAGATGGTGGAATGAAAATTAATTGACTTCAACAGCCAATTACACTTGAGAAAAAAATCAAAATGCTATTGACAGGATGCACATTTTTCTGAATCACAGTATTACACTGCACCAGTTTAGAAAGGTTTCAACCTGTAAAACCATTTCAGCAACTTGTTAAAGGCTGATATCTTAAAAGCTACTGAACAGATGTATACAACACCAATTAAATAATTATTTCTGGGAAAGGTTCAACTTTCAAGCATACTTTGGGGTAAATCTGTTGTGACTGAAGGCACAATAAAAAAATTCTTTAGAAGCTTGAATGGAAAAAAGCATATATAAATTAATTCCCCTTTACTTTTTCTTTCCATCACATATCTGCATGAAAAATGGGATACCAGAGCTCTGCTGGCTATGACAAATGAATGCCCGACTTAGTGCATATCTGTCTATGGGCTCAGAGGTTATAGGCAAATCAAAAATGCCTTCACAACGGGAAGGGAGGTTGAAACATAACTACACAGTGGCTAGCGCTTTCGTGTGAAGGAGACAGTATGGATGCAGACATTAAGAATAAAATCTAAATCTGTAGTGCAAAATGAAAAGGGTATTAGAATCAGTTTAATGTAAGTCAGATTAATAAATGACATAGCTCAGTATTCATAAATACATGCAGCACTTCCATCTTTCCTGTAATGAACTATAGTCTGGAGAAAACAGACATTCATTTTAGAAAAATAGATCAGAAGGGAAAAGTCAGCCCTTGTTTTCATTTCACAGTAAGCATTGATGTCACAACTCAACTGTAATAAGTTATCGAGCAGCTATATCACTTAATTATTACAGGCGACTAGAAATGCCACAACTCGACACTAATAAGGCAATTAGAGATGTGCTTATATACAGGGATTGCAGAAGGCCATGTAATGTATGTCTATCTATCTATCTATCTATCTATCTATCTATCTATCTATCTATCTATCTATAGATAAGATATATAGACATATAGTTGAAGATATAGCTATCGATATAGATAGATATAGCACAGTGCCAGTCGCTGCTGTGTAGTTATTACTAAGCAACTGGCAGCACTGCGTGTTGGGCTGATTCCTTAGGTTTTATTTGCACAAAACGGTGCCTCACCAGACATAATTCAGCACATGTGATTAATTCTCATCCGATTCCGTTAGTGACTAGAGTCCACCTTAGGTCCATTTTATCTCACACTACCCAAGTGGCTTCTGGGGCATGCCGTTTTCACACAGTCAAAACATTTCTAACCCCTCTAATGGGCAATTATGTTTGCAGCTAATGTAATCAACAAATTATGGCATTATAATATTATATTCATTATCCTCCCTCAGTGGGCCTAATACACTTATGATTGCAAGTGTATTTGCATTTCAGCATCCAACATATAGCCCTTGCGTTGTAAAGTATCCAATTCAAGTATCAAATGTAACTTCTCTCTCAATGTTAGTAGTCCTTCTCCTCCTTTTTGTAGAGTATTCACTTAACTCCTAAAAATTTAAAAGAATCACTTTTGCCAAGATGTATATTATTGTAACGTCCCAAGATTGGATATGAAATTGGTTTAGTGGCCTACAGACGTTTCAAGAATCTTATTTCAATTTGCATTTTGCAAACAGTATGATGCCAGATATGATGAAAGTATACCTCATATCGCACAGGGACTGGAAAGCATATACCTCATGTGTACTTTCACATATTATTTTCTTTTTGCTTTTGTATTATTTCTTTTCACATTTTAACTCCTTTAACACTTCAAGCTCCACATCAGCTTTTTTTCCTTTTGCAATGATTCCTACGGAAGTTGTCTAATATTCCACTAACAATACTACGATGCCACTCACCAATCTTAGAAAATCTCTTCCCTATTGGTTCCCTATTGGTTCCCTATTGCTTCTCCAACTCTTTACTTCATTAGAAACATCTGATATGTTAGTGTCAAACTCGTTAATTTCGTTATTTGTTTTCCAGGATGTAGTGCAGCACTGTTGGACATGTTACATGAGGCTGACTCTGCCCTCTTTCACAAGTAAGATAGGTAAAGCAAACCTATTCTGCAAAAACATTTCTCTTATTGCAATACGCTCAGAATTCATAGAAGTTAAATCACCAGTGGTGTTAGCAGCAAGGTGATCCGCTAAAGAAGATAGTTTTCTAATCTTCAAATCATTCAAAACTATGGGGGTTATTACAACTTTGGAGGAGGTGTTAATCCGTCCCAAATGTGACGGATATACCACCAGCCGTATTACGAGTTCCATAGGATATAATGGACTCGTAATATGGCTGGTGGTATATTCGTCACTTTACCGTCACTTTTGGGACAGATTAACACCTCCTCCAAAGTTGTAATAACCCCCTATATGTGTAGGAGGAAGCGTGGACCAAAAATATCACCTACTAGTTGTGAAGCACTACATGCGGCTCTTCAGTGAGTCACTATGTCCATATTGTCTATTTTATCTACATAATACACCTTTTAAAGCACTAAATCTAAGAAGCAGCTGGCAATCAGTTTGCAGGAAGCTAAATATAGGCATTTGCTCCACGCACATAAACTCCAGAAATAACGGGATCCTTTCCAGGAAATATTTGTTCCCATGTAACTTCTATTCTTTTTACACATCCACTCCAACCCACCATCTGAGGGTTCTTACCCTGTTCCTTTTGCCTCATGAAGTACAACTTTCTCTCTTAATTTTGGATTTGAACCATACTTTCCACAGACCTCTCTCCAGAATCTGGATTACATTTTTTACAGATAGGCCCATAATCTAAAAACAAGTCAAAGTTGGATTTTTTTTTATTAAAAATGACCTTGTTGATAAAACAAACTCATGGCTGTGCAGCAGATAAGTGCATGTGTGAGCGGCACATGATGGTCTGTCAGGCTAGCTGCTATTGAGGCGGGTAAGTGTTTGTAGATTTAACAGTTCCGTGCATGCATAACTTTAGAATACTCGTGGAGTAGGTTATAAACGACATTATATATATAATTTCCCTCAGACCTATCTCTGTGAATTGTACATGTTATATCTAATTAAGCTAAGCCATGTTTAGATTCAGGATTAGCATGCTCAACAACATACTTAAGGCTCAATAATAAGCCAATCATTAACATAACTAGGGCAATTACCACTATCATTATTATCATGCCACATCTTTTTGGTGTATTTGACACCATGGTATCTAAAAGAAAAGGAAAAATCTAGATTCTACTTGTTGTTTCTAAGGTGCAAATCAGCAACACTTTGTTCAGTGTAAGTTCATTAGTTCTGTTGACTTTAAAATTAGAACCTACAACTGACAGCCAGATACACAAATCCTACTCTTCTAGTGGAGTTTAGGACCTGATATTTCATAGGATACAGAAAATGAGTCTGCAGCGACTAGGAACATGTCACCTAAACTCAGGAAATCATAAATTTCAACCAATCTTCACTGTGGTAGCACTGCTCATGAAGGTGTTTTTTTTAACTCTCTGTTGACTCTCAGCACCATATGTTCTCAAATCAGGTCCACTTTCAGCAAAGTACATTAATTCAGGAACTGTCTACCTATGATTAGTCACCTTTTGTCTCTTTGGTCTTCTGCCTACTGGTTGTTCACTGACGTTTTGTTCACTTTGCTCTGTTTCTTCTATGATCGTTTAAGGGATGTATTCTTCCAACTACTCTTAGTCTCTCACCAATTTTCAATCACTTCTCTCATCTCTGCGCTCTTCTGGCTAAAGTACTTGCACCTTTTTTGAGCTCGGGGGAACAGATTCAGTTCCAGCTGCTTGTTTCACTGTGATTACTGTTGACTCATTTAACACTGTCTGTGGGCTTGTCTCAACGTTCTCTGAGACACTTGTGCACAATATTCTCTTCCCTTTGACTGTTCATTCGTTCATTTAATTGTCTGAATCAGTGGTTGTTGTTACCACTTTTTCCCAGCTTGTTTTAATCTCTTGGTGTGAGAGACATGATTCTGGTTAGGAAGACCCCCCCACAAATCATAGCAGTATTTGTTGTAAGAATAACTTAGAAAGAGCCTTACCAGTGGGCTCCAGGAAGGAGTTCCTGACATGTTTTTTCATCAGTACTCAATCAACTGGACCTAGATCGTGGTACTGTTCCTGCTTTAGAAGAGGCATTACCAACTCAATCTGCTAAGAGACAAAATACACCACGTCAGCCAGTCCTTTCCAGTAGTCAAGAATGATATCATTCATTATACACACGCACAGCTGCTGGCATGGCAGTAAGTGAAAAGGTGATCTCATAGTGGAGAGTCCATTCATCCAATCAGGAGTGCTTCGGAGACTCATCTGATCTAGACGATGAGCATAGGTCTTTCTGAGAAGTGAAATTTGGCTAGTCGAGACTTCAGCATCCTGTTGACTTGACCCACAATCCTAGATGCCTCTGGCCTATAGCTAAAATGAAACCTCTGCTCCATCTGCAGAGCTACACGCAGCAGTGTTGTCATTGCACTCCAGAGAAACTGGTAGACCACAACAAGGGATGATCTCCTTCAGTGCTAATTTGGCCATACAAAACTATCACTCCTCCTGGTCAGCAACATTCCTACCCAATGCAAAAAGGGACAGACTACCAGCAAGACGTAGCAAAGTCCATTAAGAGGGGTAGCTCCAGAAAATCCAATTGTAACCAGCTAAAGGGGCCACCTAATATTTGCATGTGACTTGTGGTCACAACTATCCTCTTGCCTGCATTTGACTGCTGGCAAGTAATGCATCTGTGACATAAACTCTGCAATGACACAGAAATGGAGATTGTACTAGCAGGTCTTAAAGAGGTGGACCATAGTGACTTTTCTTATATGAGCAGGATTGTGGAAATGCATTGCAATAGGAGACAACGTGGCATCCTGTGGAACTAGTCTCCCATCTGTCGAAACTCACACCTCATTCTGATTCTTTGCACATTTGTCTTTTTCATGCTCTGGGGCATCTATCTGGATAGCTTTCAACCCTTCCCAAGTATCAGTATTGTTTGACAACCTGTTTGAAACAGCATCACTTTCAGATTTAAATGATTCTTCCTTATTGAATGTACAGGACTTTATATCGCACTACCTTGCCATCTCATCCACATAGTGTTTTTCAGCAGTGAAGAAATCCTGTCCACTCCAGAGTGCTGCACATTTCATACCAGCTACCTGCTCCATCAGATAATATCCATGTCAAATTGGGCATCCAGAGGAAGTCATAAAGACTCTCTGGCACCACATCTGTCTGAAATCATGGAACACACTAAACCTGCACTGACTGCCAGTAAAGGTGGTGACTCTCAAACCATTGGAGATACAGCACACTCTTGTAAGAGTAATCAGTTCTGCTATCTGTACAGACATTACATTGCACATATAGAGGCTTCAACTACACCCTTTAAAGCACACATCACATAAGGTCCTTTCACAATTCCTCATCCATCTCTCAAGCACGATAAAGCCACAAACAAGGTCAAATCAGGTTCGCCCACAGGGACATCTTAAATATCAGGACTGAGCTTGGTACACAGTTTCAAAACATCTAGAAAGTCATGATCATCACAATGGTCATATGCAACATTCATTGTAGGTCCATAATTATAGAAGGGCTCAAGATATTGCACCTCTTCAAGCAATCATTGCAGCCAAAATCACATGTTCACTTCTGGTGAGCTTACTATATGCCGCGTAATGTGTTTGAGTGTGGATCATCAAACTGTCAGTTGAATGGGGAGCCATTACAGTAAGCAAGTAGTCCATTACAATGCCTTTGCACAGTTGAATTGCTGACACCCACTATAGATATTTCCTTTCCAGCATCCAGCCAGCACCACAACTTCTGGATCAAGTGTGACAGAAAAATAGGCAGCTGGCTGTTTGGCTTTACCATGGGTCTGTGTCAGCACAGTCAATGTGTACCCATCATGTTCATGACAGTGCAGGATGACATTTTGTAGTAATCAGGCATTCCTAGAGCTGGAGCATGGCAGAGCTTTTTTTCTCAGCATTTGTTGTCCCAGGGTAGTGGACCAAACACATCACTGCGTGTAATTTACTGTTGAGGCTTTGCCACTAAGGAACAGTGTGGATTTCACTAACAACAATAATCCACCATTCCCAGAAACATCCTACCCTACCTGTGTAATGGGCGATGTTCATTTTCAGGACTGGAGATACTCCCTCATGGAACACTTCTAAAGCTCCTTTCACAATATAATATACCTATACAGCACCTCCCTCTAACAGTACTGCAATGTTTGTAGGGTACAACTTGTATTCGTTCTCTGCCAAATGGTACAACAAGGCAATATTGTCATGCTTGCATGCATCTTGCACTGTCAATGCCATCAGTAGGTCATCCATATATTGGACCAGAAATGAGTTGCATGGCAATTGCAAGGTCTTCAGGTTTTTCTTCACTAACTGATTAAATATTGACAGGCTCTCTGCAAACCCTTGTGGGACTCAGCACAATGCCATGATTTAACAACTGGTAAGGGACAAGAAACAGGCTATCCTTGAATAGAGGAATGGAAAAGAATGCTTGACACAGATAAAGGACTAAAACCACTCATCATCATCACAAGGTATTTGGAAACTTGTCATCGCAGGATTAGATACCATGGGACAAAGTGGGACAACAATTTGATTCACATTTTGTAGACCCTGAACTATCCTCCTTTTTTTATTTGGTTTCTGCAAACCCATCACAGGTGAGTTGCCGGGACTTGCTAGTATTTCCTTCATGATATCTTGTATCACATAAATTCAATTACAGGCATAATTGCAGCCACCACCTCATGTGAAAGGTTGTATTGGGAAGCTCTGGAATATTTTGCATTAAGTTTTATGGTTATTTTCACAGTTCAACATCTTTGATCAGATGGATACTTGGTGTGTAAAATCCCAGACTTTTTCATTTAATTTCTTAGGTGGGGAGGTAAGTCTTCTCTTGTTAGGACTGGGAATAACCCAATGGTTGTCTCGGGTTTTCAAATTGAAAACTACATCCTCAACATGTGCCTGAAGCTCAACATCATCTAGTATGCAATATATCACACAGTTTATTTTGCAGAGTAAATTCCTGCCCAACAGATTGACTGGACTCATGTCACATATTGAAAACCAATGGTATTCTTCAAAAGGCCCTATTTTCACCTGGACTTCAGCTGAAACTGGGTTTGTAAGTTACTTGTTGAAAATACCTACAATTTGGACTTGCTTCCCCAAGAATGGTAAGTTAGGTACCTTACCATACTAACAGTAGAGTGGGTAGCTCCAGTATGGATCAAGAATGATATGCGGTGTCAATTCACCTTTTAATCTACCTACAGCCCACTTGGTCTACCTCTAGAACTGTGCCGTACACAATTATCCTCCCTTCTCGGGCACCATCATTGTGAATGACCCAAGTCCAGTCCAGTAGATCTGCCAAAAACTAGAAACTAGTAGATTACCGGCACTCATGAAAAGGTTTTGTTGAACATTCGGGTTAGGATTCTGGTTATACCTCTGGTTGGTCACGTTTTGTTAAATCCTGGGAGCTAGGGTCATTTTGGCATTATATGGCCTTTGACCTTGCCCCTTCTGTATTGACATCACATTCATGTTTGGCTTTTGAACATTATTTTGCATTTGATTTGGATTCAGTCTACACTCGTTTTACCAATGGTCCATCTTGTTATAAGTATGACGTGCAGTAGTCTTTTTCAACATGTTTATGTCCAGCCTTGAATTCTGATCAACAGCCATCCCTCAGGCTCTGCCTTGTGGAACAAAATTCCCATTCTGTATCACCTAACCAACGACAAAGGAGTCTGAGCGTTTCTTAGCAGTATAGGATCTGGCCAAGCTACAGCCAGCTTACATTGTGCTCACGGATCATGAGAGACCACATTCTTGCCATATATTTTCAAAACTGATGTTCTCATATTCGTTATAGTGTACTCACTCACTTTCATTCAAATCAAGTCTAAACTCTGTAGCCAGCTCTTCCAACTGTTTGAGTTTCACAAGCACATCTCACAACTTTCATATTCCAGAATAAAAGTTCTACTTCATTGTACCCATCCATGAATTCTAACTCAAGATATCCCTTGACAAGCTTCTTAATTTCTGACCTGAATCTTAAAACATCCAGTTTGCTAGGAGATGTATCTCTTTCTTGAATTTGCGACTCAGGATCAGGCTCAGCACCAATATCAGGCACATTTATAAGAGGAGCTTTGCCCTTTTGGGATCATGTTCCACAATCTAAGGTAGTACCAGTTCCTGGAGTACTAGGGGCTGTGGTTACAATAGATGTGCCTGGTGTTATAATGATAACAGTAGTGCTACTGCCTCTTAATAATGGATCAGGTGTGACAGGGTCAACCTTTCCCTGGGGGAGCTCTGATCAGCAAGTGTAGTCAAAACTGTCCCTGCATTTGTTCCTTCTCCTCAGCTCCCATTAGGGTCTGTTGGTTTTCTGCAGCCTGAAGAACAACATAGTTGTCTTCTTCATCAATTCATCCCCTTTCTTTCAAATCCTGTAATTTTTTGTCGTACATTATTTTTACCTGCAATGTCAGGTTATTTTCTAGTTTCTGAAAAATAGAAACGAGTGAGCTGTCACTTTGACTCCTATTTGTAGTTCTCATCAACTCATATCACTATAAGTCCACCTTGATCAGCTTTTGTTGTTTCTAGAGTGTTATCCCAGTGCTTCCCAAACCCTTTGGAACCACAACCCGATTTTTAGTACAACAAACTTTTGAGACTCACCTAGCTTTAATGGGCATGAGGCAGATTTCTTTTAATGTACCTAAAGCATTGTGTAGAACATTGGCATTTACAGACAACACATTTTTCCATTGAAATGGTCATAAATGTTGCACAGATATACAGTTCTACTGATAAGACTACATTGCACACAAATGGTAATGTGTGGAAAACAGGTTTCAGTCAATATTCTCCATCACCAAGTAAAATGTCTTGATTTGTTCTGATCCTATTAAAACTTTTGTTTCCGTCACACTTCAGAAGTAAACAAAATGTGCTTCATTTTTGCTTACCTAAATACTAAATGTGTACAGTTCATTTTCAGGGATTTACATTTTGTTATGTGTCATGAAAAGACGACATTCTGTCCATTCACCCACATCATGGACGCCAGCAAGATTGCCACATAATTTACTTTTTTTTTTTTCTGACTGTGAACTCAGAGGAGTGTTTAAACACCAATCCTCATGTTAAAAAAAATAAGCAGCAGAAGAAAAAGACTTTTACTGACATTTGACTTCTGTCTTTAAAGCACAGAAAACTTGGCAAGATAAATAAAAAAGGTGAAGGCATCTTTATTTATTGCTTGTACATTCTAGACCCGCCAAAAACCAGCTCACCACCCACCAGCGGGTCGCTACACACAGTTTGGGAAACACTGTATTATCCTCTGCCAATCTCTTCATAGTTCTTGTTTTCCCTTTAGTTAAATTATCTCAACCCCAAATTTGTTTGCAATGACCATTTCTGAGGTCGTTCAACATCATTTTGTAAAACAAATAGTTTTATGCCCAGGGGCTTGAGTGAGCACGGGTTTAGGCAGGAATAAGAGAGGGAAAAAAGGGACTATGGACTAAGATCCGGCTGGCCTCAAAGCCCCATGAAGCACAAACAGGCCAAAATTGTGAAGAAGCCACAAGAAGATATCCATAACCGGTCACCCCAAATTTGGCCACACTGTCTGGCTGCTCCTTCAGGAGATGATCAAATAGACAGAGCAACGGAGGAAGACGGAAACAGATGAGCAAAGCAGGGAGAAGAAGGGAAGTCACAGAATACATTGGAGGAATGAATTTTGTCGGAAGAACAGAAGAGAGAGAGGAAAAGGAAGGTAGAATAAATGTGAGAACAAAGAGGTGAAATTAGAAGGAAAGGGAAGGGTAGAGAAACACAGAGGAAAGGTAAGGGTAGGGGAGAAAAATAGAAAGGCCAAAAAATGTATAGAGGCAAGAAAGAAAATACAAAGAAAGAGATTTAAACAGATATGAATCAAGTAGGCTTCTTGTTAACATGTTATTGCACATTATCAACTCTTTTCCAGTAAGATGATATGAATGCTCTCCTGTAGGTCTTCAAAACGGGGGAGTGGAAGAAAAGTAGTTTTGGCCAAAAGGCCACTGCAAAACTTAACAGGGCCAGTCAGGGAAGTCTCCACAGCGAATCAGCTTGTACCCCTCATACTTTTAACCACATGATGGCTTAGAGTGGGACAGCCTAGGAAAAAGCCTAGAACCTTGTCATATCAGATAGTCACATGGTCATTCTACTCAATCACAGAGCAGCAAGCAGGAGCCATCTTAGAACACTGCAATACTTCTGAATCATACCTTAAAGGTTAAAAAAAAAAACATTTCATGAGTGCAGATAATCTCTGACAGTTTCTGTTTTTTGACAGTCTCGTTGTGGTTTGTAAGGCATGCAGAAAATGAGAGCATGAATGATTTATACCAACAATGACATATATTGCAGAAAGAGTATGAAAAGTAATAAACATTTGGTAGGGATCTATAGTTATGTTCCTGGAGAAAGCCAATTGACCACGTAGCGTGAGCGTTTTCTAATGGGTGAAACAAGTAAACCTATAGATGTTGGAGTCAGTTACACAGTCCAATAACATCTAACTATGTTTTTAATTATGCCACAGGTCCCCGTAAGGAATAAAAAGAGATGGAGAACTCAGGTTTCCTGCAGACAGTTTTAAAGTAGATCCCTCACAAAACATAATCAAGGAGCTCCACTGACAAGAAGTGTTGAAAACCATCCTGGTACTCTAGGTGCCACAGATGAGGACCCGAGAATGAAGCATGCCAGCAATATTTATGAGGTGTGAGGGTCCTTCTAAAAAATATTTCTTTACTCCACCATCAGGCCGCGAATCTCAAGGGGAGGGGCAGGAATAAAATATATATATTTTTTAAAGTATCTGTTCCAGCCACCGCCTCGCTCCTCTGCTCTTCTTCTGGTGTCCCAGCATTCACTGGGACACCAGCACAGGCTACCCAGCAATCCTGGTGCTGCTCTCATGCTACACCTAGCATGAGAGCAGCACCAGGTTTGGTCTGAGCGGCTTGTTCTGCCACAAGGACAGTGCACTGGAGCCTGTGCAGTTTCTCCAATCTGGCTGTGTAGCACAGCCGGGTGGGAGAAACCTAAGAGCGCATGTGTGCTTGGCCGCACTGAGATGGCTGGCCAAACACACATGTGCACTTAGAAGTATGATATATCGTTTTATTTGCAGCTCCTGGGTTAGACAGGGGGGGCAAAGCTCCTTCGCCATTGTGATCAACCGCCCCTGATGAGTTTTCTCTTTTTTGATTTTGTATTGGATAGCAATGTGAAGCCGAGTGAACCCATAGAAGTAGTTACTTTTTCCTCCCCCTAATTTAGCACCAGAAGTTAACTCTTCTGACATTCCATTAAGTGGCAATTTAAATAAGCTGAAAATGTAAATCCCAATTTCAAATAAAAAAAAAAACATAATGTTCCAAAAACTGCATTTCACAGAGCTGACAGATGTAAAGAAGTGTGGCTTTCTTTATCTTGTGTATTGGCTGTTGGTAACACATCAGCATAATAATTGGTAGACAATTACAGATTAAGAAACAAAAGAACCCAAAGTAACTCATAAATCCAGTTTAATCCGGATTCAGATATAAAGAGTTAACTCTTCTGACATTCCATTAAGTGGCAATTTAAATAAGATGAAAATGTAAGTCCCAATTTCAAATAAGAAAAAATCCATAATGTTCCAAAAACTGCATTTCACAGAGCTCACAGATGTAAAGAAGTGTGGCTTTCTTTATCTTGTGTATTGGCTGTTGGTAACACATCAGCATAACAATTGGTAGACAATTACAGATTAAGAAACAAAAGAACCCAAAGTAACTCATAAATCCAGTTTAATCCGGATTCAGATATAAAGAGGAGTTTGGTCCTGGATCGGGATTCCCAGATTTATGGTAATTACAACCTTATGCGGGGTCTATCCTTTCACAACTTTCACCAGATAAAATCTGGCAGAACTTGTGTGAGGAAGATCCAGATTATTCCATGTTTTTCACCCTTTACAGTGAGTAAACACTTGATATTATATTGCTATATCCCATGGGGAGGAACTCAGATTAATGCAGCAATTCCATACTCCGAGGTAATGTCATGTTATTTACCCGTTGTGGTATTACCGTAAGTGACAAATCAGTCGTTAAGGGGCTCTTACTATTTGAATCCCCCAAAATGTTAGTGGTTTATGTTTTTTAAAGTCAGATTTCAGTATTAGGCGCTAGGAGTTGTCAGCTTCCCAGTTTCTGCAGGTCTGAAGATGAAAAATCTAGGCTAGGCTTGTAAGAATATTTTATCATTTTTAATTAAACAGAGCCACTCTTTTACTAACTAGTGACTGAACTGAAGTGGGAGAGAGGAGTTAAAATCTAATCTTAGAAGAGCAACACAAGGAATGGAAACAGATATGATTTGTTCAGAAATTCCTACCGGGCAAGAGACATATATTAACTTTTGTTTAGAGAGCTGGTAGTTTGCCAGAGGTCTGATTCTGAACTAGAGATAGAAAACCCTTTGTCATCAGTCGAACTTTAGTTTCAGCATGTGGAGTGTAACTGCAGACCTTTGTCAAACTACCCAGAATACTGTACCTGGTATATATTCAAATCCACATCATTTAGCCGTTGTCTGTTCAAAGTGGTGCATCCTGCTTTGGCTCCAATATCAGCGTCATCATCATTGGAAATGCTGACTGAGGGAGACAGTTCATCAGACAGACATCTGCATACATTCATTTGCAATCAGTCATCATAGCCCAAATCAGCCCTTGTGTTTATATTTATGGGTGACTGGTAGGAACTGTTCAAGCCGCGGACAAAAAAGGGTTTAAACTTAGTTTAGCTCATGTTTTTTTTTTTTTTAAAAAGCAGATATTTTTCACAAGAACCGGAAAAGACAGAGAGAAGGGCAAAGAAACGCGAAAAGCACGTGTGTCCCAGGGATGGTCTATGTGGCAGTTTGGGATTATTAACTAGCTGGTCTAAGATAGTGGGGAGATAGCTTCAATTCTTCACATGTTTGGGGGCAAACACCAGGACCAGTATGTGCAGTGTTTAGTGAGTAGCACCCCGGACCCACTGCTGCAGAGGGACCTCACACTTGAGTTGCTCAGTTCTATATCAATATACTGGCAAAAAAAATATTATACAAAACATATTTCGGCAAAAACATCCACTAAATAAATATGTAATACTCTGTGCAAAATGCAATAATATAGATCACAAAAATGTTATCATTATGAATACTGTTAACATAGTATCAACAAAAATCTAGAAATTAAAAATATTAACTTCAAAGCAAAGCAATGAAACAATACCAACATTTTGACAGTACTGGTATAGGCAACCTAATAGTGAACAAGCATAGTAATATATTGTTACAGTTAGTCCCCAGTTATAAATATATCATAAGCAAAGAAGTAAAAATACATGTTTAAAACATGTACACTCATAACCAAGTATTTTTCAAATAAGGACTAACCCTGAAAAAATAAAATTAGTAATTACTAAACCAGTCACATTCAAAGCTACAGCAATTAACAAATTATATAGACTGTTTTTGGTTGAGAATGACACATGCGGAGAAGGAGAGGAGCTAGAGCGGAGCAGAGGCAGAGTCAAAGACGTTGAGGCGGCCAGGTGCGGTTCAGTGGTTCTGTGCAGTGTTAGGACTCCACTAGCCAACAACCCTACCTGACTGCTGTACACCTGCTGACTTACCACCCTTCGTTGGTGGCTGAGCCTAAAAAGAAAACCAAAACTAAACATTCTGAGCAGGCACCTAGAACAAAAGGTGGCAGCACTGGTTGTGAAACCTGCTTTTGATGCTTCAGTAACCCCCTTTTCGAGAGGTGTTTTACAGCTCATCAGCATTCAGTCCGGACTGTGAAAGCCTCAGTAGTTCCACCATGCCCAGGTTTTGGCGGCAGAGGCGAGGGGGGCAGTAGGTGCAGACGGCACTTCGGTGCGTGGAAACTGCCATCGTTAGGTTGCTGCACTTTGCGCCTGAATGGTGAGTCTGTCTTTCCACCATGGACCTCCGTATGAGTGAATCAAAGGGAGTGAAGCCTTCTCCCACTGTGAGGGTGGAAGAATAACAATTGTTCAACACCTCTGGATGAAGGTCTGAGCCTGGTCTTATATTATCCTGTACATTTTGATGTTTGAAAAGTTCTTAATCAGCTACCATTACACCATAAATCAGTGCTCAGTTTTTGTACACTTTGGAGGTACTTTAGATGGGTTTCTCCCCCGAATGCCACTTGGAACTTCACCCTTTTTTCATTTTGGGGTGCAATATACATCATAGGGGTGATGCTTCAGTTTAGGGGTGACGTCCTGTAGTGTCTTTATCATACCAGCCTCACCTATGCCTATTGTCTGGTTTGCTGGTGAATAATGCGCACTAACTAGCCACTGTCCTGGTGATTTGTAATCATGCAATCGCACAAAGTGTGTGGGGTGGTAGAGAGAACACGCCTCTTTTGGCCTGTTCAAAGTATGCCGGTTAGGCAATTGCCTTAGTGGGTGTGGAGATATGGATGTGACAGGTGGCTAAACCTATGAGGGAGTTCCCTTTACAGACTAGGTGGCCTCACACACATTCTAGTGTCATGCTTCATCATATGGCCACCTAGCCCCACCCAGGTAAGATAATACTACCTGGGCGCACTCAACCTCTTAGTTAAAGGAAATTCGGAGGGCGTGCTGACATTTTATCTTGCTGGATAATAAAAGGGATCCAGATGAGAATGGTGATAGATAAAATTACCTTACAAATCACCTGTTGGTTTCGGAAATGTAATATCGGTGTTTGTAGGTAAGAATAAAAACAGGGATAGAGACGCCTTTGAGTATGATGACTCAAGGAGTCTAAAAATTGGGGACCAACATGTTTCTGCCCATGCTAAGAGCCTAAACGGTCTGGGGCATTCATCAGGGTCGTCTTGGTAATCGAAATTGAGTTGTTTTTGATAAGGAGCTTTTTGCGCCACCAGAAATGTTAAATAAAAAGATCAGCAGTCCTTCTTTCATTGCCCCTTGCGCTACTTTTCTAATTTTTATAAAAAGGAAATGCATGTGTTGAATACTATAGATAGACCTTCAAGATTCACAGTAGTAAAAATGGTGCAAAGAGGAGTTCTAAGAAGAAAAATCGCAGGATAGTAAAAAAGGGTTCATGGATAATAAGATTTGCTTTGTGGCTATTCTGCATGATCAATCACAAGATCCGCTTGTGGTCACTCCAACGATTCCCCATATTAATCAAATGACTTTGCCCAAGGCGATACCTTCTCATAAAGCATTAGCAGAAAGAGGAGCCCATGAACTGTCACATAACCATTTTCCCCAGCCATGCTTGTTCAACATACATTTAGGTACTCTGTAGTCTTCTCTGGATCTGAAGGCTGAAATTGTTTCCCTATTTCATTCCATCAGCCTGCCAGTGAGCATGTTTTCCTTCCATCCTATTGCGTTGATTTGGAAATAAAATATCTTCCTCTAATTCTAGATTTTACGGTTTCGTTTGATGATGAAATAGCTTTTTTGAACTGTATGTTGTTATTAAGATGTATGTCAGTAGCAGGATTTTTAAGGATGGTAATAAGCACTGATATCTTATTATTTCATTAGTGCAAAGTTTGTCACCCCCTCCAAAAAGAGATTGAGGGTAACTTTTAATTCTAAAGTTATTGTAAATCTTATAATGGGAAATGTGAGTTTTTCCTCAGAAGAGGTAGAGGTGTAATCCTTTACTTTCCAGCAAAAAGATGGACAAAGTCTGATGCATGTAATGTTTTTTGTAATTGTACCACACCCAAGAGATTTAGGGTATCTGTGTAGGAACTACAAAACAATGCTAAATTAATAATTATCTCAGTAACGCCAGAAGGAAGATCGATCACTTATCTAGGTTCAAATAATTATCCATCTGGGGCTACAGATGAAGATGGTTCATCTAAATGGAACCTGTTATCAGGAGTCTTAATCTACCCAAGCAATTTAAAAAAATAACTTTCAGTCCATTTAGTAGGGATAGTTCTTTCCTGGGATTTTCCTTACCTTTCTATTAAGTCCCAGAAGCTCCACTCACTGGACTCATTGATTGTTATCTGCATTCAGGAAACTTGGTGTATGGTGCCTCTGGAATGTGATAAGTATTTTGTGATCAACTGTCCAGCTAAGAAGGGGAGGAAGGGTAATGTAAGTGTTGGGATTACTATTTTACTAAGCACAGAATACTTTTGGTGATATAAACCATTTAGCCATCCTTCAAATCGTCTACAGTGTATGCTGCTAAACTGTGAGGGCTTTGCAAATCCGGTAATGGATCCTCTCCACCTTGTTAATCTGTATATTTCCCTAGTCTCGAAATTCAACCCTCCCATCAAAACGTTCTTTTATTTTATTTCTAAATGTAGCTGTAAAACAGGATATAATTAAATGTATCATTGGGATTGTAATACATAGATGTCTAATTCTACAACAGGATTGTTTTCAGATAGAGAAAAGGAGGAAGAATTAAATGTCACAAACTCTATTTTTATGTTATTGTGCAGAGCAGGAAAGAGAAAAGCTCTTGCTAAACCTTGAAGGGATAATGGTTTGCTAACTGGAAGACCTATTCCTGCTGATTATACTTATAGTTGTGGAAAGAGTAGTTCAATAATAGATTATTTATCTCTTTTCCCATATTTGACTGTCTTGCAGATTTGGATAAATAATAGCCACCTCCTCGAGTGACCACAAAATGTTCTCTTTTAACATTGGTTTAGTCCAGGTAGACACTTTGCCTTGGCACTTGAAGGGTGATAAGGTGCACTTTATTGCTGCTCAAGGTAAGGCACACTGGAATGTTTCCAACAAAGAAAACCCAAAAATACCCTTAAAGAGTGTCTTAAAATATAGTGCAGAGCAGGGACTTATCCCTTGTGCAAAAGTTGAGCAAGATGTTTTGTATTTTGTGGCAGATAGACTAGCTCTGTGAGGCCCTCCTAGGGCAAATTCAAGGGCCTCTGCAACTTTCCATAAATAATTTTGTATGAATAAATTGATCATTAAATTACAGTGGCAGAAATATTTGTACTTCTCCAGAAAGAGAGGAACATTGATTGATTTATTAAAGAGAATGTGGTCAAGTTAGAAAGCTACTATAAAAAGACAACAGGCTGATAAGATGTGGATAGATCTTCATGAGGCTTAAACCCACAATGATTCCAGAACTTTCTGGTAAATAATTACATTAGCTTGTGGGAGCAGCATATGCTCTAAAATAAGCACTATTTAAAGTGAAGAGGGGTCATTGTATATTACTACTCTTCATGCAGCCAGTACCATTAATGACGAGGTTCTATCTCCACTGGTCTCTCATATTGATCGTGGAGATATATATTGACTCTCTGAGGCCCATAGTAAGGATATCAATCATCAAGTTAGAATCTCCAACACCAGGGACTCAGATGAAATTCCTGTTACTGTTGTAAAGCAGGAAGATGATCAGTGGTCGGGCTAGTAGGCTGCCTTATTTACATATTGTTGTCTCACCAGATCTGTTCTGTTCTCATTAAGAGGCAGCATTATTTTCCTGTTACATGACAAAGGTTCTCTCATTCTTCCTAGTAGTCATAGGTAGATAACATTAGTTGACTGATAATGGGGATATTTTTCGTCAAGGGCATTTTGGATCATCTGCAGTGCTGGGTGGATGATGATAACATTATTCCATAGGAACAGGTGGGTTTTAAAATGAATAGTTCGTTTCTGGATAATATTACAGTTTTGCAGGTTATTTTTTTTATAAATATCTGTTATCACAGGGTACGCCTCTCTATGCAGTATATATCGCCTTTTCTACTGTTTTTGATCACATGGACAGACCTACCCTGTGGCAAAAGCTTTGAGATCTGAAAATGTCTTGCCGTTCCTTAAAATGGTGTCATGATGTACTTGGAGGCGACAGTGAGTTTTCCCCAAACAGTTTAATGAATAATAGTCTAAACCAGGTTGCTTATTAGCTCTTTAGTTATTTTCTTTATATATTTATGATTTACCAGTGGCTTTGACTTCAAAGGGAGGAGATACCCCTAAAACTAGGCCACCACTTTATAGCTGTTCTGCTGTATGCAGATGATATTGGGATTTTAGACCTGACTCCTAATGATTTATCAAAATAGTTGGATTGCTTGCATAGTGATGCCGAGAGCAGTCACTTGAAGACTGGTATAAAGAAGAGTAAAATGATGACCATAAGGGCCAAGTGTAGTAGAAAGTCCAAGAAACATAAGTGGGTTTTAAGGAGGATGCGTTGGCATTGGTTAATTCATACCTGTACTTTTTCTGCTAATTTCTCAGATAACTGTAGGGATCTCACTCTTTATATAATATATTCAAATGAGATATATCATGCAAAGAGTCCAGGGGTTCCCTTACTAGTGGACATGGGCACGCTCTAGCAATCACAATGTGCTCTTTTAGGGGGTAGTGTGGCCGGGCAACCTTAGGCTTATCACAGAGGAGTGTGAGACACTTGCAAATACGCACAGTCAATAAATGAGATGCACGACTTAAGAAGGAGATCCACACCAAGTTACAAAAATAATAAGCATGTTTCAGCACCAGAAACAATACAGTCAGTTAACACAATGCATTTTCTGAAAAGCTGCAATGTTATCCTATGGAGAGAAAAACAAGTACTGCATCCAGGTATAGTACAGCGACTTACAGGACCAATCTTGTGGACTTAAGGTAAGAATCAAGCAAGGGTGAGGATCACCCCAACAGGTCACACTGGGAAGCAGTGGGGCAGCTCGCTGCAGAGGTGTAGTACTGCATTGGGTCCCCACTGAAGTCTGACCAACACAAACGATGATAGCCACTGACAGGCCGGCAGAGACCATGTTTCCACTGGACAGATTAGGAGGTTGTACACCGCCAAGGTTTCTGCAGCGGTCGCACCACCACGGAATCCCAGGCAGAAACGAACTGCATAAAAGGAGATGCCCCCGTTGATGAAGTCATACTTATCCGGAGCTGCCATGGAACCAGAACTAGACGTCATCCAACTGCTCCTGCTCGCCCAAAGACTCCAGAATCTTCGACGAGAACAGCAAATGTAAGTACACACGTTCACCTGTTACTGTTATATATTCTCATTTTATGTACACTCACACAACATACAATAGGGAAGGGGGTATGAGGGCGACACTCACATGTAACTGCACGCTGACACGCACACTCACATACAGCCACACACTCAACTGCACATACACATTACCCATGCTACGGCCACCCCCTCTGCCCCCACACACATGTCACAAACACACACAGGTACGCACGGAAACACTGCACTGCCCGACTCTCACACAGTACCACAGAACACACAACTACAAAACAACCACACCATCCCTAATCTATAGTCAGGGACCCACAGTGGACTCTACCCAGGGACACATCGCACATACAACACAACATACAACCAACAGGGAACGAACACACAAATTTACACAACCATACTACTTACCGATCGACATACACTGGGCATCATATCTAACATGCCATGCACAAAACACACACACAGTCAAAGCACACAAAGCCACACAACACAGCAACAAACACATGTCAACACAAACACCACTCAATACCATCACAACAAAATGTGTTGAACATACACATGTCCATCACACAACACACACCCTATCACTGTGAGACAAAGGCACTGCACATAACTTCACATACTGGTTAAACAACACTGGTAGCACAAGCACCACACACACACACACACAAATACAGACACACAACTAATGTCAGCCAGGAACAACTCCATACTAGGGAAAGAAATGCATGACAAAGATGTAATCACTAAATCAACAAAAGGTTGGTTTAAATATAGTAAAAGTTAGTGGAAATGTGCATGTCAAAGGCCATAGGCCAGTCCAGATAAAAAAAACCTCTCTGTATACACAAAGTGCACATATGTGTGCCCGGAACTTGACTCCTGCTTGCCATGTAACCTCAAAAGGGAGGGGCATCAAGGGGGGCATTCAGGCACCTCAGGGGTTATCGGAGGGCGTGGTGGAGAGGGGGTTGGGCTTAGGTTTTGGAGGGGGGCTTTGGGATCTGGCTAAGGAGGGTGGGATTTAGGCTTAGGAGAGGGCTGGAATGTTTTGGGAAGGGTAGACTTGCTGGCAGGGGGAGGAGGTTGGGAACTTGCAGGGGGGCAGGATAGGGCTTGGAGGTGAAAGGGACAGACTTGGGGAGGGAAACAGAACATTTAGGGGTATCATGGGGGGAGAGGAGTAGGGAAAAGGCCAAACTCTGTAAGGAAACACTTTTTATACACACTGGAACGGTCACAGCAGAAGGGTTTGCATGTGGAGGGAGAGGGAGTGGTTGTCTAAGGTGTTGGTGTGGATGCCTTGAGTGCATGTTTGTGCGAGGTATGCTTGTGTGTGTTGGGTGTCTGTTGGGAGGGTGAGTGAGGGGGTTTAGGTGACTTGGGATGCGGTGGTGGGTGTGTAGCTGTCTGTTGGGGTGGTGACTGCAGGTATAGTGGATGTGCTGCATGTAGGCATATCTGTGGTTGTGGTGTCTGCAGGTATGGTGACTGGGGTGGATGTCTGACAGTCTGCTGTGGTGCTGTCTGTGGGTAAGATTGGTAAAGTGGCTGGATCTGTGAGCGTTGGTGTGGTGTCTGCAGGTGTGTCAGGTGTGCTGTTTGTAATGCTGGAGGTGGTGGGAGTGTCAGGGCAGGTTGTGACTGTTACTGTGTCTGCAGATGGATGTTGCTTGTGTGCATGCTGGTGGTATGTCTTGTGTTTATGATTGTCTGAGCTACCTTTGGATGTTGAGGTAGATGCATACCTGTCTGTTTGTGTGCTTTGGCTGGTAAGAGGGGTTTGGGATAGGGAAGAGGAAGTTAGAGGTGGGAAGGAAGACAACGGGTGACTAGCTGCCATCAGTGTGGCGGACAGAGTCTGAAAGGATCTCTGTAGGCCAGCCAGTGCACCGTGAATGCCCTCCACGAACGCATTACTTTGTTGGATCTTAGTTGCCAGTCCATGGATGGCATTCACAATGGTTGACTGACCCACAGAGATGGACCCCCAGAGGTCAATAGCCTCCTCTCTGAGGGCAGCAAGGCTAATAGGGGCAAAGATGCCTGCGGCAAAGGAGACGCCCACCCACTTGGGTGAGCGGGCACGGCCAATTGGGTGGGGAGCTACAGGGCGGACGGTGGTAGTAAGGGGAGGTGGCGGACAGAGATGGTGCTGGGGGGTTTTAGGTGGGACCGCCACCACCAGGGAGTGTCCACTGGAGGAGGATTCTGGAGATGACAATGTGGATCCTGTCTCCCCTGTGGCACTCCCCTCGATCTCCTGGCCACTGGGACCCTCGGTATTGGTGTTATGATGACTTAGGGTCTCGTGGCCAGCAGCTTCCCCAGTCAGCTATGCCCTGTCTCCTTCGCCTGCTGATGCTGAAAAACAGAGAGAGAGGTAGGTTCATCACATTCTTTTCATACACTTACATCACACTATACATAACACTATCGTTACATATATGTGTGATACAACCCCAGGTAGAAAGTGTTTTGAGACAACATCATATGACAACAATATCACCCATCACATGAGCCACCTATCTGACAACAACATCACCATCTCATCAGTATAGCTATGACACAAACAATTCCTGCACAAGACAAATTGACAATATGAAAATGAGTCCATATACACAGCATCACTGTCAAACAACAAACCAGCAATGGGAATGAATGTTGACATTGATTTCCACATTACGCATACTCCAAATTTACACATGCTCAGTGCATTACCAGATGTTTATTTCCATGAAAGTTAGCTCATCAAATGCCAATAACAAGACTGCATGTTGCTTAGAATTCACATACATCACATGTCACTGTGTTGATTACCTCACAATGAAAAATAGCTCAGATGCATGTACTCCGTTTGGCATATCCAAATTTGCAGTATAATAGACTCCATACACATTTCAGCAACACATTTATCGATTGTGCTGTTGCAACGGTTGATACAGACTTTTTGGACCTACTCTTCTTAGTCATTCTCACCTAGAAAACAAAGTCATGTACACTAATAGGGGCCTACTTAGCACATATGATTTAGCCACAGAAAACCCCAGGGAGCATACCAACACCTTAAATACAATGCACAACTGTCATGTACATGAAGGCCACATACAGTTCAACTTATCATGATGAGGGGCAACATCAAAATAACATTAAGTTCCAATATCACTATCCACACTTCAGACATGAGTAGCCTTACATCTTTAGAGTAAAGTTACACTGACAAAAAACACTTCTAAGGTAATTATGATTGAGACATACACCTAGAGCCAAGCCAATTTACTGACAACACATACCATTCCACCAACATTTGATGTCAACTATAACACCTGCATCACAATTAAGTCAGTGCAAATTTAGGTTTCCCATACTGAAATCATTCAAAACAGAATCCGAATACCAAATGTAAGTATGTCAAAGTAGAATCACAATGCTGAAACCTGGCAGAATTACCAATGTACACATGATATTGGCTAAAATAGTGCATATTGTACCTATATTGAGGTTGTCCTGCCCTATGTAGCAAGCCCACAAAACATTGGCTAAGGGAATTGCAGGGTAGCCACTTACCTTCACAATAACATGTACATGGTACAAATAGTTTGAACTCCCATATCAGTGATATGACTTGCACTAGGAATGTAGTAATACCACCATGCTTTTCAGCATGTAGGATGTCCATCCTGATTAAACATCGCAGGTGCCAATGTACAGTCCACACTTAACAATTGGGATATCTCCTTACACCTCTGAGTAAGTGTAGCAAGTATGCCACACCCTCACATGAACTTGACATTTATTTCACAACTCAGGGATATTTGGACTGCTTCTTACCTGTCAGACCCTATGTTGCTATATCCAGGGGCATTGGAATGGACAGAGGCCAAAGACCTGGAATACCAATAGGATACTTGGAGTATGGATCAGTAGGTGGGAAAGATGAACCAGCAGGGTATATATAGAGCACTCTGTGGTACACATATGACACAGTCACATGTGCATCACCACATGCTTTTAAGCAATAGGGTTAACATAGGTGAGTAGTATGTCACTATACACAATTGAATGTCCATACCTGTGTATCAGTGATATAAACTGTACATCTAGGTGTTCCTAGGAGACCCTTTGCCTTTAGCACTTACCACATTGTCATAGCTTAAATACTTACACATCATACACTGAACTGGCAGAGGGATGTACATGTGTCTAGTCAGTACTTACCCCCTTGTGGCTGCTGTGCTGCCCTCAAACGTCCATCCAACTCAGGCTAGGCCACCGCCAAAATGTGGGCCATTCATGAGGTCACGGTCCAACGGGCACCCCTCCCTCCTTGGTAGGACATCCCCAGCTGGGCCTCTGCGGTCTTCTGGGCCCAGCGTCTCAGGTCCTCCCACTGCTTCCTACAGTGGGTGCTTTGTCGGCTGTGGATCCCCAGGGTCCACACTTGCTTGGTGATGGCACACCATATTCCCTTTTTTTGATGGGCGTTGGCCTGCATGGATGACACAGACAAGGGGAGAAAGTTATGTCCACATGCACCGTCCCAACACAAGTGGTGAAAAAGCTTCGTCCATAGCAAGTAAGCAAACATACCCTTCCTCACAGTTCAAACTCCTTACCAAATTACCATCAACAGCTAGGCCATGTGTGAAGTGGAGTCAGCAATACAACATGCATGATCAGTATCAGGTATTGACTAGAAACAAATGACCAGGCCACAAGATTGTCCATAACATGGTATGGCTCTACTATTATTTCTCACACCATTATTGATGTACATGTTGCAATATATGTTGTGGATCATGGAAGATATATCAAACACTATCTACTATGTATCAGTACTGTATTTCTGTCTATGCACATTTACACATGTCCATACACCCACACATGATGACTCAATCCAAACCATATAGCGGTTCATACAGGGGTAGGACCTCATCCACAAGCTTGTCCAGCTCTTTTGGAGTGAAGGTTGAGGCCCTATCACCTGCAGGACGTGGACTGATTGCTCCCAGAAGCGGTACACAGCAGCTCAGGTTTTGGAGGTCTTGCTGGCAGCAGTGTCAGGGGTCAAGTGAGGAATACTTCTGAAAATGGTGGTCACGACTGCCACATACAGGACTGTCAATGCCGGTGGATGTTGCAGTTGGCCTAAGTCTACCAAAGGCAGCAATGTGTTCCAGTAGCAATGTCCACCGTGGTTGTAACCGCCTACCACCATGACGACATCTGCCGGTGAGTTAGGTCACTTCCTCATGTCCAGTGCAGAAAGTCAGGAATCTACCATTTTGAGGCAGTTATATCTATGGAAAAGTAATGAAAGGTGCATCATTTACTCTTAAGTAGTCTCTATGAATACGTTTTAAGTGCTGCCTTCATGTTTACTAGTCTCAATGTGCATGTGAGTTGTAAAGGCTGTGTAAAGTGGTATGGCTGGTTATGGAAATGAAAATCTATTGTCAACATCCTATTTTCAACGTAAATAGAGTATAGGTGCAATAAATATATCTCACATGTAAACTAGGTAGATCTGTCAAATACTGCCTGTGACATATTTATGCATGTAAAGTACATCTAAGTGTTTAGGGGTTTGAATGAAGGAAACAGTCAAATAATGCATAGCTATGTGCCTTAAATCAAATTTCAAATGTATTATCTGACAGTATATTGAGATTTGTGTGACGTGTACTTGAATATAGTCATGATGTGTAGATTGAATCATTCACCTAGATTCTGTTTTTGTCCCACATAGTTACCCTGGCATGAGGAGAGGAAGACAACTTCCAGTGTACTGCCCACTATTAGGCCTGTACACCATGGAGGAGAGACACATAATACAAATCTATCGCCTCAATAGGCATACAAACATGTATCTATGTCACCAGTTGAAGCCAGATCTGATGACTGCCATTCGCAATCCCAGTAGCATGTCTCCCATCAAGTCATGTCAGTGCTACACGTCCTGGCCATTGGGTCCTTTCAGAATACATTGGCCCTAACTGCATGGATGTCTCAGCCCATGTTCAGTCTGGTTTTGAAGGCTGTACTGTCTGCATTGTTGAAACACCTGGACAGCTACATCAGATCTCCCCAATGTAAGGATTTGGCCTATGTGAAGGCAGGGTATTTTGCTTTGGGACACATTCCACTTGTGGTTGGAGGCCTAGATGGCAGCCATGTAGCCTTGGTTCCCTCCAGTAACAATGAACAGGTATATAGGAAAGAAAAAACTACTACTCCATCAACGTCCACGTGGTCTGTTTGGTTGACCTGTTCATTTCACAAGTGTTTGCAAAGTATCCTGGATCAGTCCATGATTCCTTCATTATGCGGAACAGCAGTATCCCACTGCTGATGACACGAATGTACACAGAGAGGGCCAGGCTGGTTGGTATGTCATAGATGTTATGTGTATCTCTAAAGTTTTTCTCCTGCTATCACAAATGTGCATGTCCAAGATATATGTTTGTGTTGTTGTACCTATTCCTTACAGTGACTCTGGCTTTCCAAATCATCTTGGTTGTTGACACCAGTGAAGTACTCAACCACGCCAGGGGAATTCTGCTTCAGTGAGGCCCATGGAAGAACAAAGCATATCATGGAGTGGACTTTTGGGCTCCTGAAGACAAGATTTCACTGCCTTGACAAATCTGAAGGAGCTCTCCTCTACTCACTCAATAAGGTATGTGAAATTATTATTGCCAGCTGCATGCTCCACAAGCTTGCCCTGAGAAGTCAGATACCATCATACCGTATGAGGGTGAGCCAGCAGATCCTGTGGGTGGAAATGCAGATTTGCCAAGTGAGGATGAGCATGATGAAGATGAAGTTGTAGACATCGTGGCAGATCTCATCAATCAGTACTTCAACTTACTAAAGGTTTGTGATGTATTTTTACAAATTGTGAGGTCTTAGGTTGCTCCAATGACTCAGGTACGCATGCAGATTGTTACTTGGTAATGTGTACAGAACTCTTAGGTATAACGTGTCATGATTTGTAAATGCACAAGCTACGTCACACTTGTACTAATGAATTGCCACAGTTATGTATGTGTTCAAATCTGTCCCATCCCTTATCTTTGTCAATCACAGTTTAGCTGAGTTTCTGTTTGGCTCATCCTCATTTAGAAATCTCAGACAGTGTCACAGGCAGATGGGAGTTGCAGGCAGACATGAGAAGTGAACATAGATGAAACCAGGTACTGTCTATCATGAGTTTGTGGAGTGTGACTTATATGGCCAGACTGTCAGGACAGTAGGATGACAGTGTGCCTTTGCACAAAGAAGACCTGTATGGTACTGGAGGTGGACAAATGGTGCCATGTGTGTGTCCACCTGTGTCTGACACGTCATAATTTGGAACCCAGAGCCTCTCCCATCACATTGGTTTCTGTTGTACATGACCTACCTTGTACATAGCTGTCAGTGTGTTACTACATTGCAGACCAATGTGCATGTCTCTGAGGACTGACATAGGTGAGTGGCAAGCCTACAGCTACCTGACCATGGTAAGTGAAAGGTTCCAGGACTAGTGACATCAGTACGGATCTCTGTCTTTATCATGAGGTATGGTTATTAGGAAGCAAAGGTATGGGTATGTGATAAGGCTTTACCTAGTGATACATAGAACCAATCTATTTGCTTCCTGGGTTGTAGAAAGACTAACATGTCCCTAATGTCAGTATCCTGTGAGTTAGTAGTGTATGACACCTGAGCTGACATTTTGAAGTCACCAGCAGTGTTCCTCTATCCTCTGTTTGCAAATCTACAAATAAATGTGTGGATATTTACAATATAGTTGAATTAGAAAGTGGAGTTAGGTTTCAGAACAGCCAACAGGATGTATCTGTTGCACACAAGGGGAACCACTCAAGATAGGATCACTTCCTGGCAGTGGGTTCGGTCTTTGCATCTGCTCCTCCTTTATATCTGGGTGGACATCCACGTTTGTGGGGGGAGAGTTCTTCAGCTTCAGAGGGTGGGGTGTCTTAGGGATGTCCTCCCCATGGCAAGGACTCCATTCCACTGCAGCCGCAGATGTTGAAGGGCCTGATGAATCATTAGTAGTGGAAAAGGCCTGATGTTGGGTGCCAGATCTACTCAGGGTAGTGTTGATGTCCCTCAGCACCCCAGCAATAGAAGTCAGGATGGCATTTTGGGCCTGCCACTGCTGCATAGCTTCCTGATGGTTCTCTCTCTGCAGCTGTTGGACTTCCCACATCATCGTAGGCACCTGGACTGGGATGATGCAGGAGGATAAACTGTATAATATGTCTAAGATTGCCCCCCAATCCCTTGAGCATGTACTATTTGTTTCTCTTCATTGCACTTTAATAATTGTTTTTTCTTGAAACAATTGTTTGTGAAATATGGGATTCATGAGAGAAATTATGCACTTCAGGTATTACTTAACCTTGTCAATGAATTGATGTATTTTAAAGTTTCCTATTTAAAAAAAAAAAATGTATTGATTTTATGTTTTTTATAATATTTATATGTGGACCTCATTGAAGATCGTTATCTTAATAATAAAAATAAATACATTGAAATTGAACAAACAGAAAACATTCTTAATACATAAAGTGTATGAATAAAACAGGTGCCAAACAACTACTTATCATGCACATTTGCTTCAGGAGAGAGAAGGCTGGCACATTGACCAACAGAGCAAATTTCAAAGTACAGAGTAGTATGTCTACCTTTCTTTGTTTGAAATGTAATTATAATCTAAGTTTAAAATTAGCATTATTAAATTTTATCATATTTTAAAATATATTTAATAATGTTCCTGTATTTTATTCCCTACAGAAGAAAGCACCTTAAAAAAACTCCAGGAAACATCTTTACTAAACAAAGGAAAATTGAATTCTACACTGAAATCTTAAAGGCTGAAGTCATAAGAAATGGGAGATCAGGTGTAGAAATGCAGTTTCATTTAAGACATTAGCAACTATATGCATTATGTCTTCTAAAATTATAAATCTATATGAAGAAATATATTTCGTCTGCCTTTATATCTACCACAGAGCCCAAAATGTCTACAGAGGTAAACTTTACGCTTCTCAAGAGGGAAAATCCATTCAAACAAAATTGGGACAACTTACAGCAGGCATAACAGTTCAGTTCCTGGAAGTGCACCAAAAAAGTATCTAGCAGTGGTCATGTTAGGGCCACTAATGTTAATCATCTAATAGAAAATGTTAGTGCCCATAACCACCCTCCTCCCATGGAAAAGATTGAAATACACAATATAATTCAACACCTAAAAGATACCTCTGCAAGCTCAGTAGCTCACATTAGAAGCATTGTTAAAGAATATGCCCACAAAATACCTCTCTAAGTGGTAGGTCATCTACCTGCAGTGCAATACCTAAATTACACAATACAACGAAAAGTAGAAATGCAACAGCAGCACCACAACATATGTGGAAATTGATATCTACCCTGTTTCTGCCTCTCCACCCTAAATAGAGTTTATTTTATTTGGCAACAAATTACTTTCTGTACAGTTAAAATACGTCCCACCCAATGCCCAAATAAACCTAAATAGACCCCACAGCTCAAAAGAGTCAAATATTTATAAAAATGGAATAGCAATAATTGAACGCATATTTCAAATAATATTTAAATATAATAATATATTATAATATATTAATAATATTATATATTAATATAATAATATATTATTATTATAATCTCTAAAACAACCAACCGCATTAAACTATACCACAATAATTTAATATTTTATATTTTAAATACTGCTAATATTAACAAACATAAAAATTGCATACTTACACTCAATATTATGTTTTAAGATATTTTAACCACAGTATTATTATGAAACAATGTTTTCAAGCTGATATTTAGGTGGCACACTGAAAGCTTGTGGTGGTTTGAGTATTATAATTGTCAATATGTAAATACAAATTAACCTGCAGTTGCTGTGTATAGTTTGAAATTTAGCTTAATGCATTTAAGATTTTATTTGTGATTTCACAATTTGTATTTCAGGGTCGGTTACAGTTGCTGCTCTGCACCCTATACTGACAACCCATTTACAGAAAAGGATTTGGAATCTTTAGTGTCAGGCTCAAAGTACCCATTAGCCAGATTTCTGTTACCTCCAAGCTGTCCCCTCAGTGCTTAATTTGAAACGGTGGTTTCTGGTGGGGGACACCAGCACTTATTTTTGGGAGCAGGCACTTTTCTTTTTTGAATCAGGCATTTATTGCACACAAAAGACACTAATGTGAAAGACGGAGGAAGAGAAGCACTGACAAGCGTCACAAAAGGAGAAAGCCGAAAGATGCAAGAGTGCACTAACGGGATAGGGAGTTAGTGTAAATAGATTAAAGAGGCCTGAGATGGCTTTAGTATTACGCTGCCTCAGTATTCAGTGCATGTACATTAAATTGTAGGAACCGCATGTTTCAGAGACGAGCTTTGGTTACCGGCACATTTTTATTTACACATTAACCACTATGCCCGATGCGTCATGAATTAACAGGTATCATACTTCCCACTGTTTCAAAAGTGATCTACTGTTTACCAAGGCCCCTTTTTGGTGCGTCCATCAAGTGACCGATTTGAGGCTTTGTGCTAATCCTAGCCCTGGTTTGAATGTGAGCCCCCAAGTTTCATGGCAGCAACTTCTGCGATACACTAACCTCTATGCATTCCACATGGCAGGCCTGTACAAAATGTTTTGCACAAATTATGCCAAATTTTAAAAATGACACGTGTTAAATTTTATACATTTGTTCTGCAGTTGACTGTCTCCAAGGGAGAAAAACTCTCAAATGAGTCAGTTCAAGCAGAAAGGTGAGAGACATTTTCTCTGTGAACTGAGTCCCCATCCAGTATCTCCAATTAGTTTTAGGGAAGGCATTAGCTAAGACCTTTTGATCTTACTTAAATATGCATAATATACTTATATATATGGCGCCATTAGCCACCTCTCATCATCCATTGGTCTGTTGTTGTGTCATTCACATTTGGCTTCTGCCAACTAAACAATATAGCATGGGCAGTGGGTCAGCCTCCTTGAGCTACTAGTTAACGTCACTTTGAGAGACTACATTTTGCTCTTGCACAAGGAGTACATCCACACACAAGCTAGCTCCCTTCAGAACAGATGTTTTTGTTTTTACTTTATAAATTACTTTAGTGTTGCCTTTGTGTTTAGAGATTGATGTGATACCAGCATGCAGGGCACATTCCATCTTTATTAGATCCAATCTACTGCCAATGCTGTTGTAAATTCCTTTGGAGTGTTTTGCTTTTCTAACTGCTGCTATTTCACAGCATACTAGTTTGTGTCCATTTTAAACTGTTCTGTATTGTTATCATCTTTTTTTTCTTTCTCACCTTTCTTTCCTCACTTTTTTCTTTACTTTTTTCTTTTTTCCTTTCTTCTTCTTGCTTCTTCATTCCTGTTCTTTCTTTCTTTCTTTCTTTCTATTTTCTTTCTTTCTTTCTTTCTTTCTTTCTTTCTTTCTTTCTTTCTTTCTTTCCCTTCTTCCTTCTTTCTCTCTTGCCTTTTTGCATTATCTTCATTCATTCTTACCTTATGTCTTTCTTTCATTCTTACTTTCTTTCTTTCATGCATTCTTTCTTTCATTCTTTTTTCTTTCCTTCTTGATCTTTCTTTACTTTGTTCTTTCATGTTCTTCCCTTCTCTCGTTCCTTCCTTCTTTACACCCTTCTTTCTTGCTTTCCTTTTTCCTTCTTTTTCAAAGGCAAGGGGCTTGCTGCCAATGCCAGACTGATTGACTTTTTAAAGTTCTGTGTTAGCCAAGACCTTTTGATTTCACTAAATGTATGTAATTGTGTAGGTGTTTCAGTCAGACTTTATCCATTAGTCTGTGGTTGGTGATGTTCACATTTTTGTTCACCCACTGTAGCATGCATTAAAGGGTAATGCATCAGCCCACTTAAGCCATTGGCGGCTTTCACTATGAATTACTCTGTGCTGCCCTTTCACAAGGAGTACAACCACACACAAAGCAGTTTCCTTCAGTTCCAGGGAGTGCTATAGTAATATGTTTTTTTAGTTCGCAATATCTTTTTTGCCTGTATCAATTTTTTTTTAGATAGATGACGGCTTGGCATATTCCCAAACAAAGTTTTGCAAAAAACATGACAAAACAAGAATTACCAGATGGCTGGCTCCCAGTGCCATATCTTATTTAATATAAGATTTGTCCTCATATTCAGTTTCCACTCAGGATACCTGAAAGTGCATTTTGCGTAACTTATGTGTAATTTAATGCAATTTTCTGACATTACTCACATCCCTTATCAATTCCCACTCTATACTAAAACACAACTCCCAATCTATCAGAAACCTTGGGCCAGCTTTATTAACATTTTATGCAACACAACCCAGCAAGACAACTTGCTAGCCTGCTTCAAAGAGAGAGAGCAGGAATGCACCATACGTACTAAGATATGCTGCTTTCCTGCTCTCCCTCAGCGTTCCTTCACTGTATGCAGCATAGCGCTAACTTAGGCACCATCGTGCCATGGTGCAAAGGTGCAAAGGTGCCTACGTTATAGGCAGGATTGTTTCTGTGCAAGAAAAGGCTCCTCCCCACGCAAAAAAATCCTCAGGGGCATCTTCCTCTTTCTACGTGTGAAATAACAAGGAATAATAAGCCCTCCTTAAGCCTCTGGTTACATGGGGCCAGATGTAGCAAAGGGTTTTACCCATTCTGTGTCTATGGGAAAATGTGTTCGTACATATGGCCCATGGTGTAGCATTTTGTGCATTCCCAGGATTGCTACCCTTAGTAAATCTGGGAATGCATCAAAATCCAGGGGTGAATGCATGGGAATTCCAACACTCAACCCATGGAATACCTTCCTAATTCAGAGTAACACAAGACAGGGCTTTGCAGTGCCTTGCGTTACTTTAGATTTACAAAGCCACGCAGAGCTACACAAGGTGGCTTTGCTTGGCTTAGTATATTTCACTCAAGCCCATACCTTGCCTTGTGTTGCCTTGTGTGAGGCCATGGCAATGCAATGCAAATACTTAGTAAATCTGAGTCTCCGTCTCTGAGAATATTCTAGAAATTATTTGTTTTACTATGACCTGGTTAAGGTATGAATGCTGCCAGTTTCAAAGGAGCTCATCCCATGTAAATTGTTTGGGTTCTGTTGTAATCGGGAGAACAAACTCCATAAAGGTTTGCTAGATTGTCTTCAACTAATTAATAACTTTGAATCTCCAGTGGTCATGGGATTGTCGAAGTGTAATTATATTCCTCCAATGCTGGCAGAATTGGACAGGGTCCCCATCAAACAATAGGTTTTGTTTAACTACACTTGGTCCCTATCCAGTATCTAAGATATATGGACCAATGACTTATTCAAAATTCCAACTTTTAAACAAATTAGGATTGTGGAGGAAGACATTCTTAGTGGATGCTGATAGTTATGGAAATCATCTTTCCTTTAGTAGCCTTCAAGAACCCATGTTATTGTAGTTTTGGAAGGCCCTGAAAATGTGACTTTATCTTTTCAAGTAATGTGCAAGGTGTAGTTTTTATTCAAAAACAACTATATTGCATGCCATGGTGCCTTCCAATGTAAGTCCGCTCTACAAATTTGATAAAAAAATAAAAATAAAATGATCATGCATCTAAGGCAAGAAATCTTAAATCGAATTAAAGTGTGAGGGAATGATGTAATCTCCTCCAGTTTAGTAGTTCTTGTGTAGTTCCAAATCAGTCAAATAGCTTGGCATTACCTTGGTGTAAAAATAATCTAGACCGGATCATTAACTAAGTCCAGAAAGCTTTACTGACATATTTTTGTACATCCACCTGATTGTTTCAAAGGTCTATAATGTGTGAACCTCAAAGGATGCGTCTTTCAGAAAACCCTCTATTCCACTATCATTCACATAATTCCACCCACCGGTCTCCTGAAGTAGATCAGGTAATAACTCTGCTCTTGATCATTATTGATCATTCAACCCAAAATCTCCACTTTTGGGATTGGGCTTTGTCTTAACTTTATTTTGACTTACTTCATAAAACTTCGAAGTACATGTTTGATAAAAAATAAGGCTTCTCTTCCCATAAACGGACAATTCTAACACATCTTTATGCTACTATGAAAATAAACCATAAGACCAACAGTTACAAAATGATATCAAGCTTTAAAAATAACAATGCCCACAATGTTTGGTGTATTGCTGCCTTATCAACCAAACAACCAGTAAATAGTGTGAGAAGGAAAACATCACAGAGCTGCAAAGCAGGGCAGCAACTTATGCCTCCACCGTAGTCCATGGGTGTTTGTATTCTGTGAAGCATTGGTTCTGTGCTGGAGGAGGACCCTTCCAGTACAAACATTAAAATATGTTTCCCACTTTGTGTGCTGTACATTGCAAAACAGATGCAAAGATAGAAAAATGTGCAGGCTTATAAAAGTTGTTCCACTGTTACGCTTACCTCAAGGAGACATTTTTTTGTTGCACATTTTTTGGTGTAAATCCCTGTGTATAAATGTCTACTGTATAAAAGGTAGTTATAGATTTATGTAAAACCCATGGGTGGTTGCATGGGAATGCCCGTTTATGGCCCATGGTATACATCTTTGATGTAAAGTAGAGCAAGGTAGACATAGCACTGCTTTGCGCTACTTTAGGCAACTTTCCAATTCAAATAATAATTTATGTTGGAGTGTAACTACCACCACAACACTTGTTTTGCCTCACTTTTGTGTTGGAAACCCAATGCAAAGTATTAGTTAATAGGGGCCAAAAAGTCTAGAGGTTTCAGATTCACATAGTTCAACTAAGTTCTTCATCTCACGTCAGTCTGTGCTCTTTATCACTTGATCCTTGCAGTAACATTTAGGGGACTCAAGAATAAACAAGTACTATCAATGTCAACAGGTCTGACTTTAAAGGTGCTGTATTGTAATGTCCATACGGCCAACATGAGTTTTGTCCCTTGGGCTTTTTACAGGCTGAAACCAAACAAAATAAAATCTTGTTTACAGAGATAGACCACAATTTGTGCTTTAATCCTTACTGTTCAAACATAATTATTGGGCTGCAGTGCTACAGTGTTCATTGCCATTGCATGATATACCCACTAATATATACTTAAAATGTTTTTCGTCATAGTGTCATCTACTATAATCTTTTAATTAATTCTCAACATTAGGTATGTTTAACTTTTGACCAATCACAGTTGTTTTAACCATCCCATCACTTTTTTGCCAGATATCTGGTGCACCAATACCTACCACGTGATGGCATTGATGGCAACACTGGTTACGTATACTCTTGTCTGACCTCCATTTTCATTACTGCTTCCAGTCTCCTCCGCTCTTTCGACAAACACGCTTATTGTCTGCTTTGTTTCCCCTCTAGAGAAACCCACATTTGTTCCCACATTGCTACAGGTCAGATCATTATATTCTTTCCTTTTTTTTAATGTGTTCATTTGACGCTGAGGCACCCACATGTTTTGCTCAGAACATGTGACTCGTTTTTTTTCCTTTTCATGTTTGGTGTGAATCCTAAAGGCCCAATATAGCCTCAGCTGTGCCTTCCTCCTGCACTTTACTTTGGAAGAGGTGCTTCCTGTGCAGCACCCTCGTACGCCTCCTGGAGAAGCAAATGCAGAGCTTCTCACCAGAGATATCCATTGTACCTATTTCTAATGTAGTGATATCATTCTCTCTTCATTTATACATATGTTTAGGCCATACACAACCTGTTTTTTTGATCATAATGGATTGACTACAAATGTTATATATGTTCACAGTATTATGATGGATGAATTAATGTTTCAAACCCTCTTTTTGGAAAACTGCACACTGAAACTCTTCCTCAGAACCTACACATAAACCTTTTTTTGGGGACCTTACTATTACTCATCTTGTAAGTAATATTTTCTAATCTCCTATTTCAAACACCAATTTTTTCAGGCGCTGACTAGCTTCATGATAAACCCACTAATATATACTTAAAATGTTTTTCGTCATAGTGTCATCTACCAAAATCTTTTAATTAATTCTCAACATTAGGTATGTTTAACTTTTGATCCAGCACTTTTTTGCCCTATATCTCGTGCACCAATACCAGCTCTTGCAGACACAGCACTTATACGACACAACAACTTTTTAGGGATAAATAGCCTTAGCATGCCTCACAAGTGTGAGGTGGCAATAATTCTTAACATGGGACTTATTAGACATGGATTACCCTGGATGCTATTTGATGGAGAAATCTAAAATTCCCACCTTGTAATGTAAGCTTGAGACCCCATATCATCCCTCTTTTACCATAAAGCAATTACATCAACATCACTACGGTCTCCACTTGAGTCCAAAGGGTTATCCACATCATGGATGTATCACCCTAACAGATGTGCACTTATTTAGTAATGCAGATAAACACATGGCTTAACATACTCACATTTGGCTAGTCATTATTTCAGTTTCACACAAATCATGGCCGACCAATGTAATCAAGATTTTACTTTGGTTGCAGCCTTGAGAACATGTGAGGGGTGAAATGCATGTTGGCTGTATAGCTGTTTGATTCTCAACTGTCAAATATGTATACACGAAGAACATTTGATTTAAAAACTTGTAGTCATGTGATTGTATGTACTAATGACTTAGAGCGTTACAACCTTTTTCCTCTGTAATAGAGCCAAGTCCACAGGGATGAAAGCTTTTAGGGACACCCTTGGGTAGCTGCATGTTTGTCTTTGTGGTAGCTCTGAATTTTTTCCATTACATATGTTCATATCTTCATGTAGATTCATATGACTATATGGTTGGACGAACAGCAAGTTTCTTTCAACAGCTATCATAGTTATGTTTGTATGGAAACGTGAAGCATTACCAGTACATAGCATGGGATTGGCTATGTATTTACGTGGATCAAAGAACTGCAAAATAATATAGGTGTAGGTTAAAAGGTCAGGTGATAGATGCACTGTCAAACTAGACCTAAATATCCATGTAAGTTAATGACGACCCTTCTCTTATTTGGGGTGCTGCAGAGACAAACACCATACATTACATAGTTATCTTAAAATATTTTAATAGCATTACAGTATCATTCATGTTTGGGCTCCTGCAAGTTCAAGTCAGGCTGCTGAATAAATAAACATAATGATCACAGCTGTGTGCAAGGCAAGCACTTTATTTGTGGAAACACACAACCTCTGCTCAATCAAAAAATGAACTGGTGGCTCCTAACATGTGGGCAGAGCCAAAACCCCTCTATAATGATGCTCATATAATCATCTCAAATTTTCCTAAAATTGTTCAAAGGTACAGTGCTGTAACCAAGTGTGGTATACTAAGTTTTGGGGATTTAAGTCCTTTTTCTTTCTCTATCCTTTGTAGTTACGCAGGTGTTTCTGTACAAGAAAACTGTCATCCTCTTAAAGATTACTTTAAGCCTGGCTAGTTCTTGCAACCTTGTGTCTACTCTAACCTGCTAGAAGTAATCTGAAAACTATTACAGAATGTTTGGGATCTGTTGAGCTTTTTCAGGAAGTCCAAGTCCTGACTGCTGATAATTTACCATCAGAAACTGGTAAAGTCTTAAATGGACTATGCCACAGCTGGATTGCCTTTTGTATGTATTTTCGAAGCTCATATGGCCTCATTTAGACTTTGAAGGGAACGAAAAAGGCTCCAATTTCAGGAAGAAACCCTAAATACAAAGTAGAATCAACTGGCTCAATTTCCTTCCATTAAAGTTAGTATTGTTCACAAAATTTAGCCAGTGAATTCCACTCTGTAATTAGAGTTGCGTACAGAAATTTGAAGATTCTCAAAAATATCCAAAATCTAAATGAGGCAATTAGAGCCTGATTATGAGTACAGCGGTCCTAGGGACTGCCGTACTCACGGTGGTGGTCCGATTGCCAGATTAGGATGCTGGCAGCTGGACTCCACAACACTGCCGACACCGACAGGATCAAAGATCATAGTACCAGTGGTGGAGAAAGTCGTGTTCAAGCACAGCCGTGTCCTTGGCGGAACCTCCAAGTTGATCACGACTTGCCTTTCCACCAGCCTTCTGATGACGATTTCAACGCCATGAAAAGGCCTGCGGAAAGGCAGGGATGGGGCCACAGGGGGGACCCTGCACAGCCCATGCCCATTTCGTAGAGAGTGCAGGGCCCACCATCAGCACACTCAGAATGCTTACTGTCTGCAATAGCAGCTGTGTGCATTCTGACTGTGCTGGCTGCACAGACAGTGCAGTGGCTTTGGCCTCAGCTCTCCCTGAGAGCCGAAGCCAGTGATGCTGCAATGTCTGTGCCATGTGGCCCAGCAGGGAAATCATAACACAGTCGTAGTGGCGGTCTGACAGTTGGATCGCCACAATCATATACAGGCAATCAGTCTTTAACAGCCAGAGGTTGTTTTCTTGGAAGATTTACCATGAACACCTCAGGCTCTTCTTTTTTGGCTCCTTCCTTGATGCTAAATATTCTCCATTTTTTTCAGCTTATGGTTTTCTAAGTCTTGCTCGTAAATCCATAATTTTTGTATCATGAGCAGCCTACAAAGACAACTCTTCTGCCTTCCTAAGTCATTCTTCCATTTCTGTTACTCTGTTCTGTACCTTGAGGTGCCTGTGAGCTGTTGTTGAATGTTTGAGGGCAACGTGAAATGTAGCATTGACTGTAATGACATTTTAAAAGTTACATGTGTTCACAAACAATAATATGGATTCCAGATGATTGCTGATTTTGCCCAGATCAAAATCGTGGTCAATATTACCTACTGACTCTTTGTTTGACCTCCACCAAGAGCCTTCACAACATTTGGTTGCAGGATTTCAAGTTAGCTTAGGGACCATGCAGATGTCAGCTTTGGCATCCTGTTGGATCCAAGGTTGAGTTGCTTCTTCATTCTCTTCCTCGTCGTCAGTGTCTCCTGTACTCTCACTCTTGGGCTGTGTACAAAAGGTGTCATCACCAGACTCTTCCACTTTCCCCACAGCCTCCAGTTATTGACAAAAGTGTCTGTTAACTGTGCATTTGTGCATCTTAAAGTGGTAGATTATCAGTGTTTTTTATATTTCTAGCTGTAGATAAGACTATAAGTTCCACAAAACTGAAGTTAATGGCATTACTAGCTAAAGGAATATTTAACTGTTGTGGTTGAAAGTGAGCCTCAAAAGCATCCTAAAATAGGTTTATCCTTCACCATCAGCAAGTTACTTTTGTTTTCTGCTGTCTTTGTACAGCCTGGCTCCGCGGTATATGACCAAACTGTAAAAGATGGGGAAGGAGAGACTAGGAATCAAATCGTATTTTGAAGATAGAATCATATTTGCTTACAGCTTACTAATGCAGTAGAAATTTGAGTCTGTTGTATCTTCTCCACTGATCTGAATGGACCTGGAAATACTGAATAACATTCATAGGTACAGCATCCTTTCTAGCCATGTCCCATTGTCAACAATAACGTTACACTCCATGTCTATGAATCCTTGCTGACTACTTTTCTCAGTTGCAAACACTGCTGTACCTTCTGATGTCACCTATGAGTGTCTGGCTGTAAGAAAGATAGATGTATCCACTTTCTGTGTGCCATCTGGTAAGACTATACTGCTACACCCCTCTTGGATATTATATGCACATATGGAGAGGGATGTGACATAGCTTCTTCTTCTGTCCTTTTAATTATGTAGGTGCCACTCATAGAGACCTTTGCTATTGCATTGAGATGGCTTCCTACCCAGCAATCAGAGAAGTAAAGCCTTTTTAATGCTGCCATCATAGGACACAAATAAACTGTTGGAAGATGCAACACAAATCAACTACACTTTTTCATATCAGTTCAGTGGATGCCAGAACAATCAAATGCAGTGACTGAACCCATTTCAATGGGGCAATTGAAGACTCTATGATATATTTTCCTTTGTGATAGCTATAGTTCTATCAACTCCTTACCACTGTGGTCAATCATTTTGTAGAGTGTCTTTTTTTTAAGCCCCTGAAACAGCCCATTCATGCAGAGAGTGAGATATCCGCTAAGAAAATGGTGTAACAGCTCAGGGAAATCAAATTGAACTTTCTTTAAAGTTGAGATTTTATCCCTCAAAGAGATTAGCCAGATGTTGTCTGTAGTTTTATAGAGGGCTAATGTTTTGAAGACGTGGCCTACAAAGTACACATAGGGAAAGGATCTGGCTGTGTTCCTAGAGATCGCACCCCCTCTTATTTCAGGTATATTGTTTTCTTTGCATACATTTCTGTGTATCTGGTTATGATGTAAGGCTGCCAAATAAACTTGAAATGCTTGTTAGATTTCAACAATGCACATCATCTTTTAAGGACACAGGACACGGGATATCTTATGTCACCTTGAGCCCTGCAGAGTACAAATGGAGAGCATGATGCTGCATAATAATGGCTAGTTACAAAAAATGTGCGGAAACCTCACCACCTTGGCACCTGTTTATATTAAATGGGCTCCTTAATATGTGAAATACTTTGAAATTGAAGACACAGGAAAGTTTTACAAGGTAAATGTCATACCTATAATTAACACATTTAAGGCTATTACAGGTTTGAAACATTAATCTCTTTTACTTTAGTGCTTATCTAAATCCTTGGGAAAATAGTCTAGAAGGTTATTTTAGCAAAGCAAATATACATAGGAACATTATCTTATGAAAAATGAACACTGTAAGCAAGTCTTTTGGATGTCACTCCTCAGCCTTGATAGTCTCAATTCCTATTGAAAATGATTGTAGTTAATCATTGGAATATCCTGTTTGACAGATGTTGTAATCCTAGTTTATCCTTCCACTAGCTCTGCAGGGCTATGTTGGAATTTATTATCTAGCTCGATTGTGATATAGTTCAAAAGAACGTGTCAACAAGGGTTAAGGAGCAAAAAACTAGGCTCCTCATACCAAACATGCAAAAAATAACTGAATTTTAACAATCTACTTATATATTTCTCACTTTCTACACAATCCTTATTACCAGTGGCCTACATCAAAGCTTTTTGAATTAGAGCTGTTATTAAAAAAAAGACAGATGGCGGCATTTCACTTTTTTGCAATTACAGTGGCTTACTATATAACATAACCTTTAAACCGCATTTCAAAACCCTGAAAGTTAATTTGTTCCTAAATACCAAGCAGGTAATATCAATATACATTTAATATTTCTGATTCTAAAACGTATTAATTTCACTGTTCAATAAATTGTTGTATAGAAATATCCATGTAAGATACTGATCTGACCATCAGCCTGTTTCCCGGCTTCATCTCAGGACAGACTCCCCTTTGACTTTGATTTGACACTATACCAATGTAACCTTTGCAACTGTATTCAAATTAAATTCGAGATTGAGAGTATCACACTTTTGAGATGAATTCTGTTGTGAAGACTACACTATGCACACTTCAACATATCTAACATTCTTCAACTGCCTAGCAATCGAAAAAACATTTTCTTAAATTGGGAGAAGATAACCACTTCTTCAACCTAGTCTGCTTTCTGTTGTACACAGAACTCAGAAAGTTACAGCCCTATTAGCAGTGGAACAGTATACAAAGGCTTAATGTGCTTTCATGGGCTTCACAACCTCCAAACTAATCTGATCATTAACAAAGAAGGCTAAAGGAAGAAATACACTGCGCTCCTGCGATGATGCGCACATCAGTTGGTTTAAACATAAAATGTAAATATATATATATATATTTATACATATATATATACATATATACACACCTTACTCCAGTGTGGTATTGGTGTAGCACAGTGATGCGCACACCCTGAGAACTTATTGGTGTTCATCCCAGTTATACTCACATCTGTAGAGACACCTAGTGAGATCTGTAGGCAATATGGCGCAAGTGTCGATTGCAGCAACACCTCCATTGTACAACTTCAAGGGACTCCAGGCACTCAATGGGAACACTGGATCGACATGCTTGACTATTACTTGTTGGCTTTAGATAGTGATGATTGTAGCTCTAAAAGGGAAAAGGCAATTCTTTTGAATTCATTAGGTTCTGAAGTGCAGAGAATAGTTACATTTATGCCACCACCACTAGATAACAGTGCGAGGATTACCCATGTCTATAGGGTAGCTAGAGTTAGAGTGAGTAATAGCTTTGCAAAGGAAACAAATGTTGTGATGGCAAGGTACAACTTTTATATGCAACCGCAGTGTGTGGGAGAAACGACTAATGAATTTGTGTTAAGGTTGAGAGAGTTGATGGTCAAGTGTCAATTTGGTGGTATGGGAGACAAAATGATAGGGTATCAACTTATTGTGCAGTGCAAGAGTAGAAAGATACAAGAGCGTTTATGGGCAGCTAAAAATCCCACTCTGAAAGATGCCATTGATATGGCAAACGTAGTGGAAGAGTCCGAATTCTGTATGTGGGAGATGAGCCAATGGACAAGAATCAATTTGGATGAGAATGTTGTGGTGGAAGAGGTCGATGGAATGAACAGTAAGGTAGGTGTTGTAGAAAAATAAAGACAAAATCACAGAAAACCTCAGGTAGTAAGTTTAACTGAAATATATGCAATCGATGTGTAAGCAATTTTCATGTAATGGAAGCCAAGACATGCATTGCCATTGGCAAAGAATGCAGTAGATGTGGTTGCAAGGGACATTTCACATGCATGTGCAAAGAATAGCCAAAATCCAAAGTGCCTGTAACAAGTGATGAGAGGAGGGAGCCTGCTATAGACCGTGGAGAGTACAGGCACCACATTTTGAGTTTGGTGGATGATGAAGACACAGAAAGGAGGAAAACTAGACCTAAAGCATGGTTTACAATAGGAAAATATATGGTAGAACTCATGGTTGACACCGGGTCAAGGTACTCCATTATTCTGAAAGACGTTTTCTATGACACTTGGTCAAAAACAGATTGCTTTCCCAAAGATATTTGTCCAGGAGGGTATCAGATATCAATTTCTTGGGGTATTTTGTTTCATCGATAGAGCTCACGACACATGAAATGCAAAAAGAAATGTATGTGAATGAAAGTGGACTACCTGTCCTAGGTTGGATGAATCAATATGACTTTAATATTATTGTAAACCCAAGATCTCCAGGACAGGTCATGGTTGTGAAGGAAATGAATGTTGGAGGAATTTTGGAAGCAGTGAAAGAGATATTTCACAAGGAGTTGGGGGTTTTGAAAGGTTATGTGCTCAAGACTCATGTGAAACCTGGTGCTGTACCAGTAAAGCACAAGGTTTGGAAGGTTTTAATAGTGGTGAGAGAGTAAGTCAGTCTGATGTTGCATCATATGGTCAAGGAAGGCTTAATTGAACCTGTAGAGCTTCCAGTTGGATTTCACTTGTAGTTATAGTGAAGAAATTGGATGGCGGCTTGAGGCTTTGGTGGACCTTCTCAGTGTGAATCAGAATATAATAGCAGACAACTTTCCACTCCCTAACATTAACAAGTTGCTCCTTTTGCTCAATGGTTGTAGGTACATTTGAAAGTAAGATTTGAAAAGTGCTTACCATCAGATTAGATTGTATGAGTGCCCCAGAGATGTAACAGCATTTATCATCATGCACGGCACATTCTGTTTCACAAGGATATTGTTTGGACTGTCTTCTGAAGCCAGCTTTTTTCAAAGGATGGTGTCACAAATATTTGAGGGTTTTACAAATGTCAATGACATTTTGTTTTATGGAACAACTGTTGAGCAATATAATCAAATTTTGGGAAAGGTCCTTAGGAAAATGAGGGATGTGGGTCTTACTCTGTAGAAAGAGCAATACATATTTCTGTGTGAAGAAATAGAGTATTTGGGCCCTACTATTTCTGTGGAAGGACTGAAACTAAAAAGGGACCTGTTGAAAGTGACAAAGGTGGCTCCACAACCCAAAGATAAAGATCAGCTAAGATCATTTATTGGGCTCATAGACTATTACGCTAAAGTTGTTGATAACTTTGCTATTAATACAGAGAATTTGAAGCTCTGAAGGTATTGTTAAGGAAAGGATGTACTTTCAGGTGGAGTGAGGTCCAACAGACTTGTTTCGATAAGATTAAAAATGATGTATGTGGTGCGGAATCTCAGTGCCTTTTGAAACATCATTGTGTATTGTCCTAACCTGTTGATGCCATTCCATCAAGAGTGGGTGCTGTGTTATCCCAAATCCATAAAAAAGTAGAGAAGACTGTAGACTTTGTGTCACGCTCACTGACTGAGACTGAAAAAAAAATTCCTTGGTGATTTAGCGTGAGGCATTGGCAGCCGTTTGGTCAGCAGAGTATTTCAGAATATGTCTGTGGGGTGTAAATTTCAAAATGAGAACAGACCATAAGCCTCTCGTGAAAGTCTTAACTCCTTGAGGGGCTAGGAAGCTATCTGCAAGGTAGGCAAGATTCACAAGAGTTCATATATTCCATTGAGCATATTCCTGGGTGGAGCAATGCTGAAGCTGATGCCTTTTCACAAATGCCTGTGGTTTGGAAGCTTGAAGATGGTGAGGCGGTCTTCAATAAGGAGAAGGAGTGGGCAGAGTCTTGGTTGGAAGATGTTGCGTACTATGCAGTAGGTGTTTTAACTAGGGAAGAATGGTTGCAAGAAATGACAAAGGATGGCATTTTGCAGGTTGTTTGTCAGATGGTGGAGGCTGTAGGCATGAGAGAGAGTGCTGTTGAGTTATCTGTGAGTCCATTTGTTAAGGTACTGGATGAATTATCTGTCAAAAAGTTGTGTTAATGAAGGGTGAGAGGTTTGTGCCTCCAGAAAATCTGAGGAGAAAAATCATTCAGTTGGCACTCAAAGGCCACCTGGGGAAGACCTTGACCCAGAGGAGAGTGAAGAAAAACTTTTGGTGGCTGGGGGATGGCGTGCAAACTGTCCAATGGGTAGAAAGATATGTGGATTGTAGGGAGAGTTAGAAAAGGCTCAGGGTGCAGTCTGAAATGAATCATATTCAGGTTTCTAAGGAGGTGTTGGATTTTATTGGACCCTTGACGTGATTTGAGATTTGCCATGATTTTGGTGGACACATTCCAATCGTTGGAGGTCATATTTATGAAGGATATTTCCACTAGGGGTACTATAATCAACGCACACAGAAGTTTATGGAGGGAAGTTTTTCCACATACTTTGTTAACAGATAATGGCACCCAACTAACTTCTTTTTAAATGAAGGAGGTTTTGGCTATGCATGGGATCAAATATCATATCATATCAAATATCACAGCCTTTTATAACCCTCAAGGCAACATCATTACGGAAAGAATGAATCGTATGGTCAAGGGGACTATGCAGCTGGCCATACAGAGTGGTACATATGTTGGTGTGGCAGTCTAGGAAGCCGTATGGGATCATTGCACCACTTTGAGTAAAGGACTTGGCAAATCTCCGTTTGATATGATGAGAAGTCACAAAGCCAGGACTAAGTTGGTGCCTGGGTGGTTGAAAGATAGGGAGGCACCCTGTGTACATTGGAAACAGGATAAAGATTCCAAGATTCAGATTGGTGAGTGGTTAAAGCTCAAGGATGGACATATTAGAAGAGGGATGTTCAAGTTCAGAGGCCCATTCAAGGTCAAGCAAGTCTATGAATGTTATGTTGTTTTCGAGAATGGAAGTAAGTGGAATAGGCAGAGTAGCTTTGTATCAGAAGGGAGGCACTTGTGATAGATCCATTGTGGAAAGTGGTGAAGGATGTAGTGGATTTATGTTTGCTGGAGAGGATGTGTCTAGTTCCATGAACAGGCGAGGGCAGGAGAGTGATGGTGCTAGGGAAGTGTATGATGGAGGAGCTTTTGAAAGTGAGAGAAGGGATTATCGTGTAAGGAGAGAAAGGAGAGCTCCTGCTTATTTGCAGGACTATGTGATGGGATCAATTTGAGAATTGATTTATCATTCATTGTGCCCTGTTTAGAGGACACGTGGTTATCAACTGTGTTTTGTAACATTTCTTTGTTTAAACCTATTTCTTATTGTATATTAACTTTGTACTGGGTACTCCCTTATTGTTTAGTTTGGGGAAGTGTAGTTCTTTACATTATTGTTTTGTCTTCATTGTTTATTGTTATATGAAAGGGGTAAAATGTGTCACATTCCTGTTTATGTGGTGGAACCAAGGTTCTATTGCAATGTCATTCTCTGAATGCCTCAGTCAGTTTGTGTTTAGGCTGGCAGCAGAAGGTTACAAGGTCACGTTGTGGCAGGCTGATTAAAGGAGCACTGAAGACACTCTGTGAGCAATTAATTGTTCATTTACTGCAGTTTTCTGTCCTTGTTGAAGCAAAGGAATGACTATATATAAAAACATATTTCTTTTAGATGTAGGTTATACATGGTGACTTGTTACTAAAAAATCACTAAAATTTCTTTCTTTCAAAAAATCTTAGCTATGGCTCACAAAGGCCTTTAATATGACATTATGTAAAACAGAGATGCTACTTTTTTTGGGAAAGTGGCTTATTGCATATGTGCTTACTAGGGCATAATGGAAAGCGATGGTTTGCTTACTGGATAATACTGGAAATTTGACAGTGTGCTTATTGGAGCACGGTGGAAACAGAACAGTAGGTTACCAGGGGCAAGGCACTTACTCGTGTAAAGTGGCAAGTAGCTAACGTGCTAATAGGGGCCTAGTGGAATGTGAGCAGTATGTTTATTTGAGAACTATGGTGACTGGTCACTGTTTCATGAGACAACTGAAAGAGAGCAGAATATTGGCAATTAGATACTGTTACATAGTCAAAACTGAACATTGGCCTTGGGGTGTGGTGGAAAATGGAACATATGATAACTTGGCAGATGCAATCTGGGCAGTGTGTTTACTGAGGCATTGTGGCAACTGGGTAACGTGCACGCTGGAAAATCGTCAATGTCAATCGTACATTGTGATACTGGAAGACAATGAGGATTATGTTTATTGGGATAAAATGGAAATTAGGCAATGTGCTTATTAGATCCAAGTATGGTAGCGGAAGATTAAAAATATGGTTACAAGCAAACAATGTAAGTGGACAATGAGGGGGCTGCTGTATAACAGAAACTGGATGAGTTTATTTGGCAGGACAGTAACTTGGCAAAGTTCTCGTTGAGCATAATAGAAAACTGAATGTGATTTAGGGAATTATAGAAACAGGGTACCATGCATACATGCGTGTAATCTTTTTCCGTCTAATTTCTTCACAAATATGCATCGTATTTCAAGTTCCTGAATTAGGGTGCCAACGTTCATCTCCAGATCATAATCAGTGATGGATAAGAAAAACATCTTTTCTGTTTAAACATAATCACATAAAACAATGGAATAGGATACAGTAATAAAAATGATTTTGTTATTAATAACTACACATTTTGTTTAACCCCTACGATGCCTTGGATGAGATCACCTTGTCCTGCACCCAGGGTCAATGCTAGCACTCCCCCCATGGGCTCCCCAGCTACCCCCCCGGTGGTGGATGGAAGGGGAAGCCCTTCCCCTTCCACCCCCGACCCCCCACCCCCCCCTGTGACGTCAGCGCGCATCGCACACGGACAATCACAGAGGTCCTCCTCCCATCGCGTAAAGCATTTCTCTTTCGATCACGTGGGGGAGGCCCAGAGAGGCTTCAAAGGGAAGGGAAGGAATTTCCTTTCTTTTGAAGTCTCTCTGAGCGTTTCAAAAGCCGTATTACAAAGCAATCCGGCTTTTGAAACGCCCACTAGACACCAGGGATTTTGTTTAATTTTAGATATTGGCATAAGGGAGCGAACCCTTGGGCAAGGGTCGCTCCCCTAGGGGGCAAATTATATTTAGGCCATTTCTGCCCCCCTTCGGGGTGTGAATTTCACGCAAGGGGAGCAACCCCTTAGGCAAGTGTCGCTCGCCTGGGGGGCAAATTTATTTTGGGCCATTTCTTCCCCCCTGGGGGCAGATCAGCCTATTTTAATTAGTCCGATTTGCCCCCAAGGGGGGCAGAAACCACTAGGCACCGGGGATTTATTTATTTTTGTTTTACAGATGGGGAGCGACCCCTTCGGCAAGGGTCGCTCCCCTAGAGGCAAATTATATTTAGGCCATTTCTGCCTCCCTATTTTTATGAGGCAAATCTGCCCCCAAGGGGGACAGAAACCACTAGACAGCAGGGAGTTTTTTTTATGTGAATTTCACGCAAGGGGAGCAACCCCATAGACAAGGGTCGCTCAGCTTGGGGGGGCAAATTTATTTTAGGCCATTTCTGCCCCCCTGGGGGGGGCAGATCAGCCTATTTTAATTAGGCCGATCTGCCCCCAAGGGGGGTAGAAACCACTAGGGACCGGGGATTTTTTTTAAAAATGTTTTACAAATGGTGAGCAACCCCTTCGGCAAGGGTCGCTCCCCTGGAGGGGAAAATTGTATTTAGGCCATTTCTGCCCCCTTTGCGGGCAGATCGGCTGATTTTTGCTACGCCAATCTGCCCCCAAGGGGGGCAGAAACCACTAGGCACCCGGGATTTTTTTTTTGCGCCAATGTCACGCAGGGGGAGCGACACCGTAGGCAAGGATCGCTCCTGGGGTGGGTTAGGGGGTGGGAGGCAAATTTATTTTTGGCCATTTCTGCCCCCCCTGGGGGCAGATCGGCCTATTGTTATTAGGCCGATCTGCCCCCAGGGGGGGCAGAAACCTCTAGGTGCCAGGGCAATTGCTTTTTGTTTTTTTAGAGATGGGGAGCGACCCATTAGGCAAGGGTCGCTCCCCTGGGGGGCAAATTGTATTTAGACCATTTCTGCCCCCCTTGGGGGCAGATCGGGCGATTTTAGGTCAATCTGCCCCCAAGGGGGCAGAAACCACTAGGCACCGGGGATTTTTTTTTGTTTCGCCAATGTCACGCACGGGGAGCGACCCTGTAGGCAAGGGTCGCTCCCGGGGGGAGGGTTGGGGGAGTAGGGGGCAAATTTATTTTAGGCCATTTCTGCCCCCCCCCCCCGGGGCAGATCGGCCGATTGTTATTAGGCCGATCTGCCCCGGGGGGGGGGGGGGAGCAGAAACCTCTAGGCGCCAGGGCAATTTTTGTTTTGTGTTTTTTTTTTGGTTTGTTTTTTTAGAGATGGGGAGAAAATTGTATTTAGACCATTTCTGCCCCCCTTGGGGGCTGATCAGCCGATTTTAGGTCAATCTGCCCCCAAGGGGGCAGAAACCAGTAGGCACCGGCGATTTTTTTTTTGCTCCAATGTGATGCAAGGGGAGGACCTCGTAGGCTAGGGTCGCTCCCGGGGAGGGTTGGGGGCAAATTTATATTAGGCCATTTCTGCCCCCCTGGGGGCAGATCGGCCTATTGTTATTAAGCCGATCTGCCCCCGGGGGCAGAAACCTCTAGGCGCCAGGGCAATCTTTGTTTTGTGTTTTTTTTTGTTTGTTTTTTTACAGATGGGGAGAAAATTGTATTTAGACCATTTCTGCCCCCCTTGGGGGCTGATCGGCCGATTTTAGGTCAATCTGCCCCCAAGGGGGCAGAAACCACTAGGCACCGGTGATTTTTTTTTTTGCGCCAATGTCACGCAAGGGGAGCGACCGGTGGGGGTTGGGGGCAAATTTATTTTAGGCCATTTCTGCCTTTTTATTTTTGTTTTACAAATGGGGAGCGACCCCTTCAGCAAGGGTCGCTCCCCTGGAGGGGAAAATTGTATTTAGGCCATTTCTGCCCCCTTTGGGGGCAGATCGGCTCATTTTTGCTATGCCAGTCTGCCCCCAAGGGGGACAGAAACCACTAGGCACCGGGGATTTTTTTTTTGCGCCAATGTCACGCAGGGGGAGCGACACCGTAGGCAAGGATCGCTCCTGAGGTGGGTTAGGGGGTGGGAGGCAAATTTATTTTTGGCCATTTCTGCCCCCCCTGGGGGCAGATCGGCCTATTGTTATTAGGCCGATCTGCCCCCAGGGGGGGCAGAAACCTCTAGGTGCCAGGGCAATTGCTTTTTGTTTTTTTAGAGATGGGGAGCGACCCATTAGGCAAGGGTCGCTCCCCTGGGGGGCAAATTGTATTTAGACCATTTCTGCCCCCCTTGGGGGCAGATCGGGCGATTTTAGGTCAATCTGCCCCCAAGGGGGCAGAAACCACTAGGCACCGGGGATTTTTTTTTGTTTCGCCAATGTCACGCACGGGGAGCGACCCTGTAGGCAAGGGTCGCTCCCGGGGGGAGGGTTGGGGGAGTAGGGGGCAAATTTATTTTAGGCCATTTCTGCCCCCCCCCGGGGCAGATCGGCCGATTGTTATTAGGCCGATCTGCCCCGGGGGGGGGGAGCAGAAACCTCTAGGCGCCAGGGCAATTTTTGTTTTGTGTTTTTTTTTTGGTTTGTTTTTTTAGAGATGGGGAGAAAATTGTATTTAGACCATTTCTGCCCCCCTTGGGGGCTGATCAGCCGATTTTAGGTCAATCTGCCCCCAAGGGGGCAGAAACCAGTAGGCACCGGCGATTTTTTTTTTGCTCCAATGTGATGCAAGGGGAGCGACCTCGTAGGCTAGGGTCGCTCCCGGGGAGGGTTGGGGGCAAATTTATATTAGGCCATTTCTGCCCCCCTGGGGGCAGATCGGCCTATTGTTATTAGGCCGATCTGCCCCCGGGGGGCAGAAACCTCTAGGCGCCAGGGCAATCTTTGTTTTGTGTTTTTTTTTGTTTGTTTTTTTACAGATGGGGAGAAAATTGTATTTAGACCATTTCTGCCCCCCTTGGGGGCTGATCGGCCGATTTTAGGTCAATCTGCCCCCAAGGGGGCAGAAACCACTAGGCACCGGTGATTTTTTTTTTGCGCCAATGTCACGCAAGGGGAGCGACCGGTGGGGGTTGGGGGCAAATTTATTTTAGGCCATTTCTGCCTTTTTATTTTTGTTTTACAAATGGGGAGCGACCCCTTCAGCAAGGGTCGCTCCCCTGGAGGGGAAAATTGTATTTAGGCCATTTCTGCCCCCTTTGGGGGCAGATCGGCTCATTTTTGCTATGCCAGTCTGCCCCCAAGGGGGACAGAAACCACTAGGCACCGGGGATTTTTTTTTTGCGCCAATGTCACGCAGGGGGAGCGACCCCGTAGGCAAGGGTCGCTCCTGGCGTGGGTTGGGGGGGTGAGGGGCAAATTTATTTTAGGCCATTTCTGCCCCCCCTGGGGGCAGATCGGCCTATTGTTATTAGGCCGATCTGCCCCCGGGGGGTGCAGAAACCTCTAGGCGCCAGGGCAAATTTGTTTTTTTGTGGGTTTTTTTTGGTTTGTTTTTTTAGAGATGGGGAGCGACCCATTAGGCAAGGGTCGCTCCCCTGGGGGGCAAATTTATTTTAGGCCATTTCTGCCCCCCTTGGGGCCGGCTGAGCTAGAGGCCAAAATCCACAGGTAGGCACTTTGCAAAAAACACCTCTGTTTTCTGTGAAAAAATGTGATGTGTCCACGTTGTGTTTTGGGCCATTTCCTTACGTGGGCGCTAGGCCTACCCACACAAGTGAGGTATCATTTTTATCGGGAGACTTGGGGGAACATAGAATAGCAAAACAAGTGGTATTGCCCCTTGTCTTTCTCTACATTTTATCTATTTGAGAAATGCCCTGTAATTCACATGCTAGTATGGGCACCCCGGAATTCAGAGATGTGCAAATAACCACTGCTCCTCAACACCTTATCTTGTGCCCATTTTGGAAATACAAAGGTTTTCTTGATAGCTATTTTTCATTCTTTATATTTCAGGAAATGAATTGCTGCATACCCGGTATAGAATGAAAACCCACTGCAGGGTGCAGCTCATTTATTGGCTCTGGGTACCTAGGGTTCTTGATGAACCTACAAGCCCTATACATCCCGCAACCAGAAGAGCAGATGTAACAGTATATTGCTTTAAAAAATCTGACATTGCAGGAAAAAGTTACAGAGTAAAACGTAGAGAATAATTGCTGTTTTTTTCACCTCAATTTCAATATTTTGTTTTTCAGTTGTTATTTTCTGTAGGAACCCCTTGTAGGATCTACACAAATTACCACTTGCTGAATTCAGAATTCTGTCTACTTTTCAGAAATGTTTAGGTTTCTGGGATCCAGCATTGGTTTCATGCCCATTTCTGTCACTGACTGGAAGGAGGCTGAAAGCACAAAAAATCGTAAAAATGGGGAATGTCCCAGTAAAATGCCAAAATGGTGTTGAAAAATTGGGTTTTCTGATTCAAGTCTGCCTGTTCCTTAAAGCTGGGAAGCTGGTGAGTTTAGCACTGCAAACCCTTTGTTGATGCCATTTTCAGGGAAAAAACCACAAGCCTTCTTCTGCAATCCCTTGTCCCCATTTTTTTTTTAAAAACTGAATTTTCACTGTATTTTGGCAAATTTATTGGCCTCCTTCAGGGGAACCCACAAAGTCTGGGTACCTCTAGAATCCCTATGATGTTGGAAAAAAAGGACGCAAATTTGGCTTGGCTAGCTTATGTGGACAAAAAGTTATGAGGCCCTAAGCGCGACCTGCCCCAAATAGCCAGAAAAAGGCCTGGCACAGCAGGGGGAAAAGGCCTGGCAGCGAAGGGGTTAAGAATGATGGTAACTATCGGCCTCTTAGAAAATAATTGCCTATCTCAAGAAAATAGCAGAATCGTAACAACCAATAGTAGTGCAAATCTGAGTGAAAACACATTTTGGCCCAAATTTACTACATTCTCACTCAGCGCAGCACAGCCGCCAATAATGCTGTGCTGTACTGCGTGAGAAGGAGAGTGCCTTATTTACAGAGATATGGCACTCTCCTCCACTCTCCCTAGCGCCAGCGCTGAAATTTGACACTGAGCACCACACACACAGCTTTGCACCATAGAGCAAAGGTGTCTGCGTAAGTCTTGTATCGGTTTTGTACTGAAAGCATACCCTTCCAGTACAAAGAACTATGCTGAGACTGACTTCAAAACTTTTTCTTCTTTGTCTGTGTGCTGTACAATGCAGAACACGTGCGAAGTTGCAAAAGAAAGGAGACATAAAGGCATTTCTCCGTAATAGCGCCTGTTTGCAATGAGCACTATTGTCGACTCAAAACCTTGTCTACTTTTTTTATGGATAGGGTTTTCATCCAAAACCATCGGTGGTTGCATGGGAATGCCCTTGCAGAACACATAGAACACCCCCTTGGTTCTAGGTATTACAAAGCAGCATCCTAGCGGGTGCTTAGTTAGTGGGGATTACTGTGAAAACCCCTAGGATGCCCTGAGAATTTACTGCTAATTCCTCATTTCCTCTGCAGATTCATTAGGGTATTTTAGCTACTTTCAGCAGCTGTAATACCTGGGTGGGTAACAGGCCTGCACATTTACCTTGGACCTTGTAATTCCCCTATGGCCGGTAAATCTGTTTTAGGCCTCATTAGGATTTTCAGGGAAGTTATAATCGGACCCTGGGGTATTGCAAGTGCTCTGTGCCAGTGGTACCAACAAGTAGGAACCCATTTTTGTGCAGGTTTATAAATTGGGTAGAATACTTCAGAGGAATCCTGGTGCAGGCATAACTTACGCTGTGGAATCCTACTAACCGTGGCTGAAGACTTTAAAAGACAGCGTAGGCCTTTAAAACTGCTAGGAAGGGAAAGTAAAGAAGGACTGTGTTATTTATGTGGAATTAATACATTAGGGGCCATATGTAGGAAAGGTCTTACGCGTCACAAACTGCGATTTTCGCTGTTTGCGACGCGCAAAACCTGCATCGCGATGCCCATTCCCAGTTTGCGAGTCGGTAACCTGGTTACCGCCTCGCAAAACGGGACTGCGAGTCGCAAATAGGAAGGGGTGTTCCCCTTCCTATTTGCGAGTCGCAGGGCGATGCAAGATTGCCTTGTGACCGCGAACGCGGTCGCAAAGCAATCGCAGTTACCACCACTATCACACTAGTGGTAACCCATTCGCAAAAGGGCAGGGGTCCCCAGGGGACCCATTCCCCTTTGTGAATGGCCTTTAAAAAAAAATTCAAAGCAGCAACGTGTCATTTTTAATTTTGTAATGCATCTCGTTTTCCTTTAAGGAAAACGGGCTGCATTATAAAAAAAAAAAAAATGCTTTATTTAAAAGCAGTCACAGACATGGAGGTCTGCTGTCTCCAGCAGGCCACCATCCCTGTGAGTGCTGCGACTTGCAAGGGGGTCGCAAATTGCGACCCACCTCATTAATATTAATGAGGTGGGCCTTTGCGACCTTCTTGCCACTCGCAGATGGTGTCAGGGACACCATCCTGCATCTGGCATTGCGACTCGCAAATTGTGAGTCGCTCAGACTCGCAATTTGCGAGTCGCAATGCCGGAGTTTCCTACATCTGGCCACAAGTATTTTGCTGGCTCTCACTTTGACCAGTCCCTCAGTTTTCCTTAAGGATGCTTATTTGTATATTTTGCATTGATATGCTATAGGTTCATTGTTTGGTCTAAGGAACTAAGGCATCATCTGTTTTTATAATGTTTACATAAGTTTCATTCGCTAAAACAGTTTTATGAAGCATTGGCAAATTAAATAGGTTACATTGGCTGGCAGCCTTTAGCTTTGTCGATGCTTGCTTTGTTTTATCATAGGTTTTGTAAAAGTGTATTGTAAAATGAGCTACCAAGCCCTTGCTAATATAAAAAGAATTGGCTAAAGCACAAAAGATTTTGATTGTAAAAAGTACTTACGCCTTTAGTCACCTCTAGCACTGAAGTGAACTACTTTGTGTGCGGATGTACTCATTGTGATAGAAAGAATGCTGTTACTCATCGATAAGTCCGCCAATGGCTTTAGAGGGCTGAGCCATTCCCCACACTGTATGCTGTGGAACAAAAGTTTGCATGATATAACAGACTGATGGGAGAATAAGGCTGACTGAAAGCACCTATATGCCACTATGGGACATTGTACAATTTACTGGTAGCAAAATACAGGTCACAATTTTTGACCATTATTTTTGTTTTGTTACCAGCAAAGAATTTTATATACCTATATACTGATAGGTCATTTCTGAAAATTATATATTGTAGCAGGTTTTAGTCCAACCTACCTTATGAATATTAGCAACCCACTATGATTGGAGGCCATCCGCTTGATGTTAGCCTGCTGGAATCAGCAGACCACCATGGCTGTGGTTGCTTTTAATGTAAAAAAACTTCCTAATAGGAAATAGGGCTGCATTAAAATTAAAAAAGGTGTTTTCAAAAACTTTCAAAGAGAATCTAAAACCTTTTTTTACATTCACAAAGAGGAAGGGGCATCAGGATGACCCCTTCTTCATTGCAAATGCATTACCAACTCAATTGAGGTATTGAATAAAATTTCAATGGTTTGCAGCTGGATTTTGTCCACAAAAAAATGATAAATATGATACTGAAGCTGTATTTGGTCCGAACGCCTACAACATTCCCCTTCCAGATACTGAATCGGTATCCATTAAGAGTCACATTTTAGGAGTTGGAAAAATATTTCTGACTGTGCACCCTGCGGGCTACAGCATTTCCACCGGCTCGATTAGGAGCCAGAGACAGTGCTGCAGCCTGTTTCCCAATAGGCCAGCAGGAGGAAACTTAGGTTTCCGCCCACCGACCTAGAAGGAAACTCATAATAGCTTTGGCAGGGAGGTCACCACATAGGCAGCAGCCACCCTGTCGGAAGTTTGGCTGACCGCCAAACTCATAATGAGGCCCTAAGTGGTTGATTGTGGAAGAAAGAGGAATGAAGTGAGACCAAAACTAGGCAGCTTTTTTATTTAGTAGCCCGTTATTCTGAAGCACCAACACCAAGCTTGTAGAACCGTAGCCCCTGCACTTATTATTGTTGCTATTATAATTACCTTTATTATATATTAAGCAGTGGATCAGTCAATAAAAAGCCTGAGTGTTCTGCATTTGATGCATTGCAATATGGTCCCTAACCCAGAGGATGACGAGAAATCCAACGCAGTGGCCTAATGCAAAATGATGGTGTTCCCCAGCAGCATGTTAAGAGAGGGCCCTGAGTTTTCAGTATCTCAGACATATTCATTGGCCTTAAGTCGAATGAGAACCCCTGCAGGTTTGAGGGCCTCTTGCAGGGTTCCCTCCCCATCCCCCTCCCCAACCTCGCAGGGGTTTCCGGGACATGCATTACGCTCAAGTTCCTGCGAAGCCAAACAGTGATTACTTCATGTCACAGTACGCATGCCTGGATCTTATCTGCAAATATGCACATAAGGAATTTGCTGTGGTTTTACATGCTAGAGTTTTTTTCAAAGGTTACTTTAATTTTGCAGTCAATATTCTTGGCAGAGAACACAGCCGAAAGAAGGTCACAGTTCTCCGATAGTTTTTTTTTCCAAGCATGTTTTTGTTAATACCTTTGTGATACAGTTAGGCAAACCTTTATTTCTTGACATTCAGACAGAGGAAGCAACCTGTGAAAGTAGTAACTAGAATGAGAGCTATGGGCCAGATGTAGCAACTTAAAAATTTGTGAGGTGCAAAGTGCGAGTCCATGCGACTCGCAGTTTGCACCTCGCAAATTGGTATGCAGTACGGTGTCTCAGACACCGACTGCAACTCGCTATGGGGTCGCAATGACCCACCTCATGAATATTCATGAGGTGGGTCGCAAATTGCGGCCCCATAGCGAGTATAGGCACTCGCAAACATGGAGGCCTGCTGTCGTCAGCAGACCTCCATGTTCGTGACTGCTTTCAATAAAGCCGTTTTTATTTTTTTTAAGTGTAGCCCGTTTTCCTTAAAGGAAAACGAGCTGCACTTAAAAAAAAAAACGAAACCTTTAGTTTCTGTATTTTTTCAGGGCAGGGAGTGGTCCCTGGGACCACTCCCTGCCCTGAAAAAATATTTTTGGGTCCATTCACAAAGTGGAAGGGGTCCCGTAGGGACCCCTTCCAATTTGCGAGTGGGTTACCATCCACTTGAAGTGGATGGTAACTGCGACACCATTTGCGACCGCGTACGCGGTCGCAAATGGTATTGCATACCACTCAGACTCGCAAATAGGAAGGGAACACCCCTTTCTATTTGCGATTCCGAAATGCATATTGCGAGTCGGTACCGACTCGCAATATGCATTTCTGCATTGGGAAACGCGTTTAGCGACTCGCAAACGGCAATTTTTGCCGTTTGCGAGTCGCTAAACGTTTCCTACATCTGGCCCTCAATTATACAAATACACTTTTTACTGCATTTTCTAGGAAAACCTGAAAACCTAATTTGTTCATCTTAAAATTATTTGTGATAAACACAAAACATTCAACATATGGCTATAAAACGTGAATGAAAAAACAAAGAGTAGTTCTACTCTTACCAGGGGCTGCTCCTCTGCAATGGCAGAGGAGCGCTGCCCCAATGGCTGAGCCACCAGATAAAAAATAAAACAATAGTTCCACTATTGTTTAATTTTCCTGGTGGCTCAGCCAGCAGTACAGGGAGGGGCGGGGCAGGGCTGTGTTGAACAGCCAGGCTGGAGAAACTACACAGACCCCAGGGCTGTGTCTGAACAGCAGTCACTGCCACTCAGACCAATTCTGACACTGCTTTCATGCTATGTTCAGCATGAAAGCAGGGCCAGGATTGCTGGGAAGCATGTGCTCTTGTCCCAGTGAATGCTGGGACACCACAAGAGGAGCAAGGCATCGGGAGACGGGCAGAGCAATGAAAACAAGTGTTTTTTTGTTTGTTTTTTTAAACATTGTTTCCCCCGTCGTCCTCCACCCTCCCCCCCTTGACATTTGCAGCAGCAGCTACTGACTATTACATATTAAAGAGACAAATCCCACAATGACACTACATGCAATTCTTCACCATGCTGTCTTAATATGAAGGGCTATGGTTACAGAATAAGTGTACTGTTAAGTTGGCTACATTTTGTGAGATCCCCACTTTTTTACATTTTCGACTGGTGTAGAAGGATAAAATGTGATGCGGTATCTTAAAATGTGTCTACTGGCCACTACCTATCATTTTCTATTTATGCTGTTGTTAGAAATAGGGTCTTTGGTTGGCAGTCAGGTTACCCCCTGTCCAAGCAAGGACCCTCACTCTAGTCAGGGCAAAGGAGAAACACACCTGGTTAACCCCCACTCACCCTCTTGATAGCTTGGCACGAGCAGAATGGCTTATCCCAGAAGCAATGTGTAAAGTATTTGTACCAACACACACAGTAATACAGTGAAGACACTACAAAATGGACACCACACCAGTTTTGAACAATAGCAAATATTTATATACATCAAACAAGACCAGAATGACAAAAATCCAACATGCACAAGTCAAGATATGTATTTTCAATAGAATAAGAGTCTCACTCCATAGAAATCAATGGAAACTTTGATTTTACAAAAAGTAGCTGGTTTGCCTCAAAAATAAAGCCACACAGGTGAGCGTGCGTCAGAAAAGTCAGCGATGCGTTGATTCCTTAATCGCAAGTGAGGCCGTGTGTCACTTTCTTATCCAGTTGAGTTGGCGATGCGTAGTTTTTCTCCCTCGCAAAAGAGCGATGCGTCAATTTCTGGACGAGGCATCATCGGTCGGGGCAGGTTCACAATGATTTTGACGCCGAACGACGATGCATAAGCAATTCAAACGCACAGTGTTAAACCACGCTGTATGGGATTTGTGTCGTTATCAGCAACCGCAAGCAGGTGTTGCATCGGTTCTCCAGCCAAGTTGCATTGCTCTTCCAGACGTGATGCAGATTGAGCGTCGGTTTCTGTCACGAAGCGGGTGGCGCATCATTTATCAGCCGCGTTGTCTGTGCGTGGATTTCAGTCCTTGTTCTGCCATCTTACCCTCTCAAGGGCCCTGGAACTGGATAGGGCACCATTTGGCAGGGCAGGAGTCTCAGCAGAGAGTCCAGGTATTGGCAGAGGAAGTCTTTGATGGCCCTGAGATTTCAAAACAGGAGGTAAGCTCTGTTCAAGCCCTTTGAGAGTCTTCGCAAGCAGGAATGTACAACATAGTCCACTCTTTTTCACCTTTAACAGAAAGAAGCAGCAACTGCAGGATAGCCCAACAAAGCACATTCACAGGCAGGGGCAGCACTTCTCCTCAACTCTTCAGCTCTTCTCCTTGGCAGAGGTTCCTCTTGGTTCCAGAAGTGACCTAAAGTCTGGGTCTTTGGTCCAATACTTATACCCCTTTCTGCCTTTGAATAGGCAAACTTCAAAGGAAAGTCTCTGTTGTTTACAGGATCCTGCCTTGCCCAGGCCAGGCCCTAGACACACATCAGGGGGTTGCAGACTGCATTGTGTGAGGGCAGGCACGGCCCATTCAAGTGTAAGTGACCACTCCTCTCTCCACTCCAGCTCTGATAGCTAATCAGGATATGCAGGCTACACCCCAGCTCCTTTTGTGTAACTGTCAAGAGGATATTCACAAACAACCCAACTGTCAGTCTGAACCAGACAGGGAATCCACAAACAGGCAGAGTCGCAGAATGGTTAAAGCAAGAAAATGCCTACTTTCTAAAAGTGGCATTTTTAAACTAACAATCTAAAAACAACTTTACTTACAGATGTATTTTTAAATTGTGAGCTCATAGACCCCAAACTACATATTTCTATCTGCTTTCAAAGGGAAACTCCACTTTAAGGACATTTAAAGGAAACCCCATGTTAACCTATGAGAGAGACATGCCTGGCAACAGTGAAAACCAAATTTGGCAGTATTTCACTGTTAAGACATGTAAAACAGATCAGTACATGTCCCACCTTTAACATACACTGTACCCTGCCCATGGGGCTATCTAGGGCCTACCTTAGGAGTGCCTTACATGTATAAAAAGGGAAGGTTTCGTCCTGACAAGTGGGCAAACTTTCCAAGTCGAATTGGCAGTTTAAAACTGCACACACAGACACTGCAGTGGCAGGTGAGAGCCATGTTTACAGGACTACTCATGTGGGTGGCACAATCAGTGCTGCAGGCCCACTAGTAGGATTTGATTTACAGGCCATAGGCATCTCTAGTAAATCAAATATTGTGTGGTTCTGCAGCTGCCAATCAGGGAAAAGCCAAATACACATACACTTTCACATAGGAGCACTTCCCCTTTAACACTGGTCAGCAATGGTAAAGTACTGCCCAGAATTCCAAAAACTGCAAAAACAGAGTCCAGCACACAGTGAAAACATGGGAAGCAGATGCAAAAAAAAAAAAACACACCAAGGATGCCAGGTCTAACAGCTGTTAAACCTTGTTTTTTTTTATTTAGTCTAGATTCTCTCCCCTGTAAGCCAATCAATAGAGACTTTTAGTTTTTACGCTATGTCCTATTTTGATAGCATATGAATGGACTATGGGGCAAATTTACTAATATTTTGCATAAAGCAACACACCATGACAACTTGCTGCGCTGTATCAAATGGAGAGGGCAGGAATGCGTTGTATCTACTTAGATATGGCACATTCCTTCTCTCCCTCTCAGCTGGTTCACTTATGGCTGCCAATCACCAGCGCAGGCACCTTTGCACCATGGTGAAAGGGTGCCTGCATTACAGGCAGATTGTTTATGTGCAGGAAGTAACACCTTCCTGCACAAACACAATCTTCTGAGGCTTTTTCCTCTTTCTACGTGTGCTGCATAATGCAAGAACATGTAGAAAGAGGAAAAAACAAGGAGAAATAAACATATTCCTCCTTGTTGTGCCTCCACTGAGAAAGCATACCATTTTGACACATTCCCTGGTTTACTAGTGTTAGTAATCTAAGAATGCAGCAAAAACCATTGGTGGATGAATGGGAATTCCCATAGTGTCTTTCATATGTAATTGTTACTTAAAAATCATTTAAGTAACAATTACATAAAACAGAACTTGCAACATTACTTGCAATACATACATTGCAAACCAATACTCTAAGGTAGAGAAATTAAATTGTAATTAAAAAGTATATGTTTTTGGGCTAGTGTGTTGTGTCTTGCTAGTATGATAGTTCTAGATTAAAAGAGATTATGGAAAGTTGTCTTATATTCTTTAACTGATATATATATTCATGTTTTACTGTTTTTAATTTGATCTCTTTTCCTGTTGCCTTCTATAGCAATAGGTCTGCCCCATCAACAGAGCTCACTACAAAGAGCTCTGAATTTACTTTTAGTACCTTTAAAACCACAAATTCAGTCTATGTAATAGAGACTCACAAGTCTAATGCTAAGTGGCATTGGAATGGTGAACTCCATGCATGAGGAGATGTCGAGCTAGGTGTAGGTGGAGATCCTCACATGCAGAGATTTTCTCATCTAAATTCATTATTGTAAATTTGGCCCATTGTGTATGGATGGGTTTGTCAATTAGGTTTGGGTCTTTAGTATAAAGGCGTCATTCTTGATTATGCGGTTTTGGTGCAGAGATTGTGCAATATGGGTGTGATATATTTAAGTTAACTAGTTGAATAGTTATGTGCCAACTGGTGAGAGGAGATAGATATTCTGTTGAGCAGTGCTTAGCCATTAGATGCCTTTGGTGAGGTCTGTTTTTTAGGTCCATGTAAGGGTTTGCGTCTAATGCTTACTGTTCGTATAGTAAAGTTTGTCTATACCTTGATATGAAAGCACCAATATCAAGTCAAATAACTAGCCAACTGCATTGCTTAGAAACTTCTTGTGCTCGTGATGGCATACGGGATTGTGTTTAGTAAGTATTGGTGGTGCAGGGAAAACATTGACCATAAATTGTTCTGGATTTGCTATTAGGTATTGGGTTAGTAGTTATGTGGGAATGAAAATGTGAAACACTACCTCTCATTTTCGATTGACTATTTCTCTCCAAATCTAATCTTGTATTTTGGAGCTCTTCTTTGGCCCTGTTGCATTGCTTAGCAATGAATATGCCATAATAGTCTTTGGATCCATCCTCTCATTGTTTGGTTCCAAAGCCTAAAAGATATGTACTATTTTTCATTGTGACTGGAGCTAGACTGCACACACATTTGCATGCAGTGTACCTTGGCGACTTTTTCAAGTCGACCCTTACATTGATCCTGTAGTATCCCACTTTTATATTCATTTTCCCTTGTTGTACTCTATTCTTGAATTTTGTCTGTTAATGCATAGCTGAATTTACATCAATTCAAAATAGAGCACTAAGGGGCATATTTATACTCCGTTTGCGCCGAATTTGCGTCGTTTTTTTAGACGCAAATTTGACGCTAAACTCACGCCAACTAACGCCATATTTATACTATGGCGTTAGACGCTTCGGGCGCCAAAGTGCCCGGAGTGTGCGTCATTCTTTAGCGTGAACCCCTTCCTTGCGTTAATGATATGCAAGGGAGGCGTTCCCGTCTAAAAAAATGACTCCCAGGCCTTTACGTGGAATTTATACTCCCGGGCAAAAGTGACGCCCGGGAGTGGGCGTGGCCAAAAACGGCGCATTTGCGCCGCTTTTTAACGCCTGGGTCAGGGATGGCGTTAAGGGACAAGTGGGCTCAAAATGAGCCCAGAGTGCCCTCCCCTGCCCCCAGGGACCCCCCCTGCCACCCTTGCCCACCCCAGGAGGACACCCAAGGACGGAGGGACCCATCCCATGGGCATTAAGGTAGGTTCAGGTAAGTATTTTTTAATTTATTTTTTGTGGCATAGGGGGGCCTGATTTGTGCCCCCCTACATGCCACTATGCCCAATGACCATGCCCAGGGGACATAAGTCCCCTGGGCATGGCCACTGGGCAAGGGGGCATGACTCCTATCTTTACAATGATAGGAGTCATGTTGATGGGGGATGGGCGTCGAAAAAATATGGCGCAAATCGGGTTAAGACGATTTTTTAGCGTCAACCTGACTTGCGCCATGTTAAGACGCCCTAACGTCATTTTTTCCCCACGCCGGCGCTGCCTGGTCTACGTGGTTTTTTTCCACGCACACCAGGCAGCGCCGGTCTGATTGCGCCGTCTAACGCCATTCCATAAATACGGCGCCCGCATGGCGCTTCAGAATGGCGTAAGACGGCGCAATATTTTTTGACGCTAAACTGCGTTAGCGCAGTTTAGCGTCAAAAAGTATAAATATGGGCCTAAGTACTGCGTGTCAGGGTGTAACTAAGTATAGAACAGTTCCCATATTAAGGCTACTCATTTCTTTTGTTATGGTTGCAGTGATCTCTCAATGTTTTTGGAGTGTTAGGTTGGTCGAAGTGCCTCTGCTGGTGCGCTCACGGAGGTCTTCTTCCCGTCTTGGGTTCAGAAACCACAAGTGCTCTGGTGAGACACTATACCTCATCCCACCACTAGAAGTCAACGATAGATCAGTAGTGTTAAACACTCCAAAACAATGACATAAATCAGCAAAACTACAATATGCACATTATTTTTAGATTTCAAAGCAGATGATGGTGACATCAGTAAATCATCAACATTCTATTTAATAACATTAAATTTTCAGGGCTGGGCCATCCTGATCTCTAACTTGAATTTGGACTTGCATGTGCGGGAATGGGCTAACACATGCGGGCAAAAGCAAATGGAAAAGACAACAATACTTTGGAAAAATCATCTAATTAGGGCAACTCACTGTAAAAATTTGCTGATGTAATAATCTAAGCTGAAAAGGAAACGAGAAACCAACCAATCCATTAATCAAACAGGGGATTTGTAAAGCACACTACTCAGCCGTGAGGGTCTCAAGGCGCTGAGGAGGGGAGGGGGCAGAGGTGGGGGGAGAGGTGCTGCTACTGCTCGAACAGCCAGGTCTTGAGAAGTTTCCTGAAGGTAAGGAGGTCTTTGGTCTGGCGCAGGTGAGTGGGAAGAGTGTTCCACGGTTTGGTGGCAAGGTGCGAGAATGATCTACCGCCGGTTGTAGTTCTGCAGATGCGTGGGACGGTTGCGAGGGCGAGGTCGGCAGAGCGAAGATGCCGGGTCTTGGTGTAGAAGGAGAGTCGTCTGTTGAGGTATTCTGGTCCGGTGTTGTGCAGTGTTTTGTGAGTGTGGGTGAGGAGTTTGAAGGTGATTCTCTTGTTTCCTGGGAGCCAGTGCAGGTTTTTCAGGTGGTCTGTGATGTGGCAGTGGTGGGGGATGTCCAGGATGAGGCATGCGAAGGCGTTCTGGATGCGTTGCAGCCTCTTCTGGAGTTTGGCCGATATTCCTGCATAGAGGGCATTGCCGTAATCCAGTTTGCTGCTTACGAGGGCTTGGGTGACTTTTCTTCTGGTTTCGGTGGGTATCCATTTGTAGATCTTTCGGAGCATGCAGAGAGTGTTGAAGCAGGAGGAGGAGATGGCGTTGACATGCTCGGTCATGGATAGTGAGGGGTCCAAGATGAATCCTAGGTTGCGTGCGTGGTCGGTGGAATTCGGAGCATTTCCGAGTGCGGCAGGCCACCGGGAGTCATCCCATGTGGAGGGGGTGGAGCCAAAGATGAAGACTTCCGTTTTGTCAGAATTGAGTTTGAGGCAGCTGCTCTTCATCCATTCGGTGATGGCCTTCATTCCTTCGTGGAGGTAGGTCTTGGCGGAGTCCTTGGTGAGGATCAGGTGGGTGTCGTCGGCGTATGAGATGATGTTGAGGTTGTGGGATCGGGCAATGTTAGCGAGCGGGGCCATGTAGACGTTGAAGAGCGTCAGGCTGAGGGATGAACCCCGGGGTACGCCGCAGATGATTTCAGTGGCCTCCGAGCGGAACAGGGGGAGGTGGACTCTCTGGGTTCTGCCGGTGAGAAAGGAGGTGAACCAGTCCAGGGCTCTGTCGTGGATTCCAGCACTGCTGAGGCGTGAGCGTAGGGTGTGGTGGCAGACGGTGTTGAACCCGGCCGAGAGGTCCAGGAGGATGAGGGCTGCGGTTTCGCTGCTGTCCAGTATGGTTCTGATGTCGTCGGTGACGCCGATGAGGGCAGTTTCGGTGCTGTGGTTGCTGCAGAATCTGGATTGGAAGGGTCCAGGGTGTAGTTCTCCTCGAGGAAGCAGTTCGTTGTCTGTTGACGGCCTTCTCAATTACTTTTGCCAAGAAGGGGAGCAGGGAGATAGGCCAAAAGTTCTTGAGGTCATTTGGATCTGCCTTGAGTTTTTTGAGGAGGGCGTTGATCTCGGCGTGTTCAAGGTGGCGGACTTGAAGGAGCTGTTGTTAGTTACACCTCTCCTTGTGGCACAGCAGACAGGAAAGTTTTGTCAAGCAGACAGTTCACCTTCCCACAATATCAGTAGAAAGCAGCATCAGGAAAGTGTAGAACACGGGCTTCACATAGGACAGGTCAGCAGTTCAGAATTAGTTGGGCATATTGGTACTAAACAGCATAAACAAGTGGAGCAATTAGGGCTAAGAGGAAACTCATAATATAAAGATTAAATATGGCAGAAGGCATGGAGAGGGACAGGAGGTGACAGCATGAACATGCAAGAAGAACTCCCAGGCTTCGGCAGACAGCAGCAAACTAAAAGCAGGAGTAGACTGACTAACATTTTCCAAAGTCTCTCACTAATTAGAAATATCTAAAGCTCTTTCAATTGGTCCTCCAGGTGGGCTTATCTTACGCACAAGATTCAGCATCCAATGGTAGTCGCTCACACCGTCAAGTTTGCAACTAATCTGGATTTTCTCAGAGAAAGCGCATAGTCATTTCAATTATTTCATACAGTTCTGCCAAAATATTACATTTTCTAGTTGATCACTACTTCAGGATCCTTTCTCAAGATACAGAGGATATGCTGAACAATTCTCACATGAAAATGAATAAGATATCCTGTCTTGTTCGACAGCTATAAAAAATATTGTTACTTAGTTAATATTGAAACATGTTCTCCGTCTTCAATGCAATAGGACATCCAACATCACTTCAGCAACCTAGGAAATAATGCAGGTCGGAGGGAACAGAATAAAAAAATAATTTTCCTCTACTGCTGCAAAATATATTTTTTCATGCCTAGTCTAGCTAAGAAAACTTACCTACACATTAATGAAATTAATACACATAAATCCTAATGTGCATCTTACAATTGGAATCAAAAAAGCAAAGCAAATGATGCAATTGCAAACATTATTTACAATTTATTAGACCAACTTTAAATGTGCATTTTTTTTTCTTTACACATGTAACTCACATAAATAAATTCCATTTAAAACAATACAAGTAAAATTCATTTATGTTAATTTAATATTCTTATTTTGCTTCATCTCTACCGTTTCTCTCAAAGGTAATACATTCAATGTTAATTCTAATCATTAATTCACTCAAATTTAAGTGCACATTATCTTTCATGTTAAAACGTTATATCAAATCTGAATAGCGGCCACATTGTCCACCTTGATTCAAACGTGCACCTTTTTATCATTTCCACGTTAATTTCTCTGTTAGGCTTTTAAATGAAGGTTTGTAAGTCCCATATGCTAACTTCTATGCCACTGATGTATTAGTAACATTTTATCTCCACCACCTATGAATGCCAATCAACATTATATATAAAATAAATAAGATGTTCAAAATAGATTTACCCAAACAAGGAGAAATCCCTAGATCTTCTAACATGTATTCTAGAATATCCAGTGAAGGACCCTGAATGAAAAAGAGGCTAGCAAACAGCCCAGTTTGAGCAAGTATTGGTCTTTTTTTCAACCGGTTGGAAATCCATTAATTGTATATTTTAATTTTCAGGACAACTTGTGGAACCTTTTCACAGGCTCCTGATTAATTGTGAAAAGAACCAAACCATTTTTAATAATAATATTAATATAGTTACAGGAAATGGGACAGTGAAAACAACAGGCCATAGATTCAATATAGATTAGCACACTCTGCCTCAGGATTGGCTAAAATAATACTTCCCTTATCGTTAGTCCTGCAGTTTGGCAATATAAACCTTACAACAAAATGTTTTCACTATCCCTTTGTTCTTTCTTCTTTTTGATTAAGTGGGATACTCAGGTGTCAGAAAGTGGGTTATCAATAGGAGAGAATGTGAGTTTAAAGATCAAAGACACAACCTTGCCAGGGCAAAACACAGTCTCAGTAATTAAATTTAGGAACATTTGTAAAATATTTAGCAGTAACAAAAGTGTTAAAAAGTAAAAGCACAATACAGTAAAAATCCTAGAGCTGATTTAAAAAAAATAGAGTAAAATGTTTTAAACAAAATGATGCCACAACAATGAAAATCCACTAGGGGAACTCGAAATTTGAGTTCTAAAGGTTTAAGGCAAAATATGTCAAGAAAAAGTATTGGGGCAATCAGTAGTCACTGCCCATGGTATAATGGAAACCTTGGCAACATTTTAGTTCAAGCATGATTGAGCACTAGTTGGATACAAGAAGCAGGCTGACAGTCAAATATTTTATTTTCGGACTTGAAAGTACAGATAATCCAGTGTGGCAAGGTTGCAGACTGTATCCGATGAAGGCCTTGCAAAGCTGAATGGTCATTGGACAAAGTCCCCCTGTAGCTCTTGGTTTTGGCGAGAAAAGCTCAGAATGTGAGAATTTTAAATGTCACTGCTGCCAAATAGATGGCATTGGCCAGATGCATTTCCCTGCATAGCCCGGTCATGTTTTCTACCTTAGCGCACTTTTTATAGAGCTCAAACTCCTTCAGCGAGGCTAGCTTGAATTTGTATCTGATGAAATCAGTTTGAAAGGGGGCACCTTTGCCTCAAAATCTTTCTGACACTTTAGAGGTCTTGGAAGTTAAAAACAATCCCAACATTTCAAAGTTTCTAAAACCCCAATTACTACTGGTCATCTGTGTACTATAGAAAAAGCACCTTGAAGCTTTTAGTATCCCTATAGCCACACAGGAGGTCAGTCAGTTGACCCTTGGAAATCCCTTCTTAGTCCTAGGTACAATTGGGGGCAGGTATCCACACACATCTCAAATTGCAGGTCCAGTCTTCTTCTGCAGGTCCAGAGAGTCTGACGAGCTGTGGGTGAGATTGCACTTTTGTAGAATTCACTAGTTGGTGGGTGGGGATGACTCCTGGGACTCTCTAATGAATGTGAAAAAAGTTCCCAGGGGCTACGCTACCCACTATTTTAGCACATCTGATTTGCCTTTTTCGAGACAATCCTACAGTGCACTATTCTGAGGCAAATCCAGTATAGTAGAATCGTTCTGCCCTGAGCTTGTGTGCCAGCCAGGAGTGTGTTTAGGAAAATGAGCAGTCCCCCTCTCAGCTATACCAAACTGGTTATGGGACTAACTCCCCCCTCATAGGTTTTGTGCACAGCTGACTGCAGAGAGGCCAGGGGACAAAATGCTTCTCTTCCCCACATCTCCCTTTACACTTAACTATGAATGAGTGGGCCTCGCCCTTTTCCCTTTCAAGTTAATGAGGTTCTTGAACCCTTCTAGTTGCCCTTCTTGAGCTTATATGCGTTACAAACCTCATAACCATGCATTCCTGCCAAAAGGCCTAAACTATTATTTCTGCTCTTGGAGCGGTGTTCACACCTCATTGGGGGGAACCACTGGGAGAGCCTTCTGCCAGCAGACTTATGCATATTGGCCACTGAAGGTTGGTTCCAAACCTTCAGCCAACACCAAATGGGCTTGGCTGTTGGCTCCAAATGGGGTTATGAAAGAAGTGTACAATCTGGAGTGCTTGTGTGGAGGTCTACCTGGTGGTATGCTGACGATAGGTCTATCACACTGAAGTAGGAAGCATTACCAATCATACTTAGCATCTTGTGTATTCTAGGCAAGGGAAATCTATCTACCCAAATGTTTGCATTCAGGTCTCTGAAGTCCACACATAATCTTATTCCATTTCCTTTCCCTTTGCTGGCGACTACAATGGGTGCCAACCATTCAGAACTTTCTGTTGGTTCCATTATTCCTGATTCTTCTAATCTTTTAAGTTCTTCTCTTAATGGTTCTTCCATGAGGTGTGATACTACCCCTGCTTTGTGTACTACTGCACGGGCATTATTTTTCAGTTTGATTTTGTGCTGGTAATTCTTTAGGAGTCCAACTCTGGGATCTTTGTTTTATCCACTTTGGTTTATGTCAGCTTTTTGTAGTTGATGGCCTTTTGTGCCTAGTTTACTGTCAAACACTTTCTTCTCAATGATTGTGTATGGGGTGCACAAGTCTGCAAAGTCCATTAAATCTTCTCCATCCATATACATGGTGCATGTGGGGTATGCATTTTTGTTATTCATACAATCTGGTTCTACTTGAAATACAAATTTCTCTTTAGTATGTTCCACACCTTCACCCATCCTCTGTATTTGTTTGACCTCATTGTTCTTACACACCCTTGCCTAGTGCCCCTCACTGCATTTCCTACATTCTTTGACCGCCAGGGTTGTAATGACCCCCATAGTATGGACAAACTGTGACTTCAATTGAATTTAGAAAAGCTACAACCTTCCCATTAACATTTTTATTTTATTTGTTTGCAAATTAAATAAAACATGTTATCATTTGTGCATGTGTTTGTGAAATGCTTGTTTCAGAATTTGTTTGTGTATGGTTTTTCGATTCAAATCATCGACAATGTTTAGGCCTGGGTCCACGGCTTTCATTATTGACTAAGTGAGGGGACCCCGGATTCCAGTAATGATTCATTGGGTGTCCCTGGGTTCCAGTAATTATAATGTGGGGGTCCACACAAGGCAAAGGGTTTGGAACCATTGCACTAGTGGATCACAACCCTAGTTATGGAACCAGTGATTTTTCAGATAGTCTGGATGGCCTTGGTTACTTAGAGGTGGTTTCGATGAGATCAAACCTATTCAGTAAATGATCTTCACGGATACCAGCCTCAGTGGGTTATGTGCACTCAGGCAGGGCTTGAGAGTCTCCTCATGGAAGAGTCATTGCAACATTGAGAGTGGATCCTGGTGTCAATGTTGTTCAAGGAAGGCGCTCATATACCATATTGGCTTTGGAGCTTGTCCTAGCTGAGTTACCTCTTGGGGTTTGTGGATTTTGAATCTGATAAAAATTTACCCCAAAGTCTAGTGGTTCCCACATTCAAGGTTTCTTTCCAGACTAGTTGTCTTACCTCCAGATCCATAGCCATCACTTGGCTATGAACAAATGTTAATGCCTTTCTTTGTTAGGGCACTCAACCCTTAGATTCAAGGAGCTCTCTCTTCTGTCTTCTCTGGGTTTTTCTGCTTTCTTTCATCTCCACACCTATGAGGCACAGTTCAGGGCAAACTAGAAACATTGAATTCCCAATAGTAAAGGAGGCAAGGCAATAAATGTGGTTCAATGCACCATTGTGCACTTAAATAGTGGAGTTGCAACCCTCCTAACCCCCAACGCCCGATTCTGCCAGACAGTCTTCAGTCTAGTTTCAAATACACAGGCATGTGGAGGCAGAACTAGGCTTCTTGTCCAGTAAATCCAGAATTATTCTTCTCGAAAAACTGATATTAGACTTGTGGACACTCTTCTGCTTTCCTGCTAGACCAGGCTTCATTGGGGGCCAGGCTCACAAGTCCCAGGCTCCTCCACCTGGAAAAGACACAACCTGCGCCCAGCGCGCAAATTTAGGGCTCCATAGGTTTCTGCAGTGCAGGACACTCTCATGATTGACCGGACTTTATCAGAGGCCAAGATCACAAGCCACAGGCTTCTCCACATGGCAACAACGTGTACTGAGCAGGGTGCATTTAAAGCACCACTGGTTTCCGTGGTGCGGGACACTTCCCTACTTTCCTGTTAGATCAGGCTTCATCAGGGCCAGGACCACAAGATCTAGACTACCTACCCCCAACAATGACACAACCTGCACCGAGCGGGCCAATTAAAGGCACCCTGGTTTCCATGGCACAGGATGTGTTTGGGACACACTTGGGCACATGCCCAGGCTAAGGCCAGGCCAAGAATGGGCGTGTCTGTACCCGTTCATTGCCAGACATGGCTAGGCTTCGTCTCCTGGTCCCCACATTTATATTTGTACAATTTCTCACCAGGGTCTTGTGAGTGGGGAATCTATGGGTAAGAGAAAATCCATGGCCTCAACCAGGTCTGGTAAGGAGCCATGGATGCAACCAACACTGAGATTGAGCGTGTGAAAGAAAGGTTGGGCATCACATAGTAAGCTTCATCACAGGCCCTGGCCACTGACCTAGACCCCCAACCCTGACCAGATAGCTAAGGAGAATATGCATCAGGAGCATGTGGAAGAGGACTCACCCCCTTGTATTTTTAATGGTAATTTATTGATTGTACAGGATATTAGACTCTATAATGGCAATGAATTTGTGTGATCTCCGCCGTCTAAGAAGACAAAAGGTACTCTGTGGCACATGAATACCCATGTCAGAAGACTGCCCACTGATTCCAAGTCGTCATCTAAGTCAGTACCAAAGACCGCATCCCAAATTAGGGAACCTGAAACAAGAGCTTTCTTAAGACAGGTATTAAGCACTGAACGGTGAGAAAGCTTTATACCAGGCAATCACATCAAGGAACTTGAGGGAGTTCTCAGGACACTTATCAAACTTATACTATTAATATTTAGGGGTATACATGCAATTTTCAAAAAGCTATTAGGACAAGGGTCACACAAGATGAGGAAGATGGGCCTGCAAAGCAGAGGTGGCGATGATGGTCCGGCGGGAGCCCCCTTGGAAAATATAACTGCTGCACCTCTAACAATAATTAGCACAGCAGAGGTCCCTTGTGGCACAATAGCATCCAGCAAATTAACATCTGTACCTAGACACATTCAACAGTCATTAAATACAGGGCATACCCAATCTTACTCAAAATCAGAAATAATGATGGCTCGGAACGGTAATTTTTGTCATGTGGATACTGGTAATGGACAGCACAATAAGACACTGCAATTATCTCAGAAAGCTACCACCCTCGTGAAACAGTATCCCTACTTTACAGCCAAACCAAAATGAAGATGAATCTCAATTAAAAAATAAATTCACTCACGGGATGAGAAAGGCACTTTAGCGGTGAGCTGTACAAAGATATAATTGCTGTGTGGAAAGTACCATGGGTGGGGAATAGCTCCAAAAGGTTGATAGGATGACGGGAACTGTGTTGTCATCAACTTTAGGGACCCAATGGTGGTTGTGTTTTTTACTTCATGGATTAACATGTACTGGTGTTTCACAGAGAAACATTAAGACAATCCTTATCGGTTAATTTTTATAAATCTAGCAAAGCTGTGTCCTCTAGTTTTTGCTGTACTACCAGTCCCCCTGGTAAGGCCGCCTAATGTTGTGATCTATAACTGATTTGCACCTTTTGAAACCCTGCAACAAGTTGATTAACTACCAAACAAGAAGTCAGCACGGACATGGAACATTGTACTTTGTCTCTCTGATCCCAAGATCCTGCCAGCAGCTAAGGGTTCTGTGTCAGCGAAAAGAGAGTCACTTAACTATTGTTCTAAGGTCACATTAGTCATTTTTATAGTGAAAACAGTCCCTCAGTCATCTTTCTAACTAGATCTGGGGCACATTTATTAAGAAATCATGCAGCCCAGAGCAGCAAGTCACCTTGCTGTGTTGTGTGAAAGGGCAGAATTGGCACTGTGTGATAAGAAAAGGGCAGGAATGCACTGTACTTAACATTGTAATGTGCATTCCTGTACCTGCGCTGATGCACAATGTGCTACTTAGCACCAAAGCAGGCACTGATTGTCTGTCTGATTATATTACTATTGCAAAACAGCTAGGTCAAAAAGTTTTAAATTTCACAGTTCAACAGAATTGTCTGAGTGATCACAATCCTCTGGTACTCACATTGTCTCTAGGCAATACATAGTTATAATGCCCCCCTTCTATACTGCTGTTAGGTGTCAATAACAAGGTAATTCTGTGTAAATGGGCCAGTATTAATCCCGGATTTCTGCTGACAGTGGTTTGGAATAGGAAAGAGCTATTGGCTTCCTTGGGAAATGGGATTGATCCTGCTCACTTGCTTAGGTCCTATAATAGAATTTGCAGGTCTGTCCTTGAGCTTTTAACTACCCCAGCCTCTTGCAGGAAACCACATTTAAAAAAATGGTTAGATGGGGCTCATTCTTCTACTCATTGAAATCTAATGAGGGCTCTTTAGAAACTTCCCTGGGAGGTGGAGGAAGACTCAGATATAAGTAGGCGATTATGGAGAGAAAAAATGTCATTAGGCAGGAAGCATAGGAAAAATTACATGAAGCTGGTAGTGGGAATGATGTGTTCCTTTTTTGGAAAATTGTTAATGCGTCATTTTTAGAGCTAGTCAAAATAATGATAGCATATGTGGGCAGGACACTTCTCTAAGATGTATCAGAACAGCACAGCAAATTGGTAGACACGAAAAGCTTTATAGCCATGGTTGAACCAGTGTTGGATAGAACAGATTTCTCATTGATTACATTAAAGAAGGTAATAGCTGCAATGGAATGAAGCTCAAGGAAAAAAAAAAGGACCAGATGAGGTCCCTGTTGATCTTTTTAAAGATAATGTAGACTTATGGGCAGCTCTGTTAGTTGACGTCTTGAGGAGTGCTAAATATATAGGCCCCCCCAAGTCCCGATCTAACTCGATTATTGCCCCCCATCTTTAAGAAGAGAGATAGGGCAGACCGCTGTTGGTACAGCCCTATTTATCTAATTGATTCTACTGCCAAGGTGCTGGGAATCTTGCTGTATCGGCTGGAGGCATGGGACACTTAAACGGGTATGTTGTCTGATGCCCAGTATGGGTTTAGAAAGTGCCTGGGGACTGGAGATCAATCGCTGAATTTTCATCTCATAATTCACAAATACACTAGGGTTAAGAATTGTTGTATTTACCTAGTGTTCATGTAACTTAGATCCCTGTTTGATTGTGGTATTTGGGCAAAACTACAGGTTATGATGCTAGAAATGGGAGTGGAACTCCCAACTGTCCACCTGCCAAGCCATCTTCACATTGATGTTACGAGGTGCATTGTGTAAGGGCCCAAAGATGAGTGTACTTTCCCAATTAGGATCAGGCAGGGGTTAGACATGGATATGTGCTGGCTACTTTTCTCTTTTGCATCTACATTAATGAAGTTGAACCATCTCTGTTGTATGTAGAGGCTGCCACACTCACGACGAGAGTGAAGCAACTTACTTTACTGCTATGTGCAGTTGATTGCATTCTAATGTAAGAATCGGGGTATGCCTTCAAAGACTGGATAACATCGTTTTGATTATGGGTCAACTGGGCCTGTCCACTAATGTCACCAAATCGTACACTATGGTCTGTTGAAGGTTGAATAGTGAACCAAAAGCTCACAACATTACTAAGACCTGACTCTTTTGTGTACCAACCTTTACATATTTGGGTGTACCCTTGATAGTAAAGGTATTTGAGCATGCCTAGCAAAAATTAGCAAGGCTCAATTTGAACAGAACATAGTGGCAATTTTTAGGCTTTCTGCAATATAAGGCTCCAAACCCTTGGACACAATGACCAATATTTATACAGTCAGATGTATTTCCATGGCCATGTATGGTGCAGATATCTGGGGAATATGTGATGTATCACTAATTCAGGTTAGTAAAATACCTTTCTGAAAAGGTTGTTATCTGTTCCTACTGGAAATCCAATATATGTCTGCCATTTTGAATTGGGGGACTTGGGTTATATTATATGGAAGATTATGTGAAATATGGCATGAAAAGGCTTGTAACATCCCCTATCTGACCTTCATAAAGGACTTATTCATGTGGTTGGGGTGGCCTAAACTTTTCAACAATCCCAAATGTATCAATCCCCAGTTAAAGCAAGTGATAAATTAGAATTTCTTACTATGTCAATGAGTAGTACAAGAGAAGCATTAGAGTGTAGTAACGGAAGGGTAGTTCTTTATGAACTTTTAAATTGCAGGGAGTCATATACATTCTTTACCTCATCATCTTCATAGGTACTATTTGGTGTGATTTCAGTTTTAATATAGCCTACTTCTTGGTCTTCTGTCCCAAAGATGTGTATAGAGGAGCAAATCTTGTCCTTGTGACTGAGTCAATGCAAAACATGCTGCATTTGTTTCTTTTGTAAGCTTTACAAAGTTCCAAGGAAATTGTTTTTCATCCCTTTAATGAAGTCCCTTAATATAAGAAGATGTAGGTGGGCCCTACTTCATTTAACATTTTTACAATAAGAACTTGCTTACATTATGGTGTATAAGTTTATCTCCACTGTGCTAAGACTGGGAAACGTAATGGGTAACTAATGAGTTCGTATGATATGTCTTAATGAAAATGCATTTGTTTGGATGTGCTGCATTTTATCTTGCGTTTTATCTACTTGGTTTGGTATAAACAGGGCATATGAGATAGAAAAGTGGACTAATGTAACAGGGATCAATTGTTGTTGGACTTGGCCTACTCTGCTGGGTCACCCCCAAACCTTTTCCCTTCACCCCTCTTTTTTTGCTGAATTTGTAATTGTTGGGCTATGTGCACGTTCCTACTGCTAACCAGGGTTAAAGGACTCATGCTCTCTCCTTTAAACATGGTAAAGTTGACTTACACCTGTTTGCCATATTTAGTTTACTTATAAGCCCCTTGAAGAGTGGTATACTGTGGTATCTATGTACGTTTGTATATACACCAATGCTTAGTGCAATGCTTAGTGTGAGGAAAGTTCTTTAAAGTATGTAGAACCTGGAATGTAGAATGTAGGTGTTGGGGGGACAGTTGGTTCTTGGCTGATATGTTGGCTGGGATGTTTCTTATACCCTGTTCATTTAAATAAATTGGATTTTGGATCATCCTCCACCTGCTTATCCAGATTTTCAGAAGGACTTAAGGTACTTTCTTTGGCAGGGAACACTACCTACAGGCCCCTGGCTCATAGGTTAACTTTTCTTTGCCTGGGACAAACTTGTCCAGTGATAGTGCAAGGCATAGAGAACAGTTAGTTCAGAGCATTGAGGATCTGAGTGGTCCTAGTTTTAAGGAGGAATTGATAAAGTTCCTTGATGTGGTTGAGTATTATTATAGGTTTGTACCATGATTTGCAACTCGTAGATATAATTTAAGGTCTCAGGAAGGGTTTGAAGTTTGTTGGAACTTCTCAATGTGATCACAAATTTCAAGATGTAAAGGGTGCTCTGAGCAATGCTCTGTCTTTGCAAAGCTTTGATGTCACTGATCATTCTATTTTAGTCACTGATGCCAGCTCAGAGGGTCAGGTGCTGTACTCAAACAAGAGAAGGATGGAGTGGAGAGGACTCTAAAGTTCATTTCTAGGGCCTTGGTGGGAGCTGAAAATAGGTACTCAGAGATTGAAGGTGAAGCAATTTGTATTCACAAGGCCAGTAAAAAATGTAAGAAGTTTCTCTGTGGAATGGGTTCTGGAGTAAGGACAGACCATAAGCTACTCAAAGATGTGTTTTGTAAGGAAAATGTAGATGTGACCTCAGGGCAAATTTACAAATGGGTATTGTCCCTAGAGGATCCTATGTTCAAGGTGAAATACAGTCCCCGGGGCAGAAAACAAAGTTGCAGATTGTCTGTCACATCTGGTTCCCAAACAAACGTCTTCTGAGCCTGAAAGAGAAGATCATTTATGGAGTCTAAAAGATTTGTAAGTTTTTGAAATCACTGAGGGTGTTGCCAGTGAAAGTGAATGGAAGTCTTTATTAACTTAAGATGGAGTTCAGAAAGAAGTGATCAGTTTGGTCAACAAGGGGTGGAATTCAGAAAGTGGTGTGAGTGAGGGAGGTTAGATATTTTGGAATGTGAATGCTGAGCTGTCTGAGAGTGATGGGCTGTTGTGGAGAGGTACCAAGTTCATTCCTCCTGTTAAGATCAGGATAAAACTAGTTCAGTTAGGTCACCAAGGTGATTTGGGTGTCTCAACAAACAAGGAGAGGATCAGGTTACAATTCTCATGGGCAGGTATGACACTCAAATTGATAGATTTTTCAGAGAATGTATGGAGTGTTGTTCAAGTGATAAAGCATGCACAACAAGAGCTCAGCCAATGCCTTGTAAGGGATGTTCCTCAAAGAGTGTGGGAGGAGGTCGCTTTGGATATATCCAGGGTCCTATCACAAGCAGAACAGGTTAGTTGTACATCTTGGTATTGATAGAAATGTTCTCTCCCTGGCTGGAAATATGCATCACACAGAACATTGAGACTCATAGTGTTATTGCTTTTCTCAAAGATATTATCAGCAGAAAAGGGATTCTGAACTATATTTTGACTGACAATGGTGTTCAAATAGTTTCAAAAGAGATGGAAGAATTGTTGTCACTTACAGGTATTAAACATAAAAATGCTCTTGTTTTCATCCTGAAACTAATGGATGGTGGAGAGATTTAATAGAGTATTAAAAGAATCAATTCAGATTTCAAGATATCAAAATAAGGATTGGAAAGAAGATTTATTTGATAGAGTTGAGGTTTATCATTCAATGCCTTGCTTGGTCGCAGCTAGGGCCCGTTCGACTTATTTAGGAGCAGGAAACCAAATACCCTGATGAAACCATCCTCTGTGCAATGTAAGTCATCTGTAAGGGTTTGACCTGGTGTGAAGAAAGGTGGTATGTCATACAAAGCTAAAAGCAAGGAAAATGGTGAAGTGAGTCTTCCTCAGAAAAATGGGGCTTCTAGTTTTCTTCACTGTTCAAAGTTGTTGTTTATTTCCTAATTTGGTGAAATTTAATGGCAACCGTATTTGGAACTCAAAGAGAGTTGTGGTAGTATCTCCATGCCCAGATGGTGAAAGTACTTAGTGGGTAGGTTGTAGTTTCACCAAAGTTCTTGAATTATTTTGTGTAAAAATAATTAGTTGTTTTAAGTTATTTTTATTATTTTCCTTCTTGTGGTTGGGAAAAGTCTCATGGGAATTGTTGAGATTTATTTTATTTAAAAATAAGGGTAAAAGATGGGTGGTATATATGTACTTTTGTATATACCAATGCTTAGTGTAAATATTGTTTGTTAAAGGATGTAAAACTTGAAATGTAGAATGTATATTGGGGGAACAGTTGGTTCCTGGCTGATGTGGAGGCTGGGACATTTCTTATACCTTGCTTGCTTAAATAAATGAGATTTTGGATCATCCTCCAGTGCGTGGCAATCCTCATCACATATACCATATACTAAGGGATGTTAAATTACATGCTACTAGTGGGCCTACGGCAAATATTGTGCCACTCACAAAAGTAGCCTCTTCAAACATGTTCCAGGTCTTCCATTACAGCCTGAGTGCAATTTTAAACTACCAATTAAACTTGGCAATATAACCCACTTTCAAACCCTACAAATCCATTTTAACTGCACAAAAGCTTCACCTAAGGAGTTGCCTAGGTAACCCATAGGTCAGACTGTATTGTAATTAAAGGTCTGGGTATGTATTTTTACGTTTTACATGTCCTAGCAGTTAAAAACTCCTAAATTTCTTTTTCACTCCAGTGAGGCCTCCCTCTCTCTTTGGATTAGATTGGGTTGCCTTATTGCTTTGCTAATATTTGATTGGGAACATGTGAATGTTTCATGTTTTTTTTTGGTTTCTGAAAAATTGTTATTAAAAATCCCTTTTAATGGTAAAGTCAATTTCTAAGATACAATTTTGAAAATGCCACTTTTAGAAAGTTGGCATTTTCCTGCCCTAACCATTTGTTGCCTTTAGCCTGTTCCTGGGTGACATGACTGATTGTAGTTGGCAGTTGGACTTTGTTTATTCCTCCCAGAGAGCTACACAGTAGCGGGATCAGGTGGACGGCCATCAACTAACAAGATGGGGGGGAGGTGGCGGAGCTGGGCAGAGCTCCACTTGCAACTGAATAGGCTGTGCTCTGCCTTCACACAAAAGATTTGTCCCCTGCATTGTTCATGGAGCCAGGGCAGGGGAAGCAGGAAAAGTCAAGGACCTCAAAGGGAATTCTCTAGAAGCTTCCTCTACTTCAAAGAAAGCATCAGGTAAAAAAAGATAGGACCCTCAGACCCATTCCTCAGTTCACTTTCCGGAACTGCAGAAAAACTCTCAGAGGACTGCCTGCTGCTGTGGCCTGGTGTGTCCTTAGGAAGACTGCCTTGCTGCACCTGAAAGGACTGCTTTGCTGCTTTGCTGCCTGAAGTCTGCCTTGAACCCTCAGGGACCTGCACTGCTGTTTGAGCCACAAGGACATTAAAGGCTCCAACACCTTGAACTCGCACCTGGACCAAGTCTGAGTGAGACCTACTCCCCCAAGTGGTCCTCCTCCAGTTCTGGAGCCTTGGCGGTGGTGCTAAAAGGGCACAAATAGCCAGAAATACAAAGTGGGGACTTTTTGGTGAAAAACGTTAATGAGAACTGAGACAAGACTGGGACCAACCTGCTCATCTATTTGCCCAAGGTGCATCGCTGGTCGGCCTAACTACGTGGCACTTCCAGCTAGGCTCTTCTCCACCACCAGCAAATTCTGTTCAGTGGACCTTCGTCAAAGGGGTATCCAGCCTTGTGGAACACTCATTGGCTACAGCCTCCAGCTTTGTCCTGCTGGGGATTTTGACTTCCAGAAAAGAGACTAATGTAGAAATCTTCACCACACTTTCATCTGGATGACTTCTCCTCAGTCACTGCCTTCAGCCTTGTCCTGCTGAACTTCTCAGAACAATTTTCTCCAAAAGTTTTTTTCTATCTGAATCACTCTGCATTGTAGTAAGTCATTCTTTTCGACTTGCAGTCTTGCATGCCTGGATTCCCTCGTTTGGTGCTTTGATTTTTTTATATGCTCATTTTTACCTTAGGCTTTAAAAATTCAGAACTCCAGTTCTACTTATTGGATTTTTGTTGTTTTGGTGGTCAAATAATTTAGGTAAAATTACTCTATTTTTTTAAATTGGTGTGGGATTTTTCTTGTGTTGTGTTTGTCACTTTTTTACAGTTTTTGTGCTGCAAATACCTTACACATTGTCTCTAAGATAACAAACTACCCAATTTCTCACATCGGTCTTAACAATAGTTGGATGATAACGTTTTTTTTTTTTAAGTTTGTATTTACTAGGCTCATGTCACTTTATGACCTGATTTCTAAGGGCTGGTGAAAACTGTAATTATGTGTCATTCTAACATGTGTAGATTAATTGTATGTTTATGTGTTCTTTCATGGTTTTTATAAACCAAATAAAGATTTTTGACTGACTGACTTATCATTGGCATAGTTGGGAAGAAATTTCTGAGATGAGTGTAATTTGCAATTACTAATTTCGTTCTCAGCAGCAGTTCTCTCATCTCTCCAAAATGAATTATACCCCTTTTTAATTTTCGGGCATTCCCAAATCTTGACAGAGTTGGCTTGGAGTAACATTACTTCACAAGTTACACATATGTTTACACCTACTTTTATGTTTATTATCTCTTAGGAATCACTTTATTTTCATTTCCCGTCTTTTCTATTCAACAGATCAAAGTGCAGACTCATCACTTTGCTAACTTGCAAGGTCAGCAGCTGGAAAACAATTTTCTCTCTTTGTGTGTAAAGAGCACCTAGACTAGATAGAGTCAGGAGATCTCCAGGAAAGGGCATTCCCAGGATAAATTTCTAACTCATTGTGGAGTCACACAGTAAGGGGGCTTATATTAGCATACAGTTCCATATCCAAACCTTTGAAAAAATATCTGACGGAAAATAAACAGCACTAAAAGCAATTTACTTTAGGGGCTTTCACATACATAACATAGATATCTGTGCACCCTCAAAAAGTAGAGTATGACCTGACCTCAGAAATATGTAAACATAAATGTCATTAATTTTCAAGGGCAATATTCAAGTACCAATGGTTCTTTGTTTCCTTTGTGCTGGGTGTCTGAAGGAAAAGGCAGGCCAAGGCACTCGGGGAAAATGTTACACATTTTCTCAGCGCTCTTTTAAATTTGAAAGTGCATATGCACATTAGGAGGAAAGGTGAGCTGCCAAAGACCGTACATATCTTACACCGCCCTTACCGCTTGCACCGACGATATCAGGAGCATGCTCGACAAAGGTGAAACCCTTGCCCTCATCCTCCTTGACCTTTTCACAGCCTTCGACACCGCCTGTCACCACACCCTTCCCACACGCCTCCACGACACCGGAATCCGCCACAGAGCCCTGGATTGGCTCACAACCTTCCTCTCTGGCAGAACCCAAAGAGTCTGCCTCCCCCGTTCCTGTCAAAAGCCACCAAGACCATCTGCGGAGTCCCCAAGGGATCCTCACTCAGCCCCACCTCTTTAATGTCTACATGGCACCGCTCGCCAACATCGTCCAATCCCACAGCCTCAACATCGTTTCCTACGCAGACGACACTCAGCTCATCCTCTCTCTCATGAAGGACCCTGCAACTGCCAAGACCAACCTCCACACCGGACTTCACGCCATCGTCAACTGGATGGAAGCAAGTTGCCTCAAACTGAACTCGGAGAAGACAGAGATCATCATCTTGGGCTCCAACAGATCAGCATGGGACAACTCCTGGTGGCCTGCCACTCTGGGATCTGCCCCAACGTCCACCACCCACACACACAACCTCAGCTTCATATTGGACTCATCGCTCTCTATGACCCAGCAAGTCAACACCATTGCATCCTCATATTTTAACACCCTTTGCATGCTTCGCAAGACATTCAGATGGATTCCCACTGACACCAGAAGAACGGTCACCCATGCCCTCGTTAGCAGCAGACTGGACTATGGCAACGCTCTCTACGTGGGAACAATGGCCAAGCTCCAGAAGAAACTTCAGCGCATCCAGAACGCACGACTCATCCTCAACCTCCCTCGCCACGAACACATCTCAGCCCACCTCAGAGATCTCCACTGGCTCCCCGTCAACAAAAGGATCATCTTCAAACTCCTGATCCACGCTCACAAGGCTCTCCATGACGCCGGACCTGCCTACTTCAACTAGCGTCTCAACTTCCACATCCTGACACGCCAGCTCCGCTCTGCCAACCTGGCCCTCGCGACCGTCCCCCGCATCCACCAGACCGCAACCGGCAGCAGATCCTTCTCCCACCTTGCCACCAAAATCTGGAACTCCCTCCCCGCCAACCTGCATATCACCCATGACCTCCTGACCTTCAGGAAGCGCTTAAGACCTGGCTCTTCGAGCAGTAGCACCCCCCCAACGTCTTGAGACCCGACCGGATGAGTAGCACACTTAACAAATTACTGATTGATTGATCTTATCACAATCTCTGTGCCAGTTTTAATAAAATACAGTTTCCAGTATCACACCAGTAAGTCTCGCAAATCTGCTGATGTGTTAGAATATGTAAAACACTGAGGAGAATCATGCAAAGCCTTTGTCAGGTAATAAAGGCCTCAGTCCAAAGGAGAGGTCGAAAAGAAGTGTCCAAGATGGCACAAATGGCCTAGCCAGTTCAGTCGGACACAAAACCATCTATTTAGATACGTTTTTGATGGTAGAAGTACTCATGGTTCCAAGGTAAGTATGGAAAGCTGGAGGACCTAATATGCCAGTGAAAAAGTACAACCAGTCACATATTGTAATGGCCATCAGATGGTTCAATGCATGACCCCTCAGATCAAAACTGCTCTCATGGACATTGAAACTGGACCCCGTCATTGAGGATCTTATTTGTGTTATGCCAGTGAAAAACAGAGATGATTAATAATTTGAAGATATTTTTTTTCATTTAAATCAATTGGCTCTGAACTAGGTTCCATAAAGCTGGCAACACCTTACTTCTGCTTCAATTAAATCTACAAATTTCATGTTCACTACACGCTCTATTAATGGCAAGGATTATGTTTCCCACTTTAAACGATTAGCTGTTTCTATGGATGCTCATGGTCAATTTTTCTTTTGGTAGACTCAAACATAGGCCTGGGTGGAATTTCAATTACACCGGAGTAACTGAAGTAATTTTGGTAATTCCATGTTACTCTTTGATGCGGTATTACTATTAGTTACGTGATTAGTCCTCCTTAAGAGTAAATTGGGGAAAGAAATCCTAATGCAAGAGCACATTTAATGAGCTGCATTTAGTACTAATTCTTAGCGCAAAATCCATCATTGCATCCATTTTGGATGTGTTGGGACATTTTTACACTAAGAAATAGTGCTAAATGTAGCATTGCTCTTCTCGTGTAATTCAAGTGTAATCTCGCAGAATTTTTAGGCAAATACCTTGTGATTACACTAAACGGAATTACACGAGTTACACCCACCGTAACACAAAGCCCCACATAAACATAAAAATCATGGCATAAAATATATATTGATTAAGCATGTCAAAATGATAGGAACAGTTAATCTCTAAAAGACGTGGGCACCTATGGTTCCTACAAACAAGCCAAATAATAATGATTTAGGGCCTGATTTAGATCTCCACGGATAGAGTACTCTGTCGCAAACGGGACGGATATCCCATCCGCTGTATTACTTTTTCCATAGGATATAATGGGATAGTAAGACGGCGAACAGGATTTCCGTCATGTTTGTGATGGAGTATTCCCCACTGCCAAGATCTAAAACAGCTCCTCAGTCGCTGGCGACTAAGAAAACAAATGAGTTCCTCCTAACACCACTTCTAAAAAAAAAATTGCAATAGACATTACAAATATTAACTACACAGTTTATATTGAAACAGGTGTACTGGATCATCACAGAGTATGACCAGGAGTTTGCAGGGGATATTAATCATCTTCACCCATTTAAGCATTTATCACCTCATGGGTAGTACATACTTTGTGTTGGTGTCTGTCCAAGTCAACATGCTGGTTGTCTCTGTTTGAGTTTTTGGTTTTGTTTGGTGCTAGATACAGCGAAATCTTTCAGTGGCAGTTGACTAACACCTTGTTCTATGACATCTCCAAGTGAACATTTCTGGGGTGGACAATTCAGAAATATCCTTCAGAAAAAAAGGTCATTTGCTTCCTCATTTCCAGTTGCTAGTACTTCTTTATCTTCATCTGCACCTGTTTTCCACTTGCATCAGATTTTTCAGTGAATATGTTAAATCTTTGCTAATGGATCCAAGAACCTTCTAAGACTGAATAATATTTATGATGTGTGTTTGTGTTCTATTATTTACTTCCTGTTTAGAGGTTATCCATCTGCTAGTGTTTAACAACTGGTTACAGCTAAAAAGCAAAAAATATTCATTTGAAGATCTCATTTTTATTGACCCTAGGTATTACAAGTTCTCACCAAATATATTATGTGAATGCCCCATTGAGCGTTAAATAAAAACCTGGACTCTGTAACTAATTATGATGTATGTGTTGGTCCCTTAATCAAAAAGTAGTACACTGCTGGATCTACCATGGTTGTGCATTGATGACAACTCTACCACCCTCGCCTTCCCACATGAAGTATTTGTGACCCTGCTCAATTCTCATTCAGGCATTTAGGCCCACTACAACGTTAATCAATATATTGATCTTGTCTCCATGCAGTATAGAATCCCTAATTGACATCTAAATTAATAAAACGTGTAGAGAAATCCAGCCCTTACCTATGTGATTAGAATGGCTGTGACAATGTGCATACACTTGAATTCTATTTGTGCAGTATATACAATTTATAATAACCAGGGATGTTCTTCTTTCGTGGCCACAGTCCCATTTGATGGAAAACCACATTGATCCAGATCTGGGAATTTAAAGAGGTATCCACCACCATGATGCAGAGCAAGTCAGACCCTCTTCAATCCTCCCCGCAACATTCTGGAACCTACTCCTCTCCACGTGTGAAATCCTATACCACATTAAATGGGGAAATCCTTGTCCATTTACTTTATTTTCCAGTAGGACAATCCCCAGTGATTCAGCAGATGAATGAGTGACAAGTCTTATAAATATCCATTTTGAGTCTCAAAGACTTTCGTGTGGTTAATTTTCAAATGTGTTCTGAAAATTTAAATGTTCATTTCTTTTCATTTCTAGATGAGGTCAGTCAGCAGAGTGTTTCACTTCATTGACCTGCCAGAAGAAGAGACTGATAAAAAGCCCAAAGAATTCAAAGAAGACAAACTATCAAGTGTTCTCATCATTGAGAACGAGTACGCCAAGATGAAGCATGACTGGCCAAATGGGGGGAAAATGACTGTCAAAGACCTTTCAGCAAAGTATGTTGATGGAGGGCATGCGGTGCTCGAGAACATATCCTTCTCAGTAAACCCAGGACAGAGGGTAAGACCGGATTATTCTCTTTGTTTTCATGTTCACTCGTTGCCTCCTAAACTTTGGGCTAAATTCATTGTTTTCCTTTGCTAACTTAGCTCCACTAACAACAGTATTTCCTGTCTGTGTCTATGCATTTATTCTTTGATGTACTCCTTTCACAGAATTTTAGCAGGAAGTATGTGATTACAACTCCACTTCATTAGCATAGCTCCTGCAGCAGCGTGGCTTCCAGAGTGAACAATGTTCAGAGTTCTTTCGTCAGTCATTAGTGGTTTGCTGATATGTTGCATTTCTAAAGAAAAGACAAGACCAATGCTTAATTTGAAGTAGTGGTTGCTGGCTGGACCACCATCACTCATTTTTGGGGATGGAGACATATTTTTCCACACAAGACACACTGGCATTTAATTGCACTACCCGCTGGCTTCTGAGCAGAGCTTTGAGCAATAGCACTCATTCATTTACAAATAAAGCACTGGAGAAAACCTAAGAACAGGAATGGCAAACGTATAAGTTTGGAACACATTTTCACAAAATAACCTTAGTCATCCCTTAAGCATTCAGACTGTGGGTTTAGGACCTTTCAGAGAGGCCACAAAAATATAATTTTTGAGAAAGATACACTACATGAATGAATTCGATATTTGTGATGTGCCAGCGGTGTGAGTGTTTCTTTCAATTTATTTAGTAAGGAGATGTTTATTTGTTCCGTGCTTCTTCAAGCACATTGTTTGGGCACATTATAGTACTAAGGGGAGCAGTTTAACCATATGCCAAAAGGTACCATTCTGCTTAGAAACTGGTCTACTAACAAAAGAAATTAAAGAGTAGTTATAATCCAGGGAGGACCTGGCTTGGCAGTTCGGGCTGGACTGTTCCCATGAAGAACAGGGTCAAGACTGATTTGCATATGGCTGGGTCCAAACTGGGGTGGCGTGGTGAGCAAAAAAACAATGGAGTAAACCCATATCTTTGTGACTGAGGGTGAATGTTTGCATTGGTCAGCAGTCCGTCCATCATCTGTTCTTCTAAAAGTGGCATTTCTAAAATAGTAATGTAAAATCCAACTACTTCAGTAAACAGGATTTCTCACTACCATTCCAAACATACCAACACTACTCCCTTCTGATCTGGAATTATCACTTTAAAGTATATTCCCAATGCTAACCTATAAGAGAAGAAGCAGCCCTCACAGTAGTGAAAAAATGAAATAGGCTGTCATTACTAGAACACGCAAAACATAAGAGTACATGTCCTACCTTTTACGTACACATCACACTGTCCATTGGACTACCCAGGGCCTACCTTAGGGGTGACGTAGGTGTAATAAAAGGGAGGTTTAGACCTTGGCAAGTAATTTGAGATGCCAGCTCAAGGTGGCAGTAAACTGTGCACACAGGCACTGCAGAGGAAGGCCTGAGACACGTTTGAAAGGCTACTTCTGTGGGTGGCACATTCAGCACTGCAGGGCCACCTAGTAACATTTAATTTACAGACCCTGGGTATATGGTATGCCACTTTACAAGGGACTTACAGTTAAATCACATTTGCCAAACAGGTGTAAGCCAATCATACCATGTTTTCATCTTCAGGTTTTAACACAATTTCTAGCTCAAACGGTTCAAAAGTTACTAAAAATGCAACAACACTTATTGACATGAAGTGTAAGGTCTTTTGCAAAGTTTGACTAGTCTCCTTTTTGTTGAGTATTGCTGTATTTATGCAAGTGGTAATAAGTGTAAAAAATAAGAAAATAATGCAGAAATACTATCACAAATTGCGCCACATTACACTGCATAATTTGCATTTTCTTGCCGTTTAATTTAGTCAACCATGCTGCCAAGTCTGGCCCAACACTATTGCATAATTTCAATGGCCCTGAATATTTGTTAAGGGCAAATTTGCTGTTTAAAAGCTAGCCCTGTTTTTAGATGAGAGTAGGATGATTGTAGGCCTAACCCCACACCCACTCACCTTTGTTAGGTCGTCCGACCAGTCCTAGGCCTTTTTGGACTTGGCTCCTCACTTCGAGGCTCTCACCTCACTGCCTCTGCTCTCACCCCAGTTGATCCTCGCTCTCTCGATTATAACTCTCAGCCTGTTTTCCGCTTTCTCTTCACTCACATGCCTTTTGTCTTTTATGCCTTTTCCAATTTGTGCCTTTTGCTTTTCTCTTTTGTGCATTCTTTCTTTGCACACTTTCTCGTTTGTGCCTTTCTCCATTCACATCAGAGACCAAGAAACTGATCTGCAGAGTCCCTCAAGGACTGTCCCTTAGCCCCACCCTGTTCAACTTCTACATAACCCTACCCAACCCAATGCTAGCCATTGTCAAGTCATATCTATCATCTCATATGACAATGGCACCTAACATCCTCTCCCTGACAAACAAGACAACCACCTCCAGAAGCAACTGGATCAACCACATGACAGTGGTAGCAGACTGTTAGGTTGTCCTTGAGTAGGTGCATCACTTTCAGTGTGACTGAGAAAATCCTGGCTCCTCAGTTTAAGTCCAGAATTCTTTATTGCAAAGGTAAACAACAAGAGTGATCATGTGATGCATTATGATGTTTCACGTAAAATGGAAGAAAGCAAAAAAATAGACTTAAGTTAGGGTAAGCTTTTTTTTTCGTACATTAAACACTACACTTCAAGAAAACAGATCCCACATGACTATCCCAGCATGTCCAGAAACCCAAGTCATCTGAGTGTTACATGTTTTTGATCTGCATAGGTCCAATAGGCCTCTTATTAAAGGTAATGAAGACTTTCAAAAAATTATAGACATTTCTGGGATATTTTAGCTTACGTTCATAATAAAAACTTGTATTCTTCTTTTTGTCCTTTATCATATACATGCTTTTGTGTGCACAGAGGTGTAAATAGATTATATTCTATATGAGGGTTTTGCCATAAGCATGGTCTTATCTGCCTATTCCTCTTATTGATACATGTTTCTTTTGTCGTGGTGTTGATGTTGGCACATATCCACTAGACAATTTATGTCTGAATAGTGCCAGTTTTAAGAAATGCTCTTCCAAAAAGTGGATTAAAGGAAAGTGGTGAGAGAAGCCGTTATGTAGGGCACCCATATATTTATGGTGTTTATTCACCATCCCAAGCAAGATTAAAATTATCTGTCATTCATTACATGCTACTGACATGTTTCACATGTCTGGGTTTAATCGGTGACATTCATGAAACCATCAGGTGACAAAAGTTTACCAAATTAATAGAAGCAATTCGAAAAGTGCACCGTTGTTTCTTTCTTTTTCTTGAAGATCACTTTCAGGCAAAGTTGTTCTATTCTTTTCAACGCCTATGTTGTCCCCACTTAGGGTTATTAGTCTATATTTTTACATTTACATTTTATTTCAATGCCTCTAATATTTTATAACATTAATAAAGCTATCTGAAACAACCTGGGTAGTAAAACATGTTTTTGTATGCATCTTAATAAGTGCTGTGTATTTCCAGCTCATTAGCAGGTTGATAGTTTTGTCAGCGTTTCAAAAATATCAACATACAATTCCAATAATGATATAATTCATTCTGTATGTACAGTTATGGGGCATTGGCTTTTTGGCCCTCATCCCCCTTATTCTTGATGCTTCAAACAACCTCTATTAATCTTAATTCCAGTGCAAAATAGCCTCACTGTTAACTATACAGAATCGTGTTATTCTTATAATGTTCAGTGATCAAGACACTTCAGCTGAAGGATTGTTCCACCTAAGCATTAATCTACAATAGTCTACATAGTCCTGTAGAAGACCACATCAAAAAGCATCTTGAAGACTTTGAAATGCTGACCACTCTAGAATTTCAGTTTAATAGGCAGGCAAAGAAAATAAGGAACATGTGAAAACTAGGGGATTTCTATGAAGACATTTGTTGAAAGGCAAATAAAAAGATAGATCCCTGGTATGGCTAGATTACTCAATACAGTTACTTTAATACACCAACATTTGCTGCACATCAACTAATCTTCACCAATTTCATGATCCCTTGTTTTGATTAATTATATTAGCATTTGCTTTATGTTAGAAATTGGGTCTTTGGCTGGCAGTCTGGTTACCCCCTGTCCAAGCAAGGACCCTCACTCTAGTCAGGGTAAAAGAGAATCACCCTCAGCTAACCCCTGCTTACCCCTTTGTAGCTTGGCATAAGCAGTAGGCTTAACTTTCGAGTGCTAGGTGTAAAGTCTTGGTACCAACACACCGTAACTTAATGAAAACACTACAAAATGACATAAGACAGATTTAAAAAAATCAAGAATATTTATCTAAACAAAACCAGACCAAAACAACAAAAATCCGCAATACACAAGTCAAGTTATCAATTAAAAATTAAAAAGAGACTTCATGTAGTTTTAAACACACACTAACATTGTTTGCGTGAAAATGTACCTTGGGTGCGTCAAAAGTAACCCCGCACGGGTGAGTGTGCGTCAAAAAGGGCTTGCGATGCGTCAATTTCACTCACGAGTGAGACCTTGCGTCATTTATTATTTTGGTGGGTCGGGCGCAACGTTTCTTCTCTCCACAGGAGAGCGATGCATCGATACGGTTAGCACTCTCGGGTCCGGGCAGGCCTTGCGTTGTTTTTACACGCCCAGCGGTACTTGCATCGGAAATCCAGCCGCAAGATGATCTGAAAACCACGCAGCGCGGGCTGCGATCTCAACTGCCTCCGTCAGCAATGCTGCGCGTCGTTTCTCCAGCTTTGTGTGTCAATTCTTCGGTCGCGTTACAGGCGAGTGTCGATTTTCAGCCGCGGAGCCGGCGGCGTGGCAATTTCCCAAACGCAGATCGGAGTTGCATCGATCTTTTCCCTGCACGCCGTTCTGTGCATGGATTTCTTCCTCTTAGGCTACCAGCTTCTCCTTTCAGGGTCCCAGGAACTGGATGGGCACCACAGGGCAGAGTAGGTGTCTCTCCAGAGACTCCAGGTGCTGGCAGAGAGAAGTCTTTGCTGTCCCGAGACTTCAAACAACATGAGGCAAGCTCTAAATCAAGTCCTTGGAGATCTTCACAAGATGGAAGGCACACAAAGTCGAGTCTTTGCACTCTTACTCTGGCAGAAGCAGCAACTGCAGGATAGCTCCACAAAGCACAGTCACAGGCAGGGCAGCTCTTCTTCCTCAGCTCTTCAGCTCTTCTCCAGGCAGAGGTTCCTCTTGGTTTCCAGAAGGGTTCTAAAGTCTGTGGTTTTGGGTGCCCTTCTTATACCCAATTTCTCCTTTGAAGTAGGCCTACTTCAAAGCAAAGTCTCTCTTGAATGTGAAATCCTGCCTTGCCCAGGCCATGCCCTAGACACTCACCAGGGGGTTGGAGACTGCACTGTGTGAGGACAGGCACAGCCTTCCAGGTGTAAGTGACCACTCCTCCCCTCCCTCCTAGCACAGATGGCTCATCAGGAAATGCAGACTACACCCCAGCTCCCTTTGTTTCATTGTCTAGTGTGAGGTGCAACCAGCCCAACTGTCAAACTGATCCAGACATGGAATCCACAAACAGGCAGAGTCACAGAAATGGTATAAGCAAGAAAATACTCACTTTCTAAAAGTGGCATTTTCAAACACACAATCTTAAAATCAACTTTACTAAACGATGTATTTTTAAATTGTGAGCTGAGACTCCAAACTCCATATGTCCATCCACTCCCAAAGGGAATCTACACTTTAATCAGATTTAAAGGTAGCTCCCATGTTAACCTATGAGAGGGACAGGCCTTGCAACAGTGAAAAACGAATTCTGCAATATTTCACTGTCAGGACATATAAAACACATTATTATATGTCCTACTTTAACCATACACTGCACTCTGCCCTTGGGGCTATCTAGGGCCTACCTTAGGGGTGCCTTACATGTAAGAAAAGGGAAGGTTTAGGCCTGGCAAGTGGGTACAATTGCCAAGTCGAATTTACAGTTAAAACTGCACACACAGACACTGCAATGACAGGTCTGAGACATGATAACAGATCTATTTATGTGGGTGGCACAACCAGTGCTGCAGGCCCACTAGTAGCACTTGATTTACAGGCCCTGGGCACCTCTAGTGCACTGTACTAGGGACTTACTAATAAATCAAATTTGCCAATCATGGATAAGCCAATTACATGCACATTTTGTAAAGGAGCACTTGCACTTTAGCACTGGTTAGCAGTGGTAAAGTGCCCAGAGTAATAAAAACAGTAAAATCAGAGTCCAGCACAAATCACAAATAAAATAAAACAGAGGCAAAAAGTTAAGGGAGACCACGCCAAGGATGAAAAGTCTAACACTTTATACACACTGTTCACATTGATACCAATGCAATAGCATATTTAAAAGATAAAGGAGAAATTAAATTGGCATTTATGGTATTTTTTTTCTGGTGACAGAAGCACCAAGATTCTGCAAACTAATAAATAATTCATCTAAATGTACGTAAAAGTGAATTTCTGGACCACTTACATTTTGGGAGTTATGGGAGCCGTAGGGCAAACGTATGACTAAAGAGTCAAATGTGGGTTTAGGTAGCCTCACATTTACTCCCAGATGAAGCATTTCACCACAATGGGCCTGGATCACAAACTGTATTTTGTAGTACATAAAGTAGCAATGTAGTACTAATACTCACATACTACAAAATACAATTTGCAAACCTTCAGATGGGGACGTCTTCCTCCTCTTCTCCTATCCTTTCTTTGTGGAGATCTCAGCCATGGTGGTGAAGCTTTTCCCTCACGTAAGTAAACTATTTTAGAGTAAATGTGGCAGCACCCAAGCAGTGTGCTTGGAGAATGAGACATAACTTATAATGTGAGATTGGAAAGGGACGTTTAAGGCGGGGCTTGGGGGGAATATTCTAATACGAAGCACCAACCCACAAAAGACTAATACCGATATATTTCATAAAATAAATGTCTAAAGTTACTAAGTCAAGCATCACCCATGGCCAACCACTGATACTGCAACACTTTCCCATGGAAAGCAAAGGAAGCATGTAACCCTGGAAAAAACAGGGACGTTATAGTTAGGTGTTTTACATAACCAAAACCACTGAAATTCACCAGTAATTGTTATTTCGAGTAACTATAACCTGTGCCCTATAGTGACTGTAACTCGTGCCCCTGCCATGCACACTGGTGTCATAAATGATGTAATTTCAGATGATGCAGTTATGTTATCAATAATGTCATGGTGCATGTCATGAGTGATATAAAATGGGAGGTAATTAGCAGTGCATGGTGAGGGCGCATGTTATAGTTACTTGAGATAACTTTGCTGGTAAATTTCAGTGCTTTTGTTCACTTAAAATTGTATGTTTTAACTGACATTTTTACGTAACTATAATGCCATTTTAACGTTTGTTTTTTTCAGTGAATTTATAAGTTTTGAATTGGAAAGTAAGATGTCCATTATTGTTCCCAGCGTGGGGTTGGGCACAGGGTTTGGCATGGAAGCACCCAACCAACCCCCTGTCATGCATGGCATTTGGCCTGCAACCTGGTGCTGCCCCCTTCCCCATGGGACCCACCACCTGCCCCCTTCGGCCGAGCTCTGCACCCAAACCCTGCTGACATGAGTATGTCATGTATTAATATAAAGGGTGTCATTTTAGGGAAGGCAGACCTACTGGCTTTGTCAAACAGTAGGACCACCAAAATATAAGAGGTGGGCCTATTGGCTTTATCAGGGAGTCAGAGCATTAACATATTTAAAGCAGACCTATTGACTTTGTCCAAAAGTCATCAAAAATTATAATTAAATGTACGTTTTCTATACTCACAATGTTTAATGTTTAATAATAGTAGTTATCACAAAATGTTTTCAATAAAGCATTAACCGTCTTTGAGCCTTTTTTAAACATTTTCAGCCCAGAACGTGCATCCATGGACCCAACCACAAAGGACCCCTGCACTTCAGCTAAAGAGTGGCTCCTGCTTAGAGTCAGTACTTTAAAAAATATGGTAAGCTCTCCAGGGGTCATGGATTTAATGACCCAGGGGACTTACTGTGATTTTTTTAAATGTTTCTGGGAGCTGCTGCTTTCCCTGCAGCCCTCAACAATGGCAAATGTTGGGGGCCAGAAAGTGGGCCCCATGTCTCCTCTAGCCCCTTCCAGCTTCCCTCCAGCACCAACTTGGTGCTGGAGGGAGCCGGCTCAAATCCTTTGCTCCTGCCTGGATGAGAGTAGTTTTTTTCTGTACTTCTACCGAGCGAGAGGAAAGTTGTGTTCCCTCCTTGAGAGTGTAGACAGGCAATTAAATTTACATTCCTTGCTGCATTCTCCTGGGCAGGGAACAGCACTGTCCCTGGGGATGGGATTCCTGGGACACTGCTTTGTTCTGGTCTCAGGAGATGGGGTCCCTGAGTCCTGTGAATTGGGAGTGGGGTTAGATACCCCTCCTCTAAATTTCAAAGACGGCCTTGTGGGATGGGGTCATCGGGCCTCTATGAGGCTCAGGGAGGGAGGCACTAGCCCTTCTTCCCTAAATATAAATTCCTGGTGGATGGGGTCCCTGGGGCCTCCATGAGCTTCGAGGAGGGTGTTGCAAACCGCCTCCCCTAAATATAAAAGTCAGCCCATGGGGGCTGACATCCCAGTAACCACTGTGAGGCTCAGGATGGGGGCTTCATGCCCCCTCTTTCTAAATATCAATGTAGGCCCGAAAGATGTAGTACCCGGGGCCTCAGAAAGGCTCAGATAGGGGCACTGCATGCCCCTTCCAAACAAAAGTAATTGTGCTAACCCCCGAGTCCCTGCGACACCGGAGGGTTTATTTATGAAAAGGGGCAGGAGCCAGTGCTTTGTTCTGAATGGCACTGTGGATCTGTGAATCCTCTGTAGATCCCCTCTGGGTAATATATATTTGAAAAAGTATGTATAATTATTGATGTTTAATACTAAACTTAATTGAGAAAATAAATGAAACTTTTACACTTCTTATTAAAAGTAAACATTTTGAAATAATTAAGTACAAAACTATTAACTAAACTTACGAAAACTTTTTTTTTTTAAACTTTAGTTTCAATGGGTATTTTCCCTTTGTATCTTTGTCAGTTCCATTTTAATAAATATTTTCCACTTGTACAATAAAATATTTAATCTGTTGAGTTCTTAGTTACATGAAACCTAATGATACCTTGTTAAGGAAGTCCAAGGAGAGTACCTGTAGCATGATCTAAAAATGACAGAAATGCAGCCTAGACAGCAGGCTGTTTTCTTTCACAGAAAGAAAAGGAAGAATCTTCATTAGATTCTTAATGAAAACAGCTTTCAGCAAAAGTATTGACTTTGTGAAGAAAGGATAATTGACATGTCTTGGTGATTCAACAGGTCCAGGAATAAAGTCTAATTCATATGGCCACCACAAGGAGAACTAACCACTAACTTGGTTCCCAATTATGATAACTTCATTCTTTTCTGTTTTGGCCGTCAACAAGTACTTATTTATTCACACAGCTACCTTGGAGACATACATAGATGTAAATGGCCAAAGGCAGCATTTTAACCATTCTGCTGAATTAGTAGTTGAGTTTTGTTGGCATCATTTAAAAAGGTCAGGCCAAAGGATCTAATCAATCTAGCTAGCTCAGCTACATAAGTATTACAGATCGTATGGATCAGAGAGGTTTGCTAATAGACCCTGGTAGTCAGAGAGTAGTATTGCAAATGAAAAGGGATGAGGGAGTGGTGTTTGAGAAAAGATTCCAACCACTTTAGGACCTGAGACTTAGGCGGTCATTATGAACATTACGGGAAAAACCGCCGACCGCCGTGTCGGCGGTGAACAGAATCCCGCCATTGGCGGTGAATGGAAACCCGTCATATAATGAACGAAAAACCCATCCCTGCCAAAAATCCCCAGATCACCACTCCCTGCCATGACTCTGCTGGCAGGAATCCCGGACCACCCCACCCTGCCACCACCAAGCACACCCATTTCCCGCCCTCCAAATAATGATGCACAAATCACCTCGGTGGACAGTGGAGGCCGGACGACCATTGGCGGCTGCGAATGCCACGGGCGGAAAGTGGACTCAACAGCAAGAAGTGCACACATTGGATAGGCGTCTGACCCACACACCTGACACACATCCAGAACATCCATAAAACACCCCCAGACACACCCCACAATCCCTTGCAACGAAAGCAGGATAAGAAGACGGAGAGCACCAGAGCCAGACAGCGAACGCCAGCATACAGGAGACACACACCAACCCACAAAAGAACACTCTTACCTCATTCCCAGTCCTGACACCATCCACCACACTCACCATGTCCCCCCCCCCAAAATCCACGCTTCACTGAAAGGGAGTTAAGGATCATGGAGGATGAGATCTTGAAGGTGGAGCCACAAATATTTGGGGCCGAGGTGCAGCACACACCCATCGCCCGGAAATTGGAGCTGTGGCAGACAATTGTGAACAGGTTGAATGCAGTGGGACACGATCCACGCACCAGGGATGACATCCGGAAGAGATGGAATGACCTGCGGGGAAGGCACCACATCGCAGTGCAGAAGACTGGGAGAGGACTGCCACCAACACCACCTGACTACACCGACTGGGAGTAAAAGGTACTGGCCATCCTGCACCCAGAGGGACTCACAGGACTCACTGGAGGAATGGACTCAGGTAAGTCATCTACAATTAACCCATATCCACCACAGCTGCAATGCATGCACCACCCCACCCAAACCCACCTGGACCTACACCTCACCCAGCCATTATCCACTACATCCACCTCCCTGCATGACCTCAAACCCACTAACAGGCCCACATCACTCCTGCTGTGCAGAGCCACCCACCCCTGCACATACCCACAATGGAACAATGCAACCCCACACTGGCGCTAAATGCAATGTCAACCTCACAAAGGCACCCTGGAAGGCCACTGAAAGTAACACCAGCACAAAATAGCCCACTCCTGTACTCCTCAAACCTTCATGCATATGTAACAGACATGTCTATGTCCCCCAACAGGCATCACCACCCATGCAACCCTAACGGACGGGACAAGGAGTGCCACTGCCCTCCAGGGAGACAGAGGCGCCTCACAAGACACTGGCGAAGGATCCCCGGACACTGATGAGCAGGCAGGCCCCTCACACAGTCCTGGACTCTCATCATGCAGCAGCCCCACCCAGGAAACCACTATCACCCCTACCACCCAGTCAAAACCAGCATCCCAGGGCAGGCGTACCCACACCAGTGTACCCAGGGCACAGACTGGTGGAGCACAGGTACAGAGGCCATAGTCTCCCACTCCCAACATGCAGGAAGGCGAGGGCCCCAGTACAAGTGGTACTGCCAGACCTGTGCAGGGGACACAGGCACAGGGGGCTAGGGCAAGTGCAAGGGTCTCAGTGGGCCAGGGGGGAGGCCACAGGATGGATGCCGCAGCCCAGGATGATATTTCAGAGGTATTGGGGGCCTACCAACATACCCAAGACTGGTTGGCACAGATTGTGTCCACCCTGGAGCAAAGTCAGAGGATGCAGCCGGAACAACACCAACAGGCCATGGAGCAGTGGAAAGAGCACAATGCCACAATGGCCACCATAGCAGGAGCACTGCTGCAGTTGGTCAAAAACAAGTTTGACACCCACACCGGACAAGAGGCCCCCACAACAGCCCTGGACAACCAGCATCAGATGACCCAAGCAGCAGAAACATCCCAGGAACTGCCCTTCCAGGAAACCCAAGGGCCAACCATGTCACCCCAAGAAGCTCCACAGGAGGCGCCCAAACGTACTCTCAGGCCAAGATATGGCACTGGAAACCCAGCTAAGAACAAGGCCCCCCTCCAATTGACTCTACTACAAATGCAAAGCAACCATCCCACCCATTCCCCAACAACACTTAGCTGAGGGCAATTAGAAGTACTGTTCGACAAAATGGACCCATCAATATTACCAACAAGGCTGCCACCATATTGGTGTTGAGGACCCCCCACTCTTGCGACTCCCATCACTGTAAATAGCACTATTCACTCACTTCTACCGATAAAACACATTTAACACCTGAAACACTGTCCCCTGTCTTAAATTGTGAACAAAGTGGAGTATGGATGCAACTGGCAGAGAACAACTTTATTGTCAATTCTGTGTATGATGGTAGTCCTGTGTGTCCAAATGGTGGCAAGGAGGGAATGCATATATTTTCAGTCAGTACCATACAGAAGTGGGCCATGTATCACCTATCATGACCAACCCCCCCATATGACAGAGCACACTGACAGTATTAGTCACCAACCCCAATGACAGGCTTAAGTCCCACACAATTATTGGAAGTAGAGTTGTGTCAGTTGGTTCCTGGAATTGACATCTTCCCCTTGCTCATCCTCACCATCACTCTCCTCACCTCTCTGAGGTAGCTGATCAGGACCTATAGCACCCTCCACCTCCAAGAGGGGGATAGAATGTCTAACTGCCACATTGTGCAGCGTGCAGCAGGCCACCACTATTCTACACACCTTATCAGGCCCATAGGCCACGGAACCCCCAGAGATGTGTAGACACCGGAATCTAGCCTTCAGGAGGCCTATAGTTCGCTCTATTACCCTCCTAGTACGTCCATGGGCCTCATTGTAATTCCTCTCTGCATCCGTCTTGGGATTCCTCACTGGTGTCAGGAGCCAACCCAAGTTTGGATAGCCAGAATCACCTAGAAAATGGTGCAATACAGACTTCATTGTTATGTCCCTTAGTCAGACAGGCTGGTTTCCTGCAATGTGTCAGTTAGTGACAGGCAAACCTACCTATGATCCATCCTCTGTCCTCTTGTAGTTGTTCCATCTCCTGTGGCACACTACTGTTCCTCAACACAAAGGAATCATGGACTGAACCTGGAAACATGGCATTCACATGGGAAATGTACTGGTCTGCAGTACATACCAATTGGATGTTCATGAAGTGAAAGTTCTTCCTGTTTCTGTACACCTGTTCACTCACTCTTGGGGGGATGATAGCTATGTGTGTGCCTTTGATGGCACCTATGACATGGGGAATGTTGGCAAAGGCATAGAAGTCAGACTTGATGGCAGGGAGGTCAGTACTTTGGGGAAACCTCGCATAGGATTGCAGATGTTGTACAAATGCATTCAGAAATCTTGTCAGTACCTGGCTAAACATTGGCTGTGAAAAACCAGCACCCATGCCCACTGTCACTTGAAATGAGCCCGTGGCCAGGAAATGGAGTGCGGAGAGCACCTGCACTTCAGTTTGAATGGCATGCTGATTACGATTTCTCAGAGTTAGTGCAGGATCCAGTAATGCACAAAGGTCCTGAATAGTTGCACGTGTGAGTCTGTAAGTGATTATGATCTGACGCTCCACCATGGTCCCCATATCCACAAGTGGTCTGTACACTGATGGTGCCCTTCCTCGCCACAAGGGTCAGTACCTACGAGGGGTTACAAAAAGGAGTGATGAAAACACATACATAGGCACACTTGTCATCATTTGTGCACGGCATTGTTCATTGCGATGTCTCTACAATAACTGCTACCTGATAGATATATATGTACATCACAATGAGGGAACAGAGTATTTCATGTGTGCTACAATACTGAATGGACATTGGCCTAGGTGCTTCATGTGGCTAGTAGGGCCTGCATTGTGAGTATTAATTAATTGTAGATGCGTAGGTAAAGTCAAAATGTCTGCCCACTCTTGGTCTGCCCTATCGTTGTAGAAGTGACCTCATACCACTAGCGGTTGACGTCACAGCGTAAGGTGGTGTTTACCGCTGTTTGCACCCTCATTGGTTAACATGGATGCCAATGAGGAATCCTGGCGTATCATGATCAGCACCAGCGGTGACGGTGCACACCTCCGCGGAACGTACGCGCATTCATCATCGTTTGATCACTTGACTCCCTGATCTCGTGCGGACAGGTACTCCACTCTGTGTACTGCTGTGGACCGCACTCTGGCTATAGATGTGCCATGTGTTGCAGGGGAAAGGGCCCCGGCCTTCACCCAGAAAGAACTGGAGAAGCTAGTGGACGGGGTCCTGCCTCTGTATGCAAAACTGTATGGACAGCCAGAGGTACAGGTGAGTCTGGGTTTTGGGGTCACTGTGTGTGTGTAATGGATGGTGTTGATTGCACATATGTTTGCACCTCTGAGCCTGCATGGGCCATGGTGCATGGCATGCTGTGTGTGACTGTCCTGTATGTCTGAGAGTACTGTTCGTCCCATAGTGGATGATTAGCCAGCTCTTACTATCGTGCAAGTGCCTGACCTCTGTGTTCCATTTCTGTGTTGCCCTTTTAGGTCAGCGCCCACCAGAAGAGGGCACATTGACATGCCATCACCAAGGAGGTACGGACATTGGGGGTCTACAACCGTTGGAGCACCCACTGTACAAAGAGGTGGGAGGATCTGCGGCGCTGGGTGCGAAAGATCAGTAAAGCCCAGCTGGGGAAGTCCTCCCAGCGTGGAAGGGGTGCCCGTTGGGCACTGACTGCCCTCATGCGACTGATCCTGGCGGTGACGTACCCAGACCTGGATGGGCGCTTGAAGGCTACACAGCAGTCACAAGGAGGTGAGTATTCATTAACCATACTTCAGTCAGGAAGGATATCTGGGTGTGCAATAGGGCTCATGCTGCTTAGAGGCAGGGAATTTGACTGGTGTCCATCTCCTGTATGTTCCCCAAAGAGTGTAGGGGTGTTTCTGTCAGGTTTCACCTACTTCAGCTCCGTAGGCATTTCAGGGGATGGGTGTAGAGCAGTATTCTGGTCAGTAGTCAGGGGCATGGCCATGGGCATAGTGAACGGTGCTGCCTGTTGGGTGTGTTTTCTGGGTGGGTGTATGTCTGGCCATTATGTACCTGCATTCAGCTATTTACAAGTGTCTCTCCTGTTTTGTCTCCCCATCCCTGTTCTCTTGTGTTGGTTTGGTACAGCATCAACATCAGGCGAGGGAGCTGAGGCACTGGCAGGTGGGGAGGCAGCGGCCCACGGATCCTCCGAGGCAGAGACAACCGATGCCCAGGGGAACAGTGGGTGGGAGGGCTAGGGGACTTCCACGGAGGAGGCTACTACCACCGGAGGTAGTGACTCTGAGACCTTCTCTGATGGGGCCCCCCCGGTCGTGGCGGACCCTAGTGCACACACCACTACCATTACATCTTCCGCCACCCCCTCATTCCATCACCGTCCTCTGCTCCCCACCGAGTTGCCTGTCCCCGCCCACCAGAAAGGTGGGCATCTCCTTCGTCCCAGGCACCTCCTCCCCTGACCCAGTCAGCCCTGCTGCCCTCACAGAGGAGGCTATTGACCTCCTGAGAACCATCTCTGTAGGGCAGACAACCATTGTCAATGCCATCCAGGGACTAGCATGAGAGGTGCAGCAGACAAATGCCTATCTGGATGGCATTCACAGTGCTGTGTCTGCCCTACAGAGACCTTTTCAGGTTCTGGCCTCCTCTTGGACGGTAGCCAGTTTCCCTGGCCATTCCGTCCCCCCTCCAACCTCCTCTACCCCTTCCAGCACCCCACTCCCTTCACCCGTCCAAAGCACACATTCAGACAAGCTGACAAGCACGTCAACACACAAGAAGCACACTTCAAAACACAAGCACCACACATCCCACCACAAGCATTCACACAGCCAACAGACACTTGCACACACAACAACGTCCACTTCCCCAAGTATGCCCACCTCTTCCGCCTCCCTGTCTGTCCCCTCTACATCCACACCCTCATGCACTGCACCTTCACTTACTGTTACTGCTCCTCTTCCTGCACTCACCACAATAGCAGACAGCCATACATGCACCCTATACACCACACCTGCACTCACCACCTCTACTGTAGTTGACACATGCAGCACAGTCACCAGACTTGCAGACACCCACACAACATACATCCACACTAGCTGTCTGTCTTCTCCGACTGTGTCCACCCCCACCTCCCAAGACACACAAACGCACCAAGACACCCACCCATCAGACATCTACCACACCACAGCATACTGAGCAGTCACCTACAGCACATACATCCATCCCCTTTGCCTCCACTCTCACACCCTCATCCACGCCTATCCCAATTGCTCCAAAGAAACTTTTCCTCTCCCGTGCTGACCTCTTCCAACCCACTGGCCCACCCCGTCTTGTCCCCGAACGTGCTCACCTCCTTGCCCTTTCCGCTCCTTCCACATCCCAGCCCACTCTTGTCCGCCCTTCACATTCCCGTGCCCCTTCCCCAGATAAGAAAAAGGCCCAGACAGAACCTAGGCCATCCAGCTCCACCCGAGCCAAACAGCCCCCACCCCCTTCATAGGAGAAGCCCACCCCCCTCCACCTTCCCAAAGAAAGTCAAAGGCCCATCCCCGCTGAAAATCCCCACCCCCACCACCCCCGCCCCCCTTACCGTGAGGTGCCTGGATGCCCATATGGTGCCCCATTATGTGGAGTACCAAGCACTTGTGGGAGTCAGGTTGGGCCCGTAGTGGCTCATGACAATTGTCAATATACGGACTGGCCATTGGCCCTGTTTGGACTGTTTGGATCTGTGAGCTTGTGATTAAAGTTTCTGTGTGGCCTGTGTTTGGGCTGCATGCCATTAAACCCTAGTCATTTGTTTCTCTTTTTTATGGGTGTGGGGCTTTTGTATGTACTATGGTCAAATTGAATGAGGCTTGTGTCGGGTAAGTACCTCTTGCTGTGGGGTGTATGACTTGTGCTGCTGTGAAGGGTTGGGGGTGTTGCAGGGTGGGTGCAGTGGGTGGGTATGTAACTGTGCCCTTTCCTCCCTTGTTTCGTAGGTTGCGGTACTTACCGTCATCGTCTTCGTCGGCGGTCTCGGTCGTGGAGGTATATGGCAAGGAGCAGGGCTGGCATGATCTGCAGCTCTCTATCCATGGCTGCCGCAGCACGTTGTGTGGGACTCCAGTGCATGGTTCCTTATTTTTGGTTCATTTCCGCCTGGCTTTCTGTGGCGGTGGTTCCCGCCCCGGAACTGGTTCTGGAATGGTGGTTCATAATTTGATGGGTGGGTTGGGCCTTTCCGATGGCCTGTGGGTAGACTCTGCCGTCGTCTTCGGCACTCCTCTCCTGGAGGTGGGTGGTTCGTGGGATGCGTGTGTTTTGTTTGGAACCGCTCCTCTGTTGACTGTTTCTACCGCCGGCGGGGCGGAACGGACCGCCATGTTCATGATGAGGGCCTTAATGTTTAACATCAAGAGATGGGTTACAGGAAAACTGTGATCCACAGTATCAAAAACTGGGAAGAGGTCTAAGAAAAGCGTTGTGATAGTACTGTCCCTGATTCAATATCTTGACTGCTTCATCTATGGCTGCCATTAATACCATCTGTGGGTATGTGCACTGACCAGCACTGTAAATAATAGATGTTCTAGGAAAGATAGCAAACTGTGAATTAAATGCTTTCTTCAATTTTTTAGCCAAAAAGGCAAAAGAGAAATAGGCATATATTATATGTTCAACCATCTATTCTCAGGGGGCATAAGGTGCAAACCCTCTTCAGAAGGTAACTAAATGTATTGTTTCAAAAGCCTCTTCTTCCATTGGTTTCATCAAGAAAGATTACCTGAACAGGTGTGTCAAACTTTTCCAAGGTGGGCTTCTTACTACAGATTGGCTCATGTCATCACTTCATGCCCAGAAATGTCCTGCGGCTCAAACTAGCCTGTTCAAACTCCTGGTTGATTGGAATACCTCTGAGGAAAGAACAAGCTTTGAGCTGTTGGTAAAAAACGTCTTCTACGATAATAAAAAAAAATCTCTTGTGGTCAAACAAAACCCTTAGAAATGTCAGGCAGAAAGCAGGATGAAGCAGAATAACTGGAACAGAAACAGGATCCAACGAACTGCATAGGATGCACTCAGAGAGATCACAATGGCTCTGTAAGTTGTTATGTTCCATTATTTATTACCAGATGGTGGTGTTTGTCTGTATATTGAAAATGCAATAATTTTTGTGATAAACAAAATAGGATGCACTCATGGTGAGTATCAGGATACATATGTGATGTGCTGAAGGGGTTTCCTGAGCTGTTTATACATCTGATTTTACAGGGAGTGAAAGATATGCCCTGTGATTACCTTTCACAACATTGGCCTAGAGAATGAAGGGCGTAGGATTAACAAAAAGGGAACTTGTTCCAAAGGAAAGCCAGATATGGAGTCCGAATATTTAAGTTTTTAAGTCTTGGTAGTCGAGCATGAAAAAGGTTGAGCAGATATGCACCTGAAAGGAGTACCAAAGGCGAAGGAATACCCACAATTTAGAACTGGTACATGCAGCACCAAGCCATGTTCAGCAGTTTGACCAGCTGCACTCTCATGAGATTAAGTTTAGGAAATACTATGCCTTCCCATTACAGGAAGACGTATGCCTGATACTAAACCCCCTTAGAAAGCCTAGGTTTCTCTGACAAAGTTTGTTACACTTCCTCACCACTCACTGGCATGAACTGAAGTGGCAGGTTTTCAAGATCTATCACAAGGTTGATATCCCTACTAGTCAACCAGATACTGAGTATTTGACAACAAATCCTTCCTGACCTTTGACAGAAATGAGCATAGACGGTCTTGAAACACTATAGAGCTATTTGGAATAAGCTGAATTGAGCAAAGAGATATGAAAGGAATAAATCTTCCAAGAGGTAGATAGTTTCAGGTGTAGGCACCTGGTCACCTAGCCTGCCACTTGCCTGTTGCTTCCAGTTCCTGCTTGTTCCAGACTGATCCAGTAAAACCGCAGCTGCCTGGGTTTCCCAGCTGGGTTTTCCCACTCACTGTTCTACCTGCCAACAGACGCCCCACCTACCATAGGACCTACTTAATGCAGGCAGCAGGTGGAATGCGCAGCAGAAGCACACAACGGGTGTGCTGCTGGCATGCCAAAGGCAAGCCCACCTGCACCTGTAAGTGCCTGGAACATGCCCAGTGCCACAACCCCTGGCCCTCCCTCCCCCTGAAGATACACCCTCAACCCCATACGCTGCAACAAACACTGCCACTGTGCTGAACCACGCTCCATGTTAAAACCTTTCACCTGCACCCACTGCCACTTCACCTGCCACAGCACACAAACTAGCATACTGACCAGCCGCACCCTGAACACACCACAGACACCACCTGAACAAAAACCCCAACTTACTAGCACCTTTCTCAACTCACGCTCCCTATGCAAGCATTCCACTGAATTAAGGGACCTCTTCGTCACCCCCGCACCTGAAATCATCTTCCTCACCAAGACCTGGCTAAACCCACATCTGCCCATGACATTGCCACAGCGAACCCCCACGGATATAAAATCACTCAAGAGCAAGCCAAGAGAAGGCACAGCCATAATCCACAAAGAGACCATAGAGTGCACCACCACCAACACCACGTATCCCCATGGAATATCTCTACTTCGAGCTCCACGTGGACGACAAAACAACCATCAGACGCACTCTTGCATACCGACCCCCAGGCCCACGGTCCAGCTTCTGCAACACCACTGCAGACTTCATTGTGCCCCTATCGTTAGACTCCAAGAGCTCTATCTTCCTCTGCGAACTAATTTCTACATGGACGACCCCAACAACAACACTGCACAGCTCCTCTACAGTATGAGCAGCCTTGGATTGACCCAGATCTTCCACGACCCTGCATGCACCGCAGGATACACACTAGATCCCATTTTGACCTCCAGGAACTGTGTCAAATACAGCTATGTCACAGAACTCACATGGACTGATCACTCCTCCATCTACTTCAGCATCTCCAGCCCCTGCACCTCCACCCCCAAGATGACCAGCACCCCACACCGGAGTTGGAACAGAATCACAGAGACCAGCTGGGCAGACACCCTCAACACCTCCAACCTCGCTATTGCCACCAATCTCGAACAGGAAGTGAAAACCTTCAATGCCTGGATCACCAACTGTGTCAACAGTATTATTCCCATCAAGAGCAATAGCCAAAGAAAATCCCCCATAAAGGCCAGCTGGTACACCCAAGAACTCAGAATAGTGAAACGAGACAGCAAACAGCTGGAGAGGAGATGGCCCACCAACAAGGACACTTCCGACAGTGCAGCCTTCAAGACCTCCATCAGCCTCTACCACTGCTTGCTGAGAGCAACAAGGAAAACAGCCCTTGCCACATGCATCAAAAACAGCGGCAATAACTCCAAAGAAACTTTCAACATTGTTAAGGAATTCTCCAGCCCAGCTGCCAGTGAAAACAACATCACACCCTCACAGGAGCTGTGCTACAACCTCGCCTGCTTCTTCCACGACAAGATCGCAACCATATACAGAAACTTTGAACCCTAACCCACACCTATGGACTCCCTCGACAGATACGCCATCACCGTTACTGACACGAATCGCACTCTGGCACCTGGAACATCCTCTCCACCCAGGACATCACCTTCACCATGAAATCCATCCACTCAGGAGCTCCCATAGACCCATGCCTGCACTACATCTTCAACCTTGGAAACCAAAGGATTGGCCAGGAACTCACCACCCTGCTCAACACCTCTATGACCACACAACATTTCCAGACACCTGGACACATGCTGAAGTCAGATCACTACCGAAAAACCCCTCCGTTCACCCCAACAAACCCAAATACTACAGGCCAATCTATCTGCTCCTATTCCCAGTGAAGGTACTGAAAAAGATCATCAACATGCAACTCATGAAAACCTGGAGCAGAACCAGCTACTCAGCACCTCTCAATCTGACTTCTGCAGCAATCACAGCTCCAAAACTGCCCAGATCGCAGCCACCGATGACATCCGAACCTTTCTGTACCGAGTAGAAACAGCAGCTTTGATTCTCCTCGTCCTCTCAGCAGCCTTCAACACCGTATACCACCACATGTCAATCGAAAGACTCCACCACATCGGCATCAAAGGGGATGTGCTCAAATGGATTACCTCTTTCCTCACCGGAAGAACCCAGAGGATCCACCTCCCACCTTTCACCTCCGAACCCAAGGAGATCACTTGCGGTGTCTCCCAGGGCTTATCCCTCAGCCCCAATCTCTTCAACACATACATGACCCTGCTGGATAACATCGTCAGATCCCACAATCTCAACATAATTTCCTATGCAGAAGACACTGAACTCATCCTCTCACTACCTGACAACCCCTCCACTACCAGAACCACTTCCACAGATGCATGACAAGCCACGCTGACTGGATGAAGAACACCTGTCTGCAGAGGAACACAGACAAGACGAAAACACTGATCTTTGGCAACAAGAGCAATACATGGAACAACTCCTGGTGGCCAGAAGACCTAGGACCTTCACCCACTCCCTCCGACAATGCCAGAAACATCAGAATCATCATTGACAACAAGCTTACCATGAAATCACGGACCAAAGTCGTCTCCTCCACCTGCTTCCTCACTTTGCGCATGCTACGTAAGATCTTCAAGCTACTCCTACACACAAGACGCACCATGACACAGGCCCTCATCACCAGCCAGCTGGACTACGACAATGCCCACTAAGTACGAATCACTGCACACCTCCAACAGAGACTCCAGACAATACAGAACGCCACAGCCAGCCTCATCCTCGTCCTTCCCTGATGAACCCACATCACACTGCACCTCATGCAACTCCATTGGCTCCCCGTACAGAAGAGGTGGCAATTCATACTGCTGACCCATCCACACAAGGCTCTACACAACCAAGAACCTGCGTACATTAACCACTGCCTGAACTTCCACTAACTGTGGACAGGACTACGCTCTGCCTCTCTTTAACTTGCCCACACCCCTGCATTTACCGAAGTAGAAGTGGAGGACGTTCCTTTTCTCACATTGCAAACCTGGGACAGCCCCCGCACACATCTCTAGACCATCACCTCACTCACGGATTTTCAAATGGCCCTCAAGACCTGGCTGTTCGAATACCTGCAAACGCCTTGATAAACTATCGGCTGATTAGCCACACTTTATAAATCCTGATTGATTGATTGGTTGAGGCTTACAGTTATTGAAGTATTGCTTCATGTGATAGTGAAAGAACACAAATCGAGGAGAGATTTTAGATCTACAAATTGCTGTTGGAAGATTAACAGAAGTTACTTTCCTACTCTATCCATGAGTGCTTGTCTTATGTGCTTTTTAGCATACCTGGCCAACATCTCCTGGGATTTAATACATTTTAAGAAACAAGACCTTGAACCTTCATGTTCTCTTGATAAAGGTCTTGAATAGCTGGAACATCAGTTTAAAGGGAGAGGTTTAGTGAACTGGTTCTAGGATGGTAAAAAGAAATGGACTGTATCTGGTGGACTAATGACTCGCATTGTTATAGGCAAAATAAATGTTCAATAATGCTTTACAAATTGTCTGAGAAACAAGAGAAGTAAATATTCTCATAGGGTCCTGTTTTCTTCTCAATTTGTCCTTTGGTCTGAGGGTGAAAGCTGGATGATAAACTATATGTATACCTGAGGGGGTACAAAACTGGGTCCAAAATTGGAAATACATTGTACCTCCTATCAAAAATTATCATTGTGGGCTAGCTGTGCAATCAAACAATGCCTGAAAAAAGAAAAATTGTCAACAAGGAAGTGGAAGGAACCATAGCCAAGTGAGAAAAATTAACCATTTTAGAAAGAAATCCACTGTTACCTTTATGGCTGTACAGCCTTCAGATTTAGGTATGTCCACCATATTATCCATTAAAATAAACCCCTAGGGGTGCTCTGTCTTTCACCTGAGCACAGATTCTACAAGATTTAACATAGTAAATTACCTCTTCACAAATCAATGGCCAACTAACTTTTCTCAAAGGTATACCCGCTGTTACACTTCAACCTCAGCAGTTGGAAAGTCATGAGAGAGTTTCAAGATGTTCTTTTGTGATTGTTTGGTTGGATTAAACAGTCTTTGGTTTCAAAAAATCTATCCATCTTTACTGTGAATGTTCTGTTCAGAAGAGCTCTAATTAGAGTTGTTTAAATCCTTGGCATGTGATCAGACATTATCCAAAAAAGACTCATTCTTTTTCAAGTGCAAAATATTGTCTCTGATGAAAGGACATTCTTTTTCAGAATAAATGCTTGGTAGAAAGTCCTTAAATGAATTGTGAGACCCAGGAATGTACTTTATAATAAAGTTGTATATATATAAAGTTGGAAATAGTAATCTCAACAAGCTTAACAACTATGATGACATTGCTCTTGCTGTAAAATGTACAAATTCCTGGGATCAGTTCTTAGAGTACCTATATGAGGCCCCAAGTAGGACATGCTGCCAATCTTGGGCTGTCTTCATAACTAGGAGATTTTTCTCTATCACATACCAGTTAATGTCAGATGGAAGAAGTTTATGAGGAAAATAAACTCTTAGACATTCTTCATTCTTGTTTTCCTGGAGAAGTACTGCTCCAATTACTCGATCTGTGGCATTCTTTTCTATTATGAAGGGTTTAGATGTATCGGGAGAAATTTTTATTTGGTTTTCTGTCATTATTTTCTATGATTCTAAAAAGGCTAAAAGGGCCTCTTCTGTTCTCCCTTTTTTGTACCTGAAAATCTTTCCTTTCTTTAAGAGATTTAGGGTAGGATTTGGAACTTTGGAAAGTTCTTAATAAAGGTCAGACTAAATTTCTTACACATTGGTAAGCATCTCCTAATGCAAGAGCTTGTTCATCTTCTCATCATCCATTGTCAGTACCTTTATCACAAATCCTAAATATTCTACTGATATTTGGTCAATTTGGCAATTCTAAGGCTGAGAAAATATTTGATTCACCTTCAAAGTTCAGAGGACTTCTTTAACATGAATTTTGTGCATTTCAGGGTCTTTTGGAAAACAAAATAAAAAACAAATCTCATTGTGAAGACAATCATGGAATGAAGCCAAGGATCAGAAAACATCTTACATACATCTCTGCTCAATTTAAAGGACCTCACCTTGTACTTAAAATGTTTGGAAATGCTCCAAGGCAGTTTCCATTCTTCTTTTCTTCTGATTCGTATCAGATGATACGCTCCTTTTAAATCAAGTTTGGTAAATATCTTGGTTACCTCACTTTTTCCAGGATATCTGGGATTAGTGGAATCGGATATGTACCCTTCATAGGTTATTTGATATTCTGTAAATTCAGATCTAAATATTCCCTGAGCATTTCCTTTTTGCAGGGATATTCCTCTGAGTGGAACAGTTCTATCAAGTACCAAGTCTAGCAAGCAATCATAATTCTGAGGCATATATGTGAGGCTTATAAATGAAATGCGTCCATTACTTATTGTGAATGGCAATACTCCTAGTCCTACTCCCTCGCCTTCCTTAGTAAATAATGAGGCCCCATTGCCTCACCTAGACCCCTCCCCTATCTTTTTAAAAGGTCCCCCTGCCCTGTCCACTCCTGTACAGAAACAAGCCAAAGGCGACTCAATTGTCCTGTACCGGGAGGGAGGGAGAGAGGGAACTGTAAGGAAGGCGAGGGAGTAGGAGTAATGCCATTAACGATAAATAATGGACACATTTCTTCCCGTCCCTCCCTCGCCTTCCTTAGTAACCAATGAGACATAGCAAGAAAAACAAGAGACAGACAACTGAGTTGCAATGCCTAAAAAACACATTTAATTACAACCAGTCAAGACACAGAAAGATCCCTATTCCATCATAGAGGACAATACTCTGTGCCCCAAAACAGACTCCAAACTCCCCAATTCAGCAATACGGTAGTGGTGAACAAAAGTGGATGGAGACGCCCAAGTAGCGGCCCTACAAATCTCCACCACCAAAGCGCCCTGCAACTCAGCCACGGTAGCAGCCATACCCTGAGAGGAACAACCCTGAATTTCAGAAGGAGGTACCACCCCCCTTTTAAATCATAGGCAAGCAGCACCATCGACCGGATCCAACAACACAGGGAAGCAGTAGAAGACTTCTCTGCCTTTCCGTGCAGGACCAAAATTTACAAACTAAGAATTCCCTTTCCGAAATGCAGAGGCCCCCTTCAAATAACACTACAAGGCCCGTCGTACATCAAAAGCATGTAATCTGACCTCCTCCTCTGAGGAAGGGTCTGGACAAAAGGCAGGGAGGATCACATCCTGCTGGCCATAAAAAGCCAAATTCACCTTAGGCACAAAGGAGGGAACCGGAACCAGAACAACCCAATCTGGAAAAATGTGCAAAAAGGAAAAGAGCAGGATAACGCACTCAACTACCCCAAAAGCCTGGCTGAAGTAATAGCCACCAAAAACAAGTCTTCAAAGTCAAATGCTTTAAATCAATGTCCCCCAAAAGTTTGAAAGGGGGGTCCAGAAAAACATCCAACACCAACTGGAGAATCCAGCCAGGAAAAGAACGTACAGGTCTCGGAAACAAGTTCATTAGACCCTGAAAAAGTTAGGGCATCAAACGACCATCCTCCATATTCCGCCAAGGACCCCTAAAGGCTTGGATTGCCACTCACTGCACACGCAACGTAGCCACCGACAACGCCATACGCGCCCCAGCCTGCAAAAACTGCATGATCACAAACAGAGAAGCCACTGTAGGGTCAATCTGCTGCTGCCGACACCAAGAGGAAAAAACCTTCCACTGAGGACCAGTGACCCCCCCAGTCCAGTCAAACCCCGCTGTTCAACCTCCAAGCTGTCAAGTGCAGCCTCTGCAATGATCCCCAGGAGAGGCAAGGAAACATCAGAAGAGAGGGATGGAGAGGAAGAACCCACTCCGTACCAGGGGCCAACCACTGAAGCAGAGGAAACGGGGAGCCAACGGGGAGTGATCAAAATCACCCGAGCCCCCACCTGCTTGACCCAGACAAGAAAGGATCTGATTAACTAAAAAGGGGGAAACGCAGACCATCTAATGCCCACATCTGAGGACACTGAAACTGGGAGCAGAACCTCCCCACCTTCGCATACCCCAGGGAGGCAAACAAGTCCACATCCCCATCTCCGCACCAGACATTGGAACAGAGACAACTGAAGGGAGAAATCCCGGGAGAAAGGACTGATCCTGCTCAATCGATCCACCAGAACACTGTCCGCCCCCTTAATGTATGTGGCCCAAAGAGACAGATCAGGATGCTGAGCCCATAAAAAAATTGCCCGAGCAACCAGATTCAGCAAGCGGGACCTGGTCCCCCCCCTGTCTGTTGATATAAGACTTGGCCACCAAGTTGTCTGTGTGGACCAACACAGCCGCCCCCGCAAGATCACTTCAAAATGCACTAGAGCTAGCTGAACCGCAGTCAACTTCCTCCAAATGACGACCTCTCTGAGTGTCGCAGAGACTAAAACCCCTGAACCTGTTCCGACTCCAGCCAAGCCCCCCACCCTGAGAGGCTGGCATCGGTCATCAGCACCACAGGCACCAGAAGAGACAAAATAACCTCTATTTGGAGAGGAGCCGGCACCATTCACCAACCCAACTCCCGGCGAATGGAATCCGACACAGGAATGCGGGCCAGAAGATTGCAAGGATCCAGAGACCACCAGGAGACCAACCAGTTGACCAGACAAAGTATATGAAACCTCGCCCAAGGAACCAGGAATAGCACTGAAGCCAAGTGACCCTGCAGCCGCAACTACTGAAGTGCCCTGGGTGCCAGCACACCGCTCACCTGATCCTGAAGGCCCACTACCTCCTATGCAGCAGTCTTCCTCCCACCGGCCACTCTCCAGAAGATTGATTGTCAGGAGCCCTTCTTGGGAGCTCACTTTGCCGAGGGAACAGACCTCTTTGGAGAAAACCGAGGCGGAAACCTACGCTTCCTGGAAGTAGAGGACTGAGGAACAAACTTGGGAGAGGACCTAGAATGCGACTTCCACCCCTCGCTTGATGCAGAACTCCACTTATGAGGCAAGGCATGCTTCCGGTCCTTAAAGGCTTTAGAAATCATGGCAGGCAACTGATCACCAAACAGAGCCTGGCCCTCAAAAGGAAGTCTCAGGAGAGCCGCCTTCTCCCCAGGATCAGCCTTCCATTGCCGCAATGACAGAGGTCCGCAGGCTCCAATCACAGCCCCAGAAGCCATAGCCGAGGAGCGGATAATATCAGAAGAAATATCCGCCAACAAACGGGCCTGTTGTTCCATAACCGACAGTAATTCAGAACATGCCGACCCATCCTGCACAGCGACAAAGTCCTGAACCAAGGACTGCGCAGAATAAGCAGAAAATATACCAGCCCGAAGGGTAAAATTCCCTGCAGCAAAAGGCCGTTTCACACCAGAGTCAATCTTCCGGTCGGTGGCATCAGAAAGAGTACAGTCTTCAGGATTGGCAGCGGTTTTGCCAATCAAAGTAGCCAACATGGAATCCAAACGCACAGAAGGAGGCAGACCATCCTCCCCTTCCAGCAAATACAATTTCTGGAGAAAACGCGGAACCTGGGCTTTGTCAACCTCCTTCCACTCACGGAAAACCATGTCTTTCACTGGCCCCTGCAAAGGCATAGCAAAACGCGAAGGGGTAACATATTAAGGAAATAAGGTAGAATCCTCCTCTGCAGGCTGAAAAGCAGGAAATCCTAGATTATCAGACACATGAGCTAAAACTTTCCACATCTATTCACAAGACACATAGTTGCCCCCAGAAGAGGTAGAAGGAACATCCTCCACCAATGAAGATGAGCCACAGTCTCCACAGAGGTATGAGTAGCAGAGGAACGACTGGACTGGATAGCCCTAGCCTGGAGAGCTCTCGAAACCGCCATCTCAATCATCTCTTGAACCTCCTCCAGAGACATAAGAGGAGCAGTCCCGGCAACATCACTCCTGACCACACTAGCAGACTGCAATGGAAGAGGGACCCCCCCTCCTCAGAGGAGGCAGAGGATGAGAGAACACATCTCCATTTAGCACCCCTCTGCCCGACATGTTGGAACACAAGAAATGCCCAAATCCACCTCCAGCGCTTTAAAAAGGGAGAAAACACCACCTCTGAACACCAATCAGGCATGCAGCAGAAGTAGGCCACCAATCAGGAAAAAACGCAAAAAAATATTTAAAAAACGCGGGCCCAAAAGCCTGCCTTACCGCATAGAAGGTGAAAAATCATGCCGCTAGGTGCCCGTCCTGCTCCGCGATACTGCGACCCGGAAGCACAGCCCCAGCCACAACAGAGCCAGCCGACCACATCAGATGACACTGCTGCAACACTGACCGAGGCAGCCACGCACACCTCACATCGCCGCCGCCCTGCCAGGAAATCGCCACCAGAAGCTCTGCAACCGGCAGCGAGGAAAAAGACGACGCCCCCCCCAGGCCACGCCAAGGAGGAGAGAAGGGTAAGTCTAAGGGTGTAGCCAAAAAGAAACAGGAGTGGGCGGGGTGGGGGAACCTTTTAAAAAGAGAGGGGAGGGGTCTAGGTGAGGCAAAGGAGCCTCAGTGGTTACTAAAGAAGGCGAGGGAGGGACGGGAGGTAATGAATCATGCAGAAATGCAAATAAGTTGCACATGCTAGGATTCCCATCAAACATGTGCTCCATCTATTCTGATAATCATGGATTAGGAGTGCATTGTTGAAGAATAGCCAAAGACAATCCGAGAGACAAGTTCTCTGTGGTCATGGCCTGGAGCTTCAAGGCATTTACAGCTGTAAACAATGCCTGAACTTGATACATCTTAATGACAGAGCTTAGATCATGTGTGTGTCGCTGCCAATCTGTCAAGCCTTTCTAAGAAGGTGGTTGAGTGATGCCTTTGCTTGATGCCCAGATATGGCCTGAGGCTTGAACTAGCCAGTTCAGACTAGAACAAAGCCTGGAGAAGGAGCAAACTATAAAGCTACTGTTAATAACTGTCTTCTAATGGCAAAAAAACATTCTGGCTAGAGCAAAAATACTCTTATTAATGTGAAGCAGAAAGCAAGGCAAAGCAGGATGACTGAAACAGGAGCCAGATAAATGGTGCAGGATCGACTCTGAGTGAGGAGCAGGAATCACAAGTTGTGACACATTGAAGTAGTCTCCCGAGCTGTTTATGTATCTAGATTTAGAGAAGGTGAAAGATATGCCCCGGAGGTACTGATTATCATTTTGGTCTGAAAAATGAATGGATTAAGATTCACAAAAAAATCACTTATTCCCAAAGGTAAACCATATAAGGAGTCTGAATATTTAAATCCCTAAGTATCAAGTGCAACAGAGGCTGAGCGCAAATGCCCCCAAATGAAGTACTGAAGCTGGAACCAGCTCATGCAGAAGCAAGCTCAGTGCTTAATTTAAGCCAGTGGTTCCTGGTGCTTGGAACCAGTACATAATTGTGAGTACCGGCTATAGAAACAGCCCACCACATTGTGACGCTGACTGTTTCCTTTTGAGTTGAGCACAACAACTGTGCTTATTAAGTCAATTTCAACTGAAATGTAATGATTTCAGCCTCTCACATCATGATTGTAGCTTTGTGTGGCCTGAAATAGTCTGATTTGTCACACTTGTAGGAGGGCAATGCTTAGGTGTTATGTTTGTACTGTCATTGGTTGTGCTGGCAGGGGCATTGGGTGGTGCAGGCTGTCGTGTTCTGAGAACGGCCCCAGCACTTAATTTTTTTTACAAATTAAGCCCTGAACAAGCCACACTCAGCACAACTGCTGCCTGTGAGAAATACAAGCCTGAATGCCTAGTGGCTGGTTTAGCTCAAATAAGAATAAGTGTAGGACTTCCACCGCCTTCCTATCATGGTAAGACTCGAGCTAGAACGCCCAAGCATGACAAGGCAAGGGAACGCCTGAAGACATCAGCGACAATAGTTTGCTTAAAGGTAATGATCTCTAGAGATGCACCCTCGCAAGCTAGGAACATAACTACCTCTGTTTATTTCATTTAACTTAGGAACCACCAAAGCTCAAGCCATTCCTGATCTCAGGCTGCGTTATGGCGTATGGAGATGTAAATGCTCTCTTAAGTATCTAAGTAATCAATTGTTTATAGCTTTTTGCTTCAGAGGGGGAATCTTAAAGTTCACTCAGCCCAACAACGGCAGCCAGTGAAGATGTGTCATGTCAGGGAACACATGACCCATGCCTTTATGGTCAGCCTGTGTGTAGTGGCGTAACGAAACTTGAGGGGGCCCCCATGCAAAGTACGCGGTAGGCCCCCCCTCTTGACTCACTCAGCAGCTCTCGGGCCAGGGTACTGTTCAGAGGGGGGACCCCTGGAGCTCGGAGCCCTTTCCCCGCCCTGCACCACGGGAGGTGCGGGGGCCTTTGTTATGCCACTGCCTGTGTGTTTAAGTTAATTTGAAAATGTTGCTAGCAGGATGGCTGGAGAGCCTGGTTCCTTTGCAGGAAGGGTGGGGGAGTCCTGCTTAGCTATTCCAAGTCTAGGCCTACCACAGATATATCATGGGCTTAGTTGATTGTGCCTCCTCATCAGAATTGTGATCACTTCCCTACTTTCAAAGTGTTTCAAGGCTTTGCTTACACAGGCTCGATTTTCGAGAGGAAATTCTTACTTCCTGCTTATCACAATTGTGGTGGTGATACGGAGTTCAGTTTTCGTTTGACGCATTTTTAACAAGTTTATACCAAGCCTTTGAAAGCCATATCTACGTGCACCTGCATATCCCTATCCGTTAAGTAGGGTTTCAACATTTTCCCTTTCTGGTGATACATCGCATATTAACTAGTGAGATGTACAATTTGTGGGTATACTGACCTCTTGGAGCAGCTCACAGAAGAATGCAGTGTGATGTGCCAAGTAGAATACGTCACTTTGATACGTGCGTACGCGCCATGTATCCCATCTGAAATGCTTTATTTAAGGGTGTGCAAGTTCACTAGTCGGCGACAGCTCTGCGCAATCCACAAAACTTTACATTGTAAACCTAGTCATTCCAGTTCCTGTCATCTAAGCATTTTGCCTACTGTTAACTATATTACTTGCCAAATCTTCTTCTGAAGTAATTATTTATAGGTTACAGAGGCGTATACATGCAGGCTTTTCCTGGCAATGACTCTTAATCTCTTGGAATGTTGTGAAATACTTGTGGAACTGACAGGCTGGACAGTTCTTGGAAAACTGATTTGCTGTAATATTGGCGGAAGTGGTACTCGAAAGTACTATACTATACACACGTGAATAATTAAATTAACGCAGAATATTAAATGCCTAGAACAGAGCAACATTCACTGGAACTGCAGAACGGGAATTGCATATGGTTGTGTACCGACTGCAGGAGGAAAGTATATGTTGAATAATTTAATCAGAAAAGTTTAGCTATATGCAAGTAAGGGCCAGATGTAGAAAGCCAATTTGCAATCGCAAAGCGGGCTATGTGTAAAATCGAAGGGCTGTATTTATACTTTTTGGCGCACAACTGCTCCAACGCAGTTGTGCGTCAAAAAATGTAACGCCGGCTAACGCCATTCCAAAGCGCCATGCGGGCGCCTTATTTATGGAATGACGTTAGCCGGCAGAGCTGACTGGTGTGCGTAAAAAAAAATGACTTACACCAGGCAGCGCCGGCGTAGGGGAAAATGGAGCTTGGGCGTCAAAAAATGGGGCAAGTCAGGCTGAGGCAAAATTTTGGCCTCAACCTGATTTGCGCCATATTTTTTTACTCCCAACCCCCATTGAAATGACTCCTGTCTTAGCACAGACAGGAGTCATGCCCCCTTGCCCAATGACCATGCCCAGGGGACTTATGTCCCCTGGGCATGGTCATTGGGCATAGTGGCATGTAGGGGGACACAAATCAGGCCCCCCTATGCCACAAAAAAAAAAAAAAAAAAAAACTTACCTGAACTTACCTTAAGTTCCCTGGGATGGGTCCCTCTATCCTTGGGTGTCCTCCTGGGGTGGGCAAGGGTGGCAGGGGGTGTCCCTGGGGGCATGGGAGGGCACCTCTGGGCTCCTTCCGAGCCCACAGGTCCCTTAACGCCTGCCCTGACCAGGCGTTAAGAAATGACGCAAAAGCGGCTGGACGTCATTTTTTTTGACCCGCTCACTCCCGGGCGTCATTTTTGCCCGGGAGTGTAAATACGGCACACATGCCTCGGAGTCATTTTTTAGAAGGGAACGCCTACCTTGCATATCATTAACGCAAAGAAGGTGTCCACGCTAAAAAATGACGCAAACTCCAAGATCTTTGGCGCTAGTCGGGTCTAACGCCAAAGTATAAATATGGAGTTAGTTTTGCGTCGGATTTGCGTAAAATAAAACGACGCAAATGCGGCGCAAACAGAGTATAAATATGCCCCGAAGAGTTTCGACATGAAAATCGCTAAATGGACTTAGACATTATTAATATATTGCTATTCGTGAGGATGTATTTAGAGCATCCCTTCTAAATTGTGATTCACAATGCAATATGTTGACGTTTTGAGATGATAATATTGTTAAACTTTGAAAAGTTAACTCATAAATGACGAGTAAGGGTAAAGATATGTTTTCAGGAGTTTTCTAAATTATTGAGTGTTTCTGATTAATTCGAGGTTTCAGAGAAAGTAATTTCCAGTTCCAAGCAATCAGGCAGCAGAAGGCTAAACCACCTAAATGAGCCTTCTTGATATGAGGGAGACCAGTGAGGTCTGGGAGGAGCACAGGCGGTGAAAAAGGAAATAAAGTTTTAATCTCTTCCTTCGATAATCAGGACCCAAAATGATTATGGAATGTGATGCCATATAAAAGCATATAACTACTGAAGACTGCATGAGTGGGCATACATACTACACAGTTTTGTGCTGTGTCCACTGTTTTTCATAATGGCGAATAATTGTTGCAATGCTTTGCATCACTTTGTGCCATGAAGGTTTTCATGCAAAACTTTAAGAAATCTATGTCAAAGAGGCTACAAGATAATTCACCAGACCGAACCAAGAAACACGGAGGTGGAATTGCCGTCATCTACAGGGACACCATCCATTGTGCAACCTCCTTGGATGACTCGACTCCAGTAATGGAACACCTAAACTTCCAAACTCACAAAGATGGAAAAAACACCATCAGAGGCAACCTCGCCTACTGACCACTGGGCCCACGCCCCAGCTTCAGCAAACGCCATCCCAAACCTCATTGCCACACTCGCCATGGACTCTAAGCACTACACTTTCCTAGGAGACCTCAATGTCCACTTTGATGAACCGAGCAAAGCGAGCACAACAGATCTCCTGCATAGCATGAGCAGCATCAGCCTTAAGTAATGTGCTACTGACCCTACCACATTGCAGGAAACACACTTGACCCCATCTTCACATCCAGTGACAGAGTCAAATACAACCATGTCTCACTGATCACCTGGGGCAACCATTACAGCATGCACTTCACCATCTCAGGACCTGCCAGCACAGGTGCTCTGTCCCCCAACTCCATATGCAGAAACTGGAAAAACATATCAGAAGATCAGTAGAACAACACCCTCAACGCCTACCTCCCGCACACCACCCCCAACCCAGAAAGAGCTGCAATGAACTACTCCCAATGGAACACAGATTGTGCTGATACTACTATCTCCCTTGCCAACCATCCAAAGCCAAAATACCTGCTAGAAGAGCCAACTGGTTCACCGTGGAGCTGAAAGCCACTATATGCAAGTGCCGTCAACTGGAGAGGAAACAGTGTGCCAGCAAAGAGACATAAGACCACCCCACCTTCAAGACCACACTCAACCAGTACCACTATCTCCTGAAATGAACAAAGAACAACTCCCTAGCAGACTGCATAGAAGCCAGCACAAACTGCAGCAAGGAGCTCTTTGCCAACGTGAAGGAGTTCTCCAACCCCATAGCCACTGAGAGCAACATCACCCCCTCCCAAGAACTTTGTTACACCTTGGCAGACCTCTTCCACAACAAGATTTCAGTAATCCATGAAAACTTCAAACTTAAACCTTCCACCGCCAACAGCTTCAACCTGCTCACTCCCTCGAACACCATGCATGAACACCTGGTCACCCACTGAGATCCTCTCACTACTCAGGCCACCACCATTATCATGAACTCCGTGCACTTGGGAGCACACACAGACCCATGCCCCTACCAAATCTTCAACCTCGGAAGCAAGAAGATTGGTGACAAATTTAAAAATGCCCTGAACATCTCCTCCACTTCTGTCTCCTTCCCTGTGGACTTGAAACATGCTGAAGTGAGGCCCCTCCTGAAGAAACCCTCAGCAGGTCTGAAGAACTACAGGCCCATCTCCTTGCTCCCCTTCGCAGCAAAGGTTCTAGAGAAGGCCATCAACCAGCAACTTACCGCACACATGGAGCACAACAACCTCCTGGACCCCTCTCAATCAGTATACTGGGCCAGCCACAGCATCAAAATAGCCCTGATCTCAGCCGCCAATGACATCAGGGCCCTCCTGGGCCACAGAGAAATGGCAGCCATCATCCTCCTGGATCACAGCCTGATGAACAGAATCTACCACATTTGAATCCAGGGAAACTGCTTAAATGGATCACCTCATATCTAACTAGAAGAACCAAGAGAATCTGTCCCCCACTGTATACCTTGGAACCCAACAAACTCATCTGTGGCATCCCCAAAGATCTTCCCTGATCCCCATCATTTTCAACATATACATGACCCCCCTGGACAACACCATAAGATCACACGCACTCAACATCATATCCTATGCTGACAACATCTAGCTCATCCTCTCTCTGTCAGAAGACCCCCACCACCACCAGAGCCAACTTCCACAGATGCATGATGAAAATCACAGAATGGATGAAGGATAACTGCCTAAGGCTCAGCACGGACAAAACAGAAGTCCTCATGTTCAGGAACAACACCTCACTATGAAATGATGTTTGGTGGCCAAATGAGCTCACCCCATCCCTCACCCTTACGGACCACATGAATGTGTCAGGGTGTATGGTGGAGATTATCAGTGGGACTCTCCGATTTCCAGCCCAAGGGTCCTAAGTCAGCGGGGTCCCTTCCTGTAGGGCACACACCCGACATCACATCCACTGTAGACACAATGACCAAATTGAAATCCATATTGGCAGCGACTGAGCATATGCGTACCACCCTTGAAACAACAAGAGATGCTGTGACTATTGAAATGACTCAACTGCAATGAGAAAATAAACTTGCTGACTGTGTGTCACAATCGGAATGCTTTATACAGGAGTTACAATCTCGGGCTTGTGACATGCAGAAGCACGTAATGTACCTCAACAAGAGAGTGCAGCACCTTGTGGAGAAGGCGGATGATGTGGAGATCAGGTCCTGTCGTAATAATCTCTGGATTGCGGGCCTGGTGGAGGAGAAGGATGGAGCTGGCCCAGGCCCTACCTAGCAGCATGGATACGGTCTTCCATGCCTTCCATGGCTACATTTATCGCTATAGAAAGGGCCCATAGAGTACTGGATCATTCCCCTCCACCCGTTCCACTCCCAGGCCCCTCCTGGCAAAACTCCTGCATTATAAAGACTGGGACTCAGTTCTCCAGGACACCAAGGCCTATATTTATACTTTTTGATGCAAACCAGCGCTGATCCTAGTTTGCATCAAAGATTTTACCGCCGGCTAACGCCATTCTTACACACCATGCGGGCACCTTATTTAAGGAATGACGTTAGCCGGCGCTGCGGACTGGTCAGAGTAAAAAAAAAATGACTCAAACAAGGCAGTGGCGGCGTAGGGGAAAATGGGGGTTGTGCGTAAAAAAATGGTGCAAGTCAGGTTTGAGGCAAAAATCATGCCTCAAACCGGACTTGCGCCATTTTTTGACGCACAACCCCCATTGAAATGACTGGGCATGGCCATTGGGCACAGTGGCATGTAGGGGGGCCCAAATTAGGACCCCCATGCCACTTAAAAAAAATAAAATAAAATACTTACCTCAATTACCTGTACTTACCTGGGATGGGTGCCCCCATCCATGGGTGTCCTCCAGGGGTGGGCACGGGTGGCAGGGGGTGTTCCTGGGAGCAGGGAAGGGCACCTCTGGACTCCTTCCATGGTCAGAGACCATGGAAGTGAGCTCACAGGTCCCTTAACGCCTGCCCTCACCCAGGTGTTAAAAAACGGCACATATCAGGCTGTGCGTCTTTTTTTAAGGCCCGCCCCCTCCTGTGCATCAAAATGACACAGGAGTATAAATAAGGCGTACAGGCCTTAAAGTCAATTTTTGGGAGGGAACGCCTACCTTGCATGTCATTAACGCAAGGCAGTTTCCCGCATCCAAAAAATGACGCACACAGAGGAAGTTTGACGTCCGAGGGATCGGGCGTCAAAGTTTAAATATGGTGCACGGTTTGCACTGAATGTGCGTCAAAATTTTTGATGCACATTCGGCGCAAACAGAGTGTAAATATGCCCCCAAATGTGCATGACCACCATGGATAAACAATCACTAGGCAATGATATTTCCTGATTACACGCTTACTGTACAGTGCCAACCTGCCTTATTCATGGGTGTGAAGAAGCGTAAGCTGGGGGAGCTAGGCCTGAAGTACTCACTGATGATCCTGGCTAAGTTGCATATTATATCACAGAACACCTCTCAATATTTTACTGAACCCACAGCTGCTTAGGACTAGGCTGAGCAGCTCCCTGTCTCCCCTGACACAGTTTTGACTAAGCCGAGATCAAGCTTTGGCTTTGGGTGCAGGTGTGGAGGATCCTGATGATGACCTGCGTAATCTGAGCACCTGAAGCCAACCGCCACTGATAGTTAGTTGGCAGAGAGCCAATGCTCAGTTCTGAAGAATACAACCTTCTTTCGCACAAGTTTGGGGAGCCTGGACTCTGATCTAGTGGTCACCGCCACCTCCTCCAAACTCTGCGCGATTACTTTGGGGTATTCCGTGATGTCATACCCCAGATGGCAAATGACTTGCTTTGACTCCCCATGGCTTCTGTCATTGCCTTATGTCGTCTTTCTTGGGGCCTTTCTATTCCTCTCTTCTCACAGTATGATAGCAGATTGAAATGACTTGTCCGCCTTCCCTGTTCAGTTCGGTGCCACTTGAGATCCGGCTTCCACCCCGTGAGCACCCTTCTCCTTGTGTCCGAGTAACAAAAAATGGCATGAGTGGCATGTGGGGCCACACTCAGGGTTCCCTTCTTTATGATGTCACTCATTTCTCACCTCTAATCTATTTCTTAGTTCTACACGTTTAGACGGAGAACTGGTTGCTCTCTGCTTTACAGAGTTTTAATAATTGTTGCAATGCCCAAATTTATACTTTTTGCTGCAAAAATGCGCTAACCCAGTTTTGCTGCAAAAGGTATAGTGCCGGGTTGCTTCATTGCAAAGTGCCAGTCAGGCGCCCCATTTATGGAATGCTGCAAGGCGGCGCTAAGCTTGAGCTATAATCAGAAAAAATGATGTTAGCTAGATGGAGGAGACGGTACGGGTGAAGGGGGTTTTGCCTCAAAAAATGACGCTAAGCTTGTTAGAGGCAAAAACATGCCATTAACCAGCCTAGCATCATTTCCTGATGCACAACAATCCATAACACATGACTCCTGTCTGTTTAAAGACAGGAGTCATGCCCACCACCCCAATGGCAAACACAGGGTACCATTGTCCCCTGGGCATGGCCACTGCACCCATTGCCATGCAGGGCACTTCATTTTTTAAAAAATACTTACCTATACTTACCCTTCTTACCTGGGATGGGGTTCCCCCATCCTCTGGTGTCCCTCTGGTGTGGGGGGGGGGGGTGTTCCTGGGGCTTGGGGTGGGCACCTGTGGGCCCATTCCATGGTGTTTGACCATGGAAATGGGTCCACAGGTCCCCTAACGCCTGGTCTGACCCAGGCGTTAAATAATGTAGCTGAGCAGGGTTATGCCCATTATTAAGGTCCACATCCCACCCGTGCACCATTTTTGCACGGGAGGATAAATAAGGCGCTACGGGCTCAGAGTAATTTTTTTGGATGGGAACGCCAACATTGCATCTCATTGACGCAAGGTGGGTCACGCTTCCAAAAAAATGATGCTAACGTATAGATTTTGACGCTAGATGGGTCTAGCGTTAACATATAAATATGGAGTTCAATTTTCTCCGAATTAGTGCAAAGAAATGATGCAAATTTGGTGCAAACAGAGTATAAATATGCCCCTTGGAGTGCGGGGAAGGGACAGATGAACTCACAATTTCACTGCATAGGTGGGGTAGAGTGGCAGGATGAGGGAATTGCTGTCCCTTCATACACCTGCACTACTGCTACCACTTCTGATGGCTACTGGAGGGCATGGGTCCATTACGGTCTATAACATAATAAAATGGAATGTAAGGGGCATGTGCACAGAGTGTAAATGTCTCTCTTTCTCTGGGAATACTCACATCGCCCTTTTATATGAAACCCACTTTACGACCCTGGAGACCGTTAAGCTCCAAAGGAGATGGCATCATCAGGTCTATTCCATCAGGTACTCTGCTGACGCCAGGGAAGCATTAATATAGGTCAGAGCAGGCACCCCATTCCAACTCCTGGCCTCAAGCATTTACAGAGATGTTTGACAAATTCTCCTCCAAGAGCACCTAGAGGGTTCCCCCATTGTCCTTGGCTGTGTCTATGCCCCTTATAAGGACCAAGCCTCATACAGAGCCTCCCTATCCTCACAGATGGTGCAATGGGTCGATTCACCTTGGATTGTGGGTGGGTACTTTAGCTGTGTGTTAGATGCAGTACTAACGCCCTGTTACACTGGCTCACATATTGGACCCTCACAGATGCTTGGCGCCATCACAATCCCAATCATAGGGTTTATTCTTTCTACTCACTGACAATCTGTATGTGCGACTATGTTGACTACTGTGCTCCTCCTTTGTAAGTGCATCGATCGCACAAGCTGATTACTTTGGGTGGACTATCTCTGACCATAACCCTCTATGAGTGACCCTTATCTGGGGCTGTCCCTCCATGCCTGTTCCAACATGGCACCTGCAGCATGAGATGCTTTAAGATGTGGCATTCCACTCCTCACTGCGTTCAGCGATCACAGAGTTCTTTGACTTGAACCAGGGTACGACCTCTACTAAAGCACCAGAATGGGATCTTGGAGTTTGGACCAGCTGAAAAGACTGTGGCGTGAGGGGCAACCTGTGGAATACAAACCTCAGAGGTGCCTTGTTTCAACAGAAGGCAGAGGGACTTACAGTGCAGCGCCATTTGAGGTACTAAGGCTTTCAGCTGCGTAGGATATTGGATTTTGGACTATCTGTATGACTACAGCATGAGAGGTAGCCCATGGACTACAAATCCCAGAAGTGTCCTGTTTCACCAAGAGGCAGGGGACAGACCTCACAGCACTATTTGAGGTGCTGGATATTGGATTTTGGACCAGCTGTAAAGACCAAGGCTTGAGGGGCGGATCGTGGACTACAAACCCCAGAAGTGCCTTGTTTAACTAGGAGGCGGGAGAACTGACAAGCATGGCACTATTTGACGTGCTCAGGCTTCCCATTGCGTGGGATATTGGATTTTGGACCACCTGTACAGACTGCAGCATGAGGGGCAGCACGTAGACTACAAACCCCAGAAGTGCCTTGTTTCACCAGGAGGCGGGGGACTGACAGCACAGCACTATTTGAGGTACTCAGGCTTCCAGCTGTGCAGGATATTGGATTTTGGACCATCTGTAAAGATCCAGCATGAGGGGCACCCCATGGACTACAAATCCCAGAAGTGCTTTGTTTTACCAGGAGGCAAGGGACAGACCGCGTGACACTATTCGTGGTGCTGGATATTGGATTTTTGCCCAGCTGGAAAGGCTGAGGCCTGAGGGGCAGACCGTGGACTACAAACCCTCAAAGTGCCTTGTTTAACTAGGAGGTGGAGGGACTGACAGCATGGAGCCATTTGTGGCGCTCAGGCTTCCCGCTGCACGTGATATTGGATTTAGGACCAGCTGTAAAGACTGCGGCTTGAGGGGCAGCCCATGGACTACAAGCCCCAGTAGTGCCTTGTTTCCCCAGAAGGTAGGGTACCGACAGGATGGTGATATTTGAGGTGCTCAGGCTTCCCACTGTGCGTGATATTGGATTGAGGACCAGCTGTAAAAATTGCGGCTTGAGGGGCAGCCCATGGACTACACACCCCAGAAGTGCCTTGTATCATCAGGAGGCGGGGAACTGACAGCGTGGCGGTATTTGTGGCGCTCAGGTTTCCCACTGTGAGGGATGCACCCTAGCGGGTGCCCAGGTGAAGACGGGGCCAAGACGGGCCTGTTTTAGCCCGTCATAGCCTAAGCTGGGCCACCCCCTTTGCTCTGTTTGTTCTCTGGAGTAAATATGTAATATTTTGTGCCTCCGTATTCAGTGGTTGTGTCCTTGCAAGAAAGTTAAAGGCACTGTACAGGTATCTGCACAAATCATTGCATTTCCAAGATTCAACTGATTTGGTCAGTGAGCATTTCATATTGTAATGGGGAAACGGAAACTGACTAGTTCAGTTCAGGTCTCTGTCAGGAGCACGGTCACAGCCTAGGTCTACAATTGACAATTTCTTGTGAGGAGCCCTGGACGTTATTGCAAATGAAATAAAAATAGCAGAAAGAAGGCTTTCGCTCACTGTGGAGGACATGGCAACTTTTCTCACATCACTTTCTGTAAGGGAGGCATCAAATTAAACAACGCACCCAAAGTCTCCTCAATGTAGTTCTGGGGAGCCTATTGATATTTTAACCTCTCATCCATCCTCACATTTAACACAGTGCCAGGGGGAACTTATGGTTTTTGTTAAGACTGAGGAAATGGGGGCAGAGAGAGGAAGCACCGGTTACAAGGTTGAATATTGATGAGTCAGTGAATTTAAAGGCTCCTCATGTTGTTTCCACAGAGTCTGACCCGGCAGTAAAGCACCGAAGATGGGCACCTCCTAATATATGTACTCACAAGCAGGGCCCAATATCTAGGCAAAAGCGGCATGTTAAAGCCGCCCCCTCCTCAACTATAGATGTCTCACATGCTTTACAGGGTTCTGTTTGGGAAGATATTTGAGGCCTCCTTAGTAATTTATTAGATTTGAAGTTGAGACCAGTCTAATCACACCTAATGTCCCTGGAGACGGGGTTACAATTTTTTAAGCCCTTCTTAAAGATCCCTCTATTATAAATCTCTTGGAAGATTCAAAAGAGCCGACAGGGCAAACCAGACATTCAGCCCATAACATTTTTAACAGAGGAGGGAAAAAATATTAAAGGAAATTTATCAGCTGGAGCTGATCCCAGATAAACAAATGAGCATTTGTAAACCTCAATGCCTGTGGAGGGCGCCAGTGGGAAATGATGTGATGGATTTACCTAATTCACCAGTAATACACCTTCCAACTGCAGCCTGCCCTTATGTAGTTGTTCTGGCAGATGTTACACCCCTGACAGATTCTGCGGTTGAGTCGACATCAGCTTTAATAAATAAAGTGGCCCATCGGTTATCGTAGAACATTTTAGGTCAATGGGATTTATTGCAGGAGATTATTTTAGCTCGGTGTGTGGCAGAGTGGCATTGGTACCTTATTTCATCAAACATGAGCAGACATAGTTGTTGTTAATTTTTGTAACCCACGTTTGGTGGGGGAATTCATGCCAGTGTAAGAGCGGGAAGAGAAAAACAAAGAAAGATAAACATTTTGGGCTTTTTTTTATCAACACTTGAACCAGAAATTGAGGAAAGGTCAATCTATCAATTTACCTTTCCAGGAGGCACCCAGAGGTATTTTGACTGAGAACAGATTCAGTGTTCTTGCCTCCTTGGATCAAAATGATAGACTGAACGCTCCTCAAATAGAAGATGGTTCAGCGTTAAATTGTCAATGGGCACATTATCCAGTGGCTCATGATGGAGAGCGAGCCGGCACAGACGGGGGAAATGGGTTGACTGTGAATGAGGTTATTGTACATTCGTCACATCTTCTACAGAATTGGGTGACTGAGAATGGATGGTTGAGCATAATGTCTTGAATATTGCGGGTGCTGGGTGAAAATTGAACAATCAGGATTGGCTAAGCATCATACGCCCCCTGGACATGATCTGCATGCAGGAGACTTGGATGACCAGCCCATGTAATTTGGAGGGTTTCTTTTCTTTAACTCAACCAGCCTTACCGTCGATAGCAGGTATACCTAGGGGAGAACGCCTGCTGTTTCCCTAAAATTAGCTAAGTAAAAAATGTCCGTCGTTTGGTCATCTCCGCAATACCTGGTGTCATTATTGTCTATTTGGGGAATGCGGGACATTTTGTTAGTACATGTCTATATCAATATTTTCAGTATTTCTGCCCTTGGAGCCCTTGATGATTTTGATGAATTCATTGATAGTTTTTTAGCCAAGTGGAACAAGAAAATAATGATGGTTTCGGTGGGGAATTTAAATATCAAATTATGTGATCTCGATAAGACTGAGGCATGTGGAGTTTTACAGGGAGATGATGGGTTGAGTAGGGCCCATTTTAAGCATAATACCCTAGGGGATGCCCGGAATATGATATTATATAAGTTAGATGTGTACATACTTGAACACTGGTTAGGGTTTAGTTCTGATACAATTCCAACTTTCTCAGGGGGGACCAATGGAAGTATTGTATATTTTATAATTATTCTGGAGGATTCTGTACATTTGCCATCAGAACTTAATATCGCCACAAATTGTTTGAGCTACCATAACTCTCTTTTTACCACTTTAAATATTAATATTCATTATAACCCTATAGAGCTGAAGTATAAGTGGTCCTTTAACAAGAATAAGGGTATCAGAATTAAATGGGTACAAATGAATCCAATCTCTTTTTCAAATGAAATTATACATGATAAAATGATCTTGTTAGAAATGGGGTCTTTGGTTGGCAGTCAGGTTACCCCATGTCCAAGCAAGGACCCTCTCTCCAGTCAGGGTAAGTCACACACAATCCAAATTATAATGTGCCCACCCTCTGGTAGCTTGGCACTGAGCAGTCAGACTTAACTTAGAAGGCAATGTGTAAAGTATTTGTGCAATAAATCATGCAATAACACAGTGGAAACACCACAAAAAGACACCACACAAGTTTAGTAAAATATAAGAAATGTATCTGATTAATTTAAGGTCAAAACAAGCAAGGTTTGATAATCTCTAGTTGAAAATATCACTTTGATATCAATAAGTATAGTCTTAAGTTCTTAACAGCAACAATTGTCTCTTGCAAGCACTAAGTGCCTGGTTTGTGTCAAAATTATCTGCACAGGACCACAGAGGAGGAGATGCATGGAAAACGGGGAGGTGTGCGTCGGTTTCTCCAGGCACACACAGACGATGCGTCAATGTTTTCCATGCAGCAAGGGCTTTGCATTGATTTCTGGTGTGTGGACTTGGCCATGAGGCTTCAGAAAACAAGAGGAAAGCTCCATCAAAGCCCTTGGAGAGCACGTCTCAGCAGAGCCAGAGGGCAGCAAGGCAGCAGGGCAACAGCAAGGTAGCAGTCCTTTCCAGCATAGCAGTCAGATGAGTCCTTTGAGCAGCCAGGCAGCTGCTCTTTGGAGGTTGCAGGTTTTGGTTCAGAGTTCCTTTCCCAGTTGGTATCTTGTCAAGAAGTGTTTGAGTTGATAGGGTCAGAGGTCCTGTTTAAATACCCAAATGTGCCTTTGAAGTGGGGGAGACTTCAAGGAGTGGCTTAGAAGTGCACAAGGTCCCCTTTCAGTTCCATCCTGTCTGCCAGGGTCCCAGTATGGGGTTTGGCAGTCCATTGTGTGAGGGCAGGTTACTGTAATTTGGCATGCAAGTGTCAGGCCCTACACCCTCACAGCCCAGGAAGACCAATTCAGTATGCAGATGTGTTCAGGTGTGACAGAGAATCCTGTGTTTGGGGTTGTCTGAGTGAAATACACAAGGGAGCTGCCAACCAACCCAGTCAGACGTGGATTGTAAGGCACAGAAGGATTTAAGTGCAGAGAAATGCTGACATTCTAAAAGTGGCATTTTAAAAATAGTAGTCCAACTTCAACTTCCCCAGTCAGCAGGATTTTGTATAACCATTCAGGCCATACTAAATATGACCTTGTAACTCCTTTCAGATCAGAATCTACCTCTCAAACAGTATATGAGGGTAGCCCTAATATTAGCCTATGAAAGGAGCAAGCCTCACAGCAGTGTAAAACAAATGTAGACGTTTTACCCTACCAGGACATATAAACTACTCAGGTACATGTCCTGCCTTTTCCCTACATAACACCCTGCCCTAAGGGTTGCCTAGAGCCCACCGTAGGGGTGACTTATATGTAGAAAAAGGGGAGTTTAAGTACACTTAAATGCCAAGTCAAATGGGCAGTGAAACTGCACACACAGGCCTTGCAATGGCAGGCCTGAGGCATGGTTAGGGGGCTACTTATGTGGGTGGCCTTGTCAGTGAACTGCTCTGACTCCGTGCAGCTCCTTTATCAAGAGCAGCCCATGTCTGACTCGAACTCTGACCTTGGTCAGGAGTTTGAGGCCCTCTGCCACCCGCAGGCTCCTGCCTGCACCTCATCACTGGTATCTAGCGGGAGAGCTCTACTCTTCTACTAGGCTGCCACTTTGTGCCTTTTTTCATTTTCTGAGCTTTTCTATCTTTTCCTCTTTCACTCTTACTTCTCTCTTTTTTTTGCGCTTTTCTCATTTTTCGCTTCCTCCTCCCAACCGCTGCTGCCTCTGCAGCCTGCCCCCCTTTTTCATGCTGTTTCCCTCTCCTGCCTCCCTGCTGTCCACACCTCCCCCCCTCTCCCTACTTAATGGTGGCTGCTGCGCGGTAGGAAGGGCAACCCCAGTTACCTTGTCAGTGAACTGCTCTGCCTCTGTGCAGCTCCTCCATCAAGAGCAGCCCATGTCGGACTTCAGTTAGGAGTTTGAGACCCTCCGGCACCCGCAGGCTCCTGCCTGCGCCTTAACCCTGGTGTCTAGTGGGAGAGCTCTGCTCTTCTAATAGACTGTCGCTTTGTGCCTTTTTTCATTTTCTGAACTTTTCTATCTTTCTCCTCTTTCACTCTTATTTCTCTCTTTTTTGCACTTTTCTCGTTTTTCGCTTCCCCCTCCCTGCCGCTGCTGCCCTGTTGCCCCCCCCTTTTAGTGCTGTTTTACCACTCCCGCCTCCCAGCTGTCCTCTCCTCCCCGTCTCCCTACTTAATAGCGAATGCTGCGCAGCCGCGCAGCTGGCGCGCCAAAGGCATGCCTAAGGCAAGCCCGTCCGCGAACCCAGCGGCAGGACCCCTGACCTCCTGCCTGCCACCTCTACACGTCAGCAGCACTCGACGCACTCAACCCAGGACACAACTGCAAGGTCTCGTCTCCAACCGACACCCACGGACCTTTCAGCTGCCTCCGCTGCCGCCAATCCTTCACCATCGCCATCGCCATTCCCCAAGGATACAAGATCACCTGGAAAGACTGCCCCAGCAGCCCCGGGTGGGGGGGATCGCCATTGCCCACAAATCCAAAATCCATATGAGTACACACTCCAAAGTCCCCACAAGCCTGATGGAACACCTTCATTTAAACCAGCCCGAAATCCACCCTCAGAGGAATCCTCATCTACTGCCCACCGGGACCCCACACACCCTTCTCCAAATCCATCACTGGCTGCATCACCGTACAAGCCATCGCAGCCACCAACTACACCCTGCTAGGAGACCTCTACTTCCACCTCAACAACCTACAAGACCCCAACACCACATCCCTCCTAGACAACCTCCACAGCCTAGGGCTCCAACAGATCGTGATGGAACCAACGCACTCAGCAGGGCACACCCTCAACCCCATCTTTACAACAGGAACATCAGTCACCTTCAGCCACACCTCCGAACTTTCATGGACAGACCACCGATGCATCCACTTCACCTTCCACACACCCACCGTCCTCAGACCCCAGGACCAGCCATCTCGCAGAAGCTGGCTAAGAATCACCGACGACCAGCTCACCACTACCCTCGCTAACTTCGCCCCCTCCATAGCACACTACGATGACCAGAACAGCGCAGCACACACCTTTCACAAATGGATCGCTGACTGCACCAACAACATAGCTCCCCTCAAGAAAAACAACAGCACCCACGCCAAGAAAGCCAGCTGGTTCACCGTAGAACTCAGGGAATGCAGACGCACTTGTCACCTCAAGATAATCTGGAGAAACACCAAATCCACAGAAGCCCAAAACAACTTCAGAGCCGCCACCACCACACACCACCAACTCATCAGAAGCACCAAAAGAAAAGCAATACAAGACAGAATCTCCTCACACACACACAACAATAAGGAACTCTTCAGTATCATCAAGGAGTTGTCCCAATCCAACAATGAAACAACAGACATCCCACCCTCGCAGAACCTCTGCGACAGTCTCAACACCTACTTCCACCACAAAATCAAGTACATCTATGACAGCTTCAACAAGGACAACCTACGTGCAGAACCCCCTCCACCGGAACCCGAAACCAACAAACCAATGATCACCAACTGGATCCCCCTCACCACCGAAGCCACTCTGAAGACGATGCAGTCCATACACTCTGGGGCCCCAATGGGCCCATGCCCCCACTATATCTTCAACAGAGCTGCTGACATCATCGCCCCCAAACTCCGCCTTACCATCAACTGCTCCTTAGTTGATGCCTCATTCCTAGACGACTGGAAACACGCTGAGATCAACCCCCTCCTCAAGAAACCCTCGACAGACCCCACTGACCTCAAAAACTTCAGGCCCATCTCTCTGCTCCCTTTTCCAGTGAAAGTCTTCGAGAAAGCCATCAACAGCCAACTCACCACTTTCATCGAAGACCACAACATCCTCGACGCCTCCCAATCTGGATTCAGAAAAAACTATAGCACCTAAACAGCCCTCCTGGCCGCAACTGATGACCTCCGTTCCCTGCTGGACAAGGGAGAGATGGCAGCACTCATCCTGCTAGACCTATCGGCGGCCTTCAACACAGTCTCCCACCACACCCTGATTCGCAGATTTCACGAAGCCAGCATCAGAGACAAGGCCCTCGACTGGATCTATTACTTCCTCACCGGCAGAACCCAATGAGTGAGACTTGCCCCCTTCCTCTCAGATCCCACTCCTACCACCTGTGGATTTCCCCATAGATTCTCCCTCAGCCCTACTGTGTTCAACGTCTACATGGCCCCGCTGGCCATCATCGTTTGAAGCTACGGAATCAACATCGTCTCCTACGCTGATGACATCCAACTCTTCCTCTCCCTATCCAACAAACCCAACACAGCCAGACACAACTTCTGCGAAGGCGTGGGAGCAGTAGCTAACTGGATGGAAAACAGCTGCCTCCAACTCAACACGAACAAGACAGAAGTTCTCATCATGGTGTGGAATGACACCGACGTGTGGAACGACTCATGGCGACCATCCACCCTCGGAAACCCGCCCACCCACACAAACCAAGCCTGAAACCTCAGAATTATCCTGGACTCCAGACTCAACATGGACCGCCAAATCAGCTTAGTCACATCCACCTGCTTCCACACCCTCCGCCTCCTATGCAAGGCCTTCAAATGGATCCCCCTTGAACACAGAAAGACCATCACACATGCTTTCATCACCAGCAGACTGTACTACGACAACACACACTATGCCGGGATCAACAAGAAACTCACCAGCAAACTACAGAACATCCAGAATGCCGCTGCCTCGACCTGCCCCAACACTGCCACATCTCTCAACACCTGCGAACACTTCACTGGCTTCCAATAGAAAAAAGAATCACCTTCAAGATCCTCATTCACACACACAAAGCCCTCCATGACACCGGACCATCTTACCCGAACAGTCGACTCAATATCCACGTACCCCACAGGACCCTTCGATCAGCCCAGCTCTCTCTCGCCGAAGTACCCCGCATCAGCGTGGTACACCCTCCCGCTACACCTCAGACAGACTATCCCCCTCCTCAACTTCACAAAGGAGCTGAAGACATGGCTTTTTGAAGAACCAACTCACTGATGGACACTACACAATTTCCCCTACCCCAGCACCTTAAGACCCTTACGGGTGAGTAGCTGCGCTTGATAAGCGCTGATTGATTGATGGGTGGCACAATCAGGGCTGCAGGCCCACTAGTAACTTTTAATCTACAGGCCCTGGGCACATGTAGTGCACTTTTACCAGGGACTTATCAGTAAATTAAATAAGCCAATTGGGTATAAGCAAATGTCACTTTGTTTTAAGGGAGAGGGCATATGCACTTTAGTGCTGGTTAGCAGTGGTAAAGAGCGCAGAGTCCTAAAACCAGCAAAAACTGTGTCAAAAAGTGGAGGGAGTCAGGCAGAAAGTTGAGGGTGACCACCCTAAGCCTGTCAGGTCTAGCAGATCTCCATTGAGAAATACCTGTCTAAAGGGTCTACTCATGAAACTGTTTTAGGGAATTGTAATTATTTATGCAATTTGTGAAGACCTGACAGCATATAGATCTCCACAACCCGCTCCTATATTTTGCTGGTTTAATAAGGCAAGCTTGGAGGCACATAAACAGTTACTGTATGCTTTAAAAGTTAGGGCCCATTGCCTGCAGGAGGTCCATAGGGCTAGATAGGAATGTACGGCCATTGTGAAGGGTAGGAAAGAAGAAATCAGGGCTTTAGCTTGGGAGGATCTAAATGAAGCTGCTGCTACAAACAATTATGTAAAGTTTTGGGAGGTCATAATCGCCCTTTTTTGTAGAATTTGATAGATCTAGAATGGGAGTGATGGTCCCAGAAGAGGATCGGAATTTGCATTACACCAGTCGATCTGGACAGTTGAGTGAGGAGAATCAAGTACCAGAACCACTCCTGGTTCCTTTGTCAATGCCTATTGAAGGGGTGGAAGTTGAAAGGGCGTCAACTCTTTTGGCCCCCGGTAAAGCTCCAGGCGCCGGTAGATTTCTTCAAAGCAGATATCAAATTATCGGTCCCTTACTTACAAAGGTTCTGAGTAGTGCTGTAGATACTGAGGCCCCGGACTGCTGGAGATCAGCCATACTAGTTCTGATTTTTAAGAAAGGGGACTGATGTTCACCAATGTGTTACAGATCAATTTCTCTGATAGATTCTACACCTAAAATATTAGGAAGGGTAATTTTGGACCATCTGGAAACGTGGGCAGAGGAACGAATGGTCCTAACTCCAATTCAGCTTGGCTTTAGGCCAGGGGTTGGCACAATTGATTACATTTTAAACTTGAATCTCATTATCAGTAAGTACGTCAATGCAAAAAAGGGTCTATACATTTATCTGTTATAGATCTTTCAAGGGCTATTATGTAGACTTTGGGCTTTGAGTCCATCTTACTTACTTTTATAAAGTCATTTGGAGACTTTATGGAGGAGTTGAATTTAAAAATAAAACAAGCCAAAACCTTTGTCATGTCCTGTGGCCCAACAAATATTAAAACAATGACGCACATTATTCTTGCAAAGAACAAAGGTTTTTAACTACTTAGGGATTGCTTTTAGCTCCAATACCTCTTGGAACAAACCTATTGCAATAAAATCTCAGCAGATGTTGAGGAATTCAGAGGCTATTTTTCACTTTGCGAGAAATTTCTTGCCAGAACTGCTTACATTATTTAAAACAAAATGCATTTCTGCTGCCATATACAGGGCTGGAGTTTTGGGACTCCAGGAGGTTGAGCCGATTCAATGAGTTGAAAATTGCTTTGTCCGCTGCCTGTTAGCTATCCCAAGAAATATAGCTAACTTTATCACACACAAGGAATTGGGCTTAGCTTTTGTGGAGGATCAAACTAAAATTGCTCCTCTTTTACTCTGGGTGAAATACTGGTTGACCCGGAAGGGAATTTTACTAGAAAATGTATTTTGGATTGTTTATCTTCATAACATATTGAGAAAATTCCATGGTTTAAGTATGTTAAAACACTTTTGACTGAGATTGGTCTCCCTGAAATATTTTTAGAACCAGGTCCAATGCGTTTGGATGCCAAGATGTTGGTAAAAAAGCACTATGGAAATTTGTTAGAAATAGTAGTTTGTGAAATATTTTAAAGTTGAAAACAGTGTACTTGTATATTTCGATTGTAACCACAAATAATACACAGCCGTATTTGACTTGGTTCTCAAATTCATATTACCGTGCCCTGTTATCTTTCATTAGGCTAAATTTGTTACACTTTAGGACTGCGTGTCCCGCTCAGGGATGCTGGGTGCGGGATCTCCCCCCATGTGATTGTAATCCTATTACGAAACAGCACGAGTCACTTCACTCTGTTCTGCCCTCTATATGAATTTACAAGAAAAGTATTTCTAATTTCTAAGTGGCCGGTTTTAATAATTTTCTTGAAGCTATGAATTTTTTAGAGAATCTTAGGCCCATAATTATACTTTTTTAGCGCCACATTTGCACCGCTTTTTGGTGCAAAAACGGCACAAACTTACAAAATACAATTGTATTTTGCAAGTTTGCGCAGCTTTTGCGTCCAAAAATGACACTAATATGGCACTAAAAAAGTATAAATATGGGCCTTGGTTCTTTGGAAATTTGCTGCGCAGTTCTGAATTTTATTAGATCTGCTCTTTGTATAAACAAAAGGTATGAGATGTTGGTTTTGTAATGTTGTTTTCATATTTAACCTTTTATAGGGTGTTGAATATTATTTTTTCAATATTTTTAGTCACTAGTTTCAATTATGATTTGTTGTTCTCTGTGCTTTTATGGCAATGATTTTGCCAAATGTAGAGTTTTGACTGACTGGGTAGCTTTTAAGGTCTTCATCAGAGAGCACAGCATAGGAGGCAAGATGGGCACGCTGCGTGAGCTTGAAGTGCAGTTTAAAGATTTAACAGACTCCATAGCATCCCTTGAGAAGGAGCAATCGGAGGTGAGTACTGGCATCTTTCCCTAGAGCAGGCATGCACTCATTACACGGAGCTTCTGGAACCCCTCTGTGGCACTAATCTTAAAACATACATGGAGTATACACACTCAGAGGCGGATAAGCCCAGTACCCTACTGACGTGGCTGCTGAGACAGAATCAAACCCAGCACCCCAGCACATCCATCAGAATAGACCCAGACTCACTACTCCTCTTGCACCAGGAAATTCATTCTGCCTTTATAACTCACTACCGGAGCCTGTACACTTCACCTAATCCCACAGTGGTGACTTCGGTGGCTCACTATCTTAATAGTCTCCCCTTGCTGCGCATTACCCCTGAGCAGTAGCTGGCTTTGGATGCCCCAGGCTGTGTGGACTAGATTAGGGAAGTCATTTGTTCACTGATTACCCGAAGAATTCCTGGCCTAGACGGACTTCCTTTAGAATTTTACAATACTTTTGCTAACATACTAGCACCACATCTAGAAACAATGTCTAATGCTGCGCTTGATGCAGGAATCCTTCCTGCACCCTTACGTGAAGCTGCATTTGTTTCCATCCTTGAGCAGAGTAGCATCCTGCCGACCACTGGTGATATTTTAATACGGACTATAAAATTCTGAGTCAGCTCCTGGAGGACAGAATACCCACCCTCTTAATCCACCTGATTTACCGAGACCAAAATGTTTTTGTACGTGGATGCAGCACATTCTTCAAACATTCACCATCTCTTTCGGATCAATGAGTTTGCCCCACGGGTTTACCCCAGATCCGCATGCATTGTATTAGACCTGGAAAAGGCATTTGATTTGTTGAACTGGACATACCTCGCCCAAACTTGTGAAAAGAGGGATGAGTAGAGGATTTCCTACATTAAACAGAGCATGACTTAGGGAGGAGCCCTAAGGTACTCCATATATTAGCAGATTGTATTTCCACAGAAAAGTTTGCAACATGACTGCCTCAGTTATTCAGAAAGGAACTGGTCAATTCTAATGCTAAGGATATAACCCGAGATAAAAAAAAAAACTAGATTAGCATTTACTGAGCAACGGTGTCAAATACTTCAGAGCAAATTAATAGCATAATCGGCTGTGACACTAACCATACAATGCCAAACTGAAGTAATCAAAGACGTAGCCAGTGCAGACTCCGTGCCATAAATAGTCTGAAACCTGATTGAGTCATATTCAGTAGCTTTTATTATACAGGGGAGTGTGCCAAACGATTACTCATGACTTTTTTTTAGAGTTAGACCCAAGTGGGAATTAGGCCTAACTTTTTCATGCCTGCTGGGCCCACATTTGTTTTCACACCAGCAGTGAAAGCTCTACGGCTTCTTTGTAAAAAGTAGGCACAATAGCAATGGCTAAAAATTGATTAAGGGTGATCGAAATTTGGGAAACAATAATATGGACAACTTAAGCTAGATGTCCCAAAGAACATGGATGTTGTAGGAATCCTGATTTAGTTGAAGTTAGGCCTGAAATAATATCTTCCAATGTGAGAGAATTAACTTTTGCCAAGCAATTTGTTCACGGAGAAGTGGCAATGGATGGTATTCGTCTAATGCTATTAATTTGATCTTAAATGTTTGTCAACTGCACTTTATTCTTATATGAACTTGACATTTCTGAGGAGGTGGGATATATGTGTTATATTTTGTAACATTGAAATGGACATTGTATTTTTGTGACATGCTTTGTAATTTTATGGTCCACAATCAAAACATCCACCAAATGTCACATCTTAGCCCCACATGTCACACACACGTCACACTTAGCGAGAACTCAGTTACCAATAACTAGAGTTGTGCACAGTGCTTAATTTGTCAAAATAAAAGCACCAAGGACCTTTACCCATTACCCCTGCCAGTGCTGCTAATGACAGTACCAATACAACTACTAACCACCACACCTCTACAAATTCAAACTACTCCAGCCACCCACTGGTATAAGAATGGTGTTGTGGCAAGTAATATTCATTATTAGTGTAAATTGAATGATTAAACAACTGTTGTTGTGCTTATCCCAAAATTAGACAACAGCTCTAATATGTTGTACACATTCATTAGAGCCTGTGCTGAAAATTAAGTGGCTGTGCCGAGAACTGAAAGCAACCTGGCTGAAATGAAGCACTGGTTGTGCAACAACTCGGTGCCAATTAAAAATAAAAATGAATGTCTCAGTATCAATCATATTTGTTTTTCACATTCTAGGTTGGTTTACTTGGAAGAACTGGCTCAGGGAAAAGTACACTACTGTCTGCCTTTCTGAGGCTGCTGTTGACACAAGGAGACATTGAAATTGATGGAGTATCATGGGATCAGATCTCTCTACCTCAATGGAGAAAAGCATTTGGAGTTATACCACAGGTAAGCATTGTGGAACACCCAAAAATGTGACCAGCTCCAAATAGACTTTTTAGATTTAATAGTAGAAATGATATAACTAAAGTAGCTATTTTACAAAGAAAAAACAAGCAAGGGTATTCACCTGTCAGCATGACATCCAAGGTCAGTTTGTAAAATGGAAAAATCTAAATTCGGAGGACATGCCTTGAGACATCATGAAACACATCTTTGTAAATTCCTGCCACTAGAGTTGAGAATTATGCTCAAGTTCAGACATTGTAATTGAATCTCAACACTTACTGTTGGACATAATATTTCAATGCTGATCTAGAAGACCCTCTCAGTCCTCTACATCTGAGCCACATCGACCACCAGTCCTCCAGGCTTCTACCTTTAACCCTCATTTCTTTCCCCCCTTGTATTTCTAACATTTTCTCTCTGGCTGGCTCACCATTGTGTATGATGTCACCATATATTTCAAAGGGTCTCACAATGGCAGCAGTGCATACCAATAAACACATAAATACATTAATAAAATATACCTTTGTTTTTGAAGCACTGACAATAAAAAAAAATGTTTATGGGATATAATTTGCAACTTATTTAACATAATTAAATAGTGGTCAATTGTTAGTGTAGTAAAGAGAAAAGTTCAAACCAATCAAAATGTTAAATATGTTTTAATAAAGGAAAGTTATTTTATGCAGTGTGTGGCTATTGGCAGGGCTGCCACAAGGGGGATTAGAGAAGGCATGATGCCCCAGTCCCTGAACTTTCCAGCACATTGCTCATGTTGAGCAATATTTATTTATAGATTTTTAATTGCAAGCTAACTTGCTATAGTTAGAAATTGGGTTTCTAGTTAGCAGAGGTATGCACCTTGTCCAAGTAGGAACCACAGCCCTAGTCAGGGTAAGTCACAACCTAAAATATCCTGTGCTTACCCTCCGGTAGTTTGACACAGAGCAGGCAGGTAATGTGTAAAGTATTTGTGCAATAACTCATACTGTAACACAGTGAAAACACCACAAAAAGTACTCCATACCAGTTTAGGAAAATGGATAATATTTATCTGAATACAATAGGTCCAAACGATAAAAATCCAATATGCACAAGTCAAGATATCACTTTTTAAAGGTTTAAATGAGCCTCAATTTTTAAGAATCAGTGGTTGTATTCTTTTAACACACAGTACCTGGGATGCATCAAAAATAAGAAACCACAGGTTACGCAGAGGAGGAGATGCGTTGAAAAATAAGGCACTGCGTCAGATTTTCTGGTGCAGCACAGACAATGGGGGTGATTCTGACCCCGGCGGTCAAGGACTGCCGGGGCCAGGGTCGGCGGGAGCACCGCCAACAGGCTGGCGGTGCCCCGCAGGGCATTCTGACCGCAGCGGTTTGGCCGCGGTCAGAACAGGAAAACCAGCGGTCTCCCGCCGGTTTTCCGCTGCCCTCATGAATCCTCCATGGCGGCGCAGCTTGCTGCGCCGCCATGGGGATTCAGACACCCCATACCGCCATCCTGTTCCTGGCGGTTCGCCCGCCAGGAACAGGATGGCGGTATGGGGTGTCGTGGGGCCCCTGGGGGCCCCTGCAGTGCCCATGCCAATGGCATGGGCACTGCAGGGGCCCCCGTAAGAGGGCCCCACAAAGAATTTCAGTGTCTGCTTAGCAGACACTGAAATTCGCGACGGGTGCAACTGCACCCGTCGCACCTTCCCACTCCGCCGGCTCCATTCGGAGCCGGCTTCCTCGTGGGAAGGGGGTTTCCCGCTGGCTGGCGGGCGGCCTTCTGGCGGTCGCCCGCCAGCCCAGCGGGAAACACAGAATAACCACAGCGGTCTTCTGACCGCGGTGCGGTATTCTGGAGGGGGGGAACTCTGGCGGGCGGCGTCTGCCGCCCGCCAGAGTTAGAATGACCCCCAATGTGTTGTTTCTTTTCACACTGCAAGGTGATGCGTCAATTTTCAGGAGCGCAGCCTTGGTTCCTCACATGCGATGTGGGGATATTTTGGTGCCCAGGGACGATGCGTTGAAAATCCTTGATGGTCTGATGCAGAGGAGCCCATGCTGCATCAATCCGGTAGGCAATGCAGTGATTTTTCAGCCCTGAGGCAGGCATTGCATTGATTTCTGCAGTGATTTTCTTCTCTTTGGTGAAGTCTTTGTGGCCCTGAGACTTCAGAACAAGAGGCAAGCACAATCCAAGACATAGGAGAGCACTTTTGGGGAAGACAGTCATTTCAGCAGTCAGAGGCCAGCAGGCAGCAGGGCAACAAGCGGGCCAGCAGTTCTTAAACAAAGCCGTCCAGATGAGTCTTTTGGGAAGCCAGGCAGTCCCTCTGAAAGAGTCTCATTGTAGATCCAAAAGTGTCTGATTTTGGAGGGTCACCGACCTAGTACATGTACCCAAAAATGCCTTTTAAGTCAGGGAAAATTCAAAGAGTGGTTTTGAAGTGCACAAGGCCCCCTTTCAACCCAGCCCTGTCTGCCAGGAGTCCTATTGAGTGTTATCAGTCCCTTGTGCGGGGTCAGGCCTCTGGCCTTTGAAGTGTGAGCGCCCCTCCACCCTTCCTGCCCAGGGAAACCCATTCAGTATGCAGATGAATGCAGATGCAGTTGAGTGTCTTGTGTTTATGGCTGTCTGGGAGGAATGCACAAGGCGAGATGTCAACCAGCCCAGACTAGACATGGATTGGAGACAGGCTGTAAGGCACAGATGGCAGTACATGTAGAAAAATGCCTACTTTCTAAAAGTAGCATTTCTGAAATAGTAATGAAAAATCCAACTTTACCAGTAAGCAGTATTTTCTATTACCATTCTGGCCATACTATACATGACAGATCTACTCATTTCAGAATCTACCACTTAAAAGTATATAAGGGCAGTTCTAATGCTGGCCTATGAGAGGAGCAGGCCTCACATTAGTGAAAAACGAAAGTGTGAGTTTTTCACTACCAGGACATGTAAAACATATAAGGACATGTCCTGCCTTTTATTTACATAGCACCCTGTCCTATGGGTTACCTAGGGACCACCTTAGGGGTGACTTATACATAGAAAAAATCTTGGCAAATAGTTTTAAATGCCAAGTCGAAATGGCAGTGAAACTGCACACAGGCCTAGCAATGGCAGACATGGTTAAGGGGCTACTTATGTGGGTAGCACAATCAGTGCTGCAGGCCCATTAGTAGCATTTAATATACAGGCCAAGGCCACATATAGTGCACTTTACTAGGGATGTGCAAGTAAATGAAATATGCCAATGTTACCATGTTTTAGGGAGAGACACATGCACTTTAGTGCTTGTTAGCAGCGGTAAAGTGCCCAAAGTCCTAAAACCAACAATAATGAGGTCAGAAAAAGAGGTGGAGGAAAGCAAAAAATTTAGGGTGACCCCTCAGAGAAGGCCATTTTCCAACGGCGGTCTTCAATAATAATGAAGCAGTTCATGTTGCCAGACTTCTATATTGAGCACAACACCCTATTTTCTCTCTCCCTGCACTACATTATTTTGCAATACTTATAAACAGTTGTTTATAGCTGCCAGAAGGTCCTGCATTAAGTTTTAGCTCCAGCCCATGTATAAACGTCTTAAAAGCCTGGCCATCATTAGCAAGTGAAGGAATTGTCAAACAAAATAGTAACATGTAAGCACTGGCAAAATAACTTTTGTAATCTTTTTATTTTTCAATAATTTAGCAAAGAACCCTAGAATGATTTAATGGGAAAACCACTAAATGGAGTTTCTTCACTGAGGCATGAGAAAATAGAATATAAGGGACTGGTGTGCCTTAAGATCAAAAAGTAAACATAAAAGGATGAAAGAATGCACTGTGACCACATCTGCATTATCATATTAAGTTTCTAAAATCTTACCTTCGTATAGCTCTTGTGGCCGTATCCGTGTTAATTTTTATTTTTAATGGGCATTTTTTTCAATCTTGTTTTTATTGAGATTATTGTAGTGAACAGACAAATACAGAAGCATAAGCAATATTTGTAAAGATTACGCCCCAAAGTTATTTGGTGCCAGTTATTCACATGCAGTTTAGCCATATGTAGAAGTGTATTATCAGCTATAACTATTGGTCATAAAATATAAAATATGATCAACGTATACAAAGAAAACAACAAACTTGATGTCATAGAACCTTCTAAAGAGGTCCAGGGAGTTGGGGAGGAGGTTTCGGCAAGTGTGCCTAAAGGGAGTGTAATATCATAGCTAGAGGGCAGGAACATTGGGCCCTGTAGGGAATAATCAGCCGGTGGGGGCTGGGCGTAACATTGTCGTCCCTTGAGTTTTAAAATTGGAGCAGGTGTCACGCCCTTGTTCGTGTTGGGCATGTCAGTGGTAGACCACGAGAGAGATAGGAAACCAAGGGACCCCATGTAAATTCAAAGTTTTTAAAGTTATCTGAAAATATATCTGCCATTCTTGGCATTGGGAGGCTCCCCCCACAACCAAGCATGCCATGGTGACATTACTAGGGGTTCAGTTTTTTTCCATGCCACTAGTATGGCCATTTTTGCTGCTCCCAGGCAGAGCAATAAGATGGCTCTGTCGGATTTCATCTGACATTTGAGTATGGAGGGCGAAATCTATTGTGTGGGGGATGGGATATCCCAATATCGCTTTAATTTGTGCCAGGATCTCATTCCAGAAGGGACAAATGGTGGGGCAGTCCCACCAAATGTGACAAAAATCACCCAGAAGGCCAAAACCGCTCCAGCAGATGTGAGGGGTGTTTGGAAAAAGTTTGTATAATTTAGTAGGGGATAGGTACCAATAAGAGAGAATCTTATAATGGGCTTCCCGTAATCCCAAGGAGTGGGTAAATTCTGAGATATCCCTCCATAGTCCACGCCACTTCTCATCAGGTATCGCAACCCCCAAGAGGTCCTCCCAGAAAGCTATATGTCGAGGTAGTGAGTAGTGAGTTAGTGAGTAATAGAGAGTAGAGAAATGAAATAGTGCCTCTAGTCGTGCCCGCTCGGCAAACAAATTGCTTGATTGGCCATAAGTCTTTTGTGGCCACTAGGCGGACCTCAGATTGAATAACCCAGTGTCGTAGTTGGATGTAGTGGAATTATTCTGTGGAAATCTCTCTGATAGTGTCCAAAAGTCAGCAAGTCCCAATTATGAAAGAGATCAGCTAACATAAGGCACCCTCCCTCTCTCCAGGCATTGAAGGGTCCTGGTGTTGCGCACGGTGGAATCTTGGGTTGTAATGAATTGGTGTGTAGGGTAAGGGGAATGTGGTCCATTGTGCCAACCTGGTAACCTTATCCCATGTCTTAAGTGTTGTCCTGGTTGGGGTGCTAAGGTATGCATTCTGGGGGTTGATCTGATCTAGGCTTCCAAAGGAGATCCCAAATCACCCTCCCCACCACTGCTCTATCCATATGGAGCCAGTGCTTGCCCGACTCATGGATAGACCATTCCGAGATGATCCTCAATTGACGTACGTTGTAGTAGAGGGCCAGCCCTCCGTAATCCTTCAGAAGTCAAAATACTTTAAAGGGTAATCAAGCTCTACTGTTTTGCCAAATGAAATGTATAAGTAGCATACGTAGGGTTGAGAAAAGCTATGGAAAAGATTCTGACCGCGGCGGTTCCCGCCAAAAGACCGCGGCGGTCATTCCGGCTTTCCCGCTGGGCCGGCGGGCGACCGCCAGAAGACCGCCGGCCGGCCCAGCGGGACAGCCCCGTCAACAATGAAGCCGGCTCGGAATGGAGCCGGCGGAGTTGAAGGGGTGCGACGGGTGCAGTGGCACCCGTCGCGATTTTCACTGTCTTCTAAGCAGACAGTGAAAATCTTTGTGGGGCCCCCAGGGGCCCCACAGCACCCGTTCCCGCCATCCTGGTTCCGGCGGTGGACACCGCCACAAACAGGCTGGCGGTAAGGGGGTCGGAATCCCCATGGCGGTGCTGCAAGCAGCGCCGCCATGGCGGGTTCCCTGGGCCAGCGGGAAACCGGCGGGAAACCGCCGGCTCCCCTTTTCCGACCGCAGCTTTACCGCCGCGGTCAGAATCGCCCAGGAAGCACCGCCAGCCTGTTGGCGGTGCTTCCGCCGCACTCCGCCATGGCGGTCATGGACCGCCAAGGTCAGAATGACCCCCATAGTTCCTTGGGGAGGACTTTCATCTTTATAGCAAGTATATGCCCCAACCAGGAACTATATAATGGAGCCTTCCTCTTCAAGTCAATCTTTAATTGTATGAGGATGAGGGGAAAGTTAGCCTTTTAGAGATCGGCAATACAGGGTATTAGTTCAATGCCTAAATAGGTAATCTAACTTTTAGCCCATTTAAAAGGTGTCCTTGTCAACAGCTACTCCATGTCAGCAGTGGGTACTGTCAGGTTGAGCATATATGATTTTGTTAGGTTAATTTTAAATCCTGCCACCTGTTCAAAAAGGGCTCTCAATTTCCCCATGAGGACAACTAGTGAGGTGTTCAGGTTTGTGTCAGCAATACATTGTTGACAAAAAGGGTGAATTTGTGTGCTAAAGCGCTGAAGACAACTCACCGAATGTCTCATGTGTTTCGTATCTACACTGCTAAGGGATCAGTGCTGAGCACAAAGAACAACTGGGACAAGGGGCACCCTTGCTGAGTCCCTTGTCCCAGGCGAAAGGGCCCAGAACTTGCCCAATTCACCAAGACACAGGATGTAGGTGATGCATGGTTAGTTCTTATCATTGTCATGAATTGGTCGGAAAAACCATAGTGGTTAAGACTGAGAAATAGAAAGGGCCAGTCCACTCAGTTGAAAGCCTTCTTGGCATCGAGACATAATAGGGTGGCTTGGATCTTCTTTTTTTGCACTTTCTCCATTAGATGGATTAACCTTCTCAAGTTGTCTTGTGTTTGGTGACCTTTAATGGAACCTGATTGATCCGGGTGGATAAGATCTGGCATCAGGTCCTCCAGTCTAGCTGCCAGGACGTTGGGAGTACAGTTAGGTATTCAACTTAAGAAGTGCTATGGGTCAGTAGGAGCCTCATAATTATGGTTCTTTCCCTGATTTCTGAATCCTGAGCAAAGCTTCACTCATTGAGGGTGTGGTCAATCCCACTGACCCACTGGTTAAAGAAGGCAGATGGGGAATTAGGTAGGAGCTTTAAGTTTTGAGGAATTGAGACAAAAGGCCATCCGGCCCCCAGCGCCATATGTAGCTTGAGATTAGTTATTGCAGATCTCACCTCTTCTTCTGTAATGGGTTCACCCAGGGTTTCATTTTGTGCAGCGGTCACTTGGGGAGAGTTACCTCATCCAGGTAGTCTCTTTGGGTTTGGACTGTTGTATGGTCTGCAGATATAAAGTCTTCTAAAAGTCCACAAATATCTGCACTTTCTCAACATCTAAGTTAACAAGTTCAGTTGAGGTACGTCTGATGTCCTCAATAGATTCCTTTTCCAGTTTGACCCTTAGCTGCCTCACCAAATGCAATCCTATTTTATTTCCCAGCTCGTAGGAAGTGTGACCAAAACATAGCAGAGTTAGCTCCGCCTTGTTAGTATAGATAGCATTAAGCTTACTCCGTATGGTTGTGACCTGACATTGGAGTGTCAGGGTTGGACGTTCCTTGTGTGCCTGTTCTGAAAGTCATAGCTCAGTTTCTAGGGTTAGCTGTTATCTTGTCCTTTGTTAAGTGCAAACATCAATTAAATATATTTGCCCTGGAGCACTGCCTTAAATGAATCCCATAATACAGCTGATGTTGTGTCAGTGGGAGTATTTAGTTATAAATAATCCCTGATAGCTTTCTGTAGGTCACCTCGGGATTTCCGGTCTTGGATTAGGCAATTAAGTAAGAACCAGTGACAATATCTGGAGAGAGCTTGTCCCCAGTTTAATGTTATCGACACTGGGACACAGTCTGAGAGAGATATTGGATATGGTCACCTACTGTAGATCGTGGATTTTCGATTGGCTAATAAAAGGCATAATCCAGCCTGGAATAGGTGTGATGTGAATGAGAAAAGAAAGTGTAATCACAGGAGTTTGAGTGTAATGTCCTCCATGCATCTATCAGTCCCAGTGTATGAAAACTCTGTTTCGCTGTCCTGGAGAAGCTCCCTGAGGGTGACCTATGAGGATGGGTACTGTCCACAGCTGCGTGCCAGGTGAGATTAAAGTCCCATTAAAACTATCTCTCCTCAGCAAATCCTCCAAGCAGATGTAGGGTGGAGTGGAGGAATTGATCCTGACTGCTATTAGGGGCATAGATCGAGGCAACTGTTACGAGGTGGCCATTTAGCATGCCTTTGACCATTATTACCCTCCCATCCTTGTCAGCCTTATGTCCTGTGGGCTCAAAGTTTAGAGAGGTGTTAAACATAAGTGCTACCCCATTATTTTCCTGGGAGGTAGAAGTCTATGGTCTACATTGCTTTTGAGATTGGTCTCTTGATGGGCCACTACGTCATAACAGGGGTCCAATAAATGCTTCTAGAGTTTGTGGCATTTGGCAGGTGAGTTTAAACCCATGACATTCCAGGTGAGTGACACTAATACCAAGGTAGGAGTATAGGTGTAAAATGTTCTTATTGTGTCTCCTTCCAGTAGATTTAAGACTTTGCTCCCTAACAGGCAATTCAGTTATTGGAGTCCCTCCCCCAAGCCACTACCCACGATGTCCACCTCCTATGACAGACAGATGTATTGCATGTGGAAGTTCGCCCCCAAGCCCCCCTGAATCCACAACAAAGGTCCCAGTGTCCAACAAAAATGTAAGGGCATCTACGTTACAGTGGGCAAATGGTCATTACTATGATACATCATATAGATGTGTAATGAAATAGGTATGACATTTAGCATTGGAGTATCGTGTGTATCGTGACTGATCAACAGTGGAAGCCTCAAAATAAGCAATATCAGGTGCATTAGCCATCTTTTCTCACTTGTGATGTTCTTCTGTGGCCTCCGCCGTCTCATCTGGGAAGGCATCCAGTGTCTGTGTAGCAAGTTCCCTTTGTCTCACCATTCACGGGCCATCTCTCCAAAGTCAGTGATGCTCGTCTGTTTCCTGTGGGGTATTGTCTAGTTCAGCTGTTCCCAACCTGTGGTCCTTGCCCCCCCAGGGGTTCGTGACACATTCCTAGGGGTCGGGCAGCCCTGGGGCAGAAAGGCACTTCTTCAGCTGGGGCATCTTTACAGAAAAAGTGTGTGTTGTTATATTTATTACTTCCTTAGTGCAGCAGTTTTAAAAGCACTGCAGAGTTCTTTATACATTTAGCAGCGTTCAGGCATAAAATAAAAGTATCAAGATAACTCTGGTAATTAATGTACCTTGTGGAAAGAGATGGCAGTTTTGTCTAGTGGAAGTTTTGACTCATCTAAGGTAGTGCAGTTGGTTAATATGCCTGCTGCAAAAAACGTGTGTCTTGCAAATGACAGTATTCATGTGAATAGCACAGTGGGTTACAGTTACTGTGCTGTTCATAAGGTACAATCGTAATCTAGTACAGTGAGCTATGAACTGTCAAAGAGCTGCATGCAAACTGCATGGCACAAATTAAAAAGTTATGTTCTTCCCCCCAGTCTTTCATTTTCCCTATGCTGCTAAAAAAGGTTTCTTGCGTAGAAATACATTCTTATTATTAAAGTCAACACTAACCACCGTGTTATGTTCTGAACCCTGAGTTTGTGCTTCTCCAGACCAAGCGCTCTTAGAAAATGCCTGTGAGTGTGAATGACATGCATTATACACCTTGTAGTCCCCTGTAAAGTGCTACGACACCCTACAGTGGTAAGAGAGGTGCTATAGAATAAATTAATTACATGGTACAGAGGGGCTATGGAGAGGTGAGAGGCCCTTATGGGTTTACTTCCTTTCCCCACAATATATTTCAATGAAAAAGCTTCATCAGAGCTTATGTACCTAAAGAATAAAAACAGACATTTCATGGGAAATGTAGAATCTGACCTGAAGATTTAGCTTTCCTAAATAAAACCAAACATTGAAAGGTTAGTTGCTGAGATGCAACTCCAGCCTTCCCAATAACATTTTGTGGTTTTTGCATATTCTTTCAATATAAAATAGTTATATCTTTAGTAATTCGAGTATTTGTTTGGTGTATACTCATTTGTGCATTTTTTGTGAATTACTGTTTAATGTTTGAAATTTAAATCATACAAATAGCTTGGGGTCCCTGGCTTGCAGTAGTGATTCAGTGGGGGTCCTCAGGACTCAAAAGGTTGGGAACCACTGCCCTAGGTAGAGTCATCATTTTTTATGCAGACGAGGTTTGTGTTGGAAAAGTCAGGTTGGGGAGGCCGCAGGGTGGGCAGCACCCTCCTGGGGACTCCCCGTGTAACCCTCCCCCGATCGAGTCGCCGGTTCCAGGAGACCCATAAGCACAATGGCTTCCAACAGTTCGATGATATGATATGACATGGTTTGTTCTGGAACTCGAAGGTGAGGCCAAACTGGTATGTCCAATGGTATTTGATGCAATCTCTTCTTAGGGCATCCTTTAATTGTCTGAATTGTAGCCTTTGCGGTAGCATTGCGGGGAGTATAGCCTGATTCAGTGCACCTTGGAAGTAGACTTTTTCCACCACCTGCGCTATTCGAACAATGGCTTCTTTGGTCTCAAAGGAGTGCAATTTCACCTAGACATCTTGTGAGCGACTCGTGTCGCTTGAATATTGTAGCCAACTTTGTGAACCCTGTTGAATTTTGCTTCCATTGTTGCATCTCCCAGCAGCCCCGATAATAAAGGCTTCCAGATCGGGCCTTCTGCCCCTTTCTCCAGACTGCAAATCTGGATATTATCTATGCGAGACCTATTTTCCAAGTCTCTTTTTTTTTACGATTGAGGCTATGAAGTCCTTGTGCGAGTTCCTTTAGGTGGCTAGTACGTGTTTCCAAATCTGCAGATTTCATTTACAGGTCCATTATCCTAGTCCCTACAGAGTCCACATTGTGTTGTAAAGCTGTCAGTTTAATATTAAGATCTGATCTTAAGATTCCCAGGGATGAGTATATGTCAGATTTCAATTCTTCGCAGAGCTCTTTCGGATTGTCTCTAAGTGATGAAAGCAAGCCGTCCCTTCTGAGGGCCATGCCACACTCTGCAAGGGCATCAGAGTGACTGGATACTCTATTGGATTGATGTTTCTTGGGTGGCATAGAGACAGTGATTCCCTTGCAGGAGCAGCAAAGTGGAGTTTTCCTATGAAGGAAGTCTAGATAGCGTGGCAGCAGTATAGAATTGTTCTGTTGACACTGTGGAAGGCACCCCAGTAACTAGGATCAGGATCTCAGCAGAGGTGTCTGTAAATGCTTACATGAGGGATGATTGATAATGAGTAGGGGGATCCCAAATTACCTAATATGTTAGTGAAGTCATGTGTGGTTGTCCAAGAGCTGTTTAACACTTTCGCATGTCGTCAATCTTTTAAAAAGGATGGCTTCTTCGCCTGTGTTAAGACAGCTTCATTATCCCAGGACTGTCCACAGCACTTAGGGTTCATCCAGTAGGAAGTCTCAACACTGTGAACTGATAATGTAAACTCCCTCCAATCAGTCCCTGGCCGGTCTGTGACATATGGACCTTCCCTGGCCTTGTTATTTTCTATTTTCTTAACATTGACACTGTTTGAGAAATCTGCATAATACTTTAAAAAAAAACACACACACACACATCCACTTTGGGTTTTTCATGCAGGTTATGTGTAGAATCCCACAAGTGAAGAGACAAAATGTTTCCCATTTTAATTCACATAGGGTAAAAAAAAAAAAAAAAAAAAAATGGGATTACTTGAAGTTTGCCATGCAAATAGAAGGTTACTCAAGGAAGAGCCTTTACTTGGTGTGGTGTAAATCTGTTCAGTAGTTTTAAAAAACTGAGTGTTCCAAAAATGCTCCACTATGGACATGAATTGGTATCTTTTTGGAGATTTCTGGACCATTAATCTGCAGATCCTCCATAGATTGGCAGATCAATGGGGCGTTCATAAATCCATTAAAAAAATTAAAGGCACAACAATGGAAGAGGAAGGTTCTTCTCCTGTCATGCATTGAGGATTCACAAATCATATCCTACGCAGAAAACACACAGCTAATACTCTCCGTCTTAGACAAAACAGCTAACACCAGGACCAATCTTTGAACCCTGCATGACTGACATTACTGACTGAATGAAAAACAACTGCTTCAAACTTAACATAGACAAGATAGAAGTTGTGATCTTTGCAGAAAAACATTAAAAGTGAAACTCCACCTGGTAGGCAGAAAAACTTGCTCTCACCACCATCCCCATTCCACCCCCACACCAAGAACCTCACATTGTCACCATGACTGACTGAGTCAATGCTGCCACTGCCTTCTGCTTCCACACCCTGAATATGCTGAAGAAGATCCTCAAATAGTTCCCCAGCATCACACACAGTAGTGTCACTCAAACGTCATCAAGAGCAAACTGGACTACTGAAACGACCTCTAAACTAGAATCTGCACACAACTGACTAAATACCTATGAACCATAGAGAATGTGGGAACCAGGTTCACCCCCAACTGAACACGACACATGCATATCACCAGATATCTCAGGGAGCTCAATGGATGCCTATAGACAAACAAGTATATTTCCAATGTTCTCACACACACCTCCAGGGGCTTACCCAACATAGCCCAAGCATATCCACACAACCACATGACTTTCCTCAGATCCACCAGACACCTCCACTCAGCTGGACCCCTGTTCACACACTGTAAGCATATGCAGAACCAGAGCCAGTTGTCAGGAGTTCTCCTACTTCGCTCCTAATGCCTGTTCCAACCTGCCACTGCACATCAGAGCTGCCTCTTCTTCAATTCTCATAATTTGCAAGAACCTGAAGACGTTGCTCCTTGAATAGGCTCCACCAACTTAGCCCTAACCTGATTATGCTGCTCCTGGTTAAGTGCACGATACCTCCCCTCCCCCCACAATTGAGTGCTCTACAAATACACATAACAAATCTGGCTGTGGATTCACTGCAAACTGATTGGCAAGCTGTCACAGAAATATTTCTGTTGCAGCCGCCACTACTTAACATGGTGCACCAAGCAATGACAAAGAAAAAGGGCCTAAGGCTTTAAAAAATCGTGGTCCAGATTACACAGATTTAGCTGGAGGCAGTTTTTTTGGGTTTCATTTTGAGGGATTCTTGCATCATGGTTCCCTGACGCGGTCCTGCAAGCTGACTCCATGTTCTGCCATTCCCACGCGTTCTATTGCTGGCAAGTGAAGTGAAGGATTGCAAACTCAGCTACAGTGATCTATCTTCTCGTGATTCCTGCTGACGTTTGCTGTTGCTGCTATTTGCTACAAAGATAAGATTGTTCTGGCCCAGGATTAATTTAACATTCATACAATACAATTAGAAAGATGAGACACAAACCAACCATCCTGAAATTAGCCTGCCTTATTGTACTTATTTAGGCCATTATTATTTATCAATCAGTTCTTGACATGCAGTGGACATTTTGTGGATAGCCACATATTGCCAGAATTTAGAGAAGTCACAGACTTTTTGAACTATATTTGCTACACGTATTTGAATACTTAATTTACACCTTAGTGGGCCGGGCATACGCCAGTGAAAAGTGGGATGATCCAAAGTAATCCATTCAACATTCATGAAGGGTGTCATGTGGGGAGACATGTTTTTATTGGAGAATAAAAGCACGAACCACATATAAATGCATACATTTTTAAATTTTCATACTCCATATATGATTAAGATCTGCATGGTTCAGATTAGTACTGTTCGGGCTAGGGAAATACGAATAGATGCATGAATGCATTTTGAGCTGAAACTGTGAAAAAACAGAAGTTGTGACTTACGAGTAGGTAAAACTATGAATTAAGTAAGTTATAAAATTTCTCCATGTATTAATGAACTGTGCCATTAAACTGCACAATGTGAACTATTTGTTATGCTTGAAAGTGCTCTAATCATGGTTATTTCGGTGTAAAGTGAGATTTTTACAACAAATATTGATATAAGAAAATGGTTTATTTTATCCTAATAGAAAGTCTTTATATTTTCTGGGAGTTTCCGAAAGAACCTAGATCCTTATGGAAATTGGAGTGAAGAAGAAATATGGAAAGTTGCAGAGGAGGTAATGTTTCACACCAACATTGTTAAAAGCATTGCCTATACGGTGCAAACTCGCACAATTATAGCTGCTTTTAATGGAATGTATCTTTTCAACAAAATATGTACAATTAAATATTTTCTAAATATAGATTTTTTCAAACTGTAATTTTATTTTCTGAAAATGTGGTCATCTTTAAATACTCTTTTCATATTTAAATCAACATGTTAAAATGTAGAGTAATGTATCAAGATGGTACACATGGTCCATTATTATAGGTAGAAAAACCTGAACAAAAATCTACCCACTGAAAATGATATGGAGTCATTTCTCTTGAACAGGGTCACTGAAGATATGTCTTTTTAGGTTTAGTTCATCTTAACATATGAAACACTGGTTTTACATGCCTTCTGAGGTTTTCTTCCTTTAACAGCACATATATTAACATACATTGTACACCAGATAGCGGACACAAGGGGTCAAAGTGTCAAATGGATCAGTATGTTTCTGTGTAGTGGTGGCTGTAATATTACTCTCAGCTGCTACTGTTAAGAATCTCAGCTGCTAATCAGTTCCTGGTGGGTTTGTATGTGCTGCCTTTGGGAATGAATTGCCCTTACTTACTTAGGAAAAAGACTCTTCAACATTTAGACCATCTTATTGCTGTAAATAGATGTGGGTGGTGGTAGTATTGTCAATCACATGTTGCTCCTAGATAATCTGCACTGTTTAAGAGAAGGATGCAAGGGTTCTCCATCTACCTTGGTGCGGAATAAAGAAATGCTTCTAGCCATGGAGAAGCACCACATGCTCAGTTCTGGTTGGGTTAACATTGCCATGTGGGATTAGGGGAACTTTGTATGTTACCTCGTTGAAGGGCCTAGCAGCGTACGGTGAGAATCATCTTAATGTGTGCAACTTACTTTGCCACATTAGTTTGTCCTACATATTTATTAATTAACTCGGTTGTGCATCATCTGCAAACATGGCAATGTTCATCCATACTAAATTCTCTCATGAAAATATTAAAATATTTTATAGCTAACTGCGCTACCTGTTTTGTGATATATGCTTTGCAGCACTTACGTTGCATATTTATTCACCATCATACGTAGCCTACCATTATAATCTCAAATTAACAGCTTTAAAAAACAGTCGTTAAATGGCATTGTGTTAAGTGCATTTTCATAATCCAAGTATGTAGATACACAATTGCATTTTTAAATATTTTCATCTACAACAAAACATATGAATAATTGTATCTGAAACAACAAGAAAGCTGAGGTACACCTGTGAACTCTGACAATGTAGTAATCAGCATCGACATTTTGAGCTGTTCTATTACCCACTCCTTTTTTACTTGTGTTGTATGTAAGTTTGTAGGAATAATCCTTAAATGTCAGAAAGCACTAACGTGAATTTTGGATCCAGTGAGAGTGCTGAATTGGTCCATACTTTTCCAAATCCAAGGCCAGTCATGTACAATAGGAATATGATGGTTAGCAGTAGACCCCAGGTAAAGAGAATGGGATAAAAGAAAAGCAGAACAACTGGATGTCACCACTCCGACTCATTACTCTGCTGGCTGCTGATGTCTACCGGGGTCATAGTGACTTATAAAATAAAAGCAGGATTTCTACCTATAATACCTTGTTTCTGTGTAAGCCCATCAAATACTTGTTACATCATTTGATATTCCACCAGAATATCATCAGTCTCTCTGGGAGAACATTCCTGAAACTGAAACATAAACAACATCTTTGCAAATGGCATTGCTTGGGTTTTTTATGAACCTCATTCTCTTCTATGGTAAAGACAACTTCCTCAAGTCTTGGAGAGTATACACCCTTCACTGATAAAATACATTGAATATAGTTTCTTAAACTTAAATGCAAACAAACATTCATCAAGATTATAAACAGTTTGCACCACTCTCAATGAATCACTTTCCTAAATATCTATAACTACATTAACCACCAACATATACAACATACAATTTGAACAGTCCTTAAAGATGATGACGATCCTTTCTCCTTCCTTACACAATGTAAGCATTGAAATGTGTATCGGAAGTATATGTTCATTCTTTTTAACAATGATTTCTGAAGCACCTTTAACACTCCTCAAGTCTGGTTCCAAACAACAACTTAATCCCTTACACTACAACTCAGTATTCAGCTTCAACTTTCAATCATGTTTCAAAGGGGAACAACAAGTTCCAAGGTTTTTGCAAGGTCTGGTAAAAAGGTCCTAGTTGTAGCAACAAAGTAATCTGATGGTCTTGCAAGGAGACTCTGAACAACTTTTATACTTAATTATCCTTAGCTTCAATATGGCCACCCTCATTACCAAACCTTTCGAGAGTGGCATAGTCACATGGGAAATGTAATTCCTGATCTCTACATTGATGTCTATGTCTAATGCATCCTTCACAAATGCAAAGCCTTTTGCCAAGCTGCACCAACATGCATCTCCAGTCCTATCCTATCTTCCCCAGAATAAGCACAACACCTGTGATTTCAAACTATGTACACTTGCGACTCTGCCACAGATCATGACTTTAACACTGTGATGTTTTAGTACAGAACAAAAAAAATCCAAGTTTCTACTTTATGAGACACACCTTGAAGCGACATTTGATTTTAGATATAACAGATGGCAATCATTAAAATCAATAAGAAAATAGAATAAACTAAAGCAGGACATTTAATCCATGCAATTAGAGAAGTGTTTTCCACTTGTAACACATATTTATTATATTGTGTCATGCACACAGCATTAACACATGTTAGTTAAACAGGAAAATAAATGTACAGATCAACACTTCCACTCATTAGAAAAAAACTATTCTTAAAGCTGTGTGGTAATAAATGTGTGATTTGGAATTCATTCATTTGAATGTTAGCAGGTTCACTTCTCAGTCCAGTTTTTGTTGATGTCTACATTGTGTAATTATGTCACTTTTTCTGTAACCTTTCATAGTACTCACCCCAGTCCTCTTTTTTGATACTTGCCAAACAAGTCCTTTGGGTTACATGCACAGATGCCTATTAAAAATGTCCCATGGGTCACCTAATGTAGAGCAAAATTAAAATATTGATTTTGGTATTTAAAGACACTATGCTCCTTTTTTATACATACACAGTTGCACATGCTACAAAAGCGAAACGTGGATAGTAATTTAGATTCACACCAAATGTTTCAGTGGAAAGCATGTGGGATGCTACTTTTAGAAATAAGAAAAAGCATACGTTGCATGTTGTGTATGTTAACATTAAAAAAAAGGTTGACTGATTTAAACCATGTGGCTGTAATTCGGCAAAGGTAAATGTATGATTGTATCCATGATTAGTTTGATTTTACCACTTAGATGAAACAAGCATTGGTAAATGCATTAGGTTTCGCCAATGTGATTAATATTTAGATTTTTGTTGTCAGTTGTAGTTTGGTGAATAGTTGTGCAATGTAAGTTAGGAAGGCCTGGTAAGTTCTCTCAAGCTTGGACGAAACACTACCGCGGCTCTGAGCATGTCTGGTAACGTCTCTCAAGCTTAGAGGAAGCACTAACGCGGCTCTGAGTGGCTCTGAGCATGTCTGGTAAGGTCTCTCAAGCTTAGAGGAAGCACTAACGCGGCTCTGAGCGCCATCTTACTAAGTCACTCCTTGGTGGTATTTTTATAAATCAATATCTGTTATTTATTGCTTCGTATGTGATAGTGTAGTAGAATCGGCTACTGCGATCAGCTGCAGAACACCCATGACGATGTTTCCAAAGCACACAGAAGCGAGACAAAGCCCCTTTACCCAATGCTTATACTTTGCTGCCCTCTAAGCCTAATAGCTCCAGACAGGAAGCAATGTGAGACGTCATTCAGTGTAAAGAAAATGGAAGTGGAAAACTGACAACAGAAGTCAGATCTACTCAGTTCAGCAAAGAGCACACAGCAGCCATATTGTATTGTGATTTTGTTGTCTGGTGAAAAAGAAAAAGATATACGGGTCATTACAACCCTGGCGGGCGGTGTTAAAGCAGCGGAAATACCGCAAACAGGCTGGCGGACAAAAAAAGGGAATTATGACCCTGGTGGAAACCGCCAACAAAGACGGCCACTTTAACACTTCGCCCGCCACGGCGGTACAGACAAGCAACGCGGCGGTCACCGCCAACAGACAGGCGGAAGACAATGTACCGCCCACAGTATTACAACCCGCCAATCCGCCACCTTTTCCGGGGCGGATTCACCGTGGATAAAAACACGGCGGAAACAGCTTTTGCTATGGGAAAACGCTCACCTGAATATATCCCACGAGGAACGAGGAATCCATGGAGCCGGAACTCCAAATACTCCCTGCCCTTGTGTTTCTGCTCCTCTACGACCAACAGCTACGTAGGCGCCGCAGACAACGGTGAGTACTGCACCTATGACATGGGGGCGGGGGGAGGCAAAAGTTAGGGGGACATACACCAAACACCCCCACCCCCACCCCCACCCTCGCATATTACAACATACACACCAATGCATTCACAAGAAATCACAGTAACAACCCACAATCCCCCCGGAAGAATGAATACACAAAGCGAAAATCGGTCAAACAATGTAATGTGCCAATATACATGTCATACAAAAATATACAGATATATATTTGAAAATCACTCATAATTCTATACAATACGAGAAGTAGTGCAGATATGTACATAACAATGTCCGTGCACCAACAGTCCAAAAATGCATGGGCGAGGCCCACAAACGATACCTGACCACAATCGGAGAAAACACTGCCGGGGCATCAGATAGAAATACTACAGGCACCTCAGGGGGAAGGGAAGGGGGGGCACCTCAGCCGGATGACTGCAAAGCCAGATCCACAACGGGGCTCCATGCCTATTTATGCCATCCTGGGGAGTGCAAAGCCACAGTCTCTCAAGTCTATACAGTGGGTGGTTTGCCCACTGTTCCATCCTGGGCAGTGCAAAGCCACAGTCTCTCAAGTCTATACAGTGGGTGGTTTGTCCACTGTGCCATCCTGGGGAGTGCAAAGCCACAGTCTCTCAAGTCTATACAGTGGGTGGTTTGCCCACTGTGCCATCCTGGGGAGTGCAAAGCCACAGTCTCTCAAGTCTATACAGTGGGTGGTTTGCCCACTGTGCCATCCTGGGCAGTGCAAAGCCACAGTCTCTCAAGTTGATGCAGGTCTCTACTGGTACTGGGGGGGACTGGTGCCCAGACTGGATGAGTCTCCCCGTGAAAGGTCGTGTCCTGTCACTGTCCCAGCTGCACATGGGATAAGGATGCCTGATGTGGCGGTCCATTCATTCCTACCCAGTGCATTGCCCTGTTCAGCGGTGCTTTGCCATGGCGGTCTTTGCCCTGTTCAGCGGTGCCTTGCCATGGCGGTTCAGGACTGTTCAGCTGTGCTTTGCCATGGCGGTCTTTGCCCTGTTCAGCGGTGCTTTGACATGGCGGGTCAGGACTGTTCAGCGGTGCTTTGCCATGGCGGTTCAGGACTGTTCAGCGGTGCTTTGCCATGGCGGTCTTTGCCCTGTTCAGCGGTGCTTTGACCTGGCGGGTCAGGACTGTTCAGCAGTGCTTTGCCATGGCGGTCTTTGCCCTGTTCAGCGGTGCTTTGACATGGTGGGTCAGGACTGTTCAGCGGTGCTTTGCCATGGCGGTTCAGGACTTTTCAGCGGTGCTTTGCCATGGCGGTCTTTGCCCTGTTCAGCGGTGCTTTGACATGGCGGGTCAGGACTGTTCAGCGGTGCTTTGCCATGGCGGTTCTGATAAGGACATTGGTGTGTGGCATGACGTTTCATCATCGCCCAGCGGGGCTGTGGCAGCTGGGGCCCTCTAGGGCACTGACTCCGGCGGTGGCGGTGGTCTCCTGACCAGTGACGATACTTGGGCCCTCCTGGGCTGTGACTCTGGCGGTGGTCTCTGGACCAGTGATGATACTTGGGCCCTCCTGGGCTGTGACTCCGGCGGTGGTCTCCTGACCAGTGACGATACTTGGGCCCTCCTGGGCTGTGACTCCTGCGGTGGTCTCCTGACCAGTGACGATACTTGGGCCCTCCTGGGCTGTGACTCCAGCGGTGGTCTCTGGACCAGTGACGATACTTGGGCCCTCCTGGGCTGTGACTCTGGCAGTGGTCTCTGGACCACTGACGATACTTGGGCCCTCCTGGGCTGTGACTCCGGCGGTGGTCTCCTGACCAGTGACGATACTTGGGCCCTCTTGGGCTGTGACTCCGGCGGTGGTCTCCTGACCAGTGACGATACTTGGGTCCTCCTGGGCTGTGACTCCGGTGGTGGTCTCTGGACCAGTGACAATACTTGGGCCCTCCTGGGCTGTGACTCCGGCGGTGGTCTCTGGACCAGTGACGATACTTGGGCCCTCCTGGGCTGTGACTCCGGCGGTGGTCTCTGGACCAGTGATGATACTTGGGCCCTCCTGGGCTGTGACTCTGGCGGTGGTCTCTGGACCAGTAACGCCAGTGCTCGCGGTTGTGTATTGACCGCCGGAAATGATGGCGCACTTCTCCGCCGTGACACTCACAACAGGCTGGGCAGACTTCCTCTGGCCCTTCCCCACCTTTGGTGGAGTCACAGCTGAATCTCCAATCCTTTTGGAACCCATGTCAGTTGTTTTCCCACCAGGAGTCTTAACACGGTCCCGTCGTCCACTCTCCAATTTTAGAGCCTTTACAGCGGGTGGGCTGCCAGTGCCTTGGCTCCGGGTCCTACTGCCTGCCCTGGTGGCCGGTGCACTCCAAAAACCTTGAACAGGCACCACTGGTATTGGAGGCTTTTTGGCTGAGGCGCTAAGACAGGACTGATGGATTGGAGGGGTGGGGGCAAAAAGGTCAACTTTACAGAGGGACAGTTTCTGACGAACACTGGGATGGGTAGTCTGGGAGGGGGGTCTGGGAGGGGGTCTGGGAGTGGAGGGGGTCTGGGAGTGGAGGAAGAGAAGGTGGTTGTCGGAGGTGTCACTTTAGCTGTTTGGGTGCAGGTGCAGGTACTGGAGGCTGTCGTGAGGTGGATGGATGTTGGGTGAGTGACTGCCGGCGTTTGTGTACTTTGGGAGGGGGCGTCACAGACACACTGGGAGAGGACACAGGGGACGTGTAAATGGCAGTGGAGGTGGTGAGTGCAGGTGAGCGGCTTGTGGTGCTGGGTGTCCTGGTGCGATTCATGGTGCCTGTAGATGTGGTGCATGCAGGTGTGTGTGTAGACGAGACTGGGAGGGAGGAGGGAGAAGAGGAGGAGGGGGACACAGTGGAGGCAGTGGATGTTGTTGTGTCTGTATGTGGGTGAGGCTTGCGTGAGTGCCTGTGGTGTGTGTGGTGCCTATGTTTGCTTGAGCTACTTGTGTGTGTTGACTTGTGTGCATGCTGGTCTGTAGGTGTGCTTGGGATGGGCTGGGGTACAGGAGATTGGGTCTGGGTGGAGGAAGTTGGAGGGGGGAGGCTAGACACATGGACAATTGTTGCCCTCAGTGCTGAGGCCAAAGATTGCAGGGTTCGCTGAAGGACAGCCTGACCAGAATGAATGCCCTCCAGGAATGCATTACCGTGTTGCAACTCTTGTTCTACACCCTGGATGGCATTCACAATGGTAGACTGCCCAACAGTGAGTGACCAGAGGAGGTCAATGGCCTCCTCACTGAGGGCAGCAGGGGTGACTGGGGCAGGGCCTGAGGTGCCTGGGGCGAAGGTGATGCCCACCCTCCTGGGTGAGCGGGCACGGGGCGAACGCTGAGGGGCTGCTGGGATGGCAGTGCTGGTAGGGGAGGTGGCGGCTGTACCTGTAGAAGTGGGGGGCACAGATGTTGGGATCCCATCGGCGGACGAGTCTGTGTCGCTGCTTGGTAATCCGGTGGCCGACGTGAAGCTCCCCTCGCCCTCCGCCCCACTGGTGCATTCAGAGTCCGTGGTATGGCCCTCCATGGCCATGTGGGATGCAGCTCCCTCATGCTCCGGTGCCACTGTACCTCCGCCTGTTGATGCTGATGTACAAAAGGACAGGGAGAGCAGAAAAAGGGGGGGAGACAGAAGAAAGAGGGTTTTAGTGCATGGCATACCGCTACCGTTGGCGGACAAGACAAACGCAGCTGCCCCCTGTATTACACCGTGCTCCTGCCCTCTGCACATGCAATTTCTGGGATATGGCCTATATGGCAATGGTGGACATCTGCGCACATCGATGCCACAGGGGCAACTATACCTCGACTTGGCACTCTGCTGAGGTGGGGTAGAGTGCCACATGGCCTACATTATGGAGGGGCCATGCCTACGGAACTCGCCCTGGCCTAGGGAAACCCACAGCCCTCCTCTCCCACCCAGACACCTTCACTGCGCGCAAAGTCCACTGAATTATAGTGTACTCACCCCCTTGTGTCTGCTGTGATGCCCTCAAGCGCCCATCCAACTCCGGGTAGGCCACCGCCAGGATCCGGAACATCAGGGGGGTCATGGTGCGACGGGCACCCCTCCCACGTTGGGAGCCTCCGCCGTCTTCTTGCTGCAGCGGCGAATGTCCTCCCATCTCTTACGGCAGTGGGTGCCCCGTCTCTGGTGGGCCCCCAGGGTCCGGACCTCCTTGGCGATGGCACGCCAAATGTCCCTCTTCTGGTGGGCGCTGACCTACATGACATGCACAAGGAAAGAGGAACAGTCATTACCAACTGCACCGTCGTTGTGAGTGGCCCCCTCCCTATTCATTCCCATGCATTAATGTTCTATGAACTCTGCCCCCTTCCCTCTTCCAACCAGCCCTCTCCACCCAGGCCTAGCCCATACAACGTGCTCCCTGTGTACTAACCTGTTAGTCTAGAGGACCGTAGAGTAGCGTGTACTGGGGGAGGACCCCGTCTACCAGTTTCTCCAACTCCTGTGCAGTGAAGGCAGGGGCCCTTTCCCCAGACGCAGCAGCCATCGTCGCTTCCAGACCGAGGTCACAGCAGCACTTGCAGTGTAGGTCCTCTCCTGTTGAAGGTCAGGTATCTAGTGATTGAAGAGATAGAAAATGGCGGTGACGTCCGCGGCGGTGCGCATCATCACCGCCAGCGCACCTGTTCATTGGCTCCTGGGACCCATAGGGTCTACGACCGCCTACCGCGACGGTGTGCAACGCCAGCGCAGTTACCCCACAATCCCATTGTCCCAGTTTAGAGTTCAGGCAGCCGCCATTTCAGGGGCTCACATGGCTTCATTTACTACTGCGTCACACATAGCTAGGCCTACACTCAACACACATACAGGAAGGGTTTTGTGAGTGGTGTAGTCTTGTGTGTGACTGTGGGTACATACCTGGATGAATAATGACTGGTTCTTCGCTGTTGTCCTTCGTAGGCACCGTCTGCTGGGACATATGAGAAGATGGCGGAATCCTCCAGTGTACCGACTGCTGGTGGACCTGTTGACAATGGAAGAGCGACATGTCATCGTAACCTACCGGTTTGACCGTGCCACAATCCAGGAACTATGTACCCAGTTGGAGCCAGACCTGATGTCACCAATCCGCCATCCGACCGGAATCCCCCCTGACGTGCAGGTGCTGTCAGTGCTCCATTTCCTTGCAAGTGGGTCTTTTCAGACAACAGTGGCCATGGCATCAGGGATGTCCCAGCCTATGTTTTCCAGCGTCTTGTCCAGAGTGTTGTCTGCCCTGCTGAAACACGTAAGGAGATACATCATTTTCCCTCAGGTGGAGGATTTGCCTACAGTGAAAGGTGACTTCTATGCCCTTGGACATATCCCCAACGTCATAGGTGCTATTGATGGTACCCATGTAGCTCCGGTCCCCCCCCCACAGGAGTGAACAGGTGTACAGGAACCGGAAGAGTTATCATTCGATGAATGTCCAGATGGTCTGTTTGGCAGACCAGTACATCTCGCAGGTAAATGCTATGTTCCCTGACTCAGTGCATGACGCCTACATCATGCGGAATAGCAGCATCCCTGATATGATGGGTGAACTACAGAGGCACCGTGTATGGCTATTGAGGGACTCTGGTTACCCCAGCCTTTCGTGGCTATTGACCCCAGTGAGGAATCCCAGGACCAGGGCAGAGGAACGCTACAATGAGGCCCATGGGCGGACTAGGTGGGTGATCGAACACACCTTCGGCCTCCTGAAGGCCAGGTTCAGGTGCCTCCATATGACAGGTGGATCCCTATTCTACTCACCGAAGAAGGTGTGCGACATCATCATCGCCTGCTCTATGCTCCATAATTTGGCTTTGCGACGCCAGGTGCCTTTTCTGCAGGAGGATGATCCAGATGACGGTGTTGTAGCAGCTGTGGAGCCTGTGGACAGTGATGAGGATGAAGCTGATGAAGAAGACAACGACAACAGGGAGTCAGTCATACAGCAATACTTCCAGTGAGACACAGTTGAGAACATTTTCTTTTTTAGCATTACATTAACTTTCACAGGTCTACCTCTATCCTGTTTTTCGATTTAAATCACTATTTGGTAACTGAGTTGTACCCTTCCATTACGGTTTCACAGGTGTGGTTACCTACGTGTCAACTGCTTGCATCCTTCAAGGGCTTGTGATGGGTGACATAGGTATGTTAGCTTTAGAATGGTACACCCATTATGACACTGCCATTGATAATACATTTTTACTAAATCACAGACTGACTCCAGATTGTTTTGTGTTTCAAGGGTGTTTATTGAAGTGCTCAGAAATGGGAGGGGGTTGTAAAATGAGGATGGGTGATAGCGGAGGAATGTCCATGGCAGAGTCCAGTCTATTAGTCTCACAGGTGCACTGCCCATCTGGGCATAGGAAGTGGAGCTGGGGCAGTTTAAGTTTGGACAGGGTAAAAAAGTGGGACAGTGGGATGACAATCAGGGTGGTCTCATTTCCTGGCGGGGTCTTGCCATCTTGCTCTGTCCTGTTCCTGGATCTCAGGGACCGCTTGCGGGGTGGTTGTCCGTCTGCAGGGGGTGGGGTGCTGGTGTGTTGGTCCTGTGGCGGGGCGTCCTGTCCACTAGCGCCGGCGGAGGTGGTGGGCAGTTCATCGTCCTGGCTAGTGTCAGGGGCCCCTTGGAGTGCCACGGTGTCCCTCAAGTTCTGCTGTATATCCTTCAGCACCCCTACGATGGTGCCCAGGGCAGAGCTGATGGTCCTGAGCTCCTCCCTGAACCGCAAATACAGTTCGTCCTGCAGGCGCAGGATCTCCTGCAACTTGTCCAGGACCGTCGCCATCGTCTCCTGGGAGTGGTGGTATGCTCCCATGATGGAGGTGAGGGCCTCGTGGAGAGTGGGTTCCCTTGGCCTGTCCGGCCACTGTCGCACAGCAGCCCTACCAGTTCCCCTGTGTTCCTGTGTCTCCGTCCCCTGGACCGTGTGCCCACTACCACTGCCCCCAGGTCCCTGTTGTTTTTGGGATGGTGGGTTACCCTGGGTGCCCTGTAGTGGTGGACACACCGCTGATTGACCTGTCCTGGGTAGGGAGGTTTGGGCCCGCTGGGTGGGTACTGTGCTGGTGTTACCAGAGGGTGGAAGGTCGATGTTGGGCTGTGCCTGTGCAACGGGAACCGACTGTCCCGACGCCCACGATGGTCCGGGCTGGTCATCAGGATCCAGTAGGGCAGAGCTGCTCTCGTCACCGTGGGCCTCTTCTGGGGGTGGAGTGGTGTTGTCTGGACCCTCTGGTGTGGTGACGGTCCTTCGGGTTCCTGCAGGGGCATAAGAGCATGATTATTGCATGTGTGTGTGTAATGGTGTGCAATGGGTGGGTGTTTGTGTACCCCAGTGCAAGCATTCCTGTGTGTGGGGTTGTGTAGTGATGGTTGGGGGGGTGTTCTGGGTATGAGCAGTGGGCATGCTTTAGTGAGGGGTGTCCATGCTTAGTTGTGTCATGCAGGGCTTGGTGTTGGGATGGGTGGTTTGTGTCATGGGTACATATGTGAGGAGTTGTAGTGATAGGGGAGGGGGTGTGTGATAGCATGCAGGTAGGGTGGGGGATATGATAGTTAAGAATTGACTTACCAGTGTCCCATCCTCCACCGACTCCTGCGAGGCCCTCGGGATGCAAGATGGTCAAGACTTGCTCCTCCCATGTTGTTAGTTGTGGGGGAAGAGGTGGGGGTCCGCCGCCAGTTCGCTGTACCGCGATGTTGTGCCTGGAGACCGTTGAACGCACCTTCCCCCGTAGGTCGTTCCACCTCTTCCTGATGTCCTCCCTATTTCTTGGGTGCTGTCCCACGGCGTTGACCCTGTCCACTATTCTGCGCCATAACTCCATCTTCCTGGCTATTGATGTGTGCTGTACCTGTGAGCCAAATAGCTGTGGCTCTACCCGGACGATTTCCTCCACCATGACTCGGAGAAGCTGGGGTGTCTTTGGCGTGACATGGGGTGGTGTGTGTGATGTGTGGGGTGGTGTATGTGGTGATGAGTGTGGTGGGTGTAGTGGTGTGTGGTGTTTTGTGCGTGGATGTTGTGTGGGTGATGGTGTTGTGTGCCTCTGTGTAGTGGGGTTGTCTATTCTGTGCTCTCTCTCTCTGTCGCCTTCGTATCTAATTTTTGGTCATAGGGGTTTGTGGGTGATGTGGGTGTGTGTTTTATATTGTATTGGGTGTGTGGGAGTGGTGTTTGTATGTGTATCAGGTGTGTGTATTTGTAATTGTCTAATGTGGCAGTGTTTTGGAGATGTGTGTGTATTTTGAGCGCGGCGGTGTGTACCGCCAATGGAATACCGTGGTTGAAAGACCGCCGTGTGGATTCGTGGGTCGTAATAGCATGGGCATGTTTCTGTTGGCGTGGAGTTGGAGGTGGAGGATTTGTTTCCGCCAGTTTATCACTGACCTTTGGTGTGGCGGTGTTGTGTGGGTGTCTGAATTTCGGCGGATTTCAAGATGTGTGTTATAATAGCTGTGGCGGAATGCCGCTGCCGCGGCGGTGTATTGGCGGTCTTCTGCACGGCGGTAAGCGCCTTTTACCGCCAATGTTGTAATGACCCCCATAGTCGTCTCACATTGCTAATAATTGTTAATAGTGTCAGTGACACATGTTTCATGGCAAAACGTTAGCATAGTTTCCATGTAACGTACAAACACTGACAAAAGGCAGTGGTGTGAAAGTAACCATGAAGCTGGGAAAGGCACACAGTGAATGTAGATCTTGCAGAAGGAATAAGACTTAGGCCCTCATTATGAGTTTGGCGGGCGGCGAAACTCTTTGGGCCGGAAAACCGCAACTCCGGTTTTCCGTCCGCTTGACCTATTACGAGTTTCCTGCTGGGCCACAACATTGACGCCAGCTCGTAATTGAGCCGGCTGCAATGTTGCGGCGCATAGTGTGCAACAGCACCCATCGCGCTTTTCAACAGACTTGAGACCGGAAGCATAAAAAAAGAAAAAAACAACAGGTCTTTTCCATCTATGCACAAAGGATCTGGAAAAAAAATCCTTATATACATCAGAACCACCTCAACGCTTCTCCAATTTAAGAAAGAATGAAATACTCACCTCTTTCAAGAACACTCCATGACATTGTAATAACCATCCACAACTCAGCTTCCTCTTCTGTTGCTTGCCGACTTTAAGTTTACCTTTGATCTAAAACAGCGCTCCACTACCTTTTGGCTAGGTTTGCACTATAGAAATACCATGTACATACATGCAAACTCTCATTCCCATTGGACAGTACATCAGAGATCCCGGCGGTCTGGTGGCTGCAGCAGTCCTAACCCGCCAGGGCAGCGCTGCCCTGGGGATTACAACCTTGTTCTCCGCCAGCCTTTTCATGGCAGTAGCATTGGCAGTGCAGGAGTCCTCTTGGCCAGCACTATCACAATGTTCACTGTCAGCTTTGCTTTGCAGACAGTGAACATTGCAAGGGTGCTGGTGCACCTTGATCCCACAGCATTGCCACCGGCTCAATTGCAAGCCGGAGACAATGCTGTAGGGTGTTTCCAATTAGGCCAGTGGGCAGAAACTCAGGTTTGTGCCTGTTGACCTAGCGGTAAACTCTTAATGGGCCCGGCGGGGAGGTAGCCACTATGGTGGCAAACTCCCCGTCGGATGTTCGGCGGACGGGTAAAATTGTCCGCCAAAAGTAATGAGGCCCTTATTGCCAGTTACATGGAAGATAAACTGAGGGTGGTCAGCTTAGGGCCTATAAGAAGCATGTAAAGTTCCTAATAATCTAAAAAAGAGGCTTAAGCAATGATATTGAAGAAATAGAAAGAGAGCCTTGATCCTGAGGTACTGCAGCTTGTTCTGGGGGAAAGGGGCAACACAACATTTCCAAGCATTACTATTTGGGCAGGGGAATCAAGAATGATTAAAGCTACACTAAGACAAGTCTTTTTATTCCACAATCTCAAGTCTAGCGATTATGATCTTGTGGTCTATGGACTATTCAGGGTGACCACAGGCCAAAATGACCATATACAAATTATTTTTTTTCAATAATCAAAAGCATTTGAGCTGAATAACTGTTAAAAGATTCCGCCTAGGAGGTAAAAGTTTCAGTAAGCAACAATAATAATTGCTTGCAGTCTACTGTATTGTCTACCCAGTGTATTTGATATATGCATTAATACAATCAATAAAGATATGCTAGAAATAGTAAGCTTTTAAACTGTTTTAGTCAGAAGATGATTGCTAGCTTAGGGCAGAGCATGTGTGAATGCACAGTACCCATTTGCATTCAAACATGCTTCAACCTGAATTAGCAATTAGTTTCTGACTGTTACAATTTTTGAACTGCTTATGATTTTCACAGAAAATCCTAAACATCTGCACAGTCCTAAAGCTAGTGTTCTAAGTGCTAAGTTATTTAAACATGTACACTATACCCAGGTGGGCTGCCCACAATGCTCCTTTAGTCTGCATGCTATCCCATCCACTACTTTACATGGGCAGACACTTTCATTCACCTGAAATTATTGTACTGGAAAGAGGGCATGCCTGCACTTTTTCTAGTGCTAAAACACTTCCACAGACAGATTACCCATTCCCAATAGGCAATATATTCCCAGTAGGCATCATCTATTCTGGCATAATGATCACCTCATTTTTAGGCTATTATGCTGTTTCACCTTTTGACACAAAGACACTGCATGGTCAGCCACTTTGTCCATACCAAGCAGTTGTTGCCAATGTCAATTCAGTTACTTCTTCTGCATCGCCATTTCTACTGAGAGCTCTGATTTCGCATCATTATGTATGGATTTGTAAATGTGACTTGAGTCTATTATAGCAGTGTGTAGTTACCCCCATATTTAAATAAGCAGCTCAAGAGGAAAGTAGATCTGCTGAGGTGATACAATGTGGGCCTGTCCTTGTATATTTGACTATTATTGTTGAAATTCAAAATACATTGTAGAAATGGCTTGGGGAATATTTTTGTTTTCCAGCTGTAAGTCAGTTGGGTCCGCAAAAATCAAATAGTTATGAACTACCTTCGGTCAGTTGTTGTGTCATTCACATTTTTCCTCCACCCACTACAGCATATAGTAAGGGGTAGTGGGTCAACGTATTTTAGCAATTGGGTAACTTCATTGTGATGATATTCTGCCTTTCACTAGGAGAACATCTGCACACAAAGTAGTTCCTTTTAAAGCTAGGGACTGCTAAAGCAATGTATGCTTTTTTGAGGCCAAAAAATAGTTTTGCTTTTAGCCAATGTTTATTTATTAGGTCGACCCTAGGCAGCGCATGCGATGTCTCTACACGATGTAATGTATTCTCTCTAAGGTCTTATGGCCAACCCATAGCTTTTAATTGGTAACTTCGATTGTCCCTCGTAAAGCATTGCTTCTAACTGGTTATTTTTTCTATGATTCCTTTTAGTGTGTTGCTATTTTTCACTGAGCACGCCCATATTACTTGGGTCCTGTCTTCTTTCTGCATTTGTGTTTGTTTGTGAGTGCAATTTTTTTATTAGGTGTCTGTTCGTGTTTCATGCAGGTTCCCATTTTCTTCTCTGCCATGCCGGTGAAGCTTTAATTTGTTTATTGTGTTATTGTGTGTTGTTTATACATTAAATTGCTGCTGTGTCAGTGAAGCTTTCATTTGTTTATCATGTTATAGTGTGTTGCTTACACAGTAGTTCTTGATTTTGCATTTAGCCCAAAACACGCACATCCGACGGGAGCTTTTTTTTTATTTGGAATTCTTCTTACGCTTGTTTATTGCATTTATTTATGCTCCTTGAAATCGCCAACATTCTTGTAGCTCCACACAAGGCAATTGCTGTATCCTACTTTTATTGTGTGTGTCTTGCAGTCCTTCTTCTTCACTTCTCCCTCCTCCCACAGTCCTGCTCTTTGCCCCCTCACACCAGCCCTGCTCCCTCTGTCGTTCTGCACTTAATATTACCAAAACTCACCCCCCTTGGTAAAAACGCTTGCTATTGCAGATTGTAACGCTCCAGGGAGGCATTACCAAAGATCTATAATTTTTTAAGACAGGTCAAGTGGGCTCTTGGTTTCCCCTGCACTAAATGAACATTTTTAGCTGACGTGATTTGTGCCTGAGCAGACTCCGAGAGCCTCTGCATGCACTCGAAATGCTTTAGTGCTGCAGCTCTTGGCATCTCTTAGCTCCCCACACTAGTTAAATGCCCTGGCCGTAACCCCCAGACTTTACCAGGGAGGTACACTGAATCAAACACCCAGGCGCTACATTAAATGTAACTATTAACTCCGGCATCAGGCTCTCTAGACTAGCCTCGAAACACCGCATGGAGATGGATAGTGTATCCATCAACATTTCATAAGAATTCCCCCAGTCAGTGCCGGCTTTAGGGTGGTGCGAGCGGTGCAGTCACACTGGATGCTGACCTCAGGGGGAAGCTGTGTTTAGCAATATGCCTGCTGCAAAGACCAGAACTATGGGGCATATTTAAGAGCCCCTAGTGCCACCAGAGCGTCACTTTTCATGACGCTCCAGTGATGCTATGCCCTGCGTCGTATTTCCAAGGTGGCGTTAAGCCATTTTTTGTGGCTTAATGCCACCTTGTAAATACAGCCCCTTCACACGCACCACTTTGCGTGGAAGGGGCATGCAGTGGGTGTTTCTGTGGGTGTGCCACAGCAACATCCATTGCATTTTGACGCTGCCTCAGATTTACGAGTTTTCGTAAATCTGAGGCAGTGCCAAAATCTAATGCCACAGCAGGGGTGGCGTCAGCATGGCGCACAAGATGAAGTGCTTTCCTTTCACGGTTTTTGCTCTTTCTATGTGTGCTGCAGAATGCAGCACACATAGAAAGAGCAAATTGCCATTTAAGATTGTTTTTGTGCAGGAAGGTGTTCTTTCCTGCAGAAAAACAATCTTCCCCTCAACGTAGCCATCCTTGCACTGTGGTGCAATGGTTGATGCGCTGGCACACAGCAGCAAATTTAGCACTGGCGCAGGGGGAAATACAGGGGTGTGCTATATTCTAGTAAAGACAGTGCATCCCTGCATTTTGAAAATGACAGTGCATGATGCTGCCAAATTTGGTGCAGCGCCGCACACCATCATTTTCTATTAAATCTGGCCCTGTATTTTATGTGGCTAACTGAGTGGATTAGTAAAGCTAGCCTTTTCAAGTGCTTTGAAACAAATGAACATATGTGAAAGGGGGGCAATGGAGAAATGAGGGGCACATTTGCCGAGTGGTAGTTAGTGAATCCGAGGAGGTGGTCATGGGGTGGGCGGCGCCAAAAAATACTGTTGCACAGGGCGCCACCAGCAGTAAAGCCGGCCCTGCCCCAAGTGTTATGTGGCTGGAAGCTCAAATGAAATCCAAGGGCTGCTTTACGTTGGTAGCAGTCAGCAATCCATCCTTTTGTATAACTAATACATTCACAGGTATTTTTGAGGCAGTACACACTATGATTTGGATACCGCTGTATTTGTCAGATTGTTCACGCATATTCATGAATCTCACTGTGTCACACCGGGCAATAGCTACATGTTTTTGTTTTATCAGCAATTAGTATTCACTCTGCCGACAGATGCACACCTCCCCTGCTTTTCCCATCTTTGTTTGTTAGTAAAAGACTGAGTGCTGGGAGTTGATGTATATGTATGTTGCTTATGCAGCAGTTACAATATGAATTTCCCATGCCCTGAAAATATCAAGAACATTTTCCTGCTTGTTGGAAACAGTCAGCTCATCTGTACTCCAGACAGCTGATCTAAAAAGTTCAGTTTTTTTATCTTTACCCAGAAGTCTGCCAACTGTTCTGCAATGAGATGGAATCAGTACATTAAACAGATTAACTAAAAATACACTATTCCCACATTATACATGCATCCAACACAGCTTTTTGGTCACACCTTATTGTAACAAGAACGCTGAAGTTCCAAAACAGTGATTTGGAACATGCTTTTATAGGTGGTGTGCATAAAATCGTGTTTGAATGTGTGTTGCATTGATAGACCTGCCATGGTTTCCCCTGTCTTTTTGCCTCTGGTTCCTGTATTCTTAACTGTGTGCTGGGCATCGTTTTTGCTGGTTTTGTTACTCTGGGCACTTTACCATTGCTGACCAGTGCTAAGGTGCAAGTGCTCTCTGTGTAAATTGTATTGGTGATTGGCTTTTCCATGATAGACATATTTGGTTTACTAATAAGTCCCTAGTAAAGTACACTGGAGGTGTCCAGGGCCTGTAAATCTAATGTTACTAATGGGCCTGCAGCACTGATTGTGCTACCCACATGAGTAGCCCTGTAAACAGGGCTCCGATCTGCTACTGCAGTGTCTTTGTGTATAGTTATAAATTGCCAATTCGACCTGGCAAGTGTACTAACTTGCCAGGCCCAAACCTTCCCTTTTTGTACATGTAAGTCACCCCTAAGGTAGGTCCTAGGTAACCCAATGGGCAAGGTGCAGTTTATTTTAAAGGTAGGACACGAACTGATGTGTTTTACATGTCCTGATAGTGAAATACTGTCACATTCGGCAAGGCCTATATCTCCCATAGGTTAACATGGGGACTGCCTTTAAATATCTTTTAAGTGGAGTTTTCCATTGGGAGCAGATAGAGATGTGGAGTTTAGGGTCTCTGAACTCACAATTTAAAAATGCATCTTTTGGTAAAGTTGGTTTTTAGATTGTCAGTTTGAAAATAACACATTTAGAACATGGGCATTTTCTTGCTTAACCATTCTGTGCCTCTGCCTGCCTGTGGAATCCACATCTGGGTCAGACTGACAGTTTGGCTGTTTGTGAATTCCCTCTAGACTGTGACAGAAAGGGAGCTGAGGAGTGTCCTGCATATCCCGATGAGTCTCCTGGGCTAGAGTGGGGAGGGAGGAGCTGACATCTGTACCTGAAAGTGCTGTGCCTGTCCTCAAACATTGCAGTCCCTGCCCTCCTGGTGTGTGTCTGGGCGAGGCCTGGGCAAGGCAGGATCTTGTCAACAACAGAGACTTTCCTTTGACATTTGCCTACTTCAAAGGCAGAAATGGATATAAGTAGTGGACCCAAACCCCCAGATTTTCAGAACACTTCTGGATCAAGAGGAACGTCTGCCAGGGAGAAGAGCTGAAGTGCTGGAGGAGGTGCCCTTTGCTGTGTGTGCTTTGCTGGGGTGGCCAGCAGTTGCTGCTTCTGCCTTAAAGAGGGCAAGGATTGGACTTTGCTGTGTATAACGCTTGTGAAAGTTCTCCAAGGGCTTGGACTCAGCTTTCCTCATGTTAAGGAGTCTGAGGAACAGCAAATACTTCACCTACCAGCCTCTGGGTTCACTTGCTGTGGACTTTAACTCACCAGGTGGTAACTACTCCAGTTTTTCTGGGCCCTTGGGTGTGAAAGTTAGTGCAAAACCAAGAAAAACCTAGTGCACCGACTTCAGACGATGCCCAGATGGCGCTGCTGCCTGACCCCACGATGCTGCCTGCAACTGAAGCCGTGGTCCCTGCTTGACTGTGATGACCTTAAACGATATCACAGGCCTGACGCTGCAGATGCCGCTGACGTCTAGTGACTTTGTGAGTCTGGAGTGCCGTGTCACTGACATTTGTTTGCAGCCCGTAGTGTGACTGTGACCCCATGAGGTTGCCCCATTGTGTCTTGACCCGCTGGACATCGACCCAGCTGGAAGCTTCACCCAACATGCGTCGCCTCCACTGCACTGCAGGAAGGACCCGATGCTTCACATCGATGCCTCTGCTCCACTGCTCTGCAGCACCGGAACCGACGCCGCACCTGATCCGACTCCGAGCTTCCTCGACTCCGTGCACCTGCTTGTTTTCTCATTTTCAAAAGGTACTGCACCTGGAGGTCCGTGTGACTCCGTGACTGGTCCCATTAGCGTCAGATGGTTGGGAACGACTCCGTCACAATGCCGCATTAACACCAAATTGAAGCATTTGTGTTTCTAAGCGCTATATTGAAGTTTAATTATTGAAAAGGTATAACTTTGCTTGTGTATGTTGGATTTTTGTCGTTTTGGTATGGTTTTAGTCAGAAAAATATTGGTTACTTTTCTAAACTGGGACTGAGTCCTTTTGTGGTGTTTTCACTGTGTTACTGTGTGTTATTGTACAAATACTTTACGCATTGCCTCTGAGATAAGCCTGACTGCTTGTGCCAAGCTACAGAGGGGTTAAGTAGGGGTTATCCTATGTGTGTATCTCACTTACCCTGACTAGAGCGAGGCCCTGCTTAGACAGAGTGCAAACTGACTGCCAACCAGAGACCCCATTTCTAACATGCATGCATATTCCATTGCTAGGCAAGCATGGAAGAGCAGCTTTCACTCTGCAGGTCTAAAGCTGAAATGTGCTGCATGCAGTCCTGTGATCAAATCCTCTTGTTTTGATTCCTCAAAGACGAGCATGACATTTTCATTGATGGAAAAGTTTGGAAAGTATACTCAAACCCCAGACTACCATTGGAAAATTAAAGGCAGATTGTGAGCCAACCTAGAACTGTTTAACAATATAATCTACCACTAATTCCATTGCATTTAGGTTCTGTGATGGTGATCTTGTTCCCTCAAATTACTCACAGACCCTGTTGACATAGCACAATACTAAGCTCTTGAGGGTGTGGGGCAGTTGCTAGAAGGAAAACTCACTGTCCTCTCCACTCCTTCCCAACTCAGATGCTAATCTCTGCTCCTCTACACATGGCTGCACCACTGAGAGACGGTCTTTATGAGACGGGCCTGAAAAATGGTACATTTGCATTTGGTCTTTATTCCATCTGTTTAGTAGTTAGTCTTAGTGAATGATAAAGGCCACTAAAACTCAGTTTGACTGTGTGCAAGGTAGCTTTTAAAATAAACATTTTACCCTGTCTGTAGAAGGCATGTCACATTTATGCCATTTTTGTTTCTAAAGTGGATTAACGTGGGAAAACAATATTGCGTTTACCATTTCACACATACAGGAATTTGTCAGAACATCCGTCATTGTGAATAAAGATTAACATATATAATGCATGCAGTATATGCAGATAAATTGGAACACACTTTTTTCTAAACTCCAGGCTGTCTGCTTGACTTTGTATTAACTTAGTGTAAATTGGTGGTAGCAGGGACAAATAAAGTGTTCACTATTTTCTTTCGCACTAGGTCCTTTATATGAGTTGGGTGAATTAAACTCTCACAACCTGCCCAATATTAGGAATTCCTTTTAACTGGTGATCGTTTACTCCAGAGGGCTTTCCAACAGCTTACTCTGCATTCCTCCCAGAATGTTGCTAAACTCTTCTCAACTTGGGAAGAAAAACAAACAAAAGATAACTGAAATAGTTAAATCGCATGCCTTACAAAACTTACAACTGTTTTTTTTCCAAGCATGTCATAAAAGGGGAAAAATAATTATGTTGCGCATGCGCATCAGTTAGGTGTCGCATGTGGAGGTGAGCGCTGCCGAAGGACCAGGTGAGAATGGAGCGTGATCTGATGTGTGGGCCCCACTTTACAGGGGCTTTACCTTGCCTCCCACTGACTCGGTAGAGCTTACTTCTGCACCCCGTCCTTCTAGCCCCTATCCATAGTTGACTCGGCCCATGGATGTAAGTCTAAGACGGCCACTGACAACAGAATGGAGGTGATGGATTTTGGGAAATTACAGATACACTCTTGGATGGATCGGAAGGTGATTTGTGTTGAAGGATTGGCTACAGTAGTTGCTGCACACAGCCACTTTGTCAAGCCAGTCTGACCTAGGCAAGTGACAAGCAATGTCCAACTCCTGGAAAGTGCCCCATGTGATATGTAAGCTCCCCTTTTCTGTGAATTAGACCCTCCTCTCTTGTGGACACTCATACCCTTTTCACACTAAGTGCTGCCCAGTACCTTTGAACATAAACTGTTTTATTATATTGAACTAGTACACTTTTGCTTTCGTTTGTTTATTTTACAGTCATTTACAGTTTACAGTCCCACACTAGGTTAGGGGACCCCAGAATAATAAATATTTTAAAAAAGCAATAAATAATGGCAGTATTTACATTTTTTGCTGCAGATAGAGGAATGAGGTAAATAAAAGTGCTTTAGTTATATGCAGGGTCACTGGAATTATGTGACAGAGAGGACCAAATTATGTGGCAGGTTTGACCAATTTCTGTGGCAAGAAAAGTCCAGTTATGCATTTACAACACCAATAGCTCTAACTGAAGCAAATCCAAGACCTATTGCATTGTAAATGCGTATTTTATATTGGTGAGGGCTCAACAGCAACCCGACCAATAGTGTTCATGGCAAACAAAAATATTGACAAACGTCAAATTGTTGGCAGCCAATGCAGGACCTAATGGCTTTTCGAAAGCGAAAACAATGAGCCTTCAGATTTTCAAACTTGGTCTCATCCTTTAGAGAGTTAATTCTTCTGATTCGTCGAAAAATAAACAGCAGGATCAGCATTTCCCTGCTCAGTTTTTTTATGTTTGAACCACAGCATCAAAAGTGAACATGCCAGCCAACTGGGTAACTTAAGCACAATTGAAAAGGGTGTAGAGTGAAGAATCAGGAAATCTAATGGGATTAGCACTGCAGGTAGAATGGTTAACATGGGCGCAGTGTCAGGAGAACGATGGTGTGTTGTGTACGGAAGAGTCGAGTGCACGTAATTACACCATCACCTATTGATTCAGCGCACTGGCTGTTTCAGGGCCAACAATTGTCTTGCTACATACTGGTAAGGACAAAGACAAGGTTTCTCTCCTTTATTTTGATGGGACATTGGAACAAATGATCAGTAAAGATTGGTTTCCAGCCTTTGTTCAGCTGGATTGCGGTTTTGATTTTGCCCAGCTCCCCTTTCCCTCTCTGTGACATGTGCATTCTCACTTACTCTCTGCATCACCGACAGCGTTATCGTATCACATCGTAATCTCCTTCTTGCTGGGCTCAAAAGGTGTAATGACCACAATTTATCCTCATATCTGTACCTTCCAAGCCACATATTTATCACGTTTCTTTTGTTTGTATCCACCAGCACAAAGTACTCCTTGTATTAATGAGACGTGAACCAGCCGCGTACTTAACAGCACATTGTGAAAGAGAAATAGATTTTCCGGCGACTGATGACATTCCACCTTCCAGTTCACAACAATCACATCCTTCACTTCTTCCCTGTGTATTCAGTATCCTTATTATGAGTCAGTCACCTGAACAGCCACGCTGGGATTCATGCAGCCCATGTTATGCACAGATGCCCTCTACGTGCTTCAGACTGCTCCCATTTTAGAAATACGGCAAGAGACACACATGTATTTATTTATTTAAGTGCTGTAAAACACGTAAAGTCGTGATAACTGGCGCCCTGGCATTACGGCTATACAAATACAGTACAAGATTTTTTTTAAAACAGGTCCGTAAAGTATGGCATTATTTTGAGGGGTGAATGAGAGACGGGCCTAAACACAGTCGCACACTTTTTATTTTCCGAGTAGTGGTGGGGTTGGACCAAGAGAGAGTGGACAACAAAATGCTAAACAGGTACTTGGAAGGAGCATTTCTATTGTGGCAAAATGTAATCAGAGAAAATGTCCACTTGACCAATGTTGTATGTAGTGTAGACAGATAGTATTGTTGACAAAGCTTTTAGACTTGTTATCCAGGTGAATGTAGATTTGTGTGAGTGAATGTTAGACCTGACAGCTTTAAGGTGGTCTTTCCCGCAACATTTTGCCCACCTCCTCCATTTTTCTGATCTTGTTTTTGCTGGCTTTAGGACTCTGTGCTCTTTACTGTTTCTAATCAATGCTAACATGCTTGTGCTCTCTCCCCTAAATCATGGTAACATTGTCGTAACCACAATTGGCGCTACGTGTGCCGGAGCATGCACATTAAATGCCACCCGTGGGCCTGGAGCGCTGATTGTGCCACCAACTTAAGTAGCCCTCTATCCATGTGTCAGGCCTACTATTGTAGAGCCTTTGTGTGAAGATTTGCACTGCCATGTTGACCTGACAAAATAGCCCTTTTGCCAGGCCCAAACCTTCCCTTTTTATACATATATGTCACCTCTCAGGTAGGCCCTGGATAACCCAGAGGGCAGGGTAAAATGTAGTTAAAAGGAAGGACATGTACTTTTAAGTTTTACATGTCCTGATAGTGAAAAACTCCTAAAGTTGTTTTTCAGTGCAGCAAGACCTATCTCTCTCATAGGATAACATTGGGATTACCTTATTACATTATATAAGGTAATCCCAATTGTTGTTTTAGTATGGTTGGGTCATGACTGAACCTTTTATCATTGCTTTGAGTCCCTGTTTCCTAATGTTTTACATGCTAGCATTTTCAGGACAAAGGAAATGATTGTTATGTAGCTCCAAGATGTGAATTTTGGTAATTCCGGTGTGCTTTTATAGGTCTTGAAACTTTTTGTTTTTTTAATATATGTTTTTATTACTTCAGTTTCAAAATAGAACACATTACAGAACAACCCCGGTACAGCAGGCAGAGCAAACAATAAACTCATTACTGTAGATGTCCCGTACACCCACGCATTGTAATCGCTGTAAAGTTCTGTTATCCATCATGTCTTGTTAAAATAAACATGCACTGGGCGCACAGACCAGTGAAAACAGTTAGGCTGCAAAAAATTAAACAAGTAGTCCAGTCGGTCTTATGGCCCCCTGCACCAGAAACAATAAAACAGAGAGAACAAAAGAAACAGAGAAAAAGGGGGGGGGGGGAAGAAGAGGGGAAAGAAGGGAAACAAAGTCCCTGCATTCATAGCACTTAGTCTGATAGTGTAAAGTGCAGGCTTGACCTCTCGGGGGAGGAAGCCAACCCGCTGCAGCTGGCCATATATGCATTCAACAATTACTCACTGCCACGGGCCTCAAGATTGGTCTGTAGGGGAAGCCATATATCCCGTGGTCTAGACTTAGGCGGCATTAAGTCCCAGTATGCCGTAAGATGCTCCTGGCAGTACACCACATCACGCAGCCAATCCTGGCAACGGGGTGCCTGTCCCCTGCCCCAGCACATTGACACTCTGCGCTTTGCCAGCACCAACAAAAGTCCCATCAATCCCCGCCGGTCAGGGAAAATCTCCTTTGCATACCCTAGAAGTGCAAATTTGGGGGACCTCAGCAATTCAACTTCAACTATGTCTTCCAGTGCATCTAACACATTCTTCCAATATCTCTGCAATGTTGCACAATTCCATGCCAATTGCAGGAAGTCCGCATCTGGCGCCAAGCATTTAATGCAGCTGGCCTCCAGCTGGACACCCATCCTTTGGAGGTGCAGCAGCGTAGAACACAAGCGATGCAGAAATTTAAAATGGATTACGTGCAGTCTATAATTTGGGGAGAGCTCACGCATGTGTGTGCAGCAATACGGCCACCCATCCTCCGAAAGGGCCTCCCCGAGATCCACCTCCCATTGCGCCCTAGCTCCAGGTGTCACCGAAGGCGCCGTCTGTCGCATGCAACTGTGAAGTCGTGTGATGAGGCCGCGGGGCGACGGGGACCTGTACACCAGCTCCAGAGCGTGGCTCACCGGTGGTGCCATAGGAAAGCCAGGGTATTTAGTCCTCTTAAGCGCCCGTATTCATAGAAAAGCAAACTGATAATTCACAGCATAGCTTCTGGGGAGACAAAAGAGCCCTCCGGAAACCAGGAACCCAAGGTCGTCATCTCCAGAGCAATCAGATGGTTGCCCATCCGTTCGCCCTCCAGAGTGCGCAAATTGACGATGTCCCACACCGGAACCCAAGGCGCAAAGGGCTGCTCAGTCCTAGCCTGCCGCAGGAGTATCCGCAAGGCCCACGCCGTACACACCACCGTGTCAACTTTCTGAGTCCTCACTCTGGGTGGGTCATGTAGCACCCCAGAGAGTTCATGAGGCCAAACTGAATTTTCTTCGGGGGCCACATGTGGTAGATATTTCATGGAGTGCACACAATAGTGTCCAGAATGTGCCTGTGCACAGTTATAGTAAAGCTCCAGATCCGGCGCAGCCAGGCCTCCCAGCTCAAATGGCTGAGTCAGCACTTCCCATGCAATTCTGGGCCGTTTACCGGCCCAGACTAGCGTAATAAGCAGGGACCTAAGATGCCTCAGAAAGGTAGCTGTAAGTCTGAGAGGGATATTGGTAAACAGATATAGAAACCTGGGGAATACTGCCATCTTAGCAATGGCTATATGGCCCGTCAGGGAGAGCAGAAGTGATCGCCAGGCCGTCACCTTATCTTCTAACCACATAAGGGCCTTACCATAGTTGGCTAGCCATAACTCATTCACCTCCCTACTGACCCAGACACTCAGATAACGCACCGGACCATCAGCCCAGCTCAGAGGGTACCTCAAGCGGAACTGCACCGTAGCAGCCGAAAAAAATCACAGACTTAGCCCAGTTTATTGTAATCCCAGAGATCTGACCAAATCATGCTATCTCATCAGTGAGTAGATCAGTGAGTCACAAAGGTCTGGGTCCTTACCCAGCTTCAAGATTGTCACAGTTAGAGCCTTGTGCAGTTGTGGTGGCAAGAGCCCACTGTCAAGTGCCTCTGCGTATACATCTAGTAGGTGCAGTGCCAGTAGGTTTGCGTATTCCTTATAGAAGGCTGCTGTGAGTCCATCTTAACCAGGAGCCTTATCGCCAGGTAAATTCTGGATAACTTGTACAATGTCCTCCACTGAAAATGGTAAGTCTAGATACTGCCTATGCGCGTTCTCAAGCCGTAGCAAACTAATGCTATGAAAATATTCTGTATACGTCTCCATCTGTTGCCTCTGCAACGTGGAGTATAGGCCTTGAAACTTTAATTAAGATTTTTTAGAGAGTGTGTGCAGATTGGAATTTGTTTTGCTTGTGAGGTCATGGAGTGTACCACAATTTCAGAAATGTATAGGTAATTGGAGAAAAATGTGGCCAAATTTACTGTAGGTCTTGAATAGTATTAGTTTTGATGTGATTGGTGAAATTGAGTATTTACCTTATTGTCAGTGTGGGATCCCAGTGCACATATATTTTAAAATAAATTGACAGCAGATTTATTGTTTGGTATATTCACTCACACTGAAATTGTAAATCAGGACAGTTTATGGTGCTAAATTTTGCAGAATGCAGGTCAAAATAAGGATTTCATAAGGAATATAGGGTTCTGTCCTAGATGTCAATATAGTGTTGCAAAGTTGAAGGAGCTGTTAGACTTAAACTAAGATTTTCCAATCAGACATTCAAATTAGAAGTAGATTATAATGTGCTGTTTTCTGTACGGACCAGTAAGTGGAGGGGGTTAGTGTTTAGGTTAGTGTTCTAAGCACAGCGGTTTCTGGTGAGAAATGTATCTGTTTCTGTGGAGGTGTGGTTGGTATCTCTATCTGCAGTGGGTGGGATACAGTCTCTCAGTGGTCCTCTGGATGCACCCCTGACCTGGGACAAATGGTTCTTAGGGGTGTTGTTGGTTGGAATTGTGGTTATTGTCATGTGAGTGATGGTTGGCTTCTGAGATCACTGCTTTGGAGGTCTATCAGATTTCATTATTAAGGACAGGATGTTGGAAATGATCAAATAGGGTTAAAGTAAGAGAGGAGATAATCTTGCATTTGAAGTTCCAGGATGTGTTTTAATATGTGTATTAGTGTTAAATGGAGTCACTCTTTGTGGGGGTGACACTCGACCTAAGTTAGATGGTAATAAGCTGGTGCAATGTAAATGTAATAAATACACGGGGAAGTAGGAGGATGAGAGGGGCGTTGCAGATTTCCCAAAGGTGTAAAAGAATTAGAAGTACCAGGTACATAACTACTTAGATTTGGGTTTCAGAGGTGTGGGAAATCAGTTCAAAGGTCAGAAAGCTCCTGTTGGCTAGCATCACAATAGTATCATAACTCTAAACGTTAAAAGTGAGATTTCTGAGTACACCACAATATATGAGAGCTTTATGTCTAAAGCTACTTTGGATTTCTAAGATGTGGCTTGTGTCAAGTCTAAAGCAACATTTGATTCCTGAGTAATGGCTTATTTTGAACTTAAACTGGAATACTTGGCCATGAAGAAAATATGGTAATTTTTTGTGTTTGTTGGTCATTGGGCTGGTACAGACATCAGAAAATCCAGCTTTTAGGTTTATCTCGTGATTTTTAGTCTTTTTCTAGTGTTGCTGGATAAAGATGTTGGTGGATACGGGATAGAGAAAATACAATAGCCTACGCATTGTCGGGGTTTGAGGCCCTCTCAGGTGTTGTTAAAGCTTTCAATTTTGAAAGGGATAGAAAGGACCTTCAGTGTTGCTGTCTGAGAACAGATCATCTGGAAAGTAAACGCACAGCTACAATAAAAAATAAAAAAGTTAATGATGAGAAAGTCAAATGCTGGCAGTCAAGGTTTTTATCTCTCGTGAGGCAAACTGATGAGGTAAAATTGCTGATATTGGCTTTGCTGTGAGAGAGAGTATTTCCTGCCACCATTCTACAGATTTTTAGTGCTGCAAATATCACTTGTTATTGCAAATCCCAAAGGTACTCGTGTTGGGCACATGGATACTGTCATCACACTAGGATTTCTGTTTGTGACACATATTGCACACAAATCACTGCACCAATTACAGTAACCTACCAACCTACCAGACTCATGAAGAAGCACTAAAAATGGTAAAAAGTGCTTGGAACCCCGGTATATTTTTCCTACATCATGCTTCCTAATTTGATACCTTAATTACAAGTCCGGATGACTCGCAGCTCTATCTTTACTATTGCTCTCTTCCAGGTGTGGGAGCAGAGATGGTTACTAGGTCTGGACAATGAACTTTGCTCTGTCAGCATGAATTGGCAGTTTTGGTCACTGGAGGTTATGCATGTAACTCAGAGTTCTGGCCCAATTCCGCCTACTGCTAGGTGTTTTTATTTTCTCGTGCTGGGCTCCCAAAGGCAAGTTGGTGAATGTGACTGAGAATTGGCATCCCATAGCATGGTTATCAGGTGCTAAGAGACACCAGGCATGATTTTCCCAATGCTGGTGGTTGCGAGCATTTGCAACCGTTTGTGTCAGGAAAGCTGCTGCTCGAGTAGAAAATCTATTTGAGTGACAGGAAAACCAACTTGAGTGGCACCACCCTTTGGTGTGCCGTGTGGTGCCCTTTGCAGTGATTTCTCAGTGTGGAATGAGCTCCTTGCACTGAAAATGAGCACAACATATTGCTTTCCATAAGCTTGCGGAACTCCACAGAATCTTACCGAGTTTCTTAGTTTTTATGTAACTCTGCAGAGTTCCATAGAGCAAACTCTACAAGTTCCACCCAGGCCTAATGGTCACCCAACTATCCTAGTTACTCCACAAGTATGAAACAAACATTTTACCATTGCCTTACACTGATTTACACATTACATTACCTCTACCTCGTGACATAATTTCTGGTTTGCCTTTTCCCCATGGTAGGCAATAATGCTGCTAAATTATTATGATGGTGATCTATGGGCCTGCCTAAGCTAATTGTGTACTACTACAAAATGTTCTAGCTTTATTTAACTTATTTAAGCTCTTTCTCATAACAACAATATTGTCCACTGATAAAAACAACTAATATGAGCCTGTTCAATTGATGTTACTTTGTTGTGCCTATGAGCAGGTAGTATTGACCTGTGTGCTCTGCTAGGCAGCATGAATTCGATAAGCAGTGTTGGTTGATTAGAAATGTGCCACCATTTGTAATGGTGATGGCTCATGGTTAGGTACCTACTGGTATATATAATGTGCTTTATAACAAGCGTAGGACACCCCTTCTACTTTAAAACTGATTATTGAATGATTATATGTGGTAAGTACAGTTCCACGATAAAATATGTGAGTGCCAGTGTGGCCCATCCTTAATTTCCCAATTATTTTCAGGAAAGTGAATAATACACTTAAAAATGTAGTTCACGAACTATGACAAGCCAGGATTTCAGAATGAGCTATGAAATGAAGAATCTCACAGAACTGATTTCTTGTGCTTTTTGTCTAATATTTTGCAGGTTGGGCTAAAGTCTGTCATTGAGCAATTTCCGGGTCAGCTAGATTTTGTCCTACTGGATGGTGGCTGTGTTCTGAGCCACGGTCACAAACAACTGATGTGTCTTGCCAGATCAGTTCTCAGCAAAGCAAGAATTTTGCTCCTTGATGAACCCAGTGCTCATCTGGATCCCATGTAAGTTTTATAATTTCATTTTTAAATGTTGCTAGGTTTGATAAAATATGAACATATTTATAGCATTGAAATTTCTGCATATCTGCTTGGCATATAACATTTCAATTCTTTGATTTAAAAGTTAAAACAATATTTTCCTTTCAGCACATTTCAAATTATTCGCAAAACTCTGAAGTACGCATTTGCAAACTGCACAGTGATACTCTGTGAGCACAGACTGGAAGCCATGCTGGAGTGCGAGTACTTTCTGGTGAGTATGGTGTGCCGTATTTTCTTTACTGATTGCTGAAATTTAAAGCATAGAATATATTAAAGGTGTGAGGTTGTTCCAAAGCAGCATGGGTCTCCTATTTCCTGACTTCATCGCAATGCAAATGGGCAACGCTTGCTCAATCTAGGAGGTCAGATTCCATTCGCAAGCGTTCACAGCATGTCACTTCATCAGTCGTTCTAAATAGATTTCTTTCTTTAACCTTTAAAAAAAAACATATTAACATTTGATAGAAATTATATTTAACCGAGCACTCTTCCCTGCAGTATGCAGTCAAGGATGTGTAATCGATGGAACATTATCTCGTAAGTGGTTGGAATCTTCTGAAAACGGGATAGTTTAGAACTACTGGTATTAAGATATTAGGTAGTATCACATACTGTGTATAGGAAAGATTAACCCTTTAAAAAAAACATGAGCGTTAATATTCTGTAAAGTCATCACACATCTTTCAATGGCTGTATCAAGTGTGAGAGTATTTAAGATGGATAAAGGCACTTTACAAAGCCTTAGGGTCAGTTGTTGTAAAGCAGGTAGAATCTGTGTGATAATCTAAAATGCCACAAAACGCGATGCCATATTGCATAGGATCCCTGCCTATTGTCCCTGGGGCCTAAAATGGAACAAATGGCACATTTTCTCCGATTACACAACACTGGTACAGAGGAAGAGATCGACCTTTACATTTCGAATTGATCTACCCAGCAAGCTCAGACTTATGGTGCTGGACCTGGCCCTTTTTGCAGGGTTATCCCTAAACCTTTTGCCTTCTTCCTCCTATTTCTTCTGACCTGTTTTTGTTGGCTTTAGGACTCTGGGCACTTTACCACTGCTGGCCAGTACTAGAGTGCAAGGGCTCCCTGTCTAAATTATATTGGTGATTGGTTTATCTATGATTGGCATATTTGACTTACTAGTAAGTACCTAATGTAGTGCGCCAGGTGTGCCCAGGGATTATAAATCAAATGGCACTAGTGGGCCTGCAGCACTTACTGTGCCACCCACATGAGTAGCCCTGCAAATATGTCTCATGCCTGCTACTGCGGTATTTGTGTGTTGAGTTTTGTAAACTGCCATGTCGAAATGGCTAGTGCACCCACTTGCCAGGCCCAAACCTTCACTTTTATTACCTGTAGGACACACCTAAGGTAGGTCCAAGGAAGCCCCATGGGCAGGGCACAGTGTATTTAAAAGGTAGGACATGTATTGGTGTGTTTTACATGTCCTGATAGTAGAAATACTGCTAATTTTGTTTTTCACTATTGCAAGACCTATCTCTCTCATAAGGTAACATGGAGATTATTTTTTTGCTTGTAATTTCCCATTGGGAGCAGAAGTAGATATGGAGTTTGGGGACTCTGAACTCACAATTTAATAGTACATTATTGGTAAACTTGGTTTTTAGATTGTAAGTATGAAAATGCAATTTTTAGAAAATGGGCATTTTCTTGCTTAACCATTCTGTGCCTCTGCCTTTCTGCTGAATACACGTCTGGGTTAGGATGACAGTTGGGCTGTTTCTGCATTCACTCCAGACAGTCACGCAAAGGGAGTTGAGGTGTGCCATGCATATCCTGATGGCCCATCACCAGGCTGATGGGTCTTCTTAAGCTAAAGTGGTGGGAGGAGCTGACACTTGCACTTGAATAGGGCTGTGCCTGTCTTCACACAAAGTAGTTTCCAACCCCCTGGAGTATGTCTCGGGTCGGGGCAAGTAAAGGTAGGGTCTTGTGCTTTACAAAGACTTCTCTTTGAAGTTTGCCTACTTCAAAGACAGGAATGGGTATAAGTACTGGAACTCTGACACCACATTGAACACTTCTGGACTGAGGACATTCTGCCAGGAAGAAGAGATGGATGCTGAAGGAGGGACTGCCACTCTTTGTTGGACTGACCTGCTGCTTGCTGCTTCTGTCTTGGGAGTAAAAGGACTGGACTTTGTTTTCTACATCCTGCTTTCCAAGGTTCTCCAAGGGCTTGAATTGAGCTTTCCTCCTATTAAAAAGTCTTATGACCATCAAAGTCTTCGCCTGCCAGGACATGGGCTCTCTTGTTGAGAGACCTGACTTGCCAAGTGGTGCCAAATCTAGTCCCTGTGCCCTTCAAAGTGAGTTCTGGCGATCTCAAAGAGAAAATCCATGTATCGACTCCCAGCGCCACTGTAAATTGACATATCGCTGGAAGGATCTGATGCAGCCCTTGCACTGCCGCTGCAGAATCAACGCAGCACCTACATCACGGCTGTAGATCAACACAGTGCATCTGGATGTTTGACGCATCACCCATAGGTAGCAATTTCTTCATCAGTGCCACACTGCAGTAAGGAACCAAGGCTGCGTGTCTGTAAACCAACACAACAACTCTCCTGACAGTAAGGAACCAATGCATCACCTCCTCGCAACAGTAAGGAACCAACACATTGCTTGCCTTTCCGGCGCCTCACCTTCCCTGTGCCTGTTATCCTCTTTGATTTTTGCCGCCTGTAAGGTACTTTGCCCTAAAACGAATGCATCCAATGATTTCTATGGACTAAACGTGTTTAAACTTTTAAAACTGATATCTTGACTTGTGTATGTTGGATATTTGCCATTTTGGTCGTGTTTTAATCAGATAAATATTCACTATTATTATTAACTGGTGTAGACCCCTTTTGTAGTGTTTTCACTGTGTTACCATGTGTATGTGTACAAATACTGTACACATTGCCTCTGAGATAAGCCGGAGTGTTCGTGCCAAGCTACCAAGGGGGTGAGAAGAACTTATCTTAGCTATGTGACTCCCTTACCTTGGCTTGAGTGAGGATCTCTACTAGAACAGGGTGCAAACCACTGCCAACTATAGTCCCCATTTCTAACAAATGGACAATAATAAACCTCTCTTCTTTACCACCCCAGAGGAAACATGGGTGTGGCTAGAGAGCGAAGGACACAACATGTCTTGTAAACGGAAGGCCCAGATCGACTGTCTCTCGATGCAGACCACAGCTGCCATCCGGGGCACCCACAAATAAAAGCTGCCTGGCCTCTGACATTCGCACTGGTAGAGACTTGTGAACCTAGATGGGGTTCAGTGACATAGAGATGACACCAATGTTACCATGATTAGGGGAGAAGCATATGCACTTTAGCACTGGTTAGCAGTGGTAAAGTGCTCAGAATCCTAAGTCCAACAGAAAGATACAGCAAAAATATGAGGTGACAGGCAAAAAGTCTGGGGCAGACACAGGGATTTCACCAGTGTGCTACTAGATGGGAATCAGCAGGCCTTTGGAGGGAGGCACACCCAGAAGCCAGAAAATAATCCTATTATTCTGGGGTATACAGACTGCACCCAACATTAGATAGATTAATGGGTTCAATAGAGCTAATATCACACATGCACAACACAGAATACTTATGCTGTACTGACTCAGACCATAACACTTTTTTATTCACATTGACACAGGGAAGGTTTTAACAGTAATATCAATGTGGTAACTAGAACCAGATGGATTGCTGAATCCCCCTTTCAGGACTGCGATTGGGGAAGTGATAGATGATATTTTAGAGACAATCACAGGACAGCCTCTCACTCGAACATAGAATGGGTGGCTTTCGAAGTAGTTAACCAAGGACTGTTCATCAAAACTTCCTATGACTTCAAGACAATGCTGATGACAGAAGTCCTGAATCTGGAGAGATAACTTTAAGAACTTGAAATATTCACGGTGGAGACTCCAATGGACAAAATCACAGCTATTAGATCTGACTAAGATGTATCACTTGCTGATGGAATGGCTCCAACACATGCACTATAGAAAATAATTCACTCATCAACACGGGGAGGAAGACAGGGCAGACCGCCTCCTTGCCTGGCTGGTGAGAATGAACACCCAACAGAAAACAACTGGGTTTATACAGACAAGTGCTGGACTGATAGCCACAACGCACATAGAAATTGATAGGATGATTGTTGAATACTATAAACAAAAGCATCAGGTATAGATGCCTGTAAGGAAATGCCTTCCTTGGCATGGTTACCCCCTGACCTTTTGCCTTTTGTTGATGCCAGTTATGATTGGAAGTGTGCTGGGACCCTGCTAACCAGGCACCAGTGTTCTTTCCTTAAACTGTACCTTTGTTCCCACAATTGGCACAGCCCTGGCACACATCTAATTTTACCACTATCAACCTCTAAGGGTAACCCTTGGACTCTGTGCACACTATCTCTCACTTTGAGATAGTACATACAGAGCCAACTTCCTAGAATGCCCCCCCCCCCCAAGTTCTAGCCTGACTGGCTACCCATTTTCACACCAGGCACACAGGGGAACTATGCAAAATGGTGCTGCCAGTCTCTACCAGGGAGGTCACCATTGTAGTCTTGCTGAAACAGGGTTGAAATCCACTAGATGTCTGATCTTATAGATCATTGTCCCTCCTAACCATGTGCTGGAAAATGGGTTATTGGTAAGGGCAGGTAGGTACCTACACTTAGCCATAGGCCACTAACCTCCACTTAGGTCTCAGTAAATTAAACCGAGCTCAACCCTTCATAGCTTGGCAATGAGCGACAAGGCTTAACTTAGGAGACAGAGTGTAAAGCATTCACATATCACAAAACAGTAATTAAGTAAACACAGGAAACAGTTTAAAAATCCAAAACCAATTTATAAAAATAGATTATATTTTTATCTTTAAAATGACACAAAAACAAAATCGGATAAGGGGAACCGGAGATATGCATTTTTAAAGAATTATTGTTTTTTTAGTGCCTAGAAACAAAAAGCGCCAATCGGGTCATCTGGTTGCACCCCGACCGGGGCAAAGTCAAAGTTTAAGGCCGACCTCGATGGAGCCCGGCTCGGCTACAGGCCGCGGGAGGCCTCTGTCAAAAGTTTACCTTCGCACTTAGTCGTTTTTCTGAAGATTTTCTTCAGCGGGACGAACCTGCCAGTCCAATCCGACCTCCTGGAACCCTTCTCCGGATACGCGTCGCGGGAATCCTCGGTGGATATTTTTACCTTCGGACTTAGTCGTTTTTATTCGAGGTGAAAATCCTTCGACCGGGGTAAACCTGGATCTTGATCCAATGTCATTGGAGCCCTCCTCGGATACGCTGGCTAGGAGGTCCCAGTCCACTTTGTACGTTCGGACTTAGTATCTTTTTTTGAGATTTTCTTCACCGGGACGAACCCGCAAATCAGGCCGGGTCACAGTTGAGGCAAGCCGGCTAGAGTTGCTGCAGCGGGTTGGTCCCTCTATGGAGCTTTTTTTCAAACGTTCTTCAAACTTCTGGGTCTTCTCCCAGATGTTCTTTTAAGGTTCTTTTGGGGTCCACAGCTCACCCCAAGAGTCCAGAAGCTCTGAGATGATCCTTGGGGGTGTGGACTACAACTTCCAGAATGCACCTGGCGCAAACTCCATTTTGGCCACTGGGCAGTGGTCAGCTGGTTGATTTCTTCAGGAGTTGGTGCAGAGGACTCCTGTTAGCAATTTTTCACCTGTAGCAAACATGGTGTCCCTCCTTGAACTGGTTGAAGCCAGGCAAAGTCCTTCTTGTGGTGAAGCCCAAGTGTCCAGCTGGTGCAGTCCTTCTGAGTGCAGGTTCCAGGTGCAGGCCAGGGGCCCAGCAGGGCAGTCCTTCTTCTCCTTTGGTTCTTCCTTGTTGGAATCTGATGGGGATCTGACGTGTGGGTGCAGGTCTGGCAGTTTTATGCTTGATCCTGGGTGATAAACAGGGTGTCCTGATTCTCCAGTCAGGCGCAGGGTGCTTCCCCCTGTGATGACCACTTTCTGGGAAGTGTGGCAAAAATCAATCCGAGGAGGCAACATTCTTCAAAAATCCATCATGGCTGAAAATGATTTTTGGAGGTTACATCTGGCTGAGCCGACCCACTAGTGTGGCTAAAAATCATAAACACACCCCTCTCCTGCCCTCTCCTAATCTAATCAAGGGGGCACCTAGTTGTCTGGGGTTGCAGGATGTGTGGGTGTTGCTGGGTTGCTCCAAATGTCCTTCTCTGCCTTTGAAGACCAGTTTGGCAGCCCTCCCCCTTCCTGCCTCACCATCTGCTGAGAGGAGATTCCCTCCCACAGGCACATCTCTTTGTGTGAAGCCAGGCCACTTCACACCTCATCAAGGCAGCCTGGCCAGGCGGCCAGAGGCTGGCCAATCAGAGCACAGCAGCAAAAACAATGCAGGGCTGAAATTGGCAACTTTTCAGGTAAAGTTTAAAACTCTTCACCTGAACAAGTTACAGTAAATCCCACAACTGGAAGTTGTGGGATTTATTATAACAATTAATTTGATACCAAACTCTTTGTATCTGTCATTTAAGGGGACTTTTGAAATTAAAATAAAGTCTCCCCATTCTAGCCTATGAAGGCCATTCACTACAATGAGGGAAAAACAAATTTGGCTGTTTTTACCTCACCAGGGCTTACAAAACTATTTTTATAAGGTCCCTGCTTATAGTTACATGGCACCAAGCCCTAGGGGCACATAGGGCACACCTTAGGGGTGACTTATATGTACAAATAAGGTAGTTTAGGACTTTGAAACTACTTTTAATTCCAAAGTCGAATTTGAATATAACTTTAATTTAAAAGCAGCCAGCAAGGCAGGCCTGCCTTTAAAATTACACTGGGCACCTCAGCAGTGCACCACCTATGCTGGGGTCCCTAAACCTACCTGCCCTACCATATACTAGGGACTTATAGGTAGGTGGACTTTTATAATTAGCCTAATTTGCACATTGATTTTACACAGAGCACAGGCCCTGGGACTGGTTAGCAGTACCCACAGCACCATCAGAGTCAGGAAAACACCAGCAAAAAGTGGAAAATGGGGGCAAAAAGTTAGGAGGCCTCTTCAATCAGCCCTGTTCTCTCACACCAAGGAATATAGGATTCTGGAGAAAATTATAGCAAATTGTTTTCTCCCAAACTTACATTGGCTGGTGCAATGGATCAATGTGGAATTGTCCCTTGGCACAACAACCACATTACCCTCTGCCAACTGCTCCATATTATGCAACTAGTTGGCCACTGTCTGGGAACTGCATTTGTGGTTTCATAAGAAACTGAGAAGGCCTTCGACACACTTCTGCGGCCCAACCTGCTAGAAGTGATCCAAGCCATGGGATTTGAGGGAAGCCTCTTGAAGTGGATACAACTATTATACACAAACCCAATGGCCAGGGTGTGCACTGGCAGAGGGTTCTCTGACTGGTTAGATAGGGATGGCCACTGTCCCTTATTTCTTTTGTCCTTACCATAAAACCTCTGGCATGCCTATTATGAGCTAAGGGCCAAGCCTGAGCCACCCTGCGCTGGCTTGGTACGCAGACAGTGAGTTACTGTTTCTAAGAAAACCAGAGCATGCTCTGCCCCAGCTTGAGTTGTTCTTAAGTGGATCTGGAGAAGTGGCAGGCCTACAGATCAAATGGGAGAAGTCTTGCTTGTTCTCCCTTGAATCTTCCTGTATGAGAGACGCTTTCAGGTGAGAACCTATCACATTTAAATATCTGATGGCTAGATATACTACATTGAACTAGATTTGAAGAAAGGTAACCTAGATAAATGTGTCATCAAGATCTGCCTGGCACTGCCTTCTACTATCCCTCCCCCTCCTTGAGCCATTATTTATAATCAAAATGATCATCTTCCACGACAGCTGTATTTTCTTATGACCCTCCCATTAAGATTGCTGAAAACGTTTTTCTGCAAACTGTGAACTAAGTTTTCAGAATTGATATAGGGAGCCAAGAAGAGGTGTCTTTTGATGGAAAAGGCATTGTGCCCTTTGGAGGGGGCTGGAGTGGGATGCCTAACCCAAAGATATATTTTATGATGGCTCAGCTGGTCTGGATGGTGTGGTGGCTTCCAATAAAGACAGATTCTGAAAGGCAAAATAATGTGCATCTCCTTGGAGAGTAGAACACTAGGAGAAGGCCTAAACACTCCTACCTCAGGGTACTTAGAGCAAAACCTGCTGGGAAGCTTATGCAAAGAAAATGGGAACAAATGCCCTGTAATCCCCAGATTTCCCACTGTGGGTAACGAAGAAATTGGTGGTGGTGGCCCATAGACACTCCACACAATCATGGAATCAGGCTGGGATCACCACAATGTGTCATTTTTATAGTGGGGGCCTACTTGTCATATTTGAGAATCTTGCAGTGGACTATAGGTTATACTTAGGTCAATTCCTGACATCCAGGAGAGAGGGAATGTCGGAACCAAAGAGGTCAGAAGTTCAGACCGATCTACTAATACGCACAATACAGTGAGAGGAGGTAACCAGCATGCACAGAGCTTTGGCCCTATGACTTTCACACCAACAAATGCCTTGAAGTCCCTATGAGAGAAAAAGCCGTCTCTGACAAGAAATGGGGGCAAATACTGGAATATACAAAAACAGTGATAGGAACTCCTGATTCAAGTACACACAATTCAACTACCTACACTGTACATATCTGTCCCCGTAACAACTGATCAAAATGTAAATAGGGCACCCATATGAGTGTCCCAGATGTCACTCCGCAATGGCAGACTTTTTTCATATGGATCGGGACTACACTCATATACTTTCACATGGAGGACCCACCTGGGCATATTAACAGACCTAATGGATAGACCCCAGCCCATTACTGCCACAGTGTATTTACTGGGAAGGTTAACTAGACCAGCGAAAGCCAAACGCACATCCAAATTTATAGACCTAGTCCTATTCCTGGAGAAGTGAATCATAGTGAGAACTGAAAGGTGCTTACAGCACGCCCGATGTTGCAATGGCTTCAGGAACTGATCAAATAATGCACCTCAGAAATCAGTGTTATGACTTCTATACAGCAACAGCTGTGGAAGTGCACATCTATCACTGAATAGGATACACTACTGTCAGCTCTGCAGGCTAAATCAGATGAGATGCCCCCTTAAAGATGGACCAGAGCCTCCAACCTGGGATAAGACATTTATACTCTCACAAAAACTATTCAAAGGGTCATGATGACCCATAGAGCCCTGTGAACGAAGCACATACACTACTGAGATACTATAGTGTGTGATGCTCAGGGGGGCCCCACTTGACATGATGTGCATGACAGCCCCTACAGGCTCATACACATCATTCCGAGGTTGGGAAACGACTAGATTACAGAATGATGAACACACACTATCAGACGGTCAAACATGAACACCGGTGTGTACAAGTTTCAAACTACTGTTTCAATGTTTACATGTAACTGTTACTTTAAAATGTAAGCTTTGCAAAAATGTACTGCTCCAAATACTGTTTGACAATGTAAGTAGAAACGGTTTCCACCATGCTAACAAAAGAAAAAACAATAAAGAGCTATAAAAAAAGGATTGTATAACTAACTTGTCATCATACCATCAGAATTTGCACCTTGCAATGTACATGTATTCAGGTCTTTTTTCATTCTTTTCTTTTTCTGTGTGTGATTTTTTGTCAGTACCAGGGATGAACGATAAATTCCCCTCTGCCAGCGGAGTTGGTTGAGTTTTGGTTACTCCATGTTTCCCATATAACATGGAGTTCTGGCCAAATTCTGCCAACCACCACATGGGGGAATTTTTCCTTGTGTGCAGCTCACCTACGGTAAGCTGGTGAGCGTGAGCAAAATTCAGCACTCGCTAGCATGATTTTCAGTTGCTGGGAGTGCACCTGGCAAGATTTCCCCAACATAGGTGGTTGCAAATGTTTGCGGTCAGAAAGCTGCCACTCGAGTAGAAAATATACTTGACCGGCAGCAAAATCAACTCGAGAAGCATTGCCAAGTGGTGTTGTTAACACTGATTTTTCAGCATGGAACGAGCTCCCAGCACTAAAATTCATTGCCAGCACTAATTCCTCCTGTTCCCGGAACTATGCAGACTCTCTCAGATTTTTCAAATAATTCTGCGGAATTCTGCAGAGTAAAACTCTGCAAGTTCTGCCCATCCCTAGTCAGTACGCAGTATTGTGAATATGTTTGTTTCCACAACCGGGAGTCAATGCATTTCTTTCAATAGCTTTATGATGTTGTGTATATTCAGGCTGTCAAATAATGACTTCCTATCACATGTGGTAAGTTTAACTCTACCAATATACATAAAAAAAGAAAACCTAAATTTCTATATAGCATTGTTTTACTGTGATGTATACTTGTTTCACTCTAAATAATCATATAATTTCTGCTTTTCCAAATTATCATTTATATGAAAAACAAATAATATAACCAAATTAACAAATTGATAAGTACATATGTTGGACTTTTTCCCTTTTGCAGGGTCATCTCCAATCTTTTTGCCTCCTTCCTCCTATTTTTTCTGACGTGCTGATGTTGGCTTTAGGACTCTGGCCACTTTACCACGGCTAACCAGTGCTAAAGTGCATACGCTCGCTGTGTAAAGTGTATTGTACATTGGCTTATCCATGATTTGCATAGTTGATTTACTAGTAAGTCCCTCGTAACGTGCACTAGAGCACTAGAGATTCTTGTTTGTGGATTCCCTGTCTGGGTCAGTTTAACAATTGGGCTGTTTGCACCTCTCCTCTAGACAGTGACACAAAGGGAACTGCGGTGTAGCCTGCATATTCTGATGGGCCATCTGGGCTGAGGGGAGGAGTGGTCACTTACATCTGAAAGGGCTGTGCCTGCCCTCACACAATGCAGTCTCCAACCCCATGGTGTGTGCCTGGCCTGGTCTAGGCAGGATTTTGAAAACAACAGAGACCTCCCTTTGAAGTTGGCCTACTTCAAAGGCAGAAAGGGGTATAAGAAGAGCACCCAAAACTCCTGAAAATCAGATTATTTCTGGAACCAAGAGGAACCTCTGTCAAGGAGAAGAGCTGGAGAGTATTGCCCTTTTGCCTCTGACTGAGCTTTGTTGGGGTGGCCTGCAGTAGCTGCTTCTACCTGAGAGAGGACAAAGACTGACTTCTGTGTGACTTCCCACTGGTGAAGAATCTGCAAGGGCTTGAACTGAGCTTGCCTCCTGTTGTTGAAGTCTCAGGGACAACAAAGACTTCTCTCTGCAAGCACTTGGGCTTTCTGTAGCAGAGGCCTGCTTGCCAAGTGGTGCCCTAACCTGTCTCTGGCCCCTTGAAAGGTGCAGCTGGTGGAAAAGGACAGAAATCCAAGCAAAGACCGCAGTGCGGGGAAACTTTTGATGAACCACCCGCCTCGTGGCTGAAAAACGACGCGCCATTAGCCTCGCGGCCAAGATCGCCGCTCCACCTGCATTGCGGCTGGGAGATCCCCGCAACATGGATGGAGAAACGATGTGCAACACCCGCAGCGGTCGCTGTTAATGACAGAAGCCCCCACGCAGCACAGTTTCCTGACACCATGCGACCGGATTTTGACCCAACATTGCTGGGTGAGGAAAATCAATGCAAAGCCTGCCCAGACCAGAGGTGCCCAGTCGTAATCGATGCATCGCTTTCTTGCCGGAGAGAAGAAATGACGCACACTGACCCAACCAGAGGAGGAGTGATGCACGTTCTTGCTTGAGAGTGAGAAATCAATGCATTGCTGGCCTTTTCCGATGCACGCTCGCCTGGGCGGCTTTATTTTTGATGGTACACCAGGTACTTTTGTACAGTAACAATGTTCTCACTGTTTTCTAAAGGATTTAAGACTATTTTGCTTCGTAAATTCATAACTTGACTTGTGTATGTTGGAGTTTTGTCGTTTTGGTCTTGTTTTATTTAGATAAATATAATCTATTTTTCTAAACCTGTGTTGTGTTCTGTTGTAGTGTTTTTACTGAGTAACTGTGTGTGTTGGAACAAATACTTTGCACCTTGCTTCTGAAGTTAAGCTTGCCAGCCCGTGCCAAGCTAGCAAAAGAGTGAGCGGGGGTTAACTGAGTGTGATTCCTTTACCCTGACTAGAGAAAGGGTCTTTGCTTGGACAGGGGGTAACCTGACTGCCAACCAAAGACCCCATTTCTAACAACATATCAAGTTTAGAGCAATATAAAAAATACAAATAAAAAGTTCTGAAGTTTTGCAATGGCCATACAAAGGACACTTGTTCAGACTCTTTATTACAAGACAAACAGGCATTGTGAGAAACTGGGTTGCTGGGTTGGTGGTTGACGGGAGTGTGAGCTCTTCTCAAGCAATAGCCACAATCCTTGTCAGGGTGAATTACAAAAGTCACTAAATTAACCTGTGCTTTACCCTCTAGTAGTTTGGCACAAAAGCAGTCAGTCTTAACATAGTGGAAATGTGTAAAGTATTTATGCAGTGCACAAACAGTAATAACGTGAAAACACAACACAAGAAAAATCCCACGCTATCTTAGAAAAATAGAGTAAATTTTAATAAAACATTAGACCCCAAATCCAATCAGTAGAACAGGAGATATGCAATTAAAAAAATGTAAGGTGAGTAAAGCGTGTTAAAGCACAAAACACCACTCACAGTTATCTGGCTATGAAAGCCGCAAGTTCAGGCCAACCGTGATAAAGCACTGGGTGGATAAAGGGACGTGGTTAGTCCAGCTGAAATAGATACCTTCTCAAAGTCTGGCATAAAGAGCACAGCTCCCAGTGGAGAAGGCCGCAAGGAGCGCATTGTGAATGACTGTCTCTGTAGTCTGAAGAGCGGACAGTTGTTTGCTGTAGTGCACAAATTGCAGATCTCGTGTGGCCAGCTGTTGCTGGCGGTCACCCTAGCGTGAACAGTCTGGTTCAATGGAGCTTCCTATTGGTGATTGTCACGGGTGGAAATATCTTGGCAGTCATGAAGAGCTCAAAACTTAAAAACTTCAGGATTCCTTCTTCTGCTTGAGAGGAGTTCACTCTGATGACAACAAAGGGGCCAGGACTTGGGGAGGCACCTCTTTCGGGATCAAGGACTCACTCTTGCAGAGGCCACCAGGGATCAGGCAGCTCCAGTTGCAGGATCAGTTGCAGCAGGTCAGCTGGGCAGTTGCCTGGAGGCCTCTGGAATTTTTTATGTCCCTGTAGTTCTGAACAGGAGATCAGACAGCTGATCCTTGAATTACTTCAGGTAGCTTGAGATGAAAGGAGTCGGTCCAGTCTTCCTTGTCAGACAGTAAGGCAGACCTCAGGCAGCATGGCAGTCCTTTGGCAGCAAGGTCGTCCTTCTAATGTAGTACCAACGTGTCCTGAAGTGTACTGAAGAGTTGTGTTGTTCTGAGGATGCAAATTTATACCTGGTGCCTGCTGTAAAGAAGGAGAAACGTCTAGATTTACCCTCAGATCTGGTTATTGAATTTCCTTCCTCCCTGCCTTGGTCCCAGGATGACAGGAGTCACAAAAGGCTAGTGTGATCATTTGTATCACTGTTTGGAAGGAATACACAAAGGCCAACTATCAACTACTCCTAGTCATGTGACCCAGGGATTTTCAGAATTTGTAAATTAAAATCTGACTTTACCATTAAAGAGAATTTTAAATTACAGTTCTTTAATAAACCAAACATGGCATCGCTATGTGCTTGCAAACAAAAGTTCTCACTTATTAAATGTAATAAGGTAAACCAATGTTATCCCCAAGGAGAGTTATGCCCCTCAGTAGTCAAAAACTAAATTTTGGGTTTTTCACTACTGGAACATGTTACACTTAAATGCAAACGTCCAACTTTTTAAATACAATGTAACCTGCACTATGGGCGTTTAGGGCATACCCTAGGGATGACTTATATGTATTAAAAAATCAAGGTTTAGGACTGACAGAAAGGTTTATTTTGCCAGGTTGAAATGTCAGTTTAAAACTTCACGCAGGCTGCAATGGCAGACCTGAGACATGTTTAAAAAGGCTACTATGCTGCAGGCCCACTAGTAGCATTTAATTTAGAGGCCCTGGGTACATTTAGTACTACTTTACTAGGGACGTATAAGTAAATGAAATGTGGCAATTGGGTGTAAGCTTTTTTTATCATGTGTAGAGGACTGAGCACAAGCACTTTAGCACTGGGTAGCAGTGGTAAAGTGCACATAGTCCTAAGACCAACAAAAACAAATTTGGTAAAATAGGAGTGAAGGCAAAACGTTTGGGGGACAACTACACCAAGGATCTCAGGTGTAACTGGCATTCACTTAATTTATATATTTTTTGGATAGGCTCATGTTTTTCACATTAATACTCCAACCTGTGAACATTCTGTAAACTCATCTATACATACTTTATCAGTGTGCTAGGTCATTTCCAGAGATCTATTCAAAGTTATTATATATAGTAGGGAGTTCTACTTGCAGGGGATGGGAAAAAGAAGTATCTTATTTTTTTGTTTTTCTTGTATTGCATCTGTGTTGTGATAGTAAGTGCTTTGAGATTCAAAACATAGAGGAGTTACAATTAACATATTGATGGATATATGCCCCAATAGTGAGCGAGCAATAAAGTAAACCCAAATGATGGAAGCCCTTATCTGTACATAATGATAATGTAGAAGCCTTAGAAAGAGACAGTTGTGTCTACAGAACTTGGGTAGTGTAGGCAGTACTCTGTTTTGGACATCTCACCAGCTAACCTGACTCAAAGAGCTAGAGAGTATAGGACAGGTTGAATGCATGGGTTTTAATAACCTAAACTTGAGAAAATAAGGGCCAGATTTACCAGGCTTTTATGCAGCATGAAGCAGCAAGTTAACTTACAGCTCTGTGAGAGAGCAGGAATGTGCCATATCTAATAAGATATGACACAGTACGCTCTCTGTTGATGCACTAGTGCCTGCCAAATGCCAATGCAGGCAATCTTGTGCCATGGTGCAAGATTGCCTGTGTTACAGCCAGGATTGTTTTTGTGCAGGAAGGGACATGCAGAATGCAGCACATGTAGAGATAGGAACTAACCTGGAGAAATAAATATATTTCTCAGTTTTCTAACTTCCATTGGAAGGGTTAGCATTTTGACACATTACCAGGTTTACTGGTCTTAGTAAATTTAGGAATACACCAAATACCATGGGTGGATTTGTTGAAATACCACAGTCCATCCATGGAACGCCTTCCCCACGCAAAGGCAGTGCATATTTACAGTGCCACGCAGAACCACACAAGGTGACTCTGCATGGCATAGTAAATCTGACTTGAGAGCTTGTGCTGCTTTGTGTGACACAGGGCAGTTCAAGCAATTGATAAATCTGGGCCCTGATGCCGTGACTGAGATGTCTAGGGAGGGAGTTCCACAGTGATGGTCTCTGCACATGGAGGGTCCTTCCTCCATAATTCCACTAATGGATTAATAATATGTTCAAGTGGTTGGACCCTGGCCTGGTGGACCTTAAAGATATGGTTGGTAGTTAAGGGACAATTGACTTGGCATAGGCCAATACATGGCTATCTAGTGCACTGTGAACAAGACAGATGAATTTAAAGATTGATCTTTATTTTGTTGAGAGCCAAATGGATGGACTTCTGAACTGTGAAGTAGTAGTGCAATTTCAAGCAGATTGGAGATCATTTAGCATGGTTTGGAGTTTTTTGCTGCTTCTTGATGTGAGCTGTGACTGAGGACAACCCTGTCTTTCTGGTAGACTGACTTGATCAGAAAAGCAAAACTTCCTAGATACATGCATAGGGGTTGTAGTGTAAAAACATCAAAACAACAGTTAAGAATAAAAGAAAACGAGCATAAAGAACAAAGATTGATTTGTAATGTTAGACCTGTCAGCTCTTGGTGTGGTTCCCCTGTTCTTTTTGCTTTTGATCTCCTGTTTTTGATCCTGTGCTGAATTTTGTTTTTGCTGACTTTAGGTATCTTGGCACTTTACCACTGCTGACCAGTGCTAAAGTGCAAGTGCTCCCTGTGTAAATTGTATTGATGATTGGTTTCTCCATGATTGCTACATTTGATTTACTAGTAAGTCCCTAGTAAAGTGCACTGTGTGTGTCCAGGGCCTGTAAATCAAATGCTACTAGTGGGCCTGAAGCACTGATTGTGCCACCCACATGAGTAGCTCTACAAACATGTCTCAGACCTGCCACTGCAATGTCTGTGTGGGCACTTTTTCAACTGCCAGTTTAACCTGGCAAGTTTGCCCACTTGCCAGGCCCAAACCTTCCCTTTTACTACATGTAAGTCACCCCTAAGGTAGGCCCAAGGCAGCCCCATGGGCAGGGTGCAGTGTATTTAAAAGGTAGGACATATACTAGTGTTTTGTACATGTCCTGATAGTGAAATACTGCTAGATCCGTTTTTCACTATTGCAAGGCCTATCTCTCCCGTAAGGTAACATGGGGATTACCTTGAAGTATCTTTTAAGTGCAGTTTGCCATTGGGAATAGATAGAGATAAAAGGTGTGGGGCCTCTGAACTCCCAATTTAAAAATACATATTTTGGTAAAGTTGGTTTTTAGATTGTAAGTTTGAAAATGCCACTTTTAGAAAGCAGGCATTTTCTTGCTTAACCATTCTGTATCTCTGCATGGTTTTGGAATACAAATCTGGGTCAGGCGGACAGTTGGGCTTTTTGTGAATTCGCTCTACACAGTCACACAAAGGGAGCTGAGGTGTGTCCTGCATATTCTGATTAGTCTTCCTGGGCAAGAGTGGAGGGAAGAGCTGGCACTTGCACCTGAATAGGGCTGTGCCTGTCCTTACAGTCTCCAATCCCCTAGTGTGTGTCTGGGGCCAGGACTGGAAGAGGCAGGGTTTTGTGCACTACAAATACTTCTCTTTGAGGTTTGCCTACTTCAAAGGCAGAAATGAGTACAAGTATTGGACTGCTGACCTCACAACTTCAGAACACATCTGGACTGAGGACATTCTGCCAGGAAGAAGAGTTGGATGCTGTAGGAGGAACTTCCTCTCTGCCTGTTGTTTTGCTTGCTGCTGCTGTCCTGGGATTGAAAGGACTGGACTCTGCTTTCTACATCCTGCTTTCCAAAGTTTTCCAAGGGCTTGAACTGAGCTTTCCTCATTTTGTGAAGTCTCAGGGACATCAAAGACTTCATCTGCCAGTGCCTGGGCTCTTCTTCTGAGATTCCTGACTTGCTAAGTGGGCCCTTAGAAGTGAAAGCTGGTAGCCTGGGAGAAAAGGGTGAAAATCCATGCATCCAGGCCGTTGCAGCTGAAAAATCGACACAGCACCTGCTTCAGCGCAGATCCATAGTTGCAGTGCATCTGGGTTTTCCACGCATCATCCCTCTGCATCATTTTTTTATCATTGTTGCTCCGCAACTAGGAATTGACGCATCACTAGTATAGCGGGAAAAGAATCCACGCATGACCAGCTGGGTGGGGAAAGAACCCAGGCCTTGCCTATCCAGTGTGAAAATAATTGATGCATTACGTGCTTTCTTTGATGCATCACCTCCTTTGCGGCATGCATCTTCTTTGTTTTTGACGCATCCAAGGGACTGTGTTTTATGAGTACACAACCACTGATTTTTCAGGATTAAGACTCTTTTAAAATCTTTAAAAAGTGATATGTCTACTTGTGTATGTTGGATTTTTGTTGTTTTGGTCTTGTTTAATTAAGTTAAATAGTGGCTATTTTTCTAAACTGGTGTGGAGTCCTTTTGTGCTGTTTTCATGTGTTACTGTGTGTGTATGTACAAATTCTTTACATATTGCCTCTGCGATAAGCCTGACTGCTTGTGCCCCAAGCTACCATGGGGGTGAGAAGGGGTTATCTTGGGTGTGTGACTCGCGTACTCTGACTAGAGTGAGTGTTCCTACTTGGACAGGGTATAAACTGACTGCCAACTAGAGACCCCATGTCTAACAACAATTAACGAAATGCCACATAATGAAGACAACGTGTTTCTAAATAAAATAAACAAATAAAACAAAGAAAAAATAATTCACTTTAAATAAACAAATATGGTAAAAACTGTCATAATGTCAGTACAGACCCCTCTCTAGTTTATTATTACAGTAATTGTATTGCAGTTTATATTTCTTTCTATTCTTCCCCTTGTTCTCTTTGTAAGTTTTCTATTCCTCTTTTTGTGGTTTTATATTCTCTCCTTCACATTCTTCTCTTCTGTCTGTTCTTTGTTCACTCTCAGTTTCTCAGTTGTTCGATTGCCCTCCCTCTTTTCTACAAATATCTCTATTACTCAAATTCTCTCCTTCCCTCTGGACTTAGTTTGATATTAGTTTTTTTTTTAAAACAATAAGGGGTTATATTATAGCACACATTAAAATGTTCTGCCAACGTATTTGTTAGTATGTGTGAAACTAATAAGTAGTGTTCACTATGTCTTAGTATTAAATGTATAATCTAATTTCACTCTATTTTATGTACTGTGCCAGGTGATAGAAGAAAACACTGTTCGACAATATGACTCCATTCAGAAACTGATGAATGAGAAGAGTTTCTTTAAGCAGGCTATCAGCCAGTCAGATCGCATTAAGCTGTTTCCACTGCATCGCAGAAACTCTAGCAAGCGCATGTCCAGACCAAAGATCACTGCCCTACAAGAGGAAACGGAGGAAGAGGTGCAAGAGACAAGACTTTAAAACTGAATTTGCTGAATGTTAAGTTCTTACTTGTGATGTACAGAGCTGTTCAGTCACACACAGGCACTATTAATTTGTATGTGTCTGGAAAGAGGCATGCACATCTTTACATTGGCCACTAAGCTCATACTTAGAAGTGGAGCTGGTCATTGAGTTTCTGCCTCCATTGCATGCAAGAGCATATCTCATTTTGCTGGAGCAAATCCCCTTGGGTGTACTCTGTCTTGGCAAGTAACCTGTACAAGCATATATTTAATAAGACACAGCTTCACAAACAGACATGCACACACACACACACATCACAAATGTGCAAAGGCACACTACCTTTTCTTATGATGCTCCATAATAGGCATGTTTGCAGCAATCCTAGAGTACTCCCTCTTAGCCAAGGATGACGCGTCACTCCATATTCATGGACAACTGAGGTGCTGTTGTAACTTTCATGCGTCTTCCATCTTGTAGCAAAGTGTACTTCTGTCTGATAGAATGTAACATGTTTCCACAAAGAGAAGCAATCAGGGTTTCCGCTTTACCTCTTTACTCTTTTACCTCTTTACTTGCAGAACATTCTTGTGAATGTCTTTGACAGTATTTTGTCATAGTGCCTCTTTACAATGAAAACAGGGATGCATGTTATCAATTCACATTCCATGCCAAATAGGTGGACTTAAAGTCACTGCACATTTGAGTGCCCTTAGAGAATGTTGACAGTTTAATCTCTGAAATGTACATATTGGATGAAGGTATTCTAAACTTATAGGGTACCTTTCATTAAAAATGTTGAATCTGCAATGTGCGCCGGCCTCACTCCAGGATTGGACACTTATGTTTGAGGTACTCTTACTGAGTGATGCACTGCACGTTAAACTCAGGTCCTTCAAAGCTGACTTGTTTTCTACCATATCACATGATGTCGAAACACACTCTGCCATTCTATACATCCATTGTAGGTTGAGTGCGATTTTCACTTCTTTATATAGCTCTAAGGGCAGGAGAATACATACAAACATTGAGAAAAAGATGCAGCAGCATGAAGCTGTTGTCAAATGCAATTTGAGATAACATGTTGCTTAGCCCAGAAATCATTTGCAGTTCTTTGTAAATTGCCTAGGTAGATGGTATTAACAATGAAGCAAATATTTTTCCTAATTTACATGCTGCAGAGAAACCCCAATCAAATGCACGTATTGATCATACTTGATTGGAAATCAAAAATGTATATGAAGTGAGTTTACTGTTGAGAGGAGTTAGTACACTGCCTTAAGAAGTGTGTAATGACAGTAAGTGAACCGTCAAATACCTATGCATCATTTTTAACATCATATTACACACGATTAAATAGTAACTTTTTAAACTGAATAGTGTATGTTGTCTAAGTAAAATAATGTATGGTGGGTTATGTACTGCCACCTCAAGATAAAAATATGCAACAAATTCTGTGAACATCACTGCTCGAGCCTCATGGTAATAGATCTCTATTCGCACTGGAAAGCCAGAATGTCACTACTAGACAGAATGAATATGTTATCCATTAGCTACTGTTCATATTGGATGGAAAAAACAATAAAGGGTATTCTAGTCTTTGATGAATGCCCTGTAATAAATTACTTCCATTAATAATGGAAAAACAATCCTGAGAATTAAATAATTCCTCTAATTTCTGTATTTTCAAAACCTCTACTGTAGTGTCATATCAACTGCTGTTATGGCCTTAAGTAGATCTAGCAGCTGATAAGCACAGCAAGGAAACATTCCTGGGACATCCAGTACATACAAGAGTAAACCAACAAAATCCAAAAGCACAGCCATTTACTGAAGTGCTAGAAAAACTGAAGTAAAAGAAGGAACTCTAGACTAAAATACAAAGTGAATGTCGCTCTAGAGCCATCAAAAGTTATAAAGTAAGTATTTGCCCAGGCACACAATGCCTATTATGTTTAAATATAATTATTGGCAGAAAGAGGTGAATTAGATCTTATGAACGTGGGAATATGAAACACGAAAAATGCCACATACAGGTTGAAGGTTTGTCTGCTAAAAATCATGGAAATATAGTTCAACAATGGAGGGAGCTTACCTTTCTATCAAATTATAAAGTAAGGCTCTTCCTCTTTCCCGTCCAACAACACAAGTGCAGGGAGGACTGTTCCTTCACACACATCCCAAATCTGATTTATCTCCAGTCACTATTATCAAGATACCAATAATATTTTCAGAATCCTACTACTGAAAAAAATCAACTTGAGACATTGAATATTTAAATAAGTACAGAAATGTTTCACAAGCATCTACACTTGTCAAGGTTATGGGTAAGGTTTCAATGAAAATGACTCATAAACATCTTGAGTTTCATTGATTATTAGACACTTGTCGGAGGGTAGGCTAAAAAGGGGAAGACACTGAACTTAGGTGAGTATCTGAGTATCCCATAGTGTTTGGTTTTACCCCTAGGGAATAAGGGATTCTCATGATACTCCTAAACTCGACAACTACATTCAGTAATATCTGTCACAATATTCTCATGATAAATATTATGAATTTGACAGGTGCTATTTACATGCCACGTGTTTTTTGTGCATTATAAGTATGTGAACAGTACAAATAAAAAAGGAACCTTCAAACTCTTCTTCTAAAGGGTTCTTTGTCCCACCCTAATTGTTAAGTATGTATGACCTTGATGGTCTTAAAGGGGTAAACAAAAGTTTATATGCGGATGATGCACAAATAGATTATAACATTACAATAGTAGAATTATAACAACATAACAGAGTAGCTGACATCAAGCCAGGGTGAATAAAAAATGTCTGTTCCTGATGGGCTCAAAAATCAAACTTTTAATTTTAGAAAAAACTAGTGTCCAATGGCCACAATTCAAAAACACACCAACACCATTTCATACAGTGTGGAGTTTGGGCCTAATATTTGACACTGCGCTTTTATCCCCTAAACTAAGGGCCATAATGATGACTTTTTGGCCCAGGGAAGCGCAGCAAGTGACCATCATAGGCTTGCAGCTAAATTACTGTAATATTGTGTACTTTGACTTACTAGAGAAAAATATGCAGCTATTAAATACATTGAAAACCAAATGGATTAACAGGGAAAGATTGGAAGTGCATAACATGGTATTCTGTTTTAATTGTGCAACTGTTTCTATTGTCTCTGTAATTGATAAAACTGGATTTAATTTGAGGTAATAGAGTTTGGCATTACTACACTGCCTGGTAACACGACTATAGGTCTCTTTCAATAAAATATTGAAGGGCCACTCGTGATGCAATGCAAAGGATAAGATAGTGTTAACTCACTTAAGTTTTAAATGCCAGCATGTGTAGGACTAAATTATATTGCATATCGTGAGCACCAGTAACTTTAGTAAATGAAGGCCTATGACTCACTACAAGCAGACTGCATGACGCATGGGTGGTAATGGAGAGGGGATCCTAAACTCCATTCTCAAACACCAGTTAAAACTAAAGGCATTAAAGTCAAATAAGTGAAACATAAGTGAAACAAACTGATATTGCAGGGTGTAAAATTTGTTAGATAACCTCTGTGAGGTGAACTGAGCTTGGAAATAAATTACCAGACAATTTGAACCAACCACATGAGCGCTTCAACTCTAGACAACAACTGAAAACACTAAAGCGTCAGTAAGCATTGATTCCAGTGTCAGCCAGAAAATACATCTAAAATTACAATCCTGCTATTATTACATTTGTGTCTGCTGAGTTACATTTGAAATTGTTGTCTACTAATACTGCTGCACTATCCACAATTGGATACTGTTTTCTAGCTAATGTTATTGATGTGTTCACTTGCTAATAATCTGCTATGACGTTTTGTGACAATTTTGCAAACAATTGTGAATATTGATATACGTAACTCACCTGTTTCCATATAAACAGGTTCTGCTTTCATATGAAAAAATAATGATGTAGGTAGCTGTGATGCTTACATCTTGGATTTCTTCTCAAGAAAGCTAGTCCTTGAATTGTCCAAAATCTGCTCGATCTAATCTGGTCTCCTTCGTAAAAAATACGTTATCAATTGGACATAATGTAGGAGCAATATCTCACGTAACTACCAATTATTCTTTATTGCATATAACAGGAAGTGTCAATGAAAGTGTTGCTGCCTTGTGACTAGAATCTAAAGGTGTTTTATGCTTCCACTATTAGCATCAACTGTTACACTGAATAATGAGCTAGTGGGATGGTGTGCAGATGCAATGTGTTGACTAACCCCTGGAGTTAAAGCTTTCACTAACCTTTTTATCACCAGTAACACATTATTCACTGTACTGCGAATGTCAGACTATGCTTTATCAGGTTGTAGTAGTAATTGATGTTTGCAGTTTGCATTTCACTATTTCCTTGAAGGCATTTCTAATGTAATAAAGAATTTATTAAAGCAACCACATAAACACATATATGCATACATTTTATTTTTAAATCTCTGAAGCCTAGTAAACAGGTTAGTGCTTCATGGGGTTTTGCCATATAGAATGGCCATGTTTGTGCTGAACTATGTGCCCAAACTGGTCATTGTTTTACTGTGAATGCTTCACCATTCCTTAAGGGCTATCTGAAAGGCAAAATACTCCCTTACACATATGTGTGCGTATACACACATGCACACACATACACAAACACACACACACACATGACCACACAACATTTAGAAAAAGGAGCAATAAAGTAAAGTTTTGTTGCTGAACAGGAAGTTTACTCACATGAAGGCTAATAATTTTTTTTTATTAGGGATTAATAAGTGTGTTCAGCATTTTTACAAGGTAAAAAAGCATTTTCTGATATCTGCTGTTTGGGTGATAAGAAATGAATGAAAGAAAAACAAGTATTCCATAAAACTTCATTTTTCCCTGGTACATACAACTACAATGGTATCACAGCACGAGAACATTGTTGGAGAGTTTTTACCAATTTGAATAAAGCAAATAAATATCTTTATGGGTAGCCCTGCCAAAGTGCCTCATTGGCCGTACATCTCTTTTCTCTGTGTGTTTGCATATCTAAATATTAGTTTATATAAACATGTGTTCCTTTTAAGAACTCTTTGACAGCAAAATCATGCCATGCTTCCCTTTTAAAGTTGCAGGATTCTTCCTCTAGAATATATTATTTATTTTAATGTCGGTAAAATGTGCATTAAGATGTATTTTAATATAAAGATCACAACATGAAGAAAAATATATATTTGTATAAATACAGAAGTATGAAATTTGTTTTTGTATTTGAACTTTTTTGTACCACTAATTATTACTTAATATTAATGTTAGACAAAATAGAACAATGATCGGTTGTCAGTGACATATATTACATCCATTTTTATAATGTGCAACAGTGACCGTAATCCTGGCACAGGTATCGTTTTCCATGTTTTTTGTGTAACACTGAATCTAGCTCATACTGCCTATGTAACAATGTACAGTTTCGGTATAATCTGAAAGAAAACTATATAGATTTTTGTTGCTTGATTTTATGAACACTGCCTGTCAAACAAATTGTACATTTAAAATGTATTATGAATATTTATTGCCAAATATTCGTTAACAGAACACTCTGTAAGGCTGTTTAGTGTGATGTAACATAATAAAAATGTTCTTGGCAGTGTCTTTTAATTGGTCTTCTAACGAGATTAAAATAGAGTAGGCCTCTTTTCACTAAGTGAGGATTTATGGGTAAACGAGTAATGTGGTCGGAGGCACAGTTCAGAATAGTTATCTGAAAGTTAGAATCTTCAAACAATCTTTAAAACAAGCCGATAATGCATGAACATTTTGGCAAATTAATATTGCAAGTCTAATAATATTTTCATGCACTAACTTTCTAACTTTAATGTGGTTGAAAGCTGGACCTGTGTATCATATGAGGACCTGCTTAAATGACCTTATAGAGACCTCTGGCTTTACTCATCAAACCACGGGCTCACTTAGCCTGACACACTGACACAGCCACTTATTAAGGGTACACCTATTTACTTAATTGACTGCACAACACAAAAAAATTGAATCAGGTTCCGTCTGTAATAGAAACTTTGGGGAAATATTCTGTGGACTATACATTGTGCTGCTATGCTGTAAGAATTGCAGATTTTGTGCAACACAAATGATAACAATTAGAAAAAGTCCCTTTTAACAAAGAATCATCTTGTTGAGTTGCACACAAAAGCTTGGCCCACACAATAAGCTACATATATTTTTATTTGCCCTCTCTTAAAAATATTGATACACATTTTCAAACAAGTGAAATTTGTTTGTGAATATTTTTTTCATACGTCTTTTCAGCTCTATATCTGCTGACTAACTTCATGTTTGTTAAGCAGGGTTTAAAGCTGTGTGCTATTAAATCACAGTGTATGTAATGTCGCTCGGTGTAAAATACCAATCACATTGGTAAGTTCTAATTTTACATTTTTTCTGCATGTTTTTCCTTAAATGCGTTTATACGTGATCCCCAATTTTGTATTTCTGTGTCAGATAACAAAGTGTAAATGACATTTTGGCAATCCTATATTTGCAAATGATAATGAAAAGGTAATATTAAGTCAGAAAAGTAAATAGGAATGTGAGCATACACTATAGGTTGTATGTTTTTATTGATTATTCCTTTCTCATCATGATTTCATCTGATACTATTAAACATCCTTCCTATTACTTTCCTCTCAAAATAATGACCATAGCGGAATTACTGTGCAAGCTATCTAATTGGTGCAAAACAGTAAAAACAAAACAGACACTTAAAGTCCCATGTCAAAGCCAAATCTGTTCAGGCTAACTCTAGCAGCCTGATTATGCATGGATCAGAATTACGAGTCTGATGGTATTTAACACATCCAATAATTATCGGATAAGGTTAATAACTCAAATTTAACCAGGGAAAATGTACGGTATTTACCATATCATGTCGATTCTGGTGTGTTAAACATGCAGATGTTGGTGCTAAACACCAACATCTGTATGTTATTCCCCTTGAACTTGCACCAAATAAATAACATACCCTGTGGTATCATTATTTATCAGGGGCGATAAACAACACCTTAACTTGTAATCAGGCCCACAGGCTCAATTGTTTAAATAAACTTAAATTGATTTAGGGCTCAAGTGATTTTCAGTGGAGTTTCCTTGTAATTTTGCTAATGGTAGTATTTTCAGCAATTTACTATTACAGATTTTTCTACCACAAGAGTGAAGAAAACACACAGTAAGTCAATCCCACTCAAAGGATCTGAAGTAAGCATTACATGATATGGTTTGACTTTTTGCATTGAGAATGCCCACAAAAGTGTATACTTTTTTTCACAAACTTTATTGCAGTTTTTTAAACAGTGGCAGGAATATATCATTACAAGGGAAAGCAATCATACATATAGTACTTCCATATACAATCTCAGCATATATGGCCATTAAGAAGCCCATTGTCTCTTGTATTTCTAATTCCTGCCACTGTGGTATGAACTACCCCTAAAAACTCCCACCTCCCACTGTAGAACCAACTAGCAAGAGCATTGCCCTGTTATCTAGATTGCTTGTGTTGGGACCGCTCATAGAATCCAACATTTCAGGGCTGCAGGAACTAGAGCTGTAAGATCGAGCTAGGTTCATTAGGGCCATTTATAACACTTGTGCCAAGGCTATTTTATGTCACCTCATATGGACCATAATAGGAGGAGGGAGTGGAGAAGAAAGCCATCCGTGTGGTATAGGTGCTAATTCCTGAATTCACATTTTTGGATGTCATGTTTAGGAGTGTATAGCAACATCCACCTGCAAGTTCTCCCTAAATTTCTCCAAATACATATCCAATTCCAGGGATATAGGAGTCTTATGCAGCCCTCCATCCATACTCTTCTCTATGCAATGCTCCACTTTCAGGCAGTCCCCACTCCAACACCTCTGCACACCACTGTGCCATCTACGGGTGTATGGGTGGTTTCGAGCCATGCGTAAAAGTGCTCCTCGCCAATAGTAGGGACAAATCTATATCTCCATACACATAATCCAAACTCATAATCCCCAGGGCAGCTGTGCAAGCAGCGCTGCCCTGGTGGATTACAACCACTGAGACCGCCAGGCTGTCAACTGGCGGCAACCTGGTAATGCCAGAGGTCCGACCATGGAGCTTTCCAATCTATCTTTAAGTAATGGCGCTTTTCTATAAGTAACATGGGTCATTACTGATCAGGTTCCAAAGTTTGTTGAATATTGTGACAATATCCTGACTTTCCTTGCTGAACGTGAGTATTAATCTGATCAGAGGGAAGTCACCTGGGGCCAAAATTTAAAATAAATTGCCCCTCCCCCCCCCACAATACCGCAGTAGTCCCACAGGATTGGGTTAAAAAAACAAAATGTCAACTGCCATTTAAATATTTGGAGAAGAGGGCGTGCATGTGGCCCCCTTACCTGAGCTGATCATGGCCCCTGTGACCCCATCCCTGGGGCTGAATAGCCAATAAAGATGGAGGGGAGCATGAGGTCCATCTCTCCATGGCTCAATGGGGCTTCAGGGACTCCATCCACCAGGGCTGAATAACAAATAAAGGGGCTGCATGTTTTGAAAAAGTGCATGGGGGCATGCAGCTCCCACCTCCAGTCACTATAGGATACTAAAAAGAGGAAGGGCACACAACCCACCTTCCTGAGCATTCTTAAGTCCAAGGGACCCCATTTCCTTGGGTGCAATAATGTACAGTGTCCTGGGGCAGCCCATCTCCCGGACGCTGTGGTTCCCTACCCAGGAAAGGGGGAGCAGTTACAAAATGCTGCTCTCGTCCAGAGAGGAGGAAAGAGAAAGTGCTGGCTTCTGTCAGCACTGAGCATAGTGCTGGCTGGGGAGCCAGTTGGGGTCACAGGGTTTTTAGGGTTCTCCGATGGTCCTCAATGATACCTGAAGTGTGGGTGCCCTGCGTGGGCACTGAGGCACCCATCTATAAATGAAGTGGCTGGGGGTCTCCACACAGCCTCCACAGATCCCTGCAGTGTGGAGCCCCTTCCTGGAAGGGGAACTGGCTGGGGCAATGGAGCCCTGTAGCTCCACCCACAGCCCAAAACTATAAAATTGAGTAGTGGGTGCTCTGGGTAGCCATTGGGGCACCTACTTAAACATAAATGCTGGTGCACACACAATGTGTGCCAGCTGGGGAGCTGGCTGGGGCCTGAGGGCCCTCGGGCTCTCCCAGCAGCCCCCAACTAAAAAGAAAGGTGTTTCGTGTAGGCCCTGGGACATCCACAAATTTTTAAAAAGAAAACAAAAAAGTGAATAATAAATGAGCAGCCAGAGATGCTCATTTATTATTCACTTCTCCGGCAAGGAGTACCCCATAATCCTTAAGGCTTTTTTTAAGCAAATATTTTGGGCCCCTACATTTGGGAGGGGCACCACCAAACATTTCTGTTTATGCTGGGTGAGACTTCAGGAAGTACATCAGCAAATGACACAGTTAGGCTCCTGGTTCATTAAATCCATGACCACAGGTGAGCTTACCATATTTTGCAAAGCACTCCAAGCTGGAGCTATATGCTCTTCATCTGGAGGCCAAGGCACCCTTGTAGTTGGTTCTATGATTGCACTTTCAGGCCTGAAAAATGTTAAAAGACTCAAATATGTTGATTCTTTAAAAATAAATCTTTATTAGACAAACATTTATGGCAATCACTATTATTAAATATTGCAGTGTGTGAACCTATATATTGTACATTTGATTTTAATTAATGGTGACTTTTTGATGAAGATACTAGGTCCGCTTTATATATGCTAATATGCTGACACCTTTATAAAGCCAATGGGCTCACTTTTTATATTTTGGTATCAGTAGGTGTGTCTTACTTAAAATGGTCCCTTTAAATTGTAATATCACAGAGTCAGCCATGTGCAGGGGTGGGGAGATTAGGTTCAGGGCCTAGCTCTGGCCATGGCCTTCACCCAACACTGTGTCAGGCATTTTAGTTTACTTCAAGAAACCATATTAATTCACTCGAAAAAGACAAAGGTTAAAATGATGGTATAATTCGGAATTGTAATGTTATCTTACTTTCCATTTAAAAAAAGTAAAAATTCACTGAAACAAATCAAATTAAATGGACATTATAGTTATGTTAAAATGTCAGGTAAAACATACCATTTCAAACTAATTTGTATGAAAAGTTCAGCCGAAATGCATTGAGTCTATTTTTCTGCACTACATAAATTGCTAGGAACGTTCTCCATTGAGTGCTTCTCTTTCATTGATTTAAAATAGATTTAGAAGGTAACAAAATCAATCTATTTCTAGAGATTATATTGTAAGACATCAACTAACTTCTCAAATAAAAACATGCACATAAATACAGCAATTTTCCAAAGAGGGATTGGCAAGTTATCAAAGACATGCAGAAAGATCACAGCACATTAATAAAGTCACCAGACAAAGGTCAATGAAAGTATCAGTGAGCAGATCACATGTGAAACAAAATATGTGGTGTATGTTCTACAGTGTACATGAAGCAAAACCTATGTTGGAAGCATGACAAATAAAGTTAAGCTTAGAATTTTGCAGCGTCTTCAAGCAATCAAAAGTTATACACCACTTACTCGCTTGCAGAACACTTTTGGGATAATCACAAAGGCAACATTAAGGAACTACAATACTATGGGGTCCAACGCATAACCGTTAACCAAAGAGGAGGTGATGAGGAACTAAAGTTGAGGAGAACTGAGTCAAGGTTAATTATCCTTTCAGGAATCAAGATTATGCAAGTCCATACAAGACAAAAGAATGACTTGCTCTTTGTAATTCTAAAAATGACTTAATATTAAGCAAACTAGAACATTAGTTGAAAATTAAGGACTGATGCAGTGAAATGAGAAGGCAAATGAGATTTAGTGGAATATGTTATACCATGGGATGAAGGGTTTGCACATACATTTTTTAATTATACAATATCTAATTGCACAGTTCACAATAGGGCAAAATAGGATAGAAGAGGAATTTTGGTGTTTTATTTTACACAGAATGCATTATGATCTGTAAGTGCAATATTTGGTAAATGTAATTCATTTGTAAGTATTAGGCAATTTACACTGATTTCATGTTGACCGCTATGGATTGAGTGCATTTATTCCCAGAAGACATTTCATTATGAGTTTGATTAGATCATTTTAGAACTTATGTTGCAAACAATAGTACCAGGGAGTGCCAAAATGCTGCACTTTACACTCATTCTGCCTCAGCCTCTCAAGCCTATGTGATTGAACAATATATATCTATTGGAACAGTGCACTTTAAGATGAAATATGATGGAAGAGAAATTTGGTTGTTTTGTTTATTTTGCACTTTATGATCTGTAAGTGCAAAATGTGGGAAATGTAGTTCATTTATAAGCACTAGGGGCCAGATGTAGCAAAAATAAAAATTGCGACTCGCATTTTGCGAGTTGATGCGACTCGCAAAATGCGAGTCGCCAATTGGAATGCCAGAAAAAAAAACGATCCGATTTTGCGACTCGCAGCCGGACTCGCAACGCTGTGTGCGAGTCCGCAGTTTGCGAGGTCGCTGTTTGCGAGTGTGCAAAAAGCGAACTCGCAATTAGCGAGCAGGTGTCGCAAATTGCGATTACCTTCAAAATTGCTTCTTGTTTCTTCATGACATTAATAAAACAGTGATTTTTGTTCCACTTAACAAATGGAGTTTATGGTTAATAGGTGAGTATGGTGGGAGTTGACACGTACCGTCCAAAATATTGCGTTGCAATGTGGTCCCGTCTCAGTCTGCCTTGATTAGCGATACTCCTATCCCCATGATGGCAATGTGGTTGTTCTTGCTCTTCATCATCAGGATCTGGGTCTGCAGGGGTGAGAGGTAGCCCACGTCGGGTGGCTATGTTGTGGAGGATGGCGCATGCGACCACAATTTTGAAAACGGTAATGGGGGTGTATTGGAGGGCGCCTCCACTGCGGTGGAGGCATCTGAATCTTGCCTTCAGCAGTCCGAAGGTGCGCTCGATCAGGTTCCTGGTCCTCTTATGCGCACTGTTGTATTGCCTCTCAGATTCAGTTCTGGGTGTTAAAAACGGAGTCATGATCCAAGGCCTGAGAGCATATGCACTGTCACCTGTTGAGCACAAAAGTACACTGTTAGGAACTCCAGATAGTTGTGCACAGTGACCTGTGTGTATGTCTGCAAGTGTCTGTGGCTCTACCTAGGAGGTAACCGTCTCCAAATTCCCCACGTTCCAGGCGTTGATGTATCCCACTATGCCTAAAAATGTATGAGTCATGGGTACTGCCAGGAAACTTAGCTACGATGTCCGTGATGACATAATGGGCATCACAAACAACCTGTATGTTGAGTGAGTGGGTACACTTCCTGTTGCGGAAAATGTGTTCCAGATTAGCAGGGGGGCATATTTGAATGTGTGTCCCATCTACACACCCTATGACATGGGGAAAGTGGGCAATGCGGTAAAAGTCCAGCTTGGTGCTGTTAATTTCTGCCTCATTCCTTGGTAAGTATATGAAGTGAGACATGTGCGTGACTAAGGCATCTAGGAATGCCCTGAGGAACCTTGACACTGCACTTTGGGATACCCCACCTGCCACGGCAATGACCCCCTGATAGCTCCCTGAGGCCAAGAGGTGCAGTGCGCATAGTACTTGCACATGCGTAGGGATGGCGCAGCCACGCAGAGTCTTGTGTTCTAGCTGTGGTTTCAGTAAATCTATTAATTCTAGAATGGCTGCGCTGCTAAGGCGGTATTTGTTATAGATCTCCTCTTCAGTTTGCTGAAAAAGAGTCTGCCTGGTTCAATATATCTTCTCCTGTCTGTGGCCCCTCCTCCTCCTCTGCTGGGCTGCGTAGACTCTCCTCCTCACTGCTATCAGGTATGGCTCCGCCATCTTGAGTAACCCAGATGCCTTCTGGGTCCCCTTTTATACTTTGGTAATGGTTACCACCTGCTCTGAGTTAGTGGTAAATGGGACATGCAAACTGGGCTTTTTGCGACTAGTCGCAATTTGCGAGTTGCTATTGCATATGGGTTGCGACTCGCAAATTGCGACTTGCAATTTGCGGGTCGCAAAATGGGGTCGCACCGGATGCGACTCGCAAACGGGTCCCATCGCTTTTTGCAAGTCGGAAATGGGCTTTTTGCATCCCATTTCCGATTTTGCACTGTCGCAAATTGCGATTCGGCCCGTTTGCGAGTCGCAAGCGTTTGCTACATCTGGCCCTAGGCTCTTTACATCGAGTTCATGTTGACAACTCTGGATAGAGTATGTGTACATTGTATTGTATTGTAATAGTATTTATATAACGCTTACTACCCCTGACAAGGCGCTGAAGTGCTTTACGGCGAGTAGCATGCTACTCCGGAACCCAAAAGGAATTAGTGGTGGATTTGTATAGGGTAATATGAGTACTGTTTTAGTATTATTATGAGTTAATTTGAGCCGCGGATATGTGAGTTTGTTAGTTAGATTGACTGAAGTAATGGAGGGGTGGAGGAGGGAAGAATGCAGAAGTGTAAATTGGGAGTTTATGGTAATAGGATCTAGGCTTGGGATGAGTAAAGGGGGGATGAAGGAAGGAAGAGGCTGTGGAAAGAGTTAGGGAGCTCATAGTAGCAGGTTGAGATTAATGAGGGAGAATATAGTAGGGTTGTTTGGGAGATCATGGTAGTAAAGTGAGGTGTGGGTGAGTTAGATGTGGAAGCGGAGGGAAGAGCTTAGGCAGAGTTATTTAGGAGATGAAAGTAGTAGAATGGATTTGGGATGAGTCAGAGTGGGAATGGAGGATAGATTGATAGAGACATGACATATGGTGATGGGTAGATAAGTGTGATATAAGATGAGAGCAGGGATTCATAAGTATCTAGTATAACAACTTATCTAGGAGTTATGCAATGACCTATGAACATGTTAAGCATAGAATAACATACACATATATTCACACACACACACACATGAATACGCATATATGCACACATATATGTACATACATATACATATTTAAGCCATGAGTAAATATACATTAGTTAAACAGGTTTAAAGAGTGTGTGTGTAGTTTCTTGCTATGACATAGTAGGGATACATATTTTCTAAAGAACTATATATAACTAGAATATACACATAATCAGAAAACATGATTTATCAACATAGGCATATGCAATCCATAGCTGTTTGAATATGGTGGTTATGGAGGAAAGAGCCACCCCTTGAGTAGTTTTCTGAAGACAAGATAGTTATCTGTGGCTCTTACAGTTGGGGGTAATGCATTCCATAGTTTGGCTGCATGAACGGAGAAGGATGTACCACCTATAGTCTTTTTCTTGTATGGTGGTGTTTTAAGGCGGGTGCCAATTTTGAGCAGAGGTTTCTTTGTTGAATGTATTTGGTTATTTTGTTTCTGATAAAAAGTGGTCCTGTTCCATGTATAGCTTCGTGGGTGATACAAAGCAGCTTGAAAGTGCATCTTATGGCAACGGGTAACCAGTGTAGTGCTCTCAAGGCAGGGGAGATTTGGGCTTGTGGCTTTACATGTAATAGTAGCCTGGCTGCGGAGTTTTGAATACGTTGTAGTTTTTTCATAATAGATAGAGATGATCCATGGTAGAGGCCATTGGCATAATCCAGTTTGGATAGTACAAGCAAGATAGTAGCTTGCACCTTGTGTGGAAATCCGAGGTGGGGGAAGATGCGTCATAGAGTCTTCAAGGTGATGAAGCTTGTTTGTGCGAATTTGTCCACTTGGGCATTCATAGTTAACTTGGAGTCCATGGTGATTCCAAGGTTTTTAACTTCCTTGGATAATTGAGGAGGTGGTCTGAGATCGTCAGGCCAGGCGCACAGTGGGTCATAACTTTTCCAGTCACCACATATGAGTATTTCTGTTTTGGAGGCATTTAGTTTGAGATGGCTCCAGGTCATCCACTGATCAACGGCTCTGAGGCAACTGAAGATTAAAGAGTTTTCAATGTTTTTGGGGCATTCTAATTTAAGTAGTATTTGTGTGTCATCTGCATAGTTGTAGTATGTGAGATGAAAATCATTGATCCGTTCTGGTAATTATATCATGTAGATGTTGAAAAGCAAAGGTGAGATGATTGATCCTTGGGGGATCCCTACTTTTGTGAGGTAGGGTTTGGACGAGAAGGGGGAGAATAGATGATATTAGATCTTTTTTAAGGTAAAATGTAATCCACTTGAGAGCAGTCCCTTCTACGCCAGCTTCGTGGAGTCTTTGAATTAGGGTGTCATGGTCAACTGTATCAAAGGCAGCCGAGAGGTCCAAGAGAAGTAGTGCAGCAACTCCATTGCGGTCAACTGTGTTTTTAGGATCAACCCAGATTGCTATGAGTGCCGATTCCTGGGCAGAATCCAGTTTGGAAGTCTGAAAGTATAGAATTGTCTTCAATGAATTGTGACATCTGGGCGAATGCTGCTCTTTCTATCGATTTGCCCAGGAAAAGTCAACTTGTGATGGGTCTGTAGTTGTTGAGGTCTTGCGGGTCTAGGTCTGTTTTCTTTAATAACGGTTGTATCTATGCCTTTTTCAGGTCTACAGGAAAAGTTCCTGTAGTTAAAGAGTTGTTGATGATTCTTCTTACAGGTGTGGCAGCAGAAGTAGATAAAAGAATGTTCTTGAAGATGTGTGGTGGACAAGGGTATATTCAGCAGAGATTTTATTATGAGTTTGATTACATCTTTTTGGAAATCGTATTTCAATTAGTAATCTCAGAGAGTGCTAAAAAATTGCACTTTACACTCATTCTTCCTCCGTCATTGAAGCCTATGGGGATGTGGCTTAACTTTGATAACTCTAGAACCGTGGTTGTTCACTGCACTTTAATGGTAACATGACCTACGGCCAGCTCCTGGGATTGACCATTGCTTTTTAGGAAACTATAATATGGTTGCAGTCCTAAACTCATGGTTCAAAGTGATACATGTGCACATGCAGTTTGGACCTATGATGAATTTGGTTATATTGGGGACTGTTTTAATAAATGATTAACTAAAAGGCCTTGATTAATATTTTCAGGTTGCACCAACAAATGGTCTAATAAGAGATTGTCAGTTTTTTGGCCAAAAGGAGTGGGATAATCAGCCTGTGATGTAACGACACAATGGATAATAGTCTGAATTAGATCTGCTGGGTTGTTTCAATTTTCTTAGCTTCACTTAGAAGCTTCTACTCATACAAATCAATTAGTAGAAATATGACTGTTAGACCTGGCATCCTTGGCGTAGTCTCCTGTGACTTTTTTGCCTCTGCCGCATATATTTAGACTGTGTACTAGACTCTGTTTTTGTTACTCTGGGCACTTTACCACTGCTGACCAGTGCTAACGTGCAAGTGCTTCCTGTGTAAACTGCATGTGTAATTGATGTTTCCATGATTGCCATATCTGATTTACTAGTAGGTTCCTAGTAAAGTGCACTAGAGGTCCCTAGGGCCTGCAGATCAAATGCTACGAGTGGGCCTGCAGCACTGGTTGTGTCACCCACATGAGTAGCCCTGTAAACTGGCTCAGACCTGCCACTGCAGTGTCTGTGTGTGCAGTTTTAACCTGCCAATTTGACCTGGTAAGTGTACTCACTTGCCAGACCCAAACCTTCCCTTTTTGTACATGTAAGCTACTGCTAAGGTAGACCCTAGGTAACCCCATGGGCAATGTGCAGTGTATGTTAAAGGTGAGATGTACTGGTGTGTTTTACATGTCCTAACAACTTCGGTTTTCACTATTGCAAGGCTTCTCTCTCTCATAGGTTAACATGAGGGCTGCCTTTATATATCCTTAAAGTGCAGTTTCCCTTTGAGAGCGAATAGAGATCTGGAGTTTGGGGTCTCTGAACTCACAATTTAAAAATACATCTTTTGGTAAAGTTGTTTTTTAAATTGTCTGTTTGAAAATGCCCCTTTTAGAAAGTGGGCATTTTATTTCTTAAACCATTCTGTGACTCTGCCTGCCTGTTTACTCCCAGTCTGGGTCAGACTGACAGTTGGGCTGGTTGTGAATCTCCACTAAACAGTGACACTAAGGGAACTGGGGTGTAGCCTGCATATCCTGATGGGCCATCTGGGTTAGATTGGAGAGAGGAGTGGTCACTTACACCTGAATGAGCTGTACCTGCCATCAGACAATGCAGTCTCCAACCCCCTGGTGTGAGTCTGGAGCCAGACGTGGGCAAGGCAGGATCTTGTGAACAAAAAAAACTTTCCTTTGAAGTTTGTCTACTTCAAAGGCAGAAAGGGGTATAGGTAGTGGACCCAAAACCCCAGATTTTCAGACTTGCTTCTGGAACCAAGAGGAACCTCTGACAAGGAGAATAGCTGAAGAGCTGAGGAGAAGTGCTGCCCCCACCTGTGACTGTGCTTTGTTGAACTATCCCGTAGTTACTGCTGCTGCCTGTGAAAGGGGACAAAGACTGGACTTTATGGTATATTCCTGCTTATGAAGAATCACCAAGAGCTTGGACTGAGCTTGCCTTCTCTTTTGAAGTCTCAGGGCCACAAAGACTTCCTCTGCCAGCACCTGGACTTTCTGCTGAGACTCCTGCTCCACCAAGTGGTGCCCTAGCCAGTCCCTGGGCCCTTGAAAGGAGCAGCTTGTGGAACAAGAATGGAAATCCACTCACAGGAAGCAGTGCAGGGACAATTTCAACACACCACCTGCAATGTGGCTGAAAAATGACACACCACCCACCCTGCAGGTGATTTCAATGCATCACCTGCATCACGACTGGAGAAACGATGCAACACCCGCTTGTGGCTGCTGAACGACGCAGCACAGTTTTTCATCACCGTGAGACCAGGATTTCTCACATATCGTCACTAGGCGTCAAAGTCATTGTGAACCTGCGTGGATCCAAGGTGCCCTGTCAGGAAATCGACGCATCACTCTCTTGCGGGGAAGAAAAATGATGCATTGTGTGCCCGACTGGAGAAGAAACCGTGCACGGCCTCACTTGCAAGTAAGGAATCAACACATAACTGACCTTTCCGATGCACGCTCGCCCATGCAGCTATATTTTTTATGCAAACCAGGTAATTTGTGTAAAATCATCGTTTCCATTGTTTTCTTTGGAGTATGACTCTTTTTACTTAGAAAATTCATAACTTGACTTGTGTATGTTAGATTTTTGTCTTTTTGGTCTCGTTTGGTTCGGATAAATATTGCCTATTTTTCTAAACTGGTGTGGTGTCCATTTTGTAGTGTCTTCACTGTGTGTGTTGGTACAAATACTTTACACATTGCCTTTGAGATGAGCCTGACTGCTTGTGCCAAGCTGCCAAGGTGGTGAGCAGCGGTTGTCTTAGGAGTGTAACTCCCTTACCCTGACTAGAGTGAGGGTCCCTGCTTGGGCAGAGTGCAAACTGACTGCCAACCAGAGACCCCATTTGTAGCAATGAGGTTAAAATCGTGATTTAATAAGAGGATGTGAGAATGTAAATTGTTTTTTGTTGATCAACATTAGTCTGGCTTCAATATGACCCCTCTCTAAGAAAGTAACTTAAAATAAGGATAAAATGGTGGAGCCAGAGTGCTTAACACAGTCTAGTTTATCTTAGAAATGGTAAAGGGGCTGCTTGTGCTGTTGAACTTTATATGAACTGTTGTGACCCAACGAGCACTATGGTCCAGTTGAAGGCGGTTTGCTGAAAGTGTTGGCTGCTATTTGCATGCTTATAAGATTTTAAATACATTTATTTCACATTTGCCACAGATTTTTGTGCCGCCTCTCCCTTAAGTGGCTGAACAAAGCTCCTATACAGAAGGGAAGAGCAATATAAGAAGGATGGAACCTACCTATCATGTAGCAAACAAGACATGAGAATGCATTTTGTTCATGTTTCAAAGAAGCTCCTTTCAGAACAAACTACATCACCCCAAAGCTGCTAGGCACTCTCAATGTTATATTCAGAAATGAAAACACACAAAGGTGATTTTTACTAGTTAGCCTTTTAAAACTAGCCATGAAGCCTTTTGTTTCCAGCTTTTGGTAATAGTTTAAATAAAAGAAATGCAGGCATTGACAAAAAGTTTACCAACTCGTACAACGTTGACATGGAAGCAATTTTCTTTTAACTTCCAGCTGAATAGCGTGTGTGCGCTGCAAATGTATCTGTGCCTAGCCGAAGAATGAGGACAGGCAGCAGCGCAGGTGCTCCAAGTGTGGTCATCTCTAATGTGACTTGGGGCCAGAAGGCAAAATAGGACTGCCAAGTTATTTAACCAAATATTAAAGCTAGCATCAAGCAGCTTACTTCCTGAGTCAGCGGCAATCTCCACCAAGAGACAATAATAAGAGGAGATGTATCATCCAGAGAGGTGTTAAAGTGTCTAAAGAGTAACATGTGTTTGTAGTGATTGAGTGTTTGTCATTACATTTCTGAATAGGGCCGGGGAGAAATTTAATTCAGCAACTAGAACGCAGCGTTCCAGCCACAAAATCTGCCAATCGCTGTGTGGAGGATTTTTTTTCCCATTTGAGCAACGCAATGACAATGGGAACAACGTGAGGCTTCAGAAAGGGAGATTGCAAGCATAGGTGAGATTTGGAGTCTCAGCGGGATTTTCAGTCGCTGTGAGAACCTCCTGCAAAATTTTGAAAAGCGAGCAGTCAGAAACCTTCAAGATCAGAGGGCTTTCTGCTTTCTATTTGAGCTGCAGTAAAATCAACTTGAAAATAGCGTGGTACCATTTGTGCTGTGTTTTTTTCCAATGTGGAACGCACTATGGGCCAGATGTAGGAAGCCGTTTGCATGGTGCAAACTGCGGAAATCGCAGTTTGCGCCATGCAAACAGCCTTTTGCGATGCACATTCACAATTTGCGAGTCAGTACCGACTCGCAAATTGTGAATGCGACTCGCAAATAGGAAGGGGTGTTCCCTTCCTATTTGCGACTCGCATCGCAATGCAGAATTGCTTTGTGACCGCGAATGCAGTCGCAAAGCAATTCGCAGTTACCACCAGTGTCACACTGGTGGTAACTCATTCGCAAAAGGGAAGGGGTCCCCATAGGACCCCTTCCCCTTTGTGAATGTTGCCAAAAAGGTTATTTCAGAGCAGGCAGTGGTCCAATGGACCACTGTCTACACGGAAAAAACGAAACCAAATGGTTTTGTTATTTTTTTTATTTTGCAACTTGTTTTCCTTTAAGAAAAAATGGGCTGCAAAAAAAAAAAAACTGCTTTATTCAAAAAGCAGTCACAGACATGGAGGTCTGCTGACTTCAGCAGGCCACCATCCCTGTGAGTGCAGGGGCTCACTATGGGGTCACAAAATGCGACTCACATCATTAATATTTATGAGGTGGGACTTTGCGACCCCATAGCGAGTCGCAGACGGTGTCTGAGACACCGTTCTGCATCAGGATTTGCGATTCTGACCTTGCTACACCTGGCCCTAAGGTCCATATTTATACTTTTTTAGCACCGCATTTCTGCTGCTTTTTGACGCAAAAACATCGCACACTTACAAAATACAATTGTATTTTGCAAGTTTGCGCCGTTCCTGCGTTAAATGCAGCGCTAAAAAAGTATAAATATCGGCCTAAAGGCGCTGAACTCTGAGCATAAGAAACGAGATGTACATTTTCTCCCTTTTGGCAGAACTCCACAGAATGTCACAGAGTTTTTGTGTAACTCTGCTGAATTCCGCAGAGTGAAATTCTGCAAGTTCGCCTAGGCCTAGAAAAAACTCCAAATAGGTAGAAGGGTGACCCATAAGTAGGAAATAAACCAGTACAAAGTAAAATGAACCATTCTACCATAGATGAGATTAAATGTGTGATAAGTAAAGGATGTGTAAAATGAAATGCACACTGTTTTGTGGAATTATATAAAAATTTGGAAAAATTACACAAAATTACTGAACGTTAATTGGAAATTTGGTGTCATGCATTCTATATGAAAGCATTGTTGCATCAATTTTGTATGCAACACCACACTTCACACTAAAGAAATAGAGCCAAAAACACAAGAGCCGAAAACAAGTGTCACTCCCATTCTGTAAATTTCCATTGTTTCTGTGCTCTCACAATACAATTGTTTCCCTGAATGACCCCCAGTTATGCCTTGTAGTGTAATGGCATATGTTTGTGGAATTTCTTATTAAAACCATAAAAACCATAACGGACGTGCTAGGAAATGATCGAATGATTGAAATGTTATCCCTGCCCAGTGTTAAGTAGGAATATAAAAGCAAATTGAAACAGTAAACAACCATGAGGTCCAGCTCTAGGTCTCTACAGCTGATAGAAAAACCCCATCTCAGAAACTCAAAAAAGTACAAGATAATTTACAGATAGAGAGTAGGATTTCGTGCATTCATTGACTGTCATGTGTTTTCCACAATGACCTCTCCTTTTTAGCCCTGGCTCCATGTAGATTTAACTGTCATAAAACCTCGTCTCAATATGTATATTTTTATAAACGTACCATATGTAGATGTACAGACATCTTCATTTATTGCCTTTCGCGTGTTTTCCATGGTTCTCCATTGTTTGGCTGGAACATCCTTCAAGAGCATGGCATTTTTTGTACATGGTTACGTTATTCTGTTGTTTTCCCAAAAGGTTTTGGTGAGGGGGCTCAAGTATTCCTTTTGTTAAACCGCACATGCAACATGAAATACAACTTGTAATTGAGTCAGTGTGCATTTAATTTGCTGAGCTACATTTTTATTACTTTGGGATACTCTGCTGTTTGGGGATGTTCACATGCCACAAAAGATGTAATGTTACAGTAGTGTCACCCCCTGCGAGCAGCACCCACTGCAAACCTTTAACAATAAAATGAACATGAACTGTGTTCATTACCGTTTTATTGTTAAAGGGGGGAACCATTGGGGATGACAGGGACAAAGTGGGAGTGCACAGCACTCCTCCCTCAGTGTGCATGTACATTTGGCTGTCCGTCTCAAGCTGGCCAAACACACATGCGCACTGTGCTCTCTTCAAACCGGCACTGTGTTGCCGGGCTGGAGAGAGTAGGCACAGGCTCCCACTTTGCCTGGGAGCACCTAGTCAGGGCGCTCAAGCCAATCCTTACACTGCTTTCATGCAGCATTAGGATTGGCCGCAGGGCAGGCTGGGAAACTGTTCCTCCAGTGACCAGGAAAGAGGAGCGCACAGTGGCAAGGCAGGTACGTTTTTTTTTAAATAAAAAATAAAAATTTGTGTTTATTTTGTTCCCTCCCACCCCGCGCTGCCCTGCCCCATCACCACACAGCGAGTGATGACTGATCATACCTGTGGCTTCATTCATTTTATTTTACTGGCATGATAACGTATTGTTGGGTTTAGAGCTTTTTTGTTCACAAAGAAAAGGCATGTGCACTCTTTACATTTCTTAATGTTGCAACACAAACTCTGGTAAAACTCAAGCTATATTTTGCCACAGCTTAACTCTACTAATACAATTTGTCTTTTCAGCAAATATGTCCTATTTATAGCTTCCATATACTTGTAGTCCAATATATTGTCTCCTTATGGGTTTTCTTTCTAGTGCAACTCGATGTACGCAGATGCATAGCAGGTGCAGTGAAACTTGGGGTCCAAAGAAGTGACGGTCCTACTGCAATCTAATTAAGGAGTTTTTTTTGCTATTATATCAAACATAGGGGGGCAATTTTCTGTGCATACACTTGGGACCTTGGTGCTCTTGCTATGCTATGAGGAGCAACACACACACAATTGCCCAACTATTAACAAACACTTCACCTAACAAACTCTAGTCCTCATTGAGGGCCAGTATAAATGTGCATGTCATCCTAATCCTGATGGAGCACCAATGGTTCCCCTGGCAGGCTATCACTATCTACAAAATCAGCTGCATCATCTACAAAAAGATCACAAAGGTAATTTCCTCCATTGTGGCGGACAGACTCACCAACTCTAGTGGCTGTTGGCCCAGCCAAAGCCAGGAGACCAACATGCTAGAGATAACAAAGCACAAAAAAATAAAAACAAGACATCAGGCCTTTGCCATCTATGTAACCGCTTCTGGAATGACATCCCTTTATACATTAGGATTGATCCAGCCCACAGCAATTTAGGTAAGAGCGGAATACACACATCCTTAAAGAACATTGGGGGTCATTCTGACCCTGGCGGTAAAATCCGCCAGGGCCAACGACCGCGGGAGCACCGCCAACAGGCTGGCGGTGCTCCCATGGGCATTCTGACTGCTTCGGTACAGCTGCGGTCAGAAACGGAAAACCGGCGGTGTACCGCCGGTTTCCCGCTGCCCTGGGGAATGCGCCGCCATGGGGATTCCGAGCCCCATACCGCCATCCTGTTCCTGGCGGTTTTGGCCACCAGGAAGAGAATGGCGGTATGGGGTGTCGTGGGGCCCCTGGGGCCCCCTGCAGTGCCCATGCCAATGGGCATGGGCACTACAGGGGCCCCCGTAACAGGGCCCCACAAAGATTTTCAGTGTCTGCCATGCAGACACTGAAAATCGCAACGGGTGCAACTGCACCCGTCGCACCCCTTCCACTCCGCCGGCTCCATTCGGAGCCGGCATCCTCATGGAAGGGTGTTTCCCGCTGTGCTGGCGGGCGGCCTTCTGGCGGTCGCCCGCCATCCCAGCGGGAAACCCAGAATACCCGCGGCGGTCTTTTGACCGCGCAGCGGTATTCTGGCAGGCCCCGCCAGGCTGGCGGCTACCGCCACCGGCCGGGGTCAGAATGACCCCCATTATCTCATTAAAGTAAAAGTTCACTCCTACTCTCAACCTATCTAAATTACTTGTGGATTGTATTTTTGCCTTTGACCCTGTGCAGTGCTCTGCTGTCTTTCTACTAGGTTTGTGCTGTAGAAATACCACAAATGTACATACATACATCTTGCCTTTGCTAATGCTTGATATATTTGAATAAACAGTGATTGCACTATTCATGGCAAATCATTGCTTCCAAAATAAAGAAGGGATTGGGGTTGTTTGATCTTTGCAATTACTCTGTGATTAATTAACACAGAGAGGAAATAAGGCCCTTACTTGTCAACACATTTCCCCATAAACACAGAGTGGGTAAAACACTTTGATAGCTCAGCCCCTAAATGTGTTCTGGGAGTTGTGGGAGGAAAAGTACCAAAGGGGATACCCAAAAACCCAGTTGAGACCTGGGTACACATAAATATCTACAACAATGTCCCAACCGGTATAACTTCACAACCACAAGTTGAAAAACCTCAATGAATAAGGCTAACACAAGAGAGTGCCCAAGTTCATGTTTGTATATAAATTCTTGTATCAAAATCTTTAGAAACAATAGAGAGCATCCACATTTCTCAGAGCAAAAATGGTGCACATGAACACATAGTGAGCGTAAATATAGTGCTCGTGAATGGTGCAAGTGAAAAAACAAAAGTATATACACACATATATATATATATATATATATATATATATATACACACACACACAACAGCAAAACAAGCTATCGTCATCAAGTCCAATTTAAGTACATTCACTTGTAATTAATTGACTTTACTTGCCCCAGTTAACTGTGTGAACTGTCAACATTTCAATCCCAGTTCAATCAAGGGTCATCATCAAGAGCAGAAAAATTGGAATGTAGGGCTGTGAAAAGAACAAGAAAAACAGACCGGGAAGTTGAGGAAGCAAAAAATAAAAAACCAAAAAATAATCAATAATTCATAGTAATCCTCCAGTCCACCAACCTGCTAATCAATCCAAACAATAGATATCTAAGACCAAAGATCAATTAAGGCTGGACAGCCACAGGTGAACAATACCAAGGAGGGGCAATTGTCGAAAGGGTATTTGTGGTTGGCAATCAGTTTGCACTTTGTCCAAGCAGTGACCCCTCACTCTAGTCAGGGTAACGGAGATACACAGCTCAGATAAGCCCTACTCACTCCCTTGGCAGCTTGGCACCAGCTGATATCAGAGGCAATGTGTAAAGTATTTGTAACAACATACATAGTAAAACAGTGAAAACACCCTAAAAGCAATCAACACCAGTTTAAATTAATAGTCAATGTTTATCCAAGTAAAACAAGATCAAAACAACAAAAATCCAACATACGCAAGCAAAGTTATGAATTTTCAAAGCTTAAACTTCCATATAGCGCCTTGAAACGCAAATGCTTCAACTTGGTGTTACCACTGCATTGTGACTGAGTCGTTCCCAGCAATCTGGCACCAACGGTGCCGGTCAAGGAGTTGCACAGACCCCCAGGTACAGTTCCTTATGAAAGTGAGGAAGCAAGCCAGTTCACGGAATCGGGGAAGCGAGGCGTCGATGGATCCAGTGCAGCGTTCGTTCCAGTGCTGCGGAGGAGTGGAGTGGAAGGTGTTGGTGCTAAGCGTCAGGTCCTTGCTACGGAGTAGTGGAGATGAGGTGGCATCGTGTGAAGTGTTGGTTCCTTACGCCCCGGCGGGGACAAAGTCCGGTTGGTCAAGACGCGGTGGGACGATCTCATGGGGTTGCAGTCACATCAAGGGGCTGCAGGCGCTGCAATGGAGTCCGGTGCCACCGCACTCAGGACTCACAAAGTGACAGGACGTCAGCAGGACTGCGGCGGCGTTAGGCCTGAGATGTCAGTTGAGGTAGTCGCACTCCAGCAGGGACCACGGCTTCAGTTGCAGGCGGCATTAAGGAGTCAGGCAGCGGCATCAGTCTGTGTGTCTTCCGGCATCGGTGCACTTGGTTTTTCTTGATTTTCAACCAGATTTCACTCCAGAAGGCCCAGATACTGGAATAGGCACCACCTGACAAGTTAAGGTCCACAACAAGTGAAACCAGAGGCTGATAGTTGGTCTTTGCTGTCCCTGAGACTTCATAACAGGGGGGCAAGCTCAGTCCAAGCCCTTGGGGAAACTTCACAAACAGGATGCACAAAAAAGTCCAGTCTTTTTCCTCTCTAAGGCAGAAGCAGCCAAACCAGCAAAACACACACTGCAAAGGGGCAGTACTTCTCTTCCAGCTCTTCTCCTTGGCAGAGGTTCCTCTTGATCCAGAAGTGTTCTTAAAGTTTGGGGTTTTGGGTCTACTACCTATACTCATTTCTGCCTTTGAAGTAGGCAAACTTCAAAGGAAAGTCTCTGTTGTTCACAAGATCCTACCTTGCCCAGGCCTGGCTTCAAACACACACCAGTGAGTTGGAGACTACATTGTGTGAGAACAGGCACTGCCCTTTCAGGTGTAAGTGTCAGTTCCTACCTCCCCACTCTACCCCAGGAGACTCATCAGGATATACAGGACATTCCACAGCTTCCTTTGTGTCACTGTCTAGAGGGAATTTACAAACAGCCCAAATGTCAGTCTGACCCAGACATGGATTCCTTAGGGAAGCAGAGGCATAGAACGGTTAAGCAAGAAAAGTTCCACTTTCTAAACAGACAATCTGCAAACCAACTCTACCACAAGATGTATTTTTAAATTGTGAGTTCAGAGACCCCAAACTCCAGATCTCTATCTGCTCCCAGTGGGAAACTGCACTTAAAAGATATTTAAGGCAGTCCCCAGGAGGCCTTGCAATAGTGAAAACCGAACTTTACAGTATTTCACTATCAGGACATGTAAAACACACCAGTACATGTTCTACCTTTTTAAATACGCTGCACCTTGCCCATGGGGCTACCAATGGCCTACCTTAGGGGTAACTTTCATGTAGTAAAAGGGAAGGTTTGGGCCTGGTAATTGGGTATATTTGCCAGATCGAATTGGCAGTGCAAAACTGCATACACAGATACCGCAATGGCAGGTCTGAGACATGTTTACAGGCCTACTCTTGTGGGTGGCAAATTCAGTGCTGCAGGCCCACTAGTAGCATTTGATTTACAGACCCTGGGCACCTCTTGTGCACTCTACTAGGGACATACTGGTAAATCAAATATGCCAATCAGGGATAAACCAATCACCAATAAAATTTAGACAAAGCGCATAAGCACTTTAGCACTTGTTAGCAGTGGCAAAGTGTCCAGAGCCCTAAAGCCAACAAAATCTGGTCAGAAAAAGTAGGAGGAAGGAGGCAAAAAGTTTGGGAAGGGGCCTGCAAAAAGGGCCAGGTCCAACAACAATAAAAACCACACACACTCACATTAAATAAATATATAATTAATGCGCAATGTTAGTGCCGCTGAATCAATCAGGAAATTTCTATAAGAGAACCACTAGGGTTACAAATAATAAAAAAAGAAATAGAAAAAGGAAAGGGCTTTTCAACAAAACTTGAGGGGAAACCCCTACACCGCTACAGGCATGTATCCATAACTAAAGTTGTGGGAGTTGAGGTCTCCATTTGTTTCAATTAATCAAGACAGTTGTTAACAATAGTGTATAAAGGATAGTGTAGGACTGGCAGAGACGGCCCCAGTCACCAAGTCAGTTAAACGTTTTACTGCAACTAATACATGGAATTGGCTTGATTAACACGTCCAAATTCATGTTTCCAATTCACAAAAGATTAATTTGCACTCATAAATGAATTACTTGTGTTTAATATTAACCGTGTATGGTACAAGTATATGTACTACCAAGGGTAATAAGTAGTGTTCTAGAATGAGGAAGTCCTGGAAATGTTTTGCACACCCACATACATTTTTTGATCTTTCCAAAATGGTTCCTGGATGCATTACCACCTTGAACATGATACACATCTTCCTGCTTTCAATAGTAGGAGTGGGTCTGTTAAAACTTCCAAAACTGGTGGGGGTGGAGGGTTAAGGGGTAGGGTATATACATAGTGAAAAATAAATTGACTCCTCAGAGAAAACAAGATAAATGGCAAGCAACAATGTAGAGCCAAAGAAAATATATAAAGAATATAGAGTCAAATACCTGGAAAGCTCAATCCAAAAATCTGAGGTCCATTCCATAGTCCTTCATTCTTTTACTCTGGTGAGAAAATGCACCATCCACTACCCTGCGAAAAGAACAAGAATACCCAGAAATGCCAGCTAGAGCACCACAAGTTTGGTTCCTGCCTTCCAGTGTCCCTCTGACATACTAACAGACTGGAAACTCTAGACAAAAAACACCGAATGCCACAAAGACTTGTAGAAGTGCTTCATGGAAGGCACTAAATAGAATGGAGAAGCCTGAAATCTGTAACATGGTGTGGCACATGCGAAAAACGACTTAGTGGGACTACGTTTCTCAGGAAAGGACCTGCTCTTCAATAACTATTTCTTATGAAGAAAAAGGAGGAAAAGATGTAGACTCACTCTACTTCTGGATTATGCTCCTTTTTGTTTTAGTATTAAATACATTCTTGCATTTCATGTTGCACGAAAGACCAAAATAACCAGTGCAACTAAGCTACATATACCAATGTGAAAAACAGCAGAAAAACAATGAAGGCTTCGATTAAACAGACATAAAAGAATTACAGTTACATTTGACTCAAATGAGGTTTAACTGCTCGGCATCTGGTCATAGAAATTGGTTTTACATGGTAGCAGGATGTCATCTCGTAGACACTGGTTCAATCCGCACTCAGACGTTGATCATTTCGAGGTCGAAAAAAACTAGCACCTGTTAGAGCGTCAGACCTTAATAAGTAAACTTACAAGGAGACGCGAATAGGTCGATGAACCTTTTGACTCGCAATGAATATGTTCCCACCCTAGATCCAGTACAGTCAGATCAATAATCAATAACATCACTAATCAATGATAATCAATTACATTAATAATCAATGGAGGCAGTAATTGTCACACACCATGACCTTTCAGTCATAAATAACCACACCTTTTGTGAAAGTTAGAATATTTATTTCCCTATATTAACAATGCTAATGTCACATAAGATAATCTCAAAATCAAATGATACACATACAGAAACAACACTGGCTGTCCAAACCTGAGCAAGAAATGCAATCTAATCCAAGCTTGAACTACTACACATTCTAAGGTTATAGTGCAAATTAATAATAAGAATAAATGTGCAAACTATATCACATACATTTAGATTCAGCAAAGAAATACATCAACGTTATTCCCTATAGCAAATTCACATAAGTGAGGATCCTTATCTAACACCTGATTAGCATCAGCATGTTGGGCTTCATGGAAAACAATTTAGCAAATTCAAATGTGGATAACGTCTAACTATGGCTCTATCAAACAGTGCTGTTGGTACCTAGAAAGAAAAAGCAAATAGGCATAACAAACACATGGGTACAAGAATACCTCTCCTCAATTGGGTCGGCAAGCAAAGAAAGCCTTCATCATCAGGATATCAGTTCAGCCAGCAAGGCATCAGGATTCAGCATCAAAGTTCAGAATAGACAAAGACCCTCATTCCGACCCTGGCGGTTTCAAACCGCCAGGGTGGAGGGCAGAGGAAGCACCGCCAACAGGCTGGCGGTTCTTCCCGGGCCATTCTGACCGTGGCGGTAAAGCCGCGGTCAGAAAAGGGGAACCGCCGGTTTCCCGCCGGTTTTCCCCTGGCTCAGGGAATCCTCCATTGCGGCGCTGCTTGCAGCGCCGCCATGGGGATTCCAACCCCCTTCCCGCCAACCTGTTCCTGGCGGTTTACACCGCCAGGAAGAGGCTGGCGGGAACGGGTGTCATGGGGCCCCCTAACAGGGCCCCACAAAGATTTTCAGTGTCTGCTTTGCAGACACTGAAAATCGCGACGGGTGCCACTGCACCCGTCGCACCCCTGCAAATCCGCCGGCTCCATTCGGAGCCGGCTTCCTCTTTACAGGGGCTTTCCCGCTGGGCCGGCGGGCGATCTTTTGGAGATCGCCCGCCGGCCCAGCGGGAAAGTTGTAATGACCCCTGCGGTCATTTGACCGCGGTGCGGTCTTTTGGAGGTTTCCGTCGGGCGGGCGGCGCCCGCCGCCCTGCCGGGGTCGGAATGACCCCCAAAGTCTTTAAGCAGTAAAGTTAAGCACGTCTCTCATCAAGACACACAAGAAATATTGGCCTTTCGGCCAGCAAAAAAATAGGAAATTGGCTAAATGGCTGCTTCTTCTCGGTGCAGTCCCGTTAAGTTAAATTCCCTAAAACTATTTCCCAAGTCCCTATTGGTCAAAGGAGCGCATGTTCACACTTTGTCCAATAAAACTAAAACTTCAAATCTATGAATTCTACCACTATTCCATTCACATGTCGCTGATTGGTTTCTCATGTAAAGTACTCATCAGCCAGCTTGTCAGGTAACAATATTATTGCAGCTTATACCCCAGTAAGTGTCTCTATTGTTCTCCTCCTGAGAAAGTCAGTATTACACAAATGACACTCACAATGTTACATTTTAGCAAGAACAGCATCTTCTAGCAAGCGGTTCTCATGAGAAAGACTTTTAGCTACTAGCACATTTAGACAGTACAATGGAAAATCACAGTTTAATTTTCTAAGACAGCCAGTCTTATTAAACGTTAAGAAATAAAGCTTGGCATGAGGCCGTGCAACTAGGTCAATACCTCCGCTAAGTTAAGCCTACAGTTAATAAAGTTAGTACATAATGCATCACCCTTAATATGACATATTATTACATTAGTCAAACATATACTCAACATTTCATATTAACAAGCCATTAATAAGTAGACTTTGTGAACATTGGCAGCCACTCATCATGATCACATTTTCAAATTTGTGCATTATTTTCTCTAGGTTATTACATTTTCTACACAAATCCATAACTCAGAATACATGAACTCTCATTAATATTTTTATTAAAACACCTGCACCATCAATCGCTCCTCTGATGACTAAATGTGTCATCACACTAAAATATCACTCACAAATTTGGTATCAGCTAAAATTCTGTCATGTCAATTGCTTCATATTTTTGTTCCCTTTTCGAATTTTCCCTGAACATTTTTTCCCTTTTCTTAGCTCATCTCATCATTCTTTGACTTTTTCAATGTAATCCTTTTACACAATTTACACATTCCTCATATTCCAATTAGGCAATTATCATTAATATCCCCTGTATAATTTTCATCAAAATCCTTTCCCCAAAGTTACTGACGCAACTTCCCACTGAAGCTAAACCCTTGCCAACTTTCTCCCAAACACCTGGTTCTTTCAATTCTTTTAAGTCAGCACTTTCATTAGTCAGATTAGTAAATAAGTCTCTAATTTCTTTACTATTACCAGGAATGAACGAACAACAATGCCTAGAATTAATCATTCTACAAACTCCGGCATCCTTCGCTAAAAGAATGTCTAAAGCAAGGCGATTTTGACATGTCATAGCTCGTTCGGCAGCTAATTCAGTATCCATCAGGAGTATGGCTCCTGAAAAATTTGTCAGCGTGTTATCCACAATATTAGACAACTTTTGAATCTTTACCGAATTCATAACAACCCCAACTGAAGAAATCATTGCTCCAAATATATCTCCCACTATACCAGAAGGAGACCCCCTCCTCTGTCTCATATAACGTAATTCAGTCACTTTCGGAAATTTCTTTAAATACTCCATTTGGAAAATCTTTGGGAAAACTATTTCCAAATAATTTGTCCCATAACATCCTCATGGAAGATGGTAATAAGCCTTAGGACCAAAGATGTAATATATCCAGGAATAACTGGGTACTGTCCATGCAACATAAATGTCCATCTACTCTGAAACACAAAACATGTCTACATTCACTCGTTCTCACAAAGTGTCAGTACGTGATTTAGGCCTATATATATAAAGTTTCCCTACGTGTTGCACATCTAGAGCTAATTTCCCTTGTGTTTTAATTGCACTATAAGCATAATCATTCCTGTAAGGCCTTTTCTCTAAGCCTGTTTCTAAATTCGTCAACGCCTTTCTCCTGTCATCTGTGTGATCTACGAAGCTCTTCTCTAAAGGTGTAAGCAAGCATGTTAGATTATTGCGGTGTGCATAAGCTGTGCCAAATGTCAATGTCGGTTCAAAGAAACCTTTAACTAATACTATGTCATTATCCCTGGCTACCCAAATCAAATACCTAATTATAAGGACAAACGAAAACACAACATCATAATTAGAGAAGAAATACTGAATGTACTCCTGGTTATAAAATCTTGTTAGTAGCAGACTACAACTTATTCCATATGTTAGAGGCAGACTATGCTAATTAACTCCTTCTTCAATCTGCGTGCACACATAACATCGCATCCGTCGTCTCAACATACGCAGCAAGCGATATAAGACATTAGAAGAAAGTTCCCCTTACACATTAGTACCCTCATGCAATAACCTAAACGTCTCTATTGATGTTACTACAGTAGTCGCCTCAAAAGCAGACGTATGGTTAGCTTCACTCTTATCAAGAACAGACATTCCCACAATCAATACCACAAACAATATCCCACATACAATCACCAAATCAATACTCATATATTTGCAGCACCTATCCTTCCTACCCTGCTGGCTAATGTTACTCAAGATATGTAAAGAATCAGAAAGTAGAAGAGAAATTTAGAAAAACTGCAGCAAAAATCAAAAACAAAACAAATTCTTCTTTCTGCAGTTATTTACTCACTTCCAGGATCCCCTGTCAAAATCAGTAAGCAGCTTTGTCAAAATCAGGTTTCAAAAGTCAAATCAGGTTATCAAAGTCTTTTCAGGTTACTTTCAACAGTCTCTTCCTCAAAAATGTTCTCCATTTTTTTCAACAGTTCAGTTCATCCACTTCCTTCAAGTGCCAAAATACTGACCCGGAATGTTTCTATCAAAACAAAAAGACAAAAATTCTTGCTGCCATTCACTTGTAGTTGCATACACCCATTCAGAACCTGCACATCTTCGACTTACTATTCTCTTTGTCTTCAACGTTCGATCGCCATTCAATTTTCCTTTACTTAGATCTTCTGTCCTTGTTGAATCCACTTCTTCTATAATTGTTGTTCCAACAATTACTTCCTTTCTCTTTGCTTGTGAATCTGGCCACTTGTCTCCTTTCAGTGGACCCTTGGCCAATGTCCTTTTCAGAGTTGAGCTTGAACCATCTTCTTGGTCTATGGTGTTTTCTTTTGCTGGACCTGCAACTGGTTCAGGAGGAGTCAGACCACAGTGACTTCGATCCGCCTCAACTCCTTCCTCCTCGGGGTCTGGCAATTGCTCTATTTGTCTCTCAAGATTGTCTGCTTCTGGGAAAGCCCTCCTCTGACTAGGCTCTCCTGTTGCCTCAGTTGATATAGGCTCTCCTTCACCCTCCTGGAGGTCTTCTCCTTCGTCTCTCTCAGGAGTGACTGAATCGTCCTCAACGGGCTCAGATCTGGTCTTAGTTCCTCTTTGGTCTCTTTCCGGCCCTGAGACTTGCTCTGCTGTTGTTGGTATTCTCAACAACTCTTCTTCATGATCCAGTGGACATGACACTTTCTTGCATGAATCCAATTTGGAATTCCAGCGAACTTCACAGCTGTGGTAGTTGAACTACCTGGAAAGGTCCTTTCCAAAGTGTCTTCAAACACGTTTTCCTCACGTGTTTCTGGACCACAACCCAGTCACCGGCCCTCAGATTGTGCCCTGGGTCATGTATCGGTGGCAGTGTGGTGGCCTCCACCTGCTGAAAGAAAGAGCGAACCACATCAGTCAGACCTTTGCAGTAGTCCAACACCATATCATCTGTAATGTTGACAAGTGCATTTGCAGGCACAGCTGGCAACCTCATGGCTCGCCAATAAGGATCTCCTGTGGCGACAATCCTGTCTTCCAGTAGGGTGTGTTTCTCATTGTCATCAGAACTAAAGGCAATGAATCAGGCCATTTCAAATTAGTGGGCGCACACATCTTTGCAACTCTTGACTTCAAGCTACCATTCATTTGCTCCAGTAGTGCTGATGCTTTAGGGCGGTAACTACAATGCAACTTCTGCTCAATGTTCAATGCTGCACACAGTAATTGAATTACTTCTTTGTTGAAGTGACTTCCCCTATCTGATTCTAAAGAGATCTGAAACCCGAAATGTGGTATCAGTTCCCTAAGCAATAATTTCGCTACTGTGAGACTGTCATTTCTCCGTGTAGAGTAAGCTTCAATCCAGTGACTAAAGATACAAACAATCAACAAAACACATATCCCAAACCTCCACACACAGGCATCTCAATAAAATACATCTGCATTCTGCTGAATGGACCTCCTGCTCTTCCAATGTGGCTCAAATTAACCACTGTCCCTTTCCCTGTGTTCATTTGCTGGCAAATGACACAATGATGGCAAACTGCTTCAGCAACCTGTCTATACCTTGAGTTGAACCAATCATGTTTAAACAACCGAACCATGGCATCCCTCCCAAACATGTGCTTGACCATGATAATACCTAGCCATTTGAGACAACAGACTATTGGGCAAAACCAACTGACCCTCTTTGGAAATCCACAATTCATCTTGTCTTTGCACACATTTCATTTTACTCCATGATTGCTTTTTCTCCCTGTCAGTATAATTCTGCAACATTTTCAATTTCTCCAAGGTGCCAATTACTTTCAATCCAAAACTTGGGCATGTTTCATCTTCTTCAGGTAAAAGTTCCCACTTATCCTTGAATTATATATATTTCAATGCACAAAACCTTGCCACTTGATCCGCATATCTGTTTCCCAATGACACGAAGTCCTGCGACTTCAGATGTGCACTGCATTTCACCACAGCAATCTTCTCAGGCATTTGGATAGCATGTAACAGTTATTTAATCCTTTCACCATTTCTCACTGGTGAACCAGAAGAGGTCATGAAACCTCTCTGTGACCACAATTGGCCAAAATCATGGAGTATTCCAAATCCATACTGGCTATCCGTATAGATTGTAAACTTCAGCTGAGCAGAAACATGGCACGCTCTAGAAAGGGCAATAAGTTCCGCTACTTGGGCAGAATACACTCATCAAAGCCTGGAAGCTTCCAGTATTCCAGTAATTGTGCACACAGCATAACCTGCTTTCAATGTCCCTGTATTGTCTCTCAGACAAAAACCATCAACAAAGATAATTTGGTCATTCTCTTCCAATCGAGTATCTCTAATGTCAGGTCTCAGTTTTGTGCACAGTTACTTCAAGACAATCATGCTCAATGTCTTCCAATTTCAACATTCTCATTAGGAAGTTACGTTGCTGGGTTCAGCACTCTACATCTTTTCAATGACACATTTGGCCACCCTAGAATACTTGTTTCATATCTGGTCAGTCTTGCACCAGTCAAATATTGTTTTTTCAGTTTTGTAAGTAAAATCTCAATAGAGTGAGGGCCCATTATAATCAAAGGATATCCCATCACAATGCCCTCACACTGTGTAAGGCTTTGACCAACCGCTGCAACTGCGCGCAAACAACTTGGTAAGGCTGCTGCAACTGGGTCCAAAGTAGCTAAAAAATATGCAACTGTGCGATTTACACAAAACAAAGTGAAAGGTTTTGTGTAGTCAGTCATACCCAAAGCCAGAGCCTTGCACAGACTGTCTCTCAGTTCATTGGAACGCGTTCATTCCATCCTTGTCCAACACTATGGGATCAGTGACTTCCTTATGAATCAGCTTCTGCAATGATCCCGAAATGACTAAAACATTTGGAATCCATTGGCAACAGTAACCTACCACCCCTAGAAACATCCTGACATCTCTGTGTGTGATTGGGGGATTCATCTGTAATATGGTTCTAACCCTTTCTCTGGATATCTTTCTCGATCCTTTCTCAATCTGGTGTCCCAAGAATTTCACTTCTTTCTGACAGTATTGCAATTTAAGCGGGGACACTTTATGACCATTCTTTCTCAAATTGTTCAGCAAGGCAACTGTGTCATACTTGCACTCGCCCTTGTTTTGATTGCAATCAGTAAGTCATCAATATACTGTAACAAGGTTGATTGGAAAGGCATTTCCAGCGACTCCAAATTCTTTTTTAAGATCTGATTGAATATGGAAGGTGACTCTGAAAACCCTTGAGGAATTCGACACCAACAATAAACTTGGTCCAAAAATTTGAAACAAAAGAGAAATTGGCTGTCATCACGAAGAGGCACAGAAAAGAAGGCTTGCGACAAATCAATGACCGTGAACCATTCAGCATCACATGGAAAATGAAACATTATCACAGCTGGATTAGGTAATACAGAACAACTTTTGACCACAATCTGATTTATCTTTCTCAAATCCTGGACAATTCGAACTTCCGTACAGGGCTTTTGCAAACCCATTATTGGTGAATTACATGGGCTGCCCAATACCTCCTTCAGAACCCCTTGCTTCACAAAGTCTGCAATTATTTGGGCAACCTTCATAAGGACATCTTGTGGCATGTGATACTGGGGAATTTGAGGAAAACTGCATTCGACTTTACAGTAACTTTAACTGTCTCAACTCCCTTTATCAGTCCTATCTCTTTTCCTGTCAGATCCTACACCTTCTCCTTAACCGTTCCCTGCAAATCACGATGAAGCTCCTTCACTGTAAACATTGGGAAAAATTTAATCAGAGGATATTCCTCATTTGTAGTATCATACTCTATCTCTGGGGTTTGGTCACCTTCAACATCACTATTCGTCTGAATCTCAATTCCATCATTTGAACAAGTAATCGAGCCTTTGGTTTTACACAACCAGGGGCATATTTATACTCTGTTTGCGCCGAATGTGGGTCAAAATTGTTTACGCACATTCAGCGCAAACCTTGCACCATATTTATTCTATGATGCCCGACCCCGCGAACATCAAAATTCCTCCGTGTGCATCATTTTCTGGATGCGGGAAACCGCCTGGCATGCAAGGTAGGCGTTCCGTCCAAAAAATGAATTTAAGGCCTGTGTGCCTTATTTATACTCCTGCGTCATTTTGACGCACAGGAGGGGGGCGGGCCTTAAAAACAGTCTGATGTGCACCGTTTTTTAAGGCCTGGGTGAGGGCAGGTGTTAAGGGACCTATGGGCTCATTTCCATGGTCCCTGACCATAGAAGCAGTCCACAGGTACCCTTCCCTCCCCCCAGGGACAACCTCTGCCACCCCACCCACCCCTGGAGGTCACCCATGGATGGGGGGACCCTTCCCAGGTAAGTACAGGTAAGTTGAGGTAAGTATTCTTTTAAAAAGAATTAGTGGCATAGGGGGGCTTAACTTGCCCCCCCTACATGCCACTGTGCCCAATGGCCATGCCCAGGGCACAGAAGTCCCCTGGGCATGGCCATTGGGCAGAGGGGCATGACTCCTGTCTTTCCTAAGACAGGAGTCGATTCCATGGGGGTTGTGCATCAAAAAATGGTGCAAGAGTGGTTAGAGCCATGATTTTTTACTCTAACCTGACTTGCACCAATTTTTGATGCACAACCCCCATTTTCCCCCGTGCCGGTTCTACCTGGTTAGAGTAATTTTTTTTTACTCTGACTTGCCCACAGCGCCGGTTAACGTCAAACCATAAATAAAGCACACGCCTGGTGCGTTGGAATGGCGTTAGCCAGCGGTAATTTGTTTTACGCAAACCAGCGCCGGCGCTGGTTTGCATCAAAAACTATAAATATGGGCCCAAGTCTCTTCCCAATAGGGATACTGGACTTGAATCACAGACTATGAATTTGTGCAATCCCTGGAAGTTGCCAATTTTACCCTGAATTGGTTCTGTAATCGGGTTGGTCAAATACTGATTTGCTACTCCTACAATCTGAACTGTTTTACCCGAAAGGGGTAAGTTTGGAACTTCTGCACTTCTCACTGTAGAGCGTGTAGCTTGCATGTCAACCAAGAATGAAACTCTGTGACCCATGACTTTGCCCTTCACATAGGGACCTCTCTGATCTACTTCTAAGGAGGTTGCAAGCACAGATGGCTCCTCATCTGAACTTTCACTTCCCAAATCATCGTTTATTCCATTCACACTGGTGTACTGTGTTATTACTTTGGTTAAGCCTCTGACCTGTGGCCTGTTGAGAAAGCATCATTTGCTGCTGTTCCTTTGGGGCTTGAGGTATTTGAATTTGCTGTCTAGGTACCATGGGAACCTGCTGCTGCACTGGCTGCAACTGTGTCATTTGCACATTTGGCATTTGCACCTGCTGCATGGGTTGAAAACCTTGCATTTGAGTCACATTATTTAGGAAATTTGGACTAGGACCTCTCATTTTCGGTCCTCTGTCCAACAGCTCCGCAAAGGTGGCATGGCAATCATTTCTTCATTCTCTGCACATCATTCTGAACCCCTACAGTACCTAAGTCTGGAACACAATTCCTATTACCTCAGTGACCTCTAACCCTCATCTGTGGCTGAAATACCATGTTACTCTGCTGCTGCTGTGGTAGCGGTTGTGGAAAATTTCCCAGCATCCGTGTTTGTGCAGCTTTAATCTGCATCACCATCGCCTTCTCTTTCAGCTTTCTCTGCTTCATCTCAATTTCATCACTACAGTACTTTGCATGCTGCAATACCTCATCAATTTGCTTTGCTCGCCAGCAAATCAGATGACTTAATCACCTGGCTAATTCCATGTCTCAATCCTTCCACAAATCTGAACACAAAATGAATCATGTCCTTTGCCTCTATTGTCTCTGTACCACTGTAATGCTTGAACGCCTGTAATAATCTCTCATAATATGCATGCATCAACTCCTTTGCTTCCTGAGCTGTCCTGTCAATCATCTGCCAATCAATATTCTTATGAAAAATTCTCATTTTCAAAAATACAATCACCTTAAAGTAATACTTCATTACCTCAGAAGATGGTGCACCTCCAGTTTTATCTCTCTCTGGTTCACTTGTTGGCCAATCTATACTCCTCTTACACTCTGTCCAGAGATCAACTGGGAGCACTATCTCTAATAAAGTGTTCAAGTCCTCCCACAGGCACTTTGCAAGTTTTACAAACCAATCTGTCTGCTGGTACCACTCTACTGGCTTCTCTCTCAATTTTGGATAATCATTTGTAAATGATAGAATGTCACTTCTGCTCCAAGGGACAGGAATACAACTCCCTCCTGGAATCTTTCTCATTGGTAAAATCTTGAATAGCTCTTGGTCTTGCTGCACATTTACAGTCAGCTCCCCAGAATCCCTTTTCCTTTTGTCTCTTTTCTTTACCCATCTGCCTTCCCACTTGTCTAATGCTCCCCAGGTCTGGGCACTTTGAAGAAACTATCTGAGGTGTGCCTTCATTCCGGTAGATCTCATGTGTTCAAATCTTTAGTCTTGAAATCTAATCTGTATCTCCTTTTCAAATGCTTTGCTTTCTCTATTTCTATGCCGTACTTTCCTGCCAGGTCTGCTAGCTTCTGATGCACCTTGCTCACTTCCCTTGTAATCTTCAGGCACAGATATCTCAACTATGCTTATGTGTAGGATTCTAAGCTGTTCATACTCATAGTTCCCTCATTGAGCTCACCCGCTTCCATGCTTAGCCTAGCATAGTTCAAACAGTTCTCTACCTTAGGAGCACTCTACGGCGTATTCAGCTTGTCTAACCATTCAGTCAACTGCAGAGCTGTCAACCTTTGGAATGAGATGTTACTGGCATGGACTGGTGGCACTTGCTGTGCAACTGCATTCGGGGTCTTCGGTGTCAACAATTTCAAACTCTGGCGAATGTTTGACCCTACCATAGTGTTCGGAAGTACTCCGAATGGACTAAGGTCCAACAGTGATCTTGATCCGTCAAACGTCTGTCCCACAGGAGAGACTGCTTGAGTATTTCCATCATGTCCTCCCCCATTACATTCTGTGTAATGACACTCTGTTCACCTACACTAGATTTCCTCTGTGTAAATAAGGGTACAGCTGGTCCAACAGTAATAGGTAGAGATAAGGCATCTGGGGTTGGTCTGGTACTTAGGTTCTGTGCGAGAGTAACTCCCATGTTTTGATTCATCATTGGAGACATATCTGACTGTGTCCCTGTTCCTGCAGTGAATCCCAGCATGACTTGTGGCTGCACTTGGGGCACTAAAAGTGGATTTGGTTCTGTCTGAACCAACATCGGTCTCGGGTAAACCCGCTCCATAGGCACCATTAAGTTCAAAGTTGTTTCCTTAATGGGCACATCAGGGTAAATTATCTGAGCCTGTGGCTTTTGCACCAGATTTTGCACTACTGGAGCAGTAGGCACGTTAAGGCTACCAGTCATCGGACTCTGTGTCAGGCTAGTATTAACCTGCACCGGACTCGCTATACCATTAACCTGTGTCGGAGCTGAAGGATCAGCACTGGTGCTTGGATCACTCTCATGTGCTGCATATGGTGGTGGTCGATTTATCAATAACTGTAAAATAAATTCATCATCATCTGATTCTTCCTCCACTGCTGAAGACTTTCTAGCCTCCCTACTTTTCGGACGGACTTCTGTTAGTCTTTCTAGTACCTTTCCTTTCTTTCTTCTCATTGTCTTGCGTAATCACTGGAAACAACTTAATTCCATGCAAAGTCTCCATCCTCCAACCTCTCTGAGCACTATCCCACCTAGCCTCTGTTAAAGTCTTTTCTGCCTTTCTCATTCTCCTCTCGAATTTCTGTTGCTGTTGCTGTCTGGCTACTAGCTTCCAGATCTCTAATGCCTCAAACTGTGCTGGTCTCGGAAGAGGCTTCGATTCATATAGCACCATCCTTAAATGCTCTAAAACCCTCAAATTGATAGATCCATTTGTAGGAAATGCTAAGGCCCATATTTATAAGTTTTTAGCGCTGCATTTCTGTCATTTTTTGACACAAAAGCAGCGCAAACTTACAAAATACAATTGTATTTTGTATGTTTGCGCCAATTTAGCATAAAAAAACTACGCAAATGCGGCGCTAAAAAAGAATAAATATGGGCCTAAGTTTCCATCTTTCTCTGTTACTTTGCACAGTTGCTTTAGCCAAAGACATGGCGTACCCTTCTCTTCCATTACAATGTAAGCTGGTGTACCTTCTGGCGGTGTAGCTTCACCTATACTCGTTGTCATGTACATATCTCCCCTTAAAGCACTCTTTAAAGCCATGAAAAATGTAATCTTTTCGACCTTTTTGTTATTCAAAATCAGATCAGGAAGTGACTTTTAATCCAAGAATTCTCTTCACCCACATTCTCAACTAATTGGCTTTCACGGAAGGCTGCCAATCCGTGTGCGACCCGTCTCACTAACCAACCTATCCCAGCGCTGCTCCAATGACGTCACACTCACACGTACTGCGGCTGGCAAAGTCTTCCGGATTGTCCTCCCAAACTTCGATTCACACAAAACTAATGCAAACATTGCGAGCACTAATCAAAACCAAAAACCAAATCTGCTGTTTTACTACAGGAAAGATAATACAATCACTTCAGAAACATTATAGATTTTTCACTGACGGGCCTTGCTCTAACAGCTACTCCTTCTTTCTCAGTTTCCCTGATTCGCACGCAAAATTCGACCTGCAAATTTTACTCTCAACTGGTCAGTGGGTCTGTCCTGGTGCACATAGGATTCGCTAGATCTCAGTCGAAAATAATTTCACTCACTTTGACTCACACTCTGACTTGTTGATCATGCCCAAACGACCTACTAAACCAGACAAATTACAACATAAAACCAAGGCCCATATTTATACTTTTTTAGCGCCGCATTTGCGCCACTTTTTGACGCAAAAACGGCGCAATCTTGCAAAATCCAATTGTATTTTGCAAGTTTGCACCGTTTTTGCGTCAAAAAGAGGCGCAAATGCGGCACTAAAAAAATAAATATGGGCCCAAGTGTCTCATACACTTTTCAATATACTCCAAAGTCTTAGACCACGCAGGGTCCGTACATCAACAACCACGTGGACAATTTTTCAGCACAAAGAGCCACACACATGTGAAGTTGGACGACTTCCCTACTCTCACACTGCGTAGTATGCCCACTCCTTCTACAACTTCATTTGGAGTACGCAAACTCCGTAAACCCTCACAAACATAACAATTCACCTGCGATTTGCATTTCGCTAGAATGCCGAGAACATCCTCAAACAACCATTGGCAGGCTCCAAGATTCTGGGAAAGTTATTTCTGGAATTAGGGGAACATTTTCTCTCTAATTATCATAATTGAAAAATAAAATCCAAATCTCAGTAACAATGAACTCTCAAAAGACCAAATCATCAAGCTACTACCATCTCTGGGAACACCTATGACAGGCTCTTAAGGAGACGAACCATCAGTCTCTCCTATCATCTCTGTTAGTACCTGTTACTCTGTACCGGACGTCTATGATGGGCTCTTAAAGAGACCATCTCTGTTAGCGCATCAGACCTTAATAAGTAAACTTACAAGGAGACTCGAATAGGTCGATGAACCTTTTGAGTCGCAAGTAAGATGTTCCCACACTAGATCCAGTACAGGCAGATCAATAATCAATGCTCAATCAATAATCAGTGATAATCAATGACATGAATAATCAATGGAGTCTGTAATTGTCACACACCATGACCTTTCAGTAATTAATAACCACACCTTTAGTAAAAGTTAGAATATTTATTTCCCTGTATTAACAATACTAATGTCACATAAAATAATCTAAAAATAAAATGGTACACATACAGAAACAACACTGGCTGTCCAAACCTGCGAGAAAAACATAATCTAATCAAAGCTTGAACTACTACACATTCTAAGGTTACAGTGCAAATTAATAATAAGAATAATTGTGCAAACGATATCACATACATTTAGATTCAGCAAAGAAATACATGACCGTTATTCCCTATAGAACATTCTCATTAGTGAGGATCCTTACCTAACACCAGATTAGCATCAGCATGTTGGGCATGCAAAACAATTTAGCAAACACAAATTTGGAAAACATCTAACTATGGCTCTATCAAACAGTGCAATTGGTACCTAGAAAGAAAAAGCAAATAGGCATAACAAACACATGGGTACAAGAATACCTCTCCTCAATTGGGTCGGCAAGCTAAAATAATCTTCATCATTAGGACATCAGTTCAGTCAGCAAGGCATCAGGATTCAGCATCAAAGTTCAGAATAGGCAAAGTCTGTAAGCAGTAAAGTTAAGCATGTCTCTCATCAAGACGCACAAGAAATTATTGACCTTACGGCCAGCAAGAAAATAGGCAATGGGCTAAATGGCTGCTTCTTCTCAGTTCAGTCCTGTTAAGTTAAATTCCCTAAAACTATTTCCCAAGTCCCTATTGGTCAAAGGATCACATGTTCACACTTTGTCCAATAAAACTAAAACTTCGAATCTATTAATTCTACCACTGCTCCGTTCACATGTCGCTGATTGGCTTCTCCTGGAATGTCATCATCATCCAGCTTGTCAGGTAACAATATTGTTGCAGCTTATACTCCAGTCAGTGCCTCTATTGTTCTCCTCCTGAGAAAGTCAGTATTACACATATTACACTCACAATGTTACATTTTAGCAAGGACTGCATCTTCTAGCAAGCGGTTCTCATGAGAAAGACTTTCAGCTACAAGCACATTTAGACAGTACAATGGAAAATTACAGTTTAATTCTCTAAGACAGACATTTTTATTAAACATTAAGAAATAGAGCTTGAGGCCATGCAACTAGGCCAAGAACTCCTCTAAGTTAAGCATACAGTTAAGAAAGCTAATAAATAACGTATCACCCTTAATATGACATAGGACTACATTAGTCAAACATATACTCAACATTTCATATTATTTTCTCTGGGTTATTACATTTTCTACACAAATCAATTAAAGAATACATGAACTCTGATTACTATTTTTATTAAAACACCTGCGCTAGCACACCCATGGTCTATAGGTGAGAAACGAAAGACACATTTGTCGAAAAATCCTTGGCAAGCCTTTCAATACACTGCATAACAAAGAGTGTAGGATATTAAAGTGATAGCAGTTGTCGCCAAAGTGTGTACAATATTTCCACCTATCTCAAACATAATGAATAAATGTAGAGAGCAAAAAAGTTTCTTGGAATAAGGGATGTTTGTTAAATGTAACTCCATGATCTGCCCCAGTTTTGTTATTTATTTATTTTTTTCCTTGTTGACTGCAACACTGGGAATGTTCTCAGATATAGAGGCTAAAATCAGTTTACCAACTGAGAAAAAATGTGTTATAAAACAGAGAGTAACATTGCATACTTATAAAGTCAGCACGGAGTTCCAGGTCACAGTGCTAATCCAGTCATGTTCTTTTTATCCGCAATGCCAATATTCCGGGATCTGCACGTTGTTCAAGATTCTAGGCGCCACATAGTTTACAAAGCTGACGTACCTTATGCCACAGGTCTGTATGTTTTTGTGTTTCAATGCCTTTCCCAGAGTATAACTCTTGATGTCTCAGTGAAGCAGCGGCACTGTTTAGCTCAGGCGGAGATGTTTTTTTTCACTTACATTATAGCAACGTGGAAATCTAGACTTTTGCTGCCATCTGCAGATTTTTGCCAGACAGACTCAGGGTATTTTTCTTCTGTCTGCACTGACAAAATAATGCGCGACTGAGTACACACGCTGGGCTCGATGCACAAAACAATGCTCACAATTAGCCTGAAGATTATCGATCCTGCATGGGGGAAAGAGTTATTCATTTTAGTTACTCACAAAGCAATTCCAGGTTATGCCTGAAACGCTGCACCAGTCCCAGGTGATGCAATCATATAACTTTTTTATTTTGTTGTTTGCCACGAGGAAATACTCCCTACAGCTCCGTCAGTTACACCCCTATTGAAATGTGGGGGTAGTTCGTGCCCCTTCACATCCTGGAAAATAATTTACTTTTATTCTTGAGTACGTCGACCATTTCCATTGCAGGAAAGGGGCACAGAAGAGTTTGTGAAAAATCACAAACTCATCTGGTTGTGAATACTCACAAATTTATAAGCAACCCCCAGGAAAGTTCACTCCCATCTATTCAGGGTGATTTAGTCCATATAACATTACACGTTTGCGGGCCAATATTTATTATTTGATTTGCAACTACAAGGTCACCTTTTGTGAATTAATTTCCCAGTAATAAACCAAGTCTTTTTGATCGCAGACTTGATTTACGATCAAACATGGCTTTGTGAATCTGGCCCGTGGTACTGTATTTGCTTCAGAATATGTCTTATTTCAGTCTCATATATTTGGAATTGTGAAGAAAAAGTATGAATTTGGACTTGTTCCATTGCTGACACAGGGACGATCGTTTCGCTCCCTTGATTCCTTCCTAGCAATTTAATTTGTTAATTTTTAATGACTAATCCTTAGAGGGACTTTTCTAACCCCTTGTTGATAATAGCAAATAAAGAAGAATACCATTAATGTACATTCCGTAGAACATGCACATAAATTAATGGGCTACAAGTATGAAGATTTAAAATAGCAATTTTCTAATTGTGATGTGCTGCGAATCGCAATTAGGAAATCGCTATTTAAAATGTATGAAACTCTTTTGACTTTCATTTGCGATTTGTAGTGGGGTGCAAATAGACTTACCTCGTGAATATTAATGAAGTGAATCAATCAATCAATCAAAAAAATTTGTAGAGCGCGCTACTCACCCGTAGGGTCTCAAGACGCTGGGGGGGGGGGGACTAAAGGGGGGCAGGGAGGGTCACTGATCGAACAACCATGTCTTGAGGTTCTTTCTGAAGACTAGGAGGTCTTTGGTTTTGCGAAGGTCGGTGGGGAGGGAGTTCCAGATTTTGGGGGCGAGGTAGGAGAATTACCTGCCTCCTGTGGTGGTGCGTTGGATGCGGGGGACTGTGGCTAGGGCGAGGTCGGCTGATCGGAGGTTGCGTGTGGGAGTGTGGAAGTTCACTCTTTCGTTGAGGTAGGTTGGGCCGGTGTTGTGGAGGGATTTGTGTGCGTGGATGAAGATCTTGAATGTGATTCTCTTGTCTATGGGGAGCCAGTGAAGGGATATGAGGTGTGGTGAGATTCGTTCGTGGCGGGGGAGGCCAAGGACGAGACGTGCGGCTGTGTTCTGGATTCTCTGGAGTTTGCGTTTGAGTTTGAGTGTGGTGCCGGGGTAGAGGGCGTTACCGTAGTCCAGTCTGCTGCTGATGAGTGCGTGGGTGACTGTCTTCCTGGTTTCTGGGGGAATCCATTTGAAAGATTTTTTTTAGAGTGCGGAGTGTGTGGAAGCAGGAGGAGGTTAGAGCATTGATTTGCTGTGTCATGGAGAGGGAGGGGTCAAGAATGATGCCGAGGTTGCATGCGTGGTTTGCGGGGGTGGGTGCGGGGCCTAGGCGGTGGGCCACCAGGAGTCTTCCCATGTGGTTTTGTTGGGGCCGAAGATGATGATCTCAGTTTTGTTTGAGTTGAGCTTGAGGTGGTTAGTGGTCATCCAGTTGGCGGTGTCGAGGAGAGCAGAGTGTAGGTTGGTTTTGGCGGTGGTGGGGTTGCGGGTGAGGGAGAGGATGAGTTGAGTGTCATCTGCATAGGAGAGGATAGTGATTCCGTGTGCTCGGAGGATGTTGGCTAGGGGGATCATGTAGATGCAATTTGCAACCCATTAGGAATCGCAGCCATCACAGAGATGGTGGCCTGCTGTGGTCAGCAGACCACCATGTGTGTGATTGTTTTTAAATAAAGCAGTCTGTTTTTAACATAGCCCATTTTCCTTAAAGGAAAACAGGAGGTGTTTAAAAAGAAAAAAATGAAACATTGAAGTTTCATATTTTAAGAGTAGGCACTGCCTGAAAAAATATATCCCAAACATTCTCAAAGGGGAAGGGGTCCCCTGAGGACCCCTTCGCATTTGCCAGTGGGTTACCACTCAGTAACGGCATGCAAAAGGGGCGGGGCAAGAATTAAATTAAAAATAATTAAAGAATTTAAAAAAATAACTTACCTCCGTGACCGCCACTCCTCCCACTCCTCTACAGGCACAGGCTCCCAGCCTGCCCTGCGCCAATTCCTGAAGCTGCTTAGAGCAGCTTTAAGATTGGCCAGCGCGCTCCCAGGCAGACTGGGAGCATGTGCAGGCTGTCTTCAGCCTGGTAACTGTGTTGCTGGGCTGGAGAGAGACCACTGCACATGTGTGTTTGGCTGGCCTGAGACGGACGACCAAACACACATGCGCTTTGAGGGGGAGTGCTGTGCACTCCCCCTCACTTCTCGTCAGCCCGAGGCCCCGTCCCCTCCCAAAAAAAACCAATAATAAACACTTTATTTTTTTGTGGAAAGTTTTGCATCTGCCGCTGCTGGCGAGGGAGCAATGCTCCTGCACCCTAATGGAGGAGCCCCTCCTGTTACCACCACCGTTGAGTTGTGGTAAATTGCAAATGTTATTCACCCGCATTTCGGTCACAAAATATTCATACATACCATTCCAATTCAATATTAGGAATGTCTTGAAATGATCGCGCAAGCCTTTTCAGATCTGAAAACCAAGTCTAACATGTGGGAAATGAATCGCACACACTGTCAATTCCAACAGGAATATGTAAATGCCATGAAATGATCGCACAAACCTTTCCCGATCTGAACACCAAGATTGTCATGCAGGAAATGAATTGCGCACTCAGCTGATTCCAACAGGAATATGTAAGTGCCATGAAATGATCGCGCAAACCTTTGCTGATCCAAACACCAAGGTTGTCATGCAGGAAATGAATCGCGCACACAGCCGATTTTAACAAGAGTATGCACATGCCATGAAACGATTGCGCACACCTTTGCCGATCCAAACACCAAGATTGTCATGAAGGAAATGAATCGCGCACACAGCCGATTCTAACAAGAGTATGCAAATGCCATGAAACTATCGCGCAAACCTTTGCCGATCCGAACACCAAGATTGTCATGCAGGAAATGAATCGCGCACACAGCCAATTCTAACAAGAGTATGCAAATGCCATGAAACAATCGCGCAAACCTTTACCGATCCGAACACCAAGATTAACATCAGAGCAATGCTTCGCGTACTCTGAAAGTTTCAAGAATAGGCCCAAAAATTCAAGAGTCTTTTTAGAGCGGGTCGGGGGCCCAGCCCAACCACCGTCTTACCACCTTGCTCTAGGATCACCAAGATAATGCTGTGCAGGCCTGGAACTTCAAGGTAGGCCTCCAGAACAGGAGCTCAGGAAATTGCTGCTGCTCTGTAATGGGACCTCTGAATAATGAGCACGTGGAGCTGGGCTGGCTCCCTTGTACAGAGTCTGGCCCAGCCCACAGACCACGCCCAGTCATGCTGCAGAGAAAACTTCTAGAAGGTCCTAGAAAGGGACCACACCCTAACACACTCAATACGTCTGCAGCAATACCTTGCAATTTAACAGTTATTGCAAACATCATTAATAGTGTTTTTCAAGGTTAAAGTCTGCAATGCAAAAGGTTAACAAACTGCATATAAACACAATGCATGAATTATGCTTCTGCATAAAGGCTGGGTTTTTGCATTTTTGTCGCCCGTAGAGCGTGCACGGTCCTGATGTTGACAGTGCCCACCCTCTAGTAGCTTGTCACTGAGTGGTCAGGCTTAACTTAAAAGGCAATGTGTAAAGTATTTGTACAATAAATCATACAGTATCACAGTGAAAACACCACAAAAATACACCGCACAGGTCTAGAAAAATATATGATATTCATCTGGTTAAATTAAGGCCAAGACAATAAAGATTAAATAAGCACAAGTTGGAATATCACTTTGCAAGATTAAAAAGAGTCTCCAATCTTAGAAATCAACAGTTGTCTCTTGTTTGCACAAAGTACCTGATTTGCGTAAAAAATAACACGCACAGAGACCGCAGAGGAGAATATGCCTGGAAAAACAGGATGTGCATCAGTTTTTCCAGTGCGACACAGACGATGCGTTGTTTCTTTCCATGCTGCAAGGGGCTTTGCGTCGATTTCCAGTGTGCATTCTTGGTTCCTCACTGTGATGCGGGGATCTGTTTGACACCCAGGGATGATGAGGGGAAATCCTGGGCATCCAGGAAGAAGTCACAGGTGTTGCATCGATCAGGTAGGTGATGCGTCAAAGTTTCTGTCACATGGCAGGTGCTGCGTCGATTCTTCACTCAGGAAGTCGGGCTGCGTCATTCTGATTTGGCTATGCGTCGATCTGGTAGGCTGTGTCTCAAATTTCCGTCCGCAAGGCAGACGCAATCGATCCTTCACTCGGGCAGTCGGGCTGCGTCTTTCTGGCTCGGCTGTGCGATTTCTCAGTCGCAAAATGGCTGTGCGTTGTTTCCGGCAGGCTGTGCATTGATTTTACGCGCACAAGGAGTTTCCTGAGGAGATGAAGTCTTTTTGGCCCGGTGACTTCAAGACTTCAGAAAACAGGAGGCAAGCTCAATCCAAGCCCTTGGAGAGCACTTCTCAGCTAAGTCAGAGGACAGCAGGGCAACAGCAGAGTAGCAGGGCAACAGCAGGGAAGCAGTCCTTCTCAACAAAGCAGTCTAATGAGTCCTTTGGGCAGCCAGGCAGTTCCTCTTGACAAGTTGCAGGTTCAGGTCCAGAAGTGTCTGAGTTGGTGGGGTCAGAGATCCAGTTTATATACCCAAAGATGCCTTTGAAGTGGGGGATACAAGTTCCCCTTTCAGTACAGGTCTGTCTGCCAGGGTCTCAGTAGGGGGTTTGGCAGTCCATTGAGTGAGGGCAGGCCACTAGCCTTTGAAATGTAAGTGTCAGGCCCCTCCAGCCCATGAAGGCCCATTCAGTATGCAGATGAGTGCAGGTGTGACCGAGTATCTTATGTTTGTCGTGGTCTTGGTAAAATGCACAAGGGAGCTGTCAACCAGCCCAGCCCAGACGTGGATTAGAGACAGGCTGTAAGGCACAGATGTGCAGAGAAATGTTCACTTTCTAAAAGTGGCATTTCTAAAATAGTAATATAAAATCCAACCTCACCGATAAGCAGGATTTTCTATTACCATTATGGCCATACTAAATATGACCTGTTTACCCCTTTCTGATCAGAATCTGCCAATCAAAAAATATATCAGGGTAGCCCTAATGCTAGTCCATGAAAGGAGCTGGCCTCACAGTAGTGGAAAATGAATTCAGGAATTTTTCACTACCAGGACAAATAAAACACATAGGTACATGTCCTGCCTTTTACCTACATTGTACCCTGCCCTATGCGTTACCTAGGGCCCACCTTAGAGGTGACTTGTATGTAGAAAAGGGGAGTTGAAGGCTTGGGAAGTAATTTTAAATGTGAAGTCGAAGTGGCAGTGAAACTGCACACACAGGCCTTGCAATGGCAGGCCTGAGACATGGTTAAGGGGCTACTTATGTGGGTGTCACAAACTGTGCTGCAGGCCCACTAGGAGCATTCAATTTACAGGTCCCGGGCACAAGTAGTGCACTTTACCAGGGACTTATAAGTAAATCAAATATGCCAATTGGGAATACACCAATGTTAAGGGAGAGAGCATATGCACTTTAGCACTGGTTAGCAGTGGTAAAGTGTGCAGAGTTCTAAAACGAGCAAAAACAGTGTCAGAAAAGTGGAGGGAGGCAGGCAAAAAAATATCATAGATTAGCTGATAGGAGTGGGAAACCTGATTTGCATCCTGTGAATTAATACCCTTTGCCTTTTATGGTGGTGAGGTCCTTACTCCAAGAATTTCTGGATCTTTAGGAGTGCAACTCACTTTTACTTTATTAAGGAAATCCTCTACAGGAATCAAGACAAGCCTTATAGTGTGACATTGTACAAAAGGAACAGCATTGTGTTGCAACTCAAAGCCCACGGGTGGATACACCTGCAAAACATGTACCCTTCTGCTCTGGCTTTGATTTGAAGCACATGTAATCTGTTATAGTTATTGATTGATAGAGGGCACCGTCCAATAGGTGTTTCAAAACTACAAAAGAGTTCTTGTCAGCAATAACCCCTTTCTCAAAATCTAGTTTTCAACAGATGTTAGCTTCATGTATATGTTTTGTGGATGACATGAATATTCAAATGTGTAAAGCTCTTCTAACATACTCTAAGACATTAGATCTGATGAAGAAAGGAAGGAGAAGATTGGTAGTCTGGATAAATGGGCATTGTAACATATGTTTTCAATGCTAAGAATGGCTTCCGAGGAGTCAAGGCCATTGGGTCACAAGATGGCCAAAATCCAAGGAAGGTCTTAAAACAAACTCCTGTTCACATGCTCACATTCTTGTACCTTGTCTCACAAAGAAAGCAGAAAGAATTTAGAGCACTCCTTAGAGTGCTGAAGCTGTATTCGGCCATGGCAGCTGTGGGGTATGTGGCCCCACGAGATGAGAGCTGGGGGCAGGGTTGTGGATGTAGGAAAACCTATAGTCTGAGATAGATCTAGACATAGCGCACATTGGCAAACTGTGTATCCACAGTTTACCGGCATCGTGCTGGTGATAGAAAACATCAATTGGGCATAGGTCAGCAGTGCATACACTAGAGAAGCATCTAACTTCTTTGCCCAGTAGACTGGGCCTCCTGGCATTAGGGCTTATGGGCCTGTGAACATGTTGCATCTGGAGGCATCCCTCATTACAGTCCCTGTGGGACGTATTGCAGTCTCTCCATTCTTGTGGCCCCCCTCCAACTATTGAGGGGAGTTGTTATTCCTGAGCTGGCCTATCTTCAGTCAAGACCTCTGCCAGCAATCTGACATACCAGGCAGGAAAAAAGAGCAAAGAAGACTTTTCCAAGTCAATTTACACTGGATCAGGGAGGGCACACAGGGGCCCTTAGGTTCATCTCTCAATGGAGGACTGAGAGAAGGCTAAGTGAAGAAACCTGTGAAAAAATACAGGCATCATAAAATCTGCTGTGAAGAACATAAAAGAGAAGCTGGAGTACCTGTCCGACAGCATCTTGACAGTTGAACAAAAGATCCAAGGGTGTGTGATGGCAGTGGAAGTTATCCTATAGAATTTATCCATAGCCCTTTTAGCAAATGATGCGATGGCTCTGGTGTAGTTGGATGACATGCTGGAAGTTTTAGATGATATCTGGATATGCACTCACTGGCAGTACTTGCACTTCCTGCTGAACTTTCATCAGATGCTCTTCCTGGGATCACAAGAGATGTAATTTTGGATCTGTGGGTGCTCTGGTTGGAGGACATGACTAGAGTCACTAGAAAGGCCTTCAGATGTCCCAGAGGCTTGAAACATAGAGTGGGAAGTACAGTGATGGTGATACATCAAACCCCTGACTGGAGAAGGCTGATACTGCTAGCTGCTATGCAGAGGAAAGCAGCAGAAAGTCAATCATTCTAGCTAAAATGAGGGTCCCGATCACCTACAAGCAAGTACTTGTGTTGCGGGGGATCATAGCATCTTTGGTTGTCCTTTAACCTCTAGGTGGAGCATGTTGGACAGAAGTTTGTGTTTGCGTAGATGGTAGCAGAAAAAGACTTCCTGGGTAGTTTGGGATCCAACAATGGGTAATTTGAATAGAGCTGAGTAAGGGTTGAATTTGGGAACAAGCCTGGGTTTAGGGTGATTCTCTATCTCTCCCAAGCGTGAGGGCTAAAGAAAAGCCTCTCTTCAAAGAGAATGGTGGGATAGTGCAATATTACTTTATTTTGTTTTCCTGTTCTTTGGTCTCTCTGCTGTATTTTTCATCTCCCATTTCCTGCTAGAGTAGATGTGATGTGGCTGTTGCTGGTTCCTATAAGAAATCTCACTTCCAAAGTTTAATTTGTTTGAAAGCAGGGTTTTGTTTGTACCATTTTGGTTACATTTTGTTTCCCCACCAACTGTGTGATGCAGACAGATGCATATGTCAATTCTGATAATGGTTAAAAAGCAGAATTGATCCAAAATGGCATTTTTAGTATTATTATCACCAATGAACACTTGTCCTTTTTTGGCATCTTGTATGGGGTGGAAATTAGATAAGCTTAAACATTTTTGGAGCTTCTTAATTATTTGAATTCACTATAATAGCTTTAAAATTATGGCCACCCTCCTGTCCTCCTGTGGAAAGAGAACGTAATTCCAAGATGAAACAGAGGTCTGACAGAAGAAGAATTTCAAGTGTTGGAAATAAAAGTGAGGGATATTTTATCCTTTCCTCTACTCTTTCGACTTGCTCAGTGTGGTCTTATATTAACTGAAAGATAATCATGATGCTGCTATAACATCCACGTTTTTATCCAGAGCATATGCAACATCTCATTCAAGAAGACAGGAAATGCTGTTATGGTATTAAGAAGCTCAAATGGCATTCACCAGGTACTCTTTTCAGTGGAAACTAATGAACTGAGGCTGCTTTCTATTTGTCATTGGAAAATATATGAACCGGACCATGCCTATTTGCTGTAACTTTGAGTCTCTGTGCTTGGTCAAGCAAAACTTGTATTAGAGATAATGGATACATCTACTGTAACATTCATTGCTTTGGGTTCCAGGGGCTACAGTTAGATATATCTTTCTTTGCTCTTCATGTGTCTTTCTGAATATGACTTGCAGTATTTGTGGCTCTATTTCTATCTGAAGAATCTACTTTTCTTTTTTGTCAAATGCATATGTATGTCCATAAGGTATCGGAGCCCTACAGAAGGGGATCCTCGGTGACATAAAGACAAGCTTCAGATTGTTTAACTTCATAGCAATCAAGAGAGGGAGGGAAGAGGGAAACAAAGGTTGTGACTCACCCTCCTCACATACAGGGCCACAATTAAGAGAGAATCAACCCCGTCATGTAGTGTGGGCCCACTGGATATAGGAGAAATACAGTTTTTCTTAAAGAAACACTCACTGAATGATATCCAGTGACATGCTTCATCGAGTTCTTCCAATCCTCTGAGGTTTGGGACATGCTTTGACTTCTTTCTTTACAAGGGAGCACTTTTTTTTAAAGAAAAAGGATGTGGGATCTATATTAGGTAATCATTATAATTACCTAGACAGTGTCGAAATCTGTATTTATTTACGGGTCCATCTGACAAGGTTGTAAAATGGTGAAATTGGGCTAGTTGGAGTTACTATTACTCCTCGGCCCTTAAGTGTGATCAACTAGTTTCTGCCACATTCACCAATCCAGTGGCTTTTGTCAGGATCAGAATGACAGCGGTGCTCGCATTACTGGAACTAAATTGCAGCACAACATGCTTATTTCTGCCCATAGGTGGACCTCCACAGAATTTCGCATAGTTTTTACACCGACTCTTAGTTGAAAGGCTTCGTAGATTTTTTGTGAATTTTAATTTGCTAAAAGTATAGTCATACTTGTTACCCCACAGAACTGATGTGAGAAGCAAAATGAACACTGTGGTCTTCTGGCCTCATCAATCAATATTAATTTGAGGTTGTCTTATGCCATGACTTTATCAGGGCTTGTTTAACTATGCGTGTAAAAAAAACAAATCACACTCAGCTGTGATCCTCAGTGTACTTGCTGAGGAATTTCAGCACCGATTGAGTGAGTTCTAATTGAAATGGTGATTTCATGTTAAATGAGCTGGGCTTACTCGCTTTAAATTATTTACATGGGATGAGTGTGTTTTTTTATACATGGAATGGACTTAATATTTTAACGGATTTTGTGGAAACTGTATTGAACTTTTGACGGATAGTTGGTCATGAGACACATGACAGAAAGAACATACATGCCTGATTAAACAATACCTGCTTAAGTTGTAGGGCAAGATGCCTAATCGACGAAACCCGTGTTGGCAGATGATGAAGAACCAATAAAGATTGGATTCTTGATAATAATGGACCTAGACATCTGAGGAATAATTGCACAATTATGTAGATGGTTTGCGTGTGCTTAAGGCTTTGTTGTTGGTCGTAAAACCCTTGAGGTTTTTTTTAGGGTGTTGGGTGGAAATCCTCCCTTTTATGCACTACATTAATGAGGTGACCTTCAAAGAGATAGCGTGTACTCTATGAGTGAGCACCAGAATTCCCAAATCACCCTTTGTTTGTAGGTCCATTTGAGATCCTGTTAATTTGCTAGGTGTCACACAAGATATACACATACGACCTCACAGTTCAATGAATCCTGGGTGTGCCAAGTTCAGCAGAACATGGCAAAGACATTCAGTAGGCCTCCAGGGAGGGTCTTTAAAGACTGGCAGTTGCAGAATAGCTAGTAATAGGTGGACGGTTTCCCATTCAACCTATTTAGGGTATATATTTTATATATACTCTAGGATGGATGGCGCACCTGCCCTAGTGACAACTGTTCTGATCACAGTACTTAGAGTGTGTACACTCTAAATAGAGTGGACAGGGCATCTGTCAGTTTTTGGTGGATGTCCTTCATATGCCAAACTCTAAATAACATCACTGGCCTTTTGAGATAAATTAGTTTTTTGTGTCACTCAACCTCGTTCTATTCTAGAACAAAAAAGAATAACCATTAGGGACCAGTGCTAGCCACCCTTGTTTGCAATTATGCTCAATACAACATGCTACTTAAGGGAAGCATTGCATTTAGTCATAGCCAAAAAGCTGGGAAATGAAAAACTGAATTTAATGCTAGATATGACTTGTAGGCATAGTAGATTTTGACACTTGGGTTATGTAAGGATTTGATCACCTAGTATTTTTAATAAAGGATGTATTGAGTTTTAAACATCTTGTGGTCATTTTTTTACATTGTAGACTCGTTGTGCTTATGAGGCCCAACATATCAACACATCCAAAAGGTTGTAGACATAATGTGTGATAATCTTCATGTTACAAATTGATCTGGTCATGTTAGTTTGCCTCTGGGGGATCAACTTTTCTCCAATGTAGATGACTCTCGGCCTCTGCTGAGATTCAATTAGTTGTTCTCTAATTCCTTTAGCCACACGGAAGAATGCCTAACCTCATTCATTGCTGAAAGGCAGACAATTTTCTGGGGATGAATGGGTACAAGACGGAGGTTGTGATCCTTGCTCGAAACAATCGCGTTGGAGCAACACACAATGGTCTGCTCAAATCTGGTCTATGCCATCACCTGTGCAGCTGGTGAAAAGTTTTGAGAACACTTTTAAAAGTGACATCTACTTTGAGGCACACATTCAGAAGGTTTGTTCAGGCAGTTTCTTTCAACTCCTCCTCCTCTGAGCATATGTCTGCCACTCTTTGACTATAGGAGCCCCATCTATCTCAGCATGCCTGGGAACAAAATCCAGAGACATCATCACATAGAGGTAAGACTGACATGTGGCCTCTGAACATTTGGCTACATTTCAGAAGACTTTACCTTGGTTTTCTGTCAAACAAATGATCCAGTGAAAAGTTCTGTGACTGAGTTGTCATGCCTATTACAAATTAATGCAGGCTTTCCTGCCCAAGCTGTTAATTATCAGTGTGTTTACCACTCCTCTGCATTGTAGGTTGCAGGCTTTGCTTGAAGTCTTCTGCTTTTAGCAGACATGATATAGAGGTAGATCCTTCTGTAATCTGCGGCATCACATCTGGAGTGGCCTGCTACTGATTCCCCTATCTTATAGATAATGATCAATAATTTAGGAAAGTCCTAAAGACACTTTTTGTTTGCTAATCCTCTGGGCTTGTTCTGCTGTTTTATCTGTTGCTTTCTTCCTTTCAGTTTGCCACGTTGAAGGGCTGGTTCCTAGCACCAATATAGCTTTGGAATACTGCATGTTTAATAAATAAATTAATAAACAAATAAGACAGAAACTTGGGTATCCCTTGCTACTACCATTGTATTTGTATATTTTTCAATGTTCTCTGAAGATTTTATGAATGGATGCCATTGAAAATTGTTGCCTCTGTGTAGGGAGCTTTGTTTACTACGGTCCTTCAGACAGGATTTTTCCTTCTTGCAGTTTGAAGGTGACAAATTGGCCTTTGACTCTTGGATCAGCTTAATTCACAAGACATCATTCTCAAATTAGAGTGATTGCAGGCATATTTCATGAAAGCAGTACTTGATAAAATTGTTTCCCTCTTTATACTTGTATTTGTCCTGCCCAGGAGAATCTCCAATCGATAAGTTACATTTTCATATCGATCTCTTTATTTTATTGAATTTATTTAATGAAACAATTTGTACAAAAGTTAATTTAGAAAAAGAACAGTATACTTAAATCTTTCCACTACTTATTTAACGTGGTTCATCCTCTCAGGGATAAATCATAGATAATAGCCAATTGTCTATATTCTTTATATCTATAAACTCGGGTACTGAGCCCATGACCCAGGATCTCTACCCACATTCCTGATGGATAGGTAGCCCATTTATGATAATATAATATATACAAGGAGTCCAGCATCAACTCATTAAATAAAGCTTTTCATTGGGATCCTAACAAGAGTTATACCTGAAAGTAGTCCATTCTCTATAATGGAATATGCCCACGCATGATGGCTTTAATCAACACTTTCTGTCATGTTTCATCATGTCCCATAGTGTGCTTCAAAACAGCACAGTATATACATCACACCATTTGAATCACATGCAAGGTTTAGACCATACTTCATGTTCAGATTTCATGACTATGGTTGTGCAGCAAATCCATCTATCCATTTAATTCTTCATATAAGAGCTTCATACGGACAAATGGGACGTACACTGTCTCATAGGTTCTATCTATACAACGTTGCAAGCCAATCAAGATAGATTGACTATGGAACATGATAAGTCACAATGGGATGAGATGCATTAAAGCTAACAACCTTGTTATGTTTGTGTCTCTGCCTCTTGAACATTTAATGGAAAAAAGAGGGCATGTGCTTCCAGCCATACCACCTCCACTCATGGGATGTACCACACTTTCCAACACCTTCTTCCTGAGTTGCTTCTTGTGCTTGCCCTTGCCTAACTTCCATTAACCTAACTCATTTATAACTAAACTTAAACCTAGACTAATCCCTGCCCTTAGTTAACTTTTGTTTAAATCCCAATTTATCTCTGAGCAAGAAACAATATTTGCTTACTGATGATAAATTAGGGGGGGTGCGGGGTGGGTTATGAATCAGGTAGGGGCAGGGCCACTCAAATTATTATGTGGCAATAGTTGATCATATCAATCATACCAAAGGTGAATGGAAAATGCTTGCAAAAAGTCCTACCACTAGCAATCACTCTGGATAACATTCCCTCCTATCATTCTTTTGCTCACCATGCCACCTCTGATTAGGCCCAGTTATATGGAAAGCAGTCTTGGTCCTGATCCAGTAGGAACAGTCTAGCCTGAACTATTAAGTCAAGTCCTCTCCAAACCAGAACACAAGTAACCCAAGATCTTTTTAATGAAAGTGAAGGTGACCATGCAAAAAGAGGCACTACATATTGCATGAAAAGCAAATGCATGTGCTGAATAAAATATACTGCACCACATTGTTCTTTGTAGTATAACACACTTTAATAAAGTCATGTACCAGGTTCATCTCATCAATGTTTCTTTTTTTTTTTTACTTTTATCATCTGTATGACCTAAAATCATTTTCATGCAAGAGGATTAATCAATGACAAGTACTGTATATAGTAATCAAGTATTCAAAATTCCAAGGACACAGATCAAAGGATACTAATGACCCTAGGCAGAATAATGAGCAATCAATTAGTTGATAATATGAGAAAAACATACAGAAAAGACAAAATGGCTAATAAAATGTACTGTGGGAACATATATAAATGTTTTTTAATTATAATTTTGGGCCAATGTTTATGCTGTGAATATGCAATATTATTGGATGTATACAAATGGAAATATATATAGTGTTGGTGGTTATTTTTCTATAGTTTGAGCCCTAGGCAGAATCGCCTAAGATATGTGACTACACAAGCACATGTGCTTATAGAGGGTCCTATAATTTAGTCTTGTTCTTCTGTTCTCAGTCCATCCTACTGCTCCTGTTGGAAGCCAAGAACCTAAGGAACACTCATGGAGGCAGGCCTGGCAGAATATAGCCATTTGGCTGTGACTGTAACAACTGAGGTGGAATTCCACAGGTTGGTGAACATGGAGCAGGAGGAGGCAGGGACAACAGCAGTTTCAGCCACTGTCGGCAGTGTTATAGAGAGGGCACAGTGCTGCAGTATTCGGGTTCTGAATGCTTATCCATAATCCAGCCTGGGTATTCCGTGATCCCATGTATGGGTGGCTGTTTCCAGAAGCCAGGATGTCATCACACACTGGAATCTTTAGTAGGTACATGCCCTTGAGAAGCTGCTACCTTCTACAGAGGAAAAAGACAAAGGAATAAAATCCTTCTTGCTGGATGAAGATTTCAGAGAAATGAAGAAAACAGGAAGTCAAAAGTGGAATTCTTCATGAGCGAGTAGTCAGGATCAGCAAGTGAAGGGAACAAGGAAACCAACTACCAAACACTGCTTTGTTTTGACACACCCTCCAATCAGACTGACGTCTTTAGATACTAAAAGGACAGGAAAAAGAAATGACATCAAACATTACATGACCAGAAACACAAATGATTGATAAAACCAGAAAGGAGTCAAGGTAGAAACTGAGAGATGGAAAAGGAAAAGAAAATAGTGAAACCCTGAAATGGACAAGCTGTGTAGCAGTTTTGAAAGCCAGCTGCCAACCCTTAGATAGGTGATTAGGAGTGGGCAGAAATGGCAGAATTTGATGCTGCAGAATTACACTGAATTACGTTCAAATTCTGTAAAATTCTGCTGAATTCTTTGGCTGGCAGAGTGAGCATTTGACCCACTTTTCCTAGCATAAAATGCATTCTTGTGTCCAAAAATAGATGTGAGGATGCATTTTGAGCTAGGAAAATAGTGTAGCCAATTTTAATTTTTATGTTAAATAAATTGTTATATTATTTCCTTCAGTACTTCAATAATAATTTACTATTAGGCATGATTGGTTAGTGAAACATGCCCCTTAATTAAACTGGAAGCTCCACCTATGTAGTAATGACAGTGGCTGTTCCCCACACCTGGCTTAATACAGACCAATTTTCTGAATGTGTCTATCCCCTTCATTCTCTCTTTAATATTTTTGTTCATCCCCATCATCATCTCTTTTGTCTCTCCCTATGTAAGGTCCCTGGCTAGGTTAGGTATGTTACCTTACAATAAGTCCTCCAGTATTAGTCTTTCCCCCCGAAACCAGTGCTGCAGACCTGACCATGGCCACACACAACCCTCCCTCTTTTAATGGCCTGATCATACTGAGAAGCACCCACTCTCCCATCAGTAATAGCTGTATTACTCTTTTCAGCTATTAACCACAAATGGTGTCTATCAGCACCGAGCCAAATCAACAACAGCTCCTTTCCATTCTGATAACTTATTTTCTTACCCGAGTAGAAAAAGTGGTCCTTGCTATGTAAGAAATTGGAGTACGAGTTGTAGATGGAGGAAGCCCCCATCTCAAGCAATAACCACAAGCCGTGTCAGGATGAACCAAGAAGTCACTAAATAACCCTGTACTTGACCCCCTAGTAGCTATGGCAAACATGCTTAACCCAGAAGCAATGTCTAAAGTATTTATGCAGTACCAAAACATCAATAAAGTCATAATGCAGAGAAATAGGAATCCCAAAACAAATTAGAAAAATAGAGTGAAATTTATAAAGAAAAAGACACCAAAAAAGCACAAAAAGCCAAAGATGGTTTATGGTTGCGGTACACAAGGACTTTGGTGAAATTTGACCCTGAATGAGATGGAGCTTAACACCAACCATGCTCATCCCAGTCAAAGATTTTATCTTCTAATTGTGGTCACAATCCACAGCAAGACTACACTTCTAAAGCCCCGAGGACCTCAAGGGAGGCACTTCCTAGATTCCCTCAGTGAGGTGTAAGAAAAAGGCCAACAGTAGGGTTCAGTCCAGTTCAAGTTGCCACTGGTTAGCTGAGAGGTAACAGGAAAAGCCTCATAAAAATTGTTGCATCCATGTAGCTTGAACATGAAGCTTGCTTTATGACCATTGGAATCCACTTCTTTGTCCTAGTTTCAAGAGGAAGTTAATCCAGTCCTTCAGGGCTCCTCTCGGGAAATAGACAGCAGGTCCAGTCCTCTTCTGTTCTTTCTCAGGTCCTGAAGTGTCCTGAAGTGGATACCTGGAGATTCCACATTTATGCCTGGCCCAAGCTAGTGGTTTGGCATCCAGGGGACTCCCTAACCAATGGGGTAAAAGTTCCCAAGGACAACCCTATCCACTTTGGGCATTTCCAAGTTAGCAAGCATCCTCACCACACTAAACTTGGGGTATGAGGGCTGGAGATGTGTGGAAATGTACTATGGTGATCCTAGTGTTCTTCCACATATAGCACTAAAATCCAGTTTGAAAACAGCCACAATAAACACAGAGACAGAAGTCTGGTAAGACAAAGGAGGTTTCATCAACAGCCAGAGAGTGGCTACAAAAGAATTGTCTTGCCTTCCTGTTTCCGTCCTTTCAAATGTGCGCTTAGTGCTATATTTAAGTCCAGCAGGCCTGCCAGGCAGCACTTGACACTAATGTCAAAAAGGATGTTCACAGCCCCACCCTTCAACATACACACACATATTCTGTGAGGTCAGCCATTGATCCATTGAGGTCAGCCATTGATGTCAGCTTTTTCTTTTGCCCCTTTTAGGTATTTCACACCTATTCAGATGGTAATTACTGTCCGGCAGACGTTGGAGGGCAAATGCAAATTTTGCCTCCAGAAACCACAGGCAGGGTAAAAGCAATTTTCAAAAAGCTACTTTTCCTTAATATTGATTTAATACCAAACTTCACCACTGAATTTGATATTTAATAACTGTTAAAATAGTAGTTGCATTTTTTTTCTAGCTAGTCCTGTTGAGTGTTAGGGTTTTATTGTGCATTCTGGTCTTCTACATAAGACAGCCAGTCCTGCCACAGTGGAAAAATACATTTTAGGTGTTAGTCACAATAAGGACATGTTAACATTAAATCTTTACATGTACTACTTCAGAATATCAAGCACCTTACCTTGTGTACTACAGCGCCTTAATAGGGTCACTTATTAATAATTAAAATGGAGGTTTGAACCTGCCAAAGGGGTTTATTTGGTAAAAGAATAATTGATTTCCTAAAGAAAAGACCTGTGCACAAGTTAAAGGTAACATTGTGGATATTTATTTGTAAGCTCAAGCTGAGAGTCACAGAATGATCGGCTCCCAAGTAACTCCACCTTTTGTAGACAGTCTTATGTATACATTCTTGATGCCAAACGTTACAATTACACAAGCTGACTCATCACCAAACCCAAACAGTGTGTGCAAGGTTCAGACTTATCAGCACAAACATGCTCAGCCCAGGTTGTCAGTTCAAATATCTGCCTGAAAGTATCCATGAGATGCACATAGATAACGGAAGAACAAGAGAGAAAGTTTTCAGAGAAACTCGAGGACAAGCAAGGGGTGTACATTAGCAAGCCATAATTTTTGACAGCTAGTAAGATGGAGGTCTTTATAAAAAATTATATATATATATATGTATATTTCAATGTATGTATTTGCAAATATAGTACTTTTCCTCACTTTTGACAGGTCTAATTGCAGCTTTTTATACTGCTACTGGTCAGGCTATAATGGTAGGCCTAAAGCAATGTTTTATGATGTCACTGTAGTGGATGGCACAATAGGTGCTGAAGCTCACTAGATACTTTTAACTTACAGGCCCTGAGTACATATTGTACCATTTACTAGGGACTTCCAGGTAAATTAAACATATCAATTAAGAATTATTGACCACGTTTAAAGGGGTAACACAGGTTCTTTACTACCGGTTAGAAGGGGTGAAGTGCGCAAAGTTCTCAAGCTAGCAAAAATGTAGGGTCAGGCAAAAGACAGAAAATCCGGGGTGCCAATGTAGAAAATGTGTATTTCCTATAAGCTACCTTCCCCAATGAGTCCAATGCCTTGAGGCATGCATTTTTTTTTTCAAAGGACCTGAAGGTTCGTGGCTGCCCACCACTACCAGGGAAGACATCACAGGAAAAACAAGATTCTTCTTATTCTGAATGTTGCCAGTTTTTTAGCAGCCTGATACTCCAAAGTTAGCTAAGTGTTACATAGACTGGAAAAATGCAAAATAAGGAGCACCCAAATAGTTTAATTAATTTCTTTTTATAATAATAGAATAATGATACTGTATATAAATGGATGGTGCATCTTACCTTAGGGCACGAGTTATAATTGTTTGCGATAACAATAACTGGTGAAGTTCTGTTGTTCTGTGTGTGTAAAATCTGAATCTAACTAGAATGTTTTTTTCAGTGAATATATATCTATTTGTATATATACATTTTTTCAGAGTATGTGTATATATATATATATACATATATATATATATACACACATGTACTTACATATGTATATTACCTAGTGCGTAACATCTTCTATGACATCATTGATATCGCTGCAACATTTGCAGTAAAATTATTGATGAGCAAACGGTACAAGGCAGGGGTGCAAGTTATAACTACTATAGTGGGTATGAGTTCTAATTACTTGACATAGCTCTAACTATAACTGGTACATTTCACCGGTTTTTAGAGTTTAAAACATTGGATTGTTATAATTCACCAAACCATAACATTATTGTAATGTTAGAAATGGGCAGTCAGGACCCTCACTCTAGTCAGGGTGAGTCACACACAATCCAAATTTTCCTGTGCCCACCCTCTGGTAGCTTGGCACTGAGCAGTCAGGCATAACTTAGAAGGCAATGTGTAAAGTATTTGTGCAATAAATCATGCAATAACAGAGTAGAACACGACAAAAATACACCACAAAGTGTTTCGAAAAATATATAATATTTATCTGGTAAGATGCAGGTCAAAACTATCAAGATGCAATAAGTTGAGATATCACTATAAAAATGATATAAAGTGTTTTTAGCATTTAAAAGCAACAAATGTCTCTTGCAAGCACCAAGTACCTGGTTTGCGTTCAAATTCTCTGCCAGGGACCGCAGAGGAGGAGGTGTGTGGAAAACGGGGAGGTCTGTGTCAATTTCTCCAGCCGCACACAGACGATGCGTTGTTTATTTTCCACGCAGAGAATGCTTTGAATTGATAACCTGTGCGCGGACTTAGATCCTCGGTTGGGTTGCAGGATTTTCGGGCGCCCCGGGGACGATGCATCGAAATTCAGTGCTTGCAGAACGAACACACAAGGAGATGCGTTGATCCGGTGGGCGATGCATGGAAATTTCTGTTGCACGGCAGGAGCTGCTTCAATTCTTCTCAGGAAGTCAGGCTGTGTCGTTCCGGGTCGGCTTTATGCCAGTCCAGTGGACCGTGTGTCAAAGTTCTGGTTGCAACACTGGCGCTGCATCGATCTCCTCGTCAGGAAGTCAGGCTGTGTTGTTCCGGTTCGGCATGCAGTGAATTTTTCACTGCGATGCAGGCTGTGCATCATTTCCTGCAGGCTGTGCATTCATTTTTGCCGCACAAGGAGTTCTTTTGCATGAATGAAGTCTTTTTGGTCCCCAGACTTCAGGGAACAGGAGGCAAGCTCTATCCAAGCCCTTGGAGAGCACTTCTCAGCACAGCCAGAGAACAGCAAGGCAGCAGGGCAACAGCAAGGCAGCAGTCCTTCTCAGAATAGCAGTCCAGGTGAGTCCTTTGGACAGCCAGGCAGTTCTTCTTGGCAGGTTACAGGTTCTGGTTCAGGTTTTCTTCTCCAGTAAGTGTCTGTACCCAAATGTGCCTTTGAAGTGGGGGAGACTTCAAAGAGTGGCTTAGAAGTGCACAAGCACCCCTTTTAGTTCCATCCAGTCTGCCAGGGTCCCAGTAGGGGGTGTGCCAGTCCTTTGTGTGAGGGCAGGCTACTGTCCTTTGACATGTAAGTGTCGGGCTCTCCATCCTCCAAGTCCAGGAAGACCCATGCAATATGCAGATGTATGCAAGTGTGACTGAGCATCCTGTGTTTGGGGTTTGTCTGAGTGAATGCACAAGGGAACTGTCAACTAAACCTAGCCAGACGTGGATTGTAAGCCACAGAAGGATTTAAGTGCAGAGAAATGCTCACTTTCTAAAAGTGGCATTTCTAAAATAGTAATATTAAATCCAACTTCACCAGTCAGCAGGATTTTGTATTACCATTCTGGCCATACTAAATATGACCTTGTTACTCCTTTCAGATTAGAAGCTACCACTCAAACAGTATATGAGGGTAGACCTAATGTTAGCTTATGAAAGGAGCAGGTCTCACAGCAGTGTAAAACTAATTTAGGAGTTTTACACTAGCAGGACATGTAAACTACACAGGTACATGTCCTGCCTTTTGTCTACACAGCACCCTGCCCTATGGGTTACGTAGGGCCTACCTTAGGGGTAACTTATATGTAGAAAAAGGGGAGTTTTATGCTTGGCAAGTACTTTTAAATGCCAAGTCAAATTGGCAGTGAAACTGCACACACAGGCCTCGCAATGGCAGGTCTGAGGCATGGTTAAGGGGCTACTTCAGTAGGTGTCACAATCAGTGCAATAGGCCCACTAGTAGCATTTAATCTACAGGCCCTGAGCACATATAGTGCGCTTTACTAGGGACTAAAATAAGCCAATTGGGTATGATCCAATGTCACCATGTTTTAGGAGAGAGAGCATATGCACTTTAGCACTGGTTAGCAGGGTGAAAGTGTGCGGAGTCCTAAAACCAGCACAAACAGTGTCCAAAAAGTGGAGGGAGGCAGGAAAAAAGTTAGGGGTGACCACCCTTAGGCTGTCAGGTCTAACATGTAACCTTTGGATTTTTTTGTGAATTTATATAACATATATATATATATATATATATATATATATATATATATATATATAAACAAATATATATATATATATATATATATATATATATCTGTATCTCAACATCTATATTTATAAATATATAAATGTATATATACATTCACCTAAAAACCAAAGGTTACAGGGATTTTATAGTTAGGCTCACATTTTAAATGTACAAAACCATAGAAATTCACTGTAATAGTTGTAGTTATCTTAAGTAACTATAGCCCATGCCCTAAGGTAACTATAACTCGCGCCTCCGGCATGCCCAGTTTTTTAATATATTTTTTTAGTGCAAATATTACATTGATATTATAAATTATGTTATCAAAGATGTCATGAGTTCTGTAATTTGTGGGGAAATTAGCAGTGCATGGTGAGGGCGTGAGTTATAATTACCTTAAGGACGAGTTATAGCTCGTTGAGATAACTAACAATAACCAGTGAACTTCTATGGTGTTGTATGTTTAAAAAGTGAGCCTAATGATAACTTCCCTGTAACCTTTGTATTTTTTTAATTTATGCTTTTACAATTGTAACACTTCAAGCAAAATGCAATTATAACTTCACACATTATAATGTTAATATACATACATGACTTAAGTACGATCTAACATATACATCTATGGCTACACCGGAAGGGCCAAGCAAAGCGAATTAGTATGATAATGGTGCCCATTTTACATTCCCAGTTCTCCCCTATGATGATGTGTTTCGCAACTTCTCCACTATATGACACCCAGTGTATATCCGAGAGCTTGCAAGTTATCTTTTAGGACTGCTCCCAGCATTGCCACTCGTCACATCACCCTCAGGCTCTCCCATTTCTTTCCCATTTAATTATTTCTGATAAGGTCCCCAGAACTGTTTAGGTCTGTTTGTCGGGGGATAAGCTCATTGTATATATCTGTCTGAGTGTTGCAGTATAACATGTCAGCATGCCGTTCTTTTAACGTAGGCAATGGCCCCCTGTCCCATCTCATGGCCACCCTACGTTTTGCCAGCAGCAGCCCCATCAATATCAAGCATCGACCGTCTCCCCCTACTTCTCTGTCATAACCCAACAGAGCGAGGAGGGGCATGCATTGCAGTCGGTTTCCTACCATGCCTTCCAATTCATCAAACACTTTTTCCCAGAACCACTGTATGCCCTAGCAGGACCAAGCCATGTGGAGAAATCCCACCTGTTCTTTACCACATCTAGAACGAATTGCCTCACTGCATAACCCGTAGTTGAAGAGTTTAAGGGGTGTGTAATATGTCCTGTTAATTAATTTAAAGTGTATCAGACGGTGTCTACCATTGAGTGACATGTTACAAGTCATTGAGCAGCAGTAGCGCCACTGCTCATCCATTAATTGTATCCCCAAATCTCTCTGCCACTCCAACCTAGCTTTCATCAATTCATTCCCACGAGCCTCTTGTGTGTGTGTAAAGTCTAGGCACTAGCTTACTAGGTTGGGTGTCCGCAATAATCAAGGATAGGGCTTCCATATCTGGTGGCTCCTGCAATTCATCTCCTAATATTGACCCCATTGCGTGTCTGGCTCTATATTATCGATTTTGTATAAGAGGGGTTATTGGTTGCACCTGTTCTGCAATTGATGCCCACGTACACATTGTGCCCTCATGGAAGAAGTCTCCTATTGTCTTAACGTTCCGTTTGTGCAATGCAGCCACCGGGTTTGTGTTGCGTTCTTGGGAACTGTTGGACTTTCGCTTATGCAGGGTCATCCCCAGTCTTTTTGCCTCCTGCCTCCTATTTTTTTTCTGACCTATTGCTGTTGGCTTTTCAACTATGAGCACTTTACCACTGCTAACCAGTGCTAAAGTGCATATGCTCTCCGTGTAAATTGTATGTAATTGGTTTATCCATGATTGGCATATTTGATTTACTAGTAAGTCCCGAGTAAAATGCACTAGAGGTGCCCAGGGCCTGTAAATCAAATGTTACGAGTGGGCCTGCAGCACTGGTTGTGCCACCCACCCAAGTAACCCTGTAATCATGTCTCAGACCTGCCACTGCAGTGTCTGTAAGTGTATTTTTACACTGTAAATTCGACTTGGCAAGTGTACCCACTTGCCAGGCCTAAACCTTCCCTTTTCTTACATGTAAGGAACCCCTAAGGTAGGCCCTAGGTAGCCCCAAGGGCAGGGTGCAGTGTATGGATAAGGTAGGACATATAGTAATGTGGTTTATATGTCCTGACAATGAAATGCTGCCAATTTCGTTTTTCACTGTTGCAAGGCCTGTCTCTCTCATGGGATAATATGGGGGCTACCTTTAAATAAGATTAATGTGTAGATTCCTCTAGAGAGTAGATGGCTTGTGGAGTTTGGGGTCCCTGAACTCACAATTAAAAAATACATCTTTTAGTAAAGTTGATTTTAAGATTGTGCGTTTAAAAATGCCACTTTTAGAAAGTGAGCATTTTCTTGCTTAAACCATTCTGTGACTCTGCCTTGTTTGTGGATTCCCTGTCTGGGTCAGTTTGACAGTTGGGTTGTTTTTCACCTCGCACTAGACAGTGACACAAAGGGGGCTGGGGTGTAACCTGCATTTCCTGATTAGCTATCTCTGCTAGGAGGGAGGGGTGGAGTGGTCACTCTCATCTGAAAGGACTGTGCCTGCTTCTGACAATGCCGGCTCCGACCCCCTGGTGTGTGTCTGAGGCCTTGCCTGGGCAAGGCAGAATTTCACAAGTAGGTGTGAGTCCCCTTTGAAGAAAGCTGACTTCAAAGGCTAAAATGGGTATAAGAAGGGCACCCAAATCTACAGACTTTAGAAACACTTCTGGAACCAAGAGGAACCTCTGCCTGGAGAAGAGCTGATAGCTGAGGAAGAAGTGCTGCCCTGCCTGTGACTGTGCTTTGTGGAGCTTTCCCGCAATGCTGCTTCTGCCAGAGTAAGAGGGCAAAGACTGGACTTTGTGTGCCTTCCATCTTGTGAAGAAATCTCCAAGGGCTTGATTTAGAGCTTGCCTCCTGTTGTTTGAAGTCTCAGGGACAGCAAAGACTTCTCTCTACCAGCACCTGGAGTCTCAGGAGAGACTCCTGCTCTGACAAGTGGTGCCCTACCCAGTCCCTGGGCCCTTGAAAGGAAAGCTGGTGGAAATCCAAGGAAATCGACTTTGGACGACTTCGGACCGACGCCGCTGCTGAATCCGGTAACGCCGCCTGCACCTGACGCCGTGACCTTTGCTGCAACGCGACGCTCTTCGCAGGCCCGATGCCGCAGCAGCCCCGCTGAAGTCCGCGACTCCGTGGAAGTCGCCGCACCACGTCGTGACCAACGCCGCTCGAAGTGCACGGATTCAACGTTTCACACAGACGCCGCGATTCCCGACTGCGCGCATCGGCTTGTTTTCACTCTTCACCAAAGGTACTGTACTTGGGGGTCTACACGACTCCGTGTCCGGCGCCACTGGTGTCGGCTTGTTGGGAACGACTCCGTCACAACGCCGTGTTAACATCTCATCGAAGCATTTTTGTTTCTAAGCGCTATTTTTGAGTTTAATCTTTAAAAATTCATAACTTGACTTGTGTATGTTGGATTTTTGTCGTTTTGGTCTTGTTTTGTTTAGATAAATATTTCCTATTTTTCGAAACTGGTGTTGTGTCATTTTGTAGTGATTTCATTGAGTTACTGTGTGTGTTGGTACAAATACTTTACACCTAGCACTCTGAGGTTAAGCCTACTGCTCTGCCAAGCTACCAAGGGGGTAAGCAGGGGTTACCTGAGGGTGATTCTCTTTTACCCTGACTAGAGTGAGGGTCCTTGCTTGAACAGGGGGTAACCTGACTGTCAACCAAGGACCCCATTTCTAACAGGAACCATGCGCACCACTCCAGAGATGAATAGGAGAGTATATCAGAGAGAGCCCCTGTCTAGTTATCAGACTATGCCAAGTGTGTGCAGTTGTTTTAAAGAGTCAAGCACCCCATGACACCAGATCGGAGGCAGAAATATCCGTTATGGCAGAGTGTGGGGCAGCCATACCCCGTTCCACTTTCAGGTATGGTAGTTGAGAGGAGCCATGTATCCAAGCGTGTGGAAACATGGCTTGTGTCACTCTATAATATGTCTCTAGGTTGGGTGCATTGAGTCCACCCAGCTCGTATGGCAGTCAGCACTCTTCACTGCACTCTTGGTTACTTTCCTGCCCAAGCAAGTCTAATAAGGAAGGTTCTCAGGGTAGAGAAAACTGATTTCGGCAAGAGCATAGGAATATTCTGGAAAAGGAATAGGAACCTTGGGAGTACCACCATTTTCATGAGGGCTATACGTCCCACCAGTGAGAGAGATAGTCTAATCCACCTTTCCACATTCCCCGCCGGTTTTTTTATTGCAGCATCGTAATTATCTGCCATTACTATCTTGGGGTCTGTATGAATTTGGATTCCTAAATATCTATCAGAGCCTGTCTCCCATTTAAGGGGAAAGTCCATGTGAGTTGTGGCTGGTGTTAGGGGGAGCACTATGGACTTATTCCAGTTAATCCGCAAACCAGAAAGGGCACCATATTTTATAACCTTTTGGTTTTGGTACAAAATTACGGCTTGGGTCTCGGATATACAATAACGTGTCATTTGCATATGTGGAGACTACTAGGTTATACCCTTGGAACCTAAGGCCCCGGTGTCCATGGTATTCTCACAGAGCACATGCAAGCGGTTCTGTGACAATCACGTATAATAGAGGCGACAATGGGCACCCCTGTCTGGTGCCCCTGGTGATATGTATCATGTCCGATACTGATCCATTGATCCTGACTCTTGCTAATGGTCTTTCGTATAGGGTTTGTACTAATTGTAGAAAAACTTCACCCACACGACAAAGCACCGCCAGCAGGAAGTGCCATTCCACAGAGTCGAAAGCCTTCTCAGCATCCAGGAAGACTGCAACAGCTCTTACCTCTGGATGGCACCAAACACTGTAAGGAGGTTTGCCGTAAGGTTGCGGCCCGAGATGAATCCCGACTGCTCTGGTTTTATCAATTTGGGTATTAGTGCTGCCAAATGGTCTGCCAGAATTTTAGCATAGATTTTAGTGTCTACATTGATTAATGATAATGGCCTATATGATGAGCACTGTAAGGTTTCAACAATGTGATAAGTACTGCCTCTTTCATAGATGGTGGCATCTCCTTAGCCCTAGCCACTTCCTCATACACAGCCGTCAAGTGGGGTATTAGCAGATCTTGAAAGGTTTTATAGAAAAGATACTGTTAGCCCATCTGGCCCTGGGGCCTTTCCCTCTGCCATACCCTTGAGAGCTCTACATATCTCTGCAGCTTGCAGGAGTGCCACGAGGAGCTGCCTGTCTGCATTCATTAACAATGACATTGCAAAATGCATCAAATAATCAGATATTGTGTCTAAGTCGGGAGTGATTCTGGTTGTGTAGAGGGCTGAGTAATAGTCACAGAATCTGTTCTCAATCTGCTCCTGGTCTGTGATTATACTGCCGTCTTCATCTTGTATTACCAAAATTGTGTCTCTCTCTACTGGGGTGTGCCAGACCCGCCAATGTCGACCCCGGGCACTGTCCCTTCCCGTAAATACGGGGCCATTGCATATTTCCCCATGTGTTGGACTTCAGTGTGTGCTATGTCCTGAAATGCTGTTATCTTTGCATGGATGCGGCCCAAGAGGTGATTGTCTGCAGTTAGGAGATGCTCCTCCTCTAATCGAGCAATTTCTTGCTCCAGATGGGCCAAGCATCCAAGCAGCAACTTCAGGACCCCAGCTTGCTTAGCTATAGTAATCCCTCAAATATAGACTTTGAATGTTTCCCACAACGTGCTTATATTGGCGACTGAGCCAATTTTGACCTGAAATAATTCCTTAATGGCCGTGGCTAAGTCATCCCGAAACACTGAGTCAAATAACGAATATGGGGGAACCTCCACATAAATGGGGGGTATGTTCTTGGGACCCACCTAAAACTCAAGCAGGACTGGTGAGTGATCTGAGTATGTTCTGGGCCAGGGGTTTTTCAAATGCATACTGGGGACCAGACTCTTAGAAACTAACCAGAGGTCAATTTGTGTATGCAAATCGTGTATTGTCGAGTAATGGGTAAAACCTCCACTTGTTGGGTGTCTGTGTCTCCATCTGTCTACTATCCTAGTATCTGCCGCCATCTCATTCACCGCCTTAGCGGCAGAGGCCGGTTTTCTATGGGCACCCCCTGATCGATCAAACAGTGGGTCTAAAGTACAATTAAAGGCCCATATTTATACTTTTTTGCACCGCTTTTTGACGCAAATGCTGCACACACATACAAAATACAATTGTATTTGGTGAGTTTGCACCATTTTTACATCAAAAAATGACGCAAATGCAGCACTAAAAAAGTATAAATATGGGCCAAAGTCTCCTCCCCATATCTATGGGAGGCTCCTCCACATTGCCACCATAGCAGATAGATCGTAGTAAAACTGTGGATTATCGAAATTGGGACTATGGAGCCCAATAATGAGAAAGGTGATATCTTTGCTGCAGTGTGCCACAGTATATCTGCCGTTGGGGTCTGCTGTGAGCTCCTGAAGGCAGATACCTTAATGTTTAGATTCCCATAACAGTACTTCACTGGAATTTATCGTGAACCCACTGCCAGAAACTGTCCCTGCATTTGCCCTGGGATAAGCATGGCACTATCTGGTTACAAATGTGTTTCTTGCAGTATAGCCAAATCAACCTTATGTCACTGAAAGTAGGCTACTACCTTCTGCACCTTTCTGGAATCATTTAACCCCCCTGATGTTCCATGATACCAACCTCACAGTGCCAGAACCCCTCCGCCATCCAGCTCAGAATTATGATCTGTCATGTGTAACGTGGTGTTCAAGATGCTGTTATTATGGTGTTCTTCGTGTGAGTCTGCAATTGCCATACTAACAAAAGAATCCCAACTGGTAACTTATTGTAGGACCCCCTCACCCACCCGCAACAGGCATTTCCCCAATCCGCCCATCTGTTCACATGAAGGGGGGGGGGAGTCCCCTCTTTCTATGTGTCATATATATCAGCTCCCCCCGGTGTCAAATTTTGGATCAAGCATCTTCTGTCTTGAATCTAAGTCCCATGATCAAGCAATAGCGCCTAAATCATACATTAGCATTTCAACAGTGCATCATTATCGACCAGATTGACTACCCAAGTCTCGCAGGCACAGTTTTATTGTGTCTATCTGTTCATGCCACCAACAACAACCAAAACTGTAATCTCTGGATATACATTTTCCCTCTGTTCTTATAGGGAGTCTTCTGCTATGTCTCGCCTGCCCGCTTTAGCATTTCGCCGCTTCAGGAATTGGGTAAGCAGTTTATGGTCTGTCAACAGGATTGGCTTGTCGTCCCCCATTACACGTACTTTGGCCCCATAAAGCATGCAGTATTCCAATTGCAGATCTTGTAGCTGAGGTTTCCGTGGGATAAAGTGTTTTCTTCCCTCTTGTATTTGCTGTGTAAGATCAGGGTAGAGTGAGATTGTCATCCCTTCATGTTGTAGTGTTTTTAGTTCTCTTGCTCACCGCAGAGCCGCATCACGGGCCCTGAATTTCAATAGTTTGGCTATGATAGGCCTAGTAGGTGCCCCTGAAGGCGGATGGCCACCAGCAAGCGTGTGCTCTCTCAACCACAAACATATTTGAAAACGTGTCACGGCCCAATACCTGGGTTAGCAAGCATTCTATATATCCCTCCATGTTGTCAGTGGACTCCACAATGCCCATTATGCAAAGATTGTTTTTGCCTGATCTGGCCTCTAGATCATCAACTTTCATCTGTAGGGCCGCTAACGTCTTACTCATACAAGGCTGATTGGAATTTAATGGTGTATGGCCATCCTCTATGTCTGAAATGCGCCTCTCTGATTGATATAAGCGCTCTGCATGTTTGTCTAGTGTTTCAGTCATTCATTCCATCCTGAAGGACAGAGAGTCAATCATACTGTCTATTTGAGCCAGGCTTTGTTGCATTGCGGGCAACATCTACTTTAGGTAAGTCTCTTCCTCCTGTGCCGTGTCCCCCTCTTCGGGAGTTGGTGCGGCCATCTGTTCCACTGGTGTTTTATGTGCTCTACATTGGTCAAAGTATAGCTTGGGTTGGTTTTTATCATTTTTGCCCATGGCAAGCGGTGTGTCTGGCTTATGTGATACCCTCATCGCCGTGGTTGTACAGGCTTCTTCTGCGTTGCAACCTTGTATTCGTCTGATCCTAGTCTCAGGCAGAGCCTGGTCTCTGGGTGCCCCTTTTCCCCCATGCCAGTCTTTAGGCCCTGTTGTTTAGGACCCTGTGCTCTCAGCTCTTCACATTCACAGCGATTCAAAGGGGACTTCCTCTTCGGGCATTTGCTGTGTTTCAATATGGGGGCAAAGTGTGCAGTCTCCTGTCCACCAAGGTGCCAACGTCTGCTCCTGTTTGCTATTTGTCGACCCCAGCTTACCTCTGATGCTGCCTATCTTGTCCCAACTCCTTGCAGAGGCGGTGCCTTACTTCGCTGGGGGCTGCTCTGATCTGCATACCATGGGCCTACTATGGTGATCTCTATGCAGTAGGCTTATTTGGCTGACAGTCCACTGTACCTTGCCTGTTGGGACCTCGCAATATTAACCATCACTCCCATCTGTCCCTGTCTGGCTGTTAGCTGCAAGCAGCCCAGCTGGGGCACCCTCGATGTCCTCCCCTTCTGCCCTGGCTCGCTTCCAGCCGTGTAGGCCGCTACCAGGCCTCCTCCCCGGGATTTGTGTTCGTGTCACAGGATCACCGCTGGAGTGCTGCTTTGTGTTTTGGGTCTTTGGTTTGATGTGATTGCCAGGGATGCACAGCATGGGGATCACATGTTGCTACAGCCACAGGATTATGAAGCAGATTGTTTGTGGTCGGCGGAGCTCTGTCAACGAGCAGCCATCTTGCAGCCGGGCAGGCTCTGCTCCACCCTTTGTATTTTTTAAAGGAATTTCAATGTTTTTTTCTATTCTATTTCTTAACTAAAACATCCCTGTAACTTTAGGTTTTTTTTCAGTGAGTTTCTATGTTTTTTAATGTAAAGCTATTTTAATTACTATAAGGTAATTCAACCACCACTGTGCATGGCCCATGGCCTTTGGCCGTGCACAGTAGGGGTTGCCTGTAGGGCCTAACCTGTCGTCAGCCCCCTATTGTCACCCAACACCGCGTTGCGCACAGCCGCCCCCTATAATCACCCTACCCCATGTTGCCCACAGCCTTTGGCCATGCGGTGCAAGGGTTGGCCGCAGAGCAACCCCCATTAACTACCCAAACCCACGTCATGCATGGCCTTTGGTCATATACCATGGAGTTGGGTCTCAGCAGCAATTCATAAGAAAAAGCCCGTCTCTCAGTCACCACACGAGATATTGTGCTTGACAATTTAAATTTTAATTCTATTTCCCAACTATCACGTCACTGTAACCTTTGTTTTCTTTCAGTGAATTTCTATGTTGTTTTAATGTAAAGTTATTTTAATTACTATGCATTGATTCAACCACCACCGCTCACGGCCCTGCAGCTAACCCTCTATAATCAACCCAACCCCACGTAGTGCGCGACTAACCACCTATTACCACTCAGCGCTGCATCGCGCAAGGCCTTTGGCCAGGCGCAGTGGTTTGGGTCTCAGTAGCAGTTGACAAGAAAGAACCCACTCATCACAGTCACCACATGAGCTATTGTGCTCGAAAAAGGCAAGGATACAAATACCTCCATCAAGGAATACAGATAACTTTACAAAATGGGAATGCAGTGAAAAACACACCTGCTTTCGCTTGGCCAAACACCCAAAGTTAGGATGATTAGTACTTTACATAAGTGGAGCTTCAATGTGGACACTTGCTTTGTTTATATCTGTAAGTGCTTCATGTTGAGGTTTAATTTCTGTTATATGAGCATCATGCAAGAATGATTTCTGCCATGTGTCTTTATCCAAGAAGAGGCCATTATTTTGTGCAAAATGTCTACCCAAATGGAATACTTTCTGTTGGCTAATTATTTATATATATAAAAGTGCTACCTTGTTGAGTAAATGTATAGTGAATCTCCTACACTACAGCTGCATAAAGGATGCAGAGGAAATGTCTTCTATGACATTGTGTGTCTCTAGCTTTGCCAATGTGATTATTCCTCGCGCTTCTTCAGGCCCCCGTGGTCCCAGCCGGATCCTGTCTCCTGTAGGAGCCAGCATTGCTGCCACAAGAAAGGAGCTGCTTTAAATAGCAGCTTCCTGCTTGCAGGAGCAATGTTTTCATGTTTGTCCCTTCACGCATATTTGCATGCAGGTAAAGAGATGAAAACTCCACTTTCACAAGAGGGAGCTGTTTGACAGCTCCTGCTTGCTGGGAGCAAAGTTATGTTTGCTTTTGCTTAGCGGGAGCAGTCAGCTCTCACCAAGCAAAAGCAAACAGCTACATCCCAAGGGTGGGCACCTGGGGAGATGACAGGAGGTGGCCCTGTGGGGATGACGGTCCCCAGGGCATTCTATGGCTCCACGAGGGGGTCACATGGTCCCCTTCCATTGTTTCATTTGTGCCCCGGGGAGGAGCCCCTACATTAACTTATTGGAGCCCCCAGGAGGTCGTGCTGCCCAGAGTGTGGGGGCTGTGAAGCCCCTCCATATATTATATTGATAGTCCCTGGGAGGTGGCAGTCACCAGGGCTGTGGCGGGGCTGCGCGGCCTCTCCATTGAGTATGATCATTGCCAATGGAAGGGGGTGGTCCCCGGTGCTGCGGGGGCATTGCGCATCCCACATATTTTTTAAAGTGGCAGACTACGGGGCTTCAGTAAGCAATAGGAGGGAGGCCGTGCGTCCACTTCCTTAAAAAAATATGGTGCTGGGACCTGGCCCAGCCGGGGGCAAAAACAAAAGCAAGCATGGGACACTGCTCTTGCTTTTATTTTATTTTTAAATCACGGTGAAATTCTTGAATATTCACAATTTTCTCTGTGATTTTTTGCCTGGGGGGTTATCCTTGGGGGACCCCTGCACCAAGGCTAGGGTAACAGTATCCTGCCCCCATTTTTTTTTTTTTTTTGAGACACAGCTGAAGCCGAATCTCAAAATGGCTGCCAACACTTCCTGGGTGAAGTGCTGGCAGCCAATCAGATCTCTGCACAAGATCGGGAGGGTTTGCAAAGCATTCACGCCTCTAGATATATGCAAATTTGGTTTTCCTTTAATTTCTCTTATACTACTGAACTGATTTACACCAAATAATAAAAAAGTGTAATCTGTGTACCAAAAGCAACCTTTCTGCCAAATTTGGTGTAATTCCATCCAGTGGCTTGGGCTGTAGTTGTGTTCAAAACTCCTATAGGAATTAACATGGGCAATGCACTTTTCTTGAACCTCCCCCATTTTCTAGGCCCCTGCTAGACGGATCACCCTGAAACTTTCCATGCACAACACGATTTTTGGGCACACTTTTTTTTTATTTATTTTTTAGAAAATGTTGTGAAGATTTGGCAAACTGTGCCAAATATATAGTCAAGTCAAAAAATGCTTTTACTAAGTAAATTAGGTCCTAACTATAAGTACCTACTGATGACCACCAGTCGGTAATATATACATTTATATATATATATCCAGAAATTCTTTGTCCAATTACAAAGAAATGCCAAGGCGCCTTCGGAAAGTTGAAAAATATATTAAAGATAGCACAAGTTAGTTCCTCCCAACGTGTTTCAGCCATAGCCTTGATCATGGATGGGGGAGTCACAATTCAAATTACATAAATAGCAAAATACATCAAGAGTGGGCACCATCTTGGGATGTCAGTGGACTCCACAATGTGAATTACGCCAAGATGGCGCCCACCCTTTTGAGTAGTTTGTTTGCATTGTAGTTTTAGTCCATTTTCTATGTTGATGTATTTTGCTATTTATGTAATTTGAATTGTGACTCCCCCATCTGTGATCATGGCTACGGCTGAAATGCGTTGGGAGGAACTAACTAGTGCTATCTTTAATATATTTGTCAACTTTCCGAAGGCGTTTTGACGTTTCTTTGTAATTGGACAAGGAAATTCTGGATATATGTTTATGGGACTCCCAATCCCATGGTCAGACCTCCACATTTGAGCCTCGTTATTTTGGGATATGTAACTGGTAAATATCTATGTATACATAAGTTTTCACTGAGAAAACCAAAGGTACGTTATATTTAGGTTGCTGTTTTACCATTACAGAACCGCAGAAATTCAGCTGTTATACTGAAAGATATACTCATGTTAAGAAACTATAACTCATCACTTAAAGTCTCTTAATGGCCTGAGCTGTAGATGCTTCATATAAGTATGAGTATAACTATAACTGCTGAATTTCTATGGTTTTGAATGGGTAAAAAGTCAACCTAACTATAACACCCCTGTAACCTTCGATTTTTTTCAGCAAATTTCTATGTTTTTATTAATGTAAGGTAACATCTAATTAGAGCACGTTAATGCAACTCCTGCCGTGCATGGCCAGCAGGCAACTCCCTGCATGCACCCAACCCCATGCCATGGGTTTTTGTGTGTGGGTAGGTTTTTTTTCATTGTTTTTTTTGGATCAGCGGCATCTCTGGAAGTTTACAGAGGAGGCACACTGAGCTCCATGGTGGATTTGCAGATCCATGGATTGCTAAAAAAAAAAAAAAAAAAAAAAAAAAAGGGTGATTTTTCCCTAGGAGGACCTTCATCTCTCCTATGGAGTCAGAATACCTGTATGCTGATCCCTCATGTAAGTATTTTGGTGTTATTTCCTCTTCCTCGGCCCCGATAAACAAAAAGGGCGCCCACAACTTTCCTCAAGTTGTGGCCAGCAATCAGAGCCTTGATTTTCTCCTGGATCGACAGATCCTCTAAGAGTGGATCCGCAAAAGGTCTACGTTCCTAGATATCTATGTTTCTTTATCCTTTAGTGCTAGCTTTCTGGCAAATTTGGTCTGTCCAGTGGTTCTGGCTGTAGTCGTGCCTAAAATCCCTATGGGAAATTGCATTGGGAAAACAAGTTTTGGGACCATACTTTTTCTCTGCCCCGCTTGATGAATCACCCCAAAATTTCCACACAGCTAAAGTGGCTAGCGTACAAGTTTAGCAAATTTTGTGAAGATTCATCAACCGGCACCAAAGGTATAGGCAAAACAAACAATGCTTTTCCTATGGAAACTAGGGCCTGATTTAGAGCTCGACAGACAGGTTACTTCATCACAACGGTTGTGAGTATCAAGTCCACCAAAATCTAAATCCCATTATATATTAAGGGAATTTAGATTTCGGCAAACCCCCTGCTGTGCATGACCGGTTGCATGCAGAGGGTTACGCCCAACCCCAGTTGCATTACAAAAAAAAATAAAAAAGGTTACAGGGATATTATAGTCAGTTAGGAATTAGCATTTACCAAAACCTTTTAGAATGTCTTGTTTTGCATAGAAAGCCTTGGGGTGATCCGTCAAGCTGAAGCCGAGAAAAAGGGGGATTAAAAAAAGTGTGTTTCCCATGTTAATTCCCATAGAAATTTTAAACATGACTACAGCCCAAACCGCTGGACTGAAAGACACCAAATTTGGCAGAGAAGTAGCTCTTGGTCCAGAAAGCGCACTTTTTTGTTATTTGGTGTAAATCTGTTCAGTAGTTTTTCAGATTTTAAAGAAAATCACTTTTGTATATCTGGGCTGAGACTAAGCACAGATTTCATGGTGAGATCTGATTGGCTGCCAGCACTTTAACATAGAAGTGCTGGCAGCCATCTTGAGACCAATATACATGATGGCACCCCATTGAAATGCATTGCAGTCAATGGCAGCTTTTGAGGTCACTAACTGAGAACATATATAGGGTGATAATAGATTTTAGTTACAATATAATTCATTTGTTGATAGTACCATACCCATTTTACGAATTGTGGTGTGTTCTAAGGCAATTTTACCCTGTGAAAAAGCCTTCTGCTAGGATTTCATGAATCATGCTTCAGACAAAACAGTTTTCTCATGATTTTCCCATAGAGGTGTTGGAGCAGATATGCTAATATGAGAATATTCAAATGATTTACCTATACATACTAATGAGAAATGATGACAAACTAAACTAATGATTGAAAATACGTGTAATGAGTAAAATGTGTCCACGGGGAGGGGTCACCATGTATGTTAACAGTACTAAAATAACGTGAAAATATAAGAATTATGTATTAATATGTCAAAACTGATGATATAACCTATGTTTTATGATGCTTCGTATCCTAAACTTAGCCGAACTAGAGGCATGGTCGGCGCTGGGCCTTGCTTGCTTAAACGTGGAGACGCGATGAGCTGCCGAGGACTGGAACTGGAGAAAAGGACCTTGAACTGTACAGATTTCAGATGAGCTCTGCTAGATTGTTCTGCAATGTACCAGCGGACAGGAGACAAATAAGAACAAACTGATACAATTAAGTGTAAAGTAGGCTAAATGTACTTTCCCAGGACTGCACTGACTAAAAGACTGTGGGCAACAATTTTGTTACCTGAAGAGCCGGATGATGTTCTCATCGACTGAAGGACCAATCATATTAATGGAACTTGGTGCTTGAACTGACGCAAACAAGTGGTAAACAAAAACTATAGGTTAGAATTATAACCTCAGATAAGGTTGACCAATTAGCAATTTGTGGGATGGACTGATAGACCCTAATAAAAAGTCATGACACGAGAAGGGAGATCAGAGTGGAGGGGCGAAAGTTGATGACGTCAGGAGATACTATCCGAAGTGCTGAAAATTGGGCTTGCTCTCTGTGAGCCCGAGCCTTGCATTTGACTGATGACCTGGAGACAAAGACTGACTCGTTGCTGATCTATCTTGGATAGGTAGCTATAAAATGTTGACTGACTAATGTGTCCTTTTTCTTCTAGGTACCAACTGCGCTGCTTAAAATATTTTTCTCTCTTAGTTAGATTTTTCCAAATTAATGAATTTTGATTAAATTGTTTTCACATGAAGACCCACATGCTGATGCTAATTTGAGACAGGTAGACTGACAAGGGCGACTTAATGGTGATGACTGACTGACTGAATTGCATTGCTGAACTATTCAATGATCAAGATTTGCTGAGTTAGGTTGATGATATTTTGCTCATGATGCTAATAAAATGTAATTAATCATTGATTATCCAAATAAAGTTTTTTGATTAGAATTGTAACTAATAGGGAATAACTTAATTAACCCTTATGAGAGTGATGGTATTTTCTTATTAGATAAGGGTTTATGGCGTTACATGTTATGATGTTTATTGATGATTCACTGGTTACCACTTAACTAGGATACTCTATGCGATCCAAAAGATTCTTCGACCTATATGCGCCCCCTTGCTCTAGCACCCTAAATGAAAGCATATTTTCTGCAGATTAACACTATCTTTCTCAGCCATATGAGAACGAAGTCAGACATTCTCAGTGAAACCTACTGCCACAGGAGCAGCCTGTCAGTTGATTCCCTTATGCTCTACTGCAGCTGTCTAGAGTGTTCTAAAGAACAATTAGATTGCTAACAGGCTTACTCATGACACAAGTGTAGCACACCTGAAGCCATATCATTTGAATCAAACTGGTAAAACTTAAAACATTTCATTTAGAAAGAGACAACATGAGGGGGTTTATTGTGTCCTAAGTATCTTTATCTTTTATTTTGTTAAAATATTCTGATATGCGGCCTGAAATATGCACTTTCAACACCAGCAGCAGACTGCCCTTAACTCCCTGTTGATCAGCAGCTTACAGTGTTGTAATAAGCAACTAGAGGGATACCGTTCTGAATCTTTTTTTTAAATGTGGCACAACTGAACACCATCTTGATGGAATCGAAGTGGAAAACTGAAAGCATTTTCTACTGAGGATACTACGCTAAAACAAGAAATTAGGGAGTTTCATAACAAATAAGTTTCCCACGATGGCCACCAGAGAAAAAAAGAGCCCAAATGTAGCACACATATCACCCAAATGTAGCCCAAGTATTGCCCAATGACAGAAGTGTACAAAACACTTGGGGGTTATTACAACTTTGGAGGAAGTGTTAATCCATCCCAAAAGTGACGGTAAAGTGGCGGATATACCACCAGCCGTATTACGAGTCCATTATAACCTATGGAACTCGTAATACGGCTGGTGGTATATCCGTCACATTTGGGACGGATTAACACCTCCTCCAAAGTTGTAATAACCCCCATAATTTGCAGTTTTGTATAGCGCAGACTTGACTCGGGGTATTAGATTGCTGTACATGAGCATCAGTTACATTAAACAAGGGCACATTCATTTTCGTTTTAAGCATGGAGAAATTCATTGATTTGCCCAGAATCACAGGATGTTGAGCTGAATCCAACATCACAAACTCTGCAGCTCTGGCCGTAATGCCACATCCTCTATCCTAAGTGTAACAAATAATAGATAAACTGGAAAAAACAAATAAAGATAGCAAATAATTTAAAAGTGCTTTGTCGCTATTTGAGAACTCAGGAAATGTTAGTTTTTTAGAGCAATGACCATAATTTATGTGATAATAAGCCCCTCTCATATCTATCATTTCTAAGGGAATTATTTAGGTATTATAGTTTTGATTACATCAAGATGATGTCAGGCGTGCCACACTTTTGTAATAAACATAGAATGTTAGCAATCTAGTTGTTCATTAGAATACTGTGGGAGACAGATGTCAGGGGCATGGGCTCAGATAGTTGAGGGCTTGGAGAAAGGTGCAGAGGCAACAAGATGACCACACTGGGCAGGCGGAAGGGGCAGTGGCAGTACAGCGGACCATGGAGGGCAGGCGAAAGAGGGGCAGAGGCAACAAACCAACCATGCAGGACAGGCATGAGAGATTGTGGCAATGCAACAGACCATTAAGGGCAGAAGGAAGAGGCAGTCATAGTCAACCATAAATGCAAACAGAGACGCTTCAGGCAGGAGACTCCTGATGTTTTTAAGCCCAAAAGGGCTTTATTTTATCTGCCTCGAGCCAAAAATCTCCTCTTTTTCAATGTAAGCCAATTGGGAAAATCAGTTACCCATGTTTTTTTTTTTTTTTAAAACCTCCCCCTCATCAAGTTCAAAATGTTGGCAAGTATGGTACATTGGATCAGGGAGGGTAGGAAGAATGGGGTAGTAACATGGACTAAGATGACAAAGGGAAGCCTTACAGGGCAAGGGTCAGGGGTTGCAGCAGCACAATACACCACACAGGGCAAGCGGGCCTGCAGTACAGCACAACGGACCATAGAAAGCAATAGGGAGGGGACAAGGCCATATGCATGGACAATAGAGAGCAGAGGGAAAAGAGGCAAGGGAAGCAAGCTGACCATATCTGACAGACACGAGGGACAGTTGCAGCATAGAGTACAATGAAGAGCCATGGAGGGAGGTGGCAGTGGAAGCACATCCGATCATGCAGGGCAGGAGGGGACTGGTGCATGGCCTCGGACAACAGGGGTCAGCAAGCTAACTGTTCAGGGCAGGCGGGAAGGGCAGTTGCAGAACAACAGCCACATAGGGGTATAATGAGGGAGCAGGGGCATTGACTTGGACAATGGATGGCAAGAAGGAGGGGGGCAGGAGCAGTATACTTGGGTGGGTCTGCACAATGGCAGGCCAGGCCTTGCATCAAACCCGCTCAACTACGCATTGTTATGGGCATCTTACTTAATGTTAAAAGGCCCTAGAAATTCACTGAAAAAAACAAGGATTACAGCAATTTCATATGCCTCAAACCACCTATGTGATGCCACACTTTCAATCAATCAATCTATTTATAGAGCGCTCTACATACCCGTGAGGGTCTCAAGGCGCTGAGGTGGGGGGGGCTGCTACTGGTCGAAGAGCCATGTCTTGAGGAGTCTTCTGAAGGTGAGTAGGTCCTGGGTCAGCCGCAGGTTGGTCGGGAGGGTGTTCCAGGTCTTGGCGGCGAGGTAGGAGAAGGATCTGCCACCGGAGGTCTTTCATTGGATGCAGGGAACGACGGTCAGGGCGAGTTTTGCGGAGCGGAGCTGTCGGGTGGGGGTGTAGAAGCTGAGTCTGTTGTTCAGGTAGGCTGGTCCGGTGTTGTGGAGTGCTTTGTGTGCGTGGGTGAGGAGCTTGAATGTGATCCTCTTGTCTACAGGGAGCCAGTGAATGGCTCTCAGGTGGGGGGAGATGTGGCTGCGGCGGGGTATGTTGAGGATCAAACAGGCGGAGGCGTTTTGGATGGGTTGGAGGCGTCGCAGGTGTATGGCCGGGATACCTGTGTAGAGTGCGTTGCCGTAGTCTAGCCTGCTGCTGACGAGAGCCTGAGTCACTGTTCTTCTTGTTTCGGTCGGGATCCACTTGTAGATCCTGCGGAGCATGCGGAGGGTGTTGTAGCAGGAGGAGGTGACTGCGTTGACCTGTTTTGACATGGAAAGGGAGGAGTTGAGGACGAAACCCAGGTTGCATGCGTGGTCGGTCGGCGTCGGTGGGGTTCCCAGTGAGGTTGGCCACCATGAGTCGTCCCAGGCGGAGAGGGTAGTGCCGAGGATGAGGACCTCCGTCTTGTCCGAGTTCAGTTTTAGACGGCTGCTTCTCATCCAGTCGGCGACGGCCTTCATTCCCTCGTGAAGGTTGGTTTTGGCAGTGTGTGGGTCCTTGGTGAGGGAAAGGATGAGCTGGGTGTCGTCGGTGTAGGAGATGATGTTGAGGTTGTGTTGGCGGCAGCTTGTGCGAGGGGGTCCATGTAGATGTTGAACAGCGTTGGGCTGAGGGATGAGCCCTGGGGTACACCGCAGATGATGTCGGTGGCTTCGGATCGGAAGGGAGGGAGGCGGATTCTCTGGGTTCTGCCGGAGAGGAAGGATGTGGTCCAGTCGAGGTCCTTTTCTTGTATTCCGGCTTTGTGGTGGCGTGTTTTTAGAGTGCGGTGGCAGACCGTGTCGAAGGCGGCTGACAAGTCCAGGAGGATGAGGGCTGATGTTTCGCCGTTGTCCAGTTGGCGCCTGATGTCGTCTGTGGCGGCGAGAAGGGCGGTCTCGGTGCTGTGGTTTTGTCTGAATCCGGATTGGGAGGGGTCCAGGATGTCGTTGTCTTCGAGGTGGCGGGTCAGTTGCGTGTTGACGATTTTCTCAATGACCTTTGCCGGGAATGGGAGTAGGGAGATGGGTCGGAAATTTCTGAGGTCCTTGGGGTCCGCCTTGGGCTTCTTGAGGAGGGCGTTGATTTTGGCGTGCTTCCAGCTTTCCGGGTAAGTCGCTGTTTCGAAGGAGATGTTGATGACCTTCCGTAGTTGGGGGGCGATGGCTGCGTCGGCTTTGTTGTACACATGGTGTGGGCATGGGTCTGACGGAGATCCTGAGTGGATGGAGTTCATGATCTTGCATGTCTCGGTGTCGTTGACTTTGGTCCAGGAGGTCAGGCGGTTGGCACTGGTGGTGTTTGTGGGGGTGGGGTCTGGCTTGGTCGGGGTGGTCGTGGTGTTGAAGCTGTCGTGGATGTAGGTGATCTTCCGGTGGAAGAAGGTGGCCAATGAGTTGCAAAGTTCTTGGGATGGTGGGATGTCTTTGACGTTGGCGCTGGGGTTGGAGAGTTCTTTCACGATGCTGAAGAGCTTTTTTCTGTCGTGTGCGTTGTTGTCCAGGCGGTCTTTGAAGGAGGATCTCTTGGCTAGTCTGATGAGTTGGTGATGCCTGCGGGTGGCGTCCTTGTGGGCTGCGTGGCTGTCAGGTGTGCGTTCGTGGAACCATTTCTTCTTTAGTTTCCGGCAGTCACGCTTGGAGGTTTGGAGCTCGTCGGTGAACCAGGTGGCTTTTCTGCTGGCTTGGTTGTTGGTGGTCTTCTTGAGTGGTGCAAGGGAGTTGGCGCAGTCGTTGATCCACTGTCTGAGATTGTGGGTGGCAGTGTCTGGGTCGGTAGGCGGGTTCTGGGCAATGGTGCTGCTCAGCTGGTCTTTGGTAACTTTGCTCCAGCAGCGACTGGTTGGTTGTTGGGTGCGGTGGTGCTTGGTCTGTTTCTTGAAGGTGAAATGGATGCAGTGGTGGTCGGTCCAGTGGAGTTCAGTGGTGTGGTTGAAAATGATGTGGGTGCTTGTGGAGAAGATGGGATTGAGCGTGTGGCTGGTGGTGTGGGTAGGTGTGGTGACGAGTTGTCTGAGGCCGAGGTTGGCGAGGTTGTCGATCAGGGTGGTGGAGTTGTTGTCGTTGTTGTTCTCAAGGTGGAAGTTAAGGTCCCCGAGGAGGATGTAGTCCATGGAGGTGAGTGCGTGGGTGCTGGCGAGGTTGGCGATGGAGTCGCTGAAAGGTGCCCGAGGTCCGGGGGGTCTGTAGACGAGTGTACCTCTGAGGGTGGTGTTGGGGTCGGTGTGTATTCAGAAGTGCAGGTGTTCGGCGGTCTTGAGGGTGTCGTCCATGTGGGTGTAGACTTTGAGGGTGGATTTGTGGGCAATGGCTATTCCGCCTCTGATTCTGTTGGCGCGGTCCCTGAGGGAGATTTTGTAGCCGTCTGGGATGGCTATGGCGATGTCAGGCGCCGAAGAGTCGTTCCACCAGGTTTCGGTAAGGAAGGCTACGTCTGGAGCGGCGGTGTCGAGCAAGTCCCAGAGCTCGACAGCGTGCTTGCGTGCGGAGTGGGTATTGAGGAGTATGCAGTGGAGGTGGTTGGTTCTGGTCTTTGGAGGTTGGGTGGCTCTGTCGCAGGTGAAGCTGCAGGTGCGGCAGGAGAAGGGCCAGTTGGTGCTTCTCGGTGAGGACTGGAAGCATGCTGCAGTGTGGCCAGGATTGAGGGCGTCGAGGTCGCTGGCAGTGTAGCGGCGTCTGGAGGTGCGGGGTCCCATGTACCGGGGGGGTGGCACTGGGCGCGGTCCAGGCACGGACAGACGCAGACGGGCTTGCCTCTGGCACGCCATCACGCATCGACCGCCATTAAAAGGGGGAGGTGGGAGGGAGGAGCAGCTGGGAGGCGGGAACTAATAGGGCCTCTAGGGGGGGCGGGCCGCAGGGACGCAGCGGCAGGGAAGAGGAAGCGGCTCGGGGGAGCAGAGGCGCTGGTGGGCAAGGGGGCACAAAAATACGGTGAAAACAGGCGCAACAAGGCAAAAAGCAGAAAATACAAATGGAACAGAGATTACAAGAATAACAGTAACAGTACTACAGTCACTAAGCTTACCACTGGACAGCGGGCGGAGGAGGGCCTCGATCAGCTGGGAGCAGCGAGGGCGGGGTGGGGAGACACGAGGACCGCTGGGAGGTGCTGTGCGCGCGGGGATTGGACCGCTGGCCAAGCAGGTGAAAGGTCACTCACCGTAGTGCGCAGTGACGGCCATTAAGAGGGGGAGGTGGGAGGGAGGAGCAGCTGGGAGGCGGGAACGAATGGGGGCTCGAGGGGTCGGGCCACAGGGACGCAGCGGCGGGGGAGAGGAGACGGCTCGGGGGAGCCGAGGCGCTGGGGGGGGCAATGGAGCACAAAAATATGGCGAAAACCGGCGCAACAAGGCAAAAAGCAGAAAATACAAATGGAACAGAGATTACAAGAGTAACAGTAACAGTACTACAGTCACTAAGCTTACCACTGGACAACGGGCGGAGGAGGGCCTCGATCAGCTGGGAGCAGCGAGGGCGGGGTGGGGAAACACGAGGACAGCTGGGAGGTGCTGTGCGTGCGGGGATTGGACCGCTGGCCAAGCAGGTCAAAGGTCACTCACCGTAGTGCGCAGCGACGGCCATTAAGAGGGGGAGGTGGGAGGGAGGAGCAGCTGGGAACGAATGGGGCTGGAGGGGGCGGGGCCACAGGGACGCAGCGGCGGGGGAGAGGAGACGGCTCGGGGGAGCCGAGGCGCTGGGGGGGCAAGGGAGCACAAAAATATGGCGAAAACAGGTGCAACAGGCAAAAAGCAGAAAAAACAAATGGAACAGAGATTACATGAATAACAGTAAGAGTACTACAGTCACTAAGCTTACCACTGGAGAGCGGGTGGAGGAGGGCCTCGATCAGCTGGGAGCAGCGAGGGCGGGGTGGGGAGACACGAGGACAACTGGGTGTAGTGCTTTCCTCTTATTTAGTTTCTAAGCACTAACATAACACAACAGAAATGCACTTCTGAGGTCAAAGAAGACTTTTATTGTTGTTAATTCTTCCCCAACCACAATATTTATGAATGACGAATTAGTAGCTTTCAAGTCCGCGTTAATCAAACAAAATATATCAGTTTGCAATATACACAGCAGGTTATATTTATAAGATATTGAATGCAAAGCAAAACAAATACTTCACCGTGTGGGAACTATCTACAGCTTCATCTTTCTAAGGTCTGCAAGCTGATGACCCCTGTCAGCCGCGAGAAAGAGATTCATCTACCCACACGGGATTGCTGGCAGCTGGTGCCAAGCTCCAGCACGAGGTCCGGCAGATTCGAATCTGACTCTCTGCAGCCTGTTACATTTGTTACAAAGGTGTGCCCCCTCCTCTCAGACCTGGGAAACTGAGCAAGCCTTTTGGAGACTGGCCAGGTCTCCAAGACTACTCCTGTTCCCAAGCTCAAGCGAAGAAAACAACACCCATGTACTCTCTCTTATCATGTCTAGTCTACTGTGAGAAAAACATCTTGGTTCTCTGGTGCAAAAACACAGCTTGGAAAAATACAGCTTGGATTCTCAACTGCAATGTCTAACTCCACGTTAAAGGCAATGGGCAGCTAACCTAAATATCAAATGCAATGTCTAGTGTCATGTCAAAGCCAATAAGCATCTAAGCTGAATACAAAATGCAATGTCTTATATCATGTCAAAGCCCATAGGCAGCTGAGCTGAATACAAAATGCAATGTATAATATCATGTCAAAGCCAATAGGCAGCTGAGCTGAATACAAAATGCAATATATAATATCATGTCAAAGCCAATAGGCAGAATATCTAATAGCATGTCAAAGTCAATAGGCAGCTAAACTGAATACATCATGTCAAAGTCAATAGGCATGCAATGTCAAAGCCAATAGGCGGCTAGACTGGATACAGAATGTCAAAGCCAATAGGCAGAATACAGAATGTAATGACTAATGCAATGTCAAAGCCAATAGGCGGCTCAACTGAATACAGAAAGTAATGGCTAATGCCATGTCAAAGCCAATAGGCGGCTCAACTGAACAAAACATACCATGTGCTACTGGTGAACATTGAGCAACTAATATGCGCAGTGGTGAAACACAAAGTCATTGGTCAAAACAAACTTTATCAAATGGCAGTACACTGGGAGATGCTGTGCGTGCGGGGAGTGGACCACTGGCCAAGCAGGTCAAAGGTCTGACTTTAAAGTCAGGCACCCGGTCTCTGGGTATGTGGATCCCTCCTTTACCTCTGGATACAGTTGTTTCATTGCCTCTATTCCTGCTGGACTTTAACAGCTGTTTGGCCTTTACGTCCAGCTCTTTAAGACTCAGTTCGTGAGCCAACAAGATTTTTCTCTTTTCCAAGGCTTTCTTACTTTCAACTTCTGTTTGTTTTGCCTCCATGACAAGTTTTCCCTTGGCTAAGGCCCTGTCATACTAACCCTCCTCCACAAGGGCTCTTTCAGATTCAGCTTTTCTCTTCTCTGCAGCCAGTGGCTGCATCCTCAGGTCCCTCTCAGCCTGTGTGTCCTTCAACTCCTCCGTAGACAGCGTGTGGGAGGAGACACTGCTTCCTCCATTGGATTTAGCAGACAGCTCAGTCTGTGTGGGCTCTCCCGCTCCTCTGGAGCCATTTCCAAACAATTTTCCTCCCCTTCCTCATTCTTTTCAGGTCCACCATCCCCTTGGGGCCCTGATTCCGGTGACAGGACTAACTAGGGCTCAACATACTCTAGCCCTAGTGCTGCAAAGTAGTCTTTCTCAGAGTCATCACCCTCTATGTCCTTTGTTGAAGTCCTGAATCAGTGTCCTTCCAGCCCTTTCTTTACCACCAGTCCACTCAGAAATCCTTCAGCACCCTCAATTTGTAGAATGATAGGTAGTTGAGATCCAGTGTTAATCCCATTCTAGCAAGGTATCACTTGTGCAAAAACAAAAGAGTCCCAAGTATATGAAGGTGAAGCAGAAATCAAAATTTGGAATATGACCAAATGAGCCAAAAAGGAGAATTTAAAAACTCATCAGTCTTAACTGTTTTTGTGTTCCTGTTCTTATTTTCATCAGGAAAGTATAGTTCATCCTCAAACTCAGGGGGTCTTCCAGGGGATTATCACTTACCACACTTGTGATGTTGGACCAACTGTTGTTATCCACAGATGCGTCCTGTGGAGCCTCATAATTTCTGGGGATGAAGGGTTTATTTATTTTAATCATCAGCATTATTTACACGTTTCAAGAAAAGAGACTGGTCCTTCAGGCTGTGACAACTACCCCAGCTACACTAAACACAGGGTCTGAAGATACACTGACTACCAGGCAAAGAAGAAAAGTTATTACCATCCTGATAAGTTTCCCACGATCCAGGTACACCTCTGTTGGGTCATGCAAATAATCTTGGACCATATTCTCTATTGTCATTGATGTTGGCGCTTGCTGCTGTTGCCTGAACTCTCGATATCAGCCCTGCCCTATGAAAACCCACCCATTGCAGATATTAGAAGGGGAACTGTTGGTGCTGTCGTTGTAATAGCTGCTGATGGTATTGGATGCTGGTGCTGCCGTCTCAGTGGGCTTCTGAAATTCTGAGAGCCAACAGCACCACCCACCCGAGGTTGAAGGCTGCTCTTCAGCTCTTCCATGGCCTCAAATTTCCAATCTCTCTTCTTCTGGCTCACTTGCTTTCTTGACCATCCAATTTAATAATAATTGAGCCATTCAATGATGAAAATATTTCCATCATATTTCTCTACCATTGATCCAGTATTGTGGCACAGATGTACTCTTTAGGGGACACAATCTCATTATGTAGCCTTTGATTTGTGTTTAAGCAAAGGTACAAGTAGTTGACCAAAGAAGCTCATTGTCATTGTTAAATGTTTATTAAAGCTTTGGCAAATGTTCCTGTAGCAGGTGCAACAACATGATCACTTGGCTCACAGTACTGTCCTCTTTGATGACTTCCCATGTCATTATCTAAAAAGGCAGTAGCATTTGGGTGAGGTACTGCATTAGCTCCCATTTGTCCACCACCATGACTTTCACAGTTGCACCCCCCTCTCCTTTGTAATACATGATCATTGATAGTCCTGTAGTACTTAAATAGGTTTTGCACCCTGTAGTAGGTGTAGTTCCATAGTGTTGTCACCACTTAAAAGAGGGCTCAATGAGCACGACCATCAACTGCTTCCAAGATTTGAATGAATTACTAAAATGAGTGCACATTCCGTGACAGGTTACCAGTATATTTATAAATGCTACTTTTTTCTGAGGCAGTTTTGTACAATTAGGTTTATGCAATGCGCTAAACACAGGACTCTGAAGTACCCTCTGTCGGTCATGTCCTTGACAAAATCACTGCCATTATCAGTGGTAATGAATCCAATGCGGAGACCTCTGGGTCAAAGCAATTGCTAGAGTTTGCTATTAAATTTATCCAAGATATTGGCAACTGTATTTGCTTTCTGAACGGCGAACATCACAACTGTTGTATGACACGAAACTCCCCAAAATGCATCATCAATGGTGAGACAAATGATCAGCCTTTGCTGTACTCCCTTGAAGGCGATCCTGTGCATCCAGTGATGTACATGTCATCTGTTGCTTGACAATTGATCTGTGTGTGCCACGAGGTGGATGGACTGAGCAGCACTCCCTTTCTTGTTTCACCAACCAGTTGCAGCACTGGATGTTGCACTGCTGGCACAGGATCAGTGGAAAAAATGGGTACAGCTGGGCACCTTCCATATTGGGCAGACGGTCTCCACAAATTACAGAAACCCCTCTCCTTCCATGAAGAAAAAAAAAAAAAAAAAAAAAGGTCAAGTTCTAGTATTTTGAGCAGCTTTCCATTGTGTAAATGGACTTTAATATTGGTCTGGAGATTTGGCGAATTCTTGGTGAATATAGCCTTGATAGCTGGATGTTGTGACTTACGGGCCAGCAGATAGGCTGTTAGGGCACCACTTGGGGTTAACTGTATCCCTTTGTCCACTATACCATTCTGATGTTGCTGTGGGTGTCTGTGCACTGCAATCAACAGTCACAGGGCTGCTTTGCATTACACTGACATCCTGTTCTGCCTTCTTACCACCACCTCCTTCTATCAGTTCACCTTCTTCTCTCTCATCAGCAGCTATCTCTATAAGGTGTTCTTCCAAAATGATTGTGTGGGTTTTTTGGGTCTTGGAAAGATGGAAGCAGATGGTGTTGGAGGAACAACAAACATACAAGACGTGATGGAAGGAATGCTTGCATTACGTCTAACCAGAGTAGCATTTCAATCCACTTCTCTTTTGTCCACCATGGTACCTCAGATTAGACCCAGAAATATGCTAATAATCTTGATCCTGCTCCAAAAGGAACATTCCATCTTGAGCTGCCATGCCTGGACCTCTCTGAACAAGGAACACAGGCAACCCTAGACAGGTTTCAGCCTTATTAGGCTTCTCCTTTTTGTGTAGCTTGGTTCCAGTGGCACAGCGAGCAAGGGACCACACTTGAGATACTTATGGCATTACATTAAAAATACTAAAGGTGATGAGAGGATTGCTTGCAATACATCTAGCCACTGGGAATTACTCTGGGTCAAAATAGATGGACTGTGTCATTGGGTCATTGTGTAAATTGATTTTAGCATAGGTTTGGTGGTAGGGTGACTTTTTGGTAAACATAGGCTTGACAGTTGAATGTTTCAACAGTTTTTTTCCTCTTTTTTGCAATACCACCAATAGTGACCTATAGGGTCAGGTAGGCTGCTTAGGCACTTTCAAGTGACTGTACCCCCGTGTCTTATCACATTCTGAAGTTGTTGTGGTGATAACTGCACACTACAAGCAAGAGTCACAGGGCTGCATTGTAGGACGCTGACATCCTCATCTTATTCCCCACCACTACCTCCTTCTACCTGTTCATCTTCCTTCTCACTAATAACTATCTTTGTGAGGTACCCTTCAAATGGGTTTTTGGGATCTCGAAAAGATGGAAGCAGGCAGTGTTTGTTGAATGTAATGACTTAGAGAAGATTGAATAGAAGTGAAGTGTTCTTCCTCTGTGCCACTCTCCACAACAACAATCACTGGCTCATCATCATCTCCCTCACTTTGAAGGCTTTAGGGCACCTTCCTTTTTCCCTGTCTCTCATGGAAGGTCTTGGTCAGGGTCCAATCCATGTCAAGAGCCTCAGAAGGGGAGCTTGGAGAACATGGGGGAGTGTTCTTCCCTTGCTGGGAATTGTGAAACTGATGTGCCCAATAAAAGAGCAGTCACAACAACATCCTGCTCTGGAGTAAGCTTGACTTTGTGCTCTGATATATACACACATATATATATATGGAGAAGCTGCAGCCTTTTTACCCACTTTGAGGCACTGCCATTGAAATTATATTTTCCCATCATTACTTCTTTAAGCATGTACACTGTAAGCCACAAAGCTCCATGAGCTGGGGTTGACTTGCATGGGCAGTGTAGGCCCCAACCCCCGTGGCCCCCTGCACTTGTTCTCTGCCAGCCTTTTTATGGCGGTTCCACCGCCATGACAAGGGTGTCAGAGAACAAGGTTGTAATCAGCAGGGCTGCGCTGAGTTCAGCACCTCCCTGGCTGATTACAACCTGCCCCGCCATTAGCCCATCGGGATCTAGGATCCTGTTGGAGACAACTGTAATTTGGGGTGTCTGCCCACCAGCCTCATAATGCAGCAGTCGGGCCACCACAGTCACGGCGGTCCAACAGCCACCGCGAGTCACACTCGTAATCGGGCCCCTAGTGTCAAGAGTATTAGAATACCAAAATATATTGTCGATAGGAATATCGAAGATAAAAGTATTTTTTTAAGTGTTGTTTTCAAAATTGTTGTAAAAAAATACCAATTTAGAAAATATTGTATGTAGTATTGCAAGTGTTACTTTATATGTAATTGATTATAGTGTTTTATTCTATAGGTTTATAATTTGTTTATTAATTTGTGTTTTTAGTAGGATAATTTACGCTTTACGAAATTGTTGAAATTTGCATTTTCAGCTGTACTAACCACTTCACTGTGGGCATCGGCCACTGGCTGACACCCGCACTACCTCCCTGGTGCAGGTCCCGACAAGTGACCGACACCACGGAGGGGGGTTAAAAAAATCCTTGCACCCGAGGATTTTATTTTTCTTTATAAAAAAAAAACCCGGGAAATACGGAAGAGCTTCCATGACTCACCCTGCCTCCTCACCACCCCTTTGTGACATCAGCGCGCCGCGAGGGATGCTGACATCGCAGTTTGTTTTTTCCATCAGAGCAGGAAGTGGCCTTATGGCCGCTTCCTGCTCCAGTGGAGAAAACAGGCCCAAACGCCTTCCCTGACTTTCGGGAAGGCCTCGTTTGAAAGGGGAGATTCTCTCCTTTCAAACGAGGCCTTCCTGAACCAGTTTCCTGGCCTGCGATTGAGGGCCAGGAAACCCTACTAGGCACCAGGGATTTCACTTGGGGGGTCGACCCCCTCGGAAAACGGGACTTCCCCCCGCGGGCATATATATATATATCTTTTTTTAAAGGTAGGTTTACCCCTGGGGGGCACGATCATGCCCTGTCGCACCCTTCAGGGGTTTAAAGAAAAAAATTGTCAGGGGGCAATACGTTTTTTTTGTTGTTGTAATAATTGTATGGTGTCCCTGGGGCTCACTATGGCCCCCAAGGAAACCATACAGCTATTATATATATATATATAAATAAATATATGTATATGTGTCAAGTGTGTGTGGTTTTCCAGGGGGCTGCGATCGGCCCCCAGGAAAGCCACACCCACATATAAAAGTGATATATATATATGGAAAATGTCACTTACCCAGTGTACATCTGTTCATGGCATGCAACGCTGCAGATTCACATGCTGTGCATATCCCGCCATCTAGTGTTGGGCTCGGAGTGTTACTAGTTGTTTTGCTTCTAAGAAGTCTTTTTGAGTCACGAGATCGAGGGACTCCTCCCCTTTCGGCTCCATTGCGCATGGGCGTCGACTCCATCTTAGATCGTTTTCCCAGCAGAGGGTGAGGTAGGAGCTGTGTATATAGTAATAGTGCCCATGCAATGGAGTAAGTATGTATGTACATAATGTGTCTAAAAGTGATATATATATCTATTTACAAATTTACAAGTTTATTTTTATCAACTTATAACGGCTACAGGCTCCCGGGGAGGTGGGAGGGCGCATGTGAATCTGCAGCGCCTCATGCCATGAACAGATGTTCACTGGGTAAGTGACATTTTCCGTTCAATGGCATGTGTAGCTGCAGATACACATGCTGTGCATAGACTAGTAAGCAGTTATCTCCCCAAAAGCAGTGGTTTAGCCTGTAGGAGTTGATGTTGTTTGAAATAATGTTCGTACTACTGCTTGTCCTACTGTGGCTTGTTGTGTTGTTAACACATCCACACAGTAATGTTTAGTGAATGTATGAGGCGTAGACCATGTGGCTGCCTTACAGATTTCTGTCATTTCTATATTTCCTAGAAAGGCCATGGTAGCGCCTTTCTTTCTAGTGGAGTGTGCCTTTGGTGTAATAGGCAGTTCTCTTTTTGCTTTAACATAACAGGTTTGAATACACTTAACTATCCATCTGACAATGCCTTGTTTGGATATCGGATTTCCTGCATGAGGTTTTTGAAAAGCTACAAACATTTGTTTTTGTTTTGCGAAATTGTTTGGTTCTATCAATGTAATACATTAGTGCTCTTTTTATGTCTAATGTACGTAATGCTCTTTCAGCTACAGAGTCTGGTTCTGGAAAAAATACTGGGAGTTCCAATGTTTGATTTAAGTGGAACGGTGATATAACTTTTGGTAAAAATTTGGGATTTGTGCGTAGAACCACTTTATGTTTGTGTATTTGTATAAAGGGTTCCTGTATGGTAAAGGCTTGTATTTCACTTACTCTTCTAAGAGAAGTGATAGCTATTAGGAAGGCTACTTTCCATGTTAAGTATTGCATCTCACAAGAGTGCATGGGTTCAAGTGGTGGACCCATGAGTCGTGTTAATACAATATTGAGGTGCCACGAAGGAACTGGTGGTGTTCTTGGGGGAATGATTCTTTTTAGACCCTCCATAAATGCTTTTATGACTGGGATTCTAAATAGTGATGAAGAATGTGTAATTTGTAGATAGGCAGAAATTGCTGTGAGATGTATTTTAATGGATGAAAAAGCTAACTTAGACTTTTGTAAGTGTAGTAAGTAGCTTACAATGTTTTCTGTGGATGCGTGTAATGGTTGAATTTGATTATTATGACAGTAATAAACAAATTGTTTCCATTTATTTGCATAGCAATGTCTTGTAGTAGGTTTTCTAGCCTGTTTGATGACCTCCATGCATTCTTGTGTAAGGTTTAGATGTCCAAATTTTAAGACTTCATGAGCCAGATTGCTAGATTGAGCGATGCTGGATTCGGGTGTCTGATCTGTTGTTTGTGTTGAGTTAACAGATCTGGCCTGTTTGGTAGCTTGACATGAGGCACTACTGACAGGTCTAGTAGTGTTGTGTACCATGGTTGGCGTGCCCAAGGTGGTGCTACTAGTATTAGTTTGAGTTTGTTTTGACTCAATTTGTTTACTAGATACGGAAGGAGTGGGAGAGGGGGAAAAGCGTAAGCAAATATCCCTGACCAACTCATCCATAACGCATTGCCCTTGGTGTGAGGGTGTGGGTACCTGGATGCGAAGGTTTGGCATTTTGCATTTTCTTTTGTTGCGAATAGGTCTATTTGCGGTGTTCCCCAGTTTTGGAAGTAGAATTGTAGTATCTGGAGATGAATTTCCCATTCGTGGATCTGTTGGTGATCTCGACTGAGATTGTCGGCTAACTGGTTTTGAATTCCTGGTATGTACTGCGCTATTAGGCGAATGTGATTGTGAATTGCCCAATGCCAAATCTTTTGTGCTAAGAGACACAGCTGTGATGAGTGTGTCCCTCCCTGTTTGTTTAGGTAATACATTGTTGTCATGTTGTCTGTTTTGACAAGAATTTGTTTGTGGGCTATTAGTGGTTGAAATGCTTTCAATGCTAGAAACACTGCTAGTAGTTCTAGTTGATTTATATGAAGTTGTTTTTGCTGAGTGTCCCATTGTCCCTGGATGCTGTGTTGGCTGAGGTGTGCTCCCCACCCTACCATGGAAGCCTCTGTTGTGATTACGTATTGAGGCACTGGGTCTTGGAAAGGCCTCCCTCGATTTAAATTTATAGGATTCCACCATTGAAGCGAGGTGTGTGTGTTTGGCGGTCTATCAACACTAGATCTTGAAGTTGACCCTGTGCTTGTGTCCATTGTATTGCTAGGCACTGCTGTAAGGGCCGCATGTGTAATCTTGCATTTGGGACAATGGCTATGCATGAAGACATCATGCCTAGAAGTTTCATCACTAATTTTCCCTGATATTGTTGGTTTGGGTGCACGCTTTGTATTACGTTTTGGAATGCTTGTACCCTTTGTGGACTTGGAGTGGAAATCCCCTTGTTTGTGTTGATTGTTGCTCCTAAGTATTGTTGTATTTGACACAGTTGTAAGTGTGATTTTAGGTAGTTTATTGAGAACCCTAGTTTGTGAAGGGTTTCTATGACGTATTTCGTGTGTTGAAGACACTGTTTCTGAGTGTTGGTTTTTATTAACCAATCGTCTAGATACGGGAATACGTGTATGTGCTGTCTTCTGATATGTGCAGCTACTACTGCAAGGCATTTTGTAAATACCCTTGGTGCTGTTGTTATCCCGAATGGTAACACTTTGAATTGGTAATGTACTCCTTGGATTACAAACCTTAAGTATTTCCTGTGTGAAGGATGTATGGGTATATAGAAGTAAGCATCCTTGAGGTCTAATGTTGACATGTAGTCTTGTTGTTTGAGCAAGGGAATCACGTCTTGAAGTGTTACCATGTGAAGGTGATCTGATTTGATGTAAAGATTTAGTGTTCTGAGATCTAAGATGGGTCTTAGAGTTTTGTCCTTTTTTGGTATTAGAAAATACAGGGAATAAACACCTGTTCCTTTCTGATGGTTGGGTACTAGTTCTATTGCCTCTTTTTGTAACAACGCTTGGACTTCTAGTTGTAATAGATCCAAGTGCTGTTTGGACATGTTGTGTGTTCTTGGAGGCACATTTGGTGGCAATTGTAGGAATTCTATGCAATAACCATGTTGGATAATGGCTAGGACCCACAAGTCCGTAGTTATTTCTTCCCAATTTTTGTAATAATCTGTGAGTCTCCCCCCCACTGGTGTTATGTGTTGGGGATTTGTGACATTGAAGTCACTGTTTAGTTTGTGGGGTCTTTGGAATTTCCCTCTGGTTTTAGGGAACTGTCCACCTCTATATTGTCCCCGAAAGCCTCCTCTGATACTGGCCCTGGTATGTGGGTCTGGCCTGTGAGGTTGAGGGTTCTGTGCTTTGGGCTCGAAACCCTCCTCTAAAGTGTGGCTTCCTAAAGGTGCCTCTGCTCTGTGGGGAGTAGAGCGCGCCCATGGCTTTGGCCGTGTCACTGTCCTTCTTTAGCTTCTCTATAGCTGTATCCACTTCCGGCCCAAACAACTGTTGTCCATTAAAGGGCATATTAAGCACAGCCTGCTGGATCTCTGGCTTAAATCCGGAGGTGCGTAGCCATGCGTGTCTCCGAATAGTGACCGCTGTGTTTACAGTTCTGGCGGCTGTGTCCGCTGCGTCCATCACCGATCGTATTTGGTGGTTGGAGTTACTTTGGCCCTCCTCCACCACTTGCTGTGCACGCTTTTGAAACTCCTTGGGAAGATGTTCAATAAAATGCTGCATTTCATCCCAATGAGCCCTGTCATATCTTGCCAATAAAGCCTATGAATTGGCTGCCTGTGCTGCAGCCCTTTTCCCCGCTGCATCAAACTTCTTTGTCGGGTGGTGGTGCATCCTCAGAAGTCTGTGAGTTTGCCCTTTTGCGGGCTTCGCCTACTACCACTGAGTCAGGTGTTAGCTGTTGGTGATGTACACAGGGCCCGTAGGGGGAGGCTTGTACTTCTTTTCCACCCTAGGTGTAATGGCTCTGCATTTGACGGGGGTCTTGAAACACTTGCTTTGCGTGTTTTAACATCCCTGGTAACATCGGCAGACTTTGGTACTGGCTGTGTGTTGATAAAGTATTGAATAAAAAGTCATCCTCAATAGGTTCAGCATGCAGTGCTACAGTGTGAAAAGTAGCTGCTCTGCATACCACCTGCATGTAAGCAGTACTGTCTTCTGGTGGTGACGGTCTTGCCAGGTAGCAATCTGGACTATTGTCAGATACTGGTGCATCGTATAGATCCCATGCATCTGGGTCATCCTGGCTCATCCCTGTGTGTGTCGGAGATTGCATCATTGGTGGTGTTGCAATTGGTGACAGTTGCGGTGAGTGCTGTGGAGATGGTTGTGGCGAAAAACGTGGTGGAGTTTTTTCTTTAACCACTTTTGCTTTTGGCTATTTATCTGCTTCTTGGAAAGCAAGTTTCCTTTTCATTTTAATAGGGGGAAGAGTTCTTATTTTCCCTGTGTCTTTCTGAATATGGAGCCTTCTTTGTGTATAGTCTGGCTCTCCCAGCTCTAATTCTTGTCCAAATTTATGGCCTTGAAGTTGTGATGAAAGGCCTTGTTCTTCGGAATAGCAGCTTTGTTTTGGCTCCGATGCTGGGTGTTTCGGCACTAAAACTTTTCCGCAGTCTTTTTCGGCTCCGAAGCCACCTTTTTCGGTCGGAGCCAGTATCTCGGTGTCGAGTTTGGTCGGAGCCAGAATCTCGGTGTCGAGTATGGTCTGTGCCGGTATCTCGACCGGAGTCGAATGTCTTTGACACGTGTGTGCCCTTTTTCGGTGCCGATGGTTGGTCACCGTGTTTACGGGTTAAACCATGGCCTGCCGGCGGTGGCGTCCCCTGGGCTTTCATTATTTTGGTGTGAGTTTTGGCCGGGGCAGTTTTACTCACGGTTTTCGCCGGCTGCTCACTTTCGGCCTCGTCCGAGTCTGAGTCTGGAATGGAGAAAGTCTCCTCTTCTTCGACGTCTTGGTGTCCTGACGGCGTCGACGCCATTTGAAGCCTTCGAGCTCTCCGGTCCCATAGCGTCTTTTTCGACCGAAATGCCTGACAGGCCTCGCAGGTATCCTCTTTGAGTTCGGGTGACAAACACAAATTACAGACCAAATGCTGGTCTGTGTAAGGATACTTATTGGGGCAGAAGCGGAATGGGGTCTGTTCCATGAGCCTTGAAGATGCACGCGTTCGGGCCGACCTGGCCCCGCCGGGGAATGGAAGCTCCGAAGGGCTACCGGAGCTCTTCTTTTATTCAGTGTCGATCTGCTATAACTAACCCGATACGGAACGCAAACAACACCGTCGAGTTTTCCGAGATTTAACTAACTTTCCGAACCGAAACACGGAGCGAAGAGTAACACGTCCGAACCCGATGGCGGAAAGAAAACAATCTAAGATGGAGTCGACGCCCATGTGCAATGGAGCCGAAAGGGGAGGAGTCCCTCGATCTCGTGACTCGACAAGACTTCTTCGAAGAAAAACAATTTGTAACACTCCGAGCCCAACACTAGATGGCGGGATATGCACAGCATGTGTATCTGCAGCTACACATGCCATCGAACATATATATATATATATATATATATATATATATATATATATTCACCACCAGTTCTCTTGCAATTTCAGTTTACGTCTTCAAAGCAATGCACATACTTCAACTGGCGTGTTTCAACTGTAGCTTTTAGGCAGCCATAAAAAAGTCAAGTAAGTCTTGTGATTATGTTTCTGCCACAGAAGGATCTGACTTTTGTCTAGTGTCAGTTTTGATGCCATAAAGTAGCGCAGAAGGTTTATATGGCAATCACAAAGATCAAATCTGTACTTTATGTAAATTGCTGAGTAGATTAGTAAAGTCAGCCATTGCCTGCACTATAATACAAATGAAATGTATGTGCGGGGGGGCTATGGAGAGATGAAAGGCACTTTTGCTAGGTGCTAGTGAGGAAATCCAAGGAGGAGGTCATGGGAGTGGGAGCACTAATAATGATTGTTGGACTGGACGCTAGAGGCGCTAAAGACTGTGACGATTGGTATGTGACAAGGTTAATTAATAGTGTGCCTTTTTTGAGTGTCTTGAAAGAACGTGCTGATTGAGGGAAGAAGCGAAGGTAAGGTGACCTCTACTGTTGCTTGTATCACACGCACACCCACCAGCAATTTTGTGACGGTCTACGTAGGCTAGTGTTTAGGAGCAACAGTTTAACCAGTAGCAGAGATGGAATCTCCTTGGATGACTACAGCTCGAGCCCTCACTCGAGTTATAGAGGACAGCTCTGACGTAGAATCAGAGACTAAGACAGCAGCTCCTAAGAGAGCATCTGAGGGATAGGACAATGGTGCAGACTCTGGGAGTGATGTTTCAGTCAGAGGAGCCCCAGTCGATAACTCCTCTTCCATTGATTTTGAGGGAGGTGATGAGGACAGTTCTGCTGTCCCTTGGCAAGCACAGTCTATGCAGCGGGACAACAGAGGGTTAGCCCAACCCAGAGACCAGGTGCATGCGGCGGCAATCACATAGAGAATGCTCTCTTGGGAGCTCCCCAAATTAGTTCAGCCCCAAATTTCACCACCCAAATCGTATTGTGGAGATATCAAATTTATCTATCACAAAACAACCTGGTTTTGTTAGGCACTCACCTGCGTTTTTGGCCCTAGGCTCAGCGGCCATACAGGGAAACCTACCAAACCCAGACATTTCTGGAAACTAGACTTCCAGGGGAGTCAACAGAGGTGTGGCTTGTGTCGATTCTCCAAAATGTTCTTACCCAGAATACCCTGCAAAGGTGTAATGTTGAAAAAACCTCAATGTTTTCTTGCATTTCTGTCACACAAACTACAGGAATGTGCTGGGATCCACAAAATTCCTACCACCCAGTATTTACCCACATGTCCTCATAAAAACGCTACCCCACTTGAGTGCCGGCGTCAGGAATGGATCACCCCAGAGTCTACTGTTGCCCTCATGTAAGGACCAACATGGACCACTGTGTGATCGATTTCTGTCGCAGATGCTAAGCCTACCCATACAATTGAGGTACCATTTTCATCGGGAGATGTGGGGGAATGCTGGGTGGAAAGAAATTTGTGGCTCCTCTCAGATTCCCAGAACTTTCTATAACCAAAATGTGAGTGAAAAATGTTTTTTTGCCAAATATTGAGGTTTGCAAAGGATTCTGGGTAACAGAACCGGGTAAGAGCACCACAAGATACCTCATCCTTGGTTCCAGTAGGTGTCTAGTTTTCAAAAACGCACAGGTTTGGTAGGCTTTTCTTGGTACTGGCTGAGCTACAGACCAAAATCGCCAGCCAGGCACTTTGGAAAAAACACGTTTGTTTTCTTCAGAAAAATGTGATGTGTCCACGTTGTGTTTTGGGGCATTTTCTGTCACAGGCACTAGGTTTACCCACACAAGTGAGGTACCATTTTTATCAGGAGACTTGGGGGATGGCTGGATGGAAGGAAGTTTGTGGCTCCTCTCTGATTCCAGAACACTGCAGCACAGAAATCTGAGTGAAAAAGTGTTTGTTTTTTTTGCAAAATTTTGAGGTTTGCAAAGGATTCTGGGTAACAAAACCTGGTGAGAGCCCCAACAAGTCACCCCATCCTGGATTCCCCCAGGTGTCTAGTTTTCAAACATGCACAGGTTTGGTAGGTTTCCCTAGGTGCCGGCTGAGCCAGAGGCCAAAATCCACAGCTAGACACTTTCCATAAAACACATCAGATTTCAATGTAAAAATGTGATGTGTCCATGTTGCGTTTCCTGTAACGGGCATTAGGCCCACCCACGCATGTGAGGTACCATTTTTATCAGAGCACTTGGGGAACAAAGAATAGCAGAACAAGTTTTATTACCCCTTGTTTTTCTCTAAATTTTTTCCTTCCAAATGTAAGACAGTGTGTAAAAAAAGATGTCCATTTGAGAAATGCCCTGTAATTCACATGCTAGCATGGGCACCCCAGAATTCAGAGATGTGCAAATAACCACTGATTCTCATTACCTTATCTTGTGTCCATTTTGGAAATACAAAGGTTTCCTTGGTACCTATTTTCCTATTTTTCACTCTTTATATTTCACCAAATGAATTGCTGTATACCGGGTATTCAATGAAAACCCATTTCATGGTCCAGCTCCTTTATTGGCTCTGTGTACCTAGGATTCTTGAGAACCTACAAGCCCTATATATCCCCGCTACCAGAAGAGTCCAGCAGACGTATCGGTGCATTGCTTTAAAAAAAGTGCCATAGTTGGAAAAAGTTACATAAGAAAATGTGGACAGCAATGGCTCTTTTTTTTAACTTCAATTTCAATATGTTTTAATTTTAGCTGTTACTTTCTGTAGGAAAACTTTGAAGGATCTACACAAATGAGCCCTTGCTGAATTCAGAATTTTGTCTACGTTTCAGAAATGTTTAGCTGTCCAGGATCCAGCACTTGTTTCACACCCATTTCTGTCACTAACTGGAAGGAGGCTGAAAGCACAAACCATTGTAAAAAGGGGTATGTCCCAGTAAAATGCCAAAATTGTGTTGAAAAATGTGGTTTTCTGATTCATCTGCATGATCCTGAAAACTGGGAGGATGGTGATTTTAGCAACGCAAACCCTTTGTTCATGACATCTTCAGGGGAAAAACACAAGCTTTCTTCTGCAGCCCTTTTTCTCATTTTTGTTTTTCAAAAACACACTTTTAGCTGTTTATTGGCTAATTTCTTGGTCTCTTCAAGGGGAACCCACAAACTCTGGGTACCTCTAGAATCCCTAGGATTTGGAAGAAAAAGGACGCAAGCTTGGCGTGGATAGCTTATGTGGACAAAAAGTTATGAGGGCCGAAGGGCAAACTGCCCCAAATAGCCAAAACAAGGCTTGGCACCTGAGGGGAGGCCTGGCAGCGAAGGGGTTAACAAAAGTGTCTGTGCTCTTGATGTTTGCGGTTTTATTAGTTAAGTATAGGAAAGCAAGATTGTTGTTAACAATACTTTTTCCCAATAATTTCGTGTTTCTATATTGTATGTATCGATGTTAAGTCAGTGATCCTAATCGTAGCATCCAATAGGAAAAAAGTCTGAACAGCATAAACCATTGCATTAGCGCATTCATACCCAATTGTTCTTCAGAATAAACCGTTGCATTAGTGCCCTCATACCTAATTGCTATAACAGTCTGTCTTTAATTCAGTGAACTAGAATACCTTTGGTGGAAACTCAAGTGGATGTGGGATGATGTGGCAAAAAGGCAACTCCACTGTCAATGAGGATCCTATCACCCCAGTTCTGTGCACTCTGCATTAACTTCCAATAGCCAGGAGAGTGCAATTTTAGGCTGTGAGTATCACAACCATGCCCTAGATGACATTGGAAACAGCTTCAGCACTATCACCCCAGAAGTGATCGAGCTGTTAATCAAAAGCTGACGTCTCATTAAGTCTTCAGAGGTGAAGGATGCTAAGCTTTCTTCTTCCAAAATGGGAAACTGGAACTTACCTCAGACCTTCATTATGACTATCTGCAGTTAGCTTACTTTCTACAGAGACACTAGGAAACATTTATTTGCTGGTGTGAAGAACACACAACTGTCATGATCACTACAAGTCCCTCAGATCATATAACACTACCAACTGTGCTGAATTCAAGTAGGTAACTGTGAGAAATGGGTTCCACCCCATTGAATCATCATTCATTTTTTGCAATTTTGGACTACCTGGTTTATGGATTTCTGCCACGTGTGGGCCTCACTACCTGAGTTTTACTCACTGTAAGCTCTGGTATAATGGATTGGGAGTATTCATTGCCAGTGTCTGCTTTTTAAGATTTGGCTCACTGTTTCTAGGCTAGAATAAGGGGATCTGGACTGGCTGCATGTGAAACCTGCTCACATACATGTGTACTGGCTGAGTGAGTGAGATTACTGTCAAACTCAGCCTAGTATCTACATACAATTAGTTTGCGATAGGGTGGACCTTTCAAGGATTGGTACTAACCTGTTCAAAATGTATAATATTTAGGGGGTGTTGGACCTGGCATCCTTAGCATGCTTTTACCCCATTTTGCCTTCAGACCGCCTGTTTTGCTTTGTTACTTATAAGTCCCTAATACAGTCACACTACATGTGCCCAGAACCTGCAAATTAAATGCTACTTGTGGGCCTGTAGCACTGATTGTGCCACTAACTTAAGTATCACTTTTAAACATCTCAGGTCTGCCATGGCCATTTGTGTGCAAAGTTTTAAACTGCCATTTCAACCTGGGAAAATAAACCTTTTGCCAAGCCCAAACGTTCCTTTTTAATACACATAGGTCACCCACATGGTAGGCCCAGGACAGCCCAGAGGGCAAGGTGCAGTGTATTTAAAACATTGGACATGTACTTTTAAGTTTCACATGTCTGGTAATGAAAAACACTTATATTAATATTTCACTACTGCAAAGTATACGTCTCCCACTGAATTACACTGACATTATCTTACTACATTTAATAAGCTGTAACTTCCAAATGGCAGCAGATCACTCATTCATGTTTGGTGTCTTTAGCATTGTAATGTAAAAGCCTATCTTATGGTGAAGTCAGCTTTTAAATTACAGTTCTGCCATTTGGTGCCTGCAGACTGTCTCAGTCACATGATTAGATGTAGTTTACAGCTGGGCTTTTTGTATTCCTCCTAGACAGCCACACACATTAGATAGGGTAGATGTGTCTTGATGGGCATCACTGGCAGGATGGGAGGGAGGGGCTGGGCACAGCCTCACATACACTTGAATAGGCTCTGCTCTGCCTCAACACAAAGGGCTGCATACCCCCTGTAGTTAGTCTGGAGCAAGGGCAAGAAAAGAAGGGCACCTGTGCACTGCGAAGGCATGCCTCCAAAAGTGTCTCCCACTTTAAAGGCAGAACTGGGTATAAATATTGGACCCCAGGCACCAACTGTTTATGACACTTCTGGATCTGAGGGTACTCTGCCAGAAAAAAGGACTGCCATGCTGCTGAACGGACTACTACTGGACTGCAGCTCTGAAGTAACTGCTGCCCTGCTCTCCTGAGCTGCTGCCCTCTTGCCTGGGTGAGAAGGACTAGAACTGCATCTGTTGAACCCTGGACTCCAGAGTGACTTCAAGGACAAGTTGGCTGGCCTCCTCACTTGAGTCTCAGAGACAGAAGACTCCACCACCTTGATTCCAACACCTGGACTCTGCCATCTGTGAGCCTACCCTGCCAAGGTGCTCCTCCAGCTTTTCACCTCGGCTGTGCTGCACAACCCCGAGAAGAACTGATACAATGCAGCCACTGCTGGGGTCTCCTTTGTCGCTCAGAGCCACATCACATGGTGGCCTGTTGCCTCATCGTAACTGCCACTGCGTAAAGCATCCCCGAGCAGTCCCTCACATCCCTTGTCAATGGCAGCCTCAACAACAATGCCAAACTCCATTTCAGCGCCACTCTGAACCAATGCATCATCCAAACAGCATGACGCATCCTAAAACACCAAATTTTGCATCGCAAGCCCTCCTTGTGGGATCCTTGACATCGCATCCTCACTGCATCTCGGAACAAACGCATCACTTAGGCTATGCAATGCATCTTCAACACGGACCTTTGCAACACTCCGTAAACCAAGATTTAAGGTACTTTGTTCAGTGGGTCTATCTGGATCCTTGTAGCCAGCTTGCATCTAGAGAGAGAGAAGGTTGGGGTAAAATCTGCATGTTCTAATTACTTTACACAGAGCACGTGGCCTGGGAAGACTCAATCCCACAGAAATAAAGAAGGGTAACTAAAACTCTAGAACCAGTCACAGGAGGGGATGTCCTTTGACGTTTTGAAGGGAAGGTAACAGGCAGCTGTGGCAGTGAGGGGCTGGGCTTAGGCTCTCAGAGGTGGTCCTTCATCAGATCATTTGACTGAACTATCCTAGATTTTCTTAAATACTGCCCAAGAGGGTTAGGGCAGGGGTGGAGTGATGTCTCACCCTGGGATCTGACAGAGGTGGCTAGCATCTCAAACTTTCCACTCCCACTGAAAACAAATGCACACGTGGGAGACTTTGGAGAACGGTGACGCAAGAGGAATGTCCAGCTGGAAGAGAAGGTAGAGCGGTAAAAAACAGGCTTCTCAAGAACTGCAAAACCTAGAGGCAAGAATGTCTGAAAAAAGCCCTCCTGGTGACTGCAGAGCACCGCCACATGCAAAATGTACTCTTCCCTGTGTAGTGAATGATTACAGTCATTAATGAATGTCACTGTAAGAGATTACCATCCTAATGGTTATAATGGTGTTGTATTGAGTTACCATGACATTTCGGCATTATTATGGTGACACCGTGACAAATTCAGTAGGTCTGAATTTTGATAATTACACACTATTGAATTATGCCTCATATTGTGGTTTTAGGGTTCAGTGCTTGCTGGGGGTGTGAACGGTTATGAGAGTGTCCCTATATGTATTTTTACCTACCATCATGTATATGTACATTAATGTATAGTATTGAGTAATGTATGAGTAAAAAGTATTTTTGCTTTTTGTATGAAAAGGCACTGGCTAGACAATGATTTATTTCCTGGTGTTTATTGCATTTCATGTGGACTGGCGTACTAGCCCATACCCCCTTCCCTCCCGAGTAGGCCTCTGCCTTGCTATCCTGAGACACCCAAATGGTACAAGTGAGTACTTGGTTTCCAAGATGATTGAAGGTCTAACATTTTCTTGTGATGGATAATCATCGTTTGCAACTAAAAAACCACAGTAACATGATGCAACCTAACTTCTTTTCAGTAGATCATTTGGTCTGGATACATACCTTCACGGGTGATAACCTATGCCATACAAATCTACATAATATTGATGAGCGTCCCTGTCTGTTTTTGGGTATTTTACTGGCCAAAATACTCCTCTCTATACAACTTTCCAGTTGTGTGTTACACAGCACTACACAACTTTTAACAGCTAGACCACACTATCAAGACCCCTGGTATCCATACATACAATCAACTACAGACAATTCAAGGGCAGGTAAAAGCTATTTAGGCTCCACTTGTGCCAGCAATGCATATTATGATGAAATATAGGAAATATAAGCATAATGGTGCATAAAATACAGTAAGAAGAAAACCATTTTTAATTTGCCATTCCTTCGGGACTGCAGCAAACAACATCAAGCACTACAAAACGGAAGAACTTTCTCTGTGAGGTTTCACATATGTTCGAAATCACATTTTCATTTGTTTTTCATGTTTTCTGTTAACAGCTACTATTGTGGCAGACAACCAGGAACTCAAAAGTCTCATCACACCCATCCCCCAACAATAAAGTAAACAAACTCCATTAACTCAAGCCTTAAAGATACAAAGGATGTCTTAAACTGTCACCTTTACAATACAAAAGGGTGATGCTAAAACATTACTTGCCATTTAATGCATTAGAATTTCAATTGGGTACAGATGTGAAAATGTAAAGGACATCATTGTTAAGTACTTTCTATTTAAGAAAAACTCCAAGATAAATATTGTACTTTTTATGAAATACACAAACCCATAATACACTAGGGAACCATTATGGATATTCCACATATGGCTTGTTGTGAATAATAACTGTTCAGTGTATCCAAAAGAATTGTTATTGCCACATTCCACTTATTATCAGAAAATTAAAGGTAAGATCTTTATCTTACAAATATATGCACAGATGCAGTGAGCCTATAATGTACATAACTATGCACAAAGTACAATTAAACTTAAGAGGTTCACTGAATATTCCTCTATACATTTTGTAGTAACCCTGAATATTAACCAGTAACAACTTCAAACTATAGGAATTATGTTCATATTACAAACAATTTTAAAAATATTGTGGTCGCCGGTATCCAATACTGAAGTTCAAATCAACACCATTTCAAATGAAAGGAAATACAATTTTAACTTTACATAAACATATATAAAACAATTTATTTACATATAAATGTTTCTGTGGTCCCATATACACATTATATATCAGGGAAACTACTCCTTTAATATGTACATAAATAATACTTTGCATTTATTAAATAAGATACAGATAAACTAAACCTCGAATAGAAAGTTTTTTAGGCAGGTCTATTTGTTAGGTTTATCTATCTGTGTGCTTTTGTGCAAGTGCCAAATCTCATCATTTGAGTTGTTATTTAGCTCTATTTGCCTTGTATTACTGCTGCTTCTTTTGGTGCTCTTAGAAGAGTGAGACACTTTATTCTTGGGTACAGGAAGAAGAGACTTGACTCTGGAATCACTCCATCCCATCTTCGATGCACTGAGTTGATTTGTAGTTCCATTGCTGCTGCTGCTCAGAGGACAGAACCCATCCTGAAATTAGAATTGCCGATGGTGAGTAATTTTTGTTTGGTTTAAACGTTCCTTAACCTGACAATTTAATAATGCAGTGAACATAATTATAGGGAAACTGACCTATGCCTACAACTTTCGTTAGAGGGAGTGATTTCATTTTGTTAAATCTCAACATAAGTGATCAATGACAAAGACTGTGTAACACATGAAGGCTTTGGATATCCACCTCGAATTCACTGGAAAGGCAGAGAAACAATGGGCTGCATGTACACTACCACATCACCTGGTTGAAGAAATTATAATTAAAATGAAATGTATCTATGTTATAAAAACACCTACAATTCATTTTATAGGCATGATAATTTTATGTCTGTTTGATGTTACCAGCAAACAGAAAACATAAGTAAAATCAAACAAACCAGTATGGGTTAGACTTTAACATCTTCACCAATTTTGAAACAATGAATAGGATTAAAAACAGGATGGGGAAATGTTGTAGCTTAGTTCTCTCATTGAATCAGATACAGAAATGGAAGGGTACATTAAAATAAAGCTTGTAAATACATACTGGTGTCAACATTTCTGAATGGTTTTAAGATGTGTAGCAGCATCATCTTGTTTTATAAACTCCTGCTGTAGACTCAAAAATCTCAGGTCTCATAGTACCTACCAGCACACTAAATTACAGTGATATGGTTATACCCCATTAGCTCACAGAAATACATTAAATGTTTTTTGGTCGCAAGACCTGAGGTGACAGAATGTGAAAAGATGTGGTTACATTGTTGTAACAGTATTACCTCAAGCTTTTCTCCACATGCATCTGCAAATCTGGACGTAGTGACAAGCATTAACTTTATTATTTCTGTACATTATCACTTTAATATTTAGTGTGTACCTCTACACTTAGAAATGTGTATAGGCAATAACTGACAAAGTGTAAGTATAGATCAGTGGCGCTAGAACAATTTTCAGAGTGGGGGTGCTCTCATAAATGTTACATCACTCACATCACACAAGTAGGAGAGTGGTGAAGGTGTGGTTTATAGCCGGCTTGTGTGAATTTTGAAGCATACTTGCACAAATATATTGCTAAAGCATGGTGTGGCCGTGCAGTGTCATTTACAAATAACTTTTTGTGAAAGTGCGCAAACGACAATGTATGGAAATCAAGTTTCAGCAAATAATTATCATTTGCACACCAATAAGTAAAGTTTCTTGATGTGTTTTGATCCAATGGAAAAATGTTTTGTTCTTATCACACTACAGAATTTAAAAAAATGCTTAATTTGTGCTTCGTTAACTGCCGTTTAATGTTGAAATATTTATATAGTGCATTTGAATGTATTTAAATTTGATGTTTTAGAAAACATTAACATCCTACAGCCTTTCCAAAATTGTCATATCAATCTTTTTCCAAAATTCTCTCACTTTGTACTCAGAGAATGAAAACTATACACCAATCTCTGTGTTAAACACATAAGCAGCAAATTGCCCGAAGACATTTGACCTTTGCCTTTGAACCCATGGCAAATGTGGCAAGATAAAGACAAAATATAAAGGCATCTTTATCACTCATTCACCTTCTGTACTCCAGCATAGTTATTTCTGTGGGTTCTGCAGCACCCCAGCACTTCTGGTCCAGCACCTATGATATAGGTTTGAGCTGTACATAGTAGAAAAAACTGCACATAGCTGCAGTTTGCTGTGTAGGGTGGGTCCCAGATTTTGAAAGATCTAGAGCAGTGTTCTCCAAACCACAGACAGCCCATGGGCCACATCCAGCCTGCTACAAAATTGTATCTGTCCTGCAGCAACTTGAAATATTTTTTTCCCAACCACATGGTTGGGCAGTTAACAGATGCAGTCTATACGCATGAGTGCGTGCAATTCATGGATGTGTATGCTGCTAAGCTCTGTGACAAACATGACAGCTGCCTGCTCAACCGACCCTGCCACTCCTTTCTCTTCCTAGTTTTCACACAATTGATTCCAGTGTAAATCAAGATCTGTCTTCATATACCCAATAGGAAGAATGGGGAGGCGGGCGTAGAGGCCTTGAGGATGCCTACTCTTGCTTAAGGTGACCTGCAGGGAGAGGCAGGTGTAGTCTGTTTAGAGGGGAGCACAGTGCAGGTCTCAAGTTTGAACTCTTTACTGCATTGGCTGTCAGTGGCAGAGCAAAACATCTCTCTCTAGCAAGCTCACCTTGGACAAGTTTGGTGTCAAGAACAAGAGAATTGTGATGGGATTCGTGCTGGCATTTTGGGGATGGGGCCTTCACCTGTTCACAGTGAGTTTATCACTGTCTAGGTAAACTGACTCCGAGATGCAATGCTCGAGTCTTGCTCTTCTCATTTACAATTTATTGTTTTCAGCTTAGTTACATTGGGTAAATTAGAGTGAGTTAAGACTTCAACTCCCACAATGCATTAGGTTTTTGAATGGAGAGCCAGAACTGGAGCAATGGTTTACTGGTGTCATGGAGCTATCTGATATACTTTATACAGTGGGGCTGGTGTGGCTGCTGCATAGGAGCTGCAATGTGGGGGGGGACACAGTCTTCAGGTTGGAAATAAGCACTGTTGCTGTATGAGTTTTTACTTCCTTTGTAAGGCAAATCAGCAGGTTAATAGTTTGGAATTACAAAGCTGGCTGGAAAATGGCTAGGTACTGCTTGAGAAGTCTACATACAACTGGGCTGTAGGGGGCAAACTGTTCTGCATTGCATCGGGTTACACCTGCCGGGGTACACGTTGTCACTAAGGCAGAACCCCACAGTCACTGAAATTGACACCACTTAGGCAACGGCTGAAAGCGGAACTGCTTTGTTGTTGAAAATCAAAAAGCCTGGAGTGTGTTTCACATTTATGGTTAAGCAGGTTTGCCATGTGTGGCTATGATCCCAGAGGTCCTGCAATATTTTTTTCTATGGGATCTCGTTGATAACCTATGTTGTTGGTGCATGAGGGCTGCTGCATGATGTTGATGTTGACCCTAAAGGCCAGAGAGCTGCAGGCTCTGAAGGACATGGTATCTGCTGGCTCATATGCGGCTCCTATGCCCTGCACCCACAACAATGAGAATGTATTTTGTGATCATAGCGCTGAAAGGTAAGTGGAGTGTGGTCAAAAAGCCTGCAAGGAACAGTAATGTACAGGGAAAAGGGAGAGTCATGGATAGGAAGGGACATTGGTAGATGCGGGAGGGGTGATAAATGTGATGGGAGAGCTGTTGGTGTAAGGGTGGAGGAAGACTAAAGCAGAGAATACTAAAGGTGGTTGGCAGTAGATAGAATGGACAGGTAAGTGTGGGTGATGGGAAAGATGCAGTGGTAAGGGGAGAGTGCCATGGGTCAACTGAAGGAGAGCACAGGTAGAGTTGAGAAGATGGCTAAGTGAAAGAGTAGGGGCAGTGGATAGGGATAGTCGTAAGGGGTGATGGATGTATTATGAATGAGGGTTAGTAAATGCAGAGGTAAGAGTAGTAGTGGTCATGAGAAGAGTTGGTATTGGATACCCACTGTTCTTTTCGGCCCAAATATATTTGTAAAATATATGATGTGGCCCTCATACTGAAAGGTTTAGATACCCCTGATCAAAAGGACATGTTATACCAAGACATAACCAAGGAACTCCTTACCAAGACTGATATGTGAATATTATGTAGAGATTTAGAGTGTGTACATAATGTGGTCTTAAAATACAGAAAATAAAATGTTTGAGGTCTTGAAGAGTTTCCTCAGCTTCTGTGCCTAACACACCAATGGTATTGAAAACAGAGAAATAAACTGGGCAAATAAAATGAATACACTTAGAATATTTATCTGCAATTTTCAAGGGATGTTGCATACTGGTCACCTCAAGAGAAGTCTCTTGTTAAAATTGGTCTTTGAGACACTAGCATGTGCACTTGCTGTTACACCAAACACTGACTCGGAGGGTAAACAATAAAGTGTCATGTAAGGCAAAGGCTGGGGCTACAACATCCAGGGAATACGAAGAAGTGACGCGTGGAAGCTCTCAAAGTGCACCAGCAATTAAACAAACATTAATTACCAAGCACTGCAATAACATCACGTTAGAAGTAGGGGTGTGTGAAGTTACAATGCTTTTTCACAGAATCTCCACGATGTTCTATTGAAAACTAACAATATTGAAGGGTTAGCCTTTACTGTTCTTTTAGCCCTCTCCATTGCCCTATCTGAAGTGCTTATTTACCATCCTCCCTGATGCTTCAGCTAACTCTCTACAGTGACTGACAGATGTGTTAGGTCAACTGTCTCCTCTTCATGACAATTTTATACAATTAGGTGATTTTAATCTACATGTGTATGGCCTGAATAACAGACTTGCTTCTCCCTGGAAGATTTCAATCTAGAACAGCTAGTAAAGAAGCCCACTCATAAACTGGGTCATACACTCAATATCATTCTATCAAACCCCTCAATAGTCCAGGCTAAACCTGCACTGAAACTTACCTGGTTGGACCATTTTTTGTTCCATTTTAGTGTTCTCTCCAAAGCTGTTTGCAGTTCGTAAGGGCTGACATGTAAAACATTCAGACCTTGGCACAAAAGTTTTGATTTTCAACTTATGGAAACATTACCGCCAATTCCCTTTAATTGCAGGGGCATTTTAGAACATGACGTGACCAGCTTTAATATTTGGCTGGCCAGTGCCCTGGATATTAGTGTCCCTCTAAAATTCTTCACTTCTAAAAGAGCTAAGCCTTCTCCCTATTGTTCTCAGATGTGTTAAAGGTGGAGATATCACTATGCAAAAGAGTAGAGCAGAGATGGAGGTCCTCTTATGATAAAGAGACTAAAGCAGCTTATCAGGCAGTCTTGAAAAGCTATCACGCTGCCATCCAGAAAACTCAAAAAACCTTGATTGTTTCCTCCATTTCTGAGGCTTGTAATAAAGCTTGTGAGCCGTATAAAATCTTAAACTCATTTCTCTCCCCTACAGCAACAAAGAAAAAATGTTCCCCTTCTACTGAGCAATGTGAAAACCTCTCTGATTTATTTTTCCAGAAAAGTTGAGCCTTCCATGAGCAATTTCCTCTCCAGTTTTTCTTAGGTCAGAGTTTAGTGTTTTTGTATCACCTTAGTCCTCATCTACTAAGTACGACAACATATCCTTGGAGAAATCTGTGGCAGAACTTGATAAATGCAGATCGGGATCCCCTTTGGATACTTGTCCACCTACCATTTCTGAAATATGCCACCCCAGTTGTAAATCCTGTCAAACAAATTGATGAATGACTCCATGGACTTATCTCCAAGAGCTGGAAGCAAGCCTTGCTCCTTCCTTCATTTGAAGAAGAAAAAAACAATTGTCATAGACCCTAAGGTATTAAGCTACTAAAGACCAATTTCACTCTTGCCTACAGCAGCTAAGCCTTTGGAGAAGATTGTTAACAGGTAGCTATGTCATTTTTTAGAATCCAACCATTTTCTGCATGACTCCCAAATCACGTTTTCGTATGGAATACAGTACTGAGACTGCTCAGCTTGAGGTGTTGGAGTTTGTAAAGGACAATCTGGACCAGAACTCACCTGTTATGGTGATGTTACTCGATTTGTCCTCAGCATTTCATACGGTTTCCCATTCCATTTTACTTGATAAACTCAAGGGGATTGACATCAGAGAACAGGATCTGCTTTGGATAAATTCTTTCAATGAAGACTGTTCTCAAGCAGTTTTCCTTCCCCCTTTTTCTTCTTCCTCCAAGCCACTTGTGTGTGGCGTGCCTGAGGGTTCAGCGCTCAGTCCCAACCTCCTTAATATCTACCTGGAGCTGCTGGCAAAATTAGTTAAGGCATACGGTGCGCGGATTGTCTTCTATGCGGATGACACCCTGCTCTTTTTGGCTTTTCAAGATGTTCCAGTACCTCTGAGTTCCTTTAAGCTTTGCTGGAATTCAAAGTTTTAATGGCTTAATGTAAGCTGTCTAAAGCTCAATTTAGAAAAAAACTGAAAATCTCTTTTTTGGCACTAAAGCATCTTCAGATCCCAGTAATTGGTGGCCAACAAAATTACCACCTCCCTCCCCCCTCTTCTAGCACCTCTGGTGGGAAACCTAGGTGGGAAATTTCATTCTAATATTTCATTTGAGCCCAAAATCAAGGCTATCTCTACAACTTCCTTGCCACACTTAGGTCAGTAAAAAGAATTCTCCACCTTATCCCGGAATACTTTCACAAGACGATTGTCCATGCCTTAGTTATGTCGAAGCTGGATTCTGCCAATTGATTGAATTTGGGTTTGCCTGCGTACCTAATTCAATTATTACACACAATTCAGAACTCTGCTGCTTGTTTAATCTTGAAGATTCCTCCACTAGTTTTGGTGTCATGCCACCAATGCCATCTTACTGGCTCACAGTCATCAAGAGTATCCAATATAACTTATTTTTGCTTTAGGACCTTTATGCAAAAAGGTCCCCCTGTCTTATGAGAATGAGATCTTATGTCATGTTGGATGCCTGAGATCTAATAACCTCAAACTGTCTCAACTGCCTTGCATTCGTAGGGCTAGAAGAGGAGGCAGATATTTTGTCTTTCTCAATTCCAATCTGTGGAATACACTTACTCTAAGTATACTGTGCAGCCCTTCTAAATTTGTCTTCAGAAAGAATCTTAAAACTCTGCTTTTTGGCTCCTGTCTAGAGGGCATTTAAGCCTTTTGCTATTAATCTTTCTTCTATTAATGGCTTGTATTGTATTGGCATATGATATTATGCCAATACTACCTTGGAAATATTTAGTACAGTGCAGCATTGGCCTGGGATCTCAATTCCTGTTAAATGTTTGTCTTTCTGTGTTTTATGGGGTATGTGTTTTTTGTTTCCTAAAATGCGTAAATAATTGTATATTGATTTGAAAAGAAATTGCTTTTATACAGTGCTTACTACCCCTCACAAGACAATTAGATTTGTTCATGTTTATATAACTACTTTTAACAAATATGTATGTTGCCATTATTTTGTAAAAGAAGCATGCAAGATACAATGCGTAGATAAACATAATATAAATTATACAGAAGAAACGTAGCATGCCTTACTTTCTCACTTCTTAAATGACAGCAATTACCAATGAAAGTTAGAGGCAACTCACTGGCAGACTTGCCTAAAAAGTTCCTTTCCCAAACACGGCCAAAGCATAATTAAAATCCCACATTTGTGAGGATCCTTCTTGGCAAATAAATAGAAACAATCAAAAAGGTGTCTGTAAGGAAATGCCTCCTTGGCATGGTTGCCCCCTGACTTTTTGCCTTTGCTGATGCTATGTTTACAATTGAAAGTGTGCTGAGGCCTGCTAACCAGGCCCCAGCACCAGTGTTCTTTCCCTAACCTGTACTTTTGTATCCACAATTGGCAGACCCTGGCATCCAGATAAGTCCCTTGTAACTGGTACTTCTAGTACCAAGGGCCCTGATGCCAAGGAAGGTCTCTAAGGGCTGCAGCATGTCTTATGCCACCCTGGAGACCTCTCACTCAGCACAGACACACTGCTTGCCAGCTTGTGTGTGCTAGTGAGGACAAAACGAGTAAGTCGACATGGCACTCCCCTCAGGGTGCCATGCCAGCCTCTCACTGCCTATGCAGTATAGGTAAGCCACCCCTCTAGCATGCCTTACAGCCCTAAGGCAGGGTGCACTATACCATAGGTGAGGGTACCAGTGCATGAGCATGGTACCCCTACAGTGTCTAAACAAAACCTTAGACATTGTAAGTGCAGGGTAGCCATAAGAGTATATGGTCTGGGAGTCTGTCAAACACGAACTCCACAGCACCATAATGGCTACACTGAAAACTGGGAAGTTTGGTATCAAACTTCTCAGCACAATAAATGCACACTGATGCCAGTGTACATTTTATTATAAAATACACCCCAGAGGGCACCTTAGAGGTGCCCCCTGAAACTTAACCGACTATCTGTGTAGGCTGACTAGTTTTAGCAGCCTGCCACAAACCGAGACATGTTGCTGGCCCCATGGGGAGAGTGCCTTTGTCACTCTGAGGCCAGTAACAAAGCCTGCACTGGGTGGAGATGCTAACACCTCCCCCAGGCAGGAATTGTCACACCTGGCGGTGAGCCTCAAAGGCTCACCTCCTTTGTGCCAACCCAGCAGGACACTCCAGCTAGTGGAGTTGCCCGCCCCCTCCGGCCAGGCCCCACTTTTGGCGGCAAGGCCGGAGAAAATAATGAGAAAAACAAGGAGGAGTCACTGGCCAGTCAGGACAGCCCCTAAGGTGTCCTGAGCTGAAGTGACTCTAACTTTTAGAAATCCTCCATCTTGCAGATGGAGGATTCCCCCAATAGGGTTAGGATTGTGACCCCCTCCCCTTGGGAGGAGGCACAAAGAGGGTGTACCCACCCTCAGGGCTAGTAGCCATTGGCTACTAACCCCCCAGACCTAAACACGCCCTTAAATTTAGTATTTAAGGGCTACCTTGAACCCTAGAAAATTAGATTCCTGCAACTACAAGAAGAAGGACTGCCTAGCTGAAAACCCCTGCAGAGGAAGACCAGAAGACGATAACTGCCTTGGCTCCAGAAACTCACCGGCCTGTCTCCTGCCTTCCAAAGATCCTGCTCCAGCGACGCCTTCCAAAGGGACCAGCGACCTCGACATCCTCTGAGGACTGCCCCTGCTTCGAAAAGACAAGAAACTCCCGAGGACAGCGGACCTGCTCCAAGAAAGGCTGCAACTTTGTTTCCAGCAGCCTTGAAAGAACCCTGCAAGCTCCCCGCAAGAAGCGTGAGACTTGCAACACTGCACCCGGCGACCCCGACTCGGCTGGTGGAGATCCCACACCTCAGGAGGGACCCCGGGACTACTCTAAGACTGTGAGTACCAAAACCTGTCCCCCCTGAGCCCCCCCAGCGCCGCCTGCAGAGGGAATCCCGAGGCTTCCCCTGACCGCGACTCTTTGAATCCAAAGTCCCGACGCCTGGGAGAGACCCTGCACCCGCAGCCCCCAGGACCTGAAGGACCGGACTTTCACTGGAGAAGTGACCCCCAGGAGTCCCTCTCCCTTGCCCAAGTGGAGGTTTCCCCGAGGAACCCCCCCCTTGCCTGCCTGCAGCGCTGAAGAGATCCCGAGATCTCTCATAGACTAACATTGCGAACCCGACGCTTGTTTCTACACTGCACCCGGCCGCCCCCGCGCCGCTGAGGGTGAAATTTCTGTGTGGGCTTGTGTCCCCCCCGGTGCCCTACAAAACCCCCCTGGTCTGCCCTCCGAAGACGCGGGTACTTACCTGCAAGCAGACCGGAACCGGGGCACCCCCTTCTCTCCATTCTAGCCTATGTGTTTTGGGCACCACTTTGAACTCTGCACCTGACCGGCCCTGAGCTGCTGGTGTGGTGACTTTGGGGTTGCTCTGAACCCCCAACGGTGGGCTACCTTGGACCAAGAACTAAGCCCTGTAAGTGTCTTACTTACCTGGTTAACCTAACAAATACTTACCTCCCCTAGGAACTGTGAAAATTGCACTGTGTCCACTTTTAAAACAGCTATTTGTGAATAACTCGAAAAGTATACATGCAATTTTGATGATTTGAAGTTCCTAAAGTGCTTACCTGCAATACCTTTCGAATGAGATATTACATGTAGAATTTGAACCTGTGGTTCTTAAAATAAACTAAGAAAAGATATTTTTCTATACAAAAACCTATTGGCTGGATTTGTCTCTGGGTGTGTGTACCTCATTTATTGTCTATGTGTATGTACAACAAATGCTTAACACTACTCCTTGGATAAGCCTACTGCTCGACCACACTACCACAAAATAGAGCATTAGTATTATCTATTTTTACCACTATTTTACCTCTAAGGGGAACCCTTGGACTCTGTGCATGCTATTCCTTACTTTGAAATAGCACATACAGAGCCAACTTCCTACATTGGTGGATCAGCGGTGGGGTACAAGACTTTGCATTTGCTGGACTACTCAGCCAATACCTGATCACACGACAAATTCCAAAATTGTCATTAGAAATTCATTTTTGCAATTTGAAATTTTTCTAAATTCTTAAAAGTCCTGCTAGGGCCTTGTGTGTTAAGCCCCTGTTTAGCATTGTCTTTTAGAGTTTAAAAGTTTGTTAAAAGTTTGAAATTAGATTCTAGAAACAGTTTTAGATTCTTTAAAAAGTCTTCCAACTTTTAGCAAAATAATGTCTGATACAGAGATGAATGTGGTGGAACTCGACACCACACCTTACCTCCATCTTAAGATGAGGGAGCTAAGGTCTCTCTGTAATATCAAAAAAATAACCATTGGCTCCAGACCTACCAAAATTCAGCTCCAGGAGCTGTTGGCAGAGTTTGAAAAAGCCAACCCCTCTGATGATGACATCACAGAGGAAGAAATTAGTGACTTGGAGGCCAATGTCCCTCCTCCAGTCCTAAATAGGGAGAACAGGACCCCTCAAGTCCTGTCTCCAACTGTGTTAGTCAGAAATAGTGAGTCCCTCACAGGAGGGTCCCACATTTCTGAAATCACTGAGGATGCTCTCAGTGAAGATGACCTCCTGTTAGCCAGGATGGCCAAAAGATTGGCTTTAGAGAGACAGCTCCTAGCCATAGAAAGGGAAAGACAAGAGATGGGCCTAGGACCCATCAATGGTGGCAGCAATATAAATAGGGTCAGAGATTCTCCTGACATGTTAAAAATCCCCAAAGGGATTGTGACAAAATATGAAGATGGTGATGACATCACCAAATGGTTCACAGCTTTTGAGAGGGCTTGTGTAACCAGAAAAGTGAACAGATCTCACTGGGGTGCTCTCCTTTGGGAAATGTTCACTGGAAAGTGTAGGGATAGACTCCTCACACTCTCTGGAAAAGATGCAGAATCTTATGACCTCATGAAGGGTACCCTGGATTGAGGGCTTTGGATTCTCCACTGAGGAGTACAGGATTAGGTTCAGGGGGGCTCAAAAATCCTCGAGCCAGACCTGGGTTGACTTTGTTGACTACTCAGTGAAAACACTAGATGGTTGGATTCAAGGCAGTGGTGTAAGTAATTATGATGGGCTGTACAATTTATTTGTGAAAGAACACCTATTGAGTAATTGTTTCAATGATAAACTGCATCAGCATCTGGTAGACCTAGGACCAATTTCTCCCCAAGAATTGGGAAAGAAGGCGGACCATTGGGTCAAGACAAGGGTGTCCAAGACTTCAACAGGGGGTGACCAAAAGAAAGGGGTCACAAAGACTCCCCAGGGGAAGGGTGATGAGACAACCAAAACTAAAAATAGTAAAGAGTCTTCTACAGGCCCCCAAAAACCTGCACAGGAGGGTGGGCCCAGAGCCTCTTCACAAAACAATGGGTACAAGGGTGAAAACTTTGATCCCAAAAAGGCCTGGTGTCATAGCTGTAAACAGCATGGACACCAAACTGGAGACAAGGCCTGTCCCAAGAAAGGTTCCACTCCAAACTCCCATCCAGGTAACACTGGTATGGCTAGTCTCCAAGTGGGATCAACAGTGTGCCCAGAGCAAATCAGGGTCCACACTGAAGCTACTCTAGTTTCTGAGGGTGGGGTGGATTTAGCCACACTAGCTGTCTGGCCGCCTAACATGCAAAAATACAGACAGCAACTCTTAATTAATGGGACTAGAATAGAGGGCCTGAGGGATACAGGTGCCAGTGTCACCATGGTGACAGAGAAACTGGTTTCCCCTGGCCAATACCTGACTGGAAAAACTTACACAGTCACCAACGCTGACAATCAGAGAAAAGTACATCCCATGGCAATGGTTACTTTAGAATGGGGAGGGGTCAATGGCCTGAAACAGGTGGTGGTCTCCTCAAATATCCCAGTGGACTGTCTGCTTGGAAATGACCTGGAGTCCTCAGCATGCGCTGAGGTAGAACTAAAAACCCATGCAGCAATGCTGGGTATCCCTGAACTGGTGTGTGTGAAAACAAGAGCACAGTGCAAGGCACAGGGTGAACAAGTAGAGTTGGAGTCTGGAAGAATGGCCCAGCCTACCAAGAGAACAGGAAAGTCAGTTGGGAAACCAACTACAACACAGCAAAAGAAAGGGAACCTCTCTTCTCAGGAAGAAGTTCTGCCCTCTGAGGGAACTGAGCCTTTGGAGCTTGAACCTTATCAGGTTGAGCTCTTAGGCCCAGGGGGACCCTCAAGGGAGGAGCTGTGTAAGGGACAAGAAACCTGTCCCTCTCTTGAAGGCCTTAGGCAGCAAGCTGCTGAAGAGTCCAAAGGCAAGAAAAATGGAACACATAGGGTCTATTGGGAAGATGGACTCCTGTACACTGAGGCCAGAGACCCCAAACCTGGTGCCACTAGGAGAGTGGTAGTGCCTCAGCTGTTCAGGAAGTTCATCCTAACATTGGCCCATGACATTCCCCTTGCTGGACATTTGGGACAAACCAAGACGTGGGAGAGGTTAGTCAACCACTTCTACTGGCCCAATATGTCCAACATGGTTAAGGAGTTTTGCCTCTCCTGCCCCACCTGTCAAGCCAGTGGTAAGACAGGTGGGCATCCAAAGGCCCCCCTCATTCCACTTCCAGTGGTGGGGGTTCCCTTTGAAAGAGTGGGTGTGGACATAGTTGGTCCACTGGAACCTCCCACAGCCTCAGGAAATATGTATATCCTGGTAGTAGTGGATCATGCTACCAGGTATCCTGAAGCTATTCCCCTTAGGTCGACTACTGCCCCTGCAGTAGCCAAGGCCCTCATTGGTATCTTTACCAGAGTGGGTTTCCCTAAGGAGGTGGTGTCTGACAGAGGTACCAACTTCATGTCAGCATACCTAAAGCACATGTGGAATGAGTGTGGGGTGACTTATAAATTCACTACACCATACCATCCACAAACTAATGGCTTAGTTGAGAGATTCAACAAGACATTAAAGGGCATGATCATGGGGCTCCCAGAAAAGCTCAAAAGGAGATGGGATGTCCTCTTGCCATGTCTGCTTTTCGCTTACAGAGAGGTGCCACAGAAGGGAGTAGGATTCTCACCCTTTGAACTTCTGTTTGGTCATCCTGTAAGGGGACCACTTGCCCTTGTTAAAGAAGGCTGGGAGAGACCTCTCCATGAGCCTAAACAGGACATAGTGGACTATGTACTTGGCCTTCGCTCTAGAATGGCAGAGTACATGGAAAAGGCAACCAAAAACCTTGAGGCCAGCCAACAGCTCCAGAAGTTTTGGTATGACCAAAAGGCTGCACTGGTTGAGTTCCAACCAGGGCAGAAAGTCTGGGTTCTGGAGCCTGTGGCTCCCAGGGCACTCCAGGACAAATGGAGTGGCCCTTACCCAGTGCTAGAAAGGAAGAGTCAGGTCACCTACCTGGTGGACCTGGGCACAAGCAGGAGCCCCAAGAGGGTGATCCATGTGAACCGCCTTAAGCTCTTCCATGACAGGGCTGATGTGAATCTGTTGATGGTAACAGATGAGGATCAGGAGGCAGAGAGTGAACCTCTCCCTGATCTTCTGTCATCAGACCCAAAAGATGGCACAGTAGATGGAGTGATCTACTCAGACACCCTCTCTGGCCAACAGCAAGCTGATTGTAGGAGAGTCCTACAACAGTTTCCTGAACTCTTCTCCTTAACCCCTGGTCAGACACACCTGTGTACCCATGATGTGGACACAGGAGACAGCATGCCTGTCAAAAACAAAATCTTTAGACAGTCTGACCATGTTAAGGAAAGCATCAAGGTGGAAGTCCACAAGATGCTGGAATTGGGAGTAATTGAGCGCTCTGACAGCCCCTGGGCTAGCCCAGTGGTCTTAGTCCCCAAACCTCACACCAAAGATGGAAAGAAAGAGATGAGGTTTTGTGTGGACTACAGAGGGCTCAATTCTGTCACCAAGACAGATGCTCATCCAATTCCAAGAGCTGATGAGCTCATAGACAAATTAGGTGCTGCCAAATTCTTAAGTACCTTTGACTTGACAGCAGGGTACTGGCAAATAAAAATGGCACCTGGAGCAAAAGAGAAAACAGCATTCTCCACACCTGATGGGCATTATCAGTTTACTGTTATGCCCTTTGGTTTAAAGAATGCCCCTGCCACCTTCCAAAGGTTGGTGAATCAAGTCCTTGCTGGCTTGGAGTCCTTTAGCACAGCTTATCTTGATGATATTGCTGTCTTTAGCTCCACCTGGCAGGATCACCTAGTCCACCTGAAGAAGGTTTTGAAGGCTCTGCAATCTGCAGGCCTCTCTATCAAGGCATCCAAATGCCAGATAGGGCAGGGAACTGTGGTTTACTTGGGCCACCTTGTAGGTGGAGGCCAAGTTCAGCCACTCCAACCCAAGATCCAGACTATTCTGGACTGGGTAGCTCCAAAAACCCAGACTCAAGTCAGGGCATTCCTTGGCTTGACTGGGTATTACAGGAGGTTTGTGAAGGGATATGGATCCATTGTGACAGCCCTCACTGAACTCACCTCCAAGAAAATGCCCAAGAAAGTGAACTGGACTGTGGAATGCCAACAGGCCTTTGACACCCTGAAACAGGCAATGTGCTCAGCACCAGTTCTAAAAGCTCCAGATTATTCTAAGCAGTTCATTGTGCAGACTGATGCCTCTGAACATGGGATAGGGGCAGTTTTGTCCCAAACAAATGATGATGGCCTTGACCAGCCTGTTGCTTTCATTAGCAGGAGGTTACTCCCCAGGGAGCAGCGTTGGAGTGCCATTGAGAGGGAGGCCTTTGCTGTGGTTTGGTCCCTGAAGAAGCTGAGACCATACCTCTTTGGGACTCACTTCCTAGTTCAAACTGACCACAGACCTCTCAAATGGCTGATGCAAATGAAAGGTGAAAATCCTAAACTGTTGAGGTGGTCCATCTCCCTACAGGGAATGGACTTTATAGTGGAACACAGACCTGGGACTGCCCATGCCAATGCAGATGGCCTTTCCAGGTTCTTCCACTTAGAAAATGAAGACTCTCTTGGGAAAGGTTAGTCTCATCCTCTTTCGTTTGGGGGGGGGTTGTGTAAGGAAATGCCTCCTTGGCATGGTTGCCCCCTGACTTTTTTGCCTTTGCTGATGCTATGTTTACAATTGAAAGTGTGCTGAGGCCTGCTAACCAGGCCCCAGCACCAGTGTTCTTTCCCTAACCTGTACTTTTGTATCCACAATTGGCAGACCCTGGCATCCAGATAAGTCCCTTGTAACTGGTACTTCTAGTACCAAGGGCCCTGATGCCAAGGAAGGTCTCTAAGGGCTGCAGCATGTCTTATGCCACCCTGGAGACCTCTCACTCAGCACAGACACACTGCTTGCCAGCTTGTGTGTGCTAGTGAGGACAAAACGAGTAAGTCGACATGGCACTCCCCTCAGGGTGCCATGCCAGCCTCTCACTGCCTATGCAGTATAGGTAAGCCACCCCTCTAGCAGGCCTTACAGCCCTAAGGCAGGGTGCACTATACCATAGGTGAGGGTACCAGTGCATGAGCATGGTACCCCTACAGTGTCTAAACAAAACCTTAGACATTGTAAGTGCAGGGTAGCCATAAGAGTATATGGTCTGGGAGTCTGTCAAACACGAACTCCACAGCACCATAATGGCTACACTGAAAACTGGGAAGTTTGGTATCAAACTTCTCAGCACAATAAATGCACACTGATGCCAGTGTACATTTTATTATAAAATACACCCCAGAGGGCACCTTAGAGGTGCCCCCTGAAACTTAACCGACTATCTGTGTAGGCTGACTAGTTTTAGCAGCCTGCCACAAACCGAGACATGTTGCTGGCCCCATGGGGAGAGTGCCTTTGTCACTCTGAGGCCAGTAACAAAGCCTGCACTGGGTGGAGATGCTAACACCTCCCCCAGGCAGGAATTGTCACACCTGGCGGTGAGCCTCAAAGGCTCACCTCCTTTGTGCCAACCCAGCAGGACACTCCAGCTAGTGGAGTTGCCCGCCCCCTCCGGCCAGGCCCCACTTTTGGCGGCAAGGCCGGAGAAAATAATGAGAAAAACAAGGAGGAGTCACTGGCCAGTCAGGACAGCCCCTAAGGTGTCCTGAGCTGAAGTGACTCTAACTTTTAGAAATCCTCCATCTTGCAGATGGAGGATTCCCCCAATAGGGTTAGGATTGTGACCCCCTCCCCTTGGGAGGAGGCACAAAGAGGGTGTACCCACCCTCAGGGCTAGTAGCCATTGGCTACTAACCCCCCAGACCTAAAAATGCCCTTAAATTTAGTATTTAAGGGCTACCCTGAACCCTAGAAAATTAGATTCCTGCAACTACAAGAAGAAGGACTGCCTAGCTGAAAACCCCTGCAGAGGAAGACCAGAAGACGACAACTGCCTTGGCTCCAGAAACTCACCGGCCTGTCTCCTGCCTTCCAAAGATCCTGCTCCAGCGACGCCTTCCAAAGGGACCAGCGACCTCGACATCCTCTGAGGACTGCCCCTGCTTCGAAAAGACAAGAAACTCCCGAGGACAGCGGACCTGCTCCAAGAAAGGCTGCAACTTTGTTTCCAGCAGCCTTGAAAGAACCCTGCAAGCTCCCCGCAAGAAGCGTGAGACTTGCAACACTGCACCCGGCGACCCCGACTCGGCTGGTGGAGATCCCACACCTCAGGAGGGACCCCGGGACTACTCTAAGACTGTGAGTACCAAAACCTGTCCCCCCTGAGTCCCCCCAGCGCCGCCTGCAGAGGGAATCCCGAGGCTTCCCCTGACCACGACTCTTTGAATCCAAAGTCCCGACGCCTGGGAGAGACCCTGCACCCGCAGCCCCCAGGACCTGAAGGACCGGACTTTCACTGGAGAAGTGACCCCCAGGAGTCCCTCTCCCTTGCCCAAGTGGAGGTTTCCCCGAGGAACCCCCCCCTTGCCTGCCTGCAGCGCTGAAGAGATCCCGAGATCTCTCATAGACTAACATTGCGAACCCGACGCTTGTTTCTACACTGCACCCGGCCGCCCCCGCGCCGCTGAGGGTGAAATTTCTGTGTGGGCTTGTGTCCCCCCCGGTGCCCTACAAAACCCCCCTGGTCTGCCCTCCGAAGACGCGGGTACTTACCTGCAAGCAGACCGGAACCGGGGCACCCCCTTCTCTCCATTCTAGCCTATGTGTTTTGGGCACCACTTTGAACTCTGCACCTGACCGGCCCTGAGCTGCTGGTGTGGTGACTTTGGGGTTGCTCTGAACCCCCAACGGTGGGCTACCTTGGACCAAGAACTAAGCCCTGTAAGTGTCTTACTTACCTGGTTAACCTAACAAATACTTACCTCCCCTAGGAACTGTGAACATTGCACTGTGTCCACTTTTAAAACAGCTATTTGTGAATAACTCGAAAAGTATACATGCAATTTTGATGATTTGAAGTTCCTAAAGTGCTTACCTGCAATACCTTTCGAATGAGATAATACATGTAGAATTTGAACCTGTGGTTCTTAAAATAAACTAAGAAAAGATATTTTTCTATACAAAAACCTATTGGCTGGATTTGTCTCTGGGTGTGTGTACCTCATTTATTGTCTATGTGTATGTACAACAAATGCTTAACACTACTCCTTGGATAAGCCTACTGCTCGACCACACTACCACAAAATAGAGCATTAGTATTATCTATTTTTACCACTATTTTACCTCTAAGGGGAACCCTTGGACTCTGTGCATGCTATTCCTTACTTTGAAATAGCACATACAGAGCCAACTTCCTACAGTGTCGTTCTAGTCCAGAAGTTGTTTAAAACTTCTTGCTTGTTTCTGTAGGCCCCAGTACTGGCAGAATGCAATCAATTTTAACCGACATCCTTAATTAACTTTTTGTTCTGAACCAGTATTTTTAAAAGGCAATTCTCAAGAAATACAGCACATTATAAATATGCCGACAGAAATGCATAAAATAAGAATACAGCCAAGCAGTGCTAAAAATAAAAGTTGCTACTTTTACTAATTAATATAGAGTCATAAACTGTGTTTGCTTAATGCCCTGTTATTTTAATTTCTCAGGCCTAAGACAGAGAAAGGGGTAGGCACTTTCTCAGTGAGGAACTTGCACCAAAGGAACATATTCAGCTCACTGGAAAATGTCTTACTAACAATGTGTTTCAACTTTGTTTAATTTTTTTTTCACAAACATGAGATTTTGTTATTTCTTTTAAACATCTTTTTTATTTCGACCGTTGCTCAGCATACACATTTTTGACACAGTGATTGACCAGGTAGAAACTATCCCAGATAAGGTATAGAACAGCATCATTAATCTAAGCGATATTAATTGACAATATAATCAATGCATTTGCATGATTCCATTACTCCTAAACAATTACAACGCCCATCCCTGACCCCCAGAAGGGAAAGCAGCCTAAACCATGATCCCCAAACAACGACGTGCATTGTCCACAAAAGCGGAACAACGCATTCCTGAACAACTCCCTGTTTTCCTCTGCCTTAACCATGCATGCCTGAATAACGAACATACGTTTTTAGGGGTGGGGGTTTGGGGTAGTTTAAGGGGTGGGGTAGGGGGTTGGGGTAGTTTTAGAGGCAGGGTAGGGGTAGTTTTGGGGGTGGGGTGGGGGGTTGAGATAGTTTAGGTTTTAGAGGCGGGGTTGGGGTAGTTTTAGGTTTAGGGGTGGAGGTTGTAGTTTTAGGGGCGGGGTGGGGGGCGGGGGTAGTTTTAGTAAAACAAACAACAGCAATGGGAAGAAGATTCAAGGGAAAAAGGCGCTCACAGAATTCACCAAGCTAGTAAGTAGATTCAAGCAATTTTAAACACGGTGCCTGGTAGTTTTAGGTTTTAGGGGCAGTGTGGGGGTAGGGGTAGTTTAGATTTTAGGGGCGGGGTGGGGGGGGTCGCAGTAGTTTTAGGGGTTGGGGTAATTTTAGTTTTTAGGGGGGTGGGGGTTGGGGTAGTTTAGGTTTTAGGGCCGGGGTGAGGGTGAGGGATCGGGGTAGTTTAAGGGGCGGGGTCACAGTAGTTTTAGGGGTGAGGGTCGGCGGTCACGGTAGTTTTAGGGGCGGGTGGAGGTGGTCAGGGTAATTTTTGTTTTTAGGGGTGGGGGTTAGGGTAGTTTTAAGTTTCAGGGTCGGGTGGGGGGTCAGGCTAGTTTTAGGGGTGATTGGTCAGGGTAGTTTTAGATTTTAAGGGCGGAGTTGGGGATCGGGTAGTTTTAGGGGCGGGATCGGGGTAGATTTAGGTTTTAAGGGTGGGGGGGGGTTGGGGGATCGTTGCGGTAGTTTTAGGGGCAGGGGTGGGTGTCAGGGGGTCACATGCTGGAACCACGCATGCTGTTCCACGCATGCCTTTACCAGGCATGCCTTTACAACGAAAAATCTTTGTTCAGGCATTCGTGGTAAAGGCATTAGTGGTAACATCGCAGTTGTTGTACCGACTGCGTTGTTCAGGCATGCGTGGTTCCTGCATGCGTTGTTCTGATATATATTCCCCAGAAGCCCTTCCTCCAACCCCAAGTTATCCCTCAGTGTCTCTATAGGAAGTCCACTGTACCCATATTTTCTCGTGCTTCTTTGGATAGCCCCTGCTTTGATAAATCACTTGCTCCGCTCGCAGGCACAAAACCAGGTGTCGCTCCAATCCGATAACACCGGGGCCTGGCTCGCTCCCCACACTCTTGCTATATTCCATTTGGCTGCTGCCAGCTGCAACCAAATCCTCACACACTTGGGCCATCCCTTCCCTCCCCCTTTAAATGCAAGATAAGCCATCTGGCCTCCAGCGGTATAGGTAGGCCCATGACCTTGTTCATAATTTGTACCACCTTCCCCCAGTATCCCTGAATTACCGGACATCCCCAAAGGATGTGGAACAAGGATCCCACCTCACCTGAACACTGAGCACACAGATTTGAGCCACAACGTCCCAGTTTATGAAGCAGTGATCTGGAATAATACGCTCTGTGTAAAACCCTGAGTTGTATTAACCGGAGACAGGCCTTTATTGATACCTCGCTAGAGCTCTGGATCCGATTAACTCCAGGTCACCCTCCCATGCCATCGTCAATGACTGCATAAGGTCAGGGGAGTTGTTCATTAATTTTTGGTATGTCAGGGAGACGGCCTTGTCCGTCATGGGTTCTGGCAGTAGTCTGTCTTCCAACGGAGACGATTCCTGCAATTGCTCCCCCTCTGGTATGTGTCTGCATAGCACATGTCCCAGTTGCAAACACAAGAATTTTAAACATAGTAATATGTTTTATATATAACATTTCAACAACACTTCTGTTTTTAAATGCTATATATAATAGTTATTACTATTGCTCTGTGTCATTAGTCCTCAGAAGGATGCAAGGCTGATTTGGAACTGCCTGAGTTCAAATTTGTGACCACACTGCAGGTGTTGGCTGTTAGGGATTAAATTGCTGAGCCATTTTACCAGCTTATGAATGGTAAACCAGGTTCATTAAATTGATTAAATACATATGTTCACTCTATAGATGCAGCTGTTCGTTTATTCTGTTTGTTTATTTAATCTACATATTTGAGCATTTTTCTAGAGCTCATCATCTCCACTTCAAAAACAGTAACAGTGAGCAGTAACAATAAGATGTAATGGGAAAAGTTCTAGTAAAATTATTAGTACTTTGTTCGAGGTCAGGCCTTTAGTCAAATGAATGTCAGTTTCCTCATGCTAATTGTCATACAGGTAGTTAAATAATGTTCAGGTGAAGATTCAAGGTGTTGCACAGTGGGAAGCCATGCACTCCCATGGAAAGCTTCAGCTGTGTGCAGTCCCGCTGTGGGACCAAGTGAGCGGTGGGCAAGCAGATATTTTTAGTTTGTATTTATAAGGCTTCTCTTATGCTTAACTTTGTGTGAAGTTTAAGAGAAAGAGAAACTTTACCACAGCATAGACATCTGAACAATAAAGCCTGAGATCACAGAACTGACTTGAGGTATGAATTATAGGGCTAAGTTGAAGACCACCTGTAAATTCCAAAACTTCCTAATTATATTTGGAGCAGGACCATGCTTGGAGGCAACTCATTGAGTGTGTGTGTGTGTTTATGTCCTGAAATCCATTTGTCCTGGGCTGCTATCTCAGATTTCGCTCCATTAAAGTAGATGAAACATTCTCTGATCCAGAGATATGCACAGCCCAGGAACCTGATAGTGTTTGATACCACAGGTCATTCTATAGGATTATGTTACTTTAAATCTCATCAGTGTACATGTGGACATTTACTTATATTCATCCAGCACAAACTCTTAAGAGAACATATAAAGGCTAAATATCAGGGCTTAGAGAGAAAACCCTTGAGCAATAACACACATTACCTTAGAAGGGGATGACTCTGTAAACTACTTAGCGGAGAAAGTAGTTAATCTAGTGTAAAGGTATTCTTGAAATCCCTGCAAATCCCCTTAATCTGGACAGTAATTTTTGATAGTCTACCACATCATGTCATATGATATATATAGGACCTCATATGATACAGTCAGATAGGAAAGAATCAGAGTTGGTTAATAGTATTCATTAAGGGTAATAAGAAGCCCCCTTTGATTTAGGGAATGTCAAATGTAGTTGATTTCATTGTTCGAACTCCTTTTTGCAGTTGTAAAGTAGGTGGTTTAGCTTCACATACTCTTGCAGCTGAGGTTTCAATTTTTTTTCCAGTTTTTGTGGGGTATGAGAGATTTGCTACTGTGTTCCACTGGGTAAACCACAAGTGGGTCTGTAGTTAGTTTTAGTAGTAAGCCACTTCTTTTCAGAAAGACTTCTATATAAGGTCAGTCATTGTTGTTGCAAGTGAAGGAAACTGATTCTTCACACATGTGTCTGGGAAAGGTTCCTTTCACAGTTTTGCCGTTTTGATCTTCTGTGGAAGATTTGCGATCTCCTTCTGTTCTGTGATGGATTGTAAAATAAGGTGTAGACTCTTGACAAGTCATATTATCTTTTGGAGTTTGAGGATTTGTCTAGAGGAAACAACTGCTGGTATTCTCTGTTACATGTGGTGGCAAAAGGGTTGCCACTAGAAGATGGTGAGAATTTAGTTGAACAGTTTTGGAGTTCGCCAATGTATTTTGGATTGCAATGTGTGCTTTAGCTCTCCTCGAGGATTTATTTTACGCTCTTCTGATTTTCTTAGATGAGGTCTTTTCAATTTAGAACATCTTTAATGCAATAATTTCCAATCTTGACAACTGCTTCAACTCAACTAGTTTTCTGTTAAATCATTTAATTGTGGGGCTCACTTTGGTTTCCTCATTTTGCAGGGGAGTGGGAAGTTGGGTTGGGGTTGGTATATCTAATGCAGTGCTGATATTATGATAGATGTGGCTAGTTATGGCAAAAGGGTATTGATTGTGTTTTATGATAGTGAATGCTAAGGTCATGCCAATTATCGCTGTTATTGATTTTTGTTCTATACTGAGGGTTGTGTGCGGCTTCTAATAACATTCAGTGCGTGCATAGTAATAAGTGTTCTTCAGTTTGTCTAGCTAGGCTTTAAGTCACCAAATGATGATTGTTGGAATTAAGGTTTGCATGTACAATGGGAGGTCTTGAAAGTTGTTTACAGATTTTGGATGCTATCCTGGCTATTGGTGGTTGAAAGTTGTGATTAAGGCACTGTTTGGATTCATACAGCCTCTCTCAATAACAAACTCCAATAAGGACCAGGCAGGGACATAGGAGGAATACAAATTATATAGCTGTGTAACTTAGACAGTGTGTTACCCCACATATTATTTCATTCCCTTCTGGTTTAGCAGGGCTGATTTGAATGTTGCCTAAAATCTAGGGAGGAAGGGAGGAATGAGTAAAACATGAAAAAAAGGACTAGAATAATAACCAAGCAGTGGAATTACTGCAACAGCAGAGGTATGATCCACTGAAAAAGATATTTACTACAATGGATTTTTCAGTAAGTACTCTAATTTCAATTAGCTTAAAGCACATTTGACAGAACTTGAATGCATCATATTGTTGAAAATAGAGGAATTGAATGTGGCCTCCTTTAGCCACATTCTCTTTAGATACACAGAATTGGAGGTACAAAAAATCTCAGTAAATCCTCTCAACTAACTGATACCCCAGATTAACATCTCCCCTCGTATGGGCAGGAACACTTCTTCAACCAGGAAGTACTCTGTCAAAATTCTACTATCCTACAGCAAATGTGACGGAACTTGAGTGCATGACATTGTTGAAAACAAGGGAATTGGATTTGGCCTCCATTAACCACTCTCTTTAGATACAAAGAATTGGAGGCACCTAAAAATCTAAGTATACTCCTTCAACTAACCGATACCCCAGATCAACATTCCCCCTTGTATGACCAGGACCACTCTCATAGTCCAACCCATATTTCTTTAACAAACTGAATGCTTGCAACACATCCATGACAGAGGTAATTTCACAACCTAAACCACTGTCTGTCCCCATTACAATAGAATTTGGAAAACAAACCTCATACCATTCGAGCAACAGTATGTTATATAGATTGAAGAGCACACTATCACCCAAGGGGGTATCTTGGTTCTGTGCAGGTATCAGACTAGCCAAACCTAAGGCCTAGAGGGACTATTCAAAAGGCCAGGTTTTTTGCTCCTTGTGGAATTCAAGAAGTGAGTAGGAAGCTCTTATGAGTGTGCATGACGATTTGTGAGACGGTAATTGGGAGCCATTTAAAAATCTTTGTCATACAGGCATTGAACTTGATCCAGGCCATGGGCATCTTGTCAGTGATGGAGGGAATGAATTGTGTGTTTTCAGCATAGGAAGGAATCTTGATGATGTGAGAGTAGATGACAATATTGGCTAGAGGGGTCATTGAAGAGGGTCGGGCTCAGAGAGGATCCTTGCGGAACTCTGCATATGAGGTTGTGGGTGTCTGAGGTGTACGGGGCTAGGCTGGATCGTCCAGTCAGGAAGGAGATCTATTGGAGTGCATGTCCTTGGTTTCCAATGTTGTGAAGGTGTTAGACGAGGATGGGGTGGAACACTGTGTCAAATGCTGCAGAGAGGTCCAGGAAGATGATGGCTGCTACTTCTTCTCCATCTGGAGTCCTGTGGATGTCATCCATGGTGGCAATCAGGCCAGCTTCTGTACTGTGTTCGAGTCTGAAACTCGACAGTGATGGCTGGGAGCTTGTGGTCACTGAGATTTTCAGTGAGGTGTTTGTTGATGTGGTGTCTGAGCACTGAAGGGTATGCTGCTTTCCATCTTGCATCTACTTTCCATGATATTTGCATCTTTCCAACATCTGAGAAGGTCGCAGAACAGGTAGAGGCATTCAGAATGGGTGTGAGAATGGTGCTAATAAGTTCCAGTCCTCTGGAGGAGGTGTGGTAGGGACAGGGGTCAAATGGGGTCTCTGAGTGGTGGTAGATGTTTCTTCTGAGGTGATGAAGGTCCATGTGGTCTTTAAATAAGATCAGGAGGCGTTCAAGTGAGATCTGCTGGGTCCCGTTGCAAGGTTAAGTTGCTATAAATGATTTGTTTTTCTGAACAATTGAGAGAGATTGTTGCAGAGGTTCTTTGAGGGGGGTCATTGAGTTGGAGGCGGCTGCTAGTTAGGTGAAATCATTCACAATGGCAAAGAGTTATTTGCTTCTTTCGGTACTGGCATCAATGCAGTTCACCAGAGAACTGCATTAGATGGTCTGGATCATTTGGTGGTAGTTTCTTTGGGTGGATATGAATGTGCTCCTGTCTGCATTGCCATGGCTAATACAACATTTGCACTCCAGTGGCCTGCAGTGATGTTTCTTCAGTCTGAGGTCCTCCATGTATCCGGTGGCCTGGGATCCAGATCTGTATCACTGTGATTGAGAGGGAGGGGGACAGGGAGTTGGTGCAGGACATGATCCAACTGTTGGGATTTTTGATGGCTTTGAGGAGGGCTGTTGCTGTGTTTGGGTTGATGGGTATTGAGAGTGATGTTCCAATCTCTATCAGTGATGCTGTTCCATTTTTGGCAGCACGTGCATTCGACCAGTACTGCGATGTTGAACTTGACAAAGGTGTGGTCTGTTCAGGAGGCTGGTGTGGGCTCGTTGACTCAGATGTTGTCAAAGGTGGTAAAATTAGCATCCAGGAGGTGCCTGGTGATGTGGGTATGTCCCTTTACTTGTTGGGTGTAGCACAGGCTTTCAAGGTCTTCGATGAGTGCTTCTAAGATGGGATCGGCGTGGTCTTTCAGGTGGAAATCAGGTCTTTGGGCAGGATGTAATTGCTAACCGCAAATGTGAGTGATGTGACAACATCTGTGATGGCATTGGTAAAGTTGGTGCATGGTCTAAGTGGTCTGTAGATGTGAGTGCTGCTTAGGGTGAAGTTGGCTATAACGTGGAGCTGGAAAGACCAATGTTGCATTTTGGAGGATGATGTGTTTATGGAGGTGGTTCAGCTGATGGCGTTTTTGTGGATGATGGTGATTTCTCCTCTTGGCCTGGGAAGCCTGGCTTGTCTGGCAATCTAATAGACAGTGAGGATGGGTGTGGAAAGGTCAGGTGCTGATGTAAAGGTCAGCCAGGTTTCAGTGAGGAAATGTAAGTGCAGGGTATTGTCATGCACCAGATCCCCTATGTCTATGGTGTGTTTGATGATTGAGCAGGCCTTGAGGAGCATGCATGCAAGTGTGTGAGAGTGATTGCAGAACTACGAGTGTGAGAGATTGGGATGTTGGGAGCTATTGGTGCAGGTGTAGTGACTGTGGCTAAATGCATGAAAACTTGTTGGAAGAACAAGAGAATGCTCCTCAGTGGTGTGTGGTGTGGCAAGGCAGCAGTGTGTAGAGCTGCAGTGAGGGTTTAGGGCATGGAGTGTCACAGTGGTGTAGCGGCAGGAGAGGGGAGGACCAGGGTTCCTGGCACTGAACATGTTTGTGGCACAGTCCAGCTGCAGGCAGGTGCAGATGGGCTTGCCTTTTGCAAACTAGCAGCACATACACAATGAGACTGCCATTAAGTAGGTCCAGGAAACAGTAAGGAGTGATGCCCCTTCCTGTGAAGATGGATGATCAGAAATCCAGTAATGCCACTTCCTGTGATGGATTATGGAAACGAGTTCTCTTACTTGGCTTCTTCTTTTGAGGACAGCTTTGGCAGGAAACGTCCTGTGCAGGAGGATAATTGGAAATACAGTGTTATTTCCTATGCAGATGAAAGATGCAAATGAGCCCTCTTGCTTGCTTTCTTCTTTTAATGACAGCTTTGGCAGGAAACCACTGATGTCACCTCTCACCTCCTTTGTAGATTGATGATGGGAAATCCAGCTGTCACTTTCGGTAACAGATGGATGATGGCAGATCCAGTAATGCCAGTTCCTGAGCAGATGGATGATGAAAAGAGGAAGATAGCGCTAGTAATTTAATTTGTGTGCCCATTATCTCTAACCCCTCCAATGCCTTCAGCTACAATACACTTTGCACAACTGCAGGTCAGCAGTTAAACAGTGACTCAACCTTATGAGAACACCTTGGTTTACTCTTCCTCACAGTAACATGGAGGAATTATATGTTGCCACCTGTCTTAGACCTCCTCTTCCCACCTAACCACTCTATTCTTTGCCAACAAAAAAAACATGATGTGGAGTGGCTCCCATACACATAAATCTCAGTAAAATTAAAGAATTGAAAAATATATTGCCAAACTTTACAATGCTTAATGATTAAATTGCAAACAATGAATACCCCTCCCACAAAAAGTCAGTTCTTTACTACCCTCCAGGCTGCAATATACCCTTCCTTGAAAAGGTATTGGACTTAATCATAACTTAGTTACTCTTTATCACTAACAATCTCTTGTTCTCTTACTTTAACCTTCACTGGGGAAGCACCAAAGACATGGAGGTCTCCTAGATGTTCACATTATTTGCTAAAAATGACCTTGGATAGTTCTGTGATACACCTTCACAAAATAAAGGCTCAATTTGTATTCTTCTACCACTAAAAGGACTGATACAAATGAAGAAGCCCAGTGTGTGAACTGGTCAGAACATATATAATGGCATCCTTCAACATTCATATCTCTAAAATTTGAACCAACCTTGAATGTAATAAATCGAAAATCTGGGTTACAGAAACATAAACTTTAATGTAAAAAGTTAAAAATCGAGGTTAGGGAAATATCAATGTCTCCTTGCTAACAGAGTAATTGGCGATGATACTTGCTGCCCACTGAAGGAAATCCAACTTAACTTTTGGAATAGAGGACATGTGGATTAGGTGTTGAGCTACTTTGAGGTAGACTTGACTTGCAAGAGGAAGTCCTTCAGATACCAGAATGTAAAACATAATGTTTTTTTTTCCTATCACCAAAGAACAGAAATATTATGTCAACCAAGTTAAATGACATGACTACAAGCCCTACCATTGTGTGTGTTGCTACAGCTTAGAGGACATTTTTGATACATGAATTCTTCATTGGTTAACTTTTGTATCAGTTCCACTCAAATTGCTAGTAAGCTAGTAACATGTTCATTCCTGCTTTTTCTCCTTTTGAAAAATATTTCACTTTATTGTAGTCAAACAGGCTAAGGGCTATTTGGCCCCACAGGGACTATTTTATCCACTTCATGATGTCCTTAATATTTTGCATCATTTTATTCAGATGACATTTACCACTTTAATCTAGCTTGATTTTAAACATTACGTTCTTTCAACTTTAACCTCTTAGCTGCTGGGCCTTCCCTCCCCCACCCCCAGTGCTGAGCCCTTTTTGGCTATTTTGGGTAGTTCGCACTTAGGCCTTCATAACTTGTTGTTCACAAAGGTTATCCACGCTAAATTTGGCGCCTTTTTTCCCAACATCCTAGGAATTCTAAAGGGACCAAGAGCTTGTGGGTTCCTGTGAAGACGGACTTCAAATCAGGTTAAAACAGTTCCTTCTTTTATTGTCTTTTTAGCAACATGTTGGTTCAATACAGGAGCCGATGTCAAGCACTCCACACCTCCAGCCCGTTGTCCTCCCAACCGCCACCTTTCAAACCTTTCCTTCTCCAGTATTCCTCTCTGAGGTGGATCGAATGTAGGTCTACACTCGATCCACGCGACACACATCTTCCCACTTATCAAACAAACAAAAAAATATTATCTTATTACTGTTATATGTTTTCTTCCTACATGGAACAGAAACACACAACAAAATATACATATATAAATTTTCCTAAACAAGGAATACCATCATAACCACTTATTAACTTCCCATCACAAACTCATTGAAATGTCCAAGCGACTTCCGTTCTCTCTGACTTTTCCAAATAGGTAGCATACTATTCTCATGACACCTAGGCTCACTCTCATCACCACCACCTGAGGACAAATCATCTGGTTGCAACATGGAATTGTCTCCCCATAAGTATCCATTAGTTTCATCCAGCACCTTGCAGCTTCTCCCTTCAGGAATACTATGAGTTTTAAACAAACTCAGATGCCGCAAATTGTGTATTCTCCCATCTTCAAGTTGAACAGCTCCATCCAAAATCTTCACAAATTTCACAGGACGCGACCACCGAGCATCCCCTTATGTATCAATCCATGATTCTTTACACGTACATACTGTCCAGCCACCAATTTCGGCATAATTTTTGCATTGTCAACTCTCTTCATCACTTTACTTTGATACTCATGCACTCGTTCCCTCACAGCACTAAAATCCTTTCCATCCACATTCCTTTGTCTCTTGTTTTTTAACCACCAGGGAATTAATCTAGAAGATGGTTTCCGACCCCTAAATAGTTGTAAAGGTGTTTTCCCAGTGAAAGAATGTGGTGTAATCCTGTAAGATGTTAACATACTTTGAATGGCCTCTTTCCAAGATGATTTAAATGCCAAAGCTAACTGTATTGCTTCCTTGATCACCTTATTAAATCTTTCTACTTGACCATTACCCTCAGGATGATACAAAGATACCCTCACATGGTTTACAACACAGCCCTTCAAGAAGGATTGCAATTTTTCCAGACGTAAGTTGCACTCCATTGTCTGAAACAATAGTTTAGGGAATGCCTTCCCTAGCTAACACATCCTTAAGAAAATCAATAACTGGATTAGTAGTTATATTACCCACCATTCTAACTTCCAGACATTTGGAAAAATAATCAATCAGGACAATAGCATATGCTTCCTAAGTAGGTAACAAACGGGCCCATAACATTTATTGCAACCTTACGCCATAGACCATCAGGCAGTTCTACCAACTGTAATGGCACCACTAATGTTTTCACCGATTTATCACTCAACATGCATTTATCACATTCTCTTACCCAACGGTCCACCATGGCATCCAGACCCAGACACCATAAGATCTCCTTAATCTTCCTCCTAGCACTTGCCATGCCACCATGTCCCTCATGTCCCACCTTAACAATAGTATCACGCATACCATAGGGTGGCACAAATTGATCACCCCTCAAAATAGACATCTCTTCTTTAACCTCCCAGTGCTGCATTCACCTTGCAAACTACATTCTGATGGCCACCCCCTCAAAATAAAATCCCTCACTTTCAACAAAATTTCATCCTTCTGCATTTTCTTCACCAACGCACATTCAGATATCACACCATCCATTTCCACTTTCTGCAGGAGCAACACATCCTCAAAATGATACAGTTTTAGTTTCAAGGCTAATCTCGCCAACCTTGGAGTAAGGTTCCTTTCACCTCCTGAACTCAATATCTTAACCAGAGGCTTGTGGTCCGTACAGATTTTAAATTTGTGCCCCCCTATGAACATTCTAAATCGTTGCACAGCCCAAGTAGAAGCCAACAACTCTTTCTCAATCACTGAACAGTTTCTTTCTGCGTGTGATAAAGTACGAGATGCATATGCAACTACCCATGAGTCCCCATTCTTTTGTTGAGACAATATTGCTCCAATTCCATATCCACAAGCACCTGTTGATATGGTACATTCAGCAGTCTCATGAAATGATCTCAGATGCATTCACAATATCTTCTTTTATCGTTGCAAACTCCTTGGCATGTATTTGTTTACAGCAAAATGTCATATTTTTTCGGAGCAAAGCACAAAGATTTTCCACCTTGGATGCAAACTTTTCCACAAAGCGAGAATAAAATTCAGCTAATCCTAAAAATGAGATAAGTTGTTCCTTACTCGTAGGTTCCGGATTTTCACGAATAGCCTTCACATGACTAATCTTAGGCCGAATACCATCCTTAGAAATAATATGGCTTAAATATTCCACCCGACTCTCACCAAATTTGCATTTTTTATCCTTTAACAGTTAATCCGAAGTCTTTTAGTGCCAGCAACACTACCTTTAAGGTACTGTCATACTCAAAGTTATCCTTCCCATATACTAATATATTGTCTTGGAACACCTTCGTACCCTTTACATCTGAAAGTATTTTGGATAACTCCCTTTGGAAAACTGCAGATGCTCTAGCTAAACCAAATGGCATTCTTTTATACTGGAACATCCCTTCTGGTGTGATAAATGTCGTGCAATGTTTAGACTCAGGATTCAAATGTATTTGATGGTAACCTCTAGCCAAATCAATTGTTGAAAACACTGTAGCATCTCCAATTGAGGACATCAATTCCTGCAAATTTGGCAATGGAAATGCGTCTACCCAAATCGCATCATTTAGTGCCCGCAGGTCAACACACAGCCTAAGATCCCCATTAGATTACAATCGGAGAAACCCAATCAGAGCACTCTATGTGTTCAATAACATTCTTGTTACACAAATCCCGTAACATTTCCTTTAATTTCCCTCTATAACATAAGGGAACATTCCTTAACTTTTGTCTCACTGAAATAGCATTCTGTTTTAATACCATAGTATATTGGAAATTTATCACTGACCTTTGGTGTGGTGGACTTGTTTCTGTGGCTGTATAGTAACGGACTGGTATGTGTGTGTCATAATATGGTAAGCGGGTATCCGCTGAGGCATCTTGGCGCAGTCAGCATGGCGGTAAGTGGGATTTACTACCAATGTCATAATGAGGGCCATAATATTTACAATACATGCCCTCCTGAGTAAAGTAGTGCTGTATTTAGAAAATTGGTTCACAACATAAGTTGTGCCAAAGGCCTATCAGTAGTCTTCACAATGAAACAGGTGCACAGAATATTGTTGTGGTTTCCCATTCATGGTGCTCCTCCCTACACAGTGATAGCTAATTTCCTTAATTGTAGTGATCCAGACCACTTGCTTTAACCTGTGAGACAGCAAGTCCTGTATCATGTGGAAAATAGCAAGATGCTACTGTTCCCGAACTTCACAGTAGCAGTTCACAGATACCACAACTCATCCCTGTCGGTTAAACATAAGTAAAAGAACTAGGCCTGAAATATATGCTGTTTTTCCCTGCACAAAGCCATAGATGGAGGCTGAAAATTTCTCATGCTTCCCAATTGACCGCTAAAAACTGTTGGGAACATCTTCTTTAAGTCAGAGTACAAACCATTCGGCAACCATTCCGCACCCACTGTATGCACTGGCGGGTTAGCACTAGGGTCCACTTTTAACCCCAATTCACATATATGGCGCCAACCTAAAATCGTTGTACTACTTTCAGCTATAAGTATCTCTCCTAAACACCTCTTCCCCCCAAACTCAATCAATGCTTGCATTTTTCCCACGATCACAATTTGATGTCCTGAATAGCTACGAGGACTTATTCAGTATTTTGTAATTCTCTTCCAGGCCATAACAGATGAAATAATGGTTTTCCCATAATAGTGTACACCACACACGAGTCTACCACGACTTCCACCTGAACACCATCAATACTTAAGCAACACTTGGGAAACTGATGGTCCTTCCCCTTAATGTTACTACTTTGAATACTCAACACCATATTCTGCATACCTTCCTCAATTCCATCATCCACGCTCTCCACAACGCAACTCACTGTCCCCCAAAACTTTTACACACTCGAGTAAAATATCCTTTTTTCTTGCAAGTACTACAAATTTTTTCAACAGCAGGGCGTCCACTAAAATTAGCAAAATGTGAGCTGGCACCACATCTGAAACACACTTTGACATTGTTATTCGTTCCAGGTTTGTTGGCCCCACCGACAAACCGTGTAACAACCTCTTTCTTCTTGTCCTTGTCATCCTTATCACCACTCACCATTACATACGGTGCCATTATCCTTGACTTCATTCCTCATAATTTGTATGCAACTCTGTTATCACGATACTTCTTGCCACTTCAATAGCTGTTTCCAAAGATATTTTTCCTGAAGAGCATAGTTTCACTTGTATTTTCTTAGATTTAGTCTTCATTAATAATTGATCTCTTAAAACTTGGTCATATGTCATATGATCAAAAGCACAAGTAACCGAAGGGCCTTTTAATACTGATCAATCGATTTGTCCACTTTCTGTTCCCTAGAATAAAACGTATATCTTTCCATAACCACACTGATCTTCCTACCATACCTTTCCTGTAACTGTTTTACGCACACTTATACACATCTTCTCTATTCACATTCTCTACTGGTGGCACATTTTTTAGTTCCCTCAAACCAACATCCCCCAAACGATGTTTAAGCAATGACAAATGTCTTTCGGGTGAACATTCACCATCTTCTAATACATCCACGTATGCCTCAAATAAGCCCAACCATAATTCCCACTGAACAGAAGGATCTCCAGGTTAATTTTAAAAAAATGGTGGAGGTTGGATACTAGACATTCTACACAATAGTTCAGTATGTATAAATATGTAAGAATCACTATAAAAAACAAATTCTCAATTAATAATAAAATGAACCCAAATATTCAACACGAAATGTGACAATATCGATTGTCTCTTAATGTCCATATGAGTTGCGAAATCAACAAGCACCAAGGTGTGCCTATCACCAGTGCTTCAGTAAAGGCACAATGGTGTGCCTAACACCGTATGAGTGCACTGGAATTTTTATAATATATTGTTCCAGTAAATCTGGTGAAAATATTCTATAACTTTGACAGGCACAAGGGTGTGCCTACCACCCGTTGTTCCAATAATTATATAGGACGGCAGACACTATGGTGTGCCTATCACCATATAGGCAATGAAGTTGAATGAAAAACTCCCCAATCCTCAAAGATGGCCGCCGTAAGCCACATACGTGTTTTCAATAGGAATTCGGGCACACTGTTACCCAGAAGTCCATGCTCCTTTGCTGTATCCGATAGCAGGAAATATCGCAGTTGAAGCACTCAGGATTACTGCGGCTGCGCAACCTCAATTCGAATCGCTGACGTCTCCGCACATGAATCCAGAATAACCAGCATAAATCGCAGACAACACACAAATCCGGAATGGGCGGTACAAACCGCACAGCACCTCTGCTGACACTGCTCCTGTCCGCCTCGTTGCCATTGTGAAGACGGACTTCGAATCAGGTTAAAACAATTCCTTCTTTTATTGTCTTTTTAGCAACACGTTGGCTCAATACAGGAGCCGATGTCAAGCACTCTACCTCCAGCCCGTCGTCATCCCAACCGCCGCCCTTCGTACCTTTCCTTCCTCAGTATTCCTCTCTAAGGTGGATCGAATGTAGGTCTACACTCGATCCACGTGCCACAGTTCCCCTGGAGGAGACCAAGAAATTTGCCAAAATACATCAAAAATTTACTTTTTTAAAAACAAAATTGGAAAAAGGGCTGACGAAGAAGGTTTGTGGTTGTTCCCCAAAAATGGCATCATCAAAGGGTTTCGTGGTGCTAAAATCACCATCTTCCCAGCTTTCAGGTAGACTTGAATCAGAAAACCACACTTTGCAACACAATTTTGGCATGTTACTGGTACATGCCCCATTTTTACTATTTTTTGTGCTTTCAGCTTCCTTCCAGTTAGTGACAGGAATGGGTGTGAAACCCATGCTGGGTCCCGGAAAGAACAAAATTCTGAATTCAGCAAGGGGTCATTTATGTAAATCATGTAAGGTTTTCCCACAGAAAAGAACAGCTGAAATAAAAAATATTGAAATTGAGCAGCCATTTGAATCCACGTTTTACTCTGTAACTTTTTCCTGCCATGTCAGATTTTTGAAAGCAATATACCGTTACATCTGATGGACTCTTCTGGTTGCGGGAATACATAGGGTTTGTAGGCTCATCAAGATCCCTAGGTACCCAGAGCCAATAAATGAGCTGCACCTTGCAATGGGTTTTAATTCTACGCCGAGTATAAAGCAATTAATTTGCTGAAATACAAAGAGTGAAAAATAGGTATCAAGAAAACCTTTGTATTTCCAACATGGGCATAAGACAAGGTGTTGAAAAGCAGTGGTTATTTGCACATCTCTGAAGTGCGGGGTGCCCATACTAACATGTGAATTACAGGCCACTTCTCAAATAGACTTCTTTTTTTACACACTGTCTTACATTTGGAAGGAAAAAATGTAGAGAAAGACAAGGGGCAATAACACTTGTTTTGCTATTCTGTGTTCCCCCGAAGTCTCCCGATACAAATGGTACCTCACTTGCGTGGGTAGGCCTAATGCTCGTGACAGGAAACGCAACATAGACACATCACATTTTTACATTGAAATCTGACGTGTTTTTTTGCAAAGTGCCTAGCTGTAGATTTTGGCCTCTAGCTCAGCCGGCACTTAGGGAAACCTACCAAACCTGCACAATGTTGAAAACTAGACACCTAGGGGAATCCAGGATGGGGTGACTTGTGGGGCTCTCACCAGGTTCTGTTACCCAGAAGCCTTTGCAAACCTTTGAAATGTGGCCAAAAAACCACAATTTATTCCTCATATTTCGGTGACAGAAAGTTCTAGAATCTGAGAGGAGCCACACATTTCCTTTCACCCAGCGTTCCCCCAAGTCTCCTGATAAAAATGGTACCTCACTTGTGTGGGTAGGCCTAGCGCCCGCAACAGGAAAAGATCACACAACGGTCAATGTTGGTTCTTACATGAGGGCAACTGTTGACCGTGGGGTGATCCATTGCTGACGCAGGCACTCAAGTGGGGTAGTGTTTTTATCAACACAGGTGGGGAAACACTGGGTGGTAGGAATTTTGTGGATCCCAGCATATTCCTGTAGTTGGTGTGACAGAAATGCAAGAAAACAGAGTTTTTATTCAACATTTCAGCTTTGCAGGGTATTATGGGTAAGAAAACTTTGGGGAATCCACACAAGTCACACCTCTGTAGACCCTCCCGGATGTCTAGTTTCCAGAAATGTCTGGGTTTAGTATGTTTTCCTATATGGCAGCCGAGCCCAGGACCAAAAACACTGGTGCCTGCCTTACAAAAACCAGTTTGTTTTGTGATAGATAATTTTGATGTCTCCACAATACGATTTGGGCGGTGAAATTTGGGGCTGAACTAAATTGGGGAGCTCCCAAGAAAGCACTCTCTCTCTCTCTCTCTCTCTCTGTGCTTATCGCCACATGCAACTGCTCTCTTGGTTGGGCTAACCCGCTACTGTCACGTTGCACAGACTGTGCTTGTGAAGGGACAGCAGGACTGTCCTCAACATCTCCCTCATAATTATTGGAAGAAGAGTTATCGAATGGGAATCCTCCGACTGAAAAATCACTCCCAGATTCTGCACCATTGTCCTATCCCTTAGATGCTGTCTCAGTATCTGCTGTCTCAGTCTCTGATACTATGTCAGAGCTGTTCTCTATAACCTGAGTGAGGGCTTGAGCAGCAGTCATCCAACAAGATGCCAGCTCTGCTACTGCCTAAACTGTTGCTCTAAAAAACTAGCCTACGTAGACAGTCATAAAATTGCCAATGTGTGTGATACGTGCAACAGTAGAGGTCACCTTGACTTCGCTTTTTCCCTCAATAAGCATGTTCTTTCAAGACACTCAAAAAACACCTTGTCACATACCAATCGTCACAGTCTTTAGCACCTCTAGCGCCCAGTCTAACAATCATTATTGGTGCTCCCACTCCCATGACCTCCTCCTTGGATTCCCTCACTACCACCCAGCAAAGGTGCCCTTCATCTCTCCATAGCTGCCCCCCCACATACATTTCATTTGTATTATAGTGCAGGTAATGGCTGACTTTACTAATGTACTCAGCTATTTACATAAAATCCAGATTTGCTCTTTGAAGTAGGCATATAAACCTTCTGCGCTACTTTATGGCATCAAAACTGCCACTAGACAAAAATCTGATCCTTTTGTAGCAGAAACACTTGACTTTTTTATTGCTGCCTAAAAGCTACAGTTGAAACACGTCATTTGAAGTATGTGCATGGCTTTGAAGACGCAAGCTGCAACTGCAAGATAACTGGTGGCAAATATATATATATATATATATACACACACACACACACACACATATATATATATACACATATATATATATATATACACATATATATATATATATATATATATATACACACACACACACACATATATATATACACATATATATATATATACACATATATATATATATATATATATATATATATATAGAAAATGTCACTTACCCAGTGTACATCTGTTCGTGGCATGAGACGTTGCAGATTCACATGCAGTGCATTATCCTGCCATCTAGTGTTGGGCTCAGAGTGTTACAAGTTGTTTTTCTTCGAAGAAGTCTTTTCGAGTCACGAGACCGAGTGACTCCTCCCTTTCGGCTCCATTGCGCATGGGCGTCGACTCCATCTTAGACTGTTTTCCCCGCAGAGGGTGAGGTAGGAGTTGTGAGTATACTAGAGGTGCCCATGCAATGGAGTAGTAATGTATGTATCTAATGTCTATTAAAATATTATTTATTTACATATTTACAATTGTTATGCAACTAAAAATGGCTACCGGGGAGGTGGGAGGGCGCATGTGAATCTGCAGCGTCGCATGCCACGAACAGATGTACACTGGGTAAGTGACATTTTCCGTTCGGTGGTATGTGTAGCTGCAGATACACATGCTGTGCATAGACTACTAAGCAGTTATCTGCCCAAAAAGCGGTGGTTTAGCCTGTAGGAGTTGAAGTTGTCTGAAATAATGTTCTTAATACAGCCTGTCCTACTGTGGCCTATTATGTTGTTAACACGTCTACAGAGTAATGCTTAGTAAATGTATGTGGCGTAGACCAGGTGGCTGCCTTACAGATTTCTGTCATTGGTATATACCCAAGAAAAGCCATGGGGGCGCCTTTCTTTCTAGTGGAATGTGCTCTTGGTGTAATAGGTAATTCTCTTTTTGCTTTAATGTAGCAAGTTTGAATACATTTAACAATCCATCTGGCAATGCCTTGTTTGGATATAGGGTTACCTGTATGAGGTTTTTGGAAAGCTACAAACAATTGTTTTGTTTTATGAAATTGTTTTGTTCTGTCAATGTAATACATTAGTGCTCTTTTTATGTCTAATGTATGTAAGGCCCTTTCAGCTACTGAGTCTGGTTGTGGAAAGAAGACTGGAAGTTCCACAGTTTGGTTTAGATGGAATGGTGATATGACCTTTGGTAAGAATTTTGGATTTGTACGGAGAACCACTTTATGTTTATGCATTTGTATAAAGGGTTCTTGGATAGTAAATGCTTGTATTTCACTAACTCTTCTAAGTGATGTGATAGCTATTAGAAAGGCTACTTTCCAAGTTAGATATTGAATTTGACAAGAGTGCATGGGTTCAAATGGTGGGCCCATGAGTTGTGTTAATACAATATTAAGGTTCCACGAAGGTACTGGTGGTGTCCTTGGGGGTATGATTCTTTTTAGTCCCTCCATAAATGCTTTAATGACTAGGATTCAAAAAAGTGATGTTGCATGTGTAATCTCCAGATAGGCAGATATTGCAGTGAGATGGATTTTAATTGAAGAAAATGCTAGATTAGACTTTTGTAAGTGTAACAAATAGCTTACAATGTCCTTTGTGGAGGCATGTAGTGGTTGACTTTGATTAGTGTGGCAGTAGCAAACAAATCTCTTCCATTTGTTTGCGTAACAATGTCTTGTTATAGGTTTTCTGGCTTGTTTAATGACCTCCATACACTCTTGTGTAAGATTTAAATGTCCAAATTCTAAGACTTCAGGAGCCATATTGATAGATTGAGCGATGCTGGATTTGGGTGTCTGATCTGTTGTTTGTGTTGTGTTAACAGATCTGGTACATTTGGTAGTTTGATGTGGGGTACTACTGATAAGTCCAGCAGTGTTGTGTACCACGGTTGGCGAGCCCAGGTTGGTGCTGAGTATTAGTTTGAGTTTGTTTTGACTTAGTTTGTTGACCAGATAAGGAATGAGTGGGAGAGGGGGAAAAGCGTAAGCAAATATCCGTGACCAACTGATCCATAGTGCATTGCCCTTGGACTGAGGGTGTGGGCACCTGGACGCGAAGTTTTGGCATTTTGCGTTTTCTTTTGTTGCGAATAGGTCTATGTTTGGTGTTCCCCAGTGGTGGAAGTGATCCTGTAGGATCTGGGGATGTATTTCCCATTCGTGAGTTTGCTGGTGATCTCGACTGAGATTGTCGACTAACTGATTCTGAATGCCTGGTATGTATTGTGCTATTAGGCGAATGTGGTCGTGAATTGCCCAATGCCAAATCTTTTGTACTAAGAGACACAGTTGTGACAAGTGTGTGTCCCCATGTTTGTTGAGATAATACATTGTTGTCATGTTATCCGTTTTGACAAGAATGTGTTTGTGGGCTACTAGTGGTTGAAATGCTTTTAATGCTAGAAAGACTGCTAGCAGTTCCAAATGATTTATGTGAAGTTGATTTTGTTGATTGTCTCATTGACCCTGTATGCTGTGATTGTTGAGGTGTGCTCCCCACCCCATCATGGAAGCATCTGTTGTGATAACAGCTTGAGGCACTGGGTCTTGGAATGGCCACCCTTTGTTTAAATGTATAGGGTTCCACCATTGAAGCGAGGAGTGTGTTTGGCGGTCTATCAACAATAGATCTTGAAGTTGACCCTGTGCTTGTGTCCATTATTTTGCAAGGCACTGTTGTAAGGGCCGCATGTGTAATCTTGCATTTGGAACAATGGCTATGCATGAGGACATCATGCCTAGAAGTTTCATTACAAACCTTACTGTGTAGTGTTGGTTTGATTGTATGCTTGATCTTACATTTTGGAATGATTGGACTCTTTGTGGACTTGGAGTGGCAATTGCCCTTTGTGTGTTGAGTGTTGCTCTCAAGTATTGTTGTATTTGGGATGGTTGCAGATGTGATTTCTGGTAATTTATAGAGAACCCCAGTTTGTGTAGAGTTTCTATGACGTATTGCGTGTGAAGAAGACACTGTTGTTGAGTGTTGGTTTTTATTAGCCAGTCATCTAAATATGGGAATAAGTGAATGTGCTGTCTCCTTATGTGAGCGGCTACTACTGCTAGGCATTTTGTGAATACCCTTGGGGCTGCTGTTATTCCGAATGGTAGCACTTTGAATTGATAGTGTATGCCGTGCATTACAAACCTCAAGTATTTTCTGTGAGAAGGATGGATGGGTATGTGGAAATACACATCCTTGAGATCCAATGTTGTCATGTATTCCTCCTTTTTTTAATAAGGGAGCTGTAGGAGGCTGGACTGGCTTGTAGTGAGTACCAAGGGGTACTTGCACCTTGCACCAGGCCCAGTTATCCCTTATTAGTGTATAGGGTGTCTAGCAGCATAGGCTGATAGATAATGGTAGCTTAGCAGAGCAGCTTAGGCTGAACTAGGAGACGAGTGAAGCTCCTACAGTACCACTTAGTGTCATATGCACAATATCATAAGAAAACACAATACACAGATATACTAAAAATAAAGGTACTTTATTTTTATGACAATATGCCAAAAGTATCTCAGTGAGTACCCTCAGTATGAGGATAGCAAATATACACAAGATATATGTACACAATACCAAAATATGCAGTAATAGTATTAGAAAACAGTGCAAACAATGTATAGTTACAATAGGATGCAATGGAGACACATAGGGATAGGGGCAACACAAACCATATACTCCAAAAGTGGAATGCGAACCACGAATGGACCCCAAACCTATGTGACATTGTAGAGGGTTGCTGGGACTATTAGAAAATAGTAAGGGTTAGAAAAATAGCCCACCCCAAGACCCTGAAAAGTGAGTGCAAAGTGCACTAAAGTTCCCCAAAGGACATAGAAGTCGTGATAGGGGGATTCTGCAGGAAAGACACAAACCAACAATGCAACAATGATGGATTTCCAGTCGAGGGTACCTGTGGAACAAGGGGACCAAGTCCAAAAGTCACAAGCAAGTCGGGGATGGGCAGATGCCCAGGAAATGCCAGCTGTGGGTGCAAAGGAGCTGCTACTGGACAGTAGAAGCGTATGTTTCTGCAAGAACGACAAGGGCTAGAGACTTCCCCTTTGGAGGACAGATCCCTCAAGCTGTGGAGAGTTGTGCAGAAGTGTTTTTTCTGCCGAAAGACTGCCAACAAGCCTTGCTAGCTGCAAATCGTGCGGTAAAGGTTTTTGGATGCTGCTGTGGCCCAGGAGGGACTAGGATGTCGCAAATTGCGTCAGGGGACAGAGGGGACGTCGAGCAAGACAAGGAGCCCTCTCAGCAGCAGGTAGCACCCGGAGAAGTGCCAGAAACAGGCACTACGAAGATGCGTGAAACGGTGCTCACCCGAAGTCGCACAAAGGAGTCCCACGTCGCCGGAGAACAACTTAGGAGGTCGTGCAATGCAGGTTAGAGTGCCGTGGACCCAGGCTGGACTGTGCACAAAGGATTTCCGCTGGAAGTGCACGGAGGCCGGAGTAGCTGCAAAAGTCGCGGTTTCCAACAATGCAGTCTGGCGTGGGGAGGCAAGGACTTACCTCCACCAAACTTGGACTGAAGAGTCACTGGACTGTGGGAGTCACTTGGACAGAGTTGCTGGATTCAAGGGACCTCGCTCGTCGTGCTGAGAGGAGACCCAAGGTACCGGTGATGCAGTTCTTTGGTGCCTGCGGTTGCAGGGGGACGATTCCGTCGACCCACGGGAGATTTCTTCGGAGCTTCTAGTGCAGAGAGGAGGCAGACTACCCCCACAGCATGCACCACCAGGAAGACAGTCGAGAAGGTGGCAGGATCAGAGTTACAGAGTTGCAGTAGTCGTCTTTGCTACTATGTTGCAGTTTCGCAGGCTTCCAGCGCGGTCAGCAGTCGAATCCTTGGCAGAAGGTGAAGAGAGAGATGCAGAGGAACTCGGATGAGCTCTTGCATTCGTTATCTAAGGAATCCCAAGAGACAGAGACCCTAAATAGCCAGAAAAGAGGGTGTGGCTACCTAGGAGAGAGGATAGGCTAGCAACACCTGAAGGAGCCTATCAGAAGGAGTCTCTGATGTCACCTAATGGCACTGGCCACTCAGAGCAGTCCAGTGTGCCAGCAGCACCTCTGTTTCCAAGATGGCAGAGGTCTGGAGCACACTGGAGGAGCTCTGGGCACCTCCCAGGGGAGGTACAGGTCAGGGGAGTGGTCACTCCCCTTTCCTTTGTCCAGTTTCGCGCCAGAGCAGGGCTAAGGGGTCCCTGAGCCGGTGTAGACTGGCTTATGCAGAAATGGGCACCAAATGTGCCCATGAAAGCATTTCCAGAGGCTGGGGGAGGCTACTCCTCCTCTGCCTTCACACCATTTTCCAAAGGGAGAGGGTGTAACACCCTCTCTCAGAGGAAGTCCTTTGTTCTGCCATCCTGGGCCAGGCCTGGCTGGACCCCAGGAGGGCAGATGCCTGTCTGAGGGGTTGGCAGCAGCAGCAGCTGCAGTGAAACCCTGGGAAAGGCAGTTTGGCAGTACCAGGGTCTGTGCTACAGACCACTGGGATCATGGGATTGTGCCAACTATGCCAGGATGGTATAGAGGGGGCAATTCCATGATCATAGACATATTACATGGCCATATTCGGAGTTACCATTGTGAAGCTACATATAGGTAGTGACCTATATGTAGTGCACGCGTGTAATGGTGTCCCCGCACTCACAAAGTCCGGGGAATTGGCCCTGAACAATGTGGGGGCACCTTGGCTAGTGCCAGGGTGCCCTCACACTAAGTAACTTAGCACCCAACCTTTACCAGGTAAAGGTTAGACATATAGGTGACTTATAAGTTACTTAAGTGCAGTGTAAAATGGCTGTGAAATAACGTGGACGTTATTTCACTCAGGCTGCAGTGGCAGGCCTGTGTAAGATTTGTCAGAGCTCCCTATGGGTGGCAAAATAAATGCTGCAGCCCATAGGGATCTCCTGGAACCCCAATACCCTGGGTACCTCAGTACCATATACTAGGGAATTATAAGGGTGTTACAGTAAGCCAATGTAAATTGTAAAATTGGTCACTAGCCTGTTAGTGACAATTTGAAAGTAATGAGAGAGCATAACCACTGAGGTTCTGGTTAGCAGAGCCTCAGTGAGACAGTTAGTCATAACACAGGTAACACATTCAGGCACACTTATGAGCACTGGGGCCCTGACTAGCAGGGTCCCAGTGACACATACAACTAAAACAACATATATACAGTGAAAAATGGGGGTAACATGCCAGGCAAGATGGTACTTTCCTACACAACGCCCCCCCCCCAAACGAAGGACAATAAGACTAGCCATGACCTGATGAGTCCTCATTGTCTAAGTGGAAATATCTGGAAAGTCCATCTGCATTGGAGTGGCTACTCCCAGGTCTATGTTCCACTGTATAGTCCATTCCCTGTAGGGACCACCTCAATAATTTAGGATTTTCACCTTTCATTTGTTTTAGCCAAAGTAGAGGTTTGTGGTCTGTCTGAACAATGAAGTGAGTGCCAAACAAGTATGGCCTCAACTTCTTCAGTGCCCAGACCACAGCAAAGGCCTCCCTCTCAATGGCAGACCAACGCTTTTCTCTAGGGGTCAACCTCCTACTAATAAAAGCAACAGGTTGATCCTGGCCCTCAGAATTAAGTTGTGATAGGACTGTCCCTACTCCTAATTCAGATGCATCAGTTTGGACATAGATTTTTTTTAGAGTAACAAGGGCTTTTCAGGACAGGTGCAGAGCACATGGCCTGCTTCAGCTCCTCAAAAGCTTTCTGACAGCTAGCTGTCCACAATACCTTTTAAGGCATCTTTTTGGATGTGAGGTCATTAAGAGGGGCTGCAATGGAGCCATAGTTCTTAATGAACCTCCTGTAATACCCAGTGAGGCCTAGAAAGGCTCTCACCTGAGTCTGAGTAGTAGGGGGAACCCAATCTATAATAGTTTGGATTTTCCCCTGAAGTGGTGCAATCTGTTCCCCACCAACAAGGTGTCCCAGATAAACCACCTTCCCCTGCCCTTTCTGGCACTTTGAAACCTTGATAGTGAGGCCTGCCTTTTGCAGGGCCTCTAAAACTTTCCATAGGTGGACCAGGTGATCATCCCAACTGGAGCTAAAGACAGCTATATCGTCCAAATATGCTGCACTAAAAGCTTCCAGCCCTTGCAGGACTGTGTTCACCAACCTTTGAAAAGTGGCAGGTGCATTTTTCAATCCAAAAGGCATTACTGTGAATTGGTAATGGCCTCCAATGGTTGAAAATGCAGTTTTAGGTTTAGCATCTTCTGATAATTTGATCTGCCAATACCCTGCAGTCAAATCAAAAGTGCTTAGATACTTGGCAGATGCCAGTGTATCTATGAGCTCATCTGCCCTGGGTATAGGGTGAGCATCAGTTTTGGTTACTTGGTTGAGACCTCTGTAGTCTACACAAAACCGCATTTCCTTCTTTCCATCTTTGGAATGGGGTTTTGCTACAAGTACCACAGGAGAAGCCCATGGACTTTCAGAGTGCTCAACCACTCCAAGTTCTAGCATTTTCTGCACCTCTTGCTTTATGCAGTCCCTGACATGGTCAGGCTGCCTATAGATCTTACTTTTGACAGGCAAGCTGTCTCCAGTATCTATCGTGTGCTCACACCAAGAAGTGGTACCTGGCACAGTAGAGAAGAGTTCAGAAAACTGACCCAGGAGATTTATGCAATGGTCTTTCTGCTCAGCAGTAAGGCAATCAGCCAAAACTACACCTTCCACAAGAGCATCTTGTTCTGTGGAAGAGAAGAGATCAGGTAGAGGATCACTGTCTTCTTCCTGTCCCTCATCAGTTGCCATGAGCAAGGTGAGATCAGCCCTGTCATAGTAGGGTTTCAGGCGATTGAAATGGAGCACCCTAAGGGGACTCCTGGCAGTGCCTAAGTCAACTAAATAGGTGACTTCACCCTTTTTCTCAACAATTGTGTGGGGTCCACTCCATTTATCTTGGAGTGCTCTTGGGGCCACAGGCTCCAAGACCCACACTTTCTGCCCTGGTTTGTACTGAACCAAAACAGCCTTCTGATCATGCCATTGCTTCTGGAGCTCTTGGCTGGCCTGAAGGTTTTTACTGGCCTTTTTCATATACTCAGCCATCCTTGATCTGAGGCCAAGTACATAATCCACAATATCTTGTTTTGGAGCTTTTAAAGGTTGTTCCCAATCCTCCTTGACAAGTGTTAGTGGACCCCTAACAGGGTGTCCAAAGAGGAGTTCAAAGGGGCTGAAGCCCACTCCTTTCTGGGGTACCTCCCTGTAGGCAAAAAGGAGGCATGGTAACAGGATATCCCATCTCCTGCGGAGTTTTTCAGGGAGACCCATAATCATGCCTTTGAGAGTTTTGTTAAATCTCTCCACCAGTCCATTTGTTTGTGGATGATAGGGTGTAGTGAACTTGTAAGTCACACCACACTCCTTCCACATGGCCTTTAAGTATGCAGACATGAAATTGCTTCCCCTGTCTGATACTACTTCCTTTGGGAAGCCCACCCTGGAAAATATTCCCAGGAGGGCCTTTGCCACTGCAGGTGCTGTAGTGGTCCTTAAAGGAATTGCTTCAGGATATCTTGTGGCATGGTCCACTACCACCAAGATAAACCTATTGCCTGAAGCAGTTGGAGGGTCAAGGGGGCCAACTATGTCAACCCCTACCCTTTCAAAGGGAACCCCAACCACAGGCAGTGGAATAAGGGGTGCCTTTGGAGTGCCACCTGTCTTGCCACTGGCTTGACAGGTTTCACAGGACTTACAAAATTCCTTTGTGTCCTCAGACATCCTAGGCCAATGAAACAGGGGAACAAGCCTGTCCCAAGTTTTCATTTGCCCCAGATGTCCAGCTAGGGGAATGTCGTGGGCTAGAGTTAGGAGGAACTTTCTGTACTCCTGAGGAATCACTAACCTCCTGGCAGTTCCAGGTTTAGGATCCCTTGCTTCAGTGTACAAGAGGTTGTCCTCCCAGTAAACTCTGTGAGAGTCACTGACATCCCCATTAGCTTGTTTGACAGCTTGCTGTCTTAGACCCTCTAGTGTGGGACATGTATGCTGTGCCACACTCAGCTCCTCCCTGGCAGGGCCCCCTTCACCTAAAAGCTCAGAAGTGTCTGCTTCCAGCTCCTCTGGTGTAGGTTCTGCACAGGGTGGAAATTCTTCTTCCTCAGAAGTAGAATCCACTGTAGAGGGAGGGATAGTAGGAAGTGCTTTACTTCTACTAGCCCTAGCTTTAGGGAGCACTTGGTCCATTGTTCCAGGATCCAAGCTTCCCTGTCCTTTTTGATTTTTGGCCTGAGCCCTTGTTAAAGCAAAAATATGCCCTGGGATGCCCAGCATTGCTGCATGGGCCTCCAACTCCACATCTGACCAAGCTGATGTCTCCAAATCATTCCCTAATAGACAGTCTACAGGTAAATCTGAAGCTACCACAACTTTCTTTGGACCAGTAACCCTCCCCCCCAGTTGAGATTTACAACAGCCATGGCGTGGCTAAGTGTGTTGTTGTGAGCATCGGTTACTTGGTACTGGTGACCAAGTAGGTGTTGTTCAGGGTGGACCAGTTTCTCTATGACCATAGTCACACTGGCTCCAGTGTCCCTGTAGGCATGAACCTCAACACCATTTATTAGGGGTAGTTGCTTGTACTTATCCATGTTAAGGGGACAAGCAACCAAGGTGGCTAAATCAATAGCCCCCTCAGAGATTAACACAGCCTCTGTGGTCTCCCTAATCAGACCAACCCCAACTAAGTTACCAAAAGTGAGCCCAGCTACTCCCTTGGATTGGCTATTAGTAGGTTTGCTCCCACCACCACTGCTATTAGTAGGGACACTAGGTGTAGCAGTAGGGGTTGTAGTGGTAGGAGGCTTGGTGCTTTTCTTTGGACAACTGGGATCTGTTGTCCAATGGCCTTTTATTTTACATAAATAGCACCATGGTTTCTTTTCTTTGTTTTGATTAGAAGAGGATTTGGGCCCACCACCCCCACCAGAGTGTTTTTGTGGGCCTGATGAAGACTAATTTTTAGATTTGTCCCCACCCTTGTCAGAAGACTTACCATCCTTCTTCTTGTTGCCATCTTTGTCACCCCCTGTATGAACTTTTCTGTTCACCCTTGTTCTGACCCATTTGTCTGCCTTCTTTCCCAATTCTTGGGGAGAGGTCAGATCAGAGTCCACCAAGTACTGGTGCAACAAATCAGACACACAATTATTAAGAATATGCTCTCTCAGGATCAAGTTATACAGGCTGTCATAATCAGTAACTATACTGCCATGTAACCACCCCTCCAAGGCCTTCACTGAATGGTCAATGAAATCAACCCAGTCTTGTGAAGACTCCTTTTTGGTCTCTCTGAACTTTATCCTGTATTGTTCAGTGGTTAAGCCATAACCATCCAGGAGTGCATTCTTAAGAACTTTGTAATCATTAGCTTCATTTTCTTTCACAGTAAGGAGCCTATCCCTACCTTTTCCACTAAATGATAGCCATAGGATAGCAGCCCACTGCCTTTGAGGGACATCCTGTACAACACAGGCCCTCTCAAGTGCAGCAAACCACTTGTTAATGTCATCCCCCTCCTTATAAGGGGGAACTATCTTGTGCAGATTCCTAGAATCATGCTCTTTTGCAGGATGACTATTGGGAATACTGCTGCTGCCACCATGGGTTTCTAAACCCAGTTTCTGTCTCTCCTTCTCTACTTCTAAGGACTGTCTATCCAAATCCAGCTGTTGCTTCTTGAGCTTCAGTCTGGTTTGTTCCACTCTCAATCTATTGAGCTCCCTTTCTAACAATCTATCATCAGGGTGGGTGGGAGGGACATTCCTAGACACAGAAGTATGATGAGAATGAACAGAAGGAGACCTGTCCCTTACAGAGGGCACCCTAACAGCTTGGCTGACAGTGTAATGTGAGAGCACACCATCTGTATGATGTGACTTCACCTCAGTACCAACTATGCTAGACTGTCTAGTAATGGGCAGGCTAAGAAGTTTCTTTCCTGAATCTTTTCCTGGGGGAGTCCCTGGATCAGATTGGGAACCATTAGCTACTTTTTCAACAGATGGGGCACTTTTAGCCTTATCTTGTTCTCTAAGCATGTTAAGTAACAATTCCAAGGAAGGATTCTTCCCTACACTCAAACCTCTCTCTATGCAGAGACTCCTTGCTCCTTTCCAGCTAAGGTGATCATATGCAAGTTTGGACAGATCAACATTTTGGCCTGTGCCAGACATTTTTAGAGAGAGTTAAAGTGATAGAAAAAGAAAAAAAAGTTTGTCAGAGCTTTTAGAAAGACAGAGAAAAAAAAACTTTTTAAACTTTTTAGAACTTTTTGAAAGTTTAGAAGTACTTTTCAGCACTTTAGAAAAGAGTGAAAAGAGGAAATGCAAAACTTTTTAGTTATGTGTACACACACTGAACTTGTTTTGTATATTTTTCTCTTATGAAAAGTACAATGACAAGAGTGGTAAGTAGTCTCAAAGCACTTATCCCACCGCTGCACAACCAATGTAGGAGGCTGGACTGGCTTGTAGTGAGTACCAAGGGGTACTTGCACCTTGCACCAGGCCCAGTTATCCCTTAGTAGTGTATAGGGTGTCTAGCAGCATAGGCTGATAGATAATGGTAGCTTAGCAGAGCAGCTTAGGCTGAACTAGGAGACGAGTAAAGCTCATACAGTACCACTTAGTGTCATATGCACAATATCATAAGAAAACACAATACACAGATATACTAAAAATAAAGGTACTTTATTTTTATGACAATATGCCAAAAGTATCTCAGTGAGTACCCTCAGTATGAGGATAGCAAATATACACAAGATATATGTACACAATACCAAAATATGCAGTAATAGTATTAGAAAACAGTGCAAACAATGTATAGTTACAATAGGATGCAATGGAGACACATAGGGATGGGGCAACACAAACCATATACTCCAAAAGTGGAATGCGAACCACGAATGGACCCCAAACCTATGTGACCTTGTAGAGGGTCGCTGGGACTATTAGAAAATAGTAAGGGTTAGAAAAATAGCCCACCCCAAGACCCTGAAAAGTGAGTGCAAAGTGCACTAAAGTTCCCCAAAGGACATAGAAGTCGTGATAGGGGGATTCTACAGGAAAGACACAAACCAACAATGCAACAACAATGGATTTCCAGTCGAGGGTACCTGTGGAACAAGGGGACCAAGTCCAAAAGTCACAAGCAAGTCGGGGATGGGCAGATGCCCAGGAAATGCCAGCTGTGGGTGCAAAGGAGCTGCTACTGGACAGTAGAAGCGTAGGTTTCTGCAAGAACGACAAGGGCTAGAGACTTCCCCTTTGGAGGACGGATCCCTCACGATGTGGAGAGTAGTGCAGAAGTGTTTTCCCGCCGAAAGACTGCCAACAAGCCTTGCTAGCTGCAAATCGTGCGGTAAAGGTTTTTGGATGCTGCTGTGGCCCAGGAGGGACCAGGATGTCGCAAATTGCATCAGGGGACAGAGGGGACGTCGAGCAAGACAAGGAGCCCTCTCAGCAGCAGGTAGCACCCGGAGAAGTGCCAGAAACAGGCACTACGAGGATGCGTGAAACGGTGCTCACCCGAAGTCGCACAAAGGAGTCCCACGTCGCCGGAGAACAACTTAGGAGGTCGTGCAATGCAGGTTAGAGTGCCGTGGACCCAGGCTGGACTGTGCACAAAGGATTTCCGCCGGAAGTGCACGGAGGCCGGAGTAGCTGCAAAAGTCGCGGTTTCCAACAATGCAGTCTGGCGTGGGGAGGCAAGGACTTACCTCCACCAAACTTGGACTGAAGAGTCACTGGACTGTGGGAGTCACTTGGACAGAGTTGCTGGATTCAAGGGTCCTCGCTCGTCATGCTGAGAGGAGACCCAAGGTACCGGTGATGCAGTTCTTTGGTGCCTGCGGTTGCAGGGGGACGATTCCGTCGACCCACAGGAGATTTCTTCAGAGCTTCTAGTGCAGAGAGGAGGCAGACTACCCCCACAGCATGCACCACCAGGAAAACAGTCGAGAAGGCGGCAGGATCAGCGTTACAGAGTTGCAGTAGTCGTCTTTGCTACTATGTTGCAGTTTTGCAGGCTTCCAGCGCGGTCAGCAGTCGATTCCTTGGCAGAAGGTGAAGAGAGAGATGCAGAGGAACTCGGATGAGCTCTTGCATTCGTTATCTAAGGAATCCCAAGAGACAGAGACCCTAAATAGCCAGAAAAGAGGGTTTGGCTACCTAGGAGAGAGGATAGGCTAGCAACACCTGAAGGAGCCTATCAGAAGGAGTCTCTGACGTCACCTGATGGCACTGGCCACTCAGAGCAGTCCAGTGTGCCAGCAGCACCTCTGTTTCCAAGATGGCAGAGGTCTGGAGCCCACTGGAGGAGCTCTGGGCACCTCCCAGGGGAGGTACAGGTCAGAGGAGTGGTCACTCCCCTTTCCTTTGTCCAGTTTCGCGCCAGAGCAGGGCTAAGGGGTCCCTGAACCGGTGTAGACTGGCTTATGCAGAAATGGGCACCAAATGTGCCCATGAAAGCATTTCCAGAGGCTGGGGGAGGCTACTCCTCCTCTGCCTTCACACCATTTTCCAAAGGGAGAGGGTGTAACACCCTCTCTCAGAGGAAGTCCTTTGTTCTGCCATCCTGGGCCAGGCCTGGCTGGACCCCAGGAGGGCAGATGCCTGTCTGAGGGGTTGGCAGCAGCAGCAGCTGCAGTGAAACTCCGGGAAAGGCAGTTTGGCAGTACCAGGGTATGTGCTACAGACCACTGGGATCATGGGATTGTGCCAACTATGCCAGGATGGTATAGAGGGGGCAATTCCATGATCATAGACATATTACATGGCCATATTCGGAGTTAAGATTGTGAAGCTACATATAGGTAGTGACCTATATGTAGTGCACGCGTGTAATGGTGTCCCCGCACTCACAAAGTCCGGGGAATTGGCCCTGAACAATGTGGGGGCACCTTGGCTAGTGCCAGGGTGCCCTCACACTAAGTAACTTAGCACCCAACCTTTACCAGGTAAAGGTTAGACATATAGGTGACTTATAAGTTACTTAAGTGCAGTGTAAAATGGCTGTGAAATAACGTGGACGTTATTTCACTCAGGCTGCAGTGGCAGGCCTGTGTAAGATTTGTCAGAGCTCCCTATGGGTGGCAAAATAAATGCTGCAGCCCATAGGGATCTCCTGGAACCCCAATACCCTGGGTACCTCAGTACCATATACTAGGGAATTATAAGGGTGTTCCAGTAAGCCAATGTAAATTGGTAAAATTGGTCACTAGCCTGTTAGTGACAATTTGAAAGTAATGAGAGAGCATAACCACTGAGGTTCTGGTTAGCAGAGCCTCAGTGAGACAGTTAGTCATAACACAGGTAACACATTCAGGCACACTTATGAGCACTGGGGCCCTGACTAGCAGGGTCCCAGTGACACATACAACTAAAACAACATATAAACAGTGAAAAATGGGGGTAACATGCCAGGCAAGATGGTACTTTCCTACAGGAGCTACGTCTTGAAGTGTTACCATGTGGAAGTGGTCTGATTTGATGAAGAGATTTTGTGTTCTGAGATCTAAGATAGGTCTTAACGTTTTGTCCTTTTTTGGAATCAGGAAATATAGTGAGTAGACGCCTGTTCCTTTCTGATGATTCGGTACGAGCTCTATTGCTTGTTTTTGTAGTAGTGCTTGGACCTCTATTTGTAATAGGTCTAAGTGTTGTTGGGACAGAATGTGCGTTTTGGTTGGCACATCTGGCGGGAATTTTGTGAATTCTATGCAATAACCATGTTGGATCATTGATAGGACCCATGCGTCTGTGGTAATGTGTGTCCAGTTTTGGTAGTATGTGGTTAGCCTCCCCCCCACTGGTGACAAGTGTTGGGGTGTTGTGACATTGAAGTCACTGTTTGGTCTGGCTTGGTTTGGTTGTTTTGACCTTTCCCCTTCCTCTTGGGAATTGTCCTCTATAGGAACCACGAAACCCTCCCCTTTGGTATTGCACCTGATAGGTGGGTCTGGTTTGAGAGGTGGAAGGCTCAGATGTTTGTTGCCGAAAACCTCCTCTGAATTGTGGTTTTCTAAAGGTGCCTCTGACTTGTGGGGAATAGAGCGCGCCCATGGCTTTAGCCGTGTCCGTGTCTTTTTTCAATTTCTCAATGGCTGTGTCGACTTCCGGCCCAAACAACTGTTGTTGATTAAACGGCATATTCAACACCGCTTGTTGAATCTCTGGCTTGAATCCAGAACTTCTCAGCCATGCATGCCTGCGAATGGTTACAGCCGTGTTGACAGTTTGTGCTGCTGTGTCTGCTGAGTCTACTGCGGACCTTATCTGGTTGTTAGATATGGCCTTCTTCCACTACTTGCTGGGCATGTTTTTGGTGTTCCTTGGGCAAGTGCTGTATGATGTCTTGCATCTTGTCCCAGTGTGCCCTGTCGTAGCGTGCAAGTAGGGCTTGCGAATTTGCAATCCGCCATTGATTGGCTGCTTGTGCTGCCACTCGCTTGCCCGCTGCGTCAAATTTTCTGCTTTCTTTGTCAGGCGGTGGAGCGTCTCCTGGCGATTGAGAGTTTGCTCTTTTTCTTGCCGCCCCTACAACCACGGAGTCCGGTGTAAGTTGTTGCGTTATGAACACAGGATCTGTTGGGGGAGGTTTGTACTTTTTCTAAATTCTAGGCGTGATAGCCCTTCCATTTACAGGCTCCTGGAAGACCTGTTTCGCGTGCTTGAGCATGCCCGGGAGCATTGGCAGACTCTGATAGGAAGCGTGGGTGGATGCCAGAGTGTTAAACAGGAAATCATCCTCCATTGACTCTGTGTGCATTGCTATGTTGTGGAACGTAGCTACCCTGGATAGTACTTGCGAATATGCAGTACTGTCTTCTGGTGGTGACAGCTTTGTTGGATAACAATCCGGACTTTTATCCAATACTGGTGCATCATGTAAGTCCCATGCATCAGCATCATCTTGTGTCATCCCAGTATGTGTGGGTGACTGCATTATAGGGGTTCCCACTGGTGACAGTTGTGGTGAGCGCGGTGGGGACGGTTGTGGTGAGAACATTGGTGGTGGAGATTTGTCTCTAACCACTTTTGCCTTAGGTTGCATTTCTTTCTCCTGAAATGCAAGTTTCCTTTTTGATTTGAGCGGAGGTAAAGTTTGTATTTTTCCAGTCTCTTTTTGGATATGTAACCTCCTTTGTGTATGGTCAGGTTCTTCCATAGCTAACTCCTGCCCGAATCGATGTCTTTCCTTGAATTGGCTGGAAAGTCCTTGCTCTTCTGTATAAGAGCTTCTTTTCGGCTCCGAGGCCGCTTTTTTCGGTACTGAGTTTTCCTTGTTTTGGGCGAATCGAACTCTCGGTGTCGAGATCGTTCGGTGCCGGATTCTTGACCGGAGTCGTAAGTCTTCGGCAATTCTTTGGCCTTTTTCGGTGCCGATGTTTGGTCACCTTCCTTTCGGTGGGTTGAGCCATGGCCTGCTGGCGGTGGCGTCCCCATGGACTTAAATGTTTTGGTGTGACCCTGAATTTTGGACGGGGCAGGTTTAATCATGGTTCGTTGCACCGTCGAGGGTCGTTCACTTTCGGATTCATCCGAGTCCGTCTCCTGGATGGAGATGCTTTCCTCCTCTCCGATGTCGAGCTGTTCTTTCGGTTTCAACGCCATTTGTAGTCTTCTTGCGCGTCGATCCCTCAAGGTCTTTTTTGATCGAAACGCTCGGCAAGCTTCGCAAGTATCCTCTCTGTGTTCAGGTGATAAACACAGATTACAGACCCGGTGCTGGTCTGTATAAGGATACTTTGCGTGACACTTAGGACAGAAACGGAAGGGGGTCCGGTCTATTAGTCTGGGACGACGTGTGTGGTCGGGCCGACCAGGCCTCGGTGAAGAGTGGAAGGCCCGAAGGGCCTCCGAAGCGGTCTTAATTTCGGTGCCGATACACTAACCTGGTACCGAACGCTAACAATACCGTCAAATTTTCGATACTTTTGCTAACTTTCCTAATTCGAAATACGGAGCGAAGAGAAACACGTCCGAACCCGATGGCGGAAAGAAAACAATCTAAGATGGAGTCGACGCCCATGCGCAATGGAGCCGAAAGGGAGGAGTCACTCGGTCCCGTGACTCGAAAAGATTTCTTCGAAGAAAAACAACTTGTAACACTCCGAGCCCAACACTAGATGGCAGGATGATGCACAGCATGTGTATCTGCAGCTACACATGCCACCGAACATATATATATATGGTAAATAGCTTTTGTCATTTTACAGCTCGGCAAGGATGACACTTGTCAATCCTATGTTTAAAGATTTTGCTGTACAAATGGCAAAAGACTGTCACTATCTAGCTCGGCGTGGATAGCACTGTGCTTATCCTATGCTTAAAAACTTTGCTAGATAAGCAGACATTTGAGGTGAGCAAATCTAGAGTGTTGCTGGTGTTGCAGGGTGCTCCTTACTAGAGCTGCTCTCCACCTAAATTTTGGAACTTCATAGAATTCTCCTTTGTTTTTTGCATAATGTATGCGTCACTCTAACCCTGAAAGGGCCTTGTTTTGACTTATAATGGATGCTCCCTTGTGTCTGGACAAAGCTAAACCCCTCTGAAGAGCTCTAATGAGAGCGAAACACGTGGCAGGGGTTGCTTTACTCATTCCAGGTTGGCTTGGACGGTATTTGACCGGTCCAAAGCTGTAATACTGTGCCTGGAGCGGTAAATGGCTTTTGTCATTTTACAGCTCGGAAAGGATGACACATTTCAATCCTATGTTCAAGGATTTTGCTGTACAAATGGCAAAAGACTTTGTCACTATCTAGCTCGGCGTGGATAGCACTGTGCTGATCCTATGCTTAAAAACGTTGCTAGATAAGCAGACATTTGAGGTGAGGAAATCTAGAGTGTCGCTGGTGTTGCAGGGTGCTCCTTATAAGTTTGGGAATTTCCCAGAGTTCTCCTTTGTTTTTTGCATATATAGATCTACATATAGATCTATATGTTTTTTTTTTGTAGTTGTATGGTTTCCTTGGGGGCATAATGGCCCCCAGGGAAATCGTACAATTTCAACAAAAAAAATAATATTGCCCCCACTGGGGGTCGCCCTGCCCACAGGCGGACCCTCGTCAATTTCTTTTTTTTTTTTTTTTTAATTTAGGGGACACCTACCTTTTTATAAAAAAAAATATGGGCCCAGGGCCGACCCCCCTAAGTGAAATCCCTGGTGTCTAGTGGGGTTTCCTGGCCCTCGAGGTCAGGAAACCTGTTCAGGAAGGCCTGAGGCCAGAGTCTCCCCTTTCAAACGAGGCCTTCCCGAACATCGCCCTTGCGGCACACTGAGCCACAAATGGGCAAGTGGAGGGGTGGGGGGAAACACAAAGATCTTCAGTGTCTCCCGGGGTGTTTTAAAAAGAAAAAATACTCGGTGCCCTCCCTGGTGGCGGCCACTGGTCGTGACCTGCACCAGGGAGGTAGTGCGGGCGTCAGCCGGTGGCAGACGCCCGCACTCAAGGGGTTAAGTTCTTTAATTCTTCAACTAAAATGTTTGGTTTCTTTGTTTAGCAGCATATCACACACTCATTTCCCTTGAAGTTTGTCTTGCTGTTCAAGACAAGATATCAAATGAAACACAGAAATTCCCTTGGGGGAAATTTACCATTATGTGTCAGTTTAGATAGTGGGGGAGGTCAGTTACAATTCACAATGCCACTGTAACGGTTCCCTCTATAGACAGTCAGTTTAATTTCCACCAATTGCTGTGTGCAAAATTAAAAGAAGCAAATATCTTCTGACAAGGCATGCAATTAAAAGGTTACATACATCTGGTACAGAGGACCCACACCTGTTACATACACCTGTTGCATACATCTGTTACAGAGGATACAATCAGAATAAGAACATAGCCACTCTGTTACATTACATTTATGTAAAGGTCAATTCATATATATTTTCTAGCAAGAATAAAGATGGGTAAAAGACTAAACCTCGCCCTTCCCACTGACAAGATCTCCGCCATCTATAAAAACTTTGAACCCATAAACCCACCGCTATTGACAACCTCAGATTCCTCACCCCCATTGAGGCTAACAACCATGATGCAATATCTGACCACCTGCTCGCCGCATGGGACCAGCTCGCAACAGAAATTATCACAGCCATCATGAACTCCACCCACTCAGGACCTCCCACTAACTCCTAGAGCCATCACATTTTCCACCTTAGGAAGAACGTGATCAGTGGCAAGCTCACTGCCATCTTCAACTCATCCATAACCACGGCCTACTTCCCCGAAGCATGGAAATCCACAGACATCAAACCTCTTCTCAAGAAACCTTCCACCGACCCGCAATGAGCTCAAGAACTACAGTCTCATCTCACTGCTCCCCATTCCTGCCAAAGTCCTTGAAAACGCCATCAACCGCCAACACAAGGAACATCCGGAGAGCAACAATCTTCTGGAGCTTTCCCAATCTAGATTCTGCACCAACCATAGCACCAAAACTGCCCTGATTGCTGCCACAGACAACATCAGAACCCTCCTTAACTGTGGAGAATCGGCAGCCCTGGTCCTTCTTGGCCTCTCTGTAGCATTCAACACCATATCCCACCACACCTTTGTAAAGAGGCTTCATCACACTGGAATCCAAGCAGACACCCTCAAATGATTTGCCTCCTTCCTCATTAGAAGAACCCAGAGAATCCACCTAGCACCTTTCATCTTGGAACCCAAGAACATAACCTGTGGCGTCCCTCAGCCCTACACTGTTCAAAATTTACATAAGCCTCTTCGCCAACATTGTCAGAATAAACATAATATTGTACAAAGATGACACCCGGCTCATTCTCTCACTGTCAGAGGACAGGCATTGCTGACTGAATGAAAAACAACTGTCTAAAGCTCAACTCAGAATACACAAAAGTGCTGATCTTCGGGAAACAACATCTCCCTGTGAAACGACTTGTGGTGGCCTTCTGAATTAGGACCAGCACCCACTCCAACAGACCACGCACACTATCTTGGCATCATCCTGGACAGGAAGCCCACTATGAAAAACCAGATCAATGCAGTCTCTTCCACCTGCTTCCTCACTCTTCACATGTTCTATAAGATTTAAAATGGCTCCCTGTGAACCCAAGACAAACCGTCACTCAAACCCTAGTCACAAGCCCACTGGACTACAGCAACACACTCTACGTAGTAATCACCATGCACCTCCTGAAGAGACTACCGACCATACAGAACTCAGTGGCCAGACTCATCCTTGACCTTCCCAAATGGACCCACACCACCCCCCACCTCAAGAAACTCCACTGGTTTCCCATTCAGAAGAGATGTCAATTTAAGATGCTGATCTACACTTACAAGGCCCTTCACAACCAAGGACCAGCATACATCAACCACCGCCTGAACTTCCATCAACCCTCCAAGGAACCTCGGTGCACTTCCCTCTCCCTCACACACCGCACGCATCAACAGAAGCAACAGTGGAGAATGCACCTTCTCCAACCTTGCAGCAAAATTTTGGAATGACCTCCCCCTTCACCTACAGACCTCATCCTCTCTTTTGGAATTCGGGAAATGACTCAAGAACTGGCTGTTCAACTGAACTCCTACCAACAATGCTCTCAGTGCCTGGATTAGCAGCGCTCTATAAATCTGATTTTACAAACAGACTAGGGCATCAACATCTACAGCTGGAGTACAACAATGAAATCCCTCTCGTGGTACGTGGAGCAGATACAATGTTCTTGAAAAAGAAAACTAACAAATGTCAGCAGTGTCACTTAAAATCTAGATGAATCAGGTATATGAAAAGCCAGTGTTGTCAGTTCAGTGGACTATGGTATCCACTGCAGGGACCAATTTTCAACCAACGGTGACAGGTTAAAATTCACACAGCCATTCGTCCTTCTGTGGTTGGCAGAAAGCATACCACTGATGGAAACATGGTAGTCAAAATTGTTTCAGCACTGAGAGAGAAAAAAACAGTGCCATATCTTTATAGATATGGCACAAACACTGATGCATCCTAATACATCTGTTTTGGATTTGCAGGGTCATCCTCAAACTTTCTACCTTCACCCTCATATTTTCTAAACTCAATTTTATTGGCTTTTAGGACTGCTAACCAGTGCTAACATGCTTGTATTCTCTCCTTTAAAAATGATGAAATTGCCTCACACCCAATTGGCACATTTAATTTACTTGTAAGTCCCTAGTAAAGTGGTACTACATGTGCCCAGGGCTGGTAAATTAAATGTTGCTAGTAGGCCTACAGAATTCATTGTGCTACCACTTAATTAACCCTTTAAACATGCCTCTGGCCTGATATTGTAGCCTGTGGGTTCAGTTTCAAACTGTCATTTTGACCTAGCAAAATAAACCTTTTGCCAGGCCTAAACATTCCTTTTTATACATATAAAAGGTCCCCCTAGTGTAGGCTCCTCACAGCCCATAGGAAAAGGTACAGTATGGTTAAAAATATGGACATTTATGTTTCTTTTTACATGTCCTGGTAGTGAAAAACTCTTAAATTCATTTTTCACTACTGCAAGGCCTGCCTCTCTCATCAGGGAACATTGGGTTACCCTATTACGTTTAATAAGTGACGCTTTTCAATTGGGAGCAGGTAAGAATGCCCAGTTTGGTGTCTAAGGAATTGTAATTTAAACCTCCCTTTAATGGTAAAGTTGGGTCTTAAGTAACAGTTCTGCACATGCTACTTTTAGAAAGTTTACATTTTCATGTCTCAACCATTTCCTGTATCCTGGGTCACATGTTTAAGTGCAGATGATCTTTGCATATTGCTCCCAGATAGTGAGATAAATAGGGAATAGGTGCTGACAGTTTGGGCCATCTCGGACTTGATAAGGGAGTGGAGCTACCATCTACTACACTTGCACATGACAAATACTCTGCCTCAACGCACTCACAAAGGGTTTCACACTAGTATTTTCTGCCCCGTGCCAAGATGGGGGCAGGGCAAGGAGGGAGGAAATTCCGACCACCTCTGGGGGTGGATCCCTCTAGAAACCTCTCCAACTACAAAGCTACTACTTCAAAGCCGGCACAGAGTATAACTGTTGGACCCTCAGTAGACCTCTGGACCTGTGGTAGACTCAGCAGGACTGCTGTGCTGCTCTGATGCAAGAAGGACTGCTGCTCTGATGCCTTGCTACCCTGCTCCCCCCACTGCCTGAATGAGAATGGCTGAACCTGCATCTTGAAACCAGGACCACCAGAGTGAATTCAAAGGCTAGTTGGCTGGCCTCAAAGCCTCAGGGACAGAAAAGTCTCCAACCACCATGAACTCAGCACCTAGACTCTGTCTTCAACACGGGATCTTGCAAAGCTTTGCAACCAGGATTTAAGGTACTTTGTTCAGAGGAGCCTAACTTGGTCCCTGTTTTCAGGCCATGCTCCACCTGGCTTGACCAGATAACCATAGTTGGTACTTTGCGCTTTTAAGCACTATTTTGATCTAAAACTTTAAAATTGCACATCTTCGATTCTACCAATTGGATATTTGTCATTTTGGTCTCAAATAATTTATTATGTTTTACTCTATTTTCCAAATTGGTGTGGGATTTTTCTTGTGTTGTGTTTTCACTGTATTACTATTTGAGGTGCTGCATAAATACTTTACATATTGCCTCTGAGTTAAGCTTGACTGCTTTATGGCAAGCTACAGAAAGGTTATGTATAGGTTAATTTGGAGTTTGTTTGTATAGGTTAATTTGGAGTTTGTGTTTCATTTTGACAAGAATTGTTGTGCTGTTTCAGTAGGGTTTAACCCCCCTCAACCAGTAACCCATCTCCTACAATATGAGACTGTGTTTCTTTTTTCATTTGATACAACTTAGCACAGCAAATGCTGTACTTCTAGTAAATTTGGCCCTACGTTTCCAGAAAAAGACATAAACACTGTTGTATCAATGACCTGCATGGGGAGGAGAACCAAACATAACAGTCCTTTTATCAACAGGTGGAAGGCATGGGTAAAAACAGAACTGATAGGTGAAGACTCCTACCGCTTGTATGATTGACATACCCAAGCTGAAACTCCTGGCAGGGATAGCTAAAGGGAGGGCATAGTGGTCATAAATTATTTTACACGTTCTCTTGCTGCGTAAATGGTAATTAGTCTATGCTCTTAATAACTGACTAGGTTTCAACATGCTCCATTCAAATTTAGATTAATTATCAACAGGGTTAAATAGTTAACTGCACTGTTCTTTGAGGAACAAACATGTTAATCAATACCTGTAACCAACATACAGTATTTTACAAATTCTGCTATTATTAATGATGTCATTTAGGCTTATTGGATATAAAGCTGTGCCAAAAGAATATCAAAACACCAGTTTTTGTTCATGGACAAAGTTAGAAATGCTAGAAAATAATTCCCTTTATGTTGCGTAGTCGACATTTTTAACATGTTCAACTTCATAATGAAGAAAAATAAAGTCGTAACTCATTTATCTTTAACATTAGGATAGAGATGTGACTAAAAAGCACAAGTTGATTGGCAGGTGGCCACTCAGGCATAATTCATAGATGTTTCTCCTTGGGGGATGAAAACTATTATCTTGATGCCCTTCAGAGTGAAGAGTATGGTAAATTACATACAATATATTTGGCATAATTCTAGCAGCACACACAGATATTGTTCCCCTGAACTTCTCAACAAGTAAAATGCACATTTACCTTCACACTTACACTAAGAAAATGATAACTTGCAGTGCTTCTGAAAGTGATTAAACACATTCTTTTCACTTACTTTTTGTGGATTTGAAATTGTTGTTGAAGGCACTGGATCATTCTGAGAGTCTCTGAACAAGGAGAAACAATCCTCAGAACTTCCAATCTGAAATGGGTGATAAAAACATAAATGCGGAAGTTATTAAGGACTTTAAATTCCCTCCCAAGTGCCTGCAAGTACTTAGGGCTATATGCGCAAGTTAAGACGGAAACACAAGTAGCAGGAAAGGTATGTTGTACAAATATGTTTTGAGAACAAACTGCATTTTCAACTCACTGAGCAGAAGCACCATTCACATCATCTCACACTGCCGAAGTCGAAAGTCATCCATCCAAACACAAGCCATGCGGCAAAAATATTTTACACCTTGTATCTATCCTCCAAAACACACTGAAGTTGTAGAGGACAATTATGAAGACTCTGTTTTGGTCATTGGTTCAGGATATATCACGGAAAAGATAATCATTAGTTTATTTCGACAGGGGAACTCGCATCACATCACTGTCTATAAACTCACAGTCATATGCACCTACTTATTGAATCATGGCAGTGCAGAGCACTAAGGGCCTGATTTAGATTTTGGCGGAGGGGTTATTCTCTGTACCTCTGTATTGCCCATAATGAAGTTCAACATGTACCTCACCACTGCATTCCAAAAGAGGTTCTTTACTCAATTATGATCTACTCTGTAGGACATTGCGGTGACTGTGGCCTTGCATGTAAATAAAAGCACCCTCCTCTAGGTAGATCTTTTCATTTTTTTTCATGTAACTCTTTCATTCTGAAGGCTATAGTCTAGGGACTGAAGAGTGTTTTTAAGGGCCATTTATAAAACAGAAATCTAGCACCCAAGATTAACAGAGACTATCACAGGGATGATGAATATGGAGGCAAAATGCAAGCCCTGACGATAAAGAGTCTTCAAGGTTTCCTTTAATCACTGGCATGAAGCTGTTCAATCTCGAGTAGCTTGTATTCTTCAGGTTCAGCAAAGAGTAAACAATAGCGTAAAACGCTGGAAAAATGTTGGATCTTATCTATTTGAGGGGTATCTTATTAACATCCCCCTCAGAAATCTCTCTTGAATCAAGCACAACACGCTTTTAAATGGTAATTTATATCAAAATCAACCCTCCAAACACACGTAAAAGGTTTCCACATTGCAGACACTCCTGGGGCAATTTAGATCTTGACAGAGTACAGTCTGCTTTACTTAGAGCTCCTCAGATGCCAGATACTACAATGAGTGAGCCCCTTCACAGCAGTGAAGGCTTGTTGTGCAAACTGCATGCATAAGGCGCACGCTTGTCAAACATTTTTGTATTGAAAGATAAACTTCCAAAGCTGGAATTTTTGTTTCCACAACACAATATAAAGACAAATGGCCCTGACACAAAGAGAGTTTCCTTCTTTCACATGGGAGCCATTTCAAACTGCAAACGTCCACCATACAATGTATTGTGGGCACAGCCAAAGAAATGAGAGGTGGTTGCCCTGCCCTCAATAGGCATGACGAGTCACAGTGGCAGGCGGGCCAACATGTCAGAGGTTTACAGTTGCAGAGCCAGCAAAGGCTCACCAGTGTAAACACAGCATTTCCCCTGAATCTAAATAGAGTGGGTGAGCCATGAGATTGGAGGGACAGTAGCATATTTGATTTAGAGCAGTGCTCCCACTCTTCCAAAAACTCTAAATGAGCCTAGTATGCAATACTCATACCTGCATTAATAACATTTTGCCCCTACCAAGATCTTGGTTCTAATTTGTCCAGCTTTAAAAAAAATCTAATCAAGGTCATTCCTAATAACATTTACTGGACTGCAGCAGGTAATGTCCATAACCCTAGGAAAGTAATTTCATTCTGTATCCCCTACTCAGTTCCTTGACAGACTTCCACCAACGTAATGAAGAATTTATTAAATCCTAATGCTTGCTACTATCCTGCCCTTTGACACTAAATGATGTAACCAACTTCTCTATGAAGGGGTAGTTCTTTATGTTTGGAAGAATGTCATGGTTTTAAAGAAGATCACTGCTAACAGGCCTATGCAGTTTTTCCCATTTCCCTTCAAAGTTGCTTGAAGCCTAGTAAATACTCAGCTCTCCTTTTTATTGGAAGCAAGTTCAAGAGTAATGTGTAAAAGTCTGAGACAAGAACCTGTCTCATAGATTGTGAAGAGCTGGTATCACTGTGGCAGAAATAAAGTATTCAAAATGTCTTGGGGAATCAAATAGGACTCCAAGGTCTTTAGCTTGATGAAGCATTAAGGGACATTAGGAAGGAAAGTGATGGAGGGAGCAGAAAGCTGAGACTTGATGAAGCTGGAAAATAGCCAATTCAGTTATAACTTAGTTTCACAATATAGACTGGATGTGTTAGGAGTCGGAAAATTGAAAGGTGTGAGAAAAGGTGGCTTCTATTAGCAAAGAGGTGATGAGGTGAGAGAAGGTTTTTGGAGCACAGCTGAACCATACAAGAAGCTGTAAGGAGGGGATGATTTGATTATAGTGACAGCAATGACAAGAAATGCAAGGATATTTTGCAAGATATACTGGTTGACTGCGCTGTAAGGCACAGATGGGTCAGTGAGGCAATCAATGTGAGTATTGCTGATAAAAATCAAATACATGAAAAACAAACTGAACTTGGAGGACTGGGTGACTCAGGAAACAAACTGAGGAGGTTGCATACAAAGTGAATTATGAGTATGATGGAAAGCCACATGGTCAAGTATTTTTGAGGAACAATACAGTGTTGAGGAGACAATAGCAGGTGGGTATGTTGGGATCAGTTATTGTTAAATTTCAGATGTAGGAATACCACAGTGGACTAGAAGCAATCTGGGTGTACCCTTATGATAATGGAGATAATTAACCATTATGAGGGAGAAGAACTAGACTTGTCCAGAATGCCAGAGATTTGTAAATTTGAGAATATAAAGAACCAACTGGGCTGCATGGATCATTCCTCCTTTAAAGGATGGAAAAGATCCAACTTGTAGATGTAGCTGAAAATAAAGTGAAGTTGACAGAGCAGATTATTGATGAAAGAGAAGTATAAGAAGGGGGCTGTTAAGAGAGAGGTATGTATGGATCTGACATTATTTACCTTAGTATGAAAGTATGTACTCGTTCCTTTAGCTAAAAGACCAATTGAGGGCATACCAGTATGAAGGGACATGAGAGGAGTGAGATATTTATATGGGACATACATACATTTATGTTGAGGCTAAAGCAACATAAAAACAAAACAATTTGCCCCTCATTGGCCATAAATATAACACTAGTTAATAATTACAACATGAACACAAATTACATGTCAATAATTTCTGAACAATCAATCTTATTTAATTATAGTCTGTTCAATGTCGTACTCACATATGATTCCTCGTACATAAGAACAGAAAAATAAAATAAGTTCATATACATACAAATGCCGTGTTACATATCACATAGTACATATAAAACAGCACCTATATGAATTTTACATACATGAATTTCTCATTTCTAAAAAAGTGTCCAAGATAATAAATACAAAACATAAAATGTATCACAACTCTCGATGTATATAAACAACAATTCAATGGCGAGGAGGGGAAGCCACATTTACAATGTTATTTCCACGTTAAGGATATATATTCCATTACTTATTAGTTCTTGACGAAATATGTATTTACATTTTCCAAAAGGGGAGAAACTGCTCCATACTACTCACATTAAAAATTCCAGAAGCATTTCAATTTCAATGTAGGCGGGACAGGACTTTAAAAGAGATAATTATTTGGGTGTGTATTCATTTTATCGGGACACAATCAAAAAACAATTATATTATATAAATCAATTATAATTCAATAACTGTTTTTTAATCTGTTTAAATTTTGGTGTAAAATTTTTGACATACCCACTTTCGGGTAGGATTATCAGTGTTCTTCACATATCTGAAAAGATAAGAAAGTGGGGAGGATAAAAGAGGGGTTGTGGAACCCGAAGTTGGTAAGTGTGGATACATTTTTAAACCATTGTGTCCCAGCACCCGAGTATGTTGTTTTTAAAGAATGCTCACCTATGACCATTGTGGGTTTTGCTTTTAAAGCTGAAATAAAAACAGCTGTAACTTCTATTAATAAACAACAATGGTTTGTATGTTGGACAATTGTGTCCAACAATGGGTTCCATTATCACTCATTTGAATTTCTATTGAAATAGAGTGCACCAGTTTCCTATATTCATCGCGTATGCGGCTGCTCCGTATCACATTTATTCGCTTGTACGGGTGAGCACGCTCATGGGGACACGCTCATTTGTATGATGGCATTCGCAAAGTTGGAGGTGGAAGCCAATTTCTGACAGAGGGTTGCTGGGAGATGTAGTTTATAGCGCACACATGGAGGAACGTTCTTTTGTCCTATGCACTAAAAAGGGAACTTTATCCATGAATTAGACTGCTGGGCAACAATCTCAAAATGAATAAGAGAATATTTATTTCCTTAATTAAAGGGAATGTCTCTCTCTATGTTACACGTTTGGAGTCCCAAGGCACTTAAACATTCAATTTGATAAAAACAGAAATCCTTCCGGAGATATTATTTTAAAATATACATTTCACAGTTTATCAAAATGTGTTACTGAGCTCAGACATCTCATTTAGTACAGTTTCAGCAGTCTGTAGTTTCATGATGATAAAAGCCTCCTGTCTCAGTGAACACAAGTTTCCATGTGATTTAACTTGTACTTGTCTTAGTACTGTCCATTTCAAATTTAAGATTGCAAGTTAAGTTTGGAGAAAATGTTATACCAAAGGAGCTGACATTGTATGGCACCTAATTCTTGATTTGTGTTGACCAATGAGGTGTCTTGCTTCCTGATTAGTTTTTCCAATGTAGGCTTTTAGGCAGAGGCAAACTATACAGTATATGTCATTCTTTGATATTCAATTTGTGAATTAATTGTGCTTAACTGTAATGTTGCATGTGAACTCAGTTCCCTCTATGGTAATGTCACATATATTACAGTTAAGACATTTGTGATAGTCAACTACTGATGATAGTCCCAAAAGACTTCTGAGATTCTGTGGTGACTAATGTTTTACTGATCTGGAATGGACCAATCCGTCTCTCAGATTCTTATTTTGTTTGTTTTGAAGAGGGCCAATACTGAAAAGTTGTCACACAGCATTATATCCAATTCTCTGTCTCCATGGGCTCTAGGAGGGACTCCCATGGTGCATATCATGCCCTCTTCTTTGCTCGTTTCAACTGTTGATGTGGATATTGAAATTCTTTTGACTTATATATATGTCAGCATTTTGAAAATCATTTTTTTTCGAACAGTTTCTTTAGATTCGCAAGAACGGACTATAAGATAAATTACCCTTAATGTTCCTTTGGTGATGAATAATGTAGGAACATATTCCTATCAGTTTCTTTTGAGTACAGGCTGGTGAAGATGTGTCCTCCCAACTGTTTGATTAAAAGATTCAAAAAATTAATTGTGTCCTCACTTCTCTGTGATGTAAATTATACGTCTTCATATCCAGTCAACAAATTTCTCACAATGATCTTCTCCCTCGTTCCAAATCATGAATGTATCATCTATAAATCGGTTCCATGTCATAATATTCCTTAAAGGGGATTTTTGCAATATATCATATCTACAGCTAATGGGGAGGGGGGATTGTTCTGATTGTATTCTTGTATCCCTCCCCCAATAAGAATTACAGGATCACACTCCATGCTTTTTAAAACAACATAATAAGGCTGTGGCAGTATTCGTTTTTTTCTTCATCAAGAGGCATGATTAGTATTTGTATGTACTCCTCAAGATGTTAAGGACCTCAAGATTTTCTCAGTTTGTGTAGCCAGGTGTGACATGACAGTAAACAGGAGAATGATACTGTATTCACAGAGTGGAGGGTTGACAGCACGTTGAGTGTGGTTTGAGATTAGGATCTTATAATTGCCATGTGAATGGGTGGAGAAAGTAAGCACTCCGGCAAGAGAAAGATTCTAGAGATTTTGGGAGCAAAAGGTACCTTGAATATATTTGTTTCAAAATGGTGAAGAACAGGATTGGATCACAATCCAGCCTGAGAACTTGAAGGGTCTTTGCTTTGAATAGGGGAGCACCCAAATACCCTACTCACTCTGGTCACTGGTCCGCAGGACCCTGAAATGGAAGCAAAGAGGTCAAGGGAAGATGTTCAAACCTGATTTCCCCCTTTAGCAACTATCTAAAATGTATGGGAGCTGGTGCAATAATAAGCTTTGATGGCATGCACTGCCTTGAAAATTAGGCAGAGTGTTTTGAATTCAATGTGGACTAAGGTATTAGCCAATAATGTACTTGAAGTATAGGGTTAATTATATGGTTGTGTGGTTTTTTGGTCGCAAACAACTGACTACTGCATAAATGTCCACTTTGTGAGGCCAGAATTATTTTCTAGGAGCCCAGTGATCAATCCAATGGCACCTTCAATATGTGATACAACATGCCAATCTTGCAAAGCACTGACCAAGATTATTCCAGGGCTAAATTATGTAGTCTACGCCTATATTTAGACTAAGTCCAAATAAAAGAACAAAGGGGAAACAGACTACTTAGTATTATAAAATAGCCTACTGCCATATATCTCATTAATACATGTTCACAACCTCCTCAATATATTACTGCTCTACATTCATTGTACAAATAATACAAAGGGTCTATAAATGGTGTATTGTATATGTACATATGTGTGTTTCATGAATGTGTATAAACAGCTTCCTTAATCTATTACTGCTCTATTTTCATTTAACAAATAACTATAACTAACAAATGGTCTATAATTCGCGTATTGTATATGTACCATGTGTGATTCATGAATGTGTGAAACGTACTACAGTTATAAATGTATTTCTAGAAGGGATTCATACAGCACCAGTGGGCAATTTATCCGTTGTACCCCCATCATTATGTTGTTACTTTCCATTTGGATGTTCATAATAATCCACCTTTTCTTCATGTTCACACATCTGAGATTTGTATATTTTTGGTACATTTTAGTAAATTCATTACAGGAATAATTACAATGAGCATAGGCAATAATTTATGGTACACAGTTCGGGTTATACCTATAAACTAATGTTCTGATATTATTCAGAAAACCATATTTACTTTTGTATAAAAGAGATTGCACACTATTGCAATTTAGAGGCAGACAATAGCTCTTCTGTGTCCAGTCCCTGTGGATCCTCCAGTTTCCAACTTCCTGATTCACATCTGCATAACTGCAATTCCTTATTATCTTGGGGTGCGTTGTCAATTACATAATACCTCAAAATTGAACCAATATCAAACTTCCACTTCTGTTTCCAGTTTTGGACGAACCTGCCAGTCCAATCTGACCTCCTGGAGCCCTTCTCTGGATACGCAATGAGGGAATCCTCGGTGGAGATTTTTACCTTCAGGAGGTCTTATTGGACTGGCAGGTTCGTCCCGCTGAAGAAAATCTTCAAAAAGAGACTAAGGGGGTTATTCTAACTTTGGAGGAGTGTTAATCCGTCCCAAAAGTGACGGTAAAGTGACGGATATACCACCAGCCGTATTACGAGTTCCATAGGATATAATGGACTCGTAATACGGCTGGTGGTAAATCCGTCACTTTTCCGTCACTTTTGGGACGGATTAACACCTCCTCCAAAGTTAGAATAACCCCCTAAGTGTGAAGGTAAACTTTTAACCGAGGCCTCCTGTGGCCTGTAGCCGAGAAGGGCTCCATTGCGGTCAGCCTGAAACGTTGACTTTGCCCCGGTCGAGGTGCAACCAGATGACCCGATTGGTGCTTTTTGTGTCTAAGCGCAAAAAAAAAAAAAATCTTTACAAATTCATATCTCCGGTTCCCCTTATCCGATTTTATTCGTTTTGGTGTCATTTTAAAGATAAAAATATAATCTATTTTTATAAATTGGTTTTGGATTTTTAAACTGTTTCCTGTGCTTTATCTGATTACTGTTTTGTGAAATTTGAATGCTTTACACTGTCGCCTAAGTTAAGCCTTGTTGCTCGTTGCCAAGCTACCAAGGGTTGAGCTTGGGCTAATTTACTGAGACCTAACTGGACCTTAGTGGAGGTTAGTGGCCTATTGCGAAATCTTGCAGTACTCATAATATGGTGGGTGGAAAACCACCAGCACTGGTGTCTCCTGGTGCCCGCAGCTTTAGTGGTATTTCAAAAAGACCGCCAAAGTCATAATGAGGGCCAAAGTCTTTTGAAATGTAAGTGGCGCTGAGACCAGCTCTGCCCTCAACAATACTAGCAGGATGGTCTATCTTGTCCACACCTACTCACCCCTTCTGTGTCACTGTCTGGGAGGAATGCACAAACCACGACAGTCAAGTGACTTCCAGACACTAGCAGAAGGCACAAATGACAAGGATAAGAAAACTTATTAAGTGTGATAAGCTGATGTTATCATACAGGAGAGACAGGCTTAAAAACTTTTAAAAATGACTATGCGTTTTTCCACTACCAACACATGCAATACTTAAACTCACATGTCCTACATTTAAATTACAATACACTTTGCCCTTTGAGCCTTTAGGACCTACCTTAGGATGGCTTCTAAGTGTTAAAAAAATCAAATTTAGGCCTGCATTAAGGTTTATTTTGCCATGTCGAAATGACAGTTTAAAACTGCAGTACAGGCTGCAGTGGCAGGCCTAAGACATGTTTTAAAAGGCTACTTCCTTGGGTGACACAGTGAAGGGTGCAGGACTACTGGTAGCATTTAACTAACTGACCCAGGGCACCTGTAGTACCATTTACTAGGGACTTACAAATACATGAATTGTGTCAATTAGGTGTAGGCCAATTGTACCATGTTTTAGGGAGAGGGCACACACACTTTTGCATTGGTTAGCAATGGTAAAGTGCACTGATTTCTAAAGCCAACAATAATGAATTCAGCAAAACAAGAGGGGTGAAGACAAAAAGGTTTGGTAGTGACCCTTCAGAGAGGGCCAGATCCAAATTACTATACTATGTAACCTTTCACAACTGGAAAATGGTACACTGTGCCCTGAATTACATTATCAGGATTTCTATTTAAAAAATCTAACTCTGAAAAGAGACACAAATATATTCCAAATGTCTCAAAATGAGGTTGTAGATGCACTGGATTCCCGAGGATTGTTCCCAAAGGCAACATTTCCAAAACATGTTGATATAAATATGTTTTACCCTTTGTCTGAATTACTGACACAGATAGCACCTGCAGGTTTGTCACTTATTCGAGTGTCTCTCAAACCCATAGATATAACTAGACTGGTTTCACTTTCGACACTGTAAAAAAGCTTGAAAGATGATTGCTAAAAGTAGGTCAGCTGTCACCAGTACACTAATAGCTGCACAATAGAAGAAGCCAGGTTGTGGAAATTACCTACAATGTAATCCTATCTCTAATCAGATTCCACCATATAATCTGCAGATTAAACACAGATAAGGGTGCTATTTTGGATCTTAGGCAAATATGTCCCTAGAAAGAATTTAATTTCTAAATGACCCCAAAGGGAGTACACAAAAATGTTTTCACAGCAGAGGAGTTTTAACAAATAATATGAGAAAGTGCCACATATGTATAAGACAAAGACAGTACAAAGCAGAAATACCATAGGGTTGTATGCCCACAAAAAGTGGTATCCCATAGTAATTCTAACCATCAGGGACATAAAAATAACTTGTCTGAGAGACGATTAGAACTAAAAGGGAGAAAAGTGTTCTGGTGATTTGAAAACTAAAAATTAAATTGAGAACCAGATTATCTTTTTTAATTCCAAAAATTTGCATAAGTGTAAAAATATCTAATTTAACATTACTTTATTCTGCAATGAAATAACATTAAAGGTATTTAAGGTTGGACATCTAGAGTTTTGTTGTGAATTGTTCATATGGAAAATAATCCATCTTTTTGCCATGTTTTACCTGAATATGATTTTATTGATTCTGGGAGACTGGTATTTCAACTTCGTTATAGTTGGAGCTAGATGGCTTCCATTTGCTTGGAAGACAATATCTATAAAATAGTGTTGGTGTAGGTTAAAAAGGTAATGTGACTATTCCACTGTCAAGCTAGACCTAAAACTCCACGTAGGTTAATGACTGCCCTCCTCTCATATGCACTGCTATCAAACAAAAATAACAAACTATCTGGTTATCTAAGACACTTACACATCATTCCAGTGTCATGTGTGTACCCCCTGGAAGTTTAAGCTTAGGTAGCTAGATAAATAACAATGATCCCAGTGCCCTAGAGGGCAAGGAAAATGTTAATTACCAGTAGACATATATTTGTGGCATGTAGTGCTGTAGATTCACATGCTATGCATAAGCTCGCCATCTAGTGATGGGTTCGGAGTAGTACAACTTGTTTTGTTTGAAGAAAGTTTTTGAGTCACGGGATCAAGTGACTCCTCCTCTAGGTAAAACTACGCACGGGCATCAAGTCTTTTGTTAAGACTGTTTGTCCGCAGGCGGGAGAGTGAAGTAGGGAAAAGAGTATATAGTATGATATAAAAGATGTCCATGCAATGTATTTACATATGTACATACATACACACTCACACATATATATATATATATATATATTAAATTCCAATCTCTACACACTTCCGGGGAGGAGGGAGGGCGCATGTGAATCTAGAACACTACAGGCCACGAACAGATGTCTACTGGTAAGTAGTATTTCCCGTTCAATGGCATGTGTAGCTGTAGATACACATGCTGTGCATAGACTGTAAAGCAGTCTCTCCATAAAGTGGTGGCTAGTGTGTAGGGGTTGGAATTGTTTGAAAAAGTGTTTTAATTACAGCTTGTCCAACATTTGCCTGGCAAGGACGTCTGGACAATAATGTTTAGAAAATGTGTGTGGTGTAGACCATGTTGCTGCCAAATGTAATTGTCTCATAGCTTTAGTATAGCAAGTTGAATGCATTTAATTATCCATCTTGCTATAGTTATTTTAGATATTGGGACTCTTTTGTGTGGTAATGAGAAAGCCACAAAAAGTTGTTTTGTTTTCCTAAAATCTTTTGTCCTGTCCATATAGTACATAACAGCTCTTTTGGCATCTAGAGTATGTAGAGCTCTTTCTGCCACTGATTCTGGTTTTGGGAAGAAAACTGGCAATTCTATTGTTTGATTAATATGAAATTGCAAAATGACTTTTGGAAGAAAGCTTCCTATAAAGTTAATGCCTGAAGCTCACTGACATGCCTAAGAGAGGTGATAGGAATTAAGAATGCTACTTTCCATGAAAGGTATTGTAATGGGCAGGAGTGGAGTGGCTCAAATGCTGTATCCAGGAGTCTTGTGAGTACAAATTAAGATGGAGCTGGAGGAATCCTTGGTGGAATGATTCTTTTTAGTCCTCCCATAAATGCTTTGATAACTGGAATTCAAAACAAGGAAATATATTGTCTATTTTGCAGATATGCAGCTATAGCTGCTAAATGTAAGCAAATGGATGTGTAGGCTAAATTTGCATTTTGTAAATGCAATGATTATTGTACAATGTCCTGTACTGTTGGTTGAAGAGGGTCAAGGTTTTTGGATAGAGAATAACAAACAAAACGTTTCCATTTTGCTGAATAGCACTGTCTAGTGGTAGGGCTGCATGCTTGTTTAAGGAGATCCATACATTCTTGTGGTAAATGTAAATATCCAAATTCCATGACTTCAGGAGCCATATCCCCAGGGTGAGTGATTTGGGATTTGGATGTCTTACCTGTCCCTGTTTTTGTGTTAGAAGATCTGGTCTGTTGGGAAGTTTTTGATGAGGAACAATTGAAAGTTCCGAAAGTGTTGTGTACCATGGTTGACGTGCCCATGCTGGGGCCACTAAGATCATGCTGATGGAAGATTGTTTTATCTTCCGTACTAGAAATGGTAGGAGTGGGAGAGGGGGAAAGGTGTAAGCAAATATCCCAGGCCAACTCATCCATAGAGCATTTCCCTCGGACTGAGGGTGAGGGTACCAGGAGCCAAAGTTTTGGCATTTTTTTGTTGTGGTTTGTTGTGAACAGATCTATTTGAGGTGTTTCCCATTTTGTGAAGTATTGTTGAAGAACTTGTGGGTGGAGCTCCCACTTGTGTGTTTGTTGATGCATCCTGCTTAGCAGGTCTGCTAAATGGTTGTCTGTTCCTGGGAGATACTGTGCCACTATGTGAATATGATGACACATTGCCCATTTTCATACTGATTGTGCCAGTTGGGGCAGTTGTTGAGATTGTGTTCACCCCACCCCCCCATTTCTGGAGATAGTACATGGCAGTTGTATTGTCTGCACTTATCAACACTGTTTTGTGCTGCAATTGTTGAAGGAATGTTTTCATTGCCAAGAATATTGCTTGCAGTTTGAGGTAATTGATATGAAGAGTCCGGTGAGTGTCGTCCCATACTCCCTGAACTGTTAGGTTGAGGAGATGAGCTCCCCAACCATTGTTTGAGGCATCTGTTGTGAAAGTAATCTGAGGCACAGGGCCTACAATGGGCCGCCATTCATAAGATTTGTGGTATTCTACGAATGTAGAGAGAGAGAAGTCTGGCAGCCTAACAACACTAGATCTTCCATTTGACCCTGTGCCTGAGACCACCGACGAGAGAGACACTGTAGAAGAGGACGCATATGAAGTCTGTCATGAAGCACTATGACAATACAAGATGCCATCATTCCTAACAGTTTCATAACAGTTCTTACTGAGTATGTTTGTTTCTGTAATTATGTTGCAATTAATGTTTGAAAAGCCTGGATCCTGTTTTGGTTGGGAAATGCTATTCCCAATTGTGTATTGAGGATGGCTCTTAGGTATGGTTATGTTTGCAGAGGCTGGAGATTAGATTTTATGTAGTTTATGGTGAATCCTAGAGAATGTAGGAGGCATATTGTAGTTTGAGTATCTTTTTGACACTCTGGGAATTAATTGGCTTTAATGAGTTAATTGTCCAGATAAGGGAAAACATGAATTTGTTTTCTTCTGAGATGTGCTGCAACCACTGCGAGGCATTTTGTGAATACTCTGGGAGCACTTGTGACTCCGAATGGCAACGCTTTGAATTGGTAATGTTTCCCTGCTACTACCATTCTTAGGTATTTATGGTGTGAAGGATGAATGGCAATGTGAAAGTAAGCGTCCTTTAGATGTAGGGCTGTCATGAAGTCTCCTATTGGTAATACAGAAATAACATCCTGAAGAGTGACCATGTGAAAATGTTCTGATAGGATGTAGTGATTTAAGGGTCTGAGATCTAATATTGGTCCGAGAGACCCATCTTTTTGGGAATTAGAAAATACAGAGAGTAAACTCCTGTTCATTGGTATTACAATGGTACTGGTTCTATCACTTCTTTTAGAAGAAGGGAATGTACTTCCTCTTTGAGAAGAGTTTGATGATCTTGTGAGAGTTTGTGTGTACAAGGGGGTATATTTGGTGGAGTGGAAATGAGCTCCAGATAGTAACCATTTTAGATAATTTGAAGTACCCATTGATCCTTGGTAATTTGAGTCCATTGGGGGTAAAAGAGTTATAATCTTCCCCCCTACAGGGGTGATGTGATTTACTATTGTGTTTGTTAAGTCACTGTTTAGTGACTGATGAAGAACCTCTATATGTAGATGGTTTTCCTCTTCCTTTATTATTGTTTCCTCTATATGATCCTCTAAAATAACCTCTGGTATTTTGAGAGGGGGTTTAGTTTGATTTGTGACTTATTCTTGGAATGATGATTTAAATCCTCTACTAAAATCTGCACAACGAAAATTATTCCTATGTGTGCTGACTTGTAAATCTCCCATGGCTCTGGCAGTTTGATTGTCCTTATTTAATTTTTCAAGTGTGGTATCCACTTGTGGACCAAATAAGTGCTCCTTATCGAAGGACTTATTTAAAATTGCCTGTTGTACTTGTTTAAAGCCTGGATATCTAAGCCATGCATGACGTCTTATGATGACACTTGTATTAATACTACGTGCTGCTGTATCAGCAGCATCAAGTGCACATCTAATGGAGTTGTTGGATATTGTTTGTCCCTCATTTACAATCTCTACCCTTCTTTTACAGTGTTCTTCTGGTAGGTATTGTAAATGTTCCTCCATAGCATCCCAGTGAGCTCTGTCATATCTGGAAAGTAAAGCATGAGCATCAGCGATTCACCAATGATTGGCTGCTTGAGCTGACACTCTCTTCCCCGCAGCATCTAATTTCTTACTTTCCTTGTCAGGGTGAGGTGTGTCTCTTGTTGACTGGCTATGAGCTCTTTTTCTTGGAGTAGATGTCACAATAGAGTCTTAGGAATTTGTGTTTTTATATATAGAGGATCAGTGGGTGCAGCTTTGTACTTTTTATCAACTCTAAGAGTGATAACCCTTGCTCTAACAGGCTCTTTAAATATTTTTCCAGCGTGTCTGATCATTCCTGGGAGCATTGGAAGAAATTGGCTTTCTTTATGTGTTGCACCAAGGGTATCAAATAAGAAATCCTCCTCTATTGGATCAGTGTACATATTTATATTGTGATATGGTGCTGCTCTTGCTATAACCTGTTGGTATGATGTGGCATCCTCAGGTGGTGAGGGTCTAGCTGGGTAAAGATCTGGATCATTTGGTGAGCTAGGATCCGGAACTTAATCATCTCATGGGTCTTGCTCTTCTAATGCATCCCCTATATCCTGTGACCCACCAGGTGGTGAACTAGATGGTGTGAACCCTAATTGAGTGGGAGATATTGGTGGAGTATGTTGTGGATAGGTAGGTAAAGGTGGAGATGTATAAGTATGAGAAGAAGTCTTTTCTTTGATAGTCTTCTTTGGAGGTGCAGAGCATTCAAGACTTTCTTCAAAAGTTAATTTCTTCTTTAGAGGTGGCGGTGGTGATATTATAAACCGCCCTGTTCCTTGCTGAATTTGAAGTCGATGCTGCCTAATGTCCATAAGTTCCAAAATCAGTTCCACCTGTGGTGGGTGTAGATGATGGTACAGGTTGTCCATAGTCACAGAGTCTTTTGGTGTTTTTTTCGGTTCCGAAGGTTTTTCAGATGGAAAATATTTGGTGCCGAAACTGTAGCTACTTGTTGTTTCTTTTTCGGTGCCGTAGTGGTTGGTACCGAAGCAACATACATTTTTTTGTTTTGTCAGTGCTGTAATGGAGCTACTGGAGGTCGATGCCGAAGACTTGTCTTGGCTTTTTTCGGAGCTGGTATGCGGGCCATACGAATAAGTTTCTCAGCTCCGACCATAGCTGGACGGCAGTGGCGGACCGGTGACCTCTTTTGTCTTATCTGATGGGAAAGGGGGCTTTTTACTTACAGTTTGTTCTGGTTGTAATGCAATGCCCGACTGCACATCTGCATCCGAATCTTGAACAGAGAAGACACCCTCTTGTTCCACACCTTCTTGCACATGCTCGTCTTCAAAGACGTCAGGTGTATCTTCTGTCTGTTGAGATGCCATTTCCATTTGACGAGCTCTTCGGTTTCTAAGTGTCTTCTTCCACCGAAAAGAATGGCACGCCTCGCAGGTCTGATCATTGTGGTCTGGTAAAAGACACAAATTACACACCTGATGTTGGTCGGTGTGTGGAAACTTCGAATGGCATTGAGGGAAAAACGGGAATGGAGTACGTTCCATCAAGGCTGCATTGTTCGATACCACGTGCAAGAGGTAGTCCCAAGGAGGGTACGAACGAGCCTTACTGCCCCAAAAGGTTAAAAACTATTTGATTCCGAATGTAGAAAAAGGAACCAAGAATTGACTATTAAGGAATACACGTTTGGAAACAATACCAACAAAAATAGAAAGATGGAAAGAATCCTGTTTTAGACTGTTTGGAGCCAAGAACTCAGAGCGAGAGGAACACACATTTGAGGCCGACAGTGGAGAAAAAAAAGTCTAACAAAGGACTTGATGCCCATGCGCAGTATTACCGAGAGGAAAAGTCACTTGATTATGTGACTTGAAAACTTTCTCTGAACAAAAAAGTTGTACTACTCCGAACCCAAGATGGCGAGCTTATACACAACATGTGTATCTACAGCTACACATGCCATCAAACACACTTTTTTGAGGAATTTATTTCCTCTGCTCAATCGAAACATGTATCCTGGCTCCCAAACATGTGGGTGAGGCAAAGCCCCCCTCTAGTGATGTTCACATAATTGTCTGGTGACAGCTGTGCTGTCAAGCCAGACCATAAAAAGGAAGGTATTTTTTGCACTTAAAATACCAGGTTTACCACTCTTGTAGCTCTGATGATAAAGTGTATCAATCAGTTAGATAAAGCTGCACGCAGTACAAACCTAAAAAGAAAAATGTTTCCCATCCTACATCTCTAAAACCTAAATAATAACATTTAATTACAAACTATTTTTGGACAAGTACTAGCTTTCAAGTAATATTCTATATTAAACTCTATTTGTGCTAAATCGTTTGAGGAAATAGCATACATACTTTGGGCTAAATTATAGCTTTTATACAAAAATTCATATGGATGAAAATTTGCTCTTCCTGTATTAGGGACCCCGCATCAGATTCAGCTTGCCCCGTCTACAACTCCTCAATGACGACCACTCCTTCTCCATAAACATTTCTAAGTCAGAAGGTAAACATTCCACGAGGATGAACCTGGTCCTTGTGCCAGACCCACAATCTGTTGTGGTCAGCGTTAACATTTGAATTTGCCTCTGTTTAGTATGACCAGATAACCATGGTAGGCATTTTGTGCTTATCACTTATTTCATACTTTAAAAGTTCACATTTCCAGTTGTACCTGTTGTAAAATGAAATAAGACTGTAGAAGTGTTAGCTGGATTCACTCAGGGGCCTTCATCATCCACAGCTAAGTTTACAATGTAAAAATCTCTGCACACTTACTATGGAGAGAGCTGATCATAACAAAGACAATACTGCTTGCATGCTGGAAGGATTCCTATCTGCCTGGTGAAGAACTGTGCAGAGTTGTCTCTAACTTCAAATTCTTCAAAGACTCTAAATTCACTCCGATTTCTGCACCTAAAAACTGCTCCAAGGATAAAGGAAGGTAGCCTATTTATGACACACAGGCAAAAGAGTTCAGGTGCTGAATAGGGACATATGCCTACTGATGCAACCTCTCTCCTGTGGCTGACTGAGAGACTTTAAAATCTAGAAGACAGAGAGTGCTGCATTGAACTGGAGGAAAGGATGTAGATGTGACTGGAAGAGCCCTTTCACTGCTTTTATCCTTGGGCCAACAACCAAGAAGACTTTCCAAGAAAAACTGGAGACTTTTGGATCACCAAAGAAGTAGTTCTGGAAGAAATCCTGAAGTTCTGAACATTTTTATCAGCTGCTTTTTAACAACACTTGCTGCTCTACACAATTTACTGTGTAAAAAGGACAGAATCTTCTAAAAAGCTATTTCAATTCAAACACATTCTACAGGGAGCATCAGTGCCCACAACATTTCCACAGTAGCCCCCAGTGACTGTGTTTGAGAGCCACAGCTAGCATGTTTTGCTTAATTTTACTTCCAAAGATTGTTTTTCTATAAAAAAAAAATCTGTTTATTTTCTAGAAACACCTGGTCTCTATCAGATTTATTTTATTTTTGTGGCATTGTGATCATTTCATTTTGTTTCTAATTATACTAATATTGAAATGTTAACTTGCTAATATATTAACTGTAATATTGTTTTGGTGTTGATTGTCCATATTCCACAGTCATTAAAGCCCACACTGCTCATACAAAACTTGTAAGAGTAAGCTAATTACTCCTCAACAGAAACCTGTTTATTTATTAGGAATTAGATAGTTATGTCTTTTTGAGAGCTCAACCACAGCTCACATTGACAATGTGGGCCCTCTGCTTCATAGTTCATGAACCCGGTTTCCTATGCTCTAAATTAGTCTAAGACTACATAGTACATAACCTAATTTCAACAACTCAAATAATGTTTGCATTAAGTATTTGGCTGATGTTCAGTCAAAGAAAGTTGCCTGGTAAAGACGTGAACTTACGAGTGTTGGCCTATTATAAAATATCGTGCCTGGGAAAAATGTGACCAGTGAATCTGTTTCCCTTAGTAACATAGGTGTTGAGAACTTGCTGGTAAGTTAATTAGGTAGTCAATGAATGGAGAATATATAAATCTAGCTGCCATGTATATTGATGGGAGAACTGAAGTCTCCTTGGAAGTGAGAAGCTTGACACTTAATGTAGCATCTTCCTCTCTGAATAATCTAACATAGCAATCAATAGGACCACATGGCTCAAATTCTATCCAATCATATCAATAATATGCTAGACTACTACCCACAGGACTGCACCTCAAGAACAGGGAACCCTAATTGTAATATTTTCAGATCTGTAGATGATTGAGATATTAACACTAAAATAATTTATGGATCTATCAATGCCACATGACACCAGGATTACATTGAGATAATCCTCAGGTCTTTGAACTAAAGGTTTGTTCATTAATTACTACTTCATTTTTCTGTGGGACAAAGCATAGCATGACAAATTATTGAAAATGGATTGCCCAAGACCCCTTTGTGTATGTGTATATGTAGGTATTTTTATCTATGACTATTTTATTACAAGAGTCTATGGCAGCTAATATCTCTTGACCTTAAAGGCAGGTTACCCACTCACCTAGAGGGGGATAAGGAATACCTTGGTAAACTTCAGGCATCTTGAACTTATTTACTGCTGCGTTTAAAAAATACAGATTTTGTCATATTACAAAACTGAAATTAAACGTTACTCACAAAGTGAATTTCTTGGCCATTTCTCTAAACATCCAATGCATATATATGGGCACTACTGCAAGCAAGAAATATTGGCCTCCTGACCTGTAGTTAGGTAGTAAAAACAACCATATTTGGTCATGTCCCTGGCCCTGGTTCATGACTTACTGACAACTTCCTCTAAATGACAAGAGACAGACTGCAAGCATACATTTACAACAATGTATAATTTACTTATTTTTAAACAATATAAAAATGCATTTATTTAAATATTGCTGTAAAAATTACAATTGACAACATACTTAAACTGTATTAGAAAATGTAAATTTTGGGAGCTTCATGTAAGACTATAAAGTGCCTCGGCTTTTAATGGCTGGTATATGCCTTCTCAACAGTCTAATGTTTTGTCGCTCCTCTTCCTGTTTCTCCCTTTTAACTTCTCAGAACATTCCACTCTCAGTGGGTGGAATGTTCTTAATAGTCTTATAGTCGGGCTACATAGATTTCTCCCTTAATAAAGGCTCTTGCCTTGACTTCAGGGCCTTTAACAACGAGTAAAGCCCACTGCAACAGGTGACAAGGCTACATCTCTTACATTCTATTTTGCAAGTTATATCCTTTTCTTTGACCTCTCCAGTTCAGAAATTATGTTTTTTCCTTTGTTGCACAACTAATGTACACAGGAACCAGCCAAAGATCTTTCTCAATAATACAGACAAGGCATAAAAAAGAATGTGATATCTTCACCTTTCTGATATCGGGCTCAGATTTGCTGAAACACATACTCTGAAGTTCATGTACAAGATCCACCTCATCATCCGAACCATGTGAAGACTGCTGCTCCAAGTTTAACACTCTTGTCTGGTTATTTTGCCAGTCTCTAGAGAAAACAACAATCAACAAAAGGATGAAATGTAAGAATTGTGTTAACTTTCAAGTGACTACCAATGCAATGCAATTAAAACTATTTAGTTAATGTTTTCATGTCAAAATGATCTAGCATTCTAGAGAACAATGCAGAAACAAAGGTGTTAATGTTGAAATAGACAGACAAGGAAAATGACCTTCTGATAGCTGCACATACAAATGCCTTGTTTTTTCTGACAATAGATGCATATAGGAAGGTCATGATATTCTGACAGTAGAGGTAGATACAAAGATCTTGAGCTTCTGACTGGAGATACAATAATTCTTTCAGTTGATGTAGACAGAACAATCCTCGTCTGAAAGTAGAAGCAAATACATACTGATAGTAAATAAAGAGACAAACGTCTTCATATTCTGTCAGTAGCTACAGATATATGTTGAAAGAGAAACTGTGCAAGGTATTGAGTGCCCAGTGTACAAAGGGACAGATTGCAATTAGTGGTCATAGATTGCACAGAGACTATTTGTGACTGTCTCTGATACAATTAAACCAATCCATTATTAAGTCATGTCACAAAATCACCAATCTCAGGAAATTGCAGAATAATATGCCTAAAGAATGTGAATTAAGCAGGTCTCTATTTGCGTCCCCCATGTGATAGGCTCCAAACACGGGTATGGTGGAGTTCAAGGAAGAGCAGACCATTCTTGCTGCATTTGCATTCCCAAAAAGGAATTTTTTTTTAAGCAGGATGTTTTCCACAAAGGAACTGGTGCTTCTTTTTTTTAAAAAATGTTTCCCATATGTGAACATATTGAGTGAACACTGAATGGTTCCTCTGGACCACTGTCTCCTCCACCTGAGTTTCCTTGACAAAATTCCAAAAAGAGAATATGTCCAAAAGGGACAGCTTCCCCATTGTGATTGAGTCAGCACCTCCTTTAAGGAGTCGACAACTTATCAATGGTTGTGAAAGCAGATGCATTCACACTCTAAAGATACATCTCACTGCAGTTCACAACTGACACTCCCCCTATGCCCTTTCCTAATTGTGATGCAGACCAATTATAAGACACAAAAAGGCTTTACTGAAGAGCAAAATAGGTTTAGTAGAAAGAATAAAAGTTATTTTGCAGGCACAAACCATGTGATTTGGTGAATTGCGGGTTTTGCAAAGACAAAATGGCTTTGTTTAAGAAACGCTAAATGCAGAATGTTTTATTGGTTCAGTGCCTTACCTGCTATGAATAGTTTCCAATTAGTGCCCAGGTAACATGTTTACCATGCAGTGCAAGAAGTGTTACTTTCCCAGACTCTTAATCAGAATGGTCCACTCCCTGTGACAGCATACGCACCATCCAGGCACTAGAATCTGTCATAATCTTTATTTCCATCAATTCATCTCTAATTACAGTTAGTCCTAAACATTATTACTTACACGTAAATCCTACACAGCTTTTTAGGATTTTGTTATTGAAACTCGTAAGGGTACCCACAGCAATAAAAAATAAGCAAAGGAAATTCTCTTCTTAACAGCTTAACAGATGTTTGAAGATTGTGAGCTATGCTACTCATTTCATAACATTACAGGCTCAGGAAAGAGTATCTTTTCTCCTTTCATAAAAAAAGATAAAAATGCATTTTGTTGACCTCCAATTGAATAAATATGATAGTCATCCATTTTTGTCAGACATTTAGGTTGGAGTATCACAAACATGTGAAAAAAAGTCCTACTCTCCACCATAGAAAGTATGCCAAATCAAAATTAATAAACCCCCTGTGAAAGACATGTGACATAGGTGTGCTGTTGTATATAAAATATTGACACACATTTGATAGTGCTCAACATAATAATAACAGTTCAAAACCCAACAGTGGTGTGTTCACTTATATGATCCTCTACTGCTCCTTCCCAGACCATTGTTGAGTCTGAACAATCTGTTTATGCATTTAAAATAACCACTTGCGGGGTTGGGAGCCAACACCAAACATGGCGGTCGAGTAATTGGAGGGCTCTCATACTCGGGCCCTGTAATCCTCCCAAAATTGCACCCTAATAGCACCATCGGCAGCCTAGCCCAGGAAGACAGTGCCGGACGCCACTACTGCCTGCAGCAGCATCACTGTGAGGGAGCTAGGAGCGTTGCTACGGCTTCACTGGCTAACTGATCGGAAACTTCACCGCGCAGTTAAAATGGCAGGCAGAGGCTGGCCTTAGGTGAGCGAACTGACGAAGATACGTGGATGGCATCACACACCAGTTGCACCACTGCAGCAGGCGATCTGTCGTGCCCGAGGGGTGGCAGGAACTAATGACATCTTCGGGATCTGATTGCACGAGCTTCGGCAACCGCATAGAGCAACTGGAGAAGACGACAAGTGGTAGACCTCCTGCAGCCCCTTCGGCCACACTAATTGGGCGGCACTGGAGGAAGTGGCTGTGTCCAGCATCAAACCTGAAGTGGCGTACAGCCTGAAGTGGAGGGGGAAGGGTGCTCCTTTTGTCCATCTGCCCGGCAGGAAAAGACTCAGTACCCACCCCCCTAGCAGCCCGAGAAGCAAAAGGGGGCTTGGGAGTGAGCAGTGTATGGAATTAGCAGACCTTCCTCTGCATCTGTCTCTCACCACCCACTGACTATCACTTCCTGGCTTCACTCTTCCACACATCTTAGGATCACAGCAGGGGGCACACTCACAATGGCCTACTTTGCCAGAACTGGAGGCTCAGGGAGTGAACAAGGCCTGGGAGGAGACTGCCGAGGGCAATTGACAACGAGAACAGGGCCACTCGAACAGTTGGCGTCAGGATGTTGCCCTGGTGTGTGCAGTCAGCACGATGTCCAAGTGGCCCTTACTCTTGGTGGACAGGGCTGCCAGGGATCCTAGGCTCTTTTAAATATACTCTTGAGAGGAACTGGAGCATGGAGTACAGGGGTGAGACCCTGAATACTCCTCCCTAACTATAACGCTGTTGTTACTGGCTGTGCTCCTGCTTGAGGGCCCCAATGCCACTATGGGGTCTTTAGCGGAGGTGAGCGTGGCGTGGCTACTCCTGACGACACTAACAGGCCTGAATGACGGTGGGCTGCATATGCCCTAGGTGGCCCCCTGCTTAACTGGCTGGCTGGCTTGCTTGACAGTGAAGCACGAAGCTCACATGTTCAGCAAATAGTGCTGGGGCCATACGAGGCTCCTTGGGAAGGCCCCACTCCCCGTATTTATCAGGTTGCACAGGTGGCAGTGCCCTCCGGTACATAACACCTGTCCACCAGGCTACCACTGAAGTAGGGATAGTCCCCTGGGGCCAAGAGTGGGTTTTCTCCAGAACTAGAATGGGTGGCCCTACACTAATACCATCAGGGGCTCTCTCCCACACTCCATTCTAGGGTACCATCACATGTTGAGCAAGTCCATAGGGTGAACCAGGACCAAAACTAATAAGCCGGCTCCTTCAGTGCAGCCCCACATCCCCCATCAGATAGCTCCCCAGTCAATACACCAATAGCCAAACTAGACCTGATCCTGCAAGAAATACGGGAATCGCAAACGGTTATGGAACAAAGATGGCTATCGCAAACTGACCAATAGAGTCAAAGCTACTGAACTATAGCTCTCAACACTGTCCCATGACCCTTAAGAACTTACGATGCACTGCTGAATGGATCTTTTACAGGACTGGGCGGAGGATGCGGAAGATGCGGAGGGGAGAGCTCGTCACAACAATGTCCGCATCATCGGATTCCCCCAAAGACACCGAGGGCACGTGCATCACCCAGTTTGTGGAAAAATGGCTTTGAACAGTGGGGGCTCCCAGCAGTATCCCGGACATGTTTGTGGTTGAGAGAGCCCACAGGGTCCCTGCTAGGAAAACTGGAGCTCTCCTGAGAACCATTGTGGACAAAATCCTTAACTTAAGGGACTGACATACTCTATTACAAGCCACTAGGGAACGAGCACCTATCCTGAGGTCTCCCTTTTCCCAGATTAAGCCATTGCTGTATAGCGCAAACAAGCCTCTTTCCAGGAAGTCAAGAGGCAACTTAGACCTGAGGGCGTCTGGTATGCGCTTCCCTTTCCTGCCAAACTCAAAGTGTGACATGACCAAAAAGCCCATTTCTTTAGGGCCCAGAGCAAGCCCTGCAGTGGCTGGACAACATTTCCCTGATTCCTGGTTGTGAGAACAGTCAGACCCGGCACCGTTGAAGGCAAAGCGAATCCTGCGTAGGCAACGGTGTGTCACGACTGTCCAGACTGGTAACACCCATGGGTGCTTGGAGGAGACTTCAATGCTGTGCTAGATGTCACTCTAGCAAAGTCGCACCCCCACTGCCATGGACCACACCGGCCCGCCAAGCCCAAATGTTAAAGCAGTGGGTGGATGGGTGGGAATTATGTGAAGTGTGGCATGTCCGTAATGAAGGCATGAGAGAGTACTCCTTTTACTCACACCCACATGCACTGCATTCAGGATTAGATTGATTCCTGTGTCCAGTACACCTCAAACCAAGTGTCACCCATGCCACCTACCTTGGTAAAACCATACTGGATCATAATACCCTAAAGATCTCGCTGGAGTGGGGTGGGGTACCAGCTTCAATTCCCACTTGGAGGCTCAAGCCCAGCTTGCTAAAAGACACTGTATTTCAGAATGACCTATCGACTGCCATTGACACACACTTCACAGACAACGCTCGCACCACTTCCTCAATTATCATAGATGGGAGGCATTTAAGGTAGTGATCAGGGTCACTGTCGTTACTACAGTGGTGGAAGCTGTAGAAAGTCTTCAAGACCTGAAGAAAGTAGAAGACTCCCAAGGGCCCCTTGAGCGGGCAGCATCTGATAATGCAGATATTTCACCCCAGTTGCAGGAAGCTAGGGTGAAGTATGTGGAATTTCAGAAACACCTCTCAGTAGTGGATTAATGCCTATACACACAGAGGATGCACACGGAGGCGGACAGATCAGCACATTCTTGGCATGCTTGCTACGTACGGATCGCTCCCCCATATCAATCCTGACACCCTGGCCTTGGGCACAGTGGTAACTCAACAAGGTGTGTAATAATCTCGGAATGCTGTAACAATAGAGTTATACTCCACTCACCCCCCTCCTGACCCGGAGGAGGTACTGAGGTTCCTTCAGGGAACATGACTTCCTAGGGAGTGGGATGCTGACAGGGAGGTCTTCTCTGCCCCTATTCTGCCGAATTAAATCAGAGGGGTCATGAAAGAGCTGGAAAGCAATAAAACGCCGGGGTCCGATGGACTCCCGGTGGAATTTTATTCCACTCAATTGGTCCTGCAATTAGGAAAATTGTATAACACATCCCTCAACACAGGCCTTCTTTCTCTTTCACCAGAAAAGCACTTACTGAAACCACGGAAGCCCCCACGGGAACTGTCCTTGTATCGCTCACTATTGATACTACACACCGACTATAAAATCCTTAGCAAGATTCTGGCTCACAGGCTCCTTCTATTGGTCCCACAGCTGATACATATAGACCAATTTGGCTTTGTGCCTCGCCGAAACACCTAATTGAATATCCAGCGGTTGTTCAAAATAATGGATGTCTCCCAGGACCTTTACCCCCATGCTTGTTCTCTCTCCCTGGACTTACAACAGGCTTTTAATTCCTTAAATTGGGACTTCATGCTAGCAGTTCTGCATAGCATTGGAATACCTCAGGCCTACATTCAATGGGTCAACCTACTCTATATATCATTCCAACAGCTTGGGCTCGAACAGTTCCAAACATATCCCAATCCTACCCGGTATGGCAAGGTACAAGGCAAGGTTGTCCCCGCTTCCCCTCTTCTTTTCATACTAGCAGTCAAACCCATAGCACAGAGAATTCAACAAGAAGGAGGTCATAAGGGGATTCCCATGGGCAATGCAATCCATACTACATTACTCTATGCAGATAATATGATTTTGTATTTTAAAGATATTCGGGAGGCACAAGCAGAGATGTCCCATTTCTTATTCACCTTTGGGAATTTTTCAGGCCTCCTCATTAATGTGGACAAATCCTGTGCATACTCCTTCGCTGGCATATATGCACAGCCCATCCTGCACTTCGATGATCATGTGATAGCGGTGGCCCCTTGCACCTTTCGGTACCTCTGTGTCCAAATTTATAGAACTGGCCCTGACCTACTGGAAGGCAATGGTTCACGAATGATTACGGCGCTCAAATCACAATTAGCCTTTTGGGTTACGTTACCGCTGTCCGTAGACTGACGTATAGCCCTTGCCAAAACGGTGATGTTACTGTGCATCTTATACCACTTTGTGAATTTACTAATCGCAGTACCTGCAGAAATCTTCCGAAACTTGAATACCATACTGACTGATCTTATGGGGGAGGGGTGCCGCAGAGTCAGCTTAGTGAAACTGCAACTACCAACTGATCAAGGAGGCACGGGGGCCCCAGACTTTAAACCGTATTGTATAGCCGGGCAACTGCAATGGTTGGCATACTGGCTTCCCCATCATAACCTGTCTGAAATAAAACATACTGCGGCTCAACTAGAGCACAACCAGCTACATCACCTGATGTGCCCTGATGCAATGACGCTGCCTACACATACGTTATTATTGTGCACTATGCTGGTGTATTGAAAGCTAGTGACAAAATACACAGGGCTTGGGCACCTTATATACCCAATAAACCGTTATGAGGCCTCCCTACCACCTCAGGCACCTTGATGAAGGGAAGACGTGAACTCTGGGTACAAGAAGAGATCACTACGATGGGGGACCGGTTTGCAGAGGGCTATCTCATGGCACACGGAGACTTTAGAAACACATATAACCTCCCGTACTCCCTATTCTTCACTCATGGCAGTATCCTTCGGTATGTGTGTGAATATTGGGCAGCGGATGGTCTTGAGCTACATGATGGGGCATGGTTGGCACCTAGTGTGGTGGCTAAATAGGGGCCTCTGGGTCCACCTTATGACACCACTTCCATTCTAAGGAGAAAAATGGGAGGAAGATTTATCCAGGGCACTTTCAGACAAGGAATGGGCATGCAGGCTAGATACCCCTACAAAGTGTCTCGCAGGTCAAAATTCAAATGTATTCAAATCGCCATTTTACACAGGGCTTACTTAACACATCGTAAAATCAATCAGATGTACCCCACTGCATCTTCAATGCATCCCCAATGCCGATTGAAAGGGTTGCTATGGGCCTGTCCAGAATGTTCAGACTATTGGTCAGGAACAGCAAGAGCAATGGGTGAAATCACGGGTCAGGCCCACTGAGATACCATGGAAACCCGGTATACTAGGGATGCCCATATGACCTAGAAGATCCACCATGGAAGTGCCATTCACTAAATTGGCTGTACTCCTGGCGAAACACCTTCTCACTAAACCCTGGAAGGCCCGATTGGCTCCAAAACTAGAAGACTCGTGACAGGAGGTTCAGCGCTGCGATCTTGCAGAAGGTTTGTACGTCTGTCAGGAGGAGTACAGGGGGCTCCATAATTCACCCATCTCTATGGAATGGAATATACTGTTGGAAGGCTTTAAGAGACAAGAGCCCGATTCATGGGGAGACACTGATTCACAGCTGGGTTTGTCGCGTAGGCTCCCATTATCCTAATGAGACTACTGGATTTTGAGCGGCAAGATCGTTCACAGTGTGGGGCACTAAGTCTGATCCACGGTGAAGGACCCTTGTCACTCTAAATCCGGGTTTTGCTCCGGCTAACTAGCAGTGCCTCATCTCTCCCAAAGAGAAGAGACAATTGAGCAGCCGAGCGCATAACATCTTAGCACTTCCGAGGGAAGTCGTGGTATCTCAGGTCACAACTGGTTCTCTCATACACAGTACGGTCTCACATAGAAATGACAAAGGCAGTTTAAGTTTTAAAGATTGGTTTAATAAAACTACTGCATTTTATATAGCAAAGCGTGAGCTGCAATAACCAGAACTACACAACACAGTAGGATTAAAATAGTAACGATGAGAGTGAAGCACAAGAATAAAGCTATCATAGTGCCACTAGATTATGTTCTCTCTAAGTTATATTTTGAGCACAGCATGTGAAGCTCTAAGCCTGCCTTTCAGGTTCCCCCGGGAGGACATCAACCCTCATACCTGAGCAAAGGCCTGTAATCTGCATCAGCATCTTTAACGGGGCAGTCAGCATCTAGTTGTAGGTTCCTGGCCGGAATCTCCTTCGGACGTGTACTAGGAAGTGTTTTTATAACTAACACACAGATGTTCTAAGAAAATGTCCCTATGTAAGGATGTGTATTTTCTACGAATACTGGAGACTAAACTTCTACTACGTTTACCGGCAATGCACCAGACTGTGGCCTTGACTGAAGCACAGGGCGATCAAGAATGCATTATTTGAGAACACAGTGCTTACCTAAGCTAAACAGTGGGATAGAAGGAAATTAAAACAAGACCATAAAACTGGTTATTGTAAAATAACAGTGCGAGGCTGAATAAAATGTATCTAGGGCAAAGTGCACAGCGGCCTAGTATGTTAAACTACCGTGCATGAAGCTATATTAAAAATGGCTACACTACACCATCCCCTTGTCGGTAGAAAGTGGTTTAAGCTGAAGCTAAAATGCCCTAACCTAGAATATATATAAAACCCTATTCAAATTTTAACACGTTAAGAGGACACACAAGCATACTAATTTGCAAATTTAAAAATGAGCATGTGGCCAAATACCGAATTCAAAGAAAAATTGTCAATTTAGGATTAGTCCCAATCAAGCATTAGTCATAGGAAGCATGGGATTCTCCACCTCGGCAGATGACAAAACCGGTAAATCCACGTCAAAAACTACCAAGGAGCAGGTGTGTTCCAGAGCCCCAGTATCAACCAAGGCGGCATCCTGTGCAGTGCCTACGAACGAGTTAATAACAACTTCCTCCAGGAAGGGTAGCTCGTAATCAGCTTCTCTAAGCAAACGCAGCCGCAGTGCGCATGTCCGGTAATGAACCCTCATCAAGAACATCAACAGATCAGCATCAATCTCTGGGGGGCGTTGCTGTGAGAGACAAATGTCCAGTGCTTGTTCAAAAGAGCACCAACAGCACCGAAACACGGGCTGCACACAATCCAAAACCGGTCTGAATGACAGAGACCAGTCACACTCCAAATGTTCCAGGAGTGTTGCTCCAAAGTGCTGCATTATGCGTTCACGGCACAGCTACGCTAATGGTAGTACCCACATTCGTCCTTGTTGCGGCGGAACAACCATTGCGGAAAAACAACAGCAACAGCAAAATGCCGGCTAATAAAGCCAAAGTTATCGGAAATCCCCCAAAAATGCTTCCGAAAATGGAATGAATAGCCGAAGGTATTGAACCGAATATGGAGGAAAAGCTGTGAACAAAACCAATACCAACAGCTTTGAAAAAATGAGCTAATCTAGCTGTGCTGGACGCATTAAATATACGTCCCACGAGTTCACCAAAGTGTCTCGGAAAGTTTGTATTTAACAGGGACTGTATTTCCGCCGATGACCTTGCCACCTGAAGTGCGTAGGTCTTGCGTGCAGATGTAAGGGCCACATGCTTCTGAAACAATAAAGCCTTTAGTCTACTTTACTTGTCAAAATTCACCTTGGAAGTAAGCAATGTGAGGCCAAATATCCGCTACCTCCCGAATTTTGGTGGGGGGAAACAACATGTTCCTGCAGCAAGTAACAACCTGAGTGACTGAAACAACAAACTATTCTGGCCTGCATGCCACAACAGTCTTCACTATTGAAGAGGACGTAGCTGCCGTTTGAAAGCACCTGGAACGTGCGTTTAATCAAGGGAACTGGAACTCCCTTCAGATAGCAAGCCAAGTTCGCAACCGAGGCATTACACGCCCCATGCAAGGACAGCTGCTTACAAATCATCGAATGGCTGACTGAAGTCTCACATCCACTGCCGCTAAGAAAGACCTCTTTCATGCCATTGACGCATTTGTACGAGAAGGGAAGCTTCCACACCTCATGGATGTAACTATCTCCCAACTTTTCATATCTGCCTACCGGAACATGTTTCAAACAAGAAGTGAATTGTAATGTAGAAATAAGCAGATTAATAACCCCGTGTATCAACCACTCTGCTGAGGGGATCTCGGCCACGGTAAAACGCAATCTTTCAAACTTTTCAATGTTGAGCATGACATAAGTCGCCTCCTTCTTAGCCATTAGTTGTTGTTGTCGCGTTAAATTAAAGGAAACAAATATTTCCCGGGCACTGATGTGCTGCCACGGAACGCGACCCGCCTTCAATGTCTTAAGCGTCCAACCCAACTGCATAATGGACCTGGTCTGACTCTGTCCATGATATAAAGAAGACATATCAGATCGTATAATGTCTATAGCAGAAGAAACAATGTTGTTAATTGTATATATCCGGTCGGACAAGGTGTGAATTCCATTATCCACAACAGCTAATGCCTTTTTCAGATTTTCCTGATCTATCTGCCTTAACCGGGCTTCAGCCTCCTGTTGGGAAAGTTTCCATATTTCATTGTATACTTCATACAAGAAACGCTTCCTACGTGGTATGTTTGGGCCTGACAAAAAATCTCGTAAGTCAGTGTTATTAGATTGGAGCGCGAGATGTGTCTTAACTGCATCTAGTGAGGATGATTTTAGCCACTGTTGGCACAACTTTCCCACACTATATGTTGTAATTATTTCAGCATGTTCTGGTGATATATAGTGAGGGTCTGACCTACTCGTTCGGAAACCACCCAAGGAGGTGACAAAACATTGATGACACCCATTGGTATCTACTGGCCACAATAACCACCCGCCTGGACGTGTCAGTGAAATGTTAAATGTACCATTCTGGACCCATTCATTAAGCTCACTAAAAGTTGCATTCGTGTACTTTTGCCAGTTATTAAATTTTGCAGGGGCAGGTATGCTGGGCATGTTTAATTCTCTGATTGTAGCTAAGCCTAAGCAACTGGTCTGTTGTACAGTTTCATTTTTAAAAAAATCATTTGAACGGGGATGAGACATGCTCTAAACAATGTTCCTCTACCCTTGGTTTGCCAATTTTTTGTCCCCCAAACACTTTTCAAATCAACATTTTTTTACTAATATTCATAACCTTCAATTGATAACCGGGAAACAAAGGAGTCGGAATATATAAATTTTGTGTTGGTCAACAACATTTGTTTATCCCTGGTTGGAGTTATCTTAAAATAATATGACTGCATTTTTTTGATGATGCCCAGAAAAATACGTACATTTTTCAAAATAAGTTTTTGAACTCCCTTGCGGGGGATTTGGGCACTGTTCCCATTGCGTATAATCAAATATCGTTTTTGGACTGCTCGCTTTATGTATGAAGTGGTGCCCATAATAATTATAGCAAAACATGTCGCCATAATTGTCCTTAAACTGGTAAACATCCTCATTTTCATAGACAGTATAATATTGCAATTCTGTCATCACTGAGTCAACTGTTTTCACATCCCAATCATCAGATATAATGCCTGGTATGACTATATCATTCATGGATAACTTTAGCACATACGGTATTTGAATTATTTCAGTGGGACCGTATATATCAAACATTACTTTATCCCACACAATCCCATCTGGAATTGGCACTGCAGAAATGTTCACAAAGGACAAGTCTCTTTGAACCTTATGTGATGAAAAATGTGGTTTCAATACCTCCTCCACCTGTCCAACCGCTGATCTCTCAGGAAGAAAATGCCCATGTATTAACAGAAAAAAGGTAATGACAAACCCAATCCAAAGAAAAAAATGCTAGGACAGTCAATAAAAGCCACAGATAGTTCCATGGAAAAATAAAATATGTATCTTTAAGCCAATATATCAGCTTACGTGGACCTGACAGGTCAGCAGTCGAAGAGGCAAACGAGTCCGATAGACCATCGTTGTTGTCGACGAAGTAACCAGAGGCAGCTCGTGCAAAAAGGCGCTGCCGTTGTCAATGGAGGAGTCGGTGTTTCCCGTCATGGTACACTGTAAACAGCACCATCCGTCACGTTTATAGTCATGGTGACTTGATCAAATGTTTCTAAGTTGCTCGTTGTTAGTGGAACTAATGCAAGATCATCATCCAGCCTCCCCAAGCTCGGAGAGGCAACAGTGTTGGTATAGACAACTTGAAGTGGAACTTCTTCTCCAGTAGTGAGATGGATTCGGGAACTACTGGACGTTCCTCTTGGTCGGCTGTGTAGAATCGGCCACATGTTGTAACTTGACATTGTCAATAGAAACAAAGCGATTTTCTTTGGCACCTGGCAACCGGGGTAGAATAACAGTTCTGGTTCCGTGTATCCCTAACACAGGGACTGGTGCACGATAAGAAGGGCCAAATTCTTTTTTCACTGCGACCATTTCACGCACAAGATCCCTAACCCTGGTAATGCAGCCGGTAGGTGTTACTGGCACATACTTGATTCCTGTGGAGGCAGAACTTTTAGAAGAGTTATCTTCACGGAACTGCTGTAATTCCTGTAAAACAGTGACACGATCATTTATGTTAAAAGGTGTTTCCACTGCCTCCACACCAGGACCATCAAGATCCGGAATAATCATTTGTGTTCCGAACAGGCACTCATATGAAGTACAACCCCCCAGGGACCATCTAGGCAGGTTAATTAGTGCTCTCTGAACTCCATACAGGTGGGTTAGCCAACTAAGACCAGTATCTAAGACTCTGGCTGTTAAGGATTGCTTTAAATTGCGGTTTAATCGATCCACGACAGAATTTCCCTCGGGATGACGGAGACGAGTACTGGAGCTGGACCCCCAACGAAGCCATGTTGTCCCTGAATGCCCTTGAGGCAAAAGCAGGGCCCTGGTCCAAATAGAACACCACAACTGCATATGTACCGACAAAAACTCGCAAATCTTTAATAACAGTCCGAGCGTCAGATGAGCGTTGTGGCCACACCCACACAAATCTGGAGCAAGAATCAACAGCGACTAGTATATATTTGTAAGCACTATCCGGTGTTAATGGACCGCAATGATCCAGGTACACACATTGTAATGGTCTGTTTGAGATTAAGAGGGGCGTCTGCGGCGGGTGCTTAGCCGTGGAAACTTTATGTGTTGACAGATGTCACAACAAAGGACATACTGCTTAGTCTCTTTATAGAGACCAGGCCACCAATAACGGGCCTGCAAGAGTGAAATTGTAACAGCCATGACAGCATGTGCAGATGCCACCCCCTCATGTGCTGCTTTAATCAATTGTGATCTTACACCTTTATTGGGGATGTCATGTACGCCTACGCCTGGAATTTTAACTTCAGCATTCAGCATACTTCCCATCAAGTATTGATATTTATTAGGAAATAATTTAGGATAAGGCAAACCATCAACCGAGCTTTTATGGCAGCCATAATGTCTGTGTCTGGTTTGGAACTCAAACGAGTCACTGCAGCTACAGTGGCAAATGCCACTGCTGACTTTGTGGCTTCATCAGCCAAAGTGTTTCTAGCTACGTGTATTCCAACGCGCTGGTGTCCAAGTGTATGCACAACATGGACTTTGGGTAGCGTCTCTTTCTGGTCTGCTACCTTCCCCCACAGTAGTCTGTGTTTTATGGTGTTGCCTTTCGAATCTCTGAACCCATTCAAGCGCCAGTAATGCAGGTATTCATTAAAAGACTGGACGCAATGATAAGAATCACAAACAATAAGTGTGAACTGTGTAGGATCTGTATGTTCTAGTGCCATTAGTAGAGCTTTTAGCTCAGCCAATTGTGCTGTACAATCCCCTAAGGTCTGTGTATAGGTATGTTGGGGAGAGAATTTCTCCCCCTCCATATAGCCGCTCACAACCACACATGCAGCAGAATGAAAATGTCACTTACCCAGTGTACATCTGTTCGTGGCATCAGTCGCAGTAGATTCGCATGTTTTGCAATAGCTCGCCATCTGGTGTTGGGCCGGAGTGTTACAAGTTGTTTTTCTTCGAAGAAGTCTTTCGAGTCACGGGACCGAGTGACTCCTCCTTTTGTCTCCATTGCGCATTGGCGTCGACTCCATCTTCGATTGTTTTTCCCCGCAGAGGGTGAGGTAGGAGTTGAATTGTAGTAATAGTGCCCATGCAATGGAGTGACTAAGTATGTACCTACTTAAGGTTGAGATGATACATATACAAATAGTTGAAGGTAACTTCCAAACTGCTACAGGCTCCCGGGGAGGCAGGTGGGCACATGCGAATCTACTGCGACTGATGCCACGAACAGATGTACACTGGGTAAGTGACATTTTCAGTTCGATGGCATCTGTCGCTGTAGATACGCATGTTTTGCATAGACTAGTAAGCAGTTATCTCCCCAAAAACGGTGGATCAGCCTGTAGGAGTGGAAGTAGTTTGAAATAATGTTCTTAATACGGCTTGACCTACTGTGGCTTGTTGTGCGGATAACACGTCTACACAGTAGTGCTTGGTGAATGTGTGAGGCGTAGACCATGTGGCTGCCTTACATATTTCTTGCATTGGGATGTTTCCAAGAAAAGCCATGGTAGCACCTTTCTTTCTGGTTGAGTGTGCCCTTGGTGTAATGGGCAGCTGTCGTTTAGCTTTAAGGTAGCAGATTTGGATGCATTTAACTATCCATCTGGCTATACCTTGTTTTGAAATTGGGTTTCCTGCATGAGGTTTTTGAAATCAATAAATAGTTGTTTAGTCCTTCTGATGTTCTTTATTCTGTCAATATAATACATCAATGCTCTTTTGACATCTAATGTATGTAGTGCCCTTTCGGCTACGGTATCTGGCTGCGGAAAGAACACTGGAAGTTCCACTGTTTGGTTTAGATGGAACGGTGAAATAACCTTTGGCAAAAATTTAGGATTGGTCCTTAGGACGACCTTATTTTTGTGTAGTTGTATAAAAGGTTCTTGTATTGTAAACGCCTGAATCTCGCTTACTCTTCTTAGGGAAGTAATGGCGATGAGAAATGCTCACCTTCCAGGTTAGGAACTGTATTTCGCAGGAGTGCATGGGTTCGAAAGGTGGACCCATAAGTCTAGTTAGGACAACATTTAGGTTCCATGAAGGAACAGGTGGTGTTCTCGGTGGTATAATTCTCCTAAGGCCCTCCATGAATGCTTTAATGACTGGTATTTTATATAGGGAAGTTGAATAGGTAGTCTGCAGATATGCAGATATTGCTGCCAGGTGTATTTTAATGGAAGAGAAAGCCAGGTTAGATTTTTGTAAGTGAAGCAAGTAACCCACTACATGTTCTGGAGTTGTGTGTAATGGTTGTATTTGATTAATATGGCAGTAGCAGACAAACCTCTTCCATTTACTTGCATAGCAGTGCCTGGTGGATGGCCTTCTGGCTTGCTTTATGACTTCCATACATTCTTGGGTAAGTTGTAAGTGCCCGAATTCTAGGATTTCAGGAGCCAGATTGCTAGATTCAGCGATGCTGGATCTGGGTGTCTGATCTTTTGGTTGTGTTGTGTCAACAGATCTGGCCTGTTGGGCAATTTGATGCAGGGTACTATTGATAGGTCTAGCAGCGTTGTGTACCAGGGTTGCCTTGCCCAAGTTGGTGCTATTAATATGAGTTTGAGTTTGTTTTGACTGAGTTTGTTTACCAGGTAAGGAAGGAGAGGGAGAGGAGGAAAAGCGTAAGCAAATATCCCTGACCAGTTCATCCATAGGGCATTGCCTTGGGACTGTTTGTGTGGGTATCTGGATGCGAAGTTTTGGCATTTTGCGTTCTCCTTTGTCGCAAACAAGTCTATCTGAGGTGTTCCCCAGAGTTTGAAATAAGTGTTCAGAATTTGGGGGTGAATTTCCCATTCGTGGACCTGTTGGTGATCTCGAGAGAGATTGTCTGCGAGTTGATTTTGGATCCCTGGAATAAATTGTGCTATTAGGCGAATTTGGTTGTGAATTGCCCAACGCCAAATCTTTTGTGCTAGCAGGCTTAACTGCGTGGAGTGCGTCCCCCCTTGCTTGTTTAGGTAATACATTGTTGTCATGTTGTCTGTTTTGACAAGAATGTATTTGTGAACTATTATTGGTTGGAAAGCTTTTAGTGCTTGAAAAACTGCTAGAAGTTCTAGGTGATTTATATGCAGTTTTGTTTGATGTACGTCCCATTGTCCTTGTATGCTGTGTTGATCGAGGTGTGCTCCCCACCCTGTCATGGAAGCATCTGTTGTTATTACGTATTGTGGCACTGGGTCTTGGAAAGGCCGCCCCTTGTTTAAATTTATGTTGTTCCACCACAGAAGCGAGAGGTAAGTTTGGCGGTCTATTAACACCAGATCTAGAAGGTGACCCTGTGCTTGAGACCACTGTGATGCTAGGCACTGTTGTAAGGGCCTTATGTGCAGTCTTGCATTTGGGACAATGGCTATGCATGAAGACATCATGCCTAGGAGTTGTAATACCATCTTTGCTTGTATCCTTTGTGTTGGATACATGCGTTGTATGATGGTGTTGAAATTTTGAATTCTTTGGGGACTTGGAGTGGCTACTCCTTTTGATGGGTCTATTATGGCTCCTAGGTATTGTTGTACCTTGCGCGGCAGAATGTTGGATTTTGTGAAGTTGACGGTGAACCCTAGTTTGAAGAGGGTCTGTATGATATGATGTGTGTGATTTGAGCATTCTATGAACGAATGGGCCTTGATTAGCCAGTCGTCCAAATATGGGAACACATGTATTTGCTGCCTTCTTATGTGTGCAGCGACTACCGCTAGACATTTGGTAAAGACTCTTGGTGCGGTTGTTAATCCGAAAGGCAGTACCTTGAATTGGTAATGTATTCCTTTGAATACAAACCTTCGTTATTTCCTGTGCGATGGGTGTATTGGTATATGGAAATAAGCATCCTTGAGGTCTAAAGTTGCCATGTAGTCGTGCAGTTTTAGCAATGGTAATACTTCCTGTAGTGTGACCATGTGAAAGTGGTCTGATTTGATGAAAGTGTTCACTACTCTGAGGTCTAGGATTGGTCTCAGTGTTTTGTCTTTCTTTGGTATCAGAAAGTACAGTGAGTAAACTCCTGTGTTTATTTGTGTGTTTGGCACTAGTTCGATTGCATTCTTTTGCAATAGTGCCTGCACTTCTATCTCCAGGAGATTGGAATGATGTTTTGTCAAATTCTGTGCTTTTGGTGGTATGTTTGGAGGGAATTGTAGAAAATTGCTAGAACCCAAGTGTCTGTAGTGATTTCCTCCCATGCTTTGTAGTACTGACTTATTCTTCCCCCCACTGGTGTTGTGTGGAGGGGGTGAGTGACATGTGAGTCACTGTTTAGTAGTAGGGGTTTTGGGGCTTTGAAATCTTCCTCTATTTCTAGGGAATTGCCCTCCTCTATATTGTCCCCGAAAACCTCCTCTATACTGTCCCTGGTAACTGGACGGTGTTGCCTGTGAGGTGCTGGCTTGTGTGCTCTGACCCCGAAACCCCCCTCTAAAGGGTGTTTTACGAAATGTGCTGTAATTTCCTCTGCTCTGCGGGGAGTAGAGTGCGCCCATGGCTTTGGCAGTGTCCGTGTCTTTTTTGAGTTTCTCAATCGCTGTGTCCACTTCTGGGCCGAACAGTTCCTTTTCGTTAAAAGGCATATTGAGAACTGCTTGCTGAATCTCTGGTTTAAATCCAGACGTTCGGAGCCATGCATGCCTTCTGATAGTTACAGACGTATTAATTGTCCGTGCAGCTGTATCTGCAGCGTCCATGGAGGAGCGGATCTGGTTGTTGGAAATGGTCTGTCCCTCCTCAACCACCTGTTTTGCCCTATTTTGTAGATCCTTGGGCAGATGTTCAATGAGATGTTGCATCTCATCCCAATGGGCTCTGTCATAGCGCGCAAGTAGTGCCTGGGAGTTCGCGATGCGCCACTGGTTTGCAGCTTGTGCTGCGACTCTTTTACCAGCTGCATCGAACTTGCGGCTTTCTTTATCTGGGGGTGGTGCATCTCCAGATGTGTGGGAGTTGGCTCTTTTTCTAGCTGCTCCTACAACGACAGAGTCTGGTGGCAGCTGTGTAGTGATGAAAACCGGGTCTGTAGGAGGCGCTTTATACTTTTTTTCCACCCTTGGTGTGATTGCCCTACTCTTGACCGGCTCCTTAAAGATTTCTTTTGCGTGCCGGAGCATACCAGGGAGCATAGGCAGGCTTTGCTATGAGCTGTGGGTGGAGGAGAGTGTGTTGAATAAAAAATCATCCTCGACCTGTTCTGAGTGGAGGCTTACGTTGTGAAATTGTGCTGCTCTGGCCACCACTTGAGAGTACGCAGTGCTGTCCTCTGGTGGAGATGGCTTCGTAGGGTATGCCTCCGGACTGTTATCTGACACTGGGGCGTCGTATAGGTCCCATGCGTCTTGATCTTGGTCACCCTGGTTCATGGTGGTGTGAGCTGGGGAGTGTGATGGAGTTTGTGCTGGTGAGACGTTAATCACGGGCGGTGGAGTAACTCTTTTCACCACTTTTGGTTGTGGTGTCTGTTCAGTTTGGAACTCCAACCTTCTCTTTCTTCTAATAGGGGGAAGGGTGCTTATCTTTCCTGTCCCCTGCTGTATGAAAATACGCTTTTGCGTATGGTCCACATCCGTTGATTGTAGCTCTTCCTCAAACCTATGCTTTTGCATTTGTGAGTTTAGCGAGTGCTCTTCTGTATAAGAGCCTGAAGCTGGGTCGGTTGCAGTTTGTTTCGGTACCGAAACCCTGTCAGCGTCCTTTTTCAGCTCCGAGGTGACTTTTTTCTTTTTCGGGGCCAAAACCTCTCGGCGCCGATCTTCGTCGGGCCCGCTGTCTCGGTGTCGACGCTTGTCTCCAGCACTTTCTCGGTCCCGAGAAGGCTGTGTGCCGGTGTCTCGACCGGAGTCGGACGATCTCGGCACTGTTTGGGCCTTTTTCGGTGCCGACGGTCGGTCACCGAATTTATGGGTCGAGCCATGGCCTGGTGGCAGTGGCGTCCCCTGGGCCTTGTAAATGTTCCTCTGAGTGGATTTCGACGTCTTACTCACGGTTGGTGTATCGTCGAATCCTTCGGAGTCCGAGTCTTGGATCGAGAAGGTACCTTCCTCTTCTTGTTCCTCGAACTCCCGGTGGGCTGTCGGTGCGGACGCCATCTGAAGTCTTCTGGCTCGACGGTCTCGGAGTGTTTTTCGGGACCGGAACGCACGACAGGCCTCGCAGGTGTCTTCGCTGTGCTCAGGTGACAGGCACAGGTTGCAGACCAAGTGTTGGTCTGTGTAGGGGTATTTATTGTGGCATTTGGGGCAGAAACGGAACGGGGTCCGTTCCATCGGCGTTCTTCAGCACGTGGTCAGGCCGACCAGGCCCCGACGGGGGATCTAAAAACTACCCCGAAGGGCACCGGAGCTCTTCGATCCTTCGACGCGGTGTTGAATCTAACTACGCCGAACCCGAACGCAACAATACCGACGAAAATCTTCCGAAATGTAGCTATTTTTCCGTTCCGAAACTCGGAGCGACAGGAACACGTCCGAACCCGGTGGCGGAAAAAAAACAATCGAAGATGGAGTCGACGCCCATGCGCAATGGAGACAAAAGGAGGAGTCACTCGGTCCTGTGACTCGAAAGACTTCTTCGAAGAAAAACAACTTGTAACACTCCGGCCCAACACCAGATGGCGAGCTATTGCAAAACATGCGTATCTACAGCGACAGATGCCATCGAACTATTGATGTTTTGTTCCAGTCCATGGTTGCACAGAGCCATCGGTGTACTTGACTACTTGATATCGATCAATAGGCAATGTGTCAGCGGGAACTGGATATTCAACTTCATATTGTGAAAATTCCTGAGTTTGGTCGGAGGCGGTGCCAACCAACATGGCCGATCAGACGTGAGCTCCTTCGGCTCCGTCCGATTTCTCCCAGGCCCGATGCAGTGAGGCGGTAGAGAAGCGTTGGCGGGCCTCCTCCGATTCGGGGACTGGCTGCGTGACCCCGGGAGAGGCAGAACCCGGCGGAGAGGGGAGAGACGCCCGGTGGGGCTCTTCGCTCGGGTGCGCGTCCCGCGGTGGGGCGCGGCCTTGAGGCCCCATGCTGGACGAGCGAGAGCTGGCTGGAGCCGGAGAGGGGCCGTCACCCCGGGATGGAGGAGTGACGGTGTGAGACCTGAGAACAGGGGGAAGGCGGCACCCCCGACGCCAGAGCCGCAGGTGAGCAGCGGCGGGACACACTGAGAAGACCGCCTCCAGCCACGGTAATGGCGAGGTGAGATCGGGGGAGGCCTTCCCTTCTCCATTCTGAATGGCGCAGTTGGTGGAGGCCCAGTTTAAGGTACGCGGCTGAAGCTCATAGGGGGCCCACCCGCCCACTAGAAATCATAGAGCAGCAACAGGAAGATTTTTCCCCCGGTGGGAGAAGGCAACTAATACAAGAAATATACACCGAGCTGGGATGGCGAAGCTGTGCATTTTGGGGTCAGAGGAGGACTGTTAGAGGCCATTTTGAGAGGCACAGAGTTGTAGAGCCTCCTCTGCTGGAGACTCGGAGAAAGTAGAGATTGCAGAGGCGAGTATGGGCCCCGACCGGCAGGTCACTATCACTGGGGGTGAGCCCACAAGGGGGAGCGAGAAGCCATTGAGGGGAGAGGATATGGCTTTGAGACAGTGGAAAAGGAGAAATCCCCTACCTCCCCCCTAAGAAGTGTGGTGCGACAGAAGGGCGAGGACTCAGAGGTGGCCCCTGCAGTGAAGGAGTGTAGATCTGAGAAGAGGGCGAGCCCCCAAGTTAGCACAGGGGCTTGGTCCTTAACAGTTTCATATGCCACAGCTTAAAATCCAGGCCAATCGGGTCTCCAGCTATTTCGCGCCGGCCAGAGTGGAGAGTGCTGACCAGACACAGGGAGAGGAGATGGCACTTACAAAGGAGGACCTCCTGTCCTCTCTTCGTGCCTTTAAAACCGAACTGCGTGAAGAGCTCACAACAGGTATCAGAGCAACACTAGAGGCCTTCCAAACGGACGTCAATGGCAACTAGCCGCTCACCAAACAGATGTAGATTCAGTAGGGGCCCGTACCTTGGACTTGGAAACACACATACAGAACTTACAACAGAAAGTGGCCCCGGTGGATACCGAGCTCGCAAATGTTAAAGCGCAATTACGCCTCACCACAATGAAGTGTGAGGATTGGAAAAACACGCACGCCGGGATAACATACGGGTGAGGGGCCTGGAGGAGGGAGCAGAGGGGCCTGACCTATAGGCATTTGTGGTAGGGCTGTTTTCCTCACTTCTGGGAGAGGATCAAGCGGAGGTACAAGTGGAACGAGTACATCGTGTGGGCAGCAGAGTCTCGGGCGATGGGAGGAGACCGAGAGACGTTCTGGCTAAATTAAACTCATTCAAAGTGAAGGAACGGATCCTTCTAAAGGCGAGACAACAGGACCTCGTCTCCTTCCAGAGTGCGCAATGCTCACTCTTCCAGGATATGGCTGCAGCAACCTTAGCTCGACGACAACAGTTCCGGACAGTGACGGAGGCGCTGAGAAAGAAGAATATAAAATATCGATGGACCTTCCCCTTTGGCGTGGCGTTTGAACTCCATAATAAAGCATGCCATTTCTCGACGGTGGGGGCGGCGGCTGCTGCATTGGGTCTAGAGACTAGAGGAGAGAGGGGTGCCACCGACTTTGCGGTGGGAGAGGGGCAAGGAGGAGATGCCCTCCCCCGCTGTGGCGGACCAATGGAAACAACAGAGGAGAGATAGAAAGACCCCTAGAAAATGAAGCCACGCTGCAATCTGGTACTGAGTAGAGTCTCATCATTTCTCTGATTCAAGCGGGGGAGACCCCGGTGGAGAGCTCCAGGGGTACTGTAAGGACGAGGGAGGTCCCCCCCTCTCGACGGGAGAGGGTGGAGCTCGTCTGCACGCTTCGGATCTCGGTGTCGCTCGCTACTCAAGCCTTTGCGCTGCCCGTTGGCATGTTCATGCCTGGGGGGAGAGATGAGAGGGAACTGGATTCTGTCCATGACATGAAGTTTGTAAGACACTCGGCGGTTGTATACTGCCAAGATCCTGTTTGTATTTTTTTTAGGAGATGTTCTTTTGAGTTGTTTAATGTTTACCATCCATGTCACTGTGCAAAGAGTCAGGGGAAAGCGTCACAGCTGATTGAGTGTTCCCAGAGGAGGAGGGCTGGAAACACGATGCGGGATACTGGAGATACTACTGGGGGCCTGGGTGAGAACGTTGATGTTTCACAGAGATAATGCTGGAACTACTTTCATGGAATGTGAAGGGCCTAAACTCCCCCAATAAATGTTCTCAATTGAGAAAAATACCTTGAGAATCATCGGTACGATATAGTGGCCCTACAAGAAACACAGTTGAAGAGGGGGGAGGGACACCGTCTTCGTCACAAACACTACTCTCAAATTGCCCTAGCCTCAGCTCTCAAAAAACACTGCAGCGTGGCGTTACTGTTTAGCAGATCAGTCCACTTTAAGGAAATAGGGTCTAAGAAAGATAAGGAGGGACGGCTCCTGATGTTGAAGGGCAACCTGGACGGGAAACTTTGTACGATAGCTACTGTCTATGCTCCTAACAGCGGTCAAACACAATATCTGTTACAGTTCCTGAGTGAGCTAGAGGGCTTTGCGGAGGGCGAAGTTGCCCTGATCGGAGACTTCAACCTGGTATGGGACTCAACATTAGACAACGCACCCACAGAGATCACAAACGAGTGCCTTTGCCAAATCAGTGAAATCCTCCTTTCGCCGTTTGGGGTTATTTGACTCCTGGTGGGCCCTGAAGCCCCTGGGGAGGGATTACACCTTCTTCTCACATACTCACCGCTCATATTCACGGATTGACTATGTATTTTTGAGCAAACCGCTAAGACACATCCTTACGACTGTAGCTATTAATCTAATTGTCATTTCAGACCACGCTCCGGTGGTGGTAGGTTTAAATTGGTCACTAGCACGCAAACCATCCAGTTTGACTAGTGAATATTTCCAACATAATGGGGCGGGTGATACTAACCCTCATATTATCTGGGATGCCTTAAAAGCGGTTCGAAGAGGTAAATGCATTGCACTTGCTGCTGCCATGCACAGATTAAAGATTAACGACCAACTCCTTTTGGAAAGCGAACTTAAGGTGGCTGAACGCAAACATAAATTATCACCGACTTGGCAAGCTCAAAGGAAGGTAACAACCCTCAAAGGTAAACTGCAGGCTACATATACAAATAGGGCAGAGATGACCCTGTTGAGATAACGGAAAGCCCATTACGACAAAGGCAACAAGATAGGCACCCCCTTAGCAATACAGCTGCGAGTCCAACAGGCCCGAGACTACATTGATCAGGTCAAAGACGAGCACAGGGAACACCTCACTGAAGAGGGAAAGGTGAGGGCATTTAGACGATTCTATGAGCGTCTTTATCAATCAGACCGCCCACCCGCCCACGCCCAAGAGTCTTATTTGCGCTCAGACCACCTACTGCAGGTCTCTCAGGAGACGAATGACATGCTAGAGGCACCCTTTACGGTGGAGGAAGTACAGGCGGCCATTGACGCCCTTCCCCTGCATAAGGCTCTGGGCCCTGACGGTTTTACAGCCCTTTTTTTTTTATAAGACTTTCGGAGCTGAACTAGCGGGTCAACTCGCAATACTGTTTAATTATATACGGGGAAGGCGCGGTGTCCCCATCCATGGGGGAGGCCCTGATAACTCTCATACCCAAGGTCGGGAAAGACCCTCAACTCTGTGCCTCATTCAGGCCCATTGCCCTGTTGAACCTGGATGCGAAATTATACTCTAAAATCCTGGCGCAGAGGCTGGAGGATGTGATGCCAGAGCTGATACATCCAGACCAGTCTGGCTTTATTAAAGGTCGCCAGACTCATGACAACTTAAGGCGTGTCATCCACTTAATGGAAAAGGTACACAAGAAAAAGGTCCCGGCACTCCTATTGACTTTAGACGCCGAGAAGGCGTTTGACCGGGTTGAGTGGTCTGTTTTAGTAGCAACCATGAGACGGTTTGGATTTGGGGAACAATTTATATCCATGGTGATGAGCAACCATGCCTGCCCTAGATCCCGTGTCTCGGTCAATGGGTTAACATCTGAATTTTTTAATCTATTTCGAGGCACGGATGCCCCCTTTCCCCTCTGCTCTCTGCGCTCAGTGTCGAGCCCTTGGCAGTGTGGGTGAGGGGGTGCCCAGAGTTCCCAGGCATTACATTTGGCGCAGACTCACATAAGATTTCCCTATTTGTAGATGACATTTTATTGTTCGTCACTGAGCCCCGTGCATCTCTTTTAGCCATACAAGAAGAACTGACTTGTTTTGAACAAGTGGCGGGTTTCAAGGTAAACACAGAGAAATCCTATCTCCTCAATCTGACACTGCCCGCGGGTGTGATGATCCAGATAGTCTCCCTGACCCCATTTGCTTGGGCCAAGAAAGATATTACCTACTTAGGCATTCGGATTGTCCCCCAGGTGGCTGATCTGTTTAGAGCTAACTACCCTCCTTTGATTAGGTCTCTACGAGATGACTTCAGGAGGTGGTCCCCGTTATGGATATCCTGGCTATGGTGCATTAATAGTATTAAAATGACGGTGCGCCCCAGATTTCTATATCTCTTTCAGAGCCTCCCCATTGAGATCCCGCCTGATTTCTTTGCGGAGACTTGAACTCTATTCACGAAATTCATTTGTAGGGTACAAGAGCTAGGGTTTCATACAGATTACTGATGCGCCCCAGAGAGAGGGGAGGGTTGGCGCTCCCAGATCTCCTGCTATATTATAGAGCAGCACAACTGCGAGTCTTAGCTGAGTCGTCCCTCCGAGAGTCGGATAAGATTTGGCTGCACATGGACAGAGCGGTGACAAGACCTTGTGGGATATCCCATGGAAGCCCAAGGGGGCACGACCACCAAACGCATACATTAGCACACCCACCGCCAATACCCTAAAAGTGTGGAACAAGGTAACTAAACTCTATGGGCTTACTTCCTTCCCCCCAACACACACCCCTATCCACCTTAACAAGGCATTCCCACCAGGGGAACTTCCGGGACCCTTTGATCGATGGAGAGAAGGGGGCTGCTTACACATTGCAGATCTATACCATGGAAATCAACTTAGGACCTTCAATAATTGCGGTAGGGACTTCCAACTCCCACAATCCAAACATTACCATTACACACAGTTAGTGCACTTGGTCACGCAGCCACATATAAAGGAAGCAGCTACAAGGGATCTTCTCCCAGTAGAGAGATTTGTGCAAAGGGGAGGAGCGACAAAGGGCAGTATTTCTACGCTATACTCTATAATCGCTACGGCACAAACAGCGCCGACCCCTCGACACATCCCCTTTTGGGAGCACGTCTCGGGTGCTTCGGTGGAGGAGGACCAATGGCGCTATCTTTATCAAGATATACCCAAGCACAACCGCTCCATGGCAGCTAGGGAGGCTCACTACAAACTCCTTTATAATTGGTACCTGTATCCTGAGAAACTTAAGAAACTTTACCCTCAGGTGTCAGATAGATGTTGGAGGGGCTGTGGCATGTTGGGAGACTTTAAACACATATGGTGGGACTGCCCAATGATTCGCCCCTATTGGAATGAAATTCTCTCTCATCTGAAAGAGATGCTGGGATATCCCATTCCTATCACGATGGTGCATGCCCTCTTGGGCCTTCGAGCCCAAAAACTACAGCACCAAACATACGGGGACCGGGCTATTCTGTGGCTGGCTTTGGGGGCGGCAAAGACAACCCTAGCATCCTGCTGGAAAAAAGCAGAACCCCCCCTATAACTTTGTGGCTCACGCGGTTGTAGAAAAGCCTCGCCATGGAGCGTCTGGTTGATAAAGGAGAGGGTTTGTGCAGAAGTTTTGATTACATATGGGATCCCCTAGTTCGGTTTCTTTCCAGGGGGCTTCCCCTCACAACTTGTAGCCCCAGACGAAGGGCCTTGCACCTCTTCCATATCTAGAAACCGGAGTCTGAGACGGGGGGACTGGAGAGGACCCCTGTGGGCCCAGGGAGGGAAACCCGTAACCACGGACTCCTCTTAGCTACTCTTGACATGACCAGGGATGGATGGTTTGTTGTATGTTAACCTGTTTACTGTCATTTTTAAACGGTTTCATTTATTTTACGTGCTGGCTACGCTTACAACCTTGCATGATGACAAGCGTCCCTTAGAGCGGAGTATTCTTATTGAACAATGTAACACTTACCCCAGCTGGGGACAAACGACAAAGGGAATGGAGTTGTATTGAGTAGTCTATGATGCTTATTGATTAAGTATGCTTGCACTGTTTCACAAAATGTCAATAAAAAGAAGATTACAAAAAAAAAAAAAAAATCCTGAGTTTGTAACTTTGGGTCAAAAATGTAGTCTACATCCGTGGCTGTTAAAGACGTAGCCCATTGTATCCATCGTGGGTGAAGTGCTTTTGCATTCGGCACGCTAGCTTTTGTAACAGCCTCGAGGGCCGGAATAGGAGAAACGACAATAATGCGTTTTCCTTAGGCAAGAGGTCTTTCTTTAATAACAGCCATCTGTTCAGCAGTGAGGATTTTCCCTGTGGGTGCAAAGCATTGTTCATCAGCAGAATACAAGTGTGACAAGTATGCAATCGGTACTGTCTCACCTTCATTAAATGTGACATAAGTAAACCCAATGGCCCCAGCTATCACCCTGATGACCAAATGTGTCTTATTGTCCCGTGTGTGTAAATGTTTAGCTGCTAGCATATCTGCCTGTAACTCTCGAAGAGTATGTGTATGTTCAATTGTCCAGAATCTGCTTGAAAAATCAGGACGTATTAATTCATATAAAGGTTTTATGCACGTAGCATAATCAGGAATGTATGTTCTGTCAAAATTTAGAAAGCCCAACAATGATTGTAGTTTTTTTATCGTATTTGGTGGTTGCAATTGTGCACATTTTTAAAAAACTGTGGCGCTAGGCTCTTCCCTTCATTCGACAGCTCATATCCCAGGAACAGGACGCTGAGGAAGGCAATCTTTGATTTTTTTAAGTTAAATTTGTAGCCGAGTTCGGCAAACCCTACAACGATGCGGGCTACCCGTCTTAAATGTTGTAGTATCTCGTCATCTATGAGATATATATCATCCACATATGACAACGCTTCAGGGTCTATCTCGTGTAAGATAGCAGTCACACGAGCTGAAAACAGTCCTGGGCTGTTATTATACCCTTGAGGCAAACAACAGCATTTTTTCTGGGAGCCTAGTGCGTTAAAGCTTGTTAAATCTCTGCTTTCAGGTGCTATATTCTGGCAGAAGAATCCATTTGAGATATCCAAAGTCGTTTTATATTTTTTCTGCACAATGCTGCTCATTAGTGCAGTGCTATGTGAAATTTGTATAGCATATGTACGTGTATGTCCATTTAAATGTCTGTAGTCTAATACTATTCTATATGAATGGCCCTGTTTAGCTACAGGGAATAAGGGATTATTCATCGGCGAGACACAGGGTTCAATCACCCCCTGGTATTCTAATTGCGTAAGTATTTTTTCCACCGGTGCCCTTGCTTCATGTTTTATAGGATACTGCGGTTCGCCTTTAATGGGAATTACATGGTATGGAGAATCCCTGTCCCACCCTACGTGATTTCTATATAACCCAGGTGCTTGTGCGAGAGCCCATTCAATAGAATAGGACTCAGCGAGTTCCTCAGGAACAAGGGGTGAAAAGGAAGGTTTAATAACTTCCTCCCCAGCAGGGCACGTGTGGACAAAGTCACGCGGCGAATCTTGTTCGGCCAGCAAAATGTCATATATTTTAACTACACGATCCCAGAAGATTGCGTGTATGGTGCGTTCAATGTCTCCTTCCAATTGTAGAGTTACTCTATACACCCTATCGGGTTCGGAGACACGCATATCTGCTGTTTCTACTTGTATGTCCACACTGATGTGGGAGATTCCACCTTATGTGGTCTGCTCCGCAAAGCCTCTTTATCCACTGGTTCAACAATCTCCATATCTGTGCACAACAATTGCATGTACACTTCCCCCTTACTGTTCTGAGCGACGGCTCACACTTGACAAATCAAGTGATTCTTGTTCTGGTTTGGGATCCAGGTTGGGGGTTGATTATGTTGTTGAATTTTGTTTGCTTTTTCACATTGGCTCAATCGAGAATGGACTTGCAAACCACACTCATGACACATTATGTCTATGTATATACCATTAACTATTTGCACTGATTCACTACTTATCAATTATTCTCCCGTAATGCCCACTATTTAAGAAATTCATACATTTTGTGTTAAAAAAATAACCACGTCTCACCATTCACTTTTTGCCATTTATGTTTTTTCCATACAGCATGTAGCCATGGAGTCTAACCATGTGGATTCTTAGGTTTGAAGACCTTTTTTTCTAAAATGGACATAAGATTTACTTACTTATAGAGGCTTTTAGCAGCCCTCCTCATCCACTGGTCTGTTATTATATCATTAAAATGTTTATCGCACCAATTACAGCATGGGGCAATGGATGAGCCCACTTCAGCTACTGGCAAACTTCACTGTGAGTTATGGCTTTCTGCAGCTTCCAGAGCGCATCCACACACAAAGTAGTTCCCTTCAGTGCCAGGCACTACTATGTCAATGTGTATCTTTGAAGACTAGAAAATTGTTTTTGCTTTCAGGCAATATTTTATTTTGGATTGACGTTAGTCTAACACTATCTCCCAAAACTAATGTTTTGCAAAAACCATGACAAGACTAAGCAAGCACTGACAAAGCCATAATGCTGACAGCGATGCCGGATCTATTGTCAATGCTTGTTCTTCTATGGCACTCTTCATAAAATATATTTCTATCAGCACAGCAATTGCTTCTAAGTCTTTTCCAGTTCACAGGGCAGGCACTATGTAGGAACTCGATCTGTTCTTGTGCATTCCATAATGCAATGAGCATTAGGTTGTTCTGCAAGTAATCTGAGCCAACTGTACATTCTGAACCCTGATACCTTCGTAATCTTGTATTAAGGCTGCAGCATAGCAATTGAGAACATGCTGTAGCGGCGATGAGAACCTGCAGACAAAAGGTGTGCCTCGGAAGCTTCCTTTACTTTTTGTTCATGCCCGTACACAGACGTGAAATACCCAGTTTGATGCAAGTGATTTTGGGAGCCCTGAGGAAGACATACTTTAGGGGTTTCTGTTCAGGACAACTTTGCATGGGATTACATTTTTATCATTTGCGGCTAATTGGAGTCCCATGGTGTCAAACTACATTTCATAACATATTAAAAGTTTAGATGGATAAATAGATCTGAGCAGTGCTTAATTTGTGCTTGTTGTTACCGGTGCTGAGCACTGGCACTTATTTGTGAAGGCCGGGGGTTATTCTTATGCCTCAAGCATTTGCTGCGAGCAAAAGACACATATGAGAAAGACGGAAGAAGGAAAAACTAAAAAGCGTCATAAAGGGAGAAAGTTGCAGGATAAACTGAAGGGGCAGGGGTGGCCGTAAATGCATTGAAGAGGCCCGAGATGGCTTCAGGATTACGCTGCCTCAGTATTCAGTGCTGGCAGATTTAATTACAGCAGTCTCGTGTTTAAGAAAGGGCTTTGAGCACCGGCACCTCCTTATTTACAAATTAAGCACTGGATATGAGAGAGAATTTCCGTGGGCCCCTTGTAAGGTGGGGGGGGGGGGGGGACGGGGGTGCTGGGTAATTACACACTTTTGCCCATTAGGGTGACCACCCGTCCGTAAATTTCACGGACTGTCCGTAATTTCGTCCGTTGTCCGTGATGAAAGGCTTAACGGACAGCATTTGTCCGTAATTTTAGCCTTTCACCAAATGGACAAGGGAAGGTAGAGCGAAATTACGGGCGATTAGTTTCCCCAGCAGGTTTCAAAGGCAGGGAGTCTCGTGTGCTCTGAAGGAGGGAGGGGCACACAGATAAGAATCAGACCCTCTTGCTAGGGTGTCACCTTCCCTAAAGACATGCAAATGTGCGCAGCTGGTAAATCTGCAAATACAAAGGGGCTTGAAAACCTGCATTGACTTTGCTAAAAGGAGTCACTGGAAGTTTTCTGATGGCAAAGATATTTATTTTAGAGAGGGATTGTAATGGTGTTCCAAGGTGAGCTGTGGAGTGTGTGGTTTTAATGGAGTGTTATAACATTTTTTAGTACTAGGTATAAACTGTAAATTATTCAAATCTGTATTTGAGAAGCGCTTTTTTTAATTTAACCAAAATGTATTTGTGCATTTTGTAGCAGCTTTTATTATGATGTAATTGTATTTTTCACAGTTCTTTCAGCGACCTCTGTACCTCATAGTACTAACAAACATTGGCAAAGCCAACATGTCTCGTCTACGAAAGAGTTATTGTCTTTGCTAATGTGTTTTAGTCATTAGCCATGTTATACACCAGAGTAGCTGCTGTTCAGCATGGCTTAAGGTTAGTGGCATAGTTGTGTGGAGTGGAGTAGAGTGGCATAGGAGCAGTGGTGTAGAGCACAGTGGTGCAAAGTACAGTGCAGTGGGGTACAGTGCAGTTGTTTAGTGTGCGTTAGCGTAGAGTGCAGTGGTTTAGAGTGCAGTGGCATGGAGTGGCGTGGGACAGAGTAGAGTGCAGTGGAGTAGAGTGGCATACAATAGAGTGGCAGAGTGAGCAAGTGTGTAGAGTGGTACAGTGGCATAGATTGCAGAGTAGACTTGCGTTGCAGGGAGTGCAGTGGCGTAGTGTAGATTGGTGCAGAGTAGAGTATAGTGCTGTAGAGTGGAGTGATGCAGAGTAGAGTGGCATAGAATGCATTGGCATAGAATGCAGTAGTACATAGTAGATTGGTGTATAGTACAGTGGTGGAGAGTGCAACGCTGTAGAGTAGAGTGTCAGTGCAGTGATGTAGAGTGGCACAGAGTGGCAGTGGAGTACAGTGCAGTTGTTTAGAGTACATTGGCACAGAGTGCAGTGGCATAGAGTGGCATGGGGTAGAGTTACATAGAGTGCAGTGGAGTAGCAGAGACTGCAGTAATGTAGAGTGGTGCAGTGTCAGAGTGTGTAGAGTGGTGCAGAGAGGATTATTGTAGAGTGGTGTAGAGTATAGTGCCTAGCGTTCAGTGGCGTAGAGTGGTATAGAGTGCAGAGTAGAGTGTCAGTGCAGTGGTGTAGAGTGGTACAGAGAACAGTGGCATAGAGTACAGTGGTTCAGAGTAAAGGGCAGTGACACACAGTGCAGTTGTTTAGAGTGCACTGGTGTAGAGTGCAGTTGCATAGAGTGGCATTGGGCAGGGTAGAGTGGCATAGAGTGCAATAGAATAGAGTGTATTGGTGCAGAATGCACTAGTACAGAGCAGAGTGGTGTAGAGTACAGTGGCGACCAGTGCAGTGTGCAGGTGGGAAGGCTTAGCAAAGGTAGTGCAGGAGCATAGGGTTTCTTCAGGTCAGTGAGTTTACAGTTCTGGCAGGGCAAGAGAAAGCTGTGCATGTTAACCCCAGATGGTGATCCATGGAATGGTCAGTAGGAAACAATGAGCAGTGTATTAAGCCTTCCTTAAAAGTATTTACTGGTAAACCCCATCTAATGCAGGGAGGTGGACAGAAAGCCAGCGAGCCACCCATTGGACCTCTGCAGCTGAATAATAGCATTCTAAGTCCAGAAAACCTAATCCACCTGCAGCCACAGGTACCTTTAGAGTGGAAAGAGCTACCCGATGGCACCGCGGCAACCAAATCAGATGTGTGGCCTGTCTGAAGAAGGAATGAAGGACGAGCAGGTGAAGGTTTGCAAAATAATACTATCATTGGGGTAGCACACCATCTTCGCTAGTGCCACATGGCCCACTAAAGAAAGCAGAAGAGAAGACCAAAAAGCAAACTGGGCCTGGAGGGACCATTCGCTCTGCCGAGATTTTCATCCTGGAAATCAGTGTAAGAATGGTAGATCTTAATCACTAGATATCAAAAGGTAACTGGTTGCAAGTTCAATCTGAGATCTAATTGTATATAAAGGGGAAAACAGTGCCATATGTTTAAGAAACACTAAATACATTTTAAAATTTGTATATTTTGTTTATAAAATTTACATCCCAAATATTTTGAAGATTCTATGTGTACTTGACACTTAAGGATAACCCAGATCTCTAGTTTGGCTTTTGCTCAATTTCAAAACCATTTAAAGACATGGACAAAGCAGGCAATTGACTTGCACAACCTTGTATGGGGTCTGCCCCCTGCTCATCCTTCACAAGCACCAACAGCGGACCATTGCACCAGAAGAGTTTGCAAAGGTGGATGGGTGTTGCTTGTTCGACCACTTGATAGTGCCTCTTCTGTTTCGCTCCTGTGTGCAGAGACATTTCCCCAGGTACCCAGTACCTTCGAATAGTCTTGGTGGAACCATCTTGTCTGATTTTAGGAATTGTCCTACCTTGTTCTTCTCTTCTTTATTTATCCAGTTATTAGCAACAACGCTTTGAATTACTTGCTGAGGTTCTCCCATTTGATCTCAATTTCATCCTCCTCTTTTATTATCTTTGATTTGTAGTCCAGGCTCCCATTTCTGAGATAAATGTAGAGTCCCAGACATACACACTAGTGCAGTGAGACTACAGACAAGTTATGGGTGCCTCTCATCCTGACATTAGGTGTGAGACTGTCGCCCACACCATCTGCCCAGCCTCTTTAAAAAATAATTAGGTTGAAAGTTCATGGGCGGTTGGGGTAAGCCAGGTGTTTTTGTTCAATTTGTTTAAATTAGCATAAGGTTAATTACGTTAATGTTTCCCATACTGTTTGCCAGGGGTTTTAAAATGTTCAGAAACATAATCAAAATGTTGCTGTTACTTTCTCTTCAAGAAAGATCGGGTAGATTTGGGTAGGGGGATGGGCTTTCCACAGTACTGAAAGGGCATTAATTTACTACTGAAGAATGACGTAATGTGACACCTGAATGTAGCATACCAGGAGGCAATCACAGAAAGACCACAGTGAATAAATAGTGCTATGTTAAAAAAGAGTAAATAAATGCACTGACAATATAGTGAGGCATGGCCTCTCTTGCGTGTGTCTGTAAAACTGATGTTTGTTCTTGAATTTTTGTCCTGAATTTTGAACCTTTGTCCTGAATTTTTGTCCTGAATTTTGACCCTTTGTCCTGAATTTTTTACAGTCCTGTCCAGAATTTGCCTCAATCCCAGGTGGTCACCCTATTGCCCATGCCTTAAAACGTTTCCAGCAATACCGGTCGGTAGAAACGCCCCGTAAAGCAAAGCGGCATATTCGTTTTAGAAATGTGAACGTGCCGCAACCAGCACTACAAAACTTTGTTAAATGGTTTAATGTTCCAGACATAGAATTCACAGAATTACAACAAAAAAATTACCAACACGTGCATTTGTTATGTTGGCTCACTTTCTCTAGACATTGCTGGCTAAAGGCGAGTTCGTTTTCCCCTAACGATGCCAAGTTTGCTAGTCATACATTTAGGGTACCTTATATTCCAATTAAAGTAAATAACATAACAAGTATTTAGAAGTGTTTTCTCGTTTCCTGACTTCTTTCTGTTGACCAATACCGACAAAAGAAAATCGAAATATGCTCTTGTTCAATCCAAAATATTTCTTGTTCATGAGGTAAAACATAATAAACAAGAAAATATTTGTCAACGTCTATATTAGAGCAGTGACGTCACTAGAAACTTGACACACATTTCGCCCAAACGCCTTAAGATATATTCAGAAAGTGAAAAGCAACCAGTAGATGGCAGTCGCTCCTCATCATACCGTTTCTACTTTCACCCCAGTCTGCATCAATGTAAACCCGCATTCACTTCTGTTCACTCTATCCTGATATTTGACCAACTCAAATTAAAAAAATAAACATACATACTGTCTCAACCACGATTTGAAATTAATTGATCTTAAAGAACTCCTTGTTGTTTACCTACACATACATCAGAGGCTCACTCGTTTCTCATGTAGGAGAAATAAGCGCAGCCCGCCTAACCGTGGTACTCACTCAAGGGTAGGCAAGCATATCCCTGGCTTGCTCTTTGGTGCTCCTAGAGCTATGATTGCAACTACTGGTCTCAGGTGGGACCAGGCCCAAGTATGTGGGGGACCAACGGCACAGAAACTATGACTGTCTTTACTCAACAAGCAGTTGAGGGGGTCCACTTTCAGTGCTAAGACTAGAAACCATATCACCCTTACTACACCACTGCAAGAGCCCTCTTTCCGTTCTGCATGTTGCACTCCTTCACCTTGTTCTAAAATGCCACCTGCTAAATAGGAGGCTGTTCCGGGTCGAAAGACAAGGAATCGACGTCATTACTTATTCCAGGTTAAAGGGTGTATGACGTATCTTCCAATACCCCTCGGATTATAGAGAGTGGCCCTTCATGCTCCTTCCAATTCAGTCTACTAGGGAAACTTGGGTTATAGTTATAACGAATAATAAATAGATCCCTGTTCTAGCTTTGATAACTTTTAACTCACGTCGATAATCCACGAACATGTAGGTCAAAATTAAAGTTCTTACGGAGTGGAAGAGAAGCAAGCAAGGGAAGCCAACGATGATTCATTGTGTTAATAATGTGCAAAAGATGTTTCAGAATTGTCTTTAGATGCCTTGCAGTCTTTAGATGAAGCGGGGTATACACGGACAATAAAATAGGTCTGTCATATAAACAGTTACACAGCAGATCACCAATCAAATAGGATAACGGCGAAGATGCATAGAATCTGAAAAAATGTGACAATCACTGCCCCTATAGACAGGCGTGCCGGCAGCACGTGCAAGGAACTTTCGATTGATTTCTCAGCCACTGCGAGTTTATCGCCTGTATAAAACTACATGTACTGTTTACTCTGGAATGATGGAAGTGCCCTAGATCATTATATTGAAGCGCCCTAGATCATTATTGAAGCCTGTAGTTAAGGCAAACACGTAGCTCAGGGCCTAGCATTAAAATAGACCAAAGCGTATTTAGAAGCAATTTGGAGTCATTGCACGAGCGCCAAATCAACAAATAAGATAAATGTTGTTATTCTTAGGGACATTTGGTCAGGTCACCCCAGTATTTTCCCCTCCCACCCAGTGGCTTTTTTTTTTTCAAAGTCTGTATCCCAAGATGCAATCACATCTGCTTGTCAACCTCTCTCTGAAAGGGGAAATTCCATTCCTGATGCAGGGATGAGAACAAGGCTCAGATCACAAAGAACCTTTTTTGAAAATTGACAAGATTGTGGTTAATCTGTGATCATTCTCAGCTTAAAAAACAGAGAGCATTAAAGTGAACAATTAACCGTGCTCACTCGTAGAACAAGCACAATGTAAACTGAAGTCATTGTCATGATGGGTGTGAAATATCACTTCAACAGTTACAGCTGTGGCTCCTCCACTAAAGTGTTACACGGCGGAGGAGCGTCGCCCCGCTGCTTGCAGCAGAAAGGGAAATAAAAGTATAATAACGGAGTGTTATTATCATTTTATTTTTCACTGAGCCTGGTTAGGACGGGGTGGTTTGTGCACCATAAGTGTGCATGTGTGTGTTTGGCCAGCGGTATTAGGGCGGCCAAACACACATGCACACTTTGCATTTCTCTCCTGGGAGGAGAAAGTGCACAGGCTCCGAATCCCTGTGCAAGTGCCGAAGCAGGCCGCTCACACCAATGACAATGCTGTTGTCATGCTGATGACAACAGCTTTGTGATTGGCTGAGGGGAGTCTGAGAGCCTGTGTGCTTCCCGATGAGGACGGAAGAGACGTACCCGGCTCCCGACGGACAAAGTATTTTTTTTGTTTTTGTTTTTTACGCCACCCCCGTTCAGTGGCAACCACCACTCAACAGTTCTGATCATGAATCCCAAATAATTATTCGCTCATCAAGCGCCTTGAACATAAAGCACCAGGGTGAGGATAGTTAGTGGATTTGTGGTTCGATGCAACCATCAGAGGTATAAAACACAGTCTAGTGCACAATACAATTGTTCAAACTTGTAGGAAAAATACATTAGAAACTCAAGATTGATAGGTATATAATGATTGAACATTAACTAAGAGACATCCTTTCCCAACGTGATTTATTGTGTTGTCTTTCCAGTCAGACCTCAGTATTCTTACTGGAGGATTGCATATCTAGGACAGTAGAGAAATGAATAGTCCTATAAGTCCAAAAAAGCAATATCTCTTTATGTAACATTAAGACACCCGCCCCATGCCCCTTTTCCAAGTAGGACATAACATTAATCAGATACAGTGCCAATATTACAGAGGTGACTACTAAAGGACTGTATCACATTGAAGACATTTTAGATACAATCTGGATATACTACAGCCAGAAGGGTTGAATGACAGTGCTGACAGTTAATGCTACTGATAACACGAACTATAAATGAAACAGAAAAAGTAAAGTGTAAGAGAAAGGTAAAAGTAAGAATAGACATAGCCACAGCATGTGGTTTTGAAAACTAACATTGGGTGGCATAGCATTTGTGGCTTAATTTAACCCTAATAGTGTGTTTAACTCACCAAATGCAAAAGCAATGACTCATGAAATAGGTTAGCGCCACTGGATTCAAGCTAGCCTGGCTGATGAAGGGTGATACCCTGAAACCGGTCACAGGATGCTTGTTTCCTGTCCAGGGAGGACCTGGCCTAGCAGTTCGGGCTGGACTGTTCCCATGGGGAACAGGGTCAAGACTGATTTGCATATGGCTGGGTCCAAACTGGGGTGACGTGGTGAGCAAAATAACAATGGATTAAGCCCAGATCTGTGACAGGGGGTGAGTGTCTGAAAAGTTTCAACACTTCATCCATCATTTTAGTTTGTTTCGTGATGTTGCTTAGTGACACTTATTTCACTATGGGAGGAATATATGACGTGAACAATGTAGAAATAATCCAAAATTACATATTTCCCTCAAATATCACAGGGATTGAAATGTAATGTATTTCAAAACGAGCACTGGCAAAGTTGCTATTTTCAGTTGCAAGCCAGACTTATTGGTTTTTAAAATGCTTTGCTTCAATCAAAACATTTTCCATTCAGACTATTTTAGAATCCTATAAATAAAACATTGTTTAGGGAACACAACAAAATTAAACACTTGCCATCATTCATTTTTATTGTATGGCTCGTGGAACACAGCACATTTTTTAAGTAACTAAAGAACTAGTTCAATTGAAGTTTAAAATAGTCTGGCTCTGCTAACTCTGCATTTACTGGATTCAAAGATGCCATCTCTTATTTGTTGCGCAGTCACTATCAATGTCAAAACACTATTGCATCTCCAGGAACTCGGATGCGACTAGTATATGGAAGGCGCTGGCCATGGTTCTGCCGGAGATGGGAAGGAGGGAACATCAAGGAAACTGCTGACGCAGATATGTGAATTAAAATTATTAATGAATGTTTATGCATTTTGAATAATATGTAGAGAAAAAATTTGCACGTTTGAAAATGTGCCCACGAAGAGTGGTTGTCAACTCACATGAGTTATACCAAAATGATTAAAAACTGCCTGAAATATTAAAAATGCATAATAATAATGTAGTAATATGTCATATTGAAATGCATAATGTATGTGTTTCATTATATTGTAGAGTTAACTTTGCTGAAGTTGTGGCCTAGTTTTGCCAAGCCTCATGCAGAAGTTGAATAATCGTGCAATGTAGAAAAGCTGATGCAATGAACTGACCATGAACTACTTATGTTAATAAAATTTGCTTAGCTAGAATATTCTGCAATGAACCGACGGACAGGAGATGAGGGAATCGATTTTGTATCAAACCCGGTGTAAAGCAGACGAGATGTACTTTCTCAGGACTCGAACAATAGAGACACTGACTGGAGAAGAAGATGCAACATTTTCGATACCTGAGGAGCCGGATGATGAAGACATCGTACAGAGAACCAATCGACACCCGGAGAACGGCGAAACATTACAATTCATAGATTTGTAAAATAAAAGTCATTGGCTAGCGTCACATATGGTGATTAATTTACCAATTAGGAATTAGGGGATGGACTGAGCAACTTTAATATAATGTCATGACAAAGGGGGAAAACTTCAGAACTGTTGGGGAGAAGTTTGAGGCAGATGATCGGGAGAGACCTTGCCGAAATTGATGCAAGATTCTGTCATTGGGCTCATGCTCTTGAGAGCCCGATGTGATGCTGATCGATTGACGACCTGAAGATAAAGACTGACTTTGTTGCTGATCCATACTGGGGATAGGTAGCTATGACAATGTGACTGATGCCTTTTCTTTCTAGGTACCAACTGCGCTGTTTTATAGTTTTTCTTATAGCTTGATGTTTTTCAAAATTCAAGTTCTAAACTGTTTTCGCATGAAGTCCCACATGCCAATGCTAATCTGTGTTAGGTAGGGTTCCGATTCTGAGACGTTGACATATACTATGACAAATGATTGATGGACTAATTTGCTGAATTCTGCTATTCATGTTAGCATATTCTTCTTTATTGGCTTATGTTGAGGAATTAGAAGGCATGTTTTCTCAAGTACTGATTAGGTTATGTTATTGGTTGTCACTAATTAATCTTGAATTGAATAAAGTTTGAATTAACCTTATGACTTAGAATTGTAACAAATAGGGAAATAAAATTGATTAAACGTATATATGAGTTGTGGTTATTCATGAGATGTTGACGCTTTTCACTGATGATTAATGTTTTGTTTATTGGTAATTTGATTGGTTTTATTGAATATTGATAACATTGGTCACTACGTAGCTAGGATACTCCATGCGATCCAAAAGGTTCATCGGCCTACACGCGTCCCCTTGTAAGTTTACTTAGTAAGGACCAGGCGTGCTAGCAAAACCAAGGGTCACATCCTGGAGGAGAGCAGGGGATGCCTGCTATTTGAATAATAAACTCTTATTTACTAGTCAACATCGGGTCAATCGTGGCTTGGTCCCACTGAGTTTCCAGTCCGCATCCAAGCAGCCTCTGCTTTTATCCCTTGAACACCAGGACACCAGCCGTGCGAAAGCCCAGGGTGGTGGATAAGAGTGAAAGCACAACCGGGATGTTCTGACAAGGCTGGTGAAAGGAGGTTAATGAATATCCAAGACCCAACTGAATCCAATAATAGAAGCGTGATGCATCATACAATAACATGCAGACATTCATTCAATGTGATTACCGGGTCACCAAGCAGGAATATGATTGCTATGCTTTGTTTTGATTTTGCATATTGTGTCTTACTCATGAGGTGCAGAAGCATGTAATTCATTTAAAGGTTCTTTGTTGTATTAAATGTGAATCTACTTAAGCTTTCTGGTAGCAAACAAAAAGCTGCTGTGAGAGACGCAGTGGCTACTATTAGGATGGGTGTAAAAACAAATTGTTAGTTTTGTTAGTACTAAACACAAATGGAAACTAAAAAAGAATACTGTGAACAGCTACAAAATGCCCAGGGCTGACCTACAACATGATGAATAGCCCATTGAGCTAATGGCTGTTGGGGTTCACACAAATAAGTCAATCGCTGAAGAGACCTGACTCAATGCACTGTGTCTGTATGTAATGTGTGTTGTCCGTGTTGTGTCTTGTGATACTCACTCAGCAAAACATTTTTAGGTCATGTAGATATGGATGGTCTCAGCTTATGCACAGCAGAGATACATCCCAGGTGTCGCACACCTCACCGGTGTAGGTCCTGAATCAGCATAACAAAGCACTAAGCATCTGCATGGTGGTGTCATAGTGTTGCTGACTGTGTGATGAATGCATGCGCAATACTGAAAACTATGTAATCAGCGTTGCGCATGTAGGGTGTTGTAAAAGAGTGATCGTGAGCAAGTGGTGTTAAAATCAATTCTGGTTCTTTGAGTGCTAATTGGAATATGTAAGCGAGTCAATGTAAGCATATGGTGTTGACTGATGTCCCTAGTTGATCTATATTTATGTAGCTGGTTTAGTGTTATGATTGAGCAAACATATGTTGAGGAAGTGGTATGATTAGGTGACGGAGAGTAGTGGATCGTTTAAGTGGCTGATGGATAATTAAAAGCCTGAAAATTATGAACTGAATGCAAACATATGTGCACTGGAAAAGAGTGAGCAGACTGTCATTGTGCAAATTGTTTACCTTTTCCTGACCATCTATCTAGTCACCTAAGTGATTGAGAGGGGAACTTTAATATACTGTAGTTATGCAGCTATCTTCTGCTATGGCATAGGCAAAATCACAACCACAACTTAGTCTCCTTCTAATTAATTATTTCTTAAGAGGGTACATCTCTGACATTTCTCAGACTGCTGCATCAAGATCCTGGGTTTGGGCATGCACGCTTGCTGCTAAAGGGCATATAGCTCAAAACTAAGTGAATAGATTACGTTTTACCTCCATACAAAATGTGATTAAAGCAAATATCAGATTTCATAAAAACTACAGGAAGCAGGGTTTACAATGTGTAAATCCAGAATAACTACCAAAAAGACCTACTCCAGAACCTTACAATAGCAACTCTCATCCCAGCACCATCTACATTGCAACCTCAAATAATAAGCTTTCAATTTTAGACACAAATCAAATTATGAAATGAAAAGGCAATTGACAAGGCACATCCCACTATACAAATTGTCAAGACAGAAAATACTCCTCTTAAATCTATTTGTTTTTCCTGTAAGAAAAAAAAAATCTTTAGTGGGTGTGTCCAAGATGGGGGTTAAGAAAAAGTGCTTTCATATTGCTGTATCACCTCAACATTCCTTAGCTAACAACCTACAATTTACTGTTCCAGGCCCACTAAACGTTCCCCTCTGAAAACTGGATTGGCAATGTAATTTTCTCCATTACTTATGCTATCAGATTACCTGACACATTCCTTACATTTGAGGGATGCTGGAAAGAGAGTTTGAGCTGCCCCATGTTTGAGTTGTTGGTAGCACACTGTGTCTCTGCTACACGTGGCAATGCGATGTGCATTGAATTGCTCTGTGATTATGATAAGCACCATTGTGCTGTGTGACACCCTAATCACTAGAAGATGGTGCTGGTGTGGGTGGTTATATAATGGCATTAGTTTGATTGATGAGTGGCGGTGGTAAATAGCACAGTGTTTCTAAATGCAGATGAAGGTACTGCTCCAAAGGCAAAACATGAAAGTCCACGAGTCAACAAAAGGTTGTCAATGTAAAGAAAAAGGGTTTCGAAAAACAGCAGCAACATACCTTAGCATCAGGGTTACAAAATGTTTTTAGTAGTCAATGCATCAAACAGAATACTTTTTATTAAAGCACGTGACCTTTTTGTGTCACAGGCATTCTGTAAATTGTATTAACCTTTTTATTTTCCAACGTATTGTTTGCAACTTTTACAGCATACTATTAAAAATGTATAAACATAGCTACTACATTTCTATACCAGGTATCAATCAATCAGCAGCATTTATAGAGCACAACTTATCACCCAAAGGGTCTCAAAGCACTGGCAGGGATGCAGGTAAGTCAAAGAGCCAGGTCCTGAGGTCCTTCCTAAATGGAGCCAGCAATGGGGTCTGCCTGAGGTGGAGAGCCTTAGTGGTTCCAGGGCTGCGCAGCTGTGTTCTTCCAGGAACTGGGGATGGTAGCGAGGGCCAGTTGCGCTGAGCGGAGTTGCCTGGAGGGGGTGTAGAAGGAGAGGCAGTGGTTGAGGTAGGCATGTCCGACATTGTGAAGGACTTGTATGCGTGGGTCAGGAGTTTGAAGGTGATGCATTTGTTGATGGGGAGCCAGTGTAGGTGTCTCAGGTTGGCAGATATGCAGTTGTGGCAGGGGATGTCCAGGATCAGTCTGGCCACGGTGTTCTGAATTCTCTGGAGTCTTGCTTGGACTTTTTTTGTTGATTCCGGCATAGAGTGCGTTGCCGTAGTAGAGCTTGCTGCTGACGAGTGCCTGGGTGACTGTTCTACTTGTCTCAAAGGGGATCCAGAGCAGCTGAAGGGTGTGGAAGCATAAAGAGCAGACATCATCGACTTGTTGGGCCACGGACAGTGATGTGTCAAGGATGATGCTGAGGTTGAGGGAGTGGTCAGTCGGAGTTGGGGCTGTTCCAGGCGGAAGTGGCGGGCCCCAAGATGAGGATCTGTCTTGTCAGAGTTGAGCTTGAGGCAGCTGTCCCTCTTCCAGTTGGCAATACCCTTCATTCTATTTTGAATGTATGCTTGTGTGTTGGTCAAAACAACACACTATACAGTAGACTGATCATGAGAAATATATCACAAGAAATAAGCACACCTCAAAATAGTGCTAGACAAAGAGCCACTTCATGAGACAGCATTAAGAATCGATCAGAGCAAATGTAGAAATATATAAATGGCCATTCATTAACTATGTGCACTCCTATAAACCGTTAGAACCAGAGACGACATACTTTTCCTTCTACAGTTTTTCTACTATTTAACATCCTTAGATCACATACAATCCCAATAAAACCTCCTCTCAGCACCTTCTAAATCTCCGGTCTTCAATTAAAACTTTCAATGTTTTCCTCTTCTTTCTTTCTTTTAAATGACCCCCTCATAACACGTGCCTCCTATAATCGGTACAGCCTACTAAAAGTTGCATGCCTGCCTACCTTAATCAACTTATTTGAATTGCTGCATATTGCCTACACTTCCTTGTATAAACCACAACCTCGCCTTCTTTTGCCTGCAATCTAACAGTAACTAATCTCCTCTACACTATCTTCATACCACCAATCATTTGAATGAACTCACATAGACCCCTCTAATGAACCCCCTTGTGTCCTACAAAAGCATGCTACTCCCTGTGTTATGAATGCAACTATAATGGGGCGTGGCCAAGAACACAGCCAAGTAGGACATGGAACTCAGAGTTTCTTGGTCCTCAACCCCAATCTAAACAATTCTGTGCCTTCATGTGAGCCCTCACCATGAAGACTGTCATCAAAGAACAACTGGACCAGTAGGCATTGCAGCGAGGCCCCGTCTTATCACCTAGCAGCCGCTGCAGTTCCCAAGCGGGCTTGTGCACAGGATAACCTACCATCCCTTAACAGCTGTTGTACATGGGAGGCTAGCTCAGCCTCTCTCAAGGCCACGCAAGGACCAAGCAGCAGCATGACGAGGTCCTGCAGTGACACCACCTGCGAGTTGTAGATTCTGGTGCTCACTTGCTCTGACAACATCCGGAAGAGCGCTCATCCCTGGCAACGACGTACCACACCCAAGTGGAAAATGCGGCCTTCTAGTCAGGCTGCTGAAAGATCAACAGGAATGGCAGTAGAGTCCTGATCTGGCTCCATTCCACAGTTGAAGAGGATTGACTGTCCCCGGACAGGCTGCAAATCTGAGCGGTGAGCGTGACCAAATGCGTGGGCTGCATGCAGCACCAAACACGACTTGAGGCCTGTCCCTGGGCACCCGGCAAGAACTGGCGACAACACGCCAGCGGCCCGACTGCCTCACACTGCCTCGCACACCCAGAAGCGTGAAATTGCCCCAACATGCCTGGTGACTACCTGTGGAAAGCCCTTGATATCTGCACATGGAGATTAGAAAACTGGGTATTCCTATCCCCACAATATGAACATTCATGGGATAGACAGGTGCTAAGGAGACCGGAGGGGGCAAATGTTCAAGATTGCTCTCTAAGCAGTGACTGGAAGCAACGGTAAGAGTCTTAAGACACCAACAGGGAGTGCTGCAGCCCCAGACATTCAGTTAAAAAACAAAAGGCACGCATCCCTGAGCCTGTAGATGAAGTCTCTTGACTTAAGTGTCACTGAGACCTAGAACTGCAAACACTATCCAGTGGCACTAGATTAAAAGGGCCTGGCCGTATATAGACACAGCCTGATGGGGATTTGGCCCCCTCTCCACAGCCTCATGAATTAAAGAGTCTTCCCACATAAAGACAGAGAAGACTGCACCCAAAGGTTGGGGGGCCCTCCCTCATCTTTGCTCCCCTCTGAGACTTTTTTGCCTACATATGGAGTTGGGGTGGCAGTGTTCAGCACTGACAGACCTGACCTTATCACATGACAACAGTACCCAGAGTCAGTAGATCACAGAGGGGCCGTCATCTGTAAGCAAACTATATGCCACACACAGCTGGCCACGGCACCAGGGTACCTGCAATGCAAACAAACTTAGACCCACCGCAATGCGCTCCTAGCATTTCAACTGTGACACCAGACATTATCCTCAACTTGGTGAGCACAAAAAATTATAAGACCTCAGCAGCGCCGGCTGGAATGGGGGAAACCCAGAAAAGGAATGGGAGGCGAGTGCCTCAAACAGCTCCCTCGCAACCATGCTAACAGAACACTCCTGTAATTTGAAGATTTGCTAACTGCAGTCTTAAATACTAAATCTACATTGGGCCCAAAGATCAATGCACTGCGGACTGATTTAGAACACATGTGCAAAGACCAAAAGAAATTAAGGGGACGAGTCAATAACACGGAATCGACTTCGGCCAACCTCTGCCCTGTTGTCACAAAAATGGAAAGCATCTGCTGGTGCTGCAACACAAAGTCAACTTCCTCCGGAGATGGATAAACGACCAGGAGGGGAGATCAAGTTGAAATAATGTACTAGTTGTGGGCCTTCCAGAAAAATAATGGAACTGTATCTCAAGGACTGATTCACCAATACGATACTGCTAGTCAAACAGTCAACCTTCTTCTCAGTCAAACATGCCCAAATGTTTCAAGGCAGACCTCCCTTCCCCCCACCCGTGCTCCCCCTCCTCTCACCTTGGGCACTCGCCTCCTCAATTACAGAGACAGAGATAACATTCTGCTGGTGATACGAGCCAGAGGCCCATGGACGATTAATAATTCCCAAGTAAACATCTTTCCTGACTTCACTATGGAAGCACAATGGTGAAGATCCTCCTTCCTGGATATTAAGAAATGCCGATGGGATAACAGCATCAAATATGCACTGCAGTTTCCCGCCATGCCCCGAATTATATACAATGACACCACCACCTTCTGTGCCACATCTGATTATGCTTGGACCTGGCTGGAGCGCAAAGGTATCTCAAGCCCACCCAATGGTGGCAAGGAAACCCACACAGAATGGACTGTGTAGCGTTGATGTAGGCCCTGACCCAACCACTGTGCAATCAGCCCATCGAAGGAGCAAAGACAAACTGCCAAAGACAAAGTGCAAGTGATTACTGAGGTGGAACAGTGAGAGATGGCTTCTCCTTCCAAAGGGTCCGAGTCAGGAAATAATACTAATGGGCCCTCAAAGACACCTGACTCCTTGATAGACACTACACTGGGGGGAGGTGGAGCAGTTACTCCTCAAGCAGCCAAGGACTTGATTATAGGCTATTGGAGGCAGTTTAATGTCGGACATTGCAGCATTATTTGTGAGTATGTAAACTGGGGGAGGACATCACAGGGGGTTTGTAGCCTCATCTGTGACATGTGAAAGCTCTCAGCACTTCTACACCACCCCTCCTAAGATTGAACACTGACACTAATGCAGACTAGTGACTCCAATAGAGAATCTGTTTTATCACAGTGCATATGGCCGGGGCCCGGTTAGCAGACCAGCCTTGGAGTGGGTATATATTTTCATGGTTCATTATTCTGTTTATCGTTAGGTTATTGTATTGAATGTGATGGGGGAGGGACGGATGGGGGCAGGACGTGGGAGGGGGAACATGTGGGTTGATGAGCCGAGAAGCGTCAACACATTACAGTACCGTTGGGCACCAATAACAACTCACCTGGGCCTCAACCTTAATAATGTCATGGAATGTACATGGTTTGACTAGTTATAAGAAAAGATACCAAGTCTATCAATACTTACGCAGACATAGGATTAAGACAGTGTTGTTCCAGGAAACCGACCTTACCACCCCGCGCTAAAGGCACCGTGCAAATGCTGGAGAGGCACATTAGTAGGGAATACCTACTCTTGCTATGCAAGAAGAGTCCTTATATGGGTTGCCCAAGGGGTATCACTAGCAGTACTGCATATTGAAGTAGACTCAAAAGGAAGATTTACCATACTAGAAGGGCTTTTAGATGGACACTCTTTATCACTAATCTTCTTACATGCCCTCAACAGCTATCAAACAATTTTCCTACACTCCCTGTCCCCAGCGCTGTTACAAGACACCCTGGTCTCTTGCTACTGTGGCTGTTTTGGGGCGAAACAGACCTCAACATATCTAGACCACCGATCCCAGGAGCTCTATCTACACAACGCTTTCAGAAATGGGCTGTCAATAACCAAGTCAAGGATGCTTGGTGCAAACTACATCCTAATACTAAAGAGTACTCATACTATTCGGGCCTTCATGACCTACACACATGAATAGATCTTTTCTTTTATTCCCCCACTGCATTCATGAGAGTCACACAGGTGTAAGAACTAGGATGTACAATGGCTGATCACTGTCCTTTACAAATGCAGTTGTGTTGGGTGAGTTCTCGCTCCCATATCCAGACCCACAGCTGCTTACCGGATGCAGCGTTTCGCACCGACCTTACAGACCACCTTATCACAAAGTATTTTCAAGTTAACACTAACACGGCATCAAGCACCAGTACTGAATAGGACGCATTCAAAGCAGTGCTTTGCAGACACACAATCAAAGCAGTATGGAGGGCCAAACTAACTCTCCGTAAAGAACTTAACACACTTGAGACCGACATTCGTAAATATGAACAATTACTGCCCGAAGACCAGACGCCCGCTGATCCACTGGCACAGTCCAAGCTCACATACAGGAGAACACTGGAAAAACTGAGCTCCTTGGACTACTAGGAATATCTAGCCAAAAAGCACAAGGAAGGGGTCACGGCAAGCAGACTCTTGGCGAGGTTCCTCCCTTCCGATTCACCCAGATCTCCAATCACTGAAATTTGAGACACTACAGGTCTTCTGCGTAATTCCCAGGCAGACATCAATACCACTTTCAGGTCATATTATGCCAATCTTTATGCAGCCCCACCACTAGCAGGTCCAATGGCGATAACTTAATTTCTGGAAGGGTTTACCCTCCCGCAAATACAGGCGTCATGAGATCAGACTTGGAAGCACCCCTTACAGAAACTGAAATCACGGAAGTGATTACACAGATGGCAAGTGGTAAGACAGCTGGGGCTGATGGCTGGCTGGTGGAGTTTTACTCCACCTATCAGTCTCAGCTAGCCATGTGACTCTTTAAGCTCTATAACGAGGCATACACAGAGAGCGTGCTTCCCCCAGCGTTACGTCAGGCGGTGCTGGTGGTGCTCTCTAAACCTGACAGGGTCTGCTGCTCTTGGGGGTGCACTGCCTGCTTTCACTGTTAAATATAAACTACAAAATCCTTGGTAAGGTGTTAGCTAACCGCCTGATTCCTGTAGTACAGCACGTGATACACCCAGATCAAAATAAGTTTACACTTGGCAGAGACACATTACTGAACCTGCATCGCCTGATCGCATTAATGGAATGGGCGCAAGTGGCGGGTGTTGGTCCCTAGGTAGCATCCTTAGACATCGAAAAAGTGTTCGACACCCTGGGGTGGGAATACCTTATGGAAGTTCTCTGTAGGTTCAGGATCGGTCCCAGATTCCTGAAATGGATATCATTGTTATACAACTTGCCTCTTGCCCGAGTGAAAACTGATACAACTATATCAGACCCCTTCACAATTGAACGTGGCACTCATCAGGGATGCCCAATATCACCGATTTTATTCACACTTGCCCTGGAATCCTTGGCATGTGCACTCTGGAACCAGGCTTCTAAATGGGGATTATATGCTGGTAACCGTTGGCATGTAATCTCAATGTATGTGGATGATGTGATTCATTGGCGTACCTTCGGATTGATAGTGCAGTAATCCCAAACCTCATGACATTGTAGCAACGATTTGGTGATGCCTCCAGCTTACGTGTAAATTGGGGCAAATCCTAGCCATTCCCACTGACAGCGCTACCGGTGGAACAATGCCAAATGCTACCACATACCATGCTGCCCTGGTCCTGTGATTCGATCAAGTGCCTGGGGGTCTGTGTATATCACACACATAAAAAGACCTGGTGGTAGGCAACTTGGGAAGGGTACTGGCAATCACCAGATCCTCTTTGCCATTCTAAACAACCTTGATGCTTTCCACTATGGGACAATTAGCTATTTCTAAATGCTGCTTCTCCATAGACTGCTGTACTATTTCCCTGCCCTCCCTATCCTAGTAAGAATTACGTACACCTCTGATTGCTTTGATATGGAACAAGGGAAGAAGGTGTGGGGGTGCTTAACTATGAGAATTACTATGCAGCTGCCAACGCCAGTGACCTACCTGCTGGCTAACGAACCATAATGTAACCCAACCGAAACTATGTGCTGGGGAGCCGTGCACAACTCGGGTATTAGAAAGGCTTCTGGGGACTGACACGGTAATCACTAGGGCCACAGAGAATACTCTAATGTTATGCTCCCGAGCTGCCTCTCTGGGTGATGCCAGGCTGTGTAGAGCTGGACTCCTGACCGGATGCGCTCAGATGGACGGAATATGGTCTTACCACATAGAGTGACCTCTTTAATGACAAAATACAGTCTAGAGGGTGACTATGGTATACCACCGGGCTCCTTTCAAACTTATGCCTCACTTATGCCGCATCTCCACAAGGTCTGGCACAGATCACATGATGATTCAGACACCTCGAAAACCCTAAAGTTCATATTGACTCATGAGCCTAGTCACCATGCTGTCAGGTGTTTGTACAACTCATTACACGCTGACAGAAATATGTCACTCCTGTCACTTCGTACATACTGGGGCGAAGCACTTGACCCTACCCTTACAGATAAGCAATGGACACTGCCGGGTGATCCTGAAAACAGTAACAATAAATGCCTGTCTTAAATATACACAATTTAATTACTTACATCACACATACCTTACACCTGAGAGACTCTGCCCGCATGTACCTGGGGTCTTCAGGTTCCTACCCTCGATGCCACAATACTGATGCTAACTTTACACAGATGGTTTGGTTGTGCCCCTAGCTTACCCCCATTGGGAAGGGGTATTATCTTCCTCCCCACTGCCTTAGGCTATACACTCAACAATACGCCACACACGTTTTACCGGGAATCACTTCTCGCTCAATAACATGCAATTCTATTAACAAATGTATTGAATTAGAATTACACTTGGCGAAACACAGAATAGCCATGAACCTGAAGTTGACTGCTGCCCCTCCCCCCCCCCCCAAACTATGACAGTAGTTACTGGACCTTCGTGCTAGCATAACAGCCAAACAGGCAGCAATGGGAAATGGCAGTTTGGGCCGACAGGCCGCAATTAACCCTCCAAATTTGCAAAAACTGTCACTATTCCACTTTAATCACACAACATTGGATGGACCATAATTGAGGGCATCAGCACTCCTGTTCTGCCACCACCTGCTCCTCCTCATCACGATTGAAGATGACACTAGGAGAGCATTGACCTGAATGGGGCCACGCACTACACATGCCCCCTTCCCCACCACCTTGACCCATCCTCTCTAACAACTAGGGAGGGTACCTACACATCCGAGGTTCCTCAGTTGAAATTGTTACATGTTGGCATTATAACGGTGGCTTAAAGAGGACTGGAAGGGTACCCATACTGATTTGTGGCAGCAGGATTATCATAGCTGGAAGTTCCACCAAATCCAAACTGTATAATGATGCAAAGATAAACTCTATTTTTAAATGTTGATATTGGCACCCAATTAAAAAGTCTTGCTTACTGTTGTACTCACAGATGATAAACTTGCCAATAAAAATTTAGTGAAAAAAATAAAGAATACAGTTATGAAGTACTGCCTCAACATCTAGCCCTAATAAAGTAAATATTTAGGCAAGGCACTGTATATCAAAAGACTCTTAAAAAAATAAAAAAATAAAAAAAAAAGTATCGGAACACACACAAGCAAATTGACTATGTGTATCAGGACTAATGAAAGGTCCAAAGGTAACATGGTTAGACATATTAAGTGAGGATGACATGTTTCACAGCTAAAGTAATTATACACAGTACTGATTATTTCTTTAAACTGTAGTGTTCAGATTGCTTCAAGAACCAAACTGCCAGCAAAGAGCTCTTTATTTTTCTGTTAAAATTAAAAAAAAGAATAGTTTACATTAATTTTCAAAGGAAACCAAAGGCGGAAGAACCATTCTTTTCCAAGGAAAATTAATTCCGGCTAGAATAGTGCTTCCCCAGCTTTTTAGAACCAGAGCCCAATTTTTAGAAGGACAAGTTTTTGACACCCACCTAGATTTCATGGACAAGAGGTGTGCAATTTTTAATGTAACTAAACCATTGTGTGGTAGAGCACTGTCATTTACAGGCAGCACATTTTCCATTCCCATGGCGCTACATTTGCACAGACATACAGATTTAGTGATTAAACCATATTGAACACAAATGATGTGTGAAAACCGGGTTTCAGTGAATATTTATCATTTGTGTATCACCCAGTAAAGTGTCTTGATTGATTTTGAGCCTATTAAAATCTTTGTTTACATCACACTTCAGAAATGTGCTTCATTTTTGCTTTCCTAACTATTGAATTCGTACAGTTCATTTACAGGTATTTACAGGTCATTAAGTTACAAAAAATGACATTATGTAGCCTTTCCTTTCATGTTCCCTGTACTCCAGAAAGATTTTCACATAATAGACTTGACTTTTCGTTCTCTGGTTGCAAAGTGAGAGGAGTTTATAAACACCAATAGCCATGTTAAAAAACTCATAAGCAGCCTTTTGACAGAAGGCATAGCCTCTGTCTGTGAAATGCAGCAAGTATGACAAGATAAGTACGGAATTTAAAGGTATCTTTATCTATTGCTTGCTTTCGCGACCCACCAAAAATCAGGTTGCGACCCACAATCTGTGAAACTTTGGTCTATATGTTTTTCCCACAACCTTTAACATTCCTTTGCCATTTTAAATGGGAAGTTCAAACTTTGATGCTGCCCTCATAAGTTTTTTTTTGTCCTTTGTGACCAATCGGCACAAAAGCTGTCAAAACTATCTAACAGGAATTCACACTTTCTTTTTTAAATAGCCTATCTATTTATGTTGAGTATATAGTAACAACTCAATCATAATTATAGGTATCGCTGATTAAGAAGGCGACCATTAAGAATTTTCAGACTGAGTTGTTTCAGACATAACTGGGTTTATTTAAAGCCTTTTGATCCAGAGGGCTTCAGTTAACATTACCATGGACACTCCACATTCTGCACTATCCTACATCGGTTTTTCGTGCAAGAACTGCATCCAGAAATTGTGCAGTATATTGCTATGTTTAAAGAACTGCATTTTAAATTCCGCATTCATTCTCCTATTTACCTGCCTTCCTAATGTTGCTAAACTCTTTCATGACATTTGCATTATTTAATGATATATGATGCTTCTTTTATTTTTTGTAATCGTGAAATCCAATTAAGAAATATATTAAAAGAAAATGTCAAAAAGGGATAGCTTTTAGGAATGTGTCTAAACTACTAGGTTTTGAACGAATTGATTACATTTCTAGGAGCAATCCATCTGTAACTGAGAGAACAGTATTTGAGGACAAAAAGTACAACACACTTCACAGTAAAAAGCCAACTCACTTGTGCTTCTCTGGAGAAGTCTTTTTATTGGAAGCTTGCTTTAACACGTTTTTCATGATTTCACCTATAAACAAAACAAAATGCCATTAGAGAAAAATGTTTATTATTCTGCCAATGTGTTTTTATTACAGAGCTTGTGCAATTACACTTTAACTGATGCCTTTTCAATAATTAAGTGCTTTTAAAATGACCCTCCGAGTTCTGAAGTTACTTTCTGAAACTGTTCAGGTTGGTAAGGATGGCCATTCCAAAACGTTTTCACATTTCCAGGAGTTCTTAACCAAACCCTTGTAGTACATCTCTGGCACTTTGGGCAAGATATCTGACCTGAAGGTCAATACTAAGGTTGCATTGGGAGACTGGGGCCAACGCAAAAAGAATAAATGGGACTAGGAAAGTGGGATAAAACATACTTCCAAAGGCAAAGACAGAAACAATCGTAATAGAGAATGGTATCAGGGTGAACATGTTATCATCTCAGGTATTAGCAGCATTTTCTATAGTACACTTAGCGGATACTGGAGATCCAAAGGGTGAACTTTCCAAATCTTTTAACGCATCCATAATTTGCATCAATTCAGTGTTTCATCGGCATCCGACTCTTTTTGTTGTCATTAATTTAAACATACATTGAAAGGTGACCACCAGGGCCACATTATGTAAAGGACATACTGGTTCTGGTGTGAGCCATGGTGCACCAAGAGCGAACAGGTACAGTGGGCTCTATACATATAATGGGTGAAGTGCATTAATAACGGACCAGCTGAATGAATTAAGTTCTATCTTAAGACCAAATCTATTGCCAACACCTCCAAATAAAGGCAGAGGTTTTGTGAACTGGAGATTACTTGCCAGTGAAGCGTTAGTTGCATTGATATATTATATAGTCAATACCCAGTGATATGGACAAAGACTGTGTAACACTGGGGTGTATCAGTTATGGGCGGTTGGGTGCAGGATTTAGCTGAAGGTCCTCAGTGTGAGCTGAGACTCAGAGTTCACAATTTGCTGCATGTTGCCAATGATTATGTGCATTTTAGGTTGGCTGTTCACAGAACAATGGACACAGGTCTATCAGTGTCTAACTCCCATTGCACATGCCAATGGCAGAGTATTGCCATGATTGTATGGTGTCATCAGTGATGTGATCTAAGAAGTCATCAGATGATTGTATGGTGTCATTAGTGATGTTATCTAAGAAGTCATCAGATACATCTTCAGTGATGGCATTTGGAATGTCATGAGTGATGTGATATGTAAAATCATAAGTATTGCATGACTGGCGTGCAAGTTATGGTTAGATTTAGTTTTGTAACAATACCTTCAATTTAACAGTTTAAGCGAATTTCAGAGGCTTTTTAAGCATTAATTATGGTGTTATGAGCATACCTATTCATGAGTTCACTTTACCCTTTGTATTTTATATGAATTTGCGTGATTTTTAAAAATCATATTCAATACGCAAGCACCGCAACCTAAGTGAAATTCCAACCATTGCTGTCAACACATTCTGGCTATGACTAAAATGGAATACTTGTGGTCTGTGTAGAAAATGTGTGTACACAACTTATCCATTACAGGGCAATAATATGAATCATAATGACTGCATGTTATGTTTTTATAATAAACCACTTTATCCTACCTATAATAGAGATTGAGTATGCTGATGTTGTTCTCAAACCTAATCTGCACTGCGTGCTTCCCTCAACTGCATGGGAAGTCTGTCAGGATTTGCAGGGCAAGCCCTGTGTTCCAATGAGAACAGGCCACTTTAGGCTGTGTGCAGCAGAGGGTGAGGTGAAGGCTGTGCACGCTGGGCAGTTTGTACAACTTATCCTTCATGTGTGTCTGACATCTAATGCCCACTAGGAATGGCCTTTGATTGTCTGCAGTTGGGATGAGACCAATAGCCCTAACGTTGTACACTGAATGGGTGGTGTGCAGGGCCTGGAATTTGTCAAGGCCCTGCACCCCGTCCTCCATGGGCATATGACCCCCATCGCCAACAGCCTTCAGCCATGAACCGTTGTAGTAAGCTCATACACAGTGCAGGTCAGCTGCAGAGCTATGCACAACCAGTCCTCTTCACACTGTGAGGTTTGGCCCAATGTTGATATACTGGGTGGAAGTTTGGGGGTACTGCCTTATACTATGTCTCTGGGCCATGTACAGCAATAACACTTGCTCCCAGTTGTGGTGCAATGAGTGTGAAGTACTAGCCCCCTCCAGAGCTGGGCCCCTTTCAGTCTGTGAAGCTTGCACCTGGTGGTGGTATATCGGGAATCGGTACTAGCCCCTCCATATCTAACCCCACTGCATATGGCCCACACAGTGACAATTGGCCACAAGGTCTGGCTCTGACCAGATCCTTTTATCTTTTTTCATAAACATTTTTTTGAGGTCATAAAATTTACAAATCGATCCTCTAATCCACAGTAGGGGCATTCCTAGGATCTTTGAATCTAGCAAATGGATACAGATATCCTGTGACAAAATATACTGTGGGTGCAGTCAACATGAGCGTGGGTGTAAGGGTGTGCTGATCTTTCACCTTTATGTATTTGTGTGTGTGTATATATATATTACTTAGTGGCGGTCACCACTAGGTAGGTATAGTTAGGACTTTTTTCCATAGACAAAGTGCTTTTTGTTTTGCCAATAACTTTGGCGCCGTTTGATGAATCTTCCCGAAGTTTTCAAAAGGTATACTTTGGACAGTTCAGCTGCTCTTCTGAAAGTTTTGCCGTGATTTGTCAAGTGGAGGCCAAGAAAAAAGGGGGGGCCCAAAACACTTTTTCCCCATTCTACATCAATGGGATTTTTCAAATTTTTGAACCCAACTACAACACGAACCACTGAACAGAATTACACCAAATCTGCCAGAAAGTTAGCTCTTGGTCCAGAAAGCGTGCTTTTTAAAAATTTGGTGTAAATCCATTCAATAGTTCGTAAGATATTAAAGTTTTTCAAATATATGTATATACAGGGATGTGCATCCTACGCAGAAGGCCGTGTGCAGCTTGGGTTTTGGTACAGGCAGGAGGGTTGGTGGCCAGGTCTGACCTTCGGCCGTGCATGGTGCTAGTTATATTTACATCTGTGTATGCTAAAAAATATATATATATATATATATATATATATATAGAGAGAGAGAGAAATTCACTGGAAAAAAAAAGGTTACGGGGATGTATAGTTAGGTTCTGAATTATCTAGCACAAAACCAGAGTAATTCAGCAGTTATAATTATGGATAGCTCAAGTAACTATAACTCGCGTACTAAGGTAACTATAACTTGTGCCTTGGCTATGCATAGCTATTTACTCCACATATCACATCACGGATGACACCTTCTAAGGCATCATTGAGATTATCAATACATTTGCAATACAATTATTGATCAGAAAACTGTAGCCACCTTGGCTTAATTCCTCACAAGGTTTCTACGCTTGTGGCCACTGTTAATCATGTAAATTTACTGCCAATGTGAAGAAGTATGACAACATTTTACTACACAAAAACCAAATATATGAAATGTAAAACTGATTATGTGGTGTAAGTGAAGGCAAAAGTAAATCATGACACGTTATATTACAGCACTACACTTTCATGAAATCCACATTGGAAATTGGAAACACTGATATATCTTGAAATAGACTGCATTTTCAAAAATCATAAAAGGGGTAAGAAAACATTGGCTCTACACAGGGTGGAATCCAGACATGTTATTGCATTAATGTGCCTGGTACCAAGGAGGATAAATGTGGAAGTGGATTAAGTATCACAAACACGCTTTTATAATGTACTATAGAAATAGAATTAACTCTGTGGACAACAAGTGGACAGTAGGATTAGTGTAATATATATGTTTTTAGATGTTGGGGTAATACACAATTTTAACCATATTTTGAAAGTAAGAATAGTTTGATTCTACAGGAATAATTGGTCAGAGATATTTATGGGGAACCTTATATTGTGGTTGAACTGTTATCTGAGAAATAGTTGATTACATCAACAGTGAAAATTGGCGTCCCGATGTAATCTGAGTACTCTTTTGCGTTAATTACAATTAAGGAATGAGTGTTGGATAGTACAAGATAATGATATTTGGACTTTCCAATCATTTACAGTTATTGATAATGATTTTTCATGACTACTATAGCAGAGATATCATTGATTAAATGAGATAAACAAAGACATGATGGACAAGTGTTCATATATACATGATTATGTCAACATTGTTTGCATTTTAGCTCATGTCAATATCCCATTTACAAAGCAGAAGGCGTTAACTTGAATACATGAAATAATATAAATTATTTCAATATTTGAAGGAACTAAGCATAATGAGTCTTTCCTCCATTTCTCTGGTTTTGTCAAGAAAACACAGTAAATTCCAACAGGAAATCACAACAATATACGTATGTGTACTTATGAGTGATTGAAAAATATATTACAATTATATAACATTTGTGAATTGCAATGATTGAATTGAAAATGATCTATGAAAGTTCACCCATCCACATTGTTCTGCACAATTTGAGGTGCCTTGGCAGATTCAAGAATCTATAGACAATTTGCAAATCCAAAAACAAAAAATAAAAACACACCATTGAACTAGGGAGATGTTACTTTCATTGTCAACTATGGATTGGTGATTCTGGCTATCAATCAATCAATAATTTGTTAAGTGCGCTACTCACCCGGTAGGGTCTCAAGGCGCTGGGGCAGGGGTGGGGGAGTTACTGCTGAAGAGCCATGTTTTGAGGCACTTTCTGAAGGCTAGGAAGTCCTGGGTCTTGCATAGGTTGGTGGGGAGGGAGTTCCAGGTTTTAGCGGCAAGGTGGGAGAAGGATCTGTTTCCTGAGGTGGTGCGTTGGATGCAGGAGACTGTTGCGAGGGCGAGGTCAGCAGAGCTGGCGGGTCGGGATGTGGAAGTTAAGACATTCGTTGAGGTAGGCCAGTCCGGTGTTGTGGAGGGCCTTGAAAACGTGGATTAGGATTTTGAAGACGATCCTTTTGTTGATGGGCAGCCAGTGTAGGGATTTGAGGCGGGTAGAGATGTGCTCGTGGTGAGGGAGGTTGAGGATGAGACGTGCTGTGGTGTGGTGTTCTGGATACGCTGGAGTTTTCTCTGGAGCTTGGCTGTGGTCCCTGCATAGAGGACGTTACCGTAGTCCAGTCTGCTGCTGACGAGGGCGTGGGTGACCGTTCTTCTGGTTTCTATTGGAATCCACTTGAAGGTCTTGCATAGCATGCAGAGGATGTTAAAGCAAGAGGATGATATGGCATTGACTTGCTGAGTCATGGAAAGAGACAAGTCTAGTATGAAGCAGAAATTGCATGCATGGGTGGTGGATGGCAGGGGTGGTCCTAGGGTGGCCATGAGTCGTTCCATGCTGTCTTGTTGGGTCCGAAGATGATGATCTCGGTTTTCCTGAGTTCAGTTTGAGGTGGCTTGTTGTCATCCAATTAGCGATGGCGAAGAGTCCAGCGTGGAGGTTGTTCTTGGCGGTAGAGGGAGTCCTCATGAGGGAGAGGATGAGCTGGGTGTCGGCATAGGAAATGATGTTGAGGCCGTGGGGGCGGACGATGCTGGTGAGCGGAGCCATGTAGATATTGAAGAGGGTGGGGCTGAGTGAGGATCCTTGGGGGACTCCACATATGGTCTTGGGGGCTTTAGACTGGAATGGCGGGAGGGAAACTCTTTGGGTTCTTTTGGAGAGGAAGGAGGTGAGCCAGTCCAGGGCTTTGTGGCGATTCCGGCATTGAAGAGGGGTGTGCGGAGGGTTTGGTAGCATACGGTGTCGAAGGGTGCGGAGAGGTCGAGAAGGATGACGGCAACGGTTTAACCCTTGTCAAGTCTGATCCTGATGTCGTCAGTGCAGGTGATGAGGGCGGTCTCAGTGCTGTGGTATGTGCGGAATCCAGACTGGGAGCCGTTGAGTATGGTGTTGTTCTCCAGGAAGCGGGACAGTTGTTTGTTGACTATCTTCTCTATAACCTTCACGGGTAAGGGGAGTAGAGAGATAGGTCGGTAGTTTGTGAGGTCTTCGGGGTCTGCTTTCGTTTTTTTCAGCAGGGCGTTGACTTCGGCGTGTTTCCAAATATCTGGGAAGGTTGCGGTCTCAAAGGAGCTGTTGATGACGGACCGGAGCTGGGGAGCGATGACTTGGCTGGCCTTGTTGAAGACGTAGTAGGGGCAGGGGTCTGTTGGGGAGCCTGAGTGGATGGAGCTCATGGTTTTGCTGGTTTCTTCATCGTTGGCGGGGGTCAAGGTGCTCAGTACGTTGGTGCAGCAGGGTGCTGTGGGGTTGGTTGCATCGGTGGTGGTGATGGTGGGTGGCGATGTTATGAAGCTTTCGTGTATGTCTGCGATCTTGCGGTGGAAGTAGCTGGAGAGGGAGTTGCAGAGGTCTTGCGAGTGCGGGGGTCGATGGCGCAGAATTTGGGTTTAGTGAGTTCTTTGATGATGGTGAAAAGTTCCTTGCTGTTGTGTGCGTTGTTGTCTATGCGTTCTTTGTAGAAGGATCTTTTGGTGGTCAAGATGAGCTGGTGGTGTTTGCGCATGGCTGATTTGAGGGCGGAGAAGTTGCTCACTGATGGCTATGGATTCACACATCTGATGTGTTCTGATTGACTAGCCACTGCTAAAAAAAATGTTTTACTGTGCCTCTCATCACTCAACATGGTGTACGAGCACCATGTTGGGGAAAAAAAGAGAAAAAGGGGAAAGGGACCCGGGTGAGCCTACAATGGCCCCAAGACCCTTGTGCGTGGGTTAGAAAGAGACCCCATAAATAATTGTTGAAAAAAAGAAATATGCAGGATTTGGAAATTTGATGCTGTGTTCGTAAATACTGGAAAATGTTGGCTTCAGGTTCACAAATTCTCTAAAAATGTAAAGCAATATTCAGTGCACTGCTGATGCAATTGGCTAATGGTCACGTATGATGGCTGGCCGCACAATTCTGTGAGAGCAGGGCCTGGCTGCAGAACAGGCCATATTCCCACCCCCCTTTCCAGAAACCTCAAAAATTCACTTACAATCCACAGTTAAAGTGCATCCAGAGTTACAAATTATGGCTGAAAAAAACTGTGATATCCTCAAGGTATGGCTAGGAGCACATTACATACACGCAGAACGGCCATGCAAACCATACGCTGCACACCAAATAAAATGCTTATGACCTCACAATATTTGTACAAAAACACATAAAAGCCAGATGTAATTTAATAATAATAGATATTCAAACCAAATAATGCTACTATATTTACAGTCAACCCTGTCAATGTGGAAAGGTTAATGTGATACGTAATCTCATTTACAACATTTTAAGTTTCATTAAAGATGAAGGCATGAGCAATACATTTGGTCTGTTACATGCATGAGAACTAGGTGAATAGCCAGGGACTGTGATGAGATGGGAGTAGAGGATGGGAGTGAAGTGGGGTTCTCTTGGTAAAAAGACACTTGAAGTTTTGTAAACTGACTGTAATTGGTTTTATGTTTGTTATCTTTGAATGCTTTTGTTTTAGAATTTACTTCTATAACTAAAGAGAAAAGCTAATTTAATACCCAATTCCTAAGTAATGTTTTATGGACTACCTTTAAATAAACATGACAATTTTGAGTGATCAAATGGACATTTATATTCAAATTATTATATTAAAACTAATGGGAACAGTGCTGTTTTAGATAACATAATCTACAATGATTTAAATTAGCAAGAGCTGTCTTTCTGTTGAACTGGATGACATGCTATTAGTTCCAATCCTTTCAAGCAGGCTTTATTATGAAGCAAATATGGGTGACACCAATACTTTGTACACTATGGCCCTCATTACAACCCCAGGCTGGCGGTACAAACTCGGGGATTCCGATCGCGGTGGAAGCGCTGCGGTCGCACCGCCGGGACTGGCGGTTTCCCGCCATGGTCGTCCCGGCGGTTTTAATCCACCAGGGCAGCGCTGCTTGCAGTGCTGCCCTGGGGATTACGAGTCCCCTTCCCGCCAGCCTGTCCATGGTGGTAGGAACCACCATGGACAGGCTGGCGGGAAGGGGAGTCGCGGGCCCCCTGGCACAGCCCCACACTGCTTTTCACTGTCTGACAACTGCACCCGTCGCACGGCCGCAACACTGCCGGCTCCATTTGGAGCCGGCTCCCATGTTGCGGCCCACATCCCCGCTGGGCTGGCGGGCGGAAACTCTGTTTCCGCCTGCCGGCCCAGCAGGGATGCCAAAATGGGCACGGAGGGAGTGCGGCTGCATTGGCGGCCGCACAGCAGTTCAACCTTCCCGCCAAGGTTGTAATGAGGCCCTATATCACTTAAATATCAGCATATGTTGTACTCCTAGATTTTTTAGTTTGAAGACAGCCAATTTGAATTTTGGGAACCCAAGCACTGGAACCAACTGCTTACTCCATCACTGCATCCTTCAGTAAAATGATTACCCCCACCCTTTCCAGTAATTCCGTTCATAAAGGTACCTACATATAAGGTCACATGCATTGTTTGCTGATCTACTCCTGTAGGTAGTTTCATAAGCAAAATGCAAATTACAAGTTACAGAGGGATAACATCTTAATTGTATGTGGAATATTCAATGAATATGTGATAATTCTTGGAGAATCAAACTATAATCCTAAGTAATGAAAATACATATGGTGAATCCTATATCATTTTGTTATTCGTATGTGCACATTTAATGATCAGCTTCAGACAGAAGCTCTTAGGAAAAGGTAGTTGCTTTGAATATTTCACAATATCACAGCATACTGTAAATCATAGTGCACCGTCTTTCCCAGGAGCTTCATGACCAAAGCAGATCCACAACATCAGATAGTTTTTCCTCGGATTGCAGGGTCAACAAGTCAAGCAACCAACACCCATTTGTATGGAGTAGACATTTTGTGCTTAACTCGCCTATACAAACATCTGTTTTTACCACAATATGGTAAGCAAAAATGGGACATAAGGGAAGCCAAATACATGATCAATGATCTCGGTCCAATTTAGTTAACTCCCTGACCATTTCCAAATGTTGTCAGGATCATCTATATAATATAGCACTATGTTTCATTGTGAAAGTAAGTACCACTTTCTCTTGTAGAACTGTAAATAAGTATGACCCTGTCAGAATGATTATGAAGAGTGAATGAAGAATACTTGTAAAGTATTCTATAAAACAGAAGGGCCTCTTGGTTCTGGGTGAAAGCCAATAGAAATAACCGAAATTTGCAGGGAAGGAGGGAGGGAAAGGGGCAAAGAAGAAAAAGATGAGTTTTGATAGACTTGAGAAAAAATGAATTGTTAGCCGGCAAACAGAGTCTAAAGAAGTGAACTTCGACACTCCTCGATCCCTAAACAGAAGACATACTACTCACCCATCCAAACGTTAAATGTGAGAGTCAATTTTACAAGTTCATGAGACCCAGATCAAAGAAGTTAGGATGGCACAAAGAGATAGTAGAGTTGTTTTAAATAGAGGAAGGCATAGAAAGCTAGACAGCTCTGTGAGCTAAGCAAAGGACACTGAAAGTGATCTGCCAGGCTACCTGCAGCTAGTTGAATGAGGTTACATGACCAGAAACAGGAGCGTATTGAGAGATTGCCAGAATGAGGGGAACAACTGCAGTTTGGATAACTGGAGATAAAAAGATAGCTGATAATGATTTGAATGAAATGGTGCAGAATGAAACATGGAATGTAAGTGATTGATTCAGATGAAACATGATGACAAAGAAACATGTGTCAAAGATAAATCAAGATGTAAATTTAAGTGATTTTCTTTGGGGACCACATCCAGTGTATTTAAGGTTTGTAGATACCATAATTTATGCTAAAATAAAAGAAGAACAGATATACCCAGAGAGAGCCTGCAGAAAGAATTAGAGAAGCTGAAAGGGAAACAAATGCAAACCACTTTCAAAGTTATTGATAATTACTTTTTGAGACTTTTTAAAAACATGAACAGAATTAAAAAACATTTTAGGAAGATTTAAAATCTTGACAACATGGACAAACTCAAATGTGTATGCTAATACAATTGAGCTGGGTGCTACAAACACTAAAGTCCCATAAGGTGCCATGATCACTCAAATAATTCTGCTATCTTTCTTCCTTGCAAGTTTACTTGAAGGCAGATAATAATTTCAAAGAAAGAAGCATCATACAATCGCCTCTCCATGGAATAGACCAGTCCTTTGCCACTGCTGAAGATATACATATTATGTCACTCCTGCATACGGTAATTTCTTATCCTATTGTTACCTATCACTTCTATGACTGTCAGAAATATAAATCACTTGGATGGTATAAATGCATGCACAACACATCTAGACAATACACATGCAATTTTACTATCAAGTACCATTGTTAAACAAAAGACAATCTTGCTTCCATGAGCATTAATTCATGAATCTAATACCCTAGGACAATCACTTCTTTGTTGGTGCTTGTAATCCTTCTAATGCCCTGCCTTTCTTGTCAGCTCCTCGCAACAACTGCTTCTTTCATTCATACTTATCACTCACTTGAAAAAATAAAAAAAACATTAACAAATCAAAAAAAACACAGCAATGACTCCTGTTGGCCCAGGGACTGGCATATTTGATAATTGTTCTCAAAATAGTAAAAAGTATTTGCAATGCAATAGGTCTTGCGTTTACTTGAGTTAGAGCTATTGGCATTGTAAATTCATAGCTGGACTGTTCTTGCTACATAAATTGGTCAACCCTGCCTCAGAATTTCATCTTTCCTGCTATATAATTCCAATGGCCCTGAATATAACTAAAGCACTTCCATTTATCTTCTTCCTCTATCTGCAGCAAATAAATGAAATGTTGCCAGTTAGCATCCTTATTTAAACCACCAGCAAAACCAACACCTAGTGGCTCTCATAACTGAATAATGTATTCTTTAACAATCACAAAATAACTTTGTACAATATGAATGTGCATTTTAAGTACGCCTTTATTGAAGCAATAATCCACATTGTTCACACACTCTGTAAACCAAACGTCTTTCACTAGGACTTAAGGAGGCTTGAATTGGTCTCTTCTTCCTTTGTTTTATGTGCTGTTGTTCCAACTACCAAAAAACAGATGAATGAAGTGGATGTTGTTTGGTTTGAAATAGGAATGTTCTATGGTTTTAAGAATGTAGGGGTTGAATGTTCTTAAAATGTTTATGGTTTCATGGGACGGATTGGTAGACATGCTGTGAGATGGTTTGTGTAGCAGGAGGATCGGGACATACAATGCCTGTGAGTTGGAGCTCCACGAATAAACTTGTACAAAGAACAGTGGTTTCAGAGTTGTCTGTGTGTTTACCTGACACAACAGCAATGTGCTGGTTCCAATGTAAATGTACATTCCTTGCACACAAATAGCTGAGATTTGGTCAGAGGTGATAGCAGAGAGTGCGACACAGAGCTTAGAAACTGCATTAATGTGATGATGCGCTATGTAAAGCAAAATAGTCCCTTTCCCTCAGTTCTTGGGAGAGGATATAGCAGAGCAGTAGGAGTGACCGTCTCGGGAGCTGGAGATCCGTGTTTGATCCTCGGTGTCGGCGCATCTTCCTGTGGTTCTGGGGATCTCCCTTAATCTCCCCGTGCCCATGGACAGCACCTTGAAACCTTCATGGGTGATAAGCCCCGCTATATAAATCTACATTTCAACAGAGCCCTGCTGCTGCATTTTCTGGGCTTGCTATATTACTTTATAAAGCGCTGATGTAAACTTGTTGTCAGGAGCTAACAGGAATGTTTACACAGAAATGGAGCGGCTGTAAATGATCAAATGACAGATTCAGATCAGCCGCAGACATAACCAATAGCTTTCAATGGCAATCTGGAGAGCAACATTAAGTGCAGGCCCCCTTTAATTGGATTTCTGTCAAGAATTTTCATAAAAGTCCTCATACAAAGTGGGAAAACCTATCTAGAAGCAGTATTTTAGTGGTATGCTTGATGTTTATGAACCGCAGACAAACCTAACTTCAGAAGGAGAAATCTCTATTGCACCAGCATCTGGTCTCCTTTACAGTGCAAGCATGGTGGACGGGTGGGCCATAGGTGAGTGGGGGTGGGGTACACCGGTGGAGGGAGTAAGGCAGGAGAGGGAAGCAATATTAGGGGAGAAGTGGGGGAAGAAGGTTTGGGCAAACTAGAGGTGTTGGGAGAAAGTCTGAAAAAGCACAGTCAGCGGGCTTGAGCGGGCAGACTGCCTACCCATGCAATGTTAGAGAGTGCATTTGTAAAAGTAAAAGCAAGCAACTTAATGTAGTATCGGACTGAACCAGATTATGGGAAAGAACAACTCAGGGAATTTCCTTCTTCTTTTCTGCACATTTTAGGGTGCCCAGAATACCCGCCATAAACTTCATAATAACTGCCCCCAATAAAAAAAAAAAGTTCATTTGGGACGTCTGGCATGGAGGCCTGCAGCACTTAACCCCCTACTGATCCTGCGTCCCAAAAAAAATCAACTGTTTATAACTGCCCACTTAAAACTTAAAAAATATAGTATCCACTGATGGCTGCTCCGTGGCTCTCCTGCTGTCGCCACTAAAGAGAATGGAATGTATTCTACAGTGAGGCTGAGTAAATTATTAATTAAACGTTCCATTGCATCTGAAAGCATCTTCCTTTGGCATGTTGCTCTTCCTTTGGCATGTTGAAAGCTGCATCCCGTTTTCACTGATTCTGGCTGCCAGAGGCTTTACTTCGAAAGACCACTAGAAGATGCTGTTTGATCTATGTCCAAGAAATTATTTGCAGCTTTCCATGTGACCTAATTTACGAGCTGCACGAAAAGCAAAAGTATACAACAAAAGCATTTAAAAAAAAAAACAACAAACCAGCTCGCCTCCTGATAAAGAAAGGGACCACTGCCACCTTCTAACAAAGAAACTAACCCAACACTGCCTCTGCTCGTCATTTCGCAAACTCCTCTACTGCTGGCACCACCAGAAAATATGGATGAGAAACAGTGAGAGGAAGGCGAGATGAAAAAGTGTAAAAAAGCATGCCACTGACAAGCCCACCTGAAATGCGTTCAGCCGCAAAGGAGATTAGGTGAAGGGCGCAGGACAAACAAATCAAGCACAGTGCAAGCGCTGTGCAGCCAAAACCTAAACAAGACCGCAGCTTTTATCCCCCTCAAAGCGCCACATTAACTGGTTGTAATGAGGTATCGGCGTGCAAGCTTTAAAAGAAAACGAGAGAAAGCATGGAACGTAAACTTACATTAAATCAGTGCTCTGCATTGAGATGATATCAATGTGTAGTACCTGGTAGTCATGAAAAGTGCTCCAATACTGCCAATTGAATTCACATTGTGTAATACTTCAAAAAACAGCACGGAGCGTGAAGGGGAGAGACAAGAGAAGCTCGAACTAAAAAGCGCAAAGGCGAGAGACAAGAGAAGCTCGACCTAAAAATAAAAAAATTGTCCAGAAACTGGGTGTAAAACACAGACTCTGTATGTGTTAACAGTAGTTGGCAGGTGCTCTCAAAATGAGCTAAAAACAGGAAAAGGCATGACGTATGCATGCCTTTGACATATGAAATCAAGGGAATTTTAAAAAGAAAGCCCACAAACGAATGAAAGTGATGGGCGTGACATGGGCATGGTTTAAGCCCACAGAATAGATCACAACAGATTGGAAGGGCTTGTGCTCTACACCTAAAAGGCTGTGGTATTACATTTTATTCTCCAGTGATGAAAACTTTGCAAAGTGCTTGTGGGCTAAACGTAGACATACACATTTTGATAATTTAAAAAGCTTATTGTACTTATAATTCAGATAGAGTGAACCTTTAACATCCCAGCTGAAAACGTTTGCTCTTCAAACAGTCCATTACACATCAGAAAACTAGCACCATTTGCAAACCCAATTTCCAGTCCATTTATCTGATTTGTTGCATAGTGTGTTCCATGTCTCCAACTCATCTGCCATAACCCATCTTTTTAAAACGATCAGATTTTGCATGGTGTCTGGCTTGAAAACTATTTCTGGATTCCAGTTTGACTGAATTTCAACTACTTTTCCGATTTTGGTTTCCAATTTTTTTTCATTTCTTTCCAGATGAACAAATAAAAGTCAACATGAATGGAAATGCACCCTACCTAACTGTATATCAAGGCTGGAAAGCTATTGCATTCTATCTCAGAGGAGAACCACACTTTAAGTGCACTCTGGACTTTTTTTTTTTTATTAGAACACACAGCGGGGTACATGTTTACAACACGGAAACATAGGTGCATCAATGTTGTCATACAGAAGAAAGAAGCATTCTAATCAGTTATCATAATTGTAATTTTTAATGTCTCATATAGAATTCATTATTTAGCTAACATATTCTCGGGGCCCAGGAGCCATGCAGCAAAGGGTGCCCAAACTCTAGTGAGTCTTTTGCTGGCCGCGGCTCCTTTTAGTTCATACAGGCTATTCTCCAGGTGATACATAGATAAAAGTCGTGAAAGCCATTGATTAAATCGTGGGGGGTCTACATCCCGCCACAAAGATGCTATGCAGCTGCAAAATACCGACATTGCTATGAACAGGAAGTATCTCGACTATTACAGACTGAATGATCAACTCCCAACAAAACCATTTGAGGTGTCAGATAGATTGCCTGTTTCAAGATTTTCTTCAATATATCGGATATCCTGGTAATCAAACTTTCCAATTTTGCACATTCAAAGAACATATGACAGAGATCTGCTTTCGGGCAACCACATCGTGGACAAGTGATTCCCACAGTTTTACCCCAGCTCGCAATCTTAGCAGGTGTATAATATAGATTATACAATACCATAAAATGTTGAGCTTGCGGGCCCGCAGACAGTAAAACCGTCCGTGCCATTTCCATAGAATCGCAAACCTCTGCCTCTTTAGCTGCAACCCGTCCTTCCCATTTTTTGACAAGTAAAACCAGGTCATCCTGTATAGCACTTAAAAGCAGTGGATACAAGTTTTTAATGCCGCAGCTAGTGGGGTATCGCGAAACCTCCATTAGCTTAATTTTGTCTATGTGCCAACCTTGAGTCATACTGGTTAGTAGAAAAGCTCTAATCTGTAAAAATTTTAAAAAATCTTTTTTTTCCAGCCCAAATGAATGCCACGCTTACTCCACCTCAAACAATAGTGGTCTTTAAATATCGCTGGAAACATTGGAGTATTCCACAGGGGAGTATAGTAGCAGATGCTTCCTATACCTATCTTGCGCTTAACCTGAGTCCATGCCTTAAATGCAGCATAAATTACCTTGAATTTAACCTTTTTGTAATAACTGGGTTCCAAAATCCGCAAAAAAACTGCATCTGCTTCTTTGCCCAGAATCAGGGTATATATCGAAGGGAGAGCATCTTGCCCAGATCTATCCGTAACATAAAGTGCCTGTGAATACTGCAGCACTGCTGCCAGATAATAAAGTTTAAAATTGGGGAGTGCCCACCCCCCTTTCTCTCTTGGAAGAGTCATATAGTGGAAGGCCCGGCGCAGCTTTGTATAGGACCAGATACAACTATTAACCAATCCCTCTATTAGTTTGAACCAGTCCTGCCCAATCTCTAGTGGGATTGTTCTAAAAAGATAAAGTACTTTAGGTAAAAACACCATTTTAATCACGTTGCAACGTCCCATGAGTGATAAGTGTAGGTTATTAATGCGAGCGAGATCTTTCCTAGTTTTCTTTAAAATCGGGGCCATATTTATTTTCACCACTTCGTCGAGGTTTACTGTATGTTTAACACCTAAATATTGAACCTGTGTCTGTACCCGCTCATCCTTAAAATCTACTGATTCATTCACCAACATTTGGCATTTACTTTTGTTCAACAAATAGCCAGATCTTTTCCCAAACTGTAGGGCATCCTGCTCTATTTCCAATATAGCAGTCCTGGGTTCCGTGGTAACCACCGCAATTTCGTCTGCATATGCTAAGATCTTAGTGCACCCCCCTTTCAATGAGACTGGAATGATCCGATCATTCCTGATCATTCTCCTGATCAAGGGGTCAATATATAGCGCGAAAAGCAATGGTGAACACGGGCAACCTTGATACTGATTGAAGCCGACTTTAGCCCGGCAACTTGTATCGTAGCCGTTGGTTTATGGTAGAGCTGTTGAATTGCTTTAACAAACCCAGGACCGATGTTGTTTTTACGCAGGACAGCCCATAAAAAGGGCCAGTGTACCCGATCGAAGGCTTTTTCTGCATCTAGCAAGATTACTGCCATAGGAAGCTTGGCTGTTGCACTAGCGTCAAGTAACGTGATAACCCGTCTTATATGATCTGCCGTGCTCTTCCCCAGGATAAAGCCATGCTGCCATGGAGATACTAAACCTGAGATTACCAAACTCAGGCGGCTAGCAAGTATTTTAGCATAGATTTTGGCATCGCTGTTAATTAACGAAATTGGGCGATATGAACCAGGCAGGCTGGGTTCCTTGTCCTTTTTCAGAAAGACTACTATCTTGGCCTCCCCCCAGGAGGCCGGTTGAGGGGCCCCTGCCTGTACTTCGATAAATAGGCTAAGCAGCTGTTTACATATCTCCCAAAAAAAAAAAACTTTATTAAATTCTAGTGGAATTAAATCCCCCCTGCCGCCTTCCCGCTTGCCAGGGCGCGGGTTGCTATATCCAATTCTTCCAATGTCATGGGCGCTTCTAAAGCTGCCTTATCTTCCTCTCTCAACTGGTCTAGTATCTGATTGCCCGTAGCATCAATCCCCTCCTCTTCTTGGGGCTGTTCTTCCTGGGTATATAATTTTTGATAGAATTGTCTAAAGACTTCCATGATCTCTGGGCCGTTGTGTACCAGCTGACCCTCTTCATTCATTAAACTTTTAATGTTCCCAAATACCTGCTTTTGTCTTATTCTTAAGGCCAGTTGTTGGCCAACTTTCCCACTATACTCATAACATTTCTGGCGATATACCAAATATTTTGCAGCGAGCTTATCCATAAAAATCTTAGTGGCTTCTGCCTTAATGATATTTACCTCACACAAAATGTCAGAAATCTCTACTCCACTACAGATCACCTCCCCTATTCGCTGCTCTGCTATACAGGGAGTGCAGAATTATTAGGCAAGTTGTATTTTTGAGGATTAATTTTATTATTGAACAACAACCATGTTCTCAATGAACCCAAAAAACTCATTAATATCAAAGCTGAATATTTTTGGAAGTAGTTTTTAGTTCGTTTTTAGTTTTAGCTATGTTAGGGGGATATCTGTGTGTGCAGGTGACTATTACTGTGCATAATTATTAGGCAACTTAACAACAAAAAAATATATACCCATTTCAATTATTTATTATTACCAGTGAAACCAATATAACATCTCAACATTCACAAATATACATTTCTGACATTCAAAAACAAAACAAAAACAAATCAGTGACCAATATAGCCACCTTTCTTTACAAGGACACTCAAAAGCCTGCCATCCATGGATTCTGTCAGTGTTTTGATCTGTTCACCATCAACATTGCGTGCAGCAGCAACCACAGCCTCCCAGACACTGTTCAGAGAGGTGTACTGTTTTCCCTCCTTGTAAATCTCACATTTGATGATGGACCACAGGTTCTCAATGGGGTTCAGATCAGGTGAACAAGGAGGCCATGTCATTAGATTTCCTTCTTTTATACCCTTTCCTGCCAGCCACGCTGTGGAGTACTTGGACGCATGTGATGGAGCATTGTCCTGCATGAAAATGAAAATGTCACTTACCCAGTGTACATCTGTTCGTGGCATCAGTCGCAGTAGATTCGCATGTTCTGCAATAGCTCGCCATCTGGTGTTGGGCCGGAGTGTTACAAGTTGTTTTTCTTCGAAGAAGTCTTTCGAGTCACGGGACCGAGTGACTCCTCCTTTTGTCTCCATTGCGCATGGGCGTCGACTCCATCTTCGATTGTTTTTCCCCGCAGAGGGTGAGGTAGGAGTTGAATTGTAGTAATAGTGCCCATGCAATGGAGTGACTAAGTATGCACCTATTTAAGGTTGAGATGATACATATATAAATAATTGAAGGTAACTTCCAAACTGCTACAGGCTCCCGGGGAGGCGGGTGGGCACATGCGAATCTACTGCGACTGATGCCACGAACAGATGTACACTGGGTAAGTGACATTTTCAGTTCGATGGCATCTGTCGCTGTAGATACGCATGTTCTGCATAGACTAGTAAGCAGTTATTTCCCCAAAAGCGGTGGATCAGCCTGTAGGAGTGGAAGTAGTCTGAAATAATGTCCTTAATACGGCTTGACCTACTGTGGCTTGTTGTGCGGATAACACGTCTACACAGTAGTGCTTGGTGAATGTGTGAGGCGTAGACCATGTGGCTGCCTTACATATTTCTTGCATTGGGATGTTTCCTAGAAAGGCCATGGTAGCACCTTTCTTTCTGGTTGAGTGTGCCCTTGGTGTAATGGGCAGCTGTCGTTTAGCTTTAAGGTAGCAGATTTGGATGCATTTAACTATCCATCTGGCTATACCTTGTTTTGAAATTGGGTTTCCTGCATGAGGTTTTTGAAATGCAATAAAGAGTTGTTTAGTCTTTCTGATGTTTTTTGTTCTGTCAATGTAATACATCAATGCTCTTTTGACATCTAATGTATGTAGTGCCCTTTCAGCTACGGTATCTGGCTGTGGAAAGAACACTGGAAGTTCCACTGTTTGATTTAGATGGAACGGTGAAATAACCTTTGGCAAAAATTTAGGATTGGTCCTTAGGACGACTTTATTTTTGTGTAGTTGTATAAAAGGTTCCTGTATTGTAAACGCCTGAATCTCGCTTACTCTTCTTAGGGAAGTAATGGCGATGAGAAATGCCACCTTCCAGGTTAGGAACTGTATGTCGCAGGAGTGCATGGGTTCAAAAGGTGGACCCATAAGTCTAGTTAGGACAACATTTAGGTTCCATGAAGGAACAGGTAAAGTTCTTGGTGGTATAATTCTCCTAAGGCCCTCCATGAATGCTTTAATGACTGGTATCTTATATAGGGAAGTTGAATAGGTAGTCTGCAGGTATGCAGATATTGCTGCAAGGTGAATTTTAATGGAAGAGAAAGCTAGGTTAGATTTTTGTAAGTGAAGCATGTAACCCACTACATGTTCTGGAGTTGTGTGTAATGGTTGTATTTGATTAATATGGCAGTAGCAAACAAACCTCTTCCATTTACTTGCATAGCAGTGCCTGGTGGATGGCCTTCTGGCTTGTTTTATGACTTCCATACATTCTTGGGTAAGTTGTAAGTGCCCGAATTCTAGGATTTCAGGAGCCAGATTGCTAGATTCAGCGATGCTGGATCTGGGTGTCTGATCTTTTGGTTGTGCTGTGTCAACAGATCTGGCCTGTTGGGCAATTTGATGCAGGGTACCACTGATAGGTCTAGCAGCGTTGTGTACCAGGGTTGCCTTGCCCAAGTTGGTGCTATCAATATGAGTTTGAGTTTGCTTTGACTGAGTTTGTTTACCAGGTAAGGAAGGAGAGGGAGAGGAGGAAAAGCGTAAGCAAATATCCCTGACCAGTTCATCCATAGGGCATTGCCTTGGGATTGTTTGTGTGGGTATCTGGATGCGAAGTTTTGGCATTTTGCGTTCTCCCTTGTCGCAAACAAGTCTATCTGAGGTGTTCCCCAGAGTTTGAAATAAGTATTCAGAATTTGGGGGTGAATTTCCCATTCGTGGACCTGTTGGTGATCTCGAGAGAGATTGTCTGCGAGTTGATTTTGGATCCCTGGTATAAACTGTGCAATTAGGCGAATTTGGTTGTGAATTGCCCAATGCCAAATTTTTTGTGCTAGCAGGCTTAACTGCGTGGAGTGCGTCCCCCCCTGCTTGTTTAGATAATACATTGTTGTCATGTTGTCTGTTTTGACGAGAATGTATTTGTGAACTATTATTGGTTGGAAAGCTTTTAGTGCTTGAAAAACTGCTAGAAGTTCTAGGTGATTGATATGCAGTTTTGTTTGATGTACGTTCCATTGTCCTTGTATGCTGTGTTGATCGAGGTGTGCTCCCCACCCTGTCATGGAAGCATCTGTTGTTATTACGTATTGTGGCACTGGGTCTTGGAAAGGCCGCCCCTTGTTTAAATTTATGTTGTTCCACCACAGAAGCGAGAGGTAAGTTTGGCGGTCTATTAACACCAGATCTAGAAGGTGACCCTGTGCTTGAGACCACTGTGATGCTAGGCATTGTTGTAAGGGCCTCATGTGCAGTCTTGCGTTTGGGACAATGGCTATGCATGATGACATCATGCCTAGGAGTTGTAATACCATCTTTGCCTGTATCTTTTGTGTTGGATACATGCGTTGTATGATGGTGTTGAAATTTAGAATTCTTTGTGGACTTGGAGTGGCTACTCCCTTTGATGTGTCTATTATGGCTCCTAGGTATTGTTGTACCTTGCGCGGCAGAATGTTGGATTTTGTAAAGTTGACGGTGAACCCGAGTTTGAAGAGGGTTTGTATGATCTGATTTGTGTGATTTGAGCACTGTATGAACGAATGGGCCTTGATTAGCCAGTCGTCCAAATATGGGAACACATGTATTTGCTGCCTTCTTATGTGTGCAGCGACTACCGCTAGACATTTGGTAAAGACTCTTGGTGCGGTTGTTAATCCGAAAGGCAGTACCTTGAATTGGTAATGTATTCCTTTGAATACAAACCTTAGGTATTTCCTGTGCGATGGGTGTATTGGTATATGGAAATAAGCATCCTTGAGGTCTAAAGTTGCCATGTAGTCGTGTAGTTTTAGCAATGGCAATACTTCTTGTAGTGTGACCATGTGGAAGTGGTCTGATTTGATGAAAGTGTTCACTACTCTGAGGTCTAGGATTGGTCTCAGTGTTTTGTCCTTCTTTGGTATCAGAAAGTACAGTGAGTAAACTCCTGTGTTTATTTGTGTGTTTGGCACTAATTCGATTGCATTCTTTTGCAATAGTGCCTGCACTTCTATCTCCAGGAGATTGGAATGGTGTGTTGTTAAATTTTGTGCTTTTGGTGGTATGTTTGGAGGGAATTGTAGAAATTCTATGCAATAACCATGTTGGATAATTGCTAGAACCCAAGTGTCTGTAGTGATTTCCTCCCATGCTTTGTAATAATGACCTATTCTTCCCCCCACTGGTGTTGTGTGGAGGGGGTGAGTGACCTGTGAGTCACTGTTTAGTAGTAGGGGCTTTGGGGCTTTTAAATCTTCCTCTATTTCTAGGGAATTGCCCTCCTCTATATTGTCCCCGAAAACCTCCTCTATACTGTCCCTGGTAACTGGACGGTGTGGCTTGTGAGGTGCTGGCTTGTGTGCTTTGACCCCGAAACCCCCCTCGAAAGGGCGTTTTACGGAATGTGCTGTAATTCCCTCTGCTCTGCGGGGAGTAGAGTGCGCCCATGGCTTTGGCAGTGTCCGTATCTTTTTTGAGTTTCTCAATCGCTGTGTCCACTTCTGGACCGAACAGTTCTTTTTCATTAAAAGGCATATTGAGAACTGCTTGTTGAATCTCTGGTTTAAATCCAGACGTTCGGAGCCATGCATGCCTTCTGATAGTTACAGCTGTATTAATTGTCCGTGCAGCTGTATCTGCAGCGTCCATGGAGGAGCGTATCTGGTTGTTGGAGATGGTCTGTCCCTCCTCAACCACTTGTTTTGCCCTATTTTGTAAGTCCTTGGGCAGATGTTCAATGAGATGTTGCATCTCGTCCCAGTGGGCTCTGTCATAGCGCGCAAGTAGTGCCTGGGAGTTCGCGATGCGCCACTGGTTTGCAGCTTGTGCTGCGACTCTTTTACCAGCTGCATCGAACTTGCGGCTTTCTTTATCTGGGGGTGGTGCATCTCCAGATGTGTGAGAGTTGGCCCTTTTCCTAGCTGCTCCTACAACGACAGAGTCTGGTGGCAGCTGTGTAGTGATGAAAGCCGGGTCTGTAGGAGGCGCCTTATACTTTTTTTCCACCCTTGGTGTGATTGCCCTACTTTTGACCGGCTCCTTAAAGATGTCTTTTGCGTGCCGGAGCATACCAGGGAGCATAGGCAGGCTTTGGTATGAGCTGTGGGTGGAGGAGAGTGTGTTGAATAAGAAATCATCCTCGACCTGTTCTGAGTGGAGGCTTACGTTGTGAAATTGTGCTGCTCTAGCCACCACTTGAGAATACGCGGTGCTGTCTTCTGGTGGAGATGGCTTTGTAGGGTATGCCTCCGGACTGTTATCTGACACTGGGGCGTCGTATAGGTCCCATGCGTCCTGATCTTGGTCACCCTGGCTCATGGTGGTGTGAGCTGGGGAGTGTGATGGAGTTTGTGCTGGTGAGACGTTAATCACGGGCGGAGGAGAGGGTGGTGGGGTAACTCTTTTCACCACTTTTGGTTGTGGTGTCTGTTCCGTCTGGAACTCCAACCTTCTCTTTCTCGTAATGGGGGGAAGGGTGCTTATTTTTCCTGTCCCCTGCTGTATGAAGATACGCTTTTGCGTATGGTCCACATCAGTTGCTTGTAGCTCTTCCTCAAACCTATGCTTCTGCATTTGGGAGGTTAGCGAGTGCTCTTCTGTATAAGAGCCTGAAGCTGGGTCGCTTGCAGTTTGTTTCGGCATCGAAACACTGTCTGCGTGTTTTTTCGGCTCTGAGGTGACTTTTTTCTTTTTCGGGGCCGAAACCTCTCGGCGTCGATCTGTTTCGGTGCCGCTGTCTCGGCGTCGAGCCGTGTCCACACCGGCATCTCGGTGTCGAGGCTTGTCTCCAGCACTTTCTCGGTCCCGAGAAGGCTGCGTGCCGGTGTCTCGACCGGAGTCGGACGATCTCGGCACTGTTTGGGCCTTTTTCGGTGCCGACGGTCGGTCACCGAATTTATGGGTCGAGCCATGGCCTGGTGGCAGTGGCGTCCCCTGGGCCTTGTAAATGTTCTTCTGAGTGGATTTCGACGTCTTACTCACGGTTTGTGTATCGTCGAATCCTTCGGAGTCTGAGTCTTGGATCGAGAAGGTACCTTCCTCTTCCTCGAACTCTCGTTGGGCTGTCGGTGCGGACGCCATCTGAAGTCTTCTGGCTCGACGGTCTCGGAGTGTTTTTCGGGACCGGAACGCACGACAGGCCTCGCAGGTGTCTTCGCTGTGCTCAGGTGACAGGCACAGGTTGCAGACCAAGTGTTGGTCTGTGTAGGGGTATTTATTGTGGCATTTGGGGCAGAAACGGAACGGGGTCCGTTCCATTGGCGTTCTTCAGCACGCGGTCGGGCCGACCAGGCCCCGACGGAGGATCGAAAAACTACCCCGAAGGGCACCGGAGCTCTTCGATCTTCGATGCGGTGTGGAATCTAAGTACGCCGATCCCGAACGCAACAATACCGACGAAAATCTTCCGAAATTAGCTAATTTTCCGTTCCGAAACTCGGAGCGACAGGAACACGTCCGAACCCGATGGCGGAAAAAAAACAATCGAAGATGGAGTCGACGCCCATGCGCAATGGAGACAAAAGGAGGAGTCACTCGGTCCCGTGACTCGAAAGACTTCTTCGAAGAAAAACAACTTGTAACACTCCGGCCCAACACCAGATGGCGAGCTATTGCAGAACATGCGTATCTACAGCGACAGATGCCATCGAACTCATGTTTTTCTTGAAGGATGCAGACTTCTTCCTGTACCACTGCTTGAAGAAGGTGTCTTCCAGGAACTGGCAGTAGGACTGGGAGTTGAGCTTGACTCCATCCTCAACCCGAAAAGGCCCCACAAGCTCATCTTTGATGATACCAGCCCAAACCAGTACTCCACCTCCACCTTGCTGGCGTCTGAGTCGGACTGGAGCTCTCTGCCCTTTACCAATCCAGCCACGGGCCCATCCATCTGGCCCATCAAGACTCACTCTCATTTCATCAGTCCATAAAACCTTAGAAAAATCAGTCTTGAGATATTTATTGGCCCAGTCTTGACGTTTCAGCTTGTGAGTCTTGTTCAGTGGTGGTCGTCTTTCAGCCTTTCTTACCTTGGCCATGTCTCTGAGTATTGCACACCTTGTGCTTTTGGGCACTCCAGTGATGTTGCAGCTCTGAAATATGGCCAAACTGGTGGCAAGTGGCATCGTGGCAGCTGCACGCTTGACTTTTCTCAGTTCATGGGCAGTTATTTTGCGCCTTGGTTTTTCCACACGCTTCTTGCGACCCTGTTGACTATTTTGAATGAAACGCTTGATTGTTCGATGATCACGCTTCAGAAGCTCTGCAATTTTAAGAGTGCTGCATCCCTCTGCAAGATATCTCACTATTTTTGACTTTTCTGAGCCTGTCAAGTCCTTCTTTTGACCCATTTTGCCAAAGGAAAGGAAGTTGCCTAATAATTATGCACACCTGATATAGGGTGTTGATGTCATTAGACCACACCCCTTCTCATTACAGAGATGCACATCACCTAATATGCTTAATTGGTAGTAGGCTTTCGAGCCTATACAGCTTGGAGTAAGACAACATGCATAAAGAGGATGATGTGGTCAAAATACTCATTTGCCTAATAATTCTGCACTCCCTGTAGCTAATTTTGTCTGAATTAGTTTTAACTGATCCATGCGTATTTTCTCCTTTCTTAACCCATAACTCAAGGTTTCTCCTCTGACAGAAGCTTTAAATGCATCCCAAACTGTCTGTCAAGAAGCAGAGCCCTGATTTATGTTGAAGAATTCCGGGATCCATTCCTTCATTTTTTGGATATACCCTGGATCAGCTAATAGTGACCTCTCAAATGTCCAAGATCTAGGCTGCAGACCCTTTCTCCCAATCTCCATGGCCAAAACCAGTGGGTTATGATCTGATATGATTCTAGGGAGTCTGTTGACCCTTATTTGATTTTGTAGAGAGGCTGTCACAAAAAAGTAGTCTAACCTGACTAGCTTCTTATGTGGGGCAGAGAAAAAGGTGAACCCTGGATCCTGCGGGCAACACAGCTGCCAGGCGTAGATCAAGCCATGATTGATGGACAATAACTGAAGTGCCCTAAAAACTTTATTCTTTCTACCCAGGTAGAGTGTTTGTTCCTGAATGGATTCTTTATTATCTAAATGTATATTGAAATCTCCACACATTATAACAGGTGCTGCCCAAGTCGTAAGTTCTAAGTTAAGCGATTCCAGTATCTCTGGATAGTCTGTGTTGGATCCGTAAATGGAACATATAGTGAACCTTAGCCCCTTAACCGAACATTCTAACAGAGCCAGCCTGCCGAATTTATCAGCAAATTGTTTATGCATAACCAATGTTCTGATCCGAGTTAATATCGCAACCCCTCTAGTAGTTGTGTGTTGATGTGTAAAAGCCGCTAGATTCCACCCATAAAACTCCATTAGCTGCTTTTGTGTGCCTGGAATATGTGTTTCCTGCATACAAAGACTATCAACGTTCCATGACTTGAAAACCTCTCCTACAAGCTGTCGCTTTTTATTATTATTGAGCCCACAGACATTTACTGTGGCAATACGTATTTCACTTTCCTGCCCCATTTTTATGGATGTTGATCCTTCTGGCTCCCCTGTACGCCCCATTCAACTTTGCTGCTTTCACGACCTGACCCCTTTTCCACTGATGGGAACCATCCCCACTCCCCCTGCTGTGTGTCCCATTATCCTTTTTGTCCCTGTACCCTCCACCCCCTCTAACCCACCCCCTCCCCCTAAAAAAAGGATCTGCCCTCCTCTAACCCACCCCCCCAACCCTTGCCCCTACAAATGGAATCGCCGGGCTCCTGAGCCTGTAAGATGGTGTTTGCCAGTCCCATAATCCCACCCATACGTAAAACATCTTCACACATTTATAGCTTGCAAATCCTTGCACGCGGCCCCTCTTCTTCACCCTCCCAATCAATACCTTCGACCAGAAATAATCGAAAAAGGCAAAAAACGAATGGAAATAAAATAAATAGATACGAAGGAAAATAGGGGAATAGAAAACAGAGAGAAGGGCGAGTTGCCTACCCCCAATCAGTATCACATACACTTACATATAAATGGCCATTTAAGGCAAACCGCCTCCCCCCTTCTCCCGTACCCCCTGCGCTTGACCGGTTTTCAATTGCTGTGCATATTCCCCTGCCTTAATTTCTGAGAGAAAAAAACTTGTGGTTGTTTTATAGATAACTTTTAGATGCGCAGGGCTTAAAAAGTAGGCTTCCGCCCCCAACTCTTGGAATTGAGCAATCATCTGCCTGAGTCGCCACCGTCTCTCTACAGTGGCATGCGCAAAGTCTGGCCTGCTAAAGAATGATACACCTTCCACCATCACCTTTGAATTGGGGCGAGTGTTTTCAAACACAGCCTGTCTCAATAAAAAATTACCAAAATACACTATAATAGCCCGTGGATAACTCTGGTCTCTACCAGTAGAAGTCAGTGCTTGTTTTTTCCTCATTAACGGGAAACGGTGTGCTCTCTGAATCTCCTTTTCCCAATTCCACCCAATCAGATCTGGGAATGCTTTCTTGAAAAGTGAAGCTATGTAGGCCCTATTATCCTGCCCCTCGAGGTCCTCCGCTATACCCCAAATCCTCAAATTATTCCACCGCTGGCGGTTTTCCGCGTCTTCCAATTTCCATTCAATATCCGAGATCTGCTGCCCTTGTGTCGTCGTCTGTGCTGTTGCCGCTCTAACTTCAGTCTCCAACTCCTCGGTATGAGTCTCCATGGTGGCGATGCGTACACCAATGTCCTGGCAGGATTTAACCACTTTTTTAATGGATAGTTGTGGCTGTCTATTTGCTGATTTCATTTTCCTGCTCTCCCTCTGAGCCTGTTCATGATTCTGAACCATTGTCTGGTAAATAAGATCCAACGAGGGAGGCTCTGCAGGGCCATCAGTGGGAGGGGGCACTAGAGTGTTGCAGGCCGAATCTCTTTTCAAAAAGGCCTGTTGGATAGCCGTATAATCCCACTGCATTTCACCATCCTCCTCTTGAGGATTAAGCGGGTCTCTCCTAAGCTTGGCCCCTGAATTGCATCTAACACCAGTCTGCTCAGCTGATTTCTTCTACATGTTGAGTAGTTAGATACCCAGATAATTGCTGCAGAGCTATTTTCAATATCTGAGTCTGTTAAAGGGATTTACTCGTCTAAGTCTGAATCTCTAGACTGATCGGAGAGAGAAAAAAAAGCTTTCTGCTGTATCGAATGGCCCCTGATCAATGTTTGCTGGTTTCGCCTCTTTCCCCCTCTGGGCCGAGGCTGGTGCAATAGTCTCATATGTCGTTGAGTGCTTGGCCATACCCTCAGCCTGTTGCGAGTGTGAATTGCTGCTTAAGGCGCGAGGTTGTACATCACATTTCTCTGGATTAGACTCCTGAGGCCCCTGATTTGGCTCTTTGGGTTCCTGCTCAGATGACTTCTCGCTCCCCACCAGGTGGGGGGGGACCACCACCTCCCCGCTATTTCCTGGGCTTGTACTGGTAGTCTCTAGGCTGGGTGGCTCCCTCCCCCCTGCATCACATATAGGAGTGAGTACTTCAAGAGATATAGCTGCAACAGGCACCTGCCCACCATCGACTCCTGGCACACTGGATTGCGAGTCACGTGCTGTCTTTTCCGTGGACATTTGCTTAATCCGCATCATGCTGGTAAACATTGTTGGAACAGAGTTCCTTGCATCTTTTTCCATATCAATTGTTTTCTGCAGGCCCCCCTTCACATGAAGATTGCTGTGCTCCTTCAATCTGGGGACTGGTAACTTTTTGTCCTTTCTGGTTCCTCCTTGGTCTTGATTCTGCCGTGCCCGTAGGGAGCGAGGGGTCCTGCTCAGCTTCGGCGCCATCCGGACGTCCCACACGCCAACTACTACCGCCAGGAAACGGCTGGGGTCGCGCTCGGTCGGGAGGAGAAAGAGCGCAGCTCTAGAGCGAGCGCCGCGCTCACTTCTTCTTGTGGCGCCCTCCGGTGCTTGCCCTCGCGGCCACGATCCTTGGAGGAGCCGCCAGAAAACCGTAGAGCGCCTGCAGCAGTTTCGCGGGTGAATGAGAGCCGCGTGCAGACAGGGGATGGGCTAGAGCGGCAGTGGCGATCAGCCGGGAAATCCGGCCGCCATCTTGGATTCCCGGGATGGAAGATGCGTTCGAGAGACTACTCTTTGATGTAGAAGTGCACTCTGGACTTAATGTTTTTGCAAACTTCAGCCAATTTGAGCAAAGCCAATGTTTCAATGTCTGAACTATTTTCAAATTGTCGTTTTACTGGAACAACAATCTGTAATTCTCATCCATTGCTTTGAAGTAACTTGACTGATAGTGTCAAGCGTTCCGCAAAGCAATGCAGTTCCCCATCATCAAATATGTTATGCATGAGTCTTCACCTGTACTGACACATGTGCCAACATAAATGGGATGAATTATCCCACAATTCTATGACACCTTCAATGTTCCTACACAAAGCACTAAAACCGCTACAGCTCCTTCACCACTGATGCTGTATTTTATAACACCATCTTCAATTTTCAATCACATCCTGGCTACATCATCATCACCAGGTCGAAAGTCAAAGTATCATGGCTCTAAACTGTAATATTTCCAATTTTTCTATTACAATTGAGGAGAAACATAATTGTCTAATCCTTCAATTTCATACATTTGAGTGCACATCTCATTAAAAAATGCATGCAGCATTTAGTATTGTTTGCACATGCATAATGTTGGAAATAGGCCTTTCTGCACGGTCACCCCCAAACTTTTTGCCTTCCTCCTCCTCTTTTTCTGACCTACTTTATATTGGCTTTATGACTCTGAGCACTCCAGTGCTAACGTGCACAAGCTCTCTCCCCTAAATCATGGTAACATTGGTTTAACCACACTTGGCATATTTCATTTACTTTTATGTCCCTAGTAAAGTGCACTACATGTGCCCAGGGCATGTAAATTAATCGAGTACTTGTGGGCCTGCAATACTGATTGTGCCACCCACTTAAGTAGCCCTATAACCAAGTCTCAGACCTACCATTGCAGACCCTGTGTGCGTAGTTTTACACTGCCCTGTCGAATAGGCAAATGAACTGCTTTGCCAGGCACAAACCTTTCCTTTTCATATACATAAGTCACCACTAAGCTAGGCCCTGGACCCAGAGAGCAAGGTGCAATGTATTTAAAAAGCAGGGCATGTACTTTCAAGTTATACATGTCCTCGTACTGATAAACTCCAAGGTCCTTTTTCAGTACAGCAAGGCCTGTCTCTTACATAGGATAACACTGGGATTACCTTATTACATCTTATAAGTGTAATTCACAGTCTGGAAGAGATAGGTTTGGTGTCTCTGAACTCACAATTTAAAATTACAACTTATGGTGGTCAGATTTTAAATTGCAGTTCTGAAAATGCCACTTTTAGAAAATCAGTATTTTCCTACTTTAGGCGTTTGGTGCCTATTGCCTTCTCCGATACACGTGTGGGGTGGGGTGACAGCTGGGTTTGTGCAGTTCCTATAAACAGCCACGCACAAAGGGAGCTTAGGTGTGACTGATGGGCTATCCTGGGCAGGATGGAAGGGAGGGGCTGCTGTTCATTACAGAACAGTCAGTGTTCTTTCCCCACACAAAGGGCTGCATTCCCCCTGAATTGAGCCTGGCACCATGGTAGGAAGGGAGGACCCTCTGTGTACTTCAAAGAACTTTCTTTGAAGTCTTCCATAATTCAAAATCACAACTGGGTAGAAAGTACTGGACATCTGACACCATCAACTCAGTACACATCTGGACCTGTAGATACTCTACCAGGAAGAAGGACTGTTGCCGTGCTACAAGGACTGCCACTCTGCTGAGCTGCTATTCTGCTGGACTCATTGTTTGGTACGCTTACCTGCTGCCTTCGTGCCTGGGAGTGAGAAGGACTGGACCTGCATCTGTACATCCCAGAACCAAATTGACTTGCCTTCAATTTTCTGAAGCCTCAGGACACAAAAGACTTTCAACTCCCTGCTACAGCTCCTAGACCGGTCGTCAACCAGCTCCTGACCCCGAAGAGGTGCATCTCCAGTGCTGGGCCCTTGGAAGTTTTTTTGCCTCCAAAAAGCAAGCTTTTGGGCTCTTTGTGGACACGGATGGGCCCACTTGCACAGGAAATGTACCACTCGCCCAAAGAATTACCGTGAGCCACCGCAAGTTCTTCTCATGGCACAGCACGTATTGTTGCTCGCAACTGAAAGGCCCCAGGACCGCCCATCCGTAATTCCCGGCTGACTCTTTGTGCCCGTGGACCACTGCCAGCACTGCTTTCCTTGCTTCCAGCAAACTTCTTGCACATGAACGGGATTTGTGGCACAATTCTTTAGAAGGTAAAACTTCATCAGGACATATCTGGGTCTGTTTCTAACCAGTGCTCCATTGCGGCCAACCTGAACGTTTGGATTTAACTGGTCTAGCGTGACCAGATATCTCTGGTTGGTGCTTTATGCTTTTAAGCACTATATTGCATTTTAATCTTTAAAAATTCATACCTCGACTTCTATGTATTGGATTTTTGTCGTTTTGGTCTTATTTTGTTCATAAAATTAAGCTCTATTTTTCTAACCATGTGTGATGTTTTCACTGTTTGAAGTGTTGCACAAATTCTTAACACATTGCCTCTTAAGCCTGACTGCTCTGTGCCAACCTACCAGAGAGTGAGCACAGATTAATTTATGGTGCGTATCTGACTTACCCGGAGGAGGATTGTGCTTCCTGCTTGGACAGGGTGCATACCACTGCCAACCAGAAACCCAATTTCTAATATATAACGTATATCATTTGCTTCATTATGGTTTGATAGTGCATCGATTACTTGCATATGCATTTAAACAAGTTATAATGATTCATAGGATTAAGTGGAGGTGCAGTAAGATTTATATGTTAATTCTTGCATTTGACATCATTCATTGTGATGCGCTGCCATTTACAGACAAGTATAAAACAGAAAGGAGAATTTTCGTCTTCCTCAGAGGCTTGGTTCAAGCAAACACATATGCAAATATTCCTTGGGACGGTCACAGGCAGGCATCTCTGAACCAACATGGAATTATCAGCTTGAATTGTCTACAATAACATATTAAGAGCAGAGACAGAAAAGTACCTCCTCAATACAAACAAAATGTATGTTTGTTCACCTAATGTATGTGGGTGTGCAGCTACTCTCACAACTCAGACATCATTTTAGTGCTGAGACAGCTTAGCTAGAGGCAAGAAGAGCATGTTTGGAGAACAGAGAGCGGCCATCATTTCACGCAAGGAAATTCTAAAACACTGTTAGAGTTCTTTTTCATAATTTGTTTATTAATCACTTTCATTGGAACTATTTTGTTTATCTTTATAATTACAACTATACGCACTATTGGCACAAGAACATGGTGCTCATTTTAATAAAATGTAACATATATTTACAGGGTTTATTCTTAAGTGTGCATTCATTGTGAAGAGAGATTTGGAACCAACTAACAAATAACACTGCTGTGAGTTTCACAGGACTGATCATTACCTAGAACAAACCACTCTCAAAGTTCACAAGTGGTTCCTGGGTTACAGTCCATCATGTTTCCCGTTTTATTCCATGGAGCCCTGCTGATTGTTCCAAAACAATAAATGAAAGTGAAGATATTCATTTCTATAAAGCCCAGTTCAGTATTTAAAAATAACTAGAAAAGAAATTCAACCCATGCTAAAATACACCATTAATATATTCAACGTTGCAACGAAACAAATGTTTAAAATTAAAAATTGTGAATGTATATTTGAAGCATACATCTAAGTAAATGGGTAAGTATAATCTAAAAAGAGGATACCTACAAATGGAAAATACATCAAGATTACATCACCCCTTTGATGTAGTTCTTATTGCACATTTTTTGAATAATGAAATGAGATACTCCAGCCAGTTAGGTCTGTCTGTAGCCAGACCTAAAAATCTACCTGGTAATCAAACACCTAAGTAACTAAACCTTGCAAATCTTCGATTCACATATGCTTAGGGTTACTTATGAACTCAACCACCTAAATTTTGTAACTTCCTCCTGTTCATGTGTCTTTCCTCTTTTAGATGTAGTGATACTCCTATATCCTTAAATGTCTTTTGCACATTCTCTTCTCATGCAAAGTTTTAGCATATAAATAAATCCATTACAGTCTCCTTTCCAACTGAGTCTGTGCTACACAAGAATGATCAAATAAATATAAAATAAAATTATGATAATACATCCATGCCACTGCAGAATTTTAATTTAAGTGACAAAAAGTACATACCATCCTCATGCCCCTCTAGTGTATTCCAGGATTGTGGAGACAAATGGCTAGACTTCTTCCGAGGACTTGTGCTTACTTTTCTCCAAGCTTCACTCCCTCCCATTTTTCTATTTTTATTCTTGTAGTTTGTAACCGCTGATAATGGAAAACTTCCACCTCTGAAATCTGCTGTATACTGATCCAGCTCTGCAAATACATAATACAACAAAGTAAAAGTTCTGCTTTAACAATTAGGAGTGGTGTTTACATTTCGGAAACTACTAAATTAAACAGAGGATTATGACTATTCATCTGGTAATAAAATAAACAAATATGCTGCCCAATCTATTTGCAGCAACCTAAGCAATAAATTAATTGATTTGATTTATTGCTGAAAGTCCGTGCAGGGCAGCATTCGAATGGGGAACTGCCAAAATGGATCTATGAAAAATTGCAATAAAACAGCTTTTATGAAGTGTTATATGCTAAAAGTTTTGAGGATTTAAATACTGCTGCAAATGACAGATGCCACTGTCATCCAAACTAAATGGTACTCATTTTGTCAAGCCACGCTCAGGGGCTAAATTCTGTGATTTTATGCTGTACACAAATTTAAGCAGAGGGCTCAATGGCCACTGATCTCACAAATTACAAAAACTTGCATTGAAAACAAACAGGAATCACCTATAATACAAAGACATACATATTACAAAATCCATTTAATGTCTCACTTGTAATTATGATGCAATATACAAAAACGTACTTGTGAAGGAATATAGACCATGTGCTCTCCACACACAAGCATGTTATCAACAAAGATCCATCACTCTTCTAAGTGTTTTTCCTATTGGCACAGTTTTATAAAACTCTCTTCATTCATACTTTGCAGATAAGCCATATTCCATCAAGGAAGTAACACAGAGGACAGAGATGAACCATGAAGGGAGGCTTGGGGTGGAGCAGATTGAGACTCTAACTGCTGAAGGAACCCTGACTTTGATAACCACCAATGAAGCTTAAATCTACCATACCAGGATACTGAATATGCTACTTACAATTAAGCTTGTAAAACAGCGTAAGGTTGTGCCCAGAGCATGATGAGGAAAGATTTTCTTCTCTTTGGGAGATGGAAGATGTAGCGTGCCACAACATAAATGTAGGGATTAAGTGATAAATACCATGGAAGGATGTCCACTTATATATATTTTGATATGTTGCAGCTGGCTTGTGTATGCTTGGTGTCAGGATCTTTATGAAGCAAATACTGTTACCTAAATACTCACCAATCATGATATTGAATTAGTAGAGGACTTCTTCAAAGAGATTGTAACCACTGTCTGGGACCTTGATCCTCTAAAACATCTGGCATCACCCAGAAAAATGCACACATTTGTTTCCTACCTAATTTTGATCACAGTATTAGCTCCATGACATCAAGTCTAAAAAATTCTAAACATCTTACCAACATTTAGCACCGGAGGTAATTTAATAAATAATAATAGTAACACTACTGAATTCAAGGAAACAATTCAGGCCAACGCCCCAGTTGACTAGAAACCATCTCAAACTTTCAAGTAAATCTTACTCATCACTATCTCATCAAGAACAATCATTAACACCTCTCTAACCTGTGGCATCTTCCTCTATGACCTCATACATGAAGTCGATCACAAGACAAACCTCAGTTCATCTGACCTCACCAACCACCTACTGATCACCAATGGATCATCCCTACGAAAGATAGTCTAAAGAGCAGCCTTTCTTCAGATATCCAACTTTATAGCAGAAAACAATCTACTCTCTGACTACCAAACTTGAGTAAACCTGGACAGAGGACTTTGATTTGTTTCTGGGATAATCTAAAGATCTGTTGGCAGGAATGAAGTTGCTGCCCTATTACTTCTGGAGGGATATGCTGCATTTGATATAGTCAGGAATCTGTTGCCATTGATGAGGGTACAGAAGGTTGCTTTCCTGGTACCATCCAAGACAACAGCTCTACTACCTTTCCAATAGGTCATGCTTAATTTTATGCCCTCTGCACATCTCTGATCCTTAGAGCAACAACTTAGGCATCAGAAAACGAATGGCACTGACAGTGGTGGTCCAGATCTCCGTACTGCTCTACCAGCGCACTGAAACACAAGTTTTTAAAACAAAACTTATTTGTATGACAGAAAGATTACATGTTCATGACCATTTAATGAAAGGTTTTTCTGCTGCATTCAAACCAAACTACAAAGATTGTCTTAAACGTTTTCTGTTTTCTTGTTGATAATAACATTATTGATAAGTGTGTTACCTGCTCTAGGGAGAGGACAGCCATGTAGAACAGCTTTATTCAGCAGGATACTGAGGGCAGCTCTTACTACAGCCTGCTGTCCTTGGCTTGGAGGTTTTCTGCCAACTCCTTGACCAGCTGGGGAGAGTCTTTTCACTGAGGCCCTGGAGAAAATAGCTTCTTGGACTCTTGGAGCAATGACAGCATTCCACAGTTTTGACATCCAACTGCAGGCATAAACCAATGGCGGGGAGAAAATAGCACATGATAAACAATTAAATTTTCTACATTGCTCGTTTTTTTACACATACATTTCTTTAACATGTTTTCTGACAATGAAAGCTGCATCCGCAGCTACTATACTGTGATAGGACTCAGAAAAAAAATCAATAACCAGGGAGTTAGGATCACAGATAAGAACGACCTACACACTCAAATAAGGACTAAAGATAAAAGGCCTTTGCACTGTGGTATAATAAATAATGCTTGAATGGTGTAGGATGCATCATTATAATTCATTATTCCTTTCACATTCTAATTTATTATTAAATGTACTACATGCAATACTCATTCTTCCACAGTAACCCATTGCATATAATGTAGTCATAATTAGGGGCAAATATGTTCGATCAACATCCAGGGACAGAACATATATTCCCGTTCCCATATGTATAATCATAAAGAGCTTTCATCCAAAGTGATTTATGTACTTTAAAAAACATACAATGCCAGTTGGTAAGGCTTCTAAATGAAAGCGCCACTTCTGTTACAGATGAATGTAACCACCCAAACATACATGCACCCCGTCTGTCCTTCTTGTGCTTACATATCCATTCATCCATCCAGAGACTCATTCTTGTATTCAACCAATTATCCATCTGTGATAGAACATGCACATATCGTAAACGAGAATAAAGATAATAAATTAAAAGAATAAAAGTAGAAAAACAAACATGCCACTAGCCAAACTATCCATCACCCTTATGTGCAAAATCATAGTCTATGACAATGTCTGTGTTTACAGAGTAAATGTACTCAGAATTTATGCTGTTATATAGTACTGTGCTTGTCTTCCTTTGAATCCATAATCACACTGACCATGGCTGATGGGCGAGAAGTGTCAAATGGCAGTGGGTGGAGAGTAGTAGGTGCAATGAGTGTGATTGCTCAGTCTCTCCTGCCACAAAGGACGGTATAAAATACTACCCCATACTTCCTGGTCCTCCATTAAATTAGGAGGCTACAGGAGGAAGCAAGTTAAGGCCTTTCATAGATCTACAGCCCTTCAGGACTGATGGTATGCCTCAATGTTATGGATGCAGACTGGACACCACAATTTAATTTGGGGCATGCTGGTACACTATGCAGTACCCATGGTACAATAATCTGAACAAGTGATATTTATATTTTGCTGTGGCTGATGTACTGATGACTATTAAGGTGATTAACAGCAATGCTTGTAATTTTCAGTGCTGTAAAAGAGAAAAACTGACATCTTATTGAGATACAACCATACCATACTGAGCATAGATTATAGATTGAGAAGCCCCTATAAAAATACATACATATATATATATATATATATATATATATGTATATATTCACTAAACAAATCAAAGATTACATGGGTGTTATAGTTAGGTTCAGAATTTTGTAACAGAAGGAGGAAGTGGAATGTTGTCGCGATGGTGTGCGCGTAACTGTACCGCTGACAGTCTGGAGCACGCTGGCCATGGCGCTTGTGGACTGCTATATTATATATATATATATATATGGAAAATGTCACTTACCCCGTGTACATCTGTTCGTGGCATTAGTCGCTGCAGATTCACATGCTGTGCACATCCCGCCATCTGGTGTTGGGCTCGGAGTGTTACAAGTTGTTTTTCTTCGAAGAAGTCTTTTCGAGTCACGAGATCGAGGGACTCCTCCCATTTCGGCTCCATTGCGCATGGGCGTCGACTCCATCTTAGATTGTTTTCCCCGCAGAGGGTGAGGTAGGAGTTGTATATGCTAGTAATAGTGCCCATACAATGGAGTGAATACGTGTGTACATAATGTAATTTAAAGTAATATATTTACAAATATACAGATGTTCAAGATCAACTTCTAAACGGCTACAGGCTCCCGGGGAGGAGGGTGGGCGCATGTGGATCTGCAGCGACTAATGCCACGAACAGATGTACACTGGGTAAGTGACATTTTCCGTTACAGATACACATGCTGTGCATAGACTAGTAAGCAGTTATCTCCCCAAAAGCGGTGGTTCAGCCTTTTGGAGTTGAAGTTGTTTGAAACAATGTTCGTAGTACTGCTTGGCCTACTGTGGCTTGTTGTGCCGTTAGCACATCTACACAGTAGTGTTTGGTAAATGTATGAGGCGTAGACCATGTAGCTGCCTTACATATTTCGGTCATTGGAATATTTCCTAGAAAGGCCATGGTAGCACCTTTCTTTCTAGTTGAATGTGCCTTTGGTGTAATAGGCAGTTCTCTTTTTGCTTTAAGATAACAGGTTTGAATGCACTTAACTATCCATCTAGCAATGCCTTGTTTAGAAATTGGATTTCCTGTATGAGGTTTTTGGAAAGCAATAAATAATTGTTTTGTTTTTCGAATTATTTTTGTTCTGTCAATGTAGTACATTAACGCTCTTTTGATGTCTAATGTATGTAGTGCTCTTTCAGCTACAGAGTCTGGCTGTGGGAAGAACACTGGTAATTCTACTGTTTGATTTAAGTGGAACGGTGATATGACTTTTGGTAAAAATTTAGGATTTGTCCGTAGAACTACTTTATGCTTGTGTATTTGAATAAATGGTTCTTGTATAGTAAATGCTTGAATCTCACTTACTCTTCCTAAAGATGTGATGGCAATTAAAAATGCAACTTTCCATGTTAAGTATTGCATTTCACAAGAGTGCATGGGCTCAAATGGTGGACCCATGAGTCGTGTTAAGGCAATGTTGAGGTTCCATGAAGGAACTGGTGGTGTTCTTGGTGGTATAATTCTCTTTAGACCTTCCATAAATGCTTTTATGACTGGTATCCTAAATAGAGAAGTTGAATGCGTAATTTGCAAGTAAGCTGAAATTGCTGTAAGATATATCTTAATGGAAGAAAAAGCTAGCTTTGACTTTTGCAGATGTAGTAAGTATCCTATGATGTCTTTGGCAGATGCGTGTAAGGGTTGAATTTGATTATTATGGCAGTAATAAACAAATCTTTTCCGCTTATTTGCATAGCAATGTCTAGTGGTAGGTTTCCTAGCTTGTTTTATGACCTCCATACATTCATGTGTAAGGTCTAAGTGTCCGAATTCTAGGACTTCAGGAGCCAGATTGCTAGATTCAGCGATGCTGGATTTGGGTGTCTGATCTGTAGTTTGTGTTGCGTTAACAGATCTGGTATGTTTGGTAGTTTGACATGAGGCACTACTGAGAGGTCTAGTAGTGTTGTGTACCAAGGTTGTCTTGCCCATGTTGGCGCTATTAGTATGAGATTGAGTTTGTTTTGACTCAACTTGTTTACTAGATATGGAAGGAGTGGGAGAGGGGGAAAAGCGTAAGCAAATATCCCTGACCAACTCATCCATAACGCATTGCCCTGAGACTGATCTTGTGGGTACCTAGATGCGAAGTTTTGGCATTTTGCGTTTTCCTTTGTTGCAAATAGATCTATTTGTGGTGTTCCCCAACTCTGGAAGTAAGTATTCAGTATTTGGGTGTGAATCTCCCATTCGTGGATCTGTTGGTGATCCCGAGAGAGATTGTCTGCTAACTGATTCTGAATTCCTGGAATAAATTGTGCTATTAGGCGAATGTGGTTGTGAATCGCCCAATGCCATATTTTCTGTGCCAGGAGACACAACTGTGTTGAGTGTGTCCCTCCCGGTTTGTTTAGGTAATACATCGTTGTCATGTTGCCTGTTTTGACAAGAATGTGTTTGTGGCTTATTATGGGTTGAAATGCTTTCAGTGCTAGAAATACTGCCAATAGTTCTAAGTGATTTATGTGAAACTGTTTTTGGTGAGTGTCCCATTGTCCTTGGATGCTGTATTGATTGAGGTGTGCTCCCCACCCTATCATGGAGGCATCTGTTGTTATTACATATTGTGGCACTGGGTCTTGGAAAGGCCGCCCTTGGTTTAAATTTATACTGTTCCACCATTGAAGCGAGGTGTATGTTTGGCGGTCTACCAACACCAGATCTAGAATTTGACCCTGTGCCTGTGACCACTGTGATGCTAGGCACTGTTGTAAGGGCCGCATGTGCAACCTTGCGTTTGGGACAATGGCTATGCGTGAGGACATCATGCCTAGGAGTTTCATCACCATTTTGACTTGTATTTTTTTATTTGGACACATGGCCTGTATTACATTGTGAAATGCCTGAACCCTTTGTGGACTTGGAGTGGCAATCCCTTTTGCTGTGTTGATTGTCGCCCCTAAGTATTGCTGTGTTTGACACGGCAGAAGGTGTGACTTTGTGTAGTTGATTGAGAAATCTAGTTTGTGAAGGGTTTCTATGACATACTATGTGTGTTGTGAACACCTTTCTAGCGTGTTGGTTTTGATTAACCAATCGTCTAGGTACGGGAACACATGTATTTGCTGCCTTCTGATATGTGCAGCTACGACTGCTAGGCACTTTGTAAAAACTCTTGGCGCAGTTGTCATTCCGAATGGCAACACCTTGAATTGGTAATGTATCCCTTGGAATACAAACCTTAAGTACTTTCTGTGTGAAGGATGTATCGGTATATGGAAATATGCATCCTTTAGGTCTAGTGTTGTCATGTAGTCTTGTTGTTTGAGTAGTGGGATTACGTCTTGTAATGTCACCATGTGAAAGTGATCTGATTTGATGTAGGTATTTAATGTTCGGAGATCTAACATAGGTCTCAGACTCTTGTCTTTTTTGGGTATGAGAAAGTACAGAGAGTAAACTCCTGTTCCTTTCTGGTGTTTTGGTACTAATTCTATTGCTTCTTTTAGTAGTAATGCCTGAACTTCTAGTCCTAGAAGATCTATATGTTGTTTTGACATATTGGCGGTCATTCCGACCCTGGCGGTCATTGACCGCCAGGGCCGGGGACCGCGGGAGCACCGCCAACAGGCTGGCGGTGCTCCCAAGGGCATTCTGACCGCGGCGGTACAGCCGAGGTCAGAAACGGAAAACCGGCGGTCTCCCGCCGGTTTTCCGCTGCCCTGAGGAATCCTCCATGGCGGCGCAGCTTGCTGCGCCGCCATGGGGATTCCGACCCCCTCACCGCCATCCTGTTCCTGGCGGTCGTGACCGCCAGGAACAGGATGGCGGTGAGGGGTGTCCTGGGGCCCCTGGGGGCCCCTGCAGTGCCCATGCCAATGGCATGGGCACTGCAGGAGCCCCCGTAAGAGGGCCCCTAAAAGATTTTCAGTGTCTGCATTGCAGACACTGAAAATCGCGACGGGTGCTACTGCACCCGTCGCACCCTTCTATTTTTTTGGAATTGTCCCCCTCTATATTGCCCCGAAAACTTCCCCGCTGATATTGGGTTTGATAAGTGGGCCTTGCTTGTGAGGTTGTGGCCTCTGTAGGTTGACCTCGAAATCCTCCCCTAAATTGTGTTTTGCGAAATGTGCCTCTGCTTTGTGGGGAGTAGAGTGCGCCCATGGCTTTTGCGGTATCAGTATCTTTTTTGAGTTTTTCAATAGCAGTGTTGACTTCCGGCCCAAGCAACTGCTGTTCATTAAAGGGCATATTCAGCACGGCTTGTTGTATTTCCGGCTTGAATCCTGACGTACGCAACCATGCGTGTCTCCTTATCGTTATTGCAGTATTTACTGTCCTTGCAGCCGTATCTGCTGCGTCCATTGATGACCGTATCTGATTATTGGAGATACTTTGTCCTTCTTCTACCACTTGTTGTGCCCTTTTCTGGAACTCTTTGGGTAAGTGTTCTATGAAACGCTGCATTTCGTCCCAATGAGCTCTATCGTATCTTGCCAAAAGTGCTTGTGAATTGGCAATACGCCATTGGTTTGCTGCTTGTGCTGCAACTCTTTTACCGCAGCATCGAATTTGCGACTCTCCTTGTCTGGAGGTGGTGCATCTCCCGAGGTATGAGAGTTTGCTCTCTTGCGAGCTGCCCCAACCACCACAGAATCTGGTGTTAATTGCTGCGTAATATAAACAGGGTCTGTTGGTGGTGGCTTGTACTTCTTCTCCACCCTTGGAGTTATGGCTCTGCCTTTTACAGGATCCTGAAATATTTGTTTGGAATGTTTTATCATTCCCGGGAGCATAGGTAAGCTTTGGTATTGGCTATGAGTGGAGGAGAGTGTATTAAACAAAAAGTCATCCTCAATTGGTTCTGAATGCAAGGTGACGTTATGAAACGCAGCTGCCCTTGAGATCACCTGCGTGTAGGATGTACTGTCTTCAGGTGGCGACGGCCTCGCAGGGTAACAGTCTCGGCTGTTATCTGATACAGGAGCATCATAAAGGTCCAATGCATCAGGATCATCTTGACTCATTGCAGTATGAGTCGGGGATTGCATCAGTGGTGGAGTGGCTACCGGTGATGTGTGAATTGATGGTGGTGGAGATGGTGGTGGAGTTGTTTGTCTTGCCACCTTTGCCTGTGGCTGCTTGTCCTTTTCTTGAAAGGCAAGTCTTCTTTTCATTTTAATTGGGGGAAGAGTGCTTATCTTCCCTGTGTCTTTTTGAATGTGGAGCCTTCTTTGAGTGTAGTCTGGCTCAACAGATTCAAGTTCCTCTCCGAACTTATGTCCTTGCATCTGGGAGGACAATCCCTGTTCCTCTGTGTAGGAATCTGTTTTCGGTTCCGAGGCTGGATGTTTCGGAATCGAAATCTTTTCGGTCGCCTTTTTGGGCTCCGAGGAAACCTTCTTTATTTTCGGCGTCGTGGTGTCTCGGTGCCGAACCATTTCGGTGCCACTGTCTCGGTGCCGAGTCTGCTCGGAGCCGCTGTCTCGGGCCCGAGATTGTTGTGTGGCGGTATCTCGACCGGAGTCGGATGACTTCGTCACATGCATGCCCTTTTTCGGTGCCGATGATCGGTCACCTATTTTTCGGGTTAAGCCATGGCCTGTTGGCGGTGGCATCCCCATGGCTTTTGTTGTCTTCTCGTGAGTCTTATGTTTCGACGTCTTACTCGCGGTTTTCGGCATTTCTTCTGGATCGAGCTCGTCCGAGTCCGATTCATGGATGGAGAAGGTTTCTTCTTCCTCCTCGAAACGCCCTTGTCCTGTCGGCGCCGACGCCATCTGCAGTCTTCTCGCTCTTCGGTCTCTTAATGTCTTCCTCGACCGAAACGCTCGACAGGCTTCACAGGTATCCTCCTTGTGCTCTGGAGACAGACACAAGTTACAGACCAGATGCTGATCTGTATATGGATACTTGTTATGACATATTGGGCAGAAGCGGAATGGGGTCCGTTCCATCAGCCTTGAAGAGACACGTGGCCGGGCCGACCAACCAGGCCCCGACGGGGGGATCGAAAAAACCCCGAAGGGCCACCGGAGCTCTTCAAAAGTCAGTGTCGATCTGTTGTAACTAACCCGATACCGAATGCAAACAATACCGACGATTTTTCCGAGATTCTAACTATCTTTCCAACCCGAAACACGGAGCAAAAAGGAACACGTCCGAACCCGATGGCGGAAAAAAAACAATCTAAGATGGAGTCGACGCCCATGCGCAATGGAGACGAAATGGGAGGAGTCCCTCGATCTCGTGACTCGAAAAGACTTCTTCGAAGAAAAACAACTTGTAACACTCCGAGCCCAACACCAGATGGCGGGATGTGCACAGCATGTGTATCTGCAGCTACACATGCCATCGAACATATATATATATAAGCATTTGGTATCTTCCTTAAGCATTCTGTTTCCTACAAAGCATTTGTTTGGGTTTCCACAAGCTTTCTTTCCTGTCCAGCTGGCTCTCACTCGCAGGATCCTCCCTTTCCTGAAGGCCTAAAATAAGAGAGTGACTATCAGGGTTCGTCATTAACATATACAAGTATTATGGAACTCCTTTAGCCCCCATCAGGGGAGAGAAGGGGAACTAAAGACTAACTGGCAAGACAAGATATTACCACAGATTACTAAAGGTAATCAAGGCAATACCCCCCTGTTTGATCTGATATCCTTGGTGTGAGTGTCCCCAAACCTTTTGCCTTTCATCCTCCTGTTTTTGCCGACTTTGTTTTTACTGGCGTTAGGATTCTGCACATTTTACCACTGCTAACTCGTGCTAAGGAGCTTGTGCTCTCTTCTTTAAATATGGGAACATAGACTTACACCTACCTGACACATTTAATTTACTCGTATGTCCCTAGTGAGGTGGTATTACATGTACCTAGGGCCTTTAAATTAAATGCTACTAGAGGGCCTGCAGCACACTCATTTAAGTAGCCTTTTTAAAACATGTCTGAGTCCTACTACTGCAGCCCCAAGTGTGCAGTTTAACCTGCACTTTCAACCTGGAAAAATAAAACACTTGACAGGGCTAAACCTTTTTAATACATATGCCACCCTTGGAGTAGGCTCTAAATAGCCCATAGGGCAGGGTGCAGTGCATTCAAAAAGTTGGACATGTACTTTTAAATTTCACATATCCTGGTAGTGAAAAACTCATAAATTCATTTTTCTCTACTGCAGCTCCGAAAGAATAACATTGGGTTAACCTATTACATTTAATAAGTGATACTTTTTGATTGGGAGCAGTTAGGCATGTCGAGTTTGGTGTCTAAATAATTATCATTTAAAACTCTCCTTAATGGTAAAGTCGAATTTTAAGTCACAATTTTGAAAATGCCACTTTTACAAAGATGGCAATTTCTTGCTTTAACCATTTGGTGCCTGCAGCCTGTATCCTGAATCACAGGACTAGGTGTAGCTGGCAGATGCTCGTCGTGACTTGCTATTGCCCCAAAACAATGAGACAAAGAGGAATAGCTGTTGGTAGGATGGGCCAACTCTGACTTGATGAGGGAGGAGCTGTCACCTACCAAACTTGCATATCACAAAGGCTCTGCCTGAGCACAATCACAAACTGTTTGACACTAATCTTTTGTGGCCCCAGATAAGCTGGGACTTTGACAGGGAGGTAAAAAATTCCAAGCACTTTTGGTGGTGGAAGTCTCTAGAAACTTCTCCTGCTTCGAAGAGGGAATTAGGTACAAATAATGGACTCTCAGACTCAACTCTTCAGTATACCTCTGAACCTGTGGAAGACACAGAAGGCCTGGTGTGCTGTTCTGCAGGAAAGACTGCTACTCTGCTGCCTGAGTGAGAAGGACTGGACCTGCATTTTGATCACAGGATCACCAGAGTGAGTCCAAGGGCTAGGTGTCTGGCCTGATTAGAGCTTACAGGACAGAAAAGACACCAACCACCTTGAACCCAGCACCTGGGCTTTGACTGCTGCAAGTCCTCCCCTCCCCCACTACCCCCCAAGTGGTGCCATTCCAGTACTTGACCTTTGGAAGTGGGCCTGAAGGGGCTCTATCAGACCAGATGCAACGCAGCACATGTCCTCCCAGCTCAATCACAAAGGCTGTATCCCTAATGCAGGACCTCACATCACAGCCTACAGCTTCCACAGAACTGCTGCTGCACAATGCACCCTCAAGGCAGGCCTTCGCATTACGAGACCCTCATCGATGGACTCCTTGACGGTGACACAGGACTTTGCAACGCAGCCCCAAAGCTTTTTCGGAACTGCCGCTGCGCAACGTATCCTGATGCAGGCCTTCACATCACAAGCCCCATGTCAACAGCATCCTTGAGGACAACATACAACTTCGCATCATAGCCCTGCAGCTTCTTTGGAACTGCCACTATATGACACATTCTCGAAAGCGATCTCGCAATGCTCCATAAACCAAGGTTTAAGGTACTTTGTCCAGTGGGCCTAAGTCGTCCTTGTATCCAGCCCAAATTCCATCGCAGTCAGCTCGAACTTGTGACTTTGTCCTGGTTGAGCACAACCAGATAACCACAGTTGGTCCTTTGTGCTTTTAGGCAATATTTTCACTCCAAACTTTAAATTTGTATATCGCTAGTAATTGGATTTTGTTGTTTTGAACTGAAATGATTTATTAAATTTTACTCTATTTTTCTATATTGGTGTGGCATTTTTCTTGTGTGCACACTTTAAGTTACTGTTTGAAGTGCTGCATAAATACTGTACACATTGCCTTTAAGTTAAGCCTGACTGCTTTTGGGCCACAGGAGGGTTAATCAAAGGTTAATTTGGGGCTTGATATGTTTCACCCTGACAGGAACTGTGTTGCTGCTTTAGTTGGGTTTCAACCCCCTCAACCAGTAACCCAATGTCCTACATGCTCCATCTTCTCTTTCTGATTCAATTAATAAATATTTATATCTATGCAAGCATCCATCCTGAAGAAGTACATTTGGGGGAGGGGGCAAAATAATCTCCATTGGCCTGGCAGAGGACTTAACGTCTGCCAGGCTGAGACTTCTCTGCCCAACACATTTAGAAATAAACTCTGGGTCGGGGGTTATTTTTAAAGCATTGGCAGGAATCGCTGTCACAGCGCTTACTGTCAGTGCTGTTTACAGTTTGGTGCATGCCTCCGTCAACATGGCATAGACAAGTACCAAACTGTATTCTTTTTATTTTCAAAAAGAAAATCCGGAATTGGTATTTTCTTTCAGAAAATAAAAAGAAAATGCTTCCCTTGCTGTGGGAGTTCTCTTCCATGGCAAAGGAAGCATTTAGCACTTTTGACTGCCCCTTACCGCCAAGATATTCCTTGCAGTGATGGCCAGTGAAAACTGACCTCTAATTCCACTCAACTGAACTAAGTGGGGGTGCCGCTGATGGCCCTTGTTACACAGGGCCGTTGGAGAGCTTTTACCATGGAGGAGACCGAGAAGTCTTCACCGTGATTAAACCAAGGTCTGTCTGTGATTACATTTGGCAGGCAGACTGCATTCTTGGAGATCAGGATACTCCATTGCCAGTGCAATGGAGTACCTTTATCACCCAGAATTAAATCAGGCCCTAAAGCACAGCCAGTGGGGTAATGAAGGATGTTGTCGCCTGGAAGAGGCCCACGCCTTACACATCTTAGGGGGCTGCGAAGAAATTACAAGCATTGGCAAAGGAAATAGGTCTAATCTTTTGGACGTATTGACTTTGTTGAGGCTGTGCAATATCTGCAAAATGCAAAGTGCTTTTTGCCAAAGCTGCTCAGCATCAACAAAAAAATGAAGAAAGAAGAAATAAACAGCAAGGTGACACACCTGCTGTTTCCAGTTGTTTCATTCTGTAGGTATCTTTATGCTTTTTAATGACTGAGCTAAGATGATGGATTGCACTTATATTGGTTAATAATAAAAAGAAATGCTGTGTGTGAAAATGTTTTTGATGTAGCGGGGTGACCCAAATAAATACACAAAAATGAAGAAACGCATGTCATAGGTAGGTGAGTAACATGAATAAAACAAGGGTCTGCCTGCATCTAAATTTTGTGGGCAGACCCTATTCTTGAAGGTCAGGATATTCTGTCATCTTTGCTCTGAGGTCCAGAGTTCTATTTGCAACCTGTAAGCAGCAAGTATGGATTTTAGGAAGACAGTTCATTTTGTTAATGTACCTTCTGCAGAGATCTGGTTTAATATGCACACTTCATATTCAAGCCCTAGTAAAGTAGCCGAGATCGCTAAACCACTAGGAAAAAAGGGTTGTGTAATATGCAATTTATAGGCTCCAAATCCCATGAAATAGCCTAAGGTAGTAGTGCCCAATCTGTGCGCACAGTACTCTAGGGCGTGGTCAAAACTAGCCAGGGGCGCTGCACTGTTTGGGAACCACTTATTTATAGTGTCTAGGTGAGTTAAAGGTTATGGGCCAGAACTCCACACAGTGCCTGCCGGTAGGTCAAAAAGAGGTGATCAGCCTGTCCAACTTTTGGCGTTTCTGCAGAGCGATGTTCACATATGTGCCAATAGCAATTTCTATTTTATATAAAAGTGTCTGAAGTAGCAATAAATAGATGTCGCAATAGACAGCAAGAAAAGAAAATGCTATGTTTACAGGTGAAGAAAGAGAGGGTGGGTGGTTGTTTGGTGAAGGAGCCATACAAGTAGTGCATGCAGGATGCAGTCAAACACCAGTGATGAAGAGAAAATAGATGACAGATAAGACAAGCAAAAGAGGTTTTCAGATACAGGGGAAAACAGGGAGTAAGTAGTTAACAGTGAAATACTGCAGATCAGAATATTTTCAAAAGAGAACAGGGCTGATCAGATTGAGAAACTCCGAAGACTACTAGCCCTTTCACAAATCCTAGTAATGTTTAATTCACAATTAAATCTTTTCAAACTTGAAATCTTTTCAAATTTAAATATTCACAACACAATTGTTATTACTTACTTAGCTGGTACTGTTAACAAGGATTGACAATGCCAATAGGTCTGGCTCATTTAAAACATTTGTTCATTTGCTGTGATACATCTGGATATAATTATAGAAAATTCAGAGAGCACTCAAGTACTGCTTACTCCTTTGATTTACTTGCAAGAAAGTGCCACTCAAAGTGTCACTCATTTGATAGTAGAATGTCACTCATATACAAACACTGAAAAAACACCTAAATGTCACATATAAGCCTTCTGAAACCTTGGCAGCTATGAACTCACATGGCATCACTCAGCATAGTTTATGTTTCGTGATGGTTTGGGAATCTAGAAAACAGATGAGACATAGACAAACCGTCATGCAAAATCTCTCTCTCTCTCGCTCTCTCTCCCTCTTTCCCTCTCTCTCCCTTCATCCTACCAGGGCTTCTTTCCTCCACTTGAAGGGCTTTTTTTTTAAGGGGGTTCCAGAGGCAACAGACACTTATTTGAGAAAAAGAGAGTGGGTGTTTAAAAATGTCTAGTCAGGCAAAAATGAAACAAAAAATGCAAGTTTCGGCAAAATATGCCTTAGAAAGGCCACAGTGTTCAGTGATCCTTCACAGGTGATGGGGAAAATGGAATTGCTTCACTGATGTTGCACTGAATAATGATTATAATACCTTCATCGGCTTCATCTCAGTTATTTTCCGGGGAAAAAATGTAAGTACTCCCAAAGCCAGACTTACAGCCCCCCACCCCCCCAATACTCCTCCACCGTGCCAAAAAAAAAGTGAGATAATGGTGAGCCACGGCCAATAGGGCAATGGAGCTGGGGGTCAAAAAAGTTTGTGAACTACTGCTCTGGGGCTAAATCACCTGTCACAGAGCTGTGCATATGGCTATCAAGTCAATGGTTCCAACGAAAGATAAGATGGGGCAAATCTGCTGTAGTAGAGAGAAATCTTTTTGCTCTATGCACGTCTCATGTTAAATACATAGTAAGGAATATTGCCTGGGAAATTTGCCTGCTAAGGAAATCAGTGAACGACATATTTAAATTTAATCAAGGTAAATACAACTGCGAATCGTTCTACGAATAACAAAATAAGTAACTCTGAAGAAGGTAAATTATTTGTTGTGGTAGTTACAACTAATGGAAAACCCTAAAAGCTAGGTTTCATCTTGAGAGCATCTAAATAGCTTTTATATTTTTTTAAATTGAGAAATAGGAATATATTCATATTTAACCTGTTCTGCAATTCAAAATATAACCCTCCAAAAATAGGAATATATGCGTCTCAACATTAGATAGTTGAACAATGGGACAGACGGGGTGATAATGAGGAACCAGATTTACATTGAAATGCATTTTGAACAATGCATTTATAATGTGGCTACACTAGGAAAATACATTCAAATTTTAGGCCTGAAAATGAGAACTGTCCCTCTTAAACAGAGACCGCTGATAAGTATGAACAAATGTATAATCACATGAGACTAAATGCAATATTTCTTGTATGACTTACTCATTCCTGAATTAGATCACATAATAAAATAGTGAGAACCACCATCAAATACTACAGAAAATGCACACAAATAAGGTAGAGGATGGAGAGCAAGAGAGACGAGAGAAAGAGGAGGTGGAGAGACAATAAGCCCCCCTTACTACCAATAGCTATGATTGCAAAAGCTTTGACTCTTTACACAGCAAGCATGAAATTAACAACAGCCCATTCCCAGGCATGATAATGAGGTGACTACAGAGTCTCAGAGCCTGTAGGGCAGTAAATGCTTAAGTTACACTCCTATACTGTGGTATTTGGCTTGCCTGCAGGAGATATAGAATAAAATTATCCAACTTTCAGCCTTGCTTATTTATTGACATACTCAATATGTTATACAGCTGGTTCCAAGGCAGTGTGCGAGTAAACCTATTCAGCTCTCAAGATGAGGAATGTCTTGGTTATCTACAGACCAAATCAGAGATGACACAGGACTGGTTCCCAGCCACTATAAGAGTACAGTTATGTAAGTTTCAAGATAGTGAATTCTTTAGCAATTTACAGACCAGTATTTACTTAAAATGTAGCAATTTCACAGGTACTAATGGGATAACATTTCGCAGTGCTTAGAATGGTGACATTTTTGAGCTACTTACAGACCTTGCGACATTACAGATGATTCTCTCTTTCAGAACTTTAGAGGTAAATCCATACATCTTTCAGGACAATTAATGCTTTGTATATTTTCAGCCTCCAGGATAGTGAATATTTTGCCCAGATACGCTTATCTATTTTGATATACTGCGCAGAACATTCCTATGCATTGCAACACATGATTAATGGTATAACCATGCAGCTGCCAATACATTAATTCTGTGTTTATTGTGGCTTGCTCCAAGGGATTTTAGGGATATACACACACAGGTTTTAGGGTGGTGGGGCTTTAGTTTTCCCCTTCCCTTATGGCCAGCAAATGAGTTTGTATCACTAAGGATACAGCAATCCATTTTCTTGGTTCAGTTTAACAATGTAATGAATTCTTCAATTTGTAGTCCTTGTGCACTTCAGTTGTGCCTAATGCATTAATAGGCCTGTTTACAAAGATCTGAGAAAGTAAATCTGAGAGCTAAAGCACGGTGTCCTTTGTGACAGAGTCAGAAATTCCCTTATCCTCTTTGGATATCCACCTAGACGGATGCATTCTGTATAGAAGACAATCTAAAATACCACGTTATTAATGCACTAGGAAACTGTGTTTAATCGTATCAATTTCAACTAGGCATACTATATTTATGAAGTGGGCTGTGTTAGGAATGGAAAATGTCACTTACCCAGTGTACATCTGTTTGTGGCATGTAGTGCTGCAGATTCACATGCTGTGCATATCCTGCCATCTAGTGTTGGGCTCGGAGTGTTACAAGTTGTTTTTCTTCAAAGAAGTCTTTTTTCGAGTCACAGGATCGAATGACTCCTCCTTTCGGTGATAGTGCGCATGGGCATTGAATCCTTTGTTAGAATTGTTTCCCGCAGAAGGGTATAGGAAGGAGTGAGAGTGAAAGAATGTAAATGTACAACTACATGTAATAAGTAAATAAGTTGTCCATGCATATATATATATATATATATATATATATATATATATATATATATAAAATGTCACTTACCCAGTGTACATCTGTTCGTGGCATGTTCCGCTGCAGATTCAAATGCTATGCATACCGTCTGCCATCTAGTGTTGGATTTGGAGTGTTACAAGTTGCTTTTCTTCTAAGAAGTGTTTTCGAGTCACGGGATCGAGTGACTCCTCCTCGGCTCCACTGCACATGGGCATCAACTCCATGTTAGATTGTTTTCCAGCAGAGCGTAAGGTAGGAGTGATAGAGTATAAAGAAAAGAGATGCCCATGCAAATGGAATATGTAGATATACAAGTAAATGTTGAACTTAAACGGCTACAGGCTCCCGGGGAGGTGGGAGGGTGCATGTGAATCTGCAGCGGAACATGCCACGAACAGATGTACACTGGGTTAGTGACATTTTCCGTTCGATGGCATGTGTAGCTGCAGATACACATGCTATGCATAGACTATAAAGCAGTTTTTCCTTCCATAAAAGCGGTGGTTTGCCTGTAGGAGTGGAAGTTGTTTGAAATTATGTTCTTAGTACAGCTTGGCCTACTGCGGCTTGTTGCGTTGCTAACACATCTACACAGTAATGCTTGGTAAATGTATGTGGTGTTGACCAAGCAGCTGCTTTACAAATTTCAGCCATTGGTATATTTCCTAAGAAAGCCATTGTAGCCCCTTTTTTCCCTGTGGAATGTGCTTTAGGTGCAACTAAGAGCTGCCTTTTAGCTTTAAGGTAACATGTTTGGATGCATTTTACTATCCACCTTGCTAAACCTTGTTTTGAAATGGGGTTACCAGTATGTGGTTTTTGGAAAGCCACAAATAACTGTCTAGTCCTTCTAAATGATTTTGTTCGATCTATGTATTACATTAGGGCTCTTTTAATATCTAATGTATGCAGGGCTTTTTCTGCCACAGAATCTGGCTGTGGGAAGAAGATGGGTAGTTCCACTGTTTGATTGATATGAAAAGGTGATACAACTTTTGGAAGAAATTTAGGGTTAGTTCTAAGTACGACTTTATGTTTGTGTACTTGTATGAACGGTTCTTGAATTGTGAAAGCTTGAATTTCACTAACTCTTCGCAATGAAGTAATTGCGGCTAGGAAGGCAACTTTCCATGTTAGGTATTGAATCTGACATGAGTGCATAGGTTCAAATGGAGGGCCCATAAGTCATGTGAGCACTATGTTTAAATTCCACGAAGGCACTGTAGGCGTTCTAGGTGGGATAAGGAGTTTGAACCCTTCCATGAAGGCTTTCATAACAGGAACTCTAAATAAAGAGCTGCGCTGTATATTTTGCAAGTACGCGGAAATTGCAGTGAGATGTATTTTTACGGATGAAAAAGCTAAGTTTGCTTTTTGCATATGAAGCAAATAACATACAATGTCTTGTATGGGTGCTAAAAAAAGAGGTAATTTGTTTAGATTGACAGTAATGTACAAATCTTTTCTATTTGTTGGCATAGCACTGCCTGGTAGTGGGTTTTCTTGCTTGATTAATTACTTCCATACATTCAGTTGGTAGTTGTAGATACCCAACTTCTATGACCTCAGGAGCCAAATCGCTAGATTTAGTAAGTTGGGATTTGGATGCCTGATCTGTGGTTTGTTTCGTGTTAACAGATCTGCTCTGTTTGGGAGTTTGATATGTGGTACTACATAATAGTGTTAATAACAGGTCTAATAGTGTTGTGTACCAGGGTTGACGTGCCCACGTTGGCGCTATGAGTATCAGTTTGAGCGTGTTTTGATGCAGTTTGTTGACTAGAAATGGAATGAGCGGGAGAGGGGGAAAAGCGTAAGCAAATATCCCTGACCAAGTCATCCATAGAGCATTGCCCTTGGATAGGGATGTGAGTACCTGGATGCGAAGTTTTGGCATTTTGCATTTTCGCTGGTGGCGAACAGATCTAGGTCTGGTGTTCCCCATTGTTGAAGGTATAGTTGAAGCACTTGAGGGTGAATCTCCCACTCGTGTGTTTGTTGATGATCTCTGCTGAGAACATATGCAAATTGGTTGTGCATCCCTGGAATGTATTGTGCTACCAGGTGAATTTTGTTGTGGATTGCCCATTGCCAAATCTTTTGCGCTAGGAGGGAGAGTTGGGATGAATGGGTCCCTCCTTGTTTGTTTAGGTGATACATTGTTGTCATGTTGTCTGTTTTGATAAGGATATTCTTGTGAGTGAGGAGAGGTTGAAAAGCTTTGGGTGCTAGGAATACAGTCAGCAACTCTAAGTGATTTATGTGTAACTGTTTGTGTTTGGCGTCTCATTGTCCTTTGATGCTGTGATTGTTGAGGTGGCCCCCCAGCCAATCATTGATGCATCTGTTGTAAGCATGGTCGGAGGCACGGGGTCTTGAAATGGCCGCCCTTTGTTTAGGTTTGTGGAATTCCACCACTGAAGGGACATGTATATTTTGCGGTCTATCAGCACTAGATCTTGAAGTTGACCCTGTGCCTGTGACCATTGCTGTGCAAGGCACTGTTGCAAAGGCCACATGTTTAGTCTTGCATGTGGGACAATGGCAATACAGGATGCCATCATGCCCAATAGTTTTGTGACGAATTTGACAGTGTACTGTTGGGCTGGCAGTATTTGTGGCAATATATTGCTAAATGCTTGTATTCTTTATGGACTTGGGCTTGTGAGCGCTGTTTGAGTATTTAGTGTTGCTCCTAAATACTGTTGAATTTGCGCAGGTTGTAGGTGTGATTTTTGGTAGTTTATGGAGAACCACAGGGTGTGTAGGGTTTGTATTACATATTGCGTATGGTTTTGCCACTGTGTATGACTGCTGGATTTTACTAGCCAATCGTCCAGATATGGAAATACATGAATGTGTTGCCTTCTTAGGTAGGCTGCAACTACCGCTAGGCATTTTGTGAATACTCTGGGAGCTGTTGTTATTCCGAAGGGTAATACTTTGAACTGATAATGCTTTCCTTGAATGACAAACCTGAGATATTTTCTGTGCGCTGGATTGATGGGTATGTGAAAATACGCATCTTTGAGGTCTAGTGTTGCCATGAAATGATGTTGAAGTAGTGGGACAACATCCTGTAGTGTTACCATGTGAAAATGTTCTGACCTTTGACCCTGCTGCTGCAGGTAGGTCACTCCCCGCTTTGCCCTCCGCGGCCCCACCTCTCTCACCGTTTTCCACTTTGCCTTTCCCGCCGCTGCGTCCCCTGCGGCCCCTCCCACCTCCCCCCTCCTTCTCTCTCCGTTTCCACTTGCCTTTCCCGCCGCTGCGTGCCCTGCGGCCCCTCCCGCCTCCCCCCTCCTTCTCTCACTGTTTCCACTTGCCTTTCCCACCGCTGCGTCCCCTGCGGCCCCTTCCGCCTCCTTCTCTCACCGTTTCCACTTGCCTTTCCCGCCGCTGCGTCCCCTGCGGCCCCTCCCACCTCCCCCTCATTCTCTCACTGCTTCCACTTGCCTTTCCCGCCGCTGCGTACCCTGCGGCCCCTCCCCCCAGCCCTCCCATAGGACAAGCCCTCCCGCCTCCCAGCTGCCACTCCCACCCTCCCCTCCTCCTATGGCAGCCGCGGCGCGGTCGCGCGCAGTGGGCACGCCAAAGGCAAGCACGTCTGCGCCCGTCCACGCCTGGACCGCGCCCAGCGCCACCCCCCCCTGGTCCGCGAGACCCCTACACCTCCAGACACCGCTACACGGCCGACCAACTCAACGCCCTCAATCCCGGCCGCATCACAGCATGCTCCAAGCCCTCACCAAGGAACACCCACGGACCCTTCGCATGCCGCTCCTGCAGATTCACCTGCGACAGAACAACGAAACCAACAAAGAACGAAACTAACCACCTCCACTGCATACTCCTCAACACCCGCTCCGCACGCAAGCACGCCATCGAGCTCTGGGACCTGCTCGACTCCACCGCCCCAGATGTAGCCTACCTGACCGAAACCTGGTGGAAATACTCCTCGGCGCCGACATCGCAATAGCCATCCTGGACGGCTACAAGATCATCCGTAGGGACCGCAACAACGGAATCAGAGGAGGCATAGCCATCGCCCACAAATGCTCCCTCAAGGTCGACACTCACACTGACGACTCCCTCAAGACTGCCGAACACCTACACTTCCGCATCCACACCAACCCCAACACCACTCTTAGAGGAACGCTCATCTATAGACCCCCCGGACCACGAGCACCATTCAGCGAATCCCTCGCCGACCTCACCAGCACCCACGCACTCACCTCAACAGATTACATCCTCCTCGGGGACCTAAATTTCCACCTGGAGAACAACAACGACACCAACTCCACTACTCTGATCGACAACCTCACCAACCACGGCCTCAGACAACTCGTCAACACACCAACCCACATCGCCGGCCACACGCTTGATCCCATCTTCTCCTCAAGCGCCCATGTCACCTTCAACCATGCCACTGTACTCCACTGGACTGACCACCACTGCATCCACTTCACCTACAAGAAACATCCCGAGCACCATCGCTCCCAACAACCACCCCGCCGATGCAGGAGCAAAGTTATGGAAGACCAGCTTACCAACGCCCTCGCCCAGAACCCACCCCCCAACTCCACCGACCCAGACACCGCTGGCCACAACCTCACCCTGTGGATCAACGACTGCGCCAACACCCTTGCACCACTAAAAAACCCACCGACAACCAAGCCAGAAGAAAAGCCACCTGGTTCACCGACGAGCTCCTAAACTCCAACAGCAACTGCCGGAAGCTAAAAAAGGAATGGCTCCTCAAACACACACCTGACAGCCTCACAGCCCACAATGAGGCCACCCGCAAGCTCCACCAACTCATTAGACAAGCCAAACGATCCCACTTCAAAGACCGCCTGGAGAACAACGCACATGACAGCAAAGAGCTCTTCAGCATCGTGAAAGAACTCTCCAACCCCAGCGCCAACATCAACGACATCCCTCCATCCCAAGAACTCTGCAACGCACTGTCCACCTTCTTCCACCGGAAGATCACCGACATCCACGACAGCTTCGACACCACTCCCACGCCAGACCCCACCCCGAACACTCCACATGGGCAAACCTCCTGACCTCCTGGACCAACGTGAATGACACAGAGACATGCAAGATCATGAACTCCATCCACTCAGGATCTCCGTCAGACCCCTGCCCCCACCACGTATACAACAAAGCCGACTCCGCCATCGCCCCCCAACTACGGAAGGTCATCAACATCTCCCTCGAAACAGCGACATTCCCTGAAAAATGGAAACACGCCAAAATCCGCGCCCTCCTCAAGAAGCCCAAAGCAGACCCCAACGACCTCAAGAACTTCCGACCCATCTCCCTGCTCCCTTCCCCAGCAAAGGTGATTGAAAAAATCATCAACACACAACTAACCAGCCACCTCGAAGACAACGGCATCCTAGACCCCTCCCAGTCCGGCTTCAGACGAAACCACAGCACCGAAACCGCCCTTCTCGCCGCCACAGACGACATCAGACACCAAATGGACAACGGCGAAACATCAGCCCTCATCCTCCTGGACCTATCTGCCGCCTTTGACACAGTCTGCCACGCACCCTGAAATCACGCCTCCACGAAACCGGAATTCAAGGAAAATCCCTCGACTGGATCGTCTCATTCCTCTCCGGCAGAACCCGGAGAGTCCTCCCCCCCCCTTCCGCTCCGAAGCCACTGACATCATCTGCGGCATCCCCCAAGGCTCATCCCTCAGCCCGACGCTGTTCAACATCTACATGGCCCCCCTCGCACAAGTGGCCCGACAACACAACCTCAACATTCTCACCTACGCCGACGACACCCAGCTCATCCTCTCACTCACCAAAGACCCGCGCACCGCCAAAACCAACCTCCACGAGGGAATGAATTCCATCGCCGAATGGATGAAAAACAGCCATCTGAAACTGAACTCGGACAAGACGGAGGTCCTCATCCTCAGACCCACCCCCTCCGCCTGGGGCGACTCCTGGTGGCCCACCACACTAGGAACCCCACCGACACCATCCGACCACACTCGCAACCTGGGCTTCATCCTCGACTCCTCCCTCACCTTGTCTAAACAGGTCAACGCAGTCTCCTCCTCCTGCTACAACACACTCTGCAGAATCTACAAGTGGATCCCGACAGAAACAAGGAGGACAGTAACACAGGCCCTCGTCAGGAGCAGGCTGGACTACGACAACGCACTCTACACAGGCATCGCAGCAAAAGACCTACTACACCTCCAACGCATCCAAAACGCATCAGCCCGACTGATCCTCAACGTACCCCGCCACAGCCACATCTCCCACCACCTGAGAAACCTTCACTGGCTCCCTGTGGACAAAAGGATCACTTTCAAGCTTCTTACCCACGCTCACAAAGCGCTCCACGACACCGGACCAGCCTACATAAACAACAGACTCAGCTTCTACACCCCCACCCATCAGGTCCACTCCACTAACCGCGCCCTCGCCGTCGCCCCCCGCATCCGAAGAAAGACCCCCGGCGGCAGATCCTTCTCATACCTCGCCGCCAAAACCTGGAACACCCTCCCCACCACCCTGCGACAGACTCAAGACCTACTCACCTTCAGAAGACTCCTCAAGACCTGGCTCTTCGACCAGTAACAACATCTCCCCCACCCCTCCTTCTCCCCCCCAGAGCCTTGAAACCCTCACGGGTACGTAGTGTGCTTTATAAATCCTATGATTGATTGATTGACAGGATGAAAAGATTGAGGGTTCTGAGATCTAATATTCGCCTTAAGGTTCTATCCTTTTTGAAAATGAGGAAATACAGTGAGTAAACTCATGTTCCTATTTGATTTTGTGGCACTGCCTCAATTGCTTGTTTGAGTAATAGAGATTTTACTTCCTCTTGCAACAGGGCGATATGTTGTGTGGAGAGGTTGTGTGGTTTTGGTGGAATATCTGGTGGAGTGTGTGTCAATTCTATGCAATAGCCATTGCAGATAATTGATAATACCCAGTGATCTGTGGTAATGGGTAGCCAATTGTTGTGGAACCTTTGCAGTCTTCCCCCCACAGGTGAGGTGTGAATTGGGAAGGGATGGCTCAAGTCACTGCTTTGCTTGTTGTCAGGCTTGTTTTGCTGTTTGATATTTTCCCCTGCTTCTGGGGTACTGGCCTCTGTAAGTACTTTTGAAACCAACTCGTTGATATTGAGGTTCGTAGGCCGGCTTTGTTTGTTTGTGAGGTGGACGCATCGGCTGTTTGGGCTCTAAATCCACCTCTGTATTGGGGCTTACGAAAGGATCTCCTGTATTGTGTGTTATACAAAGCACCCATGGCTTATGCTGTGTCAGAATCTTTTTTCATTTTTTTTAATCGCCATGTCCACCTCTGGGCCAAAATCTTTTTTTGGTTAAACACCAGATCGAGGACAGCGTGTTGTATTTCAGGCTTAAATCCTGAAGACCTAAGCCATGCTTGTCTTCTTATTGTTATCGCAGTATTAATGGATCTAGCTGCTGTATCTGCAGAGTCTATGGCTGACCTGCTCTGGTTATTGGTGATGGCTTGCCCTTCCTCTACTATTTTTGTGCCCTCTTCTGCTGTTCCTTGGGGAGATGTTGTATGATGTCTTTCATCTCATCCCAGTGGGCACTGTCGTATCTAACCAACAATGCTTGGGAGTTGGCTATCCTCCACTGGTTGGCTACTTGAGATGCCACCCTTTTCTCCACAGCATCAAACTTTCAACTTTCCTTGTCTGGAGGAGTTTGCTCTTTTCCTGGCTGCGCTTACCACTACTGAGCCTGGAGGCAACTGTTGTGTGATAGACAGGATCAGAGGGAGGTGGCTTATATTTTTTCTCCACCCTAGGAGTAATTATTCTAGTTTTAACTGGCTCCTTGAATATTTGTTCAGCATGCTTTAACATGCCAGGGAGCATGGGAAGCGACTGATAAGTTGCATGTGTAGAGGAAAGTGTATTAAAAAAGAAGTCATCCTGTAATGGCTCAGTATGCATGGCGACATTGTGATAGGATGCCGCCCTAGCTATGACCTGAGTGTAGCCTGTAGTATCCTCTGGTGGTGATGGCTTAGAGGGATAGCAATCTGGGTTGTTGTCTGGAATGGGGTCTGGATCATAAAGATCCCATGAATCCACATTGTCCTGCTGTGAATCAAATGAGTGTGCTGGTGATTGCATAGGTGTAGGACTAGTAGGGGGAGAGATAAGTAAATGAGGAGAGTGAGTAGGAGAATGAGGAGGAGAAAATTGAGGAGGTGGAGGTTTCTCTTTGGTTTTTGGCACTTTACCTGGAGGCTGAGCAGTGTCCAATTCTTACTGAAAGGCTAATTTCCTCTTTGGCTTTAGAGGAGGTGCTGTTAAAATTCTGCCAGTCTCTTTATGGATGTGAATCCTGGCTTGCCTTTCATCCATTGCCTCCATTTGTGAGTGTTCCTCAGTAAGTTTATGGCTTTGAGTGCTTGTGAAAGTCCATGTTCCTCTGTGTAAATTAGCTTTTCAGCTCCGAAGCTGGTTTTTTCGGTATCGAAAAAGTCGGGGTTAAGGATGGTCTTGGCCCCCGAATATGATTTTCGAGGTTTTGACTCGAAGGATCGATGTTTGGTGGGCTCGGAGACAGAGCCTCGGCTCGAGTCCGATGGCTTGGGTGGCGTGGCCTTTTTCAGTGCCGAAGTTGTGGGTTGGCCACTGAAGGTCTTTTTCCGGGTCAAGTCATGGCCTTCTGGCAGTGGCGTTCACAAGGCCTTTTGTTTGGGCTTGGCTGGGACAGGGGCAGGCGTACTCACGTGCTGTCCTGTCATGACCGGTCTGTCCTCCTCAGACTCCTGCTCGGAGTCGGATCCTCACACAGAGACAGCTGTCTGCATGATCTCCTCCTCTTCGACGTCGAGACTTTTGGTGCTCTTGGATGCCATATCGAGTCTCCGTGCTCTTCTGTCTCAGAGCGTTTTCTTGGAGCGTGGGGATATGCAGGCCTTGCAATTTTCTTCCTGATGGTCTGGGGAAATGCAGAGATTACAGAGAGGATGTTGGTCTGTGTAGGGAAATTTAGCATGGCACAGAGGACAAAAGCAGAATGGGGTCCGGTTCATGAGGCTTCCACGTGGTCGGCCCAACCAGGGCCAAAATATTTGACCCGACGGTACCGAAGTGTTGATAGAAGATGGAACGCGATCGAAACAATACAGACGAGAATTAGAGAGCTTTGAAACTTTTCTGACTCAAACTATCGGAGCGAAAGAAAACACGTCTGAACCCGATGGTGGAAAGAAAACAATCTAACATGGAGTCGATAACCATGCGCAATGGAGCCGAAGAGGAGGAGTCACTCGATCCCGGGACTCTAAAACACTTCTTCGAAGAAAAACAACTTGTAACACTCCGAGCCCAACACTAGATGGCAGACGGTATGCATAGCATGTGTATCTGCAGCTACACATGCCATCGAACATATGTATATACATATGTACAAATGAATACTGCAATGACTACAGGCTCCCAGGGAGGAGGGAAGCACTACATACCAAGAACATATGTACACTGGGTAAGTGACATTTTGCGTTCAGTGGCAGTAGCTGCAGATACACATGCTGTGCATAGACTAAAAAGCAGTTCTCCTCCCAATAAAGAGGTAGCTAAGCCTGTAGGGGTTGAAGTGGTCTGAAATAGTGTTCTTAGCACTGTTTGCCCAACATTGGCTTGTTGTTTTCATAAAACATCCACACAGTAATGCTTTGTGAATGTGTGTGGTGTGGACCATGTGGCAGCCTTGCATATGTCTGCCATTGGTATGTTCCATAAGAATGCCATGGAGGGAGCCTTTTTCTTAGTGGAATGTGCTTTAGGAGTTATAAAAAATTTCCTTTTTGCTTTAATGTAACATGTATGAATACATCTCACAATACATCTAGCTAATCCTGGTTTTGAAATGGGATTACCTTTATGTGGTTGCTAGAAAGTTTAGTTTTAGTTTTCCTAAAATCTTTTGTTCTGTCACCATTGTACATTAGAGCTCTTGTAAGGTCAAGAGTGTGTAGAGCTTATTCAGCAGTTGAGTCTGGCTGTGGTAAGAAGACTGGCAACTCCACTGACTGATTAACGTGAAAAGGTGAAACTACTTTTGGTAAACATTGTGGGTTTGTACAACTTTATGTTTGTGTACTTGGAAAAACAGTTCCTCTAGAGTAAATACCTGAATTTCACTCACTCTTCTTAATGAAGTAATTGCTACTAAGAAAGCAACTTTCCATGTGAGAAATTGAATATCACATGAGTGCATGTGCTCGAATGGTGGTCCCATCAGTCTTGTGAGTACAATATTAGGATTCCATGCAGGAACTGGTGGAGATATGGGTGGAATAATACATTTAAGTCCTTCTATAAAAGCATTTATGACAGGAGAGCGAAGTATATTGTATTTTTTGTAGGTATGGTGATATAACTGTTAGATGAATTTTAATAGAGGAAAAAGCTAAGTTTGCTTTTTGTAAATAACTTGTGCTGATACTTTAAGTGGATCTATATTTTTAGGTTGGCAGTAGTAAACAAACCATTTTTTTGTATAGCACTGTCTGGTTGTTGGTTTGCATGCTTGTTTAGAAACTCCATACATTCTAATGGAAGGTGTAAATATCCAAACTCTATGACTTCAGGAGCCAAATCGCTAAGTTGAGTACACTGGGTTTGGGATGCCTGACTTGACCTTTGTTCTGTGTTAACAGATCTGTTCTGTTTGGAAGTTTGTGATGGGGCACTACTGACAGATCCAGGAGAGTTGTGTACCAGTGTTGGTGTGCCTATGTGAGAGCTATGAGTATCATGGTGAGAGAGGTGTGATGCATTTTGTTGACCAGAAATGGAATTAACGGGAGAGGGGGGAAAAGCGTAAGCAAATGTCCCTGACCAGTTGATCCATACAGCATTACCCTTGGAAAGAGGGTGTGCGTGTCTGGATGCAAAGTTTTGGCATTTTGCGTTTCACCTATTGTGAAAAGGTCTATGCCTGTTGTTCCCGAAACTTGAAAGTAATGTTAAAGTACCTGTAGGTGAATCTCCCACTTGTGTACTTGTTGTTGTGTCCTGCTTAGTAAGTCTGCTAACTGGTTGTTTATTCCTGGGATGTATTCCACTAGTAAGTAAATCTGATTGCGAATTGCCCATTTCCATATTGTTTGGGCGAGTAAGGATGAATGTGTCCCCCCTTGTTTTTTCAGATAATACATTGATGTCATGTTGTCTGTTCTTATTAAGACTGTATTGTGTGTGATCTGAGGTTGAAATGCTTTTAGGGCCAAGAACACTGCTACCAGTTCTAAATGATTTATGTGATAAGTTAATTGTGTTGAGCTCCAATCCCCTTGTATGGTTAGGTTGTTGAGATGAGCTCCCCAACCGGTCAATGGCGCATCTGTTGTTAATATGGGCTGTGGCACTGGGTCCTGAAATGGCCGCCGTTTTATTAAGTTGTTATGATTTCACCATTGCAGAGATTTGTAAGTTTGGCAGTCTAACAACACTAGATCCTGTAACTGACCCTGTGCCTGAGACCATTGTTGTGAGAGACACTGTTGCAGTGGTCTTATGTTTAGTCTTGCTTGCGGTACTATTGCTATTCATGATGCCATCATTCCCAATAGTTTCATGATAAATCTTACAGTGCAATTTTGATTGACCTGTATTTGTGATATGAGGTTTTGAAAAGCCTGTATCTTCTGTGGATTTGGGTAGGCTAATGCTTTTTGAATATTGAGAATTGCACTTAGATAAGGTTGAACCTCTGCTGGTTGAAGATTAGATTTTTGGTAATTGATTGTGGACCCTAATGTGTGTAGGGTATCTATTGTGCATGAGTGTGTTCTCTGTTTACTGTCCATAACCTCCAAAACTGGTTGGATATCAGAGTCCTTTGTTTGATATTCAGACGTTTGTATTCCTTTAGAGCAGTGGTTCCCAACCTGTGGTCCGCAGACCGCCAGGGGTCCGTAACACATTCCCAGGGGGTCCGTAGGCCTGGGCTGGGAGTAAGGCACTTCTCCAGCTGGGGCCTCTTACACACACAAGCATGCGTGTTTTCTTATTTATTACCTCCTTTGTTGAGCATTTTTAAACGCACTGCAAAGCTCCTTGTACTACAAAAATAAAAACTGTCAAGCTAACTCAAGTGATTAATGTATCTGCTGGAGAGAGATGGGAGGTTTGTGCAGTGGCATTTTTGATTCAAAGGTAGAGCAGATGGTTAATATGCCTGCTGCAAAGAACATGTATCATGCAAAGAACAGTATTTTATGTGCATGGCACAGTGTGTTACTGCTTTTGTCACAGATTCTTTTGTTACTGTGCAGTTCATAATCATAATATAGCACAGTGAGCTGTGAACTGCCATTAAAGAGCTGCATGCAAACCGCATGGCACAAATTAGAAAGTAGCTTTTTTCCTAGTATTTCATTTTCCTTATGCTGCTAAAAAAAGGTTTGCTTTGTAGAAATACATTCTTATTGCTAACGCAGTGCTTCATTTGTGCTTCTTGTTTCCGGTGCTGAGCACCAGCACTTATTTTTGAGGGCCGGGGCTTATTCTACTGCCTCAAGCATTTGCTGCAAGCAAAGGACACATATGGGAAAGACGGAGGAAAGGAAAAACAAAAAAGCATCACAAAGGGAGAAAGTAGAAAGCTGCTAGAGTGAGCTTATAGACAGATAGAAACACTCTATTACATTTATCTAGCAACCATCCACGTAACCTGAAGGAAAATTTACCATATGGTCAATTTTTACGAATTCGCAGATATTGTACCAACAAAGAAGATTATTTTGCAAATGCGGAAGACTTGGTAATGCGTATGACAGCAAGGGGATACCCCAGAAAAATAGTAAGGAGGGCTTGTAAGCGGGCTTGGTATACCCCGAGGGAAGACTTATTAACTTCCAGAGAAAAGAAAAAGGAAGTTCCATTGACTTGTGTTTTAACTTACAACCCCAAAGCTAACTGAATTAGGTCCATCATTGAAAAAAAATTGAAAATACTATACCCATTAGGGAAAGAAAAGCCACTCTTTTCCTTTAAAAGAGGTCGTAATATACGTGACACATTAGTCCATGCTTCCTGTTCTACACCTAAGAAAATGAGAGATCTGAGGGGAATGTTAGAGTTACCCCCCCTCATGGGTCACTATAAATGTAACAACTGCACAGCTTGTCAATATACGGAGAATACAAATAGTATTGTAGTAAACGGGAAAAGTTATCAACAACTCTGCTTCTCAAACTGCAACACTAGGAATGTAGTTCATTGTATTACATGCCCTTGCATGTTGACATATATAGGTCAGACAACACAACCAGTAAAAGTGCGTATTTTACAACATCTGTCTAGAATTAGATGTGAAACACGAAACGCGCCTCTGGTGGATCATTATATGGAAAAGAGTCATAAAAAGGACGACATAAGATAGTCAGTACCATATGTGGTTGAGAAAACACAAACAGCTATTGAATGTACCTCCATTCTACACAGGATGGAGGCAAGATTAATTGAAAAATTCAGTACAGCTAGAAGAGGGCTGAATGATCTTGACAAGATGTGGGCTCTAATCAACAATTAAAGATTAAAACATCAGGAGATGCCTGGTTTATCCCTCCATTTCTTTCAACTTTCCCCCTTCAGTGTAAGTTCTTGATATTCGGTCCCGTAGCAAGTGTATGTCAAAATTTGGCCTTCAAAACCTTTAATTACATGTGACTTATTTGAATACAAGTAGTGTACCAATTTTAAATCCCCTTTCCATGCTACAAATTGACAGTTAATTTAAATTCAATGACATGCTTTAACGATTCATCTGTACCTATTGCTTAGTTCAAAGTCACTATGCTCACTGTATTCATACAGGCAGTTACATATGGGACGTTCAGCTTTCATATTATTAACAACAATGAAGTGTCCTCTTTCATAAGATAAAAGATTTTCAAAAGATAAAAGATATTGACTTTGGCAGCTCCAAGATGGCTGCTAAAAAATACCCGGATGGGTATTTTGTTGAAAATCGAGTCCGTTGTTACTGTTTACTTAATTGCCTACCGCGGCGATTACCTTAGTTTCAAATATGCCGCGTTTACACACACAATCAATCAGTGTATTTGTAGAGCGCACTACCACCCGTGAGGGTCTCAAGGCGCTGGGGGGGGGGGAGGGTGCTGCTACTGCTCAAATAGCCAGGTTTTGAGCCGCTTCCTGAAAGTCAGCAGGTCTCCGGTCTGTCAAAGGGGCAAGGGAAGGGTGTTCCAGGTCTTGGCGGCGAGGTGGGAGAAGGATCTGGCTCCAGTAGTCGCTCTTCGGATGCGGGGGACGGTGGCGAGGTCGGCTGAGCGGAGTTGGCGGGACGGGGAGTAGAAGGTGAGTAGTCTGTTGAGGTAGGCTGGACCAGTGTTGTGGAGCGCCTTGTGTGCGTGGGTGAGGAGCTTGAAGGTTATCCTTTTGTTGACAGGGAGCCAGTGTAGGTCTCTCAGAAGGGGGGTGATGTGGCTGTGGCGGTGGGCGTCGAGGATCAGGCATGCGGAGGCGTTTTGTATGTGTTGCAGTGGTTTGAGGAGTTTGGGCGGGGCAACAGGGTAGAGGATGTTTATGTAGTCAAGTCTGCTGCTGACGAGGGCTTGGGTGACTGTTTTTATTGTATCTGTGGGGATCCATCTGTAGATCTTGCGGAGCATGCAGAGGGTGTTGAAGCAGGTTGAGGAGACAGCGCTGACTTGCTTGGTCAGGGAGAGTGTTGAGTCGAGGATGATGCCCAGGTTGCGTGCGTGGTTGGTGGGTGTTGGGGCTGCTCCCAGAGCGGTCGGCCACCAGGAGTCGTCCCAGGCTGAGGGGTTGGTGCCGAAGATGAGGACCTCCATCTTATCTGAGTTAAACTTTAGTTTGCTGTTCCTCATCCATTCGGCGACGAACACACACGTACTAAAAAAGATTGGAGAACCGGCATACGGGCAGTGCTCCTTACACGTTTGAAAGCTGTTTCGGGAAAGAAATTTGTAAGTATTTTAACGATGTTTGTAGAAAATGTAGTGTGTAATGGACGATAACTAAGTGTATTGCAATAATGGTTTTCAGTACTACCGAAGGATGTTTTGAAATCAATGGCAACTCTTCTGTTGAAAAAACGTTTCCTGAACTGCAATTCTGCACATAAAAACAAGGTTAGCCATTTTCATTTCATCTGTAATGATTATAAGAATAACACCTCTGTAGGGCAATGGATAATAATAGAAAAGGCTCTTACTGCCTTGATAAGCATGGTCTTTCATTTTTTTGGTCTTGATGTTCAGGAGAAAGGCAAAGATTACATACCACGTGCTGGTCAGTGTAAAGGAATTTTGCGTGGCCTCGAGGACAGAATCAGAATGGAGTTTGATCCATCAGGCTAAGGCGTGGTAGGTCTGAACAGGCCCGAAAAGGGCGCAAGCACCCGAAAGGGTGTTTTCTTGATCCTGACGGTACTATTGGATTGATTGCAGATGCAAACACTGTTGAAATAATACCGACGGTAGAATAAAGTGAATATAACGTTTCCGAATCGAAAGTCTCAAGCAAGAGGAAACACTTCCAATCCCAGTGGCGAAAATTAAACAATCTAACAAAGGAGTTGATGCCCATGCGCACTATCACCAAGAGGAGGAGTCATTCGATCCCGTGACTCTAAGAAAGACTTCTTCGAAGAAAAACAACTTGTAACACTCCGAGCCCAACACTAGATGGCAGGATATGCACAACATGTGTATCTGCAGCTACACATCCCACCAAACATATATGGATATAGGAGACCAGGCAGTTAGTGAAATAGACATACAACAGGATGATGGTGCTCCCTTCACCTTACCCTTCAGAAGCTGCTCAGGGTTCTCTATACCACAGACCAGAAACAAACCAAATGTAACACTAATGACTCTAAACCAAGAAGACACAGGCAGCAACAAAACAGAATAGCAACCAACAAAGACCGCAACTTCAGCAAGACGGCCTCAACCAAGACCACCCAACCACTGAATTGAGGAACGAAAGGCTGAGAAAATAACCTATGCAGCTCCTATGAAGCTCCAAACTAGTGACTGAGAAATTAAGGCACAGAAGGAATCCCATGACAATGTGCCAGATATATCAGAGACTACCTCCATCAGAAGGACCATCTCAGTGGCAAAAGAGTCAGAGGAAACCCAAAAAAGGGTTAATAGTGCAAGGTTGGTGAACATTCACCACAAATGGTAGACCCCAGTAAGGAACCAGAACCCTCCTACCACAATGCAGCAACAGAAATTGCCAAAGTTTGACGGCATTGAAAGAGTAACCTCTTTGAAAGAGAAATGAGCAGGTCACGGAAAAACAGATGTCTATGACACCTGCAGAGTCTCAATGGTAGTGCTCACACTTACCCAAGATTGCAGACTCTGCAACCTAAAGAACAGAGTAAGTTAATCTCACAATAGCCAAATGTCAAAAGGTGTAGAATTAGCCTGACCACACCGACACACACAGAAGCGCTAAAAACAACTTGAAGAGAAGTCCTTCCACTAAACATCAAAAACCTAAGTAGGCCCACTCACTAAAATACAAAAAACTATACGAGCTAAGGACAGTCCATCTCTTATCTCTTCACCTTTTTGACACCATACTGAAACTTTTTTCCTCAACTGTACTAAAACAGTCTTTCACTTTTATTCACAACATATTGATTGTTGTAATTAGATGTGCAGCACAAATTCACACTCATGGAGTTTAGTGCCACCTCAAATCGTATGCTTCCTGGGTATCAGCAAAACAAAACTGATTACTTGGTAATCTACCAGTTTAAATATGTGCATGTGTCCACTGTTTTACCATGTAACATATTTATGCATTGTTTGCAAATGAAAAGGTACATTTTACTATTTTTTCCAAAAATGCTAATCCTCTAAATAAAACGAATTGAACTACAGTTATTATATATAAAACCAAGTCCCTCTTTCACAACACAGTGCCAAGGGCTTGACTCCATTATCTGTTTTCCTCGTTCATACGTGTTGCATATCAACACCCAAAAAAATCTGTTGCCACACAAAATATTAAATATGAAACTGACATAAAATTGAACATAACCATGTGGGGATTTTAGACACCCAGATCAACGGAAATGCAATACTATTACTAACTTATTGAAGAGAATGGCGCCAACTTCATGCGTAAGTACTGAGGCATCAGATATGTTATGTTATTATGTTATTATATTTTGTAAAGTGCTCGAATACCCAAAGGTGACTTGGCACTAGCCTTCAAAAGAGGAGTCGCTAAAATCAGCGCTTAATAGACAAAGATGGAGAAAGGGAGATTGGGACTAGAGATTTACATCAAAAAGCCAAGTCCTGAAAAGCTTCCTAAAGTGCAAGAGATTGGGCGAGCTCTTCAGATGATGTGGAAGAGCGTGCCATAGTTTGGCTGTTCCAGCTACAATGCTTTTACCTCCCCAGGAGTATTTTATTTTTATTTTTTTAACTTGGGGCTGATGACACTCTTTGCTGAAGAAGAGCGTACTGATGTGTTAGGGATGTACCAGGAGAATCTTTGGATTAGGTACATTGGGCCGATATTAAGCAATGCCTTAAAAGGAATGTGCAGGGCCTTAAAGGCTATCCTTTTCTTGACAGGTAGCCTATGAAGCTGTCTAAGAGCAAAATATGCAGATTGGTGTTTGGTAATACCAAAAAGAAGCCTATCTGCAGCATTGTGTAAAGTCTGCAGTTTGGATAAGAGGTTTTGTTGCATATTAATATACAGTGTGTTACAATAATCTAATTTAGATAAAGCAAGTGCTGTGACAACTGTTTTCCGAAGGTCAGTTGTAATGTAAGGAAGATTTTTTCTAATTATTTTTAAAGTGTAGTTGGTATATTGGTAGTTTGTATATTGGTTGATAATTGCTAGGGCCGTCGAAGGGAGATTTTGTTCAAGATTTTTGGAATATATCAAGATTCATGCATATTGTGGAAGATGTCAGACATGTGCTCAGATAATTTCAGGTGATTGTTTAAGGATTTTTGGAGGGCAGGGATCTTCTGGAGACCCAGATTTTATAGGAGAAAATCTGGTTAATGGCTCCTAGCTGGTTGGTAGTGGATTTTCATCTAGGCAATTAGGGGTCTCTGCTTGATTCACCAAGACGTCTGTGTAAACATCCTCAACCTTAGACTGAAAAGTGGACAATGTATTACAGAACGATTGGCTGGCACTGGGGTTTATGTTTTCAGGTAGATTTGAGAGTAGTTTAAAAAAGTTCTTTGACTGTGTCTTTGGCAATTTCGATTTTCTGGGTGAAGAAAGATGATTTTTCTTTAAAAAATCAATAGTTTGTAAACTTTAGGGCAGTTATTGTCGAGATCTTTATTTGAAGGATTATAATATTGCCTCTAGTGTCGTTCTACTTTACTACACAGATGTTTTTTCAGTTTAAGACTTTCTCGATGGAACTAAGTTTCTGGACAAAGGAGGGTGGGTCAGTAAATGAGGATGCCATTAAACGTATTCTTAGGGTCCAGTTTAATTTTAAATGCTAATGCTTCAAAAACTGTGTTATGGGGTAAGGAGAGACGGATGCACTGAAATGAGAAGGGTAAACAATAGCATACCACCATCCTCTTTAGGTTGGGCAGTCTAGTATCGCAACTGCAAGATCAGGCCCAGCTGATTGGTCAGCCATGTTTCAGTGATGAACGTTAGATCTATATTGTTGGACACAAGGAAATCATTGAGTTCAATCTTGTTTTTTTTATCATAGATCTTACATTTATCGGTGTACATTTTATAGGTTTAGTTTTGGCTATGTTTAAATCCTTTGGTTTTATTGAGTGTGTCTCTTTACTTTTAAGATTGATAAGTGAGAAGTTACAAGACGGACAGGCAGTATTTCTTAAGCTAGCTTGCAGATGCAGCTTTGCACAAAATTGGTTCTTACCAAAAGTTTGGAGACTGAGAATTTTCTCTCTTGAGTATCTTAATTATGAGTTTGAATCTGAAATGAAATGCGCAGAGGGGTTGCGCTGGCCGCTGTCTGGCTGCGGACGGGTGCAGATGGGCTTGCCATTGGCGCACCACTGGCGCAGATGAGCTGAACCAATGTATTTGTAACTGTTCATTGGGGGTAGAGGGTGTGTTGACACCACGATGAAGCATGAACCTAAAACAGTGCACAGGGAAAACTAAAAACTTAACAGGGGTCCAGCAACCCCTTGTGAGCGCCCGCAGGCTTCCTTGAAAATATCCACTACTGGTAAAAGAAATCAAAATTAAAATAAGGTGGATTAAAACTCAAAATACATAAAAGCAATTAAAAACAGACAAGGGCTAAGGCTACTCAAATATGTCGCTCCTAAAGTGCGGTGGAGCCAGGCAAATCCAAGTACAAGGAAATTAAAAGGGAGGAAGCCGAGACCAGCTTCTTACCTCTAATGCAAGGCAGCCCAAATGTGCTGAACAGATGCATTTGTAACTGTTCATTGGGGGGGCATACCTGGGGCGTGATGACACCGCACTGAAGTGCGCACCAATGGAGTGCACAGGAAAAACGAAAAACTGAACAGCAGTCCAGCAACCCCTTGTGGGTGCCGACAGACTCCCCCGCAGGTGTCCACATGAAAAAAATCAAAACTAAAGTAAGGAAGATTCAAACTCAAAAAACATAAAACAATTAAAAACTGATGAGTTCTAAGGCCACTAAAATATGGCGCTCCTAAAGCCTGGTGGAGTCAGGCAACTCCAAAATACAAGGAGGAAGCCATGATCAGCTTCTTACCTACGATGCAAGTCAGACAGTAAATACAGTTACTCACTTTACTATGCTTTGTGCATTTCCTGGCACTATCGGACAAGACAAGAAATGCTTTGGTCCTATGAGTGCTTCCGGTGTGCCTAAGCGTGATAAGCAGGCATTCAGCTGGTGCCAGACGGAGGAGACCCAATCAATGCTCTTACATACTGGATCGCACGATGTGGGTGTTTTACCTTTGAACTATAAACGAAAAAAAGAGACAAATATGATATATTATTATATTTATTGAATATATCGACAAAAACTACACAAACCATTAAAACAGAACACAAGCTATTGGTAAATCATTGTTCTTCAATGAAAACGAGCAATGAATGATAAACGTGTCCTTGGCTATACGTTAAACACAAACCACACTAATGTTAATAAATGTTTTTGGTTCACGTGCTGAAAAAGAAAGGAACCACTCACTTGTGATAATTATCATAATTGTGCCAAATTAATTTTATGAAAAACTATCTAGTAAAAGGGGAGAAAAATCTTTTAAATAATAGAAATCTACTTATCCAGTTTGAGATGAATTTATTTACTGCAGTTGAAAAATTATTATGAAAATGTATCTATGCACTGCACGCAACCTCTATACCCATGAACGATATTTATGCTATGAAGGTCCAAAAAGATTGGCATTAAAATATAAAATAAGCCCTAATGTGCTCTACAATTTCGGACGTGGCAATTGCCGTGCTTTCTATGGTTTTCGTGGGAAATCTTTAAAGGCATCTCTTATTTTGCCAAAGAAGGAAAATACATAATATTCTCCTGTCTGGTAGGAATAAACAAGAAACACCGGAGGGCTAGGGGAAGTAATGGGGATCAAAAGACAGACAATACAAAATAAAGCTCCCGTAAAGCAGTCCTAACCTAGTACCCACAGACATGCCCAGACCATAACTGACTACGAGAACTATATGAGGGACTGCAACTTAAAACACTGAGCTGTATCACGAATAGCTGAATCAGGGAAGAGCCAAGCTCCTATGTTTTTCTCACCTGCACTGTCTTAAGTACATTCATTTCACCAGAACCTAAAAAAGAGTACACCTCAGAAAAAGGAACGTGCAAAACCTGTTCACTGTTTTCAAGCAGTACTGTCTGAAAACCAAGCTCGGAGTTAGAGAAATATTGGATTAAATAAATACACTTTACACCCTGTAGGCACATAAAAATGCGCTTGGCACTGGGCTGCCCTGGCGCAGCTGCTAAAAAGGGGAGGCACCTACATAACTGCACAGTTAAGTATGTCACTCTGCTTCTGAGTATTGATTGTGAATAGCTGAATTAAAACGCAAGAATGCTCAAGTTCAAAAGAGAAGGTTGAGAACATAGCCGAGTTCCTTAACGGCAAAATTCAGAAAGCATTGTTCTAGGTCCACACACACACAACAGATTCCTGCAACATTTAGTAACTTAATGGTCTGCTTTTTGACCCTTTAAATTTTATGTCTGTCACAAAATAATAGCGGCAAAGAACCCATTGTTGTAACTTGAAGAACCTGCAACAAGTTATGTAATTAAATTACACACAGAAAAATGTATTTCGTTACTGTTCAAAATTCTAACCTTATCTCTTGCAGGAGGTACACCTCTGTACCTCAGTGAGTCTCCAACCTTTCTGACATATATACACCTTGAGAAGATTCCGTCAAAAGGTAATGGAGTGGACTTCTGCCAGTGCAAATGTATCAGGAACGTCTAACCCCCTTAGGAAGCAGCCCAATCCTACTATCCGCATCTAAATCACTCAAGTTTTTGGTCGACCCTTCCTAATCCTTTTTGGATCACATAAAAAACCTCTCAGAACAAGCCTCTAACAAACTACACCTGGTGAAACAATTAAAAAATTCCAACCTCCAATGGACTTTAGCTCTTGGGTGGAGGCAGAGATTCAATTGTCTTTCAGTAGAGGCAAAGCCACTCTAGTAAACCTCCCTAGCTTGACAATCTCTCTGGCACAGATAATCTTGCTCGCGGCAGCTATGCTGGTTACAAATATCATGAAAGCCGCCCACATCATGCCAGTACTAAAGCGACACTACTGACATCCTGTTGAGGTATGAGTTAAATTTGAAAATTGCATGAATGACTCACAAAACCGTACATTCAGGACTCCGAAGCTACCAAAAAGAAAAAATATGCATCACTGGGGGATTAAGAGCAACAAGAGAGAAGGAAAACGCAATACTTGAAATCCCATCCTGAAAAGAAATATAAACCACCAAAGTGCCTTCTCATGTGTTTCATCCAAACTATGGGACCAAATGTCTGAGGTCATAAGAATAATCTCCAACATCCTAACATTTTGCAAAAAGTTCAAAATGCACCTGCTTAAAACTACCTTAAAGAACTGCAGAGGTGATACCAATTATTTGATATTTATGTTTGTTATAGGATGTATCTAACTGTGCTTTATAAATGTAATTAATAAATTAATATTGCACAACCTAGGTTTTAGCTAATAATAAGAAGCATTTGCAATGTTATAGGTCTCGCATTTGTGAGAATTAGAGCTATTGGCTTTGTGTAAATGACAGTCTTTTACGTACGTGTTTTGGTTTGGAGTGTAGTGGATGTATGCCAGGTGCCACAGAACCCTCCTAGTCCTGTCACTGCAGGACAGAAGATTCAACAAGGCTGCCATCTTGGGAGTGTTTTTGAATCAGTCCTGCAGACTGGCTGTGATACACTAGAGATGGAACCCTTACTAGTGTGTTTACCTAAACGTATAAAGCACCAAACAAGCCACAAAGAGCCACCTTTGTGGCATTTAACCCAGAGAATGAAGGGGTCAAAAGAGTTAGGAGCAAAGAAAAGGGAGCAGCCATATATTTCTGTGTGTTAAACTTTTAAAGGAATTATTCCACTACATTGGCAATACCACCCAACTTTTAAAAACATTGACTGTATACAAAGAGAATAACAGAAGAGGCAGCTTTTCTGCAATTGTATTATAGCGATTTTGATAAGAATGTCACCTGCTTTGCAGTGCTATGAAATGGCAGAACCTGTATGAACCAGCGCTACATAAAAAAAAAAAAAAAGATTATTCCCAGATTGCCCTAACACATACCAGACAAAGAACCTTAGGGGAGAGTATGTGACGTAAGGGCCAGAGCTGTCAACCTTGGAGCTGGGGAACACAGTTCGGGTCTCAGCGCCGGCTCAACAGCCTGTGATTCGGGGCAAATCGCTTAATCTCCCCTTGCTACCAAAAATTTATGTCTTCTTGTGTAAAATACCCAGTGCTCATGTAAAGTGCTGTATTACCTTTGTATAGAGTTGGCGCAAACTGAACTCTATTTGAAGAGGCCCAATTTACATCCAAAGGCTAGATGTTTTTTGCTATCAAGCTTGAGGCCGTGAAGTGCTTGGACTTGGAGTCATGACTCGTTTTCCACCATTTTGGAGACAACACCATTCGCCACCTTCTTGCCTAGAACTAACCTATATGCTTGGCTGGTGACCCTCCAAACAGTATCAACAGCATGTGTTATTGCCTAGTATTAAGCACTACTCAAGTCGGTTGATTAATGCACCCACTGCAGAGGTCTTAACAGAACGAGAATGTCACAGATTGCAATCCTGACATAGTTTTTTCACTTCTTCATCTCTGCAAAGTTGATGCAAATGAATTATACCGATTTTGTTAAGAATGTCAATTGCTTTGCAGTACTATGAAATGGCAGAACCTGTATTATCAAGCGCTATCTAAAACAAATGAGCTATTCCCAGACTGCCCCAACATGCACCAGACAAAGAACCCTAGGTGACAGGATGCGGCGTAAGGGCCAGAGCTGACGACTTTGGAGCTAGGGAACATGGTTCGAGTCTCAGTGCTAGCTCAACATCCTGTGATTATGGGCAAATCACGTAACTGGTGCTCATGTAAAGCGCTGTAATACCTTTATACGAGTTTGCGCTACACAAAACTGCAAACAAAATAAAATAACGTGCTCTAATACCACTGTGTGAAGTGTGCGCTACATAAAACTGCAAAATAAATAAATAAAAAGCCCAGCAGACAACGCAAAGAAACAACAAGATGCCCGAAACCAAGAAAGACAAAGAAACAACATTCCACCATAAGCAGAGGTGAAGCAAAAGAAACAATAGTACCTTCCCAATTGTGAAATAATACATGCAACAGTGTCAGTCTCCAAGGAGGTCAAACGCAAAGCAAACGCAAAGCATTTACCAACGAGATCAAGGGATTTTTTTAAAGGTAGGCACAAGAATGAATGAAAGTGATGGGCGTGGTTAAAGCACTCAGAACAGATTACATGTTGAGAAGAGCAGCGCTTGTGCGCTGCTATGCTCAACTTAAAAAGTGAACAAAGTGTAAATGAACAAGTGAACCAAGTGCAAATGAGCAAGTGAACCAAGTGCAAATGAACAAGTGAACCAAGTGCCAATGAACAAGTGAAAAAAGTGCAAATGGGAAGTGCTCAGCGATAGTGCTACACAAACCAATAAATTATATACAATTATCAACAAACCTGATTCCCCTCATGAGACAAAACATGAACATTATACAAGTGGCTTCAATTATTTTGCCACTTATATTTTGATTCCTCTTAGACTTATTGATAATTGTATCTATATTTTTGGTTTATATAGTGCTATTACTTGACTGAACCCTATGCCGTCTGCCGTTTGTTACATTGTTCACTTGTTATCATTTCCTTGTACCTATGCCAATCAGTAACACACTTTTCATTATCTTCAAGCTGTTGCTGTGGGTGTCTCTTGTTTGTTTATTTCATTGTTGGCCAAAATTATCCATTGAAAGATATTTTTCTTTTTGCATTCCAGTAATAATTATCTAGGAAGAGCGACTATTGTTCGTTTGTATTATGCATTTGTTATTTACCACACAAAAGGTGCGTAGTGTGGAAAAATGAGTTAACAATTTTACGCTCCTAGCTCCTCTGCAGTTATCTCAGAAGATCTGGATCGGTCATCTCACCCACTTGCTGGGGCATGCTTCATCATTGATGACCTATCTATACCAAGGTGGGTAAGTACCACCATGGCTGACTCAAATGCTGTTCAGGAGGTTAGGTAAGAAACTGCACCTTGCAGGGATCCAGGTTTTTTTAAGAATACCTTAGGGTATACCCCATAAGTTATTGCTCTTCATTGAAGGAGTGCCCTGAATGTGATTAAAACCATACCACAAGGATGACACAAAGTATAATGAATCATAGGTACAGTTGATACCTAGCCAACATGTTTTGGCCTTCATCTATGCTTATGTGGATCATCGGCCTTTATCCGGGTTGCACTTAGTTTAGTCTATCTCCCTATATCGCATTCCTTCCATGCATCACTCTAAGGAATTGTGGGAAACTGGCTCTTTGTTGCAGTACCCCCCCATACACCGTTTTTGCCTGGTTTCTGGACGCAACTTGGACTGGAGTGCACCGGGATCCTGCTAACCAGCTTCTCAGTGCCAGTGTTATTTCCCTAAAATTACAAAGGTAATTGGCAACACCTTTAGCTGCCATATAAGCCCCTAGTAAATCTTTCTTAGGTCTCCGGGGCAGGGGGAACTAAGGGTAGGCCCCTGAGGGCAGCAGCACTGATTGTGTCACCCTCTAGGGTCATGCATCCAGATGCACCCAGCACTGCCATAGCAGGCTGAGTGTCCTGGTGCAATCTTAAAATGCAAACTCGACATAGCACACTGACTATGTGCCCTGTCCACTATACACTGAATACCATATAGGTAAGTCACCCATCTGGCAGGCCTTTCAGCCCTAAGGCAGGGTGCACTATACTGTATGTGAGGGCATATCTGCATGAGCAATTTGCCCCCACTGTGTCCTTGCCAACCTGGGACATAGTGAGTAAACAGAGCAGCCACTGTAAATGCCTATGCCGGACACTGGTCAGTATGATTTTCACAGCTACATGATGGCTCTTCCGAACCCTGGGTTGTTTGACATCAAAACTCAGAATGATAAATCCAAACTGGTAACCGTATTGGATTCATTATAAAATGTACCGAGGGGTCACCTTCGAGTTGCCCCCTGCAAACGCTAGCTTCCCTGTCATGGTTGCTGGCCAGTCTCAACCATCTTGCCACTGCCAGGCACAAGTCTGCACCCCTGGGCGAGAGCTCCTGCTCTCTGTGATTCAGAACACTGCCCTTCCTGGGTGGGGGTTCTCAGGAATGTGCATTGCATTGCTGGTGGGCTTCAAAGGGCTTACTGCCCTTGAAGTTCAACCCCAAGGCCTGCTGCTAGCACCCCCACATTTGGTGAGAGCAACAGCTGGAAGACCAAACAAAGGGTAGTAGGAGCGGCCCTACCTGACATGCAACACCCCTAAGGTGTTGCCTTTGAGGTGGGCACTCCATTTCATTTTTCTCCATCTCGGATGTAAGGAAACATTCAATCAGGGATAGGGAAGTGACCCTTCCTACAGGAAGTGGTCACTTTAGTGGGTGTAGCCACCCAAAGGTAGATGACCCATTGGTCACTACCAGGATTCCCCCTAAAACTCCCACTACAGTATGTAATTTGCATTCCTAGCCCAGGAAATCAGATTCGACAGACAAAAGAAGACCAGCACCAAGAGGTTCCAAGGCACGAGAACTGTGGACCTGCTGCAACAAAGAAAAGGTGCCAAACCCTTCCTGCTGCACCCAGGACCTGACAATCGCAACTGAGGAGCTGCTGGACAACTGCAAAAAAAACTCCAAAGAACCCCAGAGGACCTCCAGGCTTTGAAAATTGCCATAGACCTTCTCCAGAGTAGAGTTACCACTCAGCAACTGCAAGAAACCAGCAAAACAGTGAGGGTCACTCCACTGACCAGCCAGTAACTCCCAAACCGGAAATCGCAGCTGGACCCAACGAAACACCGACAATCATAAGGAAAAGCCCTACAAGAGAGCCATGTTTGATGGCACTGCACACTCTAGTGGTCAAATCATAACAATACACTAGGTATTGGTCAGCAAACGTTGGACACTGAGAGAACCTGCCCGCCCAGGCTGAAAAAGGACCAGGAATAAGCCACAGTCAAGGGATGTTAGAAATAGGTCTTTGGTTGGCAGTCAGGTTACCCCCGTCCAAGCAAGTACCCTCACTCTAGTCAGGGTAAAAGATAATCACCCTCAGCTAACCCCCGCTGGCCCCCTTGGTAGCTTGGCAGGAGCAGGCAGGCTTAACTTCAGAGTGCTAGGTGTAAAGTATTTGTACCAACACACACAGTAACTTAATGAAAACACTACAAAATGACAACACAAGTTTAGAAAAATAGAAAATATTTATCTAAACAAAACAAGACCAAAACGACAAAAATCCATAATACACAAGCCAAGTTATCACTAAAAATGCAAAGAGTCTTCATGTAATTTTAAACACAACGCTAACGCTCCAAAAAAATATATAGCCCACTCTTTATTTCAAAATGGCACCCAACTAAAATGCCGTACCACACATCATGGGATTTATCCCGTAACTTGGCTCGACTTTTAAAATCGACTGATCGCATTTGCTCAAGAAAGGAAGGTCCACCATGAATATACTTTTGCCTTGAAAAAGCCCCGGGTGAATTAACCAAAAAGGGGGCGAAACACTGTTTTTCATCATATGTTCAAGATTTCTACATGGGAATACTAAGACACCTAAAATTCATTATTACCAATAAATGAAACCTTCTTGAAAGCAATAATAGAAAAGCTTCATTATTGATTCCAATTTGATGGAACTTTGACAATACGAATCTTCATGAGTGGGCTATTTTTTGGAACTTGATTCATGACTTGGGGCACATAATATATAACTGGGCATTTATAAGGACAGGAGAATTGGACTGTCAAGTTTGATATTTGATATATCAGACTTATAAAATGCTACTGCTTTTAGCTTGAAAATGTACCTTGGTTGCATCCAAAATAACCCTGCAGGGCGAGTGTGAGTCAAAAAGGGCTTGCGATGCATCTATAACACTCACGAGCGAGACCTTGTGTCGTTTCTCTTTAAGTCGGGTCAGCATGCGCCATTTCTTCTCTCAGCAGGAGAGCAATCCATGAATCCGGTCAGCAGTCTCCGGTCCGGACAGGTATTGCGTCGTTTTTACATGCACAGCGGTGTTTGCATCGGAAATCCAGCCGCACGATGATCCGAAAACCACACAGCGCAGGTTGCGATCTCACTAGCCTCCATCAGCGATGCTGCATGTCGTTTCTCTAGCTGTGTGCATTAATCTTCCAGTTGCACTGCAGGCGAGCGTCGATTTTCAGCTGCGAAGCCGGCAGCGTGTTGATTTTTCAGCCGTGGATAGGAGTTGCTTCGATCTTTTCCCAGCACGGCAGTCTGTGCGTGGATTTCTCACTCTTGTCCTGCCAGCTTCTCTTTTCAGGGCCCCAGGAACAGGAGGGCACCACTTGGCAGAGTAGGAGTATCTGCAGGGGCTCCAGGTGCTGCCAGAGAGAAGTCTTTGCTATCCCTTAGACTTCAAATAACAGGAGGCAAGCTCTAAATCAAGCCCTTCGAGTTCTTCACAAGAAGGAAGGCACACAATGTCCGGTCTTTGTCCTCTTACACTGGCAGAAGCAGCAACTGCAGGATAGCTCCACAAAACACAGGTAGGGCAGCTCTTCTTCCTCAGCTCTTCTCCAGGCAGAGGTTCCTCTTGGTTTCCAGAAGTGTTCTAAAGTCTGTGGGTTTGGGTGCCCTTCTTATACCCATTTTGCCCTTTGAAGTAGGCTTACTTCAAAGCAAAGTCTCTCTTGTTTGTGAAATCCTGCCTTGCCCAGGCCAGGCCCCAGACACACACCAGGGGTTTGGAGACTGCATTGTGTGAGAGTAGGCACAGCCCTTTCAGGTGTGAGTGACCACTCCTCCCCTCCCTCCTAGCACAGATGGCTCATCAGGAAATGTAGACTACACCCCAGCTCCCTTTGTGTCACTGTCTAGTGAAAGGTGCAAACAGCCCAGTTGTTAAACTGACCCAGACAGGGAATCCACAAATAGGCAGAGTCACGGAAATGGTTTAATGGTTTAATCAAGAAAATAGCAACACAAAAGGATGATGGATGGAGTGCTGACAATGCAAACACTCACCCCCAGTCACAGATCTGGGTTTAATCCATCGGTTTTTTGCTGCCCATGCCACCCCAGTTTAGACCCAGCCATATGCAAATCAGTCTGGACCCTGTTCCTCATGTGAACAGTCCAGCCCGAACTGCCAGGCCAGGTCCTCCCTGGACCGGAAACAAGCATCCTGGGACCTGCTTCAGGGTATCACCCTTCTTCAGCCAGGCTAGCTTGATTCCAGTGGCATAGTGAGCAAGGGACCCATATCTGGGCCTACCCTTCCCACTTAGGGCAACTTTAACAACACAAAAGGATGATGGACGGAGTGCTGACAATGCAAACACTCACCCCCAGTCACAGATCTGGGTTTAATCTATCGTTTTTTTGCTGCCCATGCCATTTAAGTTTGGACCCAGCCATATGCAAATCAGTCTTGACCCTGTTCCCCATGGGAACAGTCCAGCCCAAACTGCCAGGCCAGGTCTTCCCTGGACTGGAAACAAGCATCCTGGGACCGGTTTCGGGGTTTCACCCCTCATCAGCCAGGCTAGCTTGAATCCAATGGCATGGGAAGCAGGGGACCCACGTCTGGGCATACCCTTCCCACTTAGGGCGACATTAGCAACACAAAAGGATGATGGATGGAGTGCTGATAATGCAAACACTCACCCCCAGTCACAGATCTGGGTTTAATCCATCGTTTTTTTTGCTGCCCATGCCATTCCAGTTTGGACCCAGCCATATGCAAATCAGTCTTGACCCTGTTCCCCATGGGAACAGTCCAGCCCGAACTGCCAGGCCAGGTCTTCCCTGGACTGGAAACAAGCATCTTGGGACCGGTTTCGGGGTTTCACCCCTCATCAGCCAGGCTAGCTTGAATCCAGTGGCATGGGAAGCACGGGACTCACATCTGGGCATACCCTTCCCACGTAGGGCGACATTAGCAACACAAAAGGATCATGGACGGAGTGCTGACAATGCAAACACTCACCCCCAGTCACAGATCTGGGTTTAATCCATCGTTTTTTGCTGCCCATGCCATTCCAGTTTGGACCCAGCCACATGCAAATCAGTCTTGACCCTGTTCCCCATGGGAACAGTCCAGCCCGAACTGCCAGGCCAGGTCTTCCCTGGACTAGAAACAAGCATCCTGGGACCGGTTTCGGGGTTTCACCCCTCATCAGCCAAGCTAGCTTGAATCCAGTGGCATGGGAAGCACAGGACCCACGTCTGGGCATACCCTTCCCACTTAGGGCGACATTAGCAACACAAAAGGATAATGGACGTAGTGCTGACAATGCAATCCATCGTTTATTTGCTGCCCATGCCATTCCAGTTTGGACCCAGCCATATGCAAATCAGTCTTGACCCTGTTCCGGTCCAGGGAGGACCTGGCCTGGCAGTTCGGGCTGGACTGTTCCCATGAGGAACAGGGTCAAGACTGATTTGCATATGGCTGGCTCTAAACTGGGGTGGCATGGTGAGCGAAAGAACGATGGATTAAACCCAGATCTGTGACTGGGGGTGAGTGTTTGCATTGTCAGCACTCCGTCCATCATCCTTTTGTGTTGTTAAAGTTGCCCTAAGTGGGAAGGGTATGCCCAGATGTGGGTCCCTTGCTCACTGTGCCACTGGAATCAAGCTAGCCTGGCTGAAGAAGGGTGATACCATGAAACAGGTCCCAGGATGCTTGTTTCCGGTCCAGGGAGGACCTGGCCTGGCAGTTTGGGCTGGACTGTTCCCATGAGGAACAGGGTCAAGGCTGATTTGCATATGGCTGGGTCTAAACTGGGGTGGCACGGTGAGCGAAAGAACGATGGATTAAACCCAGATCTGTGACTGGGGGTGATTGTTTGCATTGTCAGCACTCTGTCCATCATCCTTTTGTGTTGTTTAAGCAAGAAAATGCCAACTTTCTAAAAGTGTCATTTTCAAACACACAATCTTAAAATCAACTTTACTAAAAGATGTATTTTTAAATTGTGAGCTTCGAAACCCTAAACTCCACATATCTATCCGCTCCCAAAGGGAATCTACACTTTAATCATATTTAAAGGTAGCCCCTATGTTAACCTATGAGAGGGACAGGCCTTGCAACAGTGAAAAACGGATTTAGCAGTATTTCACTGTCAGGACATATAAAACATATTACTATATGTCCTACCTTAACCATACACTGCACCCTGCCCTTGAGGCTACCTAGGGCCTACCTTAGGGGTGTCTGACATGTAAGAAAAGGGAACGTTTAGGCCTGGCAAGTGGGCACACTTGCCAAGTCGAATTTACAGTTTAAAACTGCACACACAGACACTGCAGTGGCAGGTCTGAGACCTGATTACAGAGCTACTTAGGTTGGTGGCACAACCAGTGTTGCAGGCCCCCTAGTAGCATTTGATTTACAGGCCCTGGGGACCTCTAGTGCACTTTACTAGGGACTTACTAGTAAATCAAATATGCCAATCATGGATGAACTAATTACATACACATTTTGTATAGGAGCACCTGCACTTTAGCACTGGTTAGCAGTGGTAAAGTGCTCAGAGTAAGAAAAACAGCAAAAACAGAGTCCAGCACACATCAACAACTTGGGAAACCGAGGCAAAAAGTTAAGGGAGACCACGCTAAGGATGGAAAGTCTAACAAGGGACTTCAGGAACACCTCAGACCTCCTACCAGAGTACCCATGTTGTCCTGCAAATGACTGAAACTGACTTCCTTTCAGCTCCAGAGGGCATCCTTGTGCATAGCTCCTGGCTCACCGATTCGCTCTGCACCCGACCCTGTGCCCTGCACCAAAGAACCTGCTGTGCCCTAGGGGTCCTCCACCCTTTGCGGCCATCACTCCAAGGGGACCCCAAGGAACCATCTTCATACTTATGTGTGCAGTGCTTTTCCAAGTGGTTTGCACCAGCTCCAGAGACGTTTCATCGCTGCTCATGCCGTAACCAGGAGCTGCCTGAACTTCTTCAGCTGGCACAGTGTGTGCACCGACGACCTCAACCAACCTGAACTTCGTAAACCAACTATATGATTTTATATGTATTTTTAAAGGTGATCTTCAATTAATTCCTATGGTGCATAATTATACACAAAGACAATTTTTATCAAACTTCAAAAATTTATTTCTCAAAAAGTAATTTTGATAATCTTGGTCTTACAAATTACAAACAAATCTGAAGCATTTTTATAAAGTGGACTCGAGTTATTCCTTTGAGTGTGTGAGTTGCATGATTGATACTGTGAGTAAAACAAATGCTTTGCACTTCTGTAAGATTAGCCTAACTGCTCGACTAAGCTACCTTAAAAATTAGAGCATTAGGTGATCTAGTTTTTACCCCTGTAAACCAACGTGTGGTTGCCTGGACCCCTGCACAGTGTGCCCAGCTTTGCACACTACATAGAGAAACAGCCTCCTACATTTGATGGCTCAGCGTTGGGATAACGACTTTGCATTTGCTGATACCACTGTGTCAATTTTGTGAGCACATGGATAACTCTCCAAATTGCCTTTAGTTAATATATATATATTTTTTTTTTTAATTGACTAAACATTTTTTGCAAATTTTTAAAATAATTATTAGGGCTCTGGTTAGGTCCCTACAGCTCTAGCAAAAAGATTTAAAAAACCTTACTTTAGTTGGCCTATCCAAGAAGGGGATCCCAAATTCTTAAAAAGGATCCAACTTTAGTTAAGTAAAAAAGACAGATGTAGAGACCCTGAACCAGGAGCTCAACCTGGAACCTTATAAGGCATATAGCTAGAGCCAATTAAGGAGCGACTACAGACTGTAAAAAATTCATACTGGAAATAGCCCCAAAGCAGAGAAACTTAGGTTTCTGGTGGCCCAGCATGAAACAGATAATCTCCAAGATGAAGTAGATGATGCATATGTGATGGAAGCTATGGACAATGGAGGTCAGGGTAGCTCCTCTCACTCCAGCACTAGTATACCCACAGAAACAGACCTGGATATTGCCAGGCTGACCAAGAGACTGGCCTTAGAGAGGCAGCTCTTGGAAATAGAGAAACAAAGAAAAGAGTTGGGTCTACGACCCATCTTTGGAGGCAGCATACTATTAAATAGGGAAGAAGAGATACCTTTCAGCCAAACACTCCCAAAAGGAGTCGTCCCCTACCAAGAAGGAGATGAAATCCAGAAATGGTTAATTTCCTTTGAAAGAGCCTGCATTGGGAGGGATGTCCAAAATAAGCACTGGAGCACTCTGTTATGTGAATTGTTCTCAGTAAAGTGCAGGGATAGGCTCCTGACACTGAGTGAAATAGATGCTAAATCCTATGACCTAATGAATGGTACCCTGATTGAGGGCTTTGGATTCACCACTGATGAAAGCCGCATAAAGTTCAGGAACACTCAAAAATCCCAGAGTCAGTCCTGGGTAGAATTTGAGGACCTCTCAGTAAAAACACTAGGTGGTTAGTTAGAAGGCAACAAGGTATATGATTAAGAAGGACTGTACAGTTTAATGATAAAAGAATACCTTTTTTGAGTGATTGCGTCCATGACAAGTTGCACCAGTACCAACTAGATATGGGGCCAGTCTCCACCCAAGACTTTGAGAGGAAGGCTGATCATTGGGTGAGAACTGGGATGCCCAAAACTAGAACTGGAGGGGATGGCCAAAAGAAAGAGTCAGGGAAATTGGCTCCCCTGTCATTCCTCTAGGACAAAAAGGTGGAGCACCATAGAAATAAATAAAAGGAGTCCTTAGGCCCCCAAAAATCAGTCCAGGAGGGTGGGCCCAAGGACACCACACAGAAAAAAGGTGGGTACCAGGGTAAAAACTGGGATGCCACTATGGCATGGTGCCACAACTGTCAAAAAACAGGGCACCACACCAAGGACACTTCTTGTCCCAAAAACAAACCCACTACTAAGCCCCCAGGAGTTACCATTGTAGCCATTGGGGATGACTCCTCAGATGAGGTCCTCATATCCTTTAACAAGATTAATGGAACCCGCACTATGGGTTATTTTTGTGTATCCAGGACATGATGTGGAGTCTCTCCGCCCTGTAGTCATACACTTGTCAAAGGAGTGGAGCTATATGCAATCTACTGGGAAGACGATAAACAGGTAGGTTGCCCGTGGCTCCAAACCATTGACGAGCATTTGACTACAAAGCAGAACACCCTAACCGTGTCCTGGATACACAAAAATAACCCAAAGTGTGGGTTACAGTAAACTTGGTAGGGAGGTGGTGCTTAGGTTCTTTTATCCTCTCACCTTCTATTTGTTATGTTTGTACAATCGGCCAAGTTCCTCTTAAACCTTTAGTTTGACCGGTCTTTATTTTTATTCCAGAAGTCAGTCAACTAGAAAATTCCTAGTGAGGGATAGATACACGTAAGTGGAGACATAGTGCGCCTGATTCAAAAACGTAAACTTACACTTTTGTGTAAGTTAACAATTGTTTTCTATTCACAAAGGTATTTTCCAAGTAGTGCCAGTACGACTGCAGAGTCTCCACACATAAAAAGATAGAGCTGTTATCTTTTTATGTGAGGAGGCTCTCCAGCCTTAAAGTTAGCACTCATAAAATACCTTTGTGAATAACAAATAGTCGTAAGCTTACACAAAAGTGTAAGGGTAGCTTTGTGAATCACGCCCAGAATAATATTATTATAGATTTTAATACACTAAGGAGTGCCTGGCGCTTGGATGAGGACGCCTGCTCAGTCTGGGCCTACTTTACAAATATTTTTCTGTGAGTAGTTTTTTCTTACTCTTAGATGTCTTAAGTCTGATTTAAACCTGAATTCCCACAAGCAAGATGGGTCGTTGTAAAAATGTTTTGAGATTGGAGTTCGTAAAAAAGGTTTGAGTGTGCAAAAGGGAGGAGGAGGTAAGGCAGATTATGGGAGGTTCACGACTACTTTAATCAAGTTGCAATACTATTTAAACACTGGTGTGTGCATTCTCCAAAGAGCTTCTGGGGCTACTTCATGATTCAATAAATTTTGAAAGAAAAAAATATTCCGGGAAATGTACTCTTTAAAGTTCGATGCAGGAACGTATATATAATATTAAATAACTAATCAAATATTGCTGTTGATGGGATCAAATATGTAGTGCTTTCCAATGGACTTTCCCGTCACTTGCCCTATAGCCCCTCTGTTTCAACATGTAACCCTTACACTTCTCTGCTTCCTTTAAAAATATAAGATAAACAGTATAGCATTAACTAACGTTGGACAGCATATATGTTGAAAGAGCATTGTAATTATAACAAAACATTCAAAATCAGTACGGCACACTGAATCCACGCGCCACACACAGGCTGGCAAACGGCAAAGTTCACCGGGCTAACGAGGTTCCTGACTTTAATTAGCATGACGAGCCCCACCCCCATGCTTAGAATGGCAGCATTTGATTCATCGCTGTGATAAAATTATCCCCTTCCCTGGCTCAGAATATGTTGCTATTAATAACCTCTCCAGCTCTGCCGCTTACCTTATGTATAGCTTTCCTGCGTAAAAATCGCTTCAACAAGCCATGAATTGGTTCGCCGTCCCACCTCAGCTGAACCCACCGGAAATGTTGCTGCACTAGTAAATCAGACCCTTGAAGCCGTGCCTTTGCGATTGTTCCCATCAGGTAGCAGTTCTCATGGAAGTAATACGCATCGGATGATCCGTTTGCTGAAAACAGTTTGAAGGAACAAGGAATGAGACCCCGCATTCGTCGTGTTAGGAAAAATATAATTGATATTCACCGTTGTGCAGTAACACCGCAAAGCACTATATGTCATAGGCAGGAAACAAACCATGGTATTTCTATTGCTAAACACTGACGCCAAACATATTTTACTCGACAAGAACATTTACTTAAATATCACTAAAAGTATTATTCGCGTTTCTAGGTTGTTACTTTGTATTGTGGTTTTATTCAAGCCATAAAACAATGGGATGTGCAACATCGGGCATGTTTTTATTTCACACAAACGGTGATTCGCTTATATTCATGACATTTTCATATATGGCCAGGCCGTGCACAAAAAAGTCAAAATACGAGGAAAACACCAGTTTGAGAAAAACAAATGTAACTTCAATAGATATTTTCTTGAACAATTCTCCCATAAGCACAACATGCACAAATTGCATATTTCATGAATTTTGTTGTAAAGCTTAAACATATCAGTCAGGCGTAGTACATTCAAAGCAATGCAAAATTATGTCGAAAAATCAAACCGATACACTCCCATTAAATGTCTGCAAAACGTCTTGGCTCCTCTTATCCAATTAGAGAAATGTATGTACAGCAAAAGCACAACTGCAAGGGTTTTGCAAGCTGTGTATTGCAACTCATAAAGAGCCATCTGTCTTCAATTTCAAGACCACTTATATTCTAACAAGCACTGCTCTTCGTATAATATCTGAACCCTGCTCTACCCCAGTACATCTTTTTTTAGTTTCCCTTTTTACATTTTCAACAATAATTTTGGAAAACTGATGTGCAATTCAAAACCAGAATTAGGGACTATATTTGAGAACGAAGTGTGAACGAGATGCATCATTGCATCCAAAACGGACCTGAGGACACAAAAAAAATAGCGCAAAGCAAACATGCACAGCAAACAGCAGTTGCTCATATCTGCCATTTTGCTTAATGTTCAAGATAACTATTCAATGTTGTTTAATAGAGCCATTTCTGAAATTTCAAGTACAAAGTATACCACAAAATTATTGAAATTGTGAGATTACACCTTCATTACAGAAATTTTGCTGGGTCTAATTATTACTTGAAAGGTATACCTATTTCCTTGCAGCTTTAATTGCTCTACCTAATACTGATTTTAATAGTTTTGTAATAACCCTAATTCTCATCTTTCATATAGGGTAAAGAAATAAACCAGTGACATAACTGTATAATAACCACACAAAAAAACATATATTGTATAGACAAACTTGCTTTTAGAAGGTGTGTAATTGCTCCACTTTGCAGAGAATAGATGTGCACTCAATTCTTTATAGTCAATGAAACGCCACAAAACTTGTGATGTTACTTAAGTACAATGTGGATGGGAGTGGTGTTTAATTCTGTACCACTGTGTATCTGTGTTACAATATATGTGTGTGAATCTTTGGATGTGTTTGGTCCATGCTACCTTTCACTGCACCAGGTAACTTGCAAGTCATCCCTATAGCAGGCCCTCAGCCCCGAGCGCAGGGTGCAAATTACCTGTGTGTGAGGGCACCCCTGCACTAGCAGAGGTGCCCCCACAACCTCCAGGACCATCCTGCATCACAGGTGGTGGACTGAAGTGGTCCTGATGGTCTTGACGTCCTACTGTCCATCTTTGATGGAGGTAAGAGCTTGCCTCCCATGCAAGACAGTACCCCCGTGCACTGCGTGTTTTGCAGTTGCCAAGGCTTGTTGACATCCTTCCACGAAGTTCTTTGTGCATCTTGCAGCTCCGGCCCCATGCACTCTATCCTGCGACGCACAGCTTCCTGAGTGGTTCTCCGCGGCATGGGAGCCTTTGTCGTCGTGCTGCGTGGGCCTCTTTTGCACCTTCTTTGTCCCCGTGCTGTGGGACTCCTGTGCATGCTGCCTGGTCTTCTGTGGGCTCTCCGAGTTGCTGAGAGCCCCCTTCGACTGTCCCTCCTGGGTAGAGTCCACTGGGTCCTTCCTAGTCCTGGGCAGCGCCATTTTCCACTTACCGTACCGCAAGCTTTGAGTGTGCCAAGGCTTGTTGGCGGACTCCAGCGACACAAACCAGACTACAATCCTCCATCTGGCGTGGGACATCATTTGCACCAACTAGGTACCCGACTCTATGGTATTTTTGGTATTTGTGTCACCAAGCTAAAGTACCTTTATTTTTGTAACACTGAGTATTTTCTTTCATGTGTGTGAGTACTTGGTGACTACAGTGGTATTGCATGAGCCTTGCATTGCATGTCTCCTAGATAAACCTTGGCTGCTCAGCTACAGCTACCACTAGAGAGCCTGGCTTCTAGACATTGCCTACATTTCACTAATAAGGAATAACTGGACCTGGTATAAGGTGTAAGTACCATAGGTACCCGCTACAAACCAGGCCAGCCTCCTACATGGATCCCACATTTATACTCATTTTAAAGACATAGGATGTCAATCCACTGTCCAAAGTGGCAGAACCAGTTTGGGTTACTTCTTTTTCAAATACCATTTTCAGGTTGCTTCCAGACACAGCCTTTGTGCAAAGTGATGGTTCACACAGCAGTTAGAAAATATTCTGGCTCCAAGCAGGGGGATCGAAAACATGGGCACACTAAAGTGTGAGATCTTTGCACCTGGCTGTCATCAGCATTTTTTAAAGTATCAATAAGTGACTAACAGAAGGGCAGACCTTGCTAAAAAATCCCTCACATTTAACAACAGAAAATGAAGTCCCACCTTTTATAGCTGGCATTCACCAAATGGCAGGCTCCGAAAGAACTAAGAACTAACATAGAAATTGCCTGTTGTTTTATTTAAGCCAGCTTCACTCAAAACATAACTATAACATACATGGATTCAACATGTTTCCCTGAGCTCACTTTACTGTGCGGTAAGTATAGTGAATGTGTCTTCAATGAGTGAAGGTCCTCTTGGCTATTTACAACTCACAGCTCTGAAACATTAGATAGACTTAACTGAAATCTCCCAGTCTTCTCCAGGTGTAAATTTAACTTTGAATTTGGTTTAATGCTCGTTATATGCTGTGACTTGGTTACTAAGATGGGTCTCATTCTTCCAAAAGGGACCTTGAAGAGAGTGATTTTACAGGTATTTTTTGAAATCTCTTAACATTTGTTATTTCAGTCCTGGATCCATTTTGTTATATAATAAGGGCCCCAGGTCATTTAAGGTTTCTATTCCTAGTTCTATACATTAAGTTGATTTGATCTGGGAGAAATGTTGGACTGGATGCGGCCTGATAGAATTGCCAGTGGCTGAGAATATTTCAAGCATTCTTTCCATCACCTTAATGTTTGTAGCAATAGATGCCCTAAGTGTAGCATGTATGCTGGATCAAAGGTCCCATGCTCACTGTGCTACATGACTCAAGCTATACCCAACTGACGAGGTCTTAGTAGGCCAAAACTGGTCTGGGCTACTTTTTTTTACCTGTCTGTAGGGAACCAGGCCTAGACTTGTCCTAATGAAGCAGTGGTAAGACTGATTTGCATGCAGCTGTTTTCTGTCTAGAGTAGCATAGAGGGCAAAAACAATGGACTGGTATGTATCAGTCCTTTTAGGACATTGTTTTCAGTTGTAGTAGGTATCCTAAGTGCAACTGGGCTGCCCCGACAAGGGTCCCATGCTCACTGTACCACATGACTCTTACTATGACTCACTTGCAAGGCCTAAACAGCTCACTGTAACAGATAGGGCTTAATTGTGTGCTCATCTGAAGGGGACAAGCCTGGCAGCTTGGGCTAGGGTGTTCATATCAGAGTAGAAACAAGACTGGTTTGTAAATAGCTGGTTTTATAGAGTGCAAAGTGGACTAAAACAATGGAGTGGGATGTAGCTCTGAACGACTGCCAGTGGTTGAGATTAATTTGAGTATTCCTTTCATCATCTTGTTTGTTACATTAGGCAAACATGCAAGAATCTCTGCTTTCTTGTTGACACACTGCAGGAGGCCAGATAATACAGAGAAAGGGCACTGGGTGCACTGCATAGGTGACATTGAAATGGATTACTTGGTGGACTGGGTGCTAATTAAGTGTTGTTCTCACTCATTTTTGGAATAATGCATGCCCTGATTACCTGATGATGTTGCTAATACCAGGTTGGATCTGTCTTCGATAGGCAGGCTTGGATGATTAAATAGCCCAGCCTAGGTACAACCCAAATATTTTGTAAGTTTGCTATTGTGGTTTACGTGAAGTAATCAAAGTGTGGTTCTTAGCAGCAACAGTGGAGATCTATGCCTTTGATACTCTGAATGAGGAAGAACAATGTTGCATCAAATAGGAGTTTGTGCATTTGCAATGGAGTTTAGAGCAGAAATTGGCATGCAAAAAGTATTACATCATTGGGCATGCCTTGCAAAATAATTTCATCTGTTTCTTCACACCTGAAGCAGACAATGAATTCCTTTATTCAGGCACATGATGTTCCTTCAGTCTTGGCAGTCTCATAGGTATCCACCACAATCTTTGGTAAAAATATAGTTATATTTGAGGGTTCTGATGGAAGGTCTAGCCATCTATGGTGCAGGAACTAATCAATGAACCAGTTCAGTGTTCTCTCAAACCTTAAAGATTGCATGTTGTCAGACAGTCTTGAACATGTGCATAGCAAACTTTCTTGAGCTCAGAAGTGGGCAGCTATTGTAAGTTTGCACCATCTACAAATTGTGGCTGCATAGTTGATGGTAATGGTTTGAGATATTACGCTTTCTGACTATATCCTGTATTGTGCAGAAATCTGAAGTTTGAGGTATGTTTCATGTTTTAATATTTATAGGTACATTGGTTCCCAGTTTCTCTGTGAGAATAGAGTCACTGAATGAATTTAGTATAACGTCTCAAATCTATGAGCCAGATGTTATGCCCTCCATGGATTGCTGTATTTATGAAGTCAACTTCCAAGATAAGACTCAAGAATATTTTCAATCAAAGGTGCCATGTACCTTCAAAAAAGCATCCCTTTAATACTTTCCAGCACTCCTTATAGCCAGGTTTGGATTTTACCAAAATTCTTTGACTACTCAACTTTCTATTTTTATAGGTTTGAGAAAATAGGCAACACATTTGTGCAGGCATCTCAATTACTCTGAAGAGGAAAGTGATATGACTTCTAAACAGTATAATGGTGTCTGCATACAGACAGGGGAATCATATGACTTTGTCATCCAAAGTTAGTTTTAGCTTTATAAAACTTGGTGTTGTGTGTAAACAAAATATTATCATCTGTAACTGTTGGAAAGTGGATCATTGTTAAGGGCAGGCAGGTACCTACACTTAGCAATATGCCACAAACCCCCACTAGCTCCACCCTTGGTAGCTTGGCCCACAACAGTTAGGCTTAACTTAATAGACAGGTGTGTAATGCATTTAATATCAACAAAAGAGTAAATAAGTAAACCACAACACACAATAAAAATCCAACACCAATTTATAGAAATAGAAAATATTTATACCTTTAAATGACACAAAATGACAAAGATCCAATTTAGGGAACCAAAAGTATGAATTTTTAAAGATTATAAGTAAAATTGGCTCTTAGAAGCAAATAGCACTCAAACAGTTACATAAAAAAAAGGTTGCACTGGACAGGGACAAAGTCCAGAGTTAAGGCCATCCATGATGTAACACTTTTACACTTACTTTCAGAAGTGTTACTTGATTCAGGAAAGTGGTCCATAGCACCTGCCAAAGGTTCAGAGGCTCTGATTTGGGGTCTGGGACTTCAACTCCCACAGTGCACCATTCCAGCTTGTGGTGCTTTGAACGACAGTTGGTCCAAACTTCTTCAAACTGCTGGATCCTCTTCCAGAGGTCCTTTTTAGGTCCTTGACGGGTCCACAAACCTGATCCAAGGTTCTAGAGGCTCTGAACAGCTCATTGGAATTTGGGACTACTGTTTCCAGAATGCACCTGGCCAGAAACCTATAATGGCCACTGGTCAGCTGGACTCTTCTTGCAGGACTTGATGCAGTGGACTCTGGTTAGCTCCATTGTACCAGTAGCTTACAGGGAGTCCACCCCTGGAGTTGCAAAAGCAAGGTAAAGTATCTTTATTGGTGAAGCCCTAAGTGTGCAGCTGGTGCTGTCCTTGAGGGTGCAGTCCTTGAGGTGCAGACCAGGTATTCAGCAGGACAGTTGTTCTTCTCCAGTATCTTCTTCTAGCAGGGATCTGAATTGTGGGGAAGCTCTGCCATATTTATCCTTGCGCCTGAGTGGGGAAGCAGGGAGGTGCTCCTGTCCAATGGGGTGCAATTAGCCACCCTCTGGGGTGACCACTTCCTGTGAAGTGTGGCAACAATTAATCTCAGGAAGCAGCAGTCTCTAAAAATCCAACATGGAGAACATTTATCCTTGGAGTTTAGATCTGTCCAGGTCAACCCAGTGGTGTGGCTAAGTCTCCCTAACACACCCTTTCCAGCCCCTCTCCTAATCCAATCACTGGGGCTCCCATCTGTCTGGGGAGCAGGGAATGGGGGAGGTCCAGTTTCTGTCCAAGTGGCTTTCCCTCCCTAGTATATTCAGCCTTAGCAAGTTGTTTGATGTATTATTACATTTAATTTGATACCAAATGTGATACATTCATCTCTTCTCTGTCAGAAATAAGGCTATTATTTTAAAATAAAGTCTCCCAATGTTAGCCTATGGAGCCTATTGACTACAATAAGGAAAATTAATTTGGCTGTTTTCCACTCACCAGGGCTTATAACACATATGAAGTCCCTGCTTATATTTACACTGCACCCAAACCTTGGGGCACCTAGGACAGACCGTAGGGGGTGACATATGCAAATATAAGGTTGTTTGAGATTTTGGAAGTACTTTTAATTCCAGAGTCGAATTTGGGGTTAATTTCAACTTAAAGGCAGCCAGCAAGACAGGCCTGCCTTTACAATGGCACTGGACACCACAGCAGTGCACCTATGGGTGCTTTAAATAGACTGGGGTTCCTAAACCTACATGCCATACCATGTACTAGAGACTTATAGGTAGGTTGTTAGAGCTGTTTATACTGTACTTAGGCGTAATTTGCATATATAATTTTAATAAGAGCACTGGCCCTGGGACTGGTCAGCAGTGCCCAGGGCAGAGTCATAGTCAGAAACCACCAGTGTCAGCTAAAAATGGGGGCAAAAAGTGAGGGGGCTTCTGCAATCAGCCCATTTTTCTCACAGTAACCTCTAGCTGGTATTATTACATAGCATACATTTTCAGGTATATAGTGGGTATGTTTCTCATTTTATAGTAGTGAGCTTTTCGTTCACAAATATTCAATTGATTGTATAGTGTTTTAGTAATACATAGTTTTGCATAGTTTCGCTTCTATCCCATTGAGAGAGGCATTCTTTCACTCCTATTTGGATCACTGCTCCAAGGACTTCTGGCTTAACAGACTAACAATGACTGTTGGTCATGCTTGACAAAGGCCAGAATGGCACACAGCTCTTGGCATCATGTATGCAATTGCAATATTCCACTTCTCATCAAAGGAAACATTTTAGATGCTAAGCATTAGTAACAGATATCCTGTAGTATACAGAAATACCAATAATATCAGGTGAGCTTTTTCCATAATATTTCCATTCTTTGTATTCTTTATTTCCACAATGTGTGATATTTGCTACCACTATTCTTCATATTTTTTTTTATCAAGCTTGGCTACCCATTACAACCTTTAATACCATTGGTCCAGATGTCTAGAGTGTGTGCTGCCTCAGGAAAAAGTGTGAGGGGAACCATAAAAATAAAACCTGGCCTCTGGCAGGTTTGTTTGTTCCTAACACAGATCCTTTTCATGAAGAGACAGATTCAGGGAATACATGTTCATTTTCTCTACTTTAAATGGTATGTTGGTATACAATCCCTGCATGGGGCCAAAAGAAATCTGCTGGGTGTGATCAGGATCCCTTGGCACTACTACATAGGTACTATTTATCATGTTATTTTTGCATTAATATACTTTCTGTACTACACAGTCAAAGTGTTAGCTAAGTTAACTTTAATACACATACATGTGTAACCTTTTGACTTTTCAGGCACGAGAAGCGTAATGTTGTATTCTATATCACCAGTGTTTCCACATGCAATATGCATTTGACCATAATGCAAAGAAGGTGTAGACCTTAGTAATTGGCTTCACCGACCCTTAAAGTATGCTTGTTTTGGTTAGAGAATTAGTGGTGGCATATCTCAATTTCTAGGACCAGCTGTCTCCTAACCTACCCTGTTCTATTTGGCATTCCAAGTTTTTTTTACTACAGTAGCACGTTTGGGATTATAATGAGACATTATTTAACAACATTTTATCCATGTTTTGTAATATTTGGGGAATTGTTCTTTAATGCCCCCAAAAGATTCCAGGACTTGAGATCGAATAGTTAAAACGCTTCCTGAACTACAACAGGCAATGTTACACTTTTCCCAAATATTCTAGACCCAGAGTTAGAAAAGTAACAATGCAGTCCCAGTGTTTCAAAACCTCTTCTGCTCTCAAGGCACAACAACAAGCAAAACACTCAATGCAGCATTTTAATTTCTAGTCCGGTTAGAATGATGTATTGGCCGGCTTATAAAGATGAAAGGCAGAGCATAGTCTCTGTTCTGTTGGGAAATAGGCCTAAAGGGCCCTACTGTTTGTTTGAGGTAAAGACTGACTGCCATTAGGATGCCAAAACAAGGACTCTGATTTCAAAAATAAAGAGAAAGTTTTCCAGATTTAGCAAATTCCCAGCCTTGGTCTTGTGCTACAAGCCAGAGCGGTGTGGGGTCCTGGATCCATAAATGGGGTTTGGGGGGTGTTTGATGAGCAGGTCCAGTGGTAGAAAGACCCAGGGTGTCAGGGGTAGGAAAACAGACCAGCATGGCATTAGGGCTGGACTAGCCTAAGCTTAGGAGTCTCCACCTCAGATTTCATGCATCTAAGGGTAATCATAGGAAAGAGGTGGAAGGCTGCCGGTGTAATAGTGGCGGCACAAAGAAAGACTCATGCAAGGCAGCAATTCCCCAAACACGAGGTTGGGGCTCAGTGTGTTTGCTTCTGAAGTCTTGGGTGAGTGACAAAGATCTAGTCAGGTGGCTTGCAAAGACTGAATACGGATGGCACACGTAGTAATGACCCTGTCTTGAAATGCCAAAGTGTGATAAGGACACCTGACTGGTGCTGACATTATAGGGTGCAAACAATTGGGAGGCTAGGTTGGAAGATCTGTCAACTAGAAGGAATGTCTTCAGGACTGGATAACCAGTGAGATATATTCATGGAGCAGTCTAGCAGCTGGACATGTTGTCAAAAATGTCCTGAGACATCAACTCACTGTAACCCAATATGTGAAAAAGGCATTAGCCGTTCATAAGTTAAAAAAAATTATACAGGTTAGTGTACTAGTCACCACCATGCTCAAATAACTCACCAGAGGAACGGTAGGAATGCAAACAGGTAATATTTAGAAACAGAACAGAGGCTAATGTTAAGGACACCCATTAAATAAAATATATAGACACTGTTAGAAATGGGGTTTCTGGTTGGCTAGGGTATGCACCTCAGCCAGGCAGAACTTACCCACTCTAGTCAGGGCAAGGGAGTTACACGTCCAAGATAACCCCTGCTCACCCCCTTGGTAGCTTGGCACGAGCAGTCAGGCTTAACCCGGAGGCAATGCGTAAAGCGTTTGCACAACACACACATACATGTGACGCAATATCCCCACCACAAAGGAAACACAACACCAGATTATATGAAAATACACTGTATTGTACACAACGTAATTATTAGACCAACATCACATAACAGTACTATCCTGCTACCTTAGCAGTTGTCAGAACGTTACACATTAGTTACTCTGCAAACTAGCAGTAGTCACACATAACACACAGGTTACTCAGTATTCTGCAACATAAGCAGTAGTCAGGAAACACGTTATCACATTAGAACACTTGTCATAAGCATATCATAAAACGCCCATAGTAGGAACATTAGAAAACCTATGGCAAGTTAGGGAAACATATTAGCAAGTCATGCCCATAAAAGGAACATGTGCACACATATGTAAAAGCATCATAGAACAGGTAGGCAATATAACACAATCAATAAAGTCTGTAGAAAGAACTTTAACTCTTAATCATATTGGTCCATTTTAAAAAGTACCTGTAAATGATGAAAAGGCACCTCCAGTGCCTAAAACGAATAATGGGGCCCCCGGCGCTCCTCTGCGCAAAACGGGGGCCTCCCTGATCTCCTGGGGTCAGGGGAGGGCGGCACGCACCTCCTCTATGCCAACAACGGGCCCCTGAGGGGACCGTAAACACTGGGGGCCCCCCTAGGCCTCCACCGGCCTTCTCGAGGGGGGGCCAGGTCAGGGAAATCCTTGCAGGGGGAGGGGGGCGCCTCGCGCTCCCCCCTCTCAGAAACGCGGGCCCCTCCGGGGACCCGCTAAACCCTGGGGTCTCCCTGGACCTCCGTGGCCCTGCCAGTGGGAGACCCCGTGATAGAAGACTCCTGGCCCGCGAGGGGGCCAACAAGAGAGCTGGGGGGCCAGGGCGAGCCTCCGATGAGGCTGCCGCCCGGCCTGGAATCGCAGGAGAGTCCTCCGGGACTCCTGCACGAGAGGGAGAGGCGTCCTCCTCTCCCTCTCCGTCCAGATGACGTTGCGGTCCCAGGTGGGGCCGGCTGGTGCCCCGGGGGCGCCCTGAGAAGGGCGCGTCCCCCGGGAGCACGCGAGGAGCAGGCTTGCTCCGATTTCTTTAAAAAAATGATCCTCCCTGTGCCCCGGGGGCACAGAGCTGAGCGCGCTCCTCGCGCTCAGCAACAAGAAAGAACCCGGCTGCGGCGGTGATATTTAATCCACGAAGAAGCGCTTCACAAAGCGCTAGGGCACAGTTCAAAGCCCGGGCTGCGGCGGTGATTTCTCTGGGCATAAGAAAGGCGCTTTCAAAGCGCTACGACACCTCAACAGCCCCGGTTGCGGCGGTGATCCTCTGCAGCAGCCATAAGGAAGAGCGCTTTCCCTAAGCGCTAAAGCCACGCTGTAGGAGATCGGTGCAGGGGTCAGGGGCCACAGCACCCTGCCCCTGGGAACAACTCAACAAGAAGGAGCACAGGGCTGGTGGGCCCAGCTACAGGCCAGCACAAGGGGTGCAGTTGGTGGCAGTTCCTCCTAGTGACCAGGCAGGTCACAGGTCAGCACAGCAGCAGCAGTCCATGGCGGTTTCCTGGTGAGTCCATTCATCAGCGTTCTGTGTCCAGTTCCAAGTTCCAAGAATGTTCAAATTGTGGGGAAAATTCCCCTGTACTTATAGTCAGTTCTTACAGTGTTTTACAGTGGTAGGGAGAGGAGGTTCCAGCCAGTTACAACTGGTTCTGGGAGTGCCCCCTCTCTCCTTTCAGCACAGGCTCCAAACATCAGTGGGGGGTTAACGACCCTATTGTGTGAGGCCAGGACACAGCCTTTACAAATGTAGGTGTGCCCCGCCTCTCCCTTCTCTCAGCCCAGGAAGACTATTCAGTATGTAGATGCACCTCAGTGACACCTCCACCCTCCCTGTGTACAGGCTGTCTGAAAAGTATGCACAAAGCCCCAACTGTCACTCTGCCCAGACGTGGATTGGAGTCAAGCTGCAAAACACCAGAATCATAAGCACAGATAAATGCGCACTTTCTAGAAGTGGCATTTCTGTGATAGTAATAAAAAATACACCCACACCAGTAAGCAGTATTTATTATCACCATCACAACCATACCAAACACGCCTACGCTAGCCCTCATAAATCAGACAATACCCCTACACATAAGGCAGGGCATTTCTAATGCAATCCTATGAGAAGGCAGCACTCACAGCAGTGAGACACCAAGTTAGGCTGTTTGTCACTACCAGGACAGGCCATGCAATATGGCACATGTCCTGCCTTTCTACATACATGGCACCCTGCCCACAGGGCGTACTTTAGGGGTGACTTACATGTAGTAAAAGGGGAGTTCTGGTCCTGGCAAGTAAATTTAGATGCCAGGTCCCTGTGGCAGAAAACTGCGCACACAGGCCCTGCGCTAGCAGGCCTGAGACAGGTTTGAAAGTCTACTTCAGTGGGTGGCGCAAGCAGCGCTGCAGGCCCACTAGTAGTATTTAATTTACAGGCCCTGGGTATAGAGATACCACTGTACAAGGGACTTATAGGTAAATTAAATATGCCAATCAGGTATAAGCCAATCATACCAACTTTAGATGGGAGAGCACCTGCACTTTAACACTGGTCAGCAGTGATAAAGTGCTCAGAGTCCTAGAGCCAACAGCGAAAGGTCAGAAAAACCAGGAGGAAGGAGGCAAAAAGACTAGGGATGACCATGCGTATGGCCAAAAGTCCAACACAACCCCCTACCAGCCAAAATCCAGGGGAGAACAATCAATACCTTGATGTACTTTCCTGATTGGGGCGATAGAACAAGGACCCAGGCCCACAACAGCAGGGGCATGTTCCAGTTCTACGCCTTCCTGACTCCACTGGGATCTCTCTGTCAATGCGTCCCAGGCAGCCTAGACCAACCCACGGGGATTCTCTAGCTGCCAATGGCCAGAACCAGGCCCCAGGCCATCTAGGAGCCTCTGGTCTCTGAAACCATAATGAGTGGGGGGCGGTAGCCCCAGGTGCAAAGCAACCTGTCTCCACTCCATTTCTGATCAGTTCAGGGGCTCTACCCTGCCACTGATCCACCAACCTAGGGTCCGCACCCATAGGTTCTACAGGGGCTAGAGGCGAGGCTCTCCTCCCTCTACCCCTCCTTCTAGGATCCCGCCCTCCTCTCCTAGGAGGGGTATCACCAGAATCCACACTTGCCAGGGTGCTGGGTACAGCAGCCCTGCACAACTTTCTCGCCAGCCCAGGATCACTACCTGGCGACTGACCACCCAACCCAGGGACGACACCCTTGGGTTGCACCGGGGTCCGGGGCGGGCTTCCCCCTCCCTGAACCCCACTTCCAGAGTCCTGCGTCTCCCCACCTCGGGAGAAGCCACCAGAAGTTTCACACGGGGAGGTGAGCGCACTAACCGCCCCCCCAACCAGGTCAGAGTTTACCCCCTGAACCTGTCTATCTAGTCCAGGGACGACACCCTTAGACTGGACCATTGCCCAGCGAACCAGGACTTCCTTGGGAGCACACCTACCCCCTACCAGATCAGAGCTTACCCCCTGAATCTGGCAATCCAACCCAGAGTCACTACCCTGCGGTTGAACCACTGCCTGGCGCACCAGGACTTCCTTGGGAGCACACGTACTCCCCATCAGGTCAGAGTTTACCCCCTGAACCTGATCATCCAACCCAGAGTCACCACCCTGCGGTTGAATCATTGCCTGGCGCACCAGGACTTCCTGGGGGGCACACCTACCCCCCACAAGGGAAACACTTTCCCCAAGGGCCATACAAGAGTCTGGCTGGCGCAGGTCTCCTGACCTCTGCCCATCTGACAGAGTCTGGATTCCCCCCAGCCCAGAAATGGTCTCACCAAGGTCATTCCTGGGGGGCTCTGCACTCAGAGCTGACCCCTGACCCTCCAGGTTCTCCACTGGGGCCCGCAGCCCCCTCTCAACCCTATGTCTGGATTTCCGCCTCCTCCGCTGTAGAGCGAGACTACCAGACACCAGGACCGGCGGAACGCTATCACCAGCCACCCGCCCAAGTCCTAATGACAAAATGGGATCCTTCTGAACAGCTGGCCCTACGGCACAGGCTAGGCTCACCTCCTGGCGTTCACTCATGGAACCCTCCAGGACCTGGGACTGGAGCTCGGGTACCCTGGGCCTCAGCCCAACCCCATTCCCTCTCTTCTGAGACTGGACATGGGGTGCCTTACCCGCCCCAATACACTGGGACCTACCTGGGACACAAGCCTTTCCCACCACACCTGGTTGGGAAACACCTAGACCACTCTCATTAGGAACACCCCCTAATGTCACACCAGACCCTCTGGTACGCAACCAGAAGTCTGCCTCCTTTGCAAGCTCCCTGGGGTCAGAGAGCTCACACACTGACAAGTGTTGGCGTAACTCTGAAAAACAACAACGAAACAGGTGCTCTCTGAGAATCAGATTAAACAGCCCTTCAAAATTGTTTACTGTGCTACCCTTCACCCATCCATCTAGTGCAATGCAGCAAGCCTCCACAAACTCCTCCCAAGACTGGTGGGACAGTTTCTTACCACCCCTAAACCTTTTTCTGTATTCCTCAGGGGAGAAACCATACTTCACAATCAGTGCGTTCTTCACAGCGGAGTACCCCTCCCTGTCACTCTCTTCTAGAGTCAGTAGGGCATCCCTCCCCTCCTCAGGAATAAAACTCCCTAGGCCAGTTCCCCAATCCTTCTCAGGGATCCTGCGCTCTACCAGAGCCTTCTCATATTCCTTTAACCACTGACGTATGTCACCCCCCTCTTGGAACCTAGGTACCAGATCTATGGGTATGTGAGTAACCTCTTTGCTACAGCACTGTACATTGCTGCCACCACTGGACTCCACCTGCAGCGCTGGTGAGTCCAGAACCTTCAGACTGCGCTCTAGAGCGAGTCTTTCTCTGGCAAAGGCCCTCTCTGCCTCTGCCATTCTCTCCTGTACTAAGGCCTTCTCTACCTCAGCCCTTCTCTCCTCAACAGCTAGGCGCGCTAACTGCAACTTCAGGTCCCTCTCTTCCCGCCTATCTCTTAGCTCATCAGGCGTCAAGGAATGAGAGGTAGCCCTGCTTCTTACACTGGACCCAGCAAGGGACTCCCTATCACTGGGGCCTTCCCTGTCAACTGGCGTTCCCAACCGGTCATTCTCACCCTCCTGATCAGTCTCTCTACCACTCTCTAGGGATGAGGTCTGGGAGCCCTCCCATTGGGAACCCTCGCTACACTCAGGATCCTCTGGGTACCCCCTACGCACACTCCCTCCCTGGGTAAATGTCACAAACCTTTCAAAGAAATTCAGAGATCTCCTGAGGTCCCCTTCTACAGGCAGCCCTCTCTCTCTACAGAACCCCTCTAATTCCCCCTGCGTGTAAAACGGCAGGTCCTCTAAATCAAAGGTAAGCCCCATCTTGAAAAGGTACAAATAACTCAACTGTGACAACCACAATACCCAAGCGTGAGAACTGAAAACAGGAAAAATGACCAAAGAGAGAAAGTTAAGAGAAGCCAAACATGTGATGGTCTAAACGCAATCCTTGTAGTGAAATAATGAGTCACAATGGTATTGTGCAAGCGCAAGTCCTATCCTCACCGCTGACTTCCAATGTTAGAAATGGGGTTTCTGGTTGGCTAGGGTATGCACCTCAGCCAGGCAGAACTTACCCACTCTAGTCAGGGCAAGGGAGTTACACGTCCAAGATAACCCCTGCTCACCCCCTTGGTAGCTTGGCACGAGCAGTCAGGCTTAACCCGGAGGCAATGCGTAAAGCGTTTGCACAACACACACATACATGTGACGCAATATCCCCACCACAAAGGAAACACAACACCAGATTATATGAAAATACACTGTATTGTACACAACGTAATTATTAGACCAACATCACATAACAGTACTATCCTGCTACCTTAGCAGTTGTCAGAACGTTACACATTAGTTACTCTGCAAACTAGCAGTAGTCACACATAACACACAGGTTACTCAGTATTCTGCAACATAAGCAGTAGTCAGGAAACACGTTATCACATTAGAACACTTGTCATAAGCATATCATAAAACGCCCATAGTAGGAACATTAGAAAACCTATGGCAAGTTAGGGAAACATATTAGCAAGTCATGCCCATAAAAGGAACATGTGCACACATATGTAAAAGCATCATAGAACAGGTAGGCAATATAACACAATCAATAAAGTCTGTAGAAAGAACTTTAACTCTTAATCATATTGGTCCATTTTAAAAAGTACCTGTAAATGATGAAAAGGCACCTCCAGTGCCTAAAACGAATAATGGGGCCCCCGGCGCTCCTCTGCGCAAAACGGGGGCCTCCCTGATCTCCTGGGGTCAGGGGAGGGCGGCACGCACCTCCTCTATGCCAACAACGGGCCCCTGAGGGGACCGTAAACACTGGGGGCCCCCCTAGGCCTCCACCGGCCTTCTCGAGGGGGGGCCAGGTCAGGGAAATCCTTGCAGGGGGAGGGGGGCGCCTCGCGCTCCCCCCTCTCAGAAACGCGGGCCCCTCCGGGGACCCGCTAAACCCTGGGGTCTCCCTGGACCTCCGTGGCCCTGCCAGTGGGAGACCCCGTGATAGAAGACTCCTGGCCCGCGAGGGGGCCAACAAGAGAGCTGGGGGGCCAGGGCGAGCCTCCGATGAGGCTGCCGCCCGGCCTGGAATCGCAGGAGAGTCCTCCGGGACTCCTGCACGAGAGGGAGAGGCGTCCTCCTCTCCCTCTCCGTCCAGATGACGTTGCGGTCCCAGGTGGGGCCGGCTGGTGCCCCGGGGGCGCCCTGAGAAGGGCGCGTCCCCCGGGAGCACGCGAGGAGCAGGCTTGCTCCGATTTCTTTAAAAAAATGATCCTCCCTGTGCCCCGGGGGCACAGAGCTGAGCGCGCTCCTCGCGCTCAGCAACAAGAAAGAACCCGGCTGCGGCGGTGATATTTAATCCACGAAGAAGCGCTTCACAAAGCGCTAGGGCACAGTTCAAAGCCCGGGCTGCGGCGGTGATTTCTCTGGGCATAAGAAAGGCGCTTTCAAAGCGCTACGACACCTCAACAGCCCCGGTTGCGGCGGTGATCCTCTGCAGCAGCCATAAGGAAGAGCGCTTTCCCTAAGCGCTAAAGCCACGCTGTAGGAGATCGGTGCAGGGGTCAGGGGCCACAGCACCCTGCCCCTGGGAACAACTCAACAAGAAGGAGCACAGGGCTGGTGGGCCCAGCTACAGGCCAGCACAAGGGGTGCAGTTGGTGGCAGTTCCTCCTAGTGACCAGGCAGGTCACAGGTCAGCACAGCAGCAGCAGTCCATGGCGGTTTCCTGGTGAGTCCATTCATCAGCGTTCTGTGTCCAGTTCCAAGTTCCAAGAATGTTCAAATTGTGGGGAAAATTCCCCTGTACTTATAGTCAGTTCTTACAGTGTTTTACAGTGGTAGGGAGAGGAGGTTCCAGCCAGTTACAACTGGTTCTGGGAGTGCCCCCTCTCTCCTTTCAGCACAGGCTCCAAACATCAGTGGGGGGTTAACGACCCTATTGTGTGAGGCCAGGACACAGCCTTTACAAATGTAGGTGTGCCCCGCCTCTCCCTTCTCTCAGCCCAGGAAGACTATTCAGTATGTAGATGCACCTCAGTGACACCTCCACCCTCCCTGTGTACAGGCTGTCTGAAAAGTATGCACAAAGCCCCAACTGTCACTCTGCCCAGACGTGGATTGGAGTCAAGCTGCAAAACACCAGAATCATAAGCACAGATAAATGCGCACTTTCTAGAAGTGGCATTTCTGTGATAGTAATAAAAAATACACCCACACCAGTAAGCAGTATTTATTATCACCATCACAACCATACCAAACACGCCTACGCTAGCCCTCATAAATCAGACAATACCCCTACACATAAGGCAGGGCATTTCTAATGCAATCCTATGAGAAGGCAGCACTCACAGCAGTGAGACACCAAGTTAGGCTGTTTGTCACTACCAGGACAGGCCATGCAATATGGCACATGTCCTGCCTTTCTACATACATGGCACCCTGCCCACAGGGCGTACTTTAGGGGTGACTTACATGTAGTAAAAGGGGAGTTCTGGTCCTGGCAAGTAAATTTAGATGCCAGGTCCCTGTGGCAGAAAACTGCGCACACAGGCCCTGCGCTAGCAGGCCTGAGACAGGTTTGAAAGTCTACTTCAGTGGGTGGCGCAAGCAGCGCTGCAGGCCCACTAGTAGTATTTAATTTACAGGCCCTGGGTATAGAGATACCACTGTACAAGGGACTTATAGGTAAATTAAATATGCCAATCAGGTATAAGCCAATCATACCAACTTTAGATGGGAGAGCACCTGCACTTTAACACTGGTCAGCAGTGATAAAGTGCTCAGAGTCCTAGAGCCAACAGCGAAAGGTCAGAAAAACCAGGAGGAAGGAGGCAAAAAGACTAGGGATGACCATGCGTATGGCCAAAAGTCCAACAGACACTTTAGTGCCCCTAAAGACATTGATCCTAAATAATTATTTAGAATCGTTTTTCCACATCGTTTTCTTCATGTTTGAAGAGCACTGAAAAGTGATTAAACTATGCTGGTTGGAATTACATTTATTAATGAATTCAGTAAGCCCATGCTTTGTGCTTCCAATATCGTAGTTTTATATGGAATATAAGTCATTCTTGGCAGGACATCAAAACAAAGTGCACAACAATGACCTAAACGCAGAAGTGGCATGCTCTGCACAGCTTTGATTCCCAAACTTTCCAAGGCTGGGAGTGAGCAGCTAGGACTTTAATGTCAATAAAGATGAAGTATACTTTAAAATTACAAATATTTTTTGTGAAGGTTGTTTAGTTCTAAAATTAGGACATTCAATCCCTTTTTAGTAAATTACGTTTGCATCGGATGTGTGATAAATGGGAGAATGAATTGGTCAAACAACTAAATTCCGCCCCATGCAGCTCCAGTGAGCAGGCACTTAATAAAATAGGCCTGCTATTGAGTTGGAGTTGTGGAAACCTTATTATAAAGGTAAAGTGTGGTGGTTGCAAAAAAGAGACCTGCTTCTATTCTATGAAGACTCCTCAAAGGAATCACTAAAAAGGATACTATTTAGAGAAGAGAAACATCCATCCTGTGTACTCCTATGTCTATTCAGTAGTCCCCCATTAGATGAATGAAGCTAAGTTTAAGCCACTGCCATTAGAACATTTCCACAGCCAATGAAGGCATGGGACCCTACTAAGACTGATTTTCAATAATCATTTTACTTGCATTTTACTTGCGGGCAAACTGGAAGATTCAGTAGCTAACTCTGAAAACAGTCTTCTGTTTATGGCCCCTTATAAAGCAACCTATGTAAGCAAGTCTCTCCAGAAATGCTTTACTGTTCCAGAACATCAGAAGAACAAAGCTGCACTATTCTATATTTTCTATTAACTCCAAATATATTGTTTGGGTTATTTTTGTTGGAATAATAGTTTTGTTTTTACATTGTATTTGCACTTCTGTATCATACAGCAACAGATGATGTTTATCATAGTCAGAAATTCTATGACTAGTGTACATGTGACAAGTCTGTGGTTTAATTGAAAAGTGTGCCTCTCCCTCATATGGGAGTCCACAGTGCTTTGAAAGGTGCAGATTTCCTAGGTTTTCAGAAATCCCTAAATATTTGGTTTTTAATTTGTGAAATCATTTACTGAACAATGCACTGTGGATGTTCTTTGACATGGCATTTAACTAACCCATTTGGTTACTGCTAGGAAAATATATCAGTGACATATCATAAGAGATAATACCCAAGAAAAGATCTGAGGAGAACAAGAGATACAAAGCACATTCAATCTGCCAGTGTCCCTCTTGTTTTCCAATTCAATGTCAACTTTTTTTTGACCGAAGCAAGTAATTTCTTCTCCTCCTTTCTGTCCCCAAATATCTATTTTGTGTCCTTCATTATACTCTTTAGTTTAATCCTAAACAATGTTTAGTCAAGCTGATCTCTTCTTAGGTTTCCTTTGAACTCTGTTTCTGGATTAAGGTTGGGAAATAAATTGATGCCTTTTTCTGTGCGTTATGTGCATGTTTCGCTTGTACCCTTGGCCGGGTATGTATGGTAACCATTCCGTCTGGTGAATTTTGTTTCCTGGTAGAGAGAGTTGTAGTGTGTTAGATACTGCTACAGTGTTCAATGGTTGAAGACCATGAGAAAAAGAGGGCGTTCATATTATAACTGGGAATCCATTCAAGTTGAATAGCTTAAGTCAATAAGCCCAAAGTACTCCTGACTCACCTACAGTTCTTTCCAATTTAAATGCAAACATTGGTCTTATATAGCCCGGGCCCAACAATAATTTTGTGAACCTTCTTCCCAAGATTCCAGATTCTTCAAAGATGTTTTCAGCCTGTGGCCCTCATTACGAGTCTGACAGTCCAAGGACTGAAACAGACTTGCAGTGTTGGTCTGACCACTGCCAAAGCGGTGGTCCAACCGCTTTGGTGGTGGTCTGACCATCAGATTACAACCATGGCGGTTGCACCCCAGTCAGACAACCAGCACCGCCAGTTTCCCTCCACTGAAGGGAATGGCAGTGCTGGTGATCCTAATATGCCAGGGCAGCACTGGGTGCAGCACCGCCCTGGGGATTACGACCCCCCTCTCTACCAGCTTTTACATGGCGGTTACACCGCTTTATAAAAGCTGGCAGAGACGGTGTGCAGGGGGCCCCTACACTGCCCATGCAGTTGGCATGGGCAGTGCAGGACCCCCATGGACAGCCCGTCACGCTTTTCACTGCCTGCCAAGCCGATAGTGAAAAGCACAACAGGTACTGTTGCACCCTACGCACCGCAATATTGCCATCGGCTTGATTAAGAACCGGCATCAATGTTGTGGGCTGTTTCCCACTGACCCAGTGGGAAACTCATAACAGTCTCTGCAGGAAGGTCACCACACTGGCGGTGACCTGACCACTGGACTTCGGTGGGCGGCCTTTTCCACCCACCAAAGTCATAATGAGGACTAGAATCCTTTAAAGATTTTTATCAAGTCATTATCTCCTGTCGGATCCAGGGCCCATTTCCATGCTCTCTAGATATGCCTCTCCTTCGCTGGTAGGCTGCCACTGTATTCAAACAGTAATAGATTATTCTTCTCTTTCAAGCTATATACAGTGGCTTCCTGTCTCATTATGAAACTACCTTCCTGTTCCTGTATCTCTGCTACATTGCTAAACATCGATTCCATTGCTCTTGTTTTGGGCTCTAGGTCACATTTGTGTTGGCCAGTTTTAAATTCTGACATACATCTACTGTATTGTTGAGCACAGTCTAGTTAATGGCTTTAATTTAGCAGGAAGCTGTTGGGTCTCAGATCCGACAGTAATTAAAAACGAACTCTATGTTCATGTCCTTACCGTTACTGAGAGAAGTACTGATCGATTTCTCAACAATGACTGTAAAGTAAAAACCCTAAGATAATCTGTTCCAGTGATGCAATTTATCTTTACATTTCACATGTGGCACTTCATCTTGAAGTCTTTTAGAGTATTCACTTTTTGCAAGATGCTGTATGTCTGTATGCAACATAGGACTTTTGTATAGGGCGTACTGTGAATCCCCCTCCATGGGTCTGGGTGACTTCACGTTGTAGGTTGGTGTTTATGATGGCCGACACTTGAGAACTCTGAGGTTGAGGCAGAAAAAAGTGGACGTTTCTCACAGTGCAAATCAGTTGGTAATAAAGGTGTGTGCAATATATAAACATCCAATCACTGGTGTCTCTGCAGATCACAGAGCAGGGGTTCCCAACCTCTTGACGCTTGTGGACCCCCACTTTATCAATATTGGAACCCGGGGATCCTCACTGAATCATTAATGGAATCAGAGGACCCCCCCACTGAGTGATTACTGAAAGCCGGATAATATGAACTGCAAAACTATACACAAATAATACAGAAACAAGCATTCCATCAAACACATCCACAAACGATAACATTGTATTTAATTTGCAAATAAAAATTTAATAGGAAGGTTGGAGCTTTTCTAAACTCAATTAAAGCTGCACATCATCCATACTATATTCTGTTTGATGCACCTGCTCTGCTCCCACAAATCAATTTGAGGTTACTAACTGAATTTTTAGCCTCCAATTACAATTTCCTCAACAATTACAGCATGTAATATTAGTTTATTTTCTAAGCAGTGTCAGACCCGCTTTAACATTGGCAAAGCCAATAAAACTGGCTTGGGTTAGGTATATGTGTCTGTGCATTAAATGTCGGAATGCACTTACAGAAAATGTGTAGGTGTGTATCAAATACTGCTCAGGTGGTGTTAGACCTAAAAGCCTTAGACTGGTCTTCCCCAAAACTTTTATCTGCTTGCCTTACATTTTGCTGATTTCTTTTTGTTGGCCTTGGGACTCTGAGCACTTTACCTCTGCAAACCAGTGCTAAAGTGCATGTTCTGCCTCCCTAAAATGTGGGTTAATTGGTGGATACTTAATTGGAAATTTTAATGTACTTATAATTCCCTAATAAAGTGTATTACATGTTCCCCGGGCCTGCAGAGTAAATGCTACTAGTGGACTTGCAACACTGCTTGTGACGCCCACTTAAGTATGTACACGTCATCCCTAAGGCAGGCCCTAGGTAGCCTATAGGGCAGGATATGATGTAATTAAAAGGCAGGACATATACATTTGAGTTTTACATGTCCTGGTATTGAAAAACAGTCAAATTCAGCTTTCACTACTGTGTGGCTTTCCCCCCCATAGGATAACATTGGGAATTCCTTATTACATTTAATAAACTGTAATTCCTGTTTGGGAAGAGGTTGACCTGTGATGTTTAGTACCTATAGAATTGAAATGATGGATGTATGATTACAGTTTTGAAAATGCCACTTTTAGAAAATTGGCATTTTCATGCTCTTAGTACTGTGTGCCTCAGCCTGTCTCTAATGCAAGTCTGGGGTGGGGTGACAACTGGGCTTGTGCATTCCATCTAGACAGCTACACATAATGGGAGTTTAGGTGTGACTGATGGGCTAACAACACCTGGTTAGGCCTTTCTGGGCAAGATGGGAGGGAGGAGCTTAACCCCATGTGGTGAGTCTGGAGCCACGGCAGGATGAGAGGACCTCTCTGCACTTCAAAGCCCTTCTTTGAAGTCTGCTCCACTTCAAAGGCACCACAGGGTATAAGAACTGGACTTCTGTCCCTACTGACTCAGAACACGTCTGGGCCTATGGATACTGTGACAGGAAGAAGAACTGTTGTGCTGTTACAAGGACTGCTATGTTGCTGGACTGCTGCTCTGGAAGAACTGCTTTCTTGCTGGACTGACCTGCTGCCTGCTTCTCTCCTTTCCTGGGTGAGAGGGACTGGACCCACAACACTTGAACCCAGAACCAGAGTGATTCCAAGTGCTTGCTTGCATGCCTCCTGTTCTTCTGAATTCTTTGGGACACAAAAGACTTCTAACCCATCATCTACAGCACCTGGACTCTGCCATCTTTGAGTCTTGCCCTGCCAAGTGTTGATAATCCAGTTCTGGGCTCTTGGAAGTGGATATATAGTGCTGCTCCAGTCCAGAAACCACATATTGATGCTGTTGTGCCGCTCGGAACCGTCTCATATCCATCGAAGCATCACCACTGCTGTGAGGAATGGGGACATTGCATTGCCATCGGCACGTGCATCACCTCCAGTTCTAATGCATCTTTGACTCCGCGTGGCTCAGAGCCGACTCTTCGCCTTCCTTACTCCTCGCATCTTGTTTTCAATGTTGACGCAACCGCGAACCAAGGTACTGTTGTGGCAGGCCAAGGCTGGTCACTGTATTTGACCCGTGCTCAATCACAGTCGTCCTGACCTTTTAGATTTCACCCAGTCCAGCATGAACAGATAGCCCTAGTTGACGCTTTATGATTTTAAGCACTACTTCTCAGTTTATTCTTTAAAAATGTATATCTCGAGTTCTACCTATTGGATTTTTGTCTTTTTGGTCTTATTGTGTTCATTAAATTAAGCTCCATTTTTAAAACCAGATATGGCATCTTTTTGTGTGGTACTTTAAGTGTTTTACTGTTTGACGTGTTGCACAAATACGTAACACATTGTCTGAATGCTCTGTGCAATGCTACCCGGGGTGAGCACAGGTTAACTTTAGGGTGTGTTTGTGACGTACCCTGTCCAGGATTGTGGTTCCTGCTTTGACAGGATGTAGCATACCTCTGCCAAACAGAAACCCACTTTCTAACAGGTGGCATGCTGTATGAGCCACAAGATTTAATTTACATATTCTAAGTCACACCCTTAACTATGCCATGCCTCTTGGCCTTGTTTCCTAAATACTATTTGGAGATTTTACATGTCTTTTGTTCTCCATGAGCTCTTAATGGAAATCGGTCAGTTCTGTTTGTAATACACAAAATGAACTAAGATGCATTTGTCATCCTAGTAAGTGCAACCTGGATTTACTTACTTGTGATTATTTGGAAGCCAAGCCACGCAGTCCTTCTTGCATGGAATTTGCCCCTTAAGTACATTTGAATCCATTCTCAGTCATGCTGGAATCAAGACAAGACTCCTAAAACTGTCAGCACATTGCCAAAGGTTTGTGGCATGCATAAAATGTCTTGGTGCTAAATACCAATGTTGCTGAAAGTCTTGATTCCACCTGAATGTCTCTTTCATCCACCATTCTATATTTTCAGACACTCTTGCATGTTATTTCACATCCATTTTCTCCCTTAGTCTGTGTTCTATATTGTTAACACTCCTTCCTTATTTTTTCTGCCTTTCACTCTCTTGCTTTGGGTAAAAAGTCTGATGATGAAAATAAGGTCAAATTCCATATTCAAATGTAGGTGTCTAATACCGACAGCCAACTGCTTAATTGAAAAAAACTTTTGAAACATATATTTATAGGTGATAGACCTAGCTGGTAGCCTGATCCTCTCCAAATTCAGACCAATCTCTCTCCTCCCTGCGGATTCAAAAATCCTAGAATCAACTGTCAATCATCAATTAGCACAGTTCATTGAAACTCAATCTTCGTTAACCTTCTCAATCTGGAGACTGCTCTGCTTGAACTCACAGGTTCCATCAAGTTGACCATGGATCAGGTCCAGAACGTTGCCTTAATTTTGCTATTAGTAGCATTCATTACCATTTTCTATGATATATTGCTTCAACGTTTGGCTGATGTTGGTGTGGGCGGTTCCTCCATGAAGTGGCTCAAATTTTTTTTGTGGTAGAGAACAGTCAGTCCGGATGAAACCTCACTTCTCAAAAGCTAAAACTCTCAAGTATGGAGCTCCCCCAGGGTTCGGCATTAAGCCCTAGGTTGTTTAATGTCCACATGTCCCTGCTTGCCTTCCAAGTGGAGTCATTTTGTATTAAGAACATTTCTATGCGGATGGTACCCAGCTTCTCTTTTCTTATGAGGTAGTCTCAGACTCAGCTAGGGGAAACTTTCTCCACTTGCATGAGATCTGTCTTCGACTGGCTGAAAACGAATCATTTGCAATGTAATCCAGGGAAGACAGAAATCCTCCTCTTTGGGTCCAGTCTATCACCTGGCTGATTGGGATGTTGGTCTGTAGGTGGCACCCTTATCACCCACCGGTGCTGCATGAAATCTGGGTGTATTATGTGATGATCTCTCTACTAAAGGCCAAATCGCCTCACTAGTAAGGGTGTGCATCTGGTTAATGAAGGCCCTGAAGAAATTCTTAGTTTTACTTCACTGGAAAGCCCAGAAAATTGTTTTTCAAGTGGCCCAGTTGATTACTGTGCCACTCTTTAAGAGATCCAAGCATGAAGGTTCTTTTTCTGTGTGTGTGGCTTCCATCTGGAATCAGTCACCTGTTCACCTCAGAAACACTTCAAATGAGAATGTTTTCTGCAACATCTGAAAACATACCTCTTCGGCCTCTAGAGTTTAGATCTCTTTCTCTGCACACAATAGTGCCAGGACACTGAGTAGCATATGCACCTTTTTGCTAGGTTAGTGTTACAGGAAAAACAAATATATATATTTACTAAAAAAACCAAAGCTTACAGGGACATTATAGTTAGTTTTTTTTGCAAACAAAACCATAGAAATTCATCACTTATGTTTATGTTACACTTATAGTTATACTTATGTTCCAAAACTATAACGCTTGGCCTAAAGTTACTCATCAGCACAAGTTATAGTTTTTTCAGATAAATATAACTATAACTGCTAAATATCTATGGTTTTGCGTGGAAAAATGTCTGCCTAACTATAATGTCTCTGTAACCTTTGGTTTTCTCAGTGAATATTTCTAACCTAAAGTGATATATACTTACTGTATGTTAAGACAACCACCGCCCTGCATGGCCTTTGGCCATGCACACCGGGAGTTAGCCAGAGGGCTTGACCACTTGCTAGGCCCTGCATCCAACCCCAAGCTGTGCACAGCCTTAGGCCGTGTGCAGCATGGGTTTTGTGTATGGAAGGGTGTGTTTTTTCTTTTTAAGTCTGCTTTGGATCCATCGCAGATTTACACTGGGGATTACCCTGAGCCCCGTGGTGGATACACGGTTCAGATGGGAAAACAAATGGTCAATATTTTGCCCATGAGGGGGACCCCTCCATGTGTCCTGTGGAGTCAGGATACTTGTATCCTGACTCCTTATGTGTTTTTCCATCCCCCCCACCCAAGCAGGAAAGAAAATGGTGGCTGCAACTTTCCTGTCAGCCAATCAGAGTCTTACTTTTCCCTGGAATCTGCGGATCCCCCATACATGGATCCGCATCCCTAGATATCTATATTTCTTTTTTCCTTAATAGCTCTGAAAAAACTGAATGGATTTACACCAGATTACAAACAGCATGTTTTCTGGACCAAGATCTAGGTTTCTGACAAATTTAGTGTAGTTCTATCTAGTGGTTCGGGCTGTAGTGGTGTCTAAAATCCTTATGGAAAATTGCGCATTGGGAAAACACATTTTGGGGCACCCCTCTTTTTCTCACACCCACTTAATCACTGCAAAACTTTCCAAACAGAAGCAAAAGTGAGTGGCAAAGTAGTTTTGAAAATTGTGAAGATTTGCCAGGGGGTGCCAAAGTTATAGGCAAAACAAAAAATGCTTTACCTATATAAACATGAAAACTAGGTCCTAATGATAACTACCTACTGGCGATATGTGTGTGTGGGTATATATATATACATACATATATATATACATACATACATACATATATACATACATGTATATATATATGGAAAATGTAACTTACCCAGTGTACATCTGTTTTTGGCATGTAGTGCTGCAGATTCACATGCTGTGCATATATCGCCATCTACTGTTGGGCTCAGAGTATTACAAGTTGTTTTTCTTTGAAGAAACTTTTTTCGAATCACAAGATCAAGTGACTCTTCGTCTCGGTGATAGTACACATGGGCATTGAGTCCTCTGTTAGATTGTTTTCCCACAGGAGTGTGAAGAATTGTATGTGTACAAATATATAATAAGTAAAGAGGATGTCCATGCAATGTATATACATATCTACATATTAAAGTACTACCACTGCTACAGGTTTTGGGGAGGAGGAGGGGCACATGTGAATCTGCAGCACTAAATGCCACGAACAGATGTACACTGGGTAAGTTACATTTTCCGTTTGATGGCATGTTTAGCTGCAGATACACGTGCTGTGCATAGACTGAAAAGCAGTCCCTCTCCTAAGTAAGCGGTGGCTACCCTGTAGGAGATGGAGTAGTTGGAAATAGTTTTTTAAGCACTGCTTGACAAAAATGTGCTTGTTGTCGAGATAACACATCAACACAGTAGTGTTTAGTAAATGTGGGTGGTGTGGACCATGTGGCTGCTTTGCATATGTCTTCCATTGGTATATTTCCTAAGAATGCCATTGAATCTCCTTTCTTTCTGGTAGAATTTGCTTTAGGAGTTACTAATAGTTGCCTTTTAGCTTTAAGATAGCAAGTTTGAATACACTTTACTATCCATCAGGCCAACCCTTGTTTGAAAATAGAATTACCTTTATGAGGCCGTTGGAAAGCCACAATAAGTTGTTTAGATGTTCTAAAGTCTTTTGTTCAGTCTATATTATACATGAGAGCTCTTTTGAGATCAAGTGTGTGGAGAGCTCTTTCAGCAACTGAATCTGGCTGTGGAAAGAAGACTGGCAATTCCACTGACTGATTAATGTGAAATGGTGAAACCACTTTAGGTACAAAAAATGTGGATTTGTCCTAAGTACTATTTTATGTTTGTTTACTTGGAAAAGGGGTTCTTCTAAAGTGAATGCTTCAATTTTACTTACTCTTCTTAAGGTAGTAATTGCTACCAGAAAAGCAACCTTCCATGAGAGAAACTGAAGAGCGCAAGAACGCATGGGATCAAAAGGTGGACCCATAAGCCTTGAGAGCGCAATGTTTAGATTCCAGGCAGGAGCTGGTGGAGCTCTAGGTGGAATAACTCTTTTAAGGCCTTCCATAAAATATTTCATGACAGGAATTCTAAACAGAGAGGTATGCTGTCTGTTTTGGAGGTATGCTGATATTGCTGTTAATTGAATTTTAATAGATGAATATGGAAGATTTGCTTTCTGTAAAAGAAGCAAATAACATAAATAACTTGTACTGATGCTTTAAGTAAATCAATGTTTTTAGGTTGACAATAATATACAAAACGTTTCCATTTAGCTGCATAGCACTGCCTGGTTGTAGGTTTATGTGCTTCCTTTAGAATGTCCATACATTTTGATGGAAGCTGTAGGTATCCAAACTCTATTACCTCAGGAGCCAAATCGCCAGGTTGAGCATACTGGGATTGGGATGCTTGATCTGACTCAAGTCAATAGGTCTGGTCCGTTTGGGAGCTTGTGATGTGGTACTATAGACAGATCTAACACTGTTGTGCACCAGTGTTGATGTGCCCATGTGGAAGCTATGAGTATCATAGTGAGAGAGGTGTAATGGATTTTGTTGATCAGAAATGGAATTAGTGGGAGAGGGGGGAAAAGCGTAGGCAAATATCCCTGACCAATTGATCCATAGAGCATTGCCCTTGGATTGAGGGTGTGGGAACCTGTATACAAAGTTTGGGCATTTTGCGTTTTCGCTTGTTTCATAGAGGTCTATGTCTGGTGTTCCCCACATGTGAAAGTGCTGTTAAATTACCTGTGGGTGAATCTACCATTCGTGTATTTGGTGCTGCATCCTGCTTAAGAGGTCCGCAAGTTGGTTGTGTGCCCCTGGGTTATACTCTTCTAGTAGTTGAATGTGATTGTAAATTGCCCATTTCCAAATTTTCTGTGCTAGAAGGGACAATTGGGATGAGTGTGTTCCCACCTGTGTTTGCAGATAATACATTGTTGTTATGTTGTCTGACCTTATTAAGACTGTTTTCTGTATGATATGTGGTTGGAATACTTTGAGTGCTAAGAACACGGCTAGCAATTCCAAGTGGTTTATGTGATAAGTTTGTTGAACTGAGTCCCATTTCCCTGTGTAGTAAGACTGTTGAGATGGGCTCCCCAACCTGTCATTGATGCATCTGTGGTGATTATGGTCTGTGGCACAGGGTCCTAAAATGGCAGCCCTTTTGATAAGTTGGTTTGATTCCACCATTGCAGAACGTTGAACGTTTGGCAGTCCAACAATACTAGATCTTACAGTTGACCCTGTGCCTGAGACCATTGTTGCTAGAGACACTGTTGGAGTGGTCTCATGTTTAGACGTGCATTTGGCACTATTGCTATGCATGATGCCATCATTCCCAATAGCTTCATGATAAACCTTACTGGATAAGTTTGATTGAATTGTAATTGGGCTACGAGAGTGTGAAACTCTTGAATTTATTGTGGATTTGGGTAGGCTAATGCTGACTGAGTGTTCAGAATTGCTTCTAGATATGGTTGAATCTGTGCTAGCTGAATGTGAAATTTGTGAATGTGAAATTTATGGTAATTGATTGTGAACCCTAGCCTGTGTAGGGTATCTATTGTGTATTGCATGTGCTGTTGACAGTTGTGAATGGTGCTGGCTTTTATTAGCCAGTCCAGATATGGGAAGACATGTATGTATCGTCTTCTGAGGTATGCCGCAACTACTGCTAGGCGTACCCTTGGTGCTGCTGTTACTCCAAAGGGTAGTACTTTGAATTGATAGTGCTTGCCCGCTATCACAAACCTTAAGTACTTGCGGTATGATGGATGTATAGGGATTTGGAAGTAAGTATCTTTTAGATCTAATGCCGTCATGTAGTCTTGTTTTTGGAACAAGGGAATGGCATCCTGTAGAGTGACCATGTGGAAATGATCTGACAGGATATATTAATTTAGAGGTCTGAGATCGAGAATTGGTCTGAGAGTGCCATCCTTTTTTGGTTTGAGGAAGTATAGAGAATATACACCTGTCCCTTTTTAATTGATGGGAACCATCTCTATTGCACCTTTGAGTAGAAGAGATTTTACCTCTTGTTTTAACAGACTAGTGTGTTCGAGAGAAAGCCTGTGTGAATGGGGAGGAATGTTTGGTGGAGTGGAGATACATTCTAGGCAATAACCACTGCAGATAATTGACAGTACCAGTTAGGATGGAAATATTGCAATGTTCCTCCCACAGGAGATGTATGCTGTGTGGGGATACAGGGAAAGTCACTGCTTTGATGAGGTGGAGGCACCTCTTGCGGCAGCAGATTTGCCTGTAGAGATGAAAGTCTGTCCTCTATAAGAGCCCCTAAAAGATCCCCTAGGATAATATTGTTGTCCCTGTTTTTGTGAGAGGTAGAGACCTCTGATTTTGTGGCTTAAACCCTCTAAATTGAGGTTCAAAAAATGACCCCTGAAAAGGCGTACAAAGGGCTCCCATTGCCTCTGCTGTTTCAGAGTCCTTTTTTAATTTGGTAATCTATCTACCTCAGGTCCAAAAAGTTGCTGTTTATTTAGGCATAATGAGAGCCGCTTGTTGTATTTTTGGTTTATATCCTGAGGATCTCAACCAAGCATGCATTCTAATCATAACACTAGTGTTAATTCCCCTAGCTGCTGTGTCAGCTGCTTCTAATGCTGATCTAATCTGATTATTGGAAATGGCTTGTCCTTCTGCCACTGCTTGCTGTGCTCTTTTATGGTGTTCCTTTGGGAGGTATTGAAGAAACTCCTGCATCTCGTCCTAATGTTCCCTATCATACCTGGCTAAAAGAGCTTGGGACTTGACAATTCCCCACTGATTTGCAGCTTGAGTTGCCACTCTTTTGCCTGCTGCATCGAATTTGCGGCTCTCTTTATCAGTGGGAGGAGCACCCTTTGTGGACTGGCTATTTGCCCTTTTCCTGGCTGCACTGACCTCGATGGAATCAGGTGGCAATTGCTGTGATATAAAGGCTGGATCAGATGGTGCAGCTTTATATTTATCTACTCTAGGTGTTAAGACCTTAGCCTTCACAAGTTTTTTAAAAATGTAATCAGCAGGTTTTAACAGACCAGGTAACATTGGCAAACATTGATATTGTTTGTTAGTTGAGGAAAGAGTGTTAAATAGGAAATCCTCTTCTATAGGTTCAGAGTGCACTTGTGTGTTATGATAAGTGGCTGCTCTGGAAATGACCTGATTATAGGCTGTTGTATCCTCAGGCGGAGACTGCCTTGTGGGCTACACATCAGGGTCATTGAATGGAATTGAGTCAGAATCATATATATTGCATGGATCCATGTTGTAAACATGGTCACCCATATATAATCCCCATATCAAAAAATTGGGTAATGTGTGGACAATTGTGTGGGTGAAGGTAGTGGTGGTGGCGTATGAGGTGGGGGAGAAGAGAGAAAATAAGGTGAATGTGGTGGGGAAGGCTATTGTACAGTCTTTGGCTTCTCCTTGTGTTTAAACATCTTGACTGGTGAAGAGCCAGTTCCCAAGTCTTGTTGGAATGCTAATTTCCTCTTTGTTATAGGAGGAGGAGAGTCAATAATCTTCCCTTGTATCTTTCTGGATTTGAATTCCCCTTTGCCTTTGGTCCATGACCTCAAGAATTGGTCTAATATCTGTTTCATGTGTTTCCTGTTCTAAAGATGAAACATGTTTGCTTCCCACCAATGAAGGCTCCGAAAGCTTGGTAGCAGCGTGCTTTATGCAGGCCGAAAAAGTAGTCTGTTCAGTAGGCAAACGTTTTTTTGGACTCCGAAAAGGAACTTTGATGTTATGAAGCCGAAACAGGCATGGCAGTCTGTTCATCGGAGTGAGTCTTAGCCTTTTTCAGCCCCGAACCCGAGTGTTAGTCGTTGATATGTTATTTTCGGATCGAACCATGGCCAGCAATCAGTGGTCGACCCAAGGCCTTCTGTGATTTTTTAATTTGTTTCTGAAGGAATCTCTAACGGTCTTGCTCTTCGATCCCGTAATGTTTTCTTGGATCTGAAGGATTGACACGCCTCGCAGGTCTCTTCTTTGTGGTCCTGAGAGAGGCAGAGGTTAGACACCCAATGCTGGTCTGTGTAGGCGAACTTGGCGTGGCACCGAGCACAGAATCGAAATGGAGTCCGATTCATGAGCCTGTAATGCAGTAGGCCCGAGAAGGCCTGAGGAGGGTGCGTTTAATCGATCCCGACGCTACAATCGGATCGAGTGTAGTCAAAAATGATACTGACGTTGTAGAAAATGAAGTTCAGATAGTACCAAACTAAAATCTACCAGAGTGACAGAAAGCAATCTAACAAAGTGCGCATGGGCATCAAGTCCTATCACCGAGAGGAGGAGTCACTCGATCTCGTGACTCAAAAAAAGCTTCTTAGAAGAAAAACAACTTGTAGCACTCAGAGTCCAACACCAGATGGCGATATATGCACAGCATGTGTATCTGCTGCTACACATACCATTGAACATATATATATGGAAAATGTCACTTACCCAGTGTACATCTGTTCGTGGCATGTTCCGCTGCAGATTCACATGCTATGCATAGTCTGCCATCTAGTGTTGGGCTCGGAGTGTTACAAGTTGTTTTTCTTCGAAGACTCCATGTTAGATTGTTTTCCCACAGAGGGTAAGGTAGGATTGATAGAGTATAAAGAAAAGAGATGTCCATGCAAATGTAATATAAATATATATACATATGTACAAATGAATGTTGAACTTAAACGGCTACAGGCTCCTAGTGAGGTGGGAGGGTGCATGTGACTCTGCAGCGGAGCATGCCACGAACAGATGTATACTGGGTAAGTGACATTTTCCGTTAAATGGCATGTGTAGCTGCAGATACACATGCTATTCATGGACTACAAAGCAGTTTTACCTCCCTTAAAAGCCTGTAGGAGTTGAAGTTGTGTGAAATAGTGTTCTTAGTACAGCTTGACCTACTGTGGCTTGCTGTGTTGCTAACACATCTACACAGTAATGTTTGGTAAATGTATGCAGTGTTGACCAAGTGGTTGCTTTACAAATTTCGGCCATTGGTATATTTCCTAAGAAAGCCATTGTAGCTCCTTTTTTGGAATGTGCCTTAGGTGTAACTAAGAGCTGCCTTTTAGCTTTAAGGTAACATGTTTGGATGCATTTTACTATCCATCTTGCTAATCCTTGTTTTGAAATAAGGTTACCAGTATGTAGTTTTTGGAACACCACAAATAACTGTTTGGTTTTCCTAAATGATTTTGTTCTATCTATGTAATACATTAAGGCTCTTTTAATATCTAATGTATGCTGGGCTCTTTCTGCTACAAAGTCTGGCTGTGGTAAGAAGACTGGGAGTTCCACTGTTTGATTGATATGAAACGGTGATATAACTTTTGGGAGAAATTTTGGGTTTGTTCGAAGTACAACTTTATGTTTGTGTACGTGAACGGTTCTTGAATTGTGAAAGCTTGGATTTCACTAACTCTTCGCACATAAGTAATTGTGACTAGGAAGGCAACTTTGCAGGTTAGGTATTGAATCTGACATGAGTGCATAGGTTCAAATGGTGCGCCAATAAGTCGTGTGAGCACTATGTTTAGATTCCACGAAGGCACTGGAGGCGTTCTAGGTGGGATGATGCGTTTTAACCCTTCTATGAATGCTTTGATAACAGGAACTCTAAATAAAGAGCTGTGCTGTATATTTTGCAAGTACACGGAGATTGCAGTGAGATGTATTTTTATGGATGAGAAAGCTAAGTTTGCCTTTTGCAAATGAAGCAAATAACATACAATGTCTTGTATTGATGCAGAAAGAGGGGTAATTTGTTTAGATTGAAAGTAATGCACACATCTTTTCCATTTGTTGGCATAGCACTGCCTGGTAGTGGGTTTTCTTGCTTGTTTATTACTTCCATACATTCAGTTGGTAGTTGTAGAAACCCAAATTCTATGACCTCAGGAGCCTAATCGCTAGATTTAGTATTTTGGGATTTGGATGCCTGATCTGCTGTTTGTTTTGTGTTAACAGATCTGGTCTGTTTGGGAGTTTGATATGTGGTACTACTGACAGGTCTAATAGTGTTGTGTACCAAGGTTGACGTGCCCACGTTGGCGCTATGAGTATCAGTTTGAGCGTGTTTTGACGCAGTTTGTTGACTAGAAATGGAATGAGCGGGAAAGGGGGAAAAGCGTAAGCAAATAAGCCCTGACCAATTCATCCATAGAGCATTGCCTTTGGATAGGGGATGTGGGTACCTGGATGCGAAGTTTTGGCATTTGCATTTTCGCAGGTGGCAAACAGATCTATGTCTGGTGTTCCCCAATGTTGAAAGTATAGTTGAAGTACTTGAGGGTGAATCTCCCACTCGTGTGTTTGTTGATGATCTCTGCTGAGAACATCTGCCGACTGGTTGTGTATCCCTGAGATGTATTGTGTTACCAGGTGAATTTTGTTGTGGATTACCCAATGCCAATTTGTTTGGGCTAGGAGGGAGAATTGGGATGAATGGGTCCCTCCTTGTTTGTTTAGGTAATACATTGTTGTCTGTTTTGATAACAATATTCTTGTGAGTGAGAAGAGGCTGACAAGCTTTGAGTGCTAGGAATACAGCTAGCAACTCTAAGTGATTTAGTGATTTATGTGTAACTGTTTGTGTTTGGTGTCCCATTGTCCTTGAATGCTGTGATTGTTAAGGTGTGCCCCCCCCCAACCAATTACTGATGCATCTATTGTAAGTATGGTCTGAGGCACGGGGTCTAGATATGGCCACCCTTTATTTAGGTTTGTGGAATTCCACCACTGAAGGGACATGCATGTGTAAAGGCCGCATGTTTAGTCTTGAATGTGGGACAATGGCGATACAGGATGCCATCATGCCTAACAGTTTCATGACGAATTTGACAGTGTGCTGTTGGGCTGGCTGTATTTGTGACAATATATATTGCAAGATTCTTGTATTCTTTATGGACTTGGGCTTGGAAGCGCTGTTTGCGTATTTAGTGTGGCCCCTAAATACTGTTGAATTTGCGCAGGTTGTAGGTGTGATTTTTGGTAGTTTATGGAGAACCCCAGGTTGTGTAGGGTTTGTATCACACAATGCGTATGTTTTTGACACTGTGTATGACTGTTGGATTTTATTAGCCAATCGTCGAGATATGGGAAGACATGGATGTGTTGTTGTCTTAGGTAGGCTGCAACTACCGCCAGGCATTTTGTGAATACTCTGGGAGCTGTTGTTATTCCGAAGGGTAACACTTTGAACTGATAATGCTTTCCCTGAATTACAAACCTGAGATATTTTTTGTGTGCTGGATGGATGGATATGTGAAAATACGCATCTTTGAGGTTGTGTTGCCATGAAATCGTGCTGTTGTAGTAGTGGGACAACATCCTGTAGTGTTACCATGTGAAAGTGTTCTGACAGGATGTAAAGATTGAGGGTTCTGAGATCTAATATTGGCCTTAAGGTTCCGTCCTTCTTGGGAATGAGGAAATACAGTGAGTAAAGTCCTGTTCCTTGTTGATTTTGTGGCACTGGCTCTATTGCTTGTTTGAGTAGTAGAGATTTTACTTCCTCTTGCAAAAGGGTGATATGTTGTTTGGACAGGTTGTGAGGTTTTGGTGGGATATTTGGTGAAGTGTGTGCCAATTCTATGCAATAGCCATTGCGGATGATTTATAATACCCAGTTGTCTGTTGTGATGGGTAGCCAATTGGTGTGGAACCTTTGCAGTCTCCCCCCCACAGGTGAGGTGTGAGTTGGGATGTGTAAGGAAATGCCTCCTTGGCATGGTTACCCCCTGACTTTTTGCCTTTGCTGATGCTATGTTTTGAATTGAAAGTGTGCTGAGGCCTGCTAACCAGGCCCCAGCACCAGTGTTCTTTCCCTAACCTGTACTTTTGTTTTCACAATTGGCACACCCTGGCATCCAGGTAAGTCCCTTGTAACTGGTACCCCAGGTACCAAGGGCCCTGATGCCAGGTAAGGTCTCTAAGGGCTGCAGCATATCTTATGCCACCCTGGGGACCCCTCAGTCAGCACAGACACACTGCTTGCCAGCTTGTGTGTGCTGGTGAGGACAAAACGAGTAAGTCGACATGGCACTCCCCTCAGGGTGCCATGCCAACCTCACTTCCTATGAAGTATAGATAAGTCACCCCTCTAGCAGGCCTTACAGCCCTAGGACAGGGTGCACTATACCATAGGTGAGGGCACCAGTGCACGAGCACTGTGCCCCTACAGAGTCTAAGCAAAACCTTAGACATTGTAAGTGCAGGGTAGCCATAAGAGTATATGGTCTGGGAGTCTGTCAAACACAGACTCCACAGCATCATAATGGCTACACTGAAAACTGGGAAGTTTGGTATCAAACTTCTCAGCACAATAAATGCACACTGATGCCAGTGTACATTTTATTGTAAAATACACCCCAGAGGCCACCTTAGAGGTGCCCCCTGAAACCTTAACCAACTACCCGTGTAGGCTGACTGGTTTTAGCAGCCTGCCACACTCGAGACATGTTGCTGGCCCATGGGGAGAGTGCCTTTGTCACTCTGTGGCTAGTAACAAAGCCTGCACTGGGTGGAGATGCTATCACCTCCCCCAGGCAGGCGCTGTAACACCTGGCGGTGAGCCTCAAAGGCTCACCCCCTTTGTTCCAGCACCACAGGGCACTCCAGCTAGTGGAGTTGCCCGCCCCCTCCGGCCACGGCCCCACTTTTGGCGGCAAGGCCGGAGGAAATAATGAGAATAACAAGGAGGAGTCACTGGCCAGTCAGGACAGCCCCTAAGGTGTCCTGAGCTGAGGTGACTAACTTTTAGAAATCCTCCATCTTGCAGATGGAGGATTCCCCCAATAGGGATAGGAATGTGACCCCCTCCCCTTTGGAGGAGGCACAAAGAGAGTGTACCCACCCTCAGGGCTAGTAGCCATTGGCTACTAACCCCCCAGACCTAAACACGCCCTTAAATTTAGTATTTAAGGGCTCCCCAGAACCTAGGAACTCAGATTCCTGCAACCTAAGAAGAAGAGGACTGCTGAGCTGAAAAACCCTGCAGAGAAGACGGAGACACCAACTGCCTTGGCCCCAGCTCTACCGGCCTGTCTCCCCCCTTCTGAAGAAAACTGCTCCAGCGATGCTTTCCCCAGGACCAGCGACCTCTGAATCCACAGAGGACTGCCCTGCTCTAAAAGGACCAAGAAACTCCAGAGAACAGCGGCCCTGTTCAACAAAGACTGCAACTTTGTTTCCAGAGGAGCAACTTTAAAGACCCCTGCAATTCCCGCCAGAAGCGTGAGACTTGCAACACTGCACCCGGCGACCCGGACTCGACTGGTGAAGAAACAACGCTACAGGGAGGACCCCCCGGCGACTCCAAGACTGTGAGTAACCAAAGTTGTCCCCCCTGAGCCCCCACAGCGACGCCTGCAGAGGGAATCCCGAGGCTCCCCCTGACCGCGACTGTCTGATTCCCAGATCCCGACGTCTGGAAAAGACCCTGCACCCGCAGCCCCCAGGACCTGAAGGATCGGAACTCCAGTGCAGGAGTGACCCCCAGGAGGCCCTCTCCCTTGCCCAGGTGGTGGCTACCCCGAGGAGTCCCCCCCTTGCCTGCCTGCACCGCTGAAGAGACCCCTTGGTCTCCCATTGATTCCTATTACAAACCCGACACTTGTTTGCACACTGCACCCAGCCGCCCCGCGCTGCTGAGGGTGTACTTTCTGTGTGGACTTGTGTCCCCCCCGGTGCCCTACAAAACCCCCCTGGTCTGCCCTCCAAAGACGCAGGTACTTACCTGCTGGCAGACTGGAACCGGGGCACCCCCTTCTCCATTGAAGCCTATGTGTTTTGGGCACCACTTTGAACTCTGCACCTGACCGGCCCTGAGCTGCTGGTGTGGTAACTTTGGGGTTGCTCTGAACCCCCAACGGTGGGCTACCTTGGACCCCAATTTGAACCCCGTAGGTGATTTACTTACCTGCAAGAACTAACAATAACTTACCTCCCCTAGGAACTGTGAAAATTGCAGTGTCCACTTTTAAAATAGCTATATGTGTTTTATGTAAAAAGTATATATGCTATTGTGATTATTCAAAGTTCCTAAAGTACTTACCTGCAATACCTTTCAAATGAGATATTACATGTAGAATTTGAACCTGTGGTTCTTAAAATAAACTAAGAAAATATATTTTTCTATACAAAAACCTATTGGCCTGGAATTGTCTCTGAGTGTGTGTTCCTCATTTATTGCCTGTGTGTATGTACAACAAATGCTTAACACTACTCCTTTGATAAGCCTACTGCTCGACCACACTACCACAAAATAGAGCATTAGTATTATCTCTTTTTGCCACTATCTTACCTCTAAGGGGAACCCTTGGACTCTGTGCATGCTATTCCTTACTTTGAAATAGTGCATACAGAGCCAACTTCCTACATTGGTGGCAGCGGTGGGATACAAGACTTTGCATTTGCTGGACTACTCAGCCAATACCTGATCAAACGACAAATTCCAAAAATTGTCATTAGAAATTGATTTTTGCAATTTGAACTATTTTTCTAAATTCTTAAAAGTCCTGCTAGGGCCTTGTGTTAGTCCCTGTTTAGCATTTCTTTTAGAGTTTAAAAGTTTTGTGAAAGTTTGAATTAGATTCTAGAACTAGTTTTAGATTCTTAAAAAGTATTCCAACTTTTAGAAGTATAATGTCTAGTGCAGAGATGAATGTGGAGGAACTCGACCTCACACCTTACCTCCATCTTAAGATGAGGGAGCTAAGGTCACTCTGCAAAATAAAGAAAATCACAATGGGCTCCAGACCTTCCAAACTACAGCTCCGGGAGCTTTTGGCAGAGTTTGAAAAAGCCAACCCCTTTGAGGATGGCAACACAGAGGATGAAGATAGTGACTTGGAGGAGAATTCCCCCCCTCCAGTCCTACTTAGGGAGAACAGGGCCACTCAAGCCCTGTCTCCAAATATACTAGTCAGAGATGCTGTTTCCCTCACAGGAGGAACCAGCACCTCTGAAATCACTGAGGATAACTCCAGTGAAGAGGACATCCAGTTAGCCAGGATGGCCAAAAGATTGGCTTTGGAAAGACAGATCCTAGCCATAGAAAGGGAAAGACAAGAGATGGGCCTAGGTCCCATCAATGGTGGCAGCAACATAAATAGGGTCAGAGATTCTCCTGACATGTTGAAAATCCCTAAAGGGATTGTAACTAAATATGAAGATGGTGATGACATCACCAAATGGTTCACAGCTTTTGAGAGGGCTTGTGTAACCAGAAAAGTAAACAAATCTCACTGGGGTGCTCTCCTTTGGGAAATGTTCACTGGAAAGTGTAGGGATAGACTCCTCACACTCTCTGGAAAAGATGCAGAATCTTATGAACTCATGAAGGGAACCCTGATTGAGGGCTTTGGATTCTCCACTGAGGAGTATAGAATTAGATTCAGGGGGGCTCAAAAAACCTCGAGCCACACCTGGGTTGATTTTGTGGACTACTCAGTGAAAACACTGGATGGTTGGATTCAAGGCAGTGGTGTTAATAATTATGATGGGCTGTACAATTTATTTGTGAAAGAACACCTATTAAGTAATTGTTCAAATGATAAACTGCATCAGCATCTGGTAGACCTAGGACCAATTTCTCCCCAAGAATTGGGAAAGAAGGCGGACCATTGGGTCAAGACTAGGGTGACCAAGACTTCCACAGGGGGTGACCAAAAGAAAGGGGTCACAAAGCCTCCCCAGGGGAAATGTGTTGAGACATCCAAAAACAAAAATAGTAAAGAGTCTTCTTCAGGCCCCCAAAAACCTGCACAGGAGGGTGGGCCCAGAGCCTCTTCACAAAACAATTTTGGGTACAAGGGTAAAAACTTTGATCCCAAAAAGGCCTGGTGTCATAGCTGTAATCAGCCTGGACACCAAACTGGAGACAAGGCCTGTCCCAAGAAAAGTACCACTTCTAACTCCACTCCAGCTAACACTGGAATGGCTAGTCTCCAAGTGGGATCAACATTGTGCCCAGAGCAAATCAGGTGTCACACTGAAGCTACATTAGTCTCTGAGGGTGGGGTGGATTTAGCCACCCTGGCTGCCTGGCCTCCTAATATGCAAAAATACAGGCAGCAGCTCTTAATTAATGGGACAAGTGTAGAAGGCCTGAGGGATACAGGTGCCAGTGTCACCATGGTGACAGAGAAACTGGTTTCCCCTGGTCAATACCTGGCTGGACAAACTTAACCAGTCACCAATGCTGACAATCAAACTAAAGTACATCCCATGGCTATGGTACCTTTAGAGTGGGGAGGGGTCAATGGCCTGAAACAGGTGGTGGTCTCCTCAAATATCCCAGTAGACTGTTTGCTTGGAAATGACCTGGAGTCCTCAGCATGGGCTGAGGTAGAACTGAAAACCCATGCAGACATGCTGGGTATCCCTGAACTGGTGTGTGTCAAGACAAGGGCACAGTGCAAGGCTCAGGGTGAAAAAGTAGAGCTGGAGTCTGGAAAAAGGGCCCAGCCTACCAAGAGGAAAGGAAAGACAACTGGGAAACCAGCTGCAACACAACAACAAAAAGAGAACCTCTCTTCTCAGGAAGAAGTTCTGCCCTCTGAGGGAACTGAGCCTATGGAGTTAGAACCTTATCGGGTTGAGCTCTTAGGCCCAGGGGGACCCTCAAGGGGGCAGTTGTGTAAGGGGCAAGAAACCTGTCCCTCTCTTGAAGGCCTTAGGCAGCAAGCTGCTGAAGAGTCCAATGGCAAGAAAACTGGAACACATAGGGTCTATTGGGAAGATGGGCTCCTGTACACTGAGGCAGGAGATCCCAAACCTGGTGCCACTAGGAGAGTGGTAGTGCCTCAGGAGTTCAGAGAGTTCATACTGACCTTAGCCCATGATATTCCCCTTGCTGGGCATTTGGGACAAACCAAGACGTGGGAGAGACTAGTCAACCACTTTTATTGGCCCAACATGTCCCAGAAAGTTAAGGAGTTTTGTGTCTCCTGTACCACCTGTCAAGCCAGTGGTAAGACAGGTGGACATCCAAAGGCCCCCCTCATTCCACTTCCAGTGGTGGGGGTCCCCTTTGAAAGAGTGGGTGTGGACATAGTGGGTCCACTTGAACCTCCCACAGCCTCAGGAAATATGTACATACTAGTAGTAGTGGATCATGCTACTAGGTATCCTGAAGCTATTCCCCTTAGGTCGACTACTGCCCCTGCAGTAGCCAAGGCCCTCATTGGTATCTTTACCAGAGTGGGCTTCCCTAAGGAGGTGGTGTCTGACAGAGGTACCAACTTCATGTCAGCATACCTGAAACACATGTGGAATGAGTGTGGAGTGACTTATAAATTCACTACACCCTATCATCCACAAACTAATGGCCTTGTTGAGAGATTCAACAAGACATTAAAAGGCATGATCATGGGGCTCCCAGAAAAACTCAAAAGGAGATGGGATGTCCTCTTGCCATGTCTGCTTTTCGCCTACAGAGAGGTGCCTCAGAAGGGAGTAGGGTTCTCACCCTTTGAACTTCTGTTTGGCCACCCTGTAAGGGGACCACTAGCTCTTGTGAAAGAAGGCTGGGAGAGACCTCTTCATGAGCCTAAACAAGACATAGGGGGTCATTCCGACCCTGGCGGTCATGGACCGCCAGGGCCGGGGACGGAGGAAGCACCGCCAACAGGCTGGCGGTGCTTCCGGGGCAATTCTGACCGCGGCAGTAAAGCCGCGGTCAGAAAAGGGAAACCAGTGGTTTCCCGCCGGTTTTCCCCTGCCCCAGGGAATCCTCCATGGCGGCGCTGCTTGCAGCACCGCCATGGGGATTCCGACCACCTTACCGCCATCCTGTTCCTGGCGGATTTCACCGCCAGGAACAGGATGACGGTAACGGGTGTCGTGGGGCCCCTGGGGGCCCCTGCACTGCCCATGCCACTGGCATGGGCAGTGCAGGGGCCCCCTAACAGGGCCCCATAAAGATTTTCAGTATCTGCTTTGCAGACACTGAAAATCGCGACGGGTGCCACTGCACCCGTCGCACCCCTTCGACTCCGCCGGCTCCATTCGGAGCCGGCATCCTCGTAGAAGGGGGTTTCCCGCTGGGCCGGCGGGCAGCCTTCTGGCGGTCGCCCGCCGGCCCAGCGGGAAAGCCAGAATGGCCGCCGCGGTCTTTTGACTGCGGTGCGGTCATTCGGCGGTTCCCGCTTAGCGGGCGGCAACCGCCGCCCGCCAATGTAGGAATGACCCCCATAGTGGACTATGTACTTGGCCTTCGTTCAAGGATGGCAGAGTACATGGAAAAGGCAAGTAAAAACCTTGAGGCCAGCCAACAGCTCCAGAAGTTTTGGTATGACCAAAAGGCTGCACTGGTTGAATTTCAACCAGGGCAGAAAGTCTGGGTTCTGGAGCCTGTGGCTCCCAGGGCACTCCAGGACAGATGGAGTGGCCCTTACCCAGTGCTAGAGAAGAAGAGTCAGGTCACCTACCTGGTGGACCTGGGCATTAGCAGGAGCCCCAAGAGGGTGATCCATGTGAACCGCCTTAAGCTCTTCCATGACAGGGCTGATGTGAATCTGTTGATGGTAACAGATGAGGACCAGGAAGCTGAGAGTGAACCTCTCCCTGATCTCCTCTCATCAGACCCAGAAGATGGTTCAGTAGATGGAGTGATCTATTCAGACACCCTCTCTGGCCAACAGCAATCTGACTGCAGGAAGGTCCTGCAACAGTTTGCTGAGCTCTTTTCCCTAACCCCTGGTCAGACACACCTGTGTACCCATGAGGTGGACACAGGAGACAGCATGCCTGTCAAAAACAAAATATTCAGACAGTCTGACCAAGTTAAGGAAAGCATCAAGGTGGAAGTCCACAAGATGCTGGAATTGGGAGTAATTGAGCACTCTGACAGCCCCTGGGCTAGCCCAGTGGTCTTAGTCCCCAAACCTCACACCAAAGATGGAAAGAGAGAGATGAGGTTTTGTGTGGACTACAGAGGACTTAATTCTGTCACCAAGACAGATGCCCATCCCATTCCTAGGGCTGATGAACTGATTGATAAATTAGGTGCTGCCAAATTCGTAAGTACCTTTGACTTAACAGCAGGGTACTGGCAAATCAAAATGGCACCCGGAGCAAAAGAAAAGACAGCATTCTCCACACCTGATGGGCATTATCAGTTTACTGTTATGCCCTTTGGTTTAAAGAATGCCCCTGCCACCTTCCAAAGGTTGGTGAATCAAGTCCTTGCTGGTTTGGAGTCCTTTAGTGCAGCTTATCTTGACGATATTGCTGTCTTTAGCTCCAGCTGGCAGGATCACCTGGTCCACCTGAAGAAGGTTTTGAAGGCTCTGCAATCAGCAGGCCTCTCTATCAAGGCATCTAAATGCCAGAAAGGGCAGGGAACTGTGGTTTACTTGGGACACCTTGTAGGTGGAGGCCAAGTTCAGCCACTCCAGCCTAAGATCCAGACTATTCTGGACTGGGCAGCTACAAAAACCAAGACTCAAATCAGGGCATTCCTTGGCTTGACTGGGTATTACAGGAGGTTTGTGAAGGGATATGGGTCCATAGTGACAGTCCTCACAGAACTTACCTCCAAGAAAATGCCCAAGAAGGTAAACTGGACTGTAGAATGCCAACAGGCCTTTGACACCCTGAAACAAGCAATGTGCACAGCACCAGTTCTAAAAGCTCCAGATTACTCCAAGCAGTTCATTGTGCAGACAGATGCCTCTGAACATGGGATAGGGGCAGTATTGTCCCAAACAAATGAAGATGGCCTTTCCAGGTTCTTCCACTTAGAAAATGAAGACTCTCTTGGGAAAGGTTAGTCTCATCCTCTTTTGTTTGGGGGGGGGGGGTTGTGTAAGGAAATGCCTCCTTGGCATGGTTACCCCCTGACTTTTTGCCTTTGCTGATGCTATGTTTTGAATTGAAAGTGTGCTGAGGCCTGCTAACCAGGCCCCAGCACCAGTGTTCTTTCCCTAACCTGTACTTTTGTTTTCACAATTGGCACACCCTGGCATCCAGGTAAGTCCCTTGTAACTGGTACCCCAGGTACCAAGGGCCCTGATGCCAGGGAAGGTCTCTAAGGGCTGCAGCATATCTTATGCCACCCTGGGGACCCCTCACTCAGCACAGACACACTGCTTGCCAGCTTGTGTGTGCTGGTGAGGACAAAACGAGTAAGTCGACATGGCACTCCCCTCAGGGTGCCATGCCAACCTCACACTGCCTATGCAGTATAGATAAGTCACCCCTCCAGCAGGCCTTACAGCCCTAAGGCAGGGTGCACTATACCATAGGTGAGGGCACCAGTGCACGAGCAATGTGCCCCTACAGTGTCTAAGCAAAACCTTAGACATTGTAAGTGCAGGGTAGCCATAAGAGTATATGGTCTGGGAGTCTGTCAAACACGGACTCCACAGCACCATAATGGCTATACTGAAAACTGTGAAGTTTGGTATCAAACTTCTCAGCACAATAAATGCACACTGATGCCAGTGTACATTTTATTGTAAAATACACCCCAGAGGGCACCTTAGAGGTGCCCCCTGAAACCTTAACCAACTACCCGTGTAGGCTGACTGGTTTTAGCAGCCTGCCACACTCGAGACATGTTGCTGGCCACATGGGGAGAGTGCCTTTGTCACTCTGTGGCTAGTAACAAAGCCTGAACTGGGTGGAGATGCTATCACCTCCCCCAGGCAGGAGCTGTAACACCTGGCGGTGAGCCTCAAAGGCTCACCCCCTTTGTTCCAGCACCACAGGGCACTCCAGCTAGTGGAGTTGCCCGCCCCCTCCGGCCACGGCCCCACTTTTGGCGGCAAGGCTGGAGGAAATAATGAGAATAACAAGGAGGCGTCACTGGCCAGTCAGGACAGCCCCTAAGGTGTCCTGAGCTGAGGTGACACTAACTTTTAGAAATCCTCCATCTTGCAGATGGAGGATTCCCCCAATAGGTATAGGAATGTGACCCCCTCCCCTTGGGAGGAGGCACAAAGAGGGTGTACCCACCCTCAGGGCTAGTAGCCATTGGCTACTAACCCCCCAGACCTAAACACGCCCTTAAATGTAGTATTTAAGGGCTCCCCAGAACCTAGGAACTCAGATTCCTGCAACCTAAGAAGAAGAGGACTGCTGAGTTGAAAAACCCTGCAGAGAAGACGGAGACACCAACTGCCTTGGCCCCAGCTCTACCGGCCTGTCTCCCCCCTTCGGAAGAAAACTGCTCCAGCGACGCTTTCCCCAGGACCAGCGACCTCTGAATCCTCAGAGGACTGCCCTGCTCTAAAAGGACCAAGAAACTCCCGAGAACAGCGGCCCTGTTCAACAAAGACTGCAACTTTGTTTCCAGAGGAGCAACTTTAAAGACCCCTGCAATTCCCGGCAGAAGCGTGAGACTTGCAACACTGCACCCGGCGACCCCGACTCGACTGGTGAAGAAACAACGCTACAGGGAGGACCCCCAGGCGACTCCAAAACTGAGTAACCAAAGTTGTCCCTCCTGAGCCCCCACAGCGACGCCTGCAGAGGGAATCCCGAGGCTCCCCCTGACCGCGACTGTCTGATTCCCAGATCCCGATGCCTGGAAAAGACCCTGCACCCGCAGCCCCCAGGACCTGAAGGATCTGAACTCCAGTGCAGGAGTGACCCCCAGGAGGCCTTCTCCCTTGCCCAGGTGGTGGCTACCCCGAGGAGCCCCCCCCCTTGCCTGCCTGCACCGCTGAAGAGACCCCTTGGTCTCCCATTGATTCCTATTACAAACCCGATGCTTGTTTGCACACTGCACCCGGCCGCCCCCGCGCTGCTGAGGGTGTACTTTCTGTGTGGACTTGTGTCCCCCCCAGTGCCCTACAAAACCCCCCTGGTCTGCCCTCCGAAGACGCGGGTACTTACCTGCTGGCAGACTGGAACCGGGGCACCCCCTTCTCCATTGAAGCCTATGTGTTTTGGGCACCACTTTGAACTCTGCACCTGACCGGCCCTGAGCTGCTGGTGTGGTAACTTTGGGGTTGCTCTGAATCCCCAACGGTGGGCTACCTTGGACCCCAATTTGAACCCCGTAGGTGGTTTACTTACCTGCAAGAACTAACAATAACTTACCTCCCCTAGGAACTGTGAAAATTGCACTGTGTCCACTTTTAAAATAGCTATATGTGTTTTATGTAAAATGTATTTATGCTATTGTGATTATTCAAAGTTCCTAAAGTACTTACCTGCAATACCTCTGAAATCACTGAGGATAACTCCAGTGAAGAGGACATCCAGTTAGCCAGGATGGCCAAAAGATTGGCTTTGGAAAGACAGATCCTAGCCATAGAAAGGGAAAGACAAGAGATGGGCCTAGGTCCCATCAATGGTGGCAGCAACATAAATAGGGTCAGAGATTCGCCTGACATGTTGAAAATCCCTAAAGGGATTGTAACTAAATATGAAGATGGTGATGACATCACCAAATGGTTCACAGCTTTTGAGAGGGCTTGTGTAAACAGAAAAGTAAACAAATCTCACTGGGGTTCTCTCCTTTGGTAAATGTTAACTGGAAAGTGTAGGGATAGACTCCTCACACTCTCTGGAAAAGATGCAGAATCTTATGACCTCATGAAGGGAACCCTGATTGAGGGCTTTGGATTCTCCACTGAGGAGTATAGAATTAGATTCATGGGGGCTCAAAAAACCTCGAGCCACACCTGGGTTGATTTTGTGGACTACTCAGTGAAAACACTGGATGGTTGAATTCAAGGCAGTGGTGTTAATAATTATGATGGGCTGTACAATTTATTTGTGAAAGAACACCTATTAAGTAATTGTTCAAATGATAAACTGCATCAGCATCTGGTAGACCTAGGACCAATTTCTCCCCAAGAATTGGGAAAGAAGGCGGACCATTGGGTCAAGACTAGGGTGACCAAGACTTCCACAGGGGGTGACCAAAAGAAAGGGGTCACAAAGCCTCCCCAGGGGAAAGGTGTTGAGACATCCAAAAACAAAAATAGTAAAGAGTCTTCTTCTGGCCCCCAAAAACCTGCACAGGAGGGTGGGCCCAGAGCCTCTTCACAAAACAATTTTGGGTACAAGGGTAAAAACTTTGATCCCAAAAAGGCCTGGTGTCGTAGCTGTAATCAGCCTGGACACCAAACTGGAGACAAGGCCTGTCCCAAGAAAAGTACCACTTCTAACTCCACTCCAGCTAAGACTGGAATGGCTAGTCTCCAAGTGGGATCAACATTGTGCCCAGAGCAAATCAGGTGTCACACTGAAGCTACATTAGTCTCTGAGGGTGGGGTGGATTTAGCCACACTGGCTGTCTGGCCTCCTAATATGCAAAAATACAGGCAGCAGCTCTTAATTAATGGGACAAGTGTAGAAGGCCTGAGGGATACAGGTGCCAGTGTCACCATGGTGACAGAGAAGGAAAATGTCACTTACCCAGTGTACATCTGTTCGTGGCATTAGTCGCTGCAGATTCACATGCTGTGCACATCCCGCCATCTGGTGTTGGGCTCGGAGTGTTACAAGTTGTTTTTCTTCGACTCCATCTTAGATTGTTTTCCCCGCAGAGGGTGAGGTAGGAGTTGTGTATGCTAGTAATAGTGCCCATGCAATGGAGTGAATGCGTATGTACATAATAAAGTTTCAAGTAATCTATTTACAAATGTACAAATGTTTAAGATCTACTTCTAAACGGCTACAGGCTCCCGGGGAGGCGGGTGGGCGCATGTGAATCTGCAGCGACTAATGCCACGAACAGATGTACACTGGGTAAGTGACATTTTCCGTTCGATGGCATGTGTAGCTGCAGATACACATGCTGTGCATAGACTAGTAAGCAGTTATCTCCCCAAAAGCGGTGGTTCAGCCTGTAGGAGTTGAAGTAGTTTGGAATAATGTTTTTAGTACAGCTTGACCTACTGTTGCTTGTTGTGCAGTTAGCACATCTACACAGTAGTGCTTGGTAAATGTGTGAGGCGTAGACCATGTCGCTGCCTTACATATTTCGTTCATTGGAATATTTCCTAGAAAGGCCATGGTAGTACCTTTCTTTCTGGTTGAGTGTGCCTTTGGTGTAATAGGCAGTTCTCTTTTAGCTTTAAGATAGCAGGTTTGAATGCACCTAACTATCCATCTAGCAATGCCTTGTTTTGAAATTGGTTTTTGAAAGGCGATAAATAGTTGTTTTGTCTTTCGAATTAGTTTTGTTCTGTCAATGTAGTACATCAATGCTCTTTTGATGTATAATGTATGTAGTGTTCTTTCAGCTACAGAATCTGGCTGTGGGAAGAACACTGGTAATTCTACCATTTGATTCAATTGGAACGCTGAGATTACTTTTGGTAAACATTTGGGATTTGTTCGTAGAACAACTTTATTTTTGTGTATTTGAATAAATGGTTCTTGAATGGTAAACGCTTGAATTTCACTCACTCTTCTTAGAGATGTGATGGCAATTAAAAATGCAACTTTCCACGTTAAGTATTGCATTTCACAAGAGTGCATGGGCTCAAAAGGTGGGCCCATGAGTCGTGTTAAGACAATGTTGAGGTTCCATGAAGGAACTGGTGGCGTTCTTGGTGGTATAATTCTCTTTAGGCCTTCCATAAACGCTTTTATGACTGGTATCCTAAATAATGAAGTTGAGTGCGTAATTTGCAGGTAAGCTGAAATTGCAGCAAGATGTATTTTTATGGAAGAGAAAGCTAGTTTTGCTTTTTGCAAATGTAGTAAGTATCCTACTATATCTTTTGTAGATGCATGTAATGGTTGAATTTGATTATTATGGCAGTAATAGACAAATCTTTTCCATTTATTTGCATAGCAGTGTCTAGTGGCAGGCTTTCTAGCCTGTTTTAGGACCGCCATACATTCTTGTGTGAGGTGTAAGTGTCCGAATTCTAGGATTTCAGGAGCCAAATTGCTAGATTCAGCGATGCTGGATTTGGATGCCTGATCTGTTGTTTGTGTTGTGTTAACAGATCTGGTCTGTTTGGTAGTTTGACATGAGGTACTACTGACAGGACTAGTAGTGTTGTGTACCAAGGTTGCCTTGCCCATGTTGGTGCTATTAGCATGAGTTTGAGTTTGTTTTGACTAAACTTGTTTACTAGATATGGAAGGAGTGGGAGAGGGGGAAAAGCGTAAGCAAATATCCCTGACCAGTTCATCCATAGCGAATTGCCCTGAGACTGATGTTGTGGGTACCTGGATGCAAAGTTTTGGCATTTTGAGTTTTCCTTCGTTGCAAATAGATCTATTTGTGGTGTTCCCCAAATTTGGAAGTAAGTGTTCAGTATTTTTGGGTGAATCTCCCATTCGTGGATCTGTTGGTGATCCCGTGAGAGATTGTCTGCTAATTGATTCTGAATTCCTGGAATAAATTGTGCTATTAGGCGAATGTGGTTGTGAATAGCCCAATGCCATATTTTCTGTGTTAGGAGACACAACTGAGTTGAGTGTGTCCCTCCTTGTTTGTTTAGGTAGTACATTGTTGTCATGTTGTCTGTTTTGACAAGAATGTATTTGTGGGTTATCATGGGTTGAAATGCTTTCAGCGCTAGAAATACCGCTAACAGTTCTAGGTGATTTATGTGTAACTGTTTTTGCTGTACGTTCCATTGTCCTTGGATGCTGTGTTGATTGAGGTGTGCTCCCCACCCTGTCATGGAAGCATCTGTTGTTATCACGTATTGTGGCACTGGGTCTTGGAAAGGCCGCCCTTGGTTTAAATTTATACTGTTCCACCATTGAAGCGAGATGTATGTTTGGCGGTCTATCAACACCAGATCTAGAAGCTGACCCTGTGCTTGTGACCATTGTGATGCTAGGCACTGTTGTAAGGGCCGCATGTGTAACCTTGCATTTGGGACAATGGCTATGCATGAGGACATCATGCCTAGTAGTTTCAGTATTATTTTGACTTGTACTTTTTGTTTTGGATACAAGGTTTGTATTACATTGTGAAATGTTTGTACTCTTTGTGGACTTGGAGTAGCAATCCCTTTTGCTGTGTTGATTGTTGCTCCTAAGTATTGCTGTGTTTGGCACGGCTGCAGGTGTGACTTTGCGTAGTTGATTGAGAAACCTAGTTTGTGTAGGGTTTCTGTGACATATTTTGTGTGTTGTGAACACCGTTTTAGCGTATTGGTTTTGATTAACCAATCGTCTAGGTATGGGAACACATGTATTTGCTGCCTTCTGATATGTGTAGCTACTACTGCCAGGCATTTTGTAAAAACTCTTGGCGCAGTTGTTATTCCGAATGGCAACACTTTGAATTGGTAATGTATCCCTTGGAATACAAACCTTAGGTACTTTCTGTGTGAGGGATGTATTGGTATATGGAAATATGCATCCTTTAGGTCTAGTGTTGTCATGTAGTCTTGTTGTTTGAGCAGTGGGATTACGTCTTGTAGAGTAACCATGTGAAAATGGTCTGATTTGATGTAGGTATTTAATGTTCTGAGATCTAGTATCGGTCTCAGGCTCTTGTCCTTTTTGGGTATCAGGAAGTACCGCGAGTAAACTCCTGTGTTTAATTGATCTTTTGGTACTAATTCTATTGCTTCTTTCTGTAGCAATGCCTGAACTTCTAGTCATAGAAGATCTATATGTTGTTTTGACATATTGTGTGTTTTCGGTGGGACGTTTGGAGGGATTTTGAGAAATTCTATGCAATAACCATGCTGGATAATTGCTAAGACCCAAGTGTCTGTTGTTATTTCCTCCCAATGTGTGTAAAACTTAGTTAGTCTCCCCTCCACAGGTGTTATGTGTTGGGGATTTGTGACCTTGAAGTCACTGTTTGTTTTGAGGAGTTTTGGGACTTTGGAACTTTCCTCTGTTTCTTTGAAACTGTCCTCCTCTATATTGTCCCCGAAAACCTCCCCGCTGATACTGGCTCTGGTAAGTGGGCTTTGTTTGTGAGGTTGTGGCTTCTGTGGTTTGCCCTCGAAACCCCCCTCGAAATTGTGTTTTTCGAAATGTGCCTCTGCTCTGCGGGGAGTAGAGCGCACCCATGGCTTTGGCCGTGTCAGTGTCTTTTTTAAGTTTTTCAATTGCAGTGTCCACCTCCGGCCCAAACAACTGCTGTCCGTTGAAATGGCATATTCAGCACAGCTTGCTGTATCTCTGGTTTAAATCCTGATGTACGCAGCCATGCATGCCTCCTTATCGTTACTGCTGTGTTGACAGTTCTAGCAGCTGTGTCTGCAGCATCCATTGCTGATCGAATTTGATTATTGGAGATATTTTGTCCCTCTTCGACCACTTGCTGCGCTCTTTTTTGAAACTCCTTTGGCAAGTGTTCAATAAGGTGTTGCATCTCGTCCCAATGGGCCCTATCATATCTGGCTAGCAAGCTCGCGAATTTGCAATACGCCACTGGTTTGCTGCCTGTGCCGCCACCCTTTTGCCTGCCGCGTCAAATTTTCTACTCTCTTTATCTGGAGGTGGCGCGTCTCCTGAAGTATGAGAGTTGGCTCTTTTGCGCGCTGCTCCAACTACAACAGAGTCTGGTGATAGCTGTTGTGTGATGTACACTGGGTCTGTTGGTGGCGGTTTATATTTTTTATCTACTCTTGGAGTAATGGCTCTCCCTTTGACAGGCTCTTCAAACACTTGTTTGGAGTGTTTTAGCATTCCGGGCAACATTGGCAGACTTTGATATTGACTGTGCGTAGACGACAGTGTATTAAAAAGGAAGTCATCTTCAATGGGTTCTGAGTGAAGGCTGACATTGTGAAATGCTGCTGCCCTTGATACCACTTGAATGTAGCCTGTACTATCCTCAGGTGGCGAGGGTCTTGCTGGATAGCATTGAGGACTATTGTCTGACACTGGTGCGTCGTAAAGGTCCCATGCGTCAGGGTCATCTTGACTCATCCCCGTATGTGTTGGGGATTGCATCATTGGTGGAGTGGCTACCGGTGATAGTTGTGGGGATGGTGGTGGTGTTATTTGTTTAGCCACTTTTGATTGTGGCTGTTTGTCCTTGTCCTTGTCTTGGAAGGCAAGTTTTCGTTTCATTCTGATTGGGGGAAGAGTGCTGATCTTCCCTGTATCTTTCTGAATAAAGAGCCGCCTTTGCGTGTGATCTGGCTCTATTGTCTGTAATTCTTCTTCAAATCTGTGTGTCTTCATTTGAGAGGACAGTCCTTGTTCCTCTGAATAGGAACTAATTTTCGGTTCGGAGGCCGGATGTTTCGGCACCGAAACCTTTTCTGCTGCTTTTTTCGGCTCAGACAAAATCTTTTTGCTTTTCGGCGTAGTGCCCTCTCGGTGCCGACCAATTTTGGTGCTGCTGTCTCGGTGCCGAATCTTTTCGGAGCCACTCTCTCGGGCCCGAGATTGCTGCATGCCTGTATCTCGACCGGAGTCGGATGACTTCGACACCAGCTCGCCCTTTTTCGGTGCCGATGGACGGTCACCTACTTTTCGGGTTAAGCCATGGCCTGTTGGTGGTGGCGTCCCCTGGGCTTTGGCAGTCTTTTTGTGAGTTTTTTGTTTCAACGTCTTACTCACGGTTTTCGGCGTTTCTTCGGGATCGACCTCCTCCGAGTCCGAATCCTGGATGGAGAATGTTTCTTCCTCCTCCTCGAAACACCATCTGTTGATGGTAACAGATGAGGACCAGGAAGCTGAGAGTGAACCTCTCCCTGATCTCCTCTCATCAGACCCTAAAGATGGTTCAGTAGATGGAGTGATCTATTCAGACACCCTCTCTGGCCAACAGCAATCTGACTGCAGGAAGGTCCTGCAACAGTTTGCTGAGCTCTTTTCCCTAACCCCTGGTCAGACACACCTGTGTACCCATGATGTAAACACAGGAGACAGCATGCCTGTCAAAAACAAAATATTCAGACAGTCTGGCCAAGTTAAGGAAAGCATCAAGGTGGAAGTCCACAAGATGCTGGAATTGGGAGTAGTTGAGCACTCTGACAGCCCCTGGGCTAGCCCAGTGGTCTTAGTCCCCAAACCTCACACCAAAGATGGAAAGAGAGAGATAGGTTTTGTGTGGACTACAGAGGACTTAATTCTGTCACCAAGACAGATGCCCATCCCATTCCTAGGGCTGATGAACTGATTGATAAATTAGGTGCTGCCAAATTCGTAAGTACCTTTGACTTAACAGCAGGGTACTGGCAAATCAAAATGGCACCTGGAGCAAAAGAAAAGACAGCATTCTCCACACCTGATGGGCATTATCAGTTTACTGTTATGCCCTTTTGTTTAAAGAATGCCCCTGCCACCTTCCGAAGGTTGGTGAATCAAATCCTTGCTGGTTTGGAGTCCTTTAGTGCAGCTTATCTTGACGATATTGCTGTCTTTAGCTCCAGCTGGCAGGATCACCTGGTCCACCTGAAGAAGGTTTTGAAGGCTCTGCAATCAGCAGGCCTCTCTATCAAGGCATCCAAATGCCAGATAGGGCAGGGAACTGTGGTTTACTTGGGACACCTTGTAGGTGGAGGCCAAGTTCAGCCACTCCAGCCTAAGATCCAGACTATTCTGGACTGGGCAGCTCCAAAAACCCAGACTCAAATCAGGGCATTTCTTGGCTTGACTGGGTATTACAGGAGGTTTGTGAAGGGATATGGGTCCATAGTGACAGCCCTCACAGAACTTACCTCCAAGAAAATGCCCAAGAAGGTAAACTGGACTGTAGAATGCCAACAGGCCTTTGACACCCTGAAACAAGCAATGTGCACAGCACCAGTTCTAAAAGCTCCAGATTACTCCAAGCAGTTCATTGTGCAGACAGATGCCTCTGAACATGGGATAGGGGCAGTATTGTCCCAAACAAATGAAGATGGCCTTTCCAGGTTCTTCCACTTAGAAAATGAAGACTCTCTTGGGAAAGGTTAGTCTCATCCTCTTTCGTTTGGGGGGGGGGGGGGGGTTGTGTAAGGAAATGCCTCCTTGGCATGGTTACCCCCTGACTTTTTGCCTTTGCTGATGCTATGTTTTGAATTGAAAGTGTGCTGAGGCCTGCTAACCAGGCCCCAGCACCAGTGTTCTTTCCCTAACCTGTACTTTTGTTTTCACAATTGGCACACCCTGGCATCCAGGTAAGTCCCTTGTAACTGGTACCCCAGGTACCAAGGGCCCTGATGCCAGGGAAGGTCTCTAAGGGCTGCAGCATATCGTATGCCACCCTGGGGACCCCTCACTCAGCACAGACACACTGCTTGCCAGCTTGTGTGTGCTGGTGAGGACAAAACGAGTAAGTCGACATGGCACTCCCCTCAGGGTGCCATGCCAACCTCACACTGCCTATGCAGTATAGATAAGTCACCCCTCTAGCAGGCATTACAGTCCTAAGGCAGGGTGCACTATACCATAGGTGAGGGCACCAGTGCACGAGCAATGTGCCCCTATAGTGTCTAAGCAAAACCTTAGACATTGTAAGTGCAGGGTAGCCATAAGAGTATATGGTCTGGGAGTCTGTCAAACACGGACTCCACAGCACCATAATGGCTACACTGAAAACTGGGAAGTTTGGTATCAAACTTCTCAGCACAATAAATGCACACTGATGCCAGTGTACATTTTATTGTAAAATACACCCCAGTGGGCACCTTAGAGGTGCCCCCTGAAACCTTAACCAACTACCCGTGTAGGCTGACTGGTTTTAGCAGCCTGCCACACTCGAGACATGTTGCTGGCCACATGGGGAGAGTGCCTTTGTCACTCTGTGGCTAGTAACAAAGCCTGAACTGGGTGGAGATGCTATCACCTCCCCCAGGCAGGAGCTGTAACACCTGGTGGTGAGCCTCAAAGGCTCACCCCCTTTGTTCCAGCACCACAGGGCACTCCAGCTAGTGGAGTTGCCCGCCCCCTCCGGCCACAGCCCCACTTTTGGCGGCAAGGCCGGAGGAAATAATGAGAATAACAAGGAGGAGTCACTGGCCAGTCAGGACAGCCCCTAAGGTGTCCTGAGCTGAGGTGACAATAACTTTTAGAAATCCTCCATCTTGCAGATGGAGGATTCCCCCAATAGGGATAGGAATGTGACCCCCTCCCCTTGGGAGGAGGCACAAAGAGGGTGTACCCACCCTCAGGCCTAGTAGCCATTGGCTACTAACCCCCCAGACAAAAACACGCCCTTAAATTTAGTATTTAAGGGCTCCCCAGAACCTAGGAACTCAGATTCCTGCAACCTAAGAAGAAGAGGACTTCTGAGTTGAAAAACCCTGCAGAGAAGACGGAGACACCAACTGCCTTGGCCCCAGCTCTACCGGCCTGTCTCCCCCCTTCGGAAGAAAACTGCTCCAGCGACGCTTTCCCCAGGACCAGCGACCTCTGAATCCTCAGAGGACTGCCCTGCTCTAAAAGGACCAAGAAACTCCCGAGAACAGCGTCCCTGTTCAACAAAGACTGCAACTTTGTTTCCAGAGGAGCAACTTTAAAGACCCCTGCAATTCCCGCCAGAAGCGTGAGACTTGCAGCACTGCACCCGGCGACCCCGACTCGACTGGTGAAGAAACAACGCTACAGGGAGGACCCCCAGGCAACTCCAAGACTGTGAGTAACCAAAGTTGTCCCCCCTGAGCCCCCACAGCGACGCCTGCAGAGGGAATCCCGAGGCTCCCCCTGACCGCGACTGTCTGATTCCAAGATCCCGACGCCTGGAAAAGACCCTGCACCCGCAGCCCCCAGGACCTGAAGGATCGAAACTCCAGTGCAGGAGTGACCCCCAGGAGGCCCTCTCCCTTGCCCAGGTGGTGGCTACCCCAAGGAGCCCTCCCCTTGCCTGCCTGCACCGCTGAAGAGACCCCTTGGTTTCCTATTACAAACCAGACGCTTGTTTGCACACTGCACCCGGCCGCCCCCGCGCTGCTGAGGGTGTACTTTCTGTGTGGACTTGTGTCCCCCCCAGTGCCCTACAAAACCCCCCTGGTCTGCCCTCCGAAGACGCGGGTACTTACCTGCTGGCAGACTGGAACCGGGGCACCCCCTTCTCCATTGAAGCCTATGTGTTTTGGGCACCACTTTGAACTCTGCACCTGACCGGCCCTGAGCTGCTGGTGTGGTAACATTGGGGTTGCTCTGAACCCCCAACGGTGGGCTACCTTGGACCCCAATTTGAACCCCGTAGGTGGTTTACTTACCTGCAAGAACTAACAATAACTTACCTGCCCTAGGAACTGTGAAAATTGCACTGTGTCCACTTTTAAAATAGCTATATGTGTTTTATGTAAAAAGTATATATGCTATTGTGATTATTCAAAGTTCCTAAAGTACTTACCTGCAATACCTTTCAAATGAGATATTACATGTAGAATTTGAACCTGTGGTTCTTAAAATAAACTAAGAAAATATATTTTTCTATCCAAAAACCTATTGGCCTGGAATTGTCTCTGAGTGTGTGTTCCTCATTTATTGCCTGTGTGTGTGTACAACAAATGCTTAACACTACTCCTTTGATAAGCCTACTGCTCGACCACACTACCACAAAATAGAGCATTAGTATTATCTCTTTTTGCCACTATCTTACCTCTAAGGGGAACCCTTGGACTCTGTGCATACTATTCCTTACTTTGAAATAGTGCATACAGAGCCAACTTCCTACAGGAAGGGATGGAGTAAGTCACTGCTTTGGCTGTTGTAAGGCTTGCTTTGTTGACTGATATTTCCCCCTGCCTCTGGGGTACTGTCCTCTGTAAGTGCTTTTGAACCCACCTTTTTGATATTGAGGTTGGTAGGTGGACTTTGTTTGGGAGGTGGATGCCTCAGGTGTTTGGGTTCTAAATCCACCTCTGTATTGAGGCTTACGAAAGAATCCCCTGTATTGCGTTGTATACAAAGCACCCAAGGTTATAATGGTGTCTGAATCTTTTTTCATTTTTTCAATTGCCCTGTCAACCTTGGGGCCAAAAAGCTGTTTTTGGTTAAATGGCATATTGAGGACTGCCTGTTGAATTTCAGGCTTAAATCCTGAAGACCTAAGCCATGCGTGTCTTCGTATAGTGACAGCAGTGTTGATTGTTCTAGCTGCCTTGTCTGCAGAGTCTAGGGCTGACCTGATTTGATTGATTGTGATAGACTTCCCTTCCTCAACTATTTGTTGTACCCTTTCTTGTTGGTCTTTGGGGAGATGTTGTAGTATATCTTTCATTGCATCCCAGTGGGCTCCCTCATATCTAGCCAACAATGCTTGGGAGTTGGCTATCCTCCACTGGTTGGCTGCCTGAGATGACACCCTTTTGCCCGCAGCATCAAACTTTCTGCTCTCCTTGTCTGTTGGGGGTGCATCCTCTGATGACTGCGAGTTTGCTCTTTTCCTAGCTGCGCTTACCACTACAGAGTCGGGAGGCATTGTTGTGTGATAAAGGCAGGATCAGAGGGGGTGGCTTATACTTTTTCTCCACCCTAGGAGTAATTATTCTGGCTTTCACTGGTTCCTGGAATATTTGATCAGCATGCTTTAACATGCCTGGGAGCATGGGAAGCAACTGATAGGTGGTATGTGTAGAGGAGAGTATGTTAAAAAGGAAGTCATCCTCTAACGGCTCAGTGTGCATGACGACATTGTGATAGGATGCAGCCCTAGCTATGACCTGAGTATATCATGTACTATCCTCTGGTGGTGATGACTTAGAGGGATATCAGTCTGGGTTTTTATCTGGAATGGGATCTGGATCATAAAGATTCCATGGATCCACATTGTTGTGCTGTGAATCAAATGAATGTACAGGAGATTGCACAGGTGTGGGACTAGTAGGGGGAGAGATAAGCAAATGAGGAGAGTGAGGAGGAGACTGAGGAAGAGAAAATTGAGGAGGAGGAGAAGGTTTCTCTTAAGATGCCTCGGCTCCGAAAATGATTTTTGAGGTTTCGAATCGAAGGATCGATGTTTGGTAGACTCGATGACAGAGCTTTGGCTTGAGTCCGAAGGCTAAGGTGGTGTGGCCTTTTTCGGTGCCCAAGTTGTTGGTTGGTCACCAAAGGTCTTTTTACGGGTTGAGCCATGGCCTTCCGGCAGTGGCGTTCACAAGGCCTTATGTTTGGGCTTGGATGGGGCAGGCGTTCTCATGTGCTGTCCTACCGTGACCGGTCTGTCCTCCTCAGACTCCTGTTCGGAGTCAGACCCTCGGACGGAGACTGCTGTGTGCATGATCTCCTCCTCCTCCTCGACGTCGAGACGTTCAGTGCTCTTGGACAACATCTCGAGTCTCCGTGCTCCTTTGTTTCGGAGCATTTTCTTCAAACGGAAGGATCTGCAGGCCTCGCAATTCACTGAGGCTCCTATATATGCCCCTATGGGGCATTTTTTTTTAAAGTGGAGTTGCACACAGTTCTGCACCACTTTTCTTACGTCCCTTAGCGCTCCCTTAACACCACCATGTGTGCGCTGTATTTAAATACGGCGCAACATGGCGGTAGTAAGGGGACTAATGTCAGAATTTTTTATGCTAGTCCGGCGCTTTGCAGGATTAGAGTATAAAATGTTGATGCTAATCCTGCAAAGCACCCAGAGGCCCATTGTAACCAACAGAAGCCTCCTTTTAACGCCTGCTCTGAGCAGGCATTAAAAGTGCCGGAAAAAAATGACACAAAGAAATCTGTGAGATTTATTTGTGCCATTTTTATGCCCCCCCCCCCCCAACATTGGGATGCCCCCTTTGCATACATTATGCCTGGTGCAGGCATAATGTAGCGCAAAGGGTTACAAAGGCGCCACTTTGTAAATATGGCGCAGCATTTTTTGCCTTCTAACGCTACATTAGTGTAAATAAATGACACTAATGTGGTGTTAGAATGGCACTAGAGGCTCCTAGATATGCCCCTATGGCAGTGCTTAATTTGTGCTCGTTGTTTCCGGTGCGGGGCACCAGCACTTATTTTTGAGGGCCGGCACTTATTTTTCTGCCTCAAGCATTTACTGCGAGAAACAGACACATATGGGAAAGACAGAGGAAGAGAAAAACGAAAAAGAGTCACAATGGGGAAAAAACAGAGATCCGCCAGTCCGGCGCTTTGCAGGATTAGCGTAAAAAATGTCGATGCTAATCCTGTAAAGCACCCAGAGGCCCATTGTAGCCAACAGAAGCCTCCTTTTAACGCCTGCTCTGAGCAGGCGTTAAAAGTGCCGGCGCAACGAAATCTGTCAGATTTCTTTGCGCCATTTAAAAAAAAAATGTAAAGCCTAAACAAATGACGCTAATGTGGCGTTAGAATGGCGCTAGGGGCTCTTAAATATGCCCCTATATTTTAAGTGGCTAGCTGAGCGAATTAGTGAAGCCAGACTTTACAAGTGCTTTAAAACACATGAATGTATGCGAAAGGGGAGCGATAGAGAGATGAGGGAAACATTCGCCGGGTGGTAGTGAGTGAAACCGAGGAGGTGGTCATGGGGTGCGAGGCGCCACAATAAACTGTTGCACAAGGCGCCAGCAGTCCTAAAGCCAGCCCTGCTTGTAAGTATACTTACTAAGGACCAGGCGCGCTAGCAGTTCCATAGTTTAGAGACCTTTTGATTCTTCCATTAGATGGCACTGTGCATAAAACAAAATGTTTTTTTTTTTTTTTACCTTTTTGAAAACAACAGCTACTTGCCAGGCCACGGTTTTCAAGTGGTTCCAAAAAGTCTCCTAACAGCTCCAATAAAGGTGTTTTCTCCAAGTTCTCCAGAATCACGATCGTTCGTTTGGCCGGAGGTTGTACCATTACAGGTATCAGGCATTCTGAAACAGGAAGAGATCATTACTATTCGCTTGTGAAGCCAAGAGCTCCTTTCTACAAAATAGGCCATCATGAATCAGGAGATATTCAATATTCTAGTTCCGGTACATTTCTTTTTACACCCCGGGGAAGGAGATTTCCAGATATAGACAATGCACATTTAACGAACGAGAACTTAAAGCTCGATAGGAAAATGGTCCATCATCAATCATGAAAAAAAGACAGCAGCTAATAGGATTAGGGTGTAGATCGAGAAACTGAAGAGGTATGTAAAGACAGCTATAACATAAAAGATTGTTACACAAAATAGAGGGCATACTGGAGCTCCGTTAATGTATACTAGGCAGCTGCCTAGGATGCCATATAGAGCGGAGGAGTATTAAATACGGTCACAGTGCCACGGTACAAAGTAGGAAATGTAATCTTGTGTGAGGGCTAGAATTACTAGAACTGCATTGAAGCGTTTTCAGTTCAGTACTCGGTTATCCTTACAGACATTTATGCCTCTCCCGTCTGAACAAGTCACAATGTCCCTTTCCGAACTGTCTGCAGTACTGTTACCAGGTCCTTCCATAAACTTAATGTCCTCCTTGGCACCTGGTCTTTATTCCCTTCTCTTCCTCTCGCCGTTACCCCTGCTCTTTGTATTTCAGACCTGTATAATGTTGGTTATTTATATAACGCACGGACATCTCCCACGGGTAAGAGTTCCTATTTATAAAAAACACACATAAATAAAATCAGCAAAAAATATACAGCAAAAAGCCTCAGACCCTTTGCCATTCAGGCTTTAGGTCACAGCATGCCTCCAACCTAGCATTATAAGCGGGAAACATTTTGTGCCACAAAGCTAAAACAATGTTATTTACTTTTTAATTTTTTTTGCAAGGAGGGAGGCAATTTTTGTTATTGGAGCACTTTTCAATGTGGGACTTTCAAAGGTCAGACACAAATGAGAACCCTGTCCAGGACTAGCACAGTCGGGAATACGACGAGTAGAGGTAATTAAAATGAGCCTCTTGTTTTCAGGCAGTGTATTATGCGAGGTACAGATAAAAGGGCTTAGCACCTGTGTAAAGTTATTTATGGGTTTTAGTTTTGAAAATGTTTGGAATTGTTGCCAAAGGTTATAAACCCCACAGGGCAGAGCGTTTAACCTCTTAACTGCTGGGCCTTCCCACCCCCACCCCCCCACCCCAGTGCTGAGCCCTTTTTGGGCTATTTGGGGTAGTTTGCGCTTAGGCCTTCAGAACTTTTTGTCCACATAAGCTATCCACGCCAAATTTGCTTCCTTTTTTTCAAACATCCTAGGGATTCTAATGGTACCCAGAGTTTGTTGTTTCCCCTGGAGGAGACCAAGAAATTAGCCAAAATACAGTGAACATTTCGTTTTTTTAAAACAAATGGGAAAAAAGGGCTGCAGAAGAAGGCTTGTGGTTTTTTCCCTGAAAATGGCATCAACAAAGGGTTTCTGGTGCTAAAATCAGCATCTTCCCACCTTTCAGGAACGGGCAGACTTGAATCAGAAAACCACATTTTTCAAACGCAATTTTGGCATTTTACTGGGATAAACCCAATTTTTACTATTTTTGGTGCTTTCAGCCTCCTTCCAGTTAGTGACAGGAATGGGTGTGAAACCAATGCTGGATCCCAGAAAGCTAAACATTTCTGAACAGTAGACAGAAATCTGAATTCAGCAAGGGGTCATTTGTGTAGATCCTACAAGGTTTTCCTACAGAAAATAACAGCTAAAATAAAAAAATATTGAAAGTGAGCTGAAAAAAAACAGCCATTTTTCTCCAAGTTTTACTCTAACTTTTTCCTGCAATGTCAGATGTTTTAAAGCAATATATCGTTACGTGTGCTGGACTCTTCCGGTTGCGAGGATATATAGGGCTTGTAGGTTCATCAAGATCCTTAGGTACCCAGAGCCAATAAATGAGGTGCACCTTGCAATGGGTTTTCATTGTATACGGGTATACAGCAATTCATTTGCTGAAATATAAAGAGTGAAAAATAGGTATCAAGAAAACCTTTCTATTTCCAAAATGGCCATAAAATAAGGTGTTGAGAAGCAGTGGTTATTTGCACATCTCTGAATTCCGGGGTGCCCATACTAGCATGTGAATTACAGGCCATTTCTCAAATAGACGTCTTTTTTACACACTGTCTTACATTTGGAAGGACAAAATGTAGAGAAAGACAACGGGAAATAACACTTGTTTTGCTAATCTGTTTTTTCCCCAAGTCACCCGATAAAAATGGTACCTCACTTTCGTGGGCAGGCCTAATGCTCGCGACAGGAAATGCAACATGGACACATCACATTTTTACATTGAAATCTGACGTGTTTTTTGCAAAGTGCCTAGCTGTAGATTTTGGGCTCTAGCTCAGCCGGCACCTAGGGAAACCTAGCAAACCTTGGCATTTTTTAAAGCTAGGGGAATCCAAGATGGGGTGGCTTGTGGAGTTCTGACCAGGTTCTGTTACCCAGAATCCTTTGCAAACCTAACAATTTAGCTAAAAAAAACAAATTTTCCTCACATTTCGGTGACAGAAAGTTCTGGAATCTGAGAGAAGCCACAAATTTCTTTCCACCCAGGGTTCCCCCAAGTCTCCCGATAAAACTGATACCTCACTTGTGTGGGTAGGCCTAGTGCCCGCAACAGGAAATGCCCCAAAAACACAACGTGGACACATCCCATTTTTTGACAGAAAACAGAGGTGTTTTTTGCAAAGTGCCTACCTGTAGATTATGGCCTCTAGCTCAGCCAGCACCTAGGGAAACCTACCAAACCTGCGCATTTTTGAAAACTAGAGACCTAGGGGAATCCAAGATGGGGTGACTTGTGGGGCTCTTACCAGGTTCTGTTACCCAGAATCCTTTGCAAATCTCAAAATCTGGCTAAAAAAACACTTTTTCCTCACATTTCTGTGACAGAAAGTTCTGGAATCTGAGAGGAGCCACAAATGTCCTTCCATCCAGCGATCCCCGCAAGTCTCCTGATAAAAACTGTACCTCACTTGTGTAGGTAGGCCTGGTGCCCGCGACAGGAATAGATCACACAATGGTCAATGTTGGTCCTTACATGAGGAAGCTGGTGACTGTGGGGTGATCCATTCTTGACGCAGGCACTAGGTATAGGCACTCAAGTGGGGTAGTGTTTTTATCAGGACAGGTGAGGAATCACTGCGTGGTAGGAATTTTGTGGATCCCAGCATATTCCTGTAGTTTGTGTGACAGAAATGCGAGAAAAATAGAGTTTTTATTCAACATTTCAGCTTTGCAGGTTATTCTGGGTAAGAAAACTTTGGGGAATCCACACAAGTCACACCTCTGTGGACTCCCCCGAATGTCTAGTTTCCATAAATGTTTGTGTTTAGTATGTTTCTCTATATGGCCACCGAACCCAGGACCAAAAACACAGGTGCCTGCCTTACAAAACCAGTTTGTTTTGTGATAGATAATTTTGATGTCTCCACAATACGATTTGGGCAGTGGAATTTGGGGCTGAACTAAACTGGGGAGCTCCCAAGAGAGCACTCTCTCTCTCTGCTTGCCGCCGCATTCACCTGCTCTCTGGGTTGGGCTAACCAACTATTACCACGTTGCACAGACTGTGCTTGCGAAGGGACAGCAGGACTGTCCTCATCACCTCCCTCATAATTTACTGGAAGAGGAGTTATCGAATGGGACTCCTCCGACTGAAAAATCACTCCCAGAGTCTGCGCCATTGTCCTATCCCTCAGATGCTGTCTCAGTATCTGATGTCTCAGTCTCTGATCCTATGTCAGAGCTGTCCTCTATAACCCGAGTGACGGCAGCAGTCATCCATCAAGAAGCGATCTCTGCTATTGGCTAAACTCTTGCTCTAAAACACTAGCCTACGTAGACAGTCACAAAATCGATGGTGTGTCTGAGATATGTGCAACAGTAGAGGCCACATTACCTGCACTTCTTCCCTCAATCAGCAGGTTCTTTCAAGACACACAAAAAACACCTTGTCACATACCATTCGTCACAGTCTTTAGCACCTCCTGCGCCCAGTCCAACAATCATTATTGGTGCTCCCATTCTCTCCTCCTCGGATTCCCTCATTACCACCCAGCAAAAGTGCCCTTCATCTCTCCATAGCCGCCCTCCACCCCGCACATACATTTCATTTGTATTATAGCGCAGGTAATGGATGACTTTACTAATGTACTCAGCTATTTACATAAAATACAGATTTGCTCTTTGCAGTAGGCATATAAACCTTCTGCGCTTCTTTATGGCACTAAAACTGCCACTAGACAAAAGTCTGATCCTTTTGTAGCAGAAACATAATCACAATACTTACTTGACTTTTTTATTGCTGCCTAAAAGCTACAGTTGAAATGCGTCAGTTGAAGTATGTGCACTGCTTTGAAGACGCAAGCTGCAACTGCAAGACAACTGGTGGCAAAATATATATATATATATATATATATATAGATCACTTTTATATGTGGGTCTGGTTTTCCTGGGGTCCGATCGCAGGCCCCAGGGAAACCACGCATGTATTGACAAAAGTGATATATATATATATATATATATATATATAGATCTATCTCTATATATATCTATCTACATGGATATATCTATAGATAGATCTATATATATATATATATATATATATATATATATATATATATATATATATATATATATATATAAAAAGAGGAGAATTGTCCTGACAAGCGTGTTGTGGCGCACTTATTTCACCGGTGGTGCTGATTGAAGGCAGGACGTCCGTATTTCAAAAGAAGGGGATTTCTCTTTCACTTTGTCAAGAGAAAAGAACCGCACTCCGTCGTTGTGCAATTAATAATTAAACTGTTATTCCATTCGTGGGATTACAAACAAACAAGACAGGAATCCCCTGACGCGTTTCGGTCACACCGGACCTTGTTCACAGGTGTTTCCTGTGTACTCATTTAGCGCTTTAAATAAACTACCTAGACTCAACAGAAAAAATACTACTAAAATTGCACCCAAACATCAAAAAATCAAAAAATGCTCCTTAACATCACAAAATATATACACTTTAGCAAGACAAAACAAAAACTTTTTTTACTAATGTTCTTCAACCAACAATAATATTGTTACAAAAATCCGAGATGTTTGTCTCCTAAATTTCCCATTTGCTATGTCTTCTGGTAGATGTAGTTTATAACATCTCCTCAAATAAATTAAATTATTTTAACATGTATTATTTTAAATTTTGTTTCTTGAATTGATTGAAAAATAATATTAGAGCAGTTCTAGAGGTGTTTTAACATACTGCATGGCGCCTCATTAATTTTTAATTAATAGAATAAGGATCATATTCATTTCTTGCCTATAATAGCACAATCCCCAAAAATCTATTTTAACAATGGCCCACACTTAATCCTACACCTCTGATGTCAGTATATTTTGATGTTATTACTGCAATAAATTTCTATTTTGGGCACCAAAAATATATATATGTCCATCATAATAATAACTAAGAAAGACAGAGATAGGAGGTGTGAAAGAAAGAACAAGGGGAGGGGGAGAGGGAGAGGAGGAGAGTATGACGGGTGGGAAAGTGAAGGGAAAGTGAAGGGTGAAGCAAAAGCCTATAATTCTTCCCTCAGAAATAAAAAAATGGAAAAATATTTTTTTCTCTTTTCTCTTTACTAACATATAGGCCAAAACAAACCCCCAAAGGAGAAGCATCTTAAAAATGATGAAATTCAGTTAGCTAAATGGCAAACTTTTTAACCCTTATAAGTGTACAAATAACTCTTCATCCTGGTTTAAACCTAACGGAGTGAGAGATCGGATATCCAGTATATATCTGGATTCCAGCTGGCGTAATTTCTTTTCTCTATCACCACCGCGCTCCAGTTTTGGTACCTGATCAATTGCATAAAATGTCATGAGTTCCCACTTGCTATCATGTTTTTGTTCCATGTGTCTCGCCGTTGCATAGCTCCTATCTGTATTGATAGTTGCTCGAATGTGTTCTAAAATTTGCTTTTTAGTTTCACATATAGTACTGCCAATATATTTCAGCCCACAAGGGCACTCAATCACATATACTGTAAAACGACTTTTACAATTCAAATGTTTGCGTATCACTCTTTCCATGCCAGTATTTGTAGAGTACTCTTTCTTGTTCACACCAATTTTACATGCCTTACAGCTACTGCATTTCCAAAAACCGGGTTGCTGTAACCAGTTTGTTTTTCTTATTTGGAAAGTGCGGTTCTTTTCTCTTGACAAAGTGAAAGAGAAATTCCCTTCTTTTGAAATATATATATATATATATATATATATAAAGGCGGCTACGCCGAAACGCGTTCCTGTATTGTTTAAATAAACCTTCGGTTTAACCATCGTGGAGTGCTGGAAGCCTTAATGATATTTTAAGGTGTTGTGTTCGATGTAAAGACGTGGCAGCGCGCGTCCTATTCTAGCACCATTGGCGTTCAGGTGCAGAGAGAGAAACGCCTATATATTTATATATATAGATTTATCTATATATATAGATAGATATATATATATATATATATATATATATAGAGAACTATATATATATATATATATAGATCTATATATATATAGATCTATATATATTTTTAGTAGTTGTATGGTTTCCTTGGGGGCCAAAATATTGCCCCCACAGGGGGTCGCCCTGCCCACGGGCGACCCCCTGTCCATTTCTTTTAATTTTAATTTTTTTATTTTTGTAAAAAAAATTAAAATAAAATGTAGCCCCCAGGGGACACCTAGCTTTTTTTTTTTTTTTAAATATTCCCCCGGGGTGGGGGGGGGGGTATTTTCCGAGGGGGCCAACCCCCTCAAGTGAAATCCCTGGTGTCTAGTGGTGTTTCCTGGCCCCCAATCGCAGCTGTGCTGCGATCGGGGGCCAGGAAACACTTTCAGGAAGGCCTCGTAAGAAAGAGGAGAGCCTCCCCTTTCTTACGAGGCCTTCCCGAACGTGGGGAAGGCCGTTAGGGGCTGTTTTCCTCCTGCTCCGATGGGGAAATCAACAAAGTGACGTCTCCCGGGGTTTTAAAAAAAAAATAATCCTCGGGTGCCCCCCCCCCTCCCTGGTGTCGCCCACTGGTCGTGACCCGCACCAGGGAGGTAGTGCGGGCGTCAGCCAGTGGCCGACGCCCGCACCCAAGGGGTTAATACATGGAGTGATGACTGAATGTTTTATTCTTACTAAGTGGATCAGGCGAGCACTATAGGGTTGAGATACTGTAACACTGAATCACAAAGGTAGGAGGAATCTGAGTAAGGGTGACTATCCTGGTTATCCTTTGGAGGTTAATGTTCTAAGTAATATTAAACAAGAGGTCAATGGCATGAATTAGGAAGAGGGGTGATTCAGCATTATAGCAATTTCAAGTGGATACATTGAGTACAGGTTACTTCCATAATGATGACACCTATTTTAAAGTGTCAGATATCAGTTTATGTGCTGAACTTGAAACGTGACCTGCAGTTTTCTGTGGCATGCACTGACCGCATTGAACTATTTTTTATCAAGTTCTTTTTTTACATAAATTGAGAGATTCATCTATTTAGGAGCAGCTTGTTAATAGGCTAGATGACAACATTTTGAGCTAGTGTTCACAAACCTGTCACAAAGAGGGATGCTTTGGTATTTAGTCCACATAACCGCTCAGACATTTTCACCCATTTTAGATCCGGTTACATATCTTAACTCAGGGTTCAACCTTTTCTGTAATAAGAGCTACTTAGGTTCAGTGAAAATCATCCAGAGCTACTGATAATAGTGATGCAATAGTGATCACCCAATCAAAGATTATCAACAGTGATCAAAATGGTGCATTAGGTAGGCTCGCAGTAAAGTAAAAAAGCATTATCGATTTGGAATACCTCTGCATGGGTAATAAAAGCCATAGCTGAAATCCCCCCGTCACCAAGGTCATAATATAAGTAATGCATTTTTCCAACTTGTATAGCAGTTTCAATACATTTTGGAAAATAAACCATTTATCGCCAAACATCAATTTATGTGTTCTGAAACTATACACATTTTTGTCTCTAATAAATGTTTTTTAGTTTTGTTATACATACAGTACAATAACTGGTCAGTGAAGTGCTCTGCCTCCGCATAGCTCCACCTGCAAGTGGAAGCCCTTTCTGACTCGAACTCTGACCTCAGTCAGAAGTTCGAGGCCCTCCTCCACCGGCAGACTTCTGCCTGCACCTCATCCCTGGTGTCCAGTGAGAGAGCACTGCTATTCTGCTGGGCTGCCCTCTGCCTCTTCTCTTTTCTCCTCTCCTCCTTCCCTTTCTGTGTGCTGTTTTTGGGTGCCTTTGCTTCGGCACTTTCCTCCTTCTCTGCCTCTTTCCTCCTTTTTCTTAGCAGTCAGGTAGTAAGCTACACCACGTAGGGATGTGCTCAGGAGGAAGAATGTTGAATTTTAGTGTGGTCTAAATGGGAAACATTTTAATTTTGTGAATGACGGACCAAGATGATGCTCTGTCACTGTGCATAAGCATGAAAAGGAGAGAAAGCTAATGAGGGTGTCTTGTGATGAGTAGCAGATTATACACCTTATCCTGCCTGCCATCCAGAAGAGAGCAATTTTAGAACATGAAGAGGAACCCATATATAGGCACTAGATTAAAGACAGTAATGGCAAATAATAGAGGATGAGAAATATACTAAATCTTCAGCAAGACTCAAGCACCAGGACCACAGTGCACTTTCAGTATTCCTTGATCTTGTAAAGGGTTCTTCTAATAAGAGAGGCTTGAGTGAAAAATACAGATGTACCCTCATCCACTATCAGGGCCCCCCCTGTAGGTATCTACTAACTACCCATCTAAAGAAGCAAACTCACGGAGGTGAGCTGACTTAGTAAGGCATCGGTAGCTAGATAACCCAAGGGCTCAAAAATGGGACTCTCTGGAAATATTCTCACTTGTACAATGAGTAGAGATGCATGCATAGGTGGTCTGAGATGGCGATGCCAATTCACTTAAAGAAGGACAACAGGAGCTACCTGCACTGATGCAGCATCTACTCCTTAGAGCCACTGCAAGCAAGTGCCACTAGGTAGGTGAGTGTTCAGTTTTTACTGATATAGATGTGGTCTGTGGTGTTGTCTGTGTGTACCACCACATCCTGATCGCAACTCTATATGGAAAAGCTTCACTACTAAGAAGAAATGTCTGCAGCTCCAAAAGGTTTATGGATAAGGACTTTTCTGATTTATCCCAAAAGACAAGGACAAGAATGCCCCACAAAGTGTCCCCAGACCAATTTTTAAGTAGCAGTGACAATGTACTACAAACTGAAGAGATGGAAGGGCATCTTGACCAGTTTGACAGTATGTTCCCACCAACTCAAAATCAAAATCAGGGATGGATGAACCAATGTGAGATTCAACTGGTCTTCTTACAGCTTGCCATGTAGTTTGTAATGGAGCCCTACGTCTATGCAGTTGTACTTGAAGCCCCGGAATTTAAAACCACTAGATTATCACATTTTGTTGGTGAAAGAGTGCCGCACTGTGTAACTCATGAATATTACTCTGGAGCAAGGAAGATCTTTGCCAAGCTGTAGTCCAGAATTATCTCAATGGACCCACATCTTATGGGGATAAAAAATCATTGAGGTTATTTCACTCAAACCACCAGCTTGTATGAGGACCATAGTGTAGGGCTAAAAAATACTTTCCATCCACCTTGGACACCTCTTGAATAAGGTGGTATTTCTCTTTCAAAGCAGCAGTGGGAAAAACATTGCTGTTTCCTTTCTGGGGATCGTAAGGTGCAATTACCTATAAAAGTAGTAACCTCTTTATCTCCTGTCCGACTTAATGGTGAGCTGATTGGGGGTAGAGATGCCATGGTTCTCGTTCCAAGACAGCTGTAGAGAAAGCCCATTTTTAAGACCCATGCATCATTGGGAATCTGGATCCACATTTATTGATATAGGGACAGCCTTACTTGCAACCATGGTGGAGAGGGCCTTCTAAGACAGTAGTGATTTCGATGGCTAGTAGACAGAATTCACTAGGAAGTTAATGGCCTCCACTGAGGCTTAAGTATTAGGCTTGATTTTTCCCTTGAAGTGTCCCCTCTTTGTCTGCTTGCTCCTTGGGGAAGTGAAAGTTCAGAGCACAAGACTTCCATCAAAAGAACTTCTACACCCGCAAAGACTGGAAAGCATCCATTGAGTAAAGGAGAGGGAAATGCCTGAGCGATACTGCATGGACGCCAATCAAAAATTTGGCTTTGACCATTTATGCCTTATACTGTTGGAGAACCTTGCCCATGAAGAATCAAACAAGTTATTTCCATTGAAGGGGGGATTAACTACATTTATGTGGGTCTTCAACTTCAAGTCCAGTCTCAAGTCTCAGCTACTGATGCATAGCCAGATCAGAGTTCCTGGTCCCGGTAGCTGTGGCTATGAGGTTCCTAGACATCGGCAACTTCTGTTCAGCAGATTCCTTGCCAAGGTAGAGCATGAACCTTTTCTTATCCCTGGCACAGATGACAAAATTTCAAAAGGACTGGTTCTCCAGAGTTTCAAGCAAAACTGAAGAATATTCAGCACCCTCAAAGCAGGCCCAGCAAAAAAGAAGATGCTATCCACAGATAAAGATACCACTACTGAAAGCAACATGATTGGTCTACTTAGTCATCTCAATAAAGGAATCACTGCTGTTCTAGATGAATTTACCCCTATGTCACTCCGGAAAAACAGCTCGATAGAAGACGTGAGCAAATAATAGATGAGTTTCCACTGAACAAAAAATTCTGCAATTATGTGTATGTATATTTGGGAGACACTATTTACCCAGGTTCCATGTGCCTTTTTATCAAGCGGATGTATACCTATAAAAGTAAACTACAAGAGGTAAAGAAAGCATAGCCCATTACATCTACCCCAAACTTGCCTAAAGAGCTTTTCCATATTGTAGTGGATCTCTAAACTCTCTGCGTCTTGCGGCTGTGCCTCCAGCCAGCTCACTGCATACAGTGGGAGCGATCATTGCTCCTGCCCACAGGGAGCAGCTTCTGATGCTGCTCCCTGCAGGTGCAAACAATATTTTCATCGGTTTACCTGCCTGCTTAAGTGCTGGCAGGAAAACAAATGAAAAGTCTGCTCCCAGTGGGCCAGAAATCTTTTTGAAATTCTGGCCCGCTGGGGGTGGACTTGGTGTTTGTTCGCGTTTGGGGGAGATTTAAAAATACTCCAGCCAAGCAAGAGCAAACACAGGTTTCCCATCCCGTGCTGCTGAGGGCATGGAAACTGCTATGTTCCGGGGATATTATTTATTTTTTGTTTATTTATGAACATTTTACAAACATATATGTTGATTTAATAAATCCAAAATGTGTTTAATTTTTAATCATTATACCTATTAATATGGTGTTTCTTTATATTCAAATAAATTCTATAATATAGAATTTATTACTCAACTAATTTATTTATTATTTAAATAAATCAGTTGAGTAATAAATTTACAGTAATTTATAATATCAATTTTTTGGTTACATTATACTAAGAATGTTTAGTTGATGCAGGGACCAATGCTGGAGAATGGCACCAGAACTTGGGACAGTGAAGCCAGCTGGATCATGTGCCTTCCTAGGGCCTCTCGAGCCACAGCAGGACTGCAGGGGATACACTGGGGTCAATGCAAGTTACACTAATTGATGGAGAACCTTTACCAAGACTGGAGGGAGAAAGGTCTCACAGGTTTCTCTGGCCTAAACTTCATATGAAGAATAGCCAGGAAGGAGGCTGAGTAGAGTCTTGAGATGAATGTGGCGGTAGATAGAACAACTCGATCCAAATGGATTGGAAAGGGTATATAACTAATGACCCCTCTGCTTCTGGTCTCATTGGGAAGATTAATTTTATCTGTCTTCCACAGACCCACATTCTCAAAGGGAGGAACAATCCACAGAACACTGTGTTCTGTGGATATGAACCACCTATACCAGAAAGGACACTGGGTGAACTAACAGCTGCGCTGCACTGGGGGACCTGGGTAAAGTCCGGCCCCTCATGGATGTAGGTCAATAGAGTACGGGTGAACTTGCCCACGCCTTGACTTGGTGTGCCTCTGGTGTTGGGGTGACCTCCCAGCATGGTTAATGTAATGGTGAATTTGAAGGGACTACTTTGGCTCAGGTCAGTGCTCTCTGTTTCTTGCTTTTTCTTATACCTTGTTTTGTTTTGCAGTGGGCCACGGATGCATCCCAACACTAAGGGAGCTCCTTGTGCTTCCTCTTCTCCTGGAGACTCTGCTTGATGACTAGATGGCACTCCAGTTCTCAACGCACACTTGCACAGTGCCAGAACCAAGCTCAACCATAGGGTTAGGGAGAGGGGCTATTCTATAGACTGTAACAGAGACTGATCACATGAGTAGCAAAACTAGAGAAAACCTGGAACCCTGATCATAACAGTCTCAATGTCCAGGTGCAAAGGACCAGCAGTAGCACACCCAGAGACTGGTTTGACTTCTTGATAAAATGTATTTTAGAATCCTGTGCACCAGGACAGAGCTGGGCTCATCTCAGTGGTTCAAAAGAGCATGAAACAGACCTTATGGAGATCAACTGCTGAAAATGGCCTAAGGCATGACTCACATGGCTTGAAGTGGGATGCTGAGGTATAAGCTACCCAACTTAATGCAAGAAGAAGATAAATGTGAAGAACAGTCACAAAACAGATCGGAAAGACCAAAGTTACTGAACGAAGACCCATGGAGAAAAATTGCTGAGCGTGAAACAATCATGTTCAAATTCACATCATTTGGTAGAAAATATGTAACGAGCTAATGAATTCCTAAGTACAGAAATGGGGGGCATGCCTCTACGTGGTGAATTCAAATGCAGAACCTGCATTAAAAACCTTTCATTAATACAGCTATTGTAGCAGTCTCCACTTCCTTCGTGCTGTCTGTGATCAAGGAGGTGGTTGCAGAGTCAAATGGAGTGAAATTATAGTTCTCTTCTTTTTTTTATTAAATCGGAAATCCAGAGTTGTTAGAAGAAATTTTGAGTTAAACATTGTTGTAATAACTTATCCTGATCATTTGGGCTCTTTCTTCTGCACACTGTTTTAATGTTAATGTTCAGATGCTGCACCAAGCTTTTTCTGAACATGTTGGTACCATTCTATTTTGACAAACACATTATTTTTCATATACTGATCTATAAGAGCTGCTTTTTCCTTTTTTTAAAACATGTCTTTATTGTAGACAATATATAACAATTCGGAGAGCGTATCATGAAGGCCAGCGTTCCAAGCAATAATTTATCAAGTATTCAACAGGTGGTCCAACATACATTATATAACAAGCATTTGCAATGCAACGGGTCTCGCATTTCTCCGAGCTAGAGCTATTAGCAGTTGTAAACTCCCAACCGGACTTTTCTTGCCTCATTAAATGGAAAAAAAAGAGTGCGATCTCAATGCTAAGGTTCACTCGTAGTAAAACCTATGGGAAAAAGTGCAATTATCTATGAAACCGGCAAAAGTGCAATTAACTATGTAACAGGGTCGATGTCATGCAAAGCGCTCGACTTCTGCCAAGTGAGATCACGCTGCGAAAAAAGAGAAAAAGTAGTCCACAAACCGGACGGAAAACAGCGAGCCTCGTATGTTTTCAGTACTTGATTCCTGCACTCGAGGAGGGCTAACCACCGGAAAAGCCATGATGCATGCATGCCTTCCACTAATGAAAGCAAGCAGATTTTAAAAGGCAAGCCCACAAACCAATGAAAGACACTGACGTGACATGGACGGGGCTCCGAGCCCTTTTCTAACTAATACAGCGTCTCACAAGCGATACACATGCGCAAGCGCATGCTAGTGCAGACTCGACCCTAAGAAGCCGGTAAGGTAACCTTGCACACTGGGTGTTAGTGCAATGTGCATTAGAACCAACTTGTCAGAAGCATAGTGACACATTCTCTAGGCAGCATTTACCTATAAATCTGCCAGTCTAGGTCGACATTCCTCAGAAACAATATAATGAAAACTAGCTCAACTACGAGAAAACAGGTGTAGAAACCAACAACAGCGGCAGCTTCTCCCCTTCTCAGCCATTCACCACGAGACGCATCTTACTTTCATCTATAGTCCGCTTTGGCTATGCAGGCGTGAGCGAATTACAAGTGTTTAAGCTTGATTAAGTGAAAAGCGAAATTGTGCTGCTCAATAGTTGCAATTGGGGAGTGTTTAAACAGATTATGATTGGTATGTCTATCTCTGCCTGGGTCTTAGCACATGAAAAAAATAGGGTCCAGCAGAGACCCACGTATATCTACAAAGCATCACGTATATATGAAGATTTCGATTTATCAAACTATTATTGAAAAATCATAATCTGTTCTGTTAATGCTGAAAAACAGTGCAACCATTGGGGAACATTAATTGCTTCAAATTAGATTTTTGCAATAGCTTCCTCTCTCGAGGGTCCAAGAGACAAATTCAAAAATTAACTATGCTACAACACTCCCACATAATCTGTGTCAAAGGTGCATAGAAAATATCCGATCTTCCCAATGTTCAGAGATTTCAAGCAGTCGTTCGTTGTCAGAGCCAAATTTAAAGAACTGACTGACCTATAAAGCAAAGTTAGGTAACCAGATCTTCATAATAAGCCACATCTAGAATCTATTTTCTTTATGTAAGTCTTCACACAGTGTTCTTGTATACGGAAAAAATGGAGGTGACATGTCAGACAGCTTTGTAACTCCATATAGGAAACTGGTTAGATCACTCCTATTCTGATTTCCATATTACCCTCCTCTCTTTGGGTTCTAGCACTTGGTTGCCAAAGGATTTTTAACACTAGGTATGCACTGATGATGATGAAGATGATACTTAAACACACGGTAGGGTCTCAAATGCAGGTACTGAAGTTGCCTAGTATGCTCTGTACGGAGTGGGCAGCAACACAGGCACATTCCTGCATATATCAGCACACCACAGAATATTGCAAAAAGGTTTACCCCACCCGATCCTTACACGCCTCAGCAAACAGAGAACATTACTGAGGTGAAGCAATATGCCAAAAGGAAGAGCGGGTGAGGATGTGGTGAGCGGGGCCTACATCGGAGGGGAGTTCATGGCATTCGAATATTTGTAATTTGTTTGACCTGTTAGCGGTTTTCTCCCTTTCAAGAATAAGAGTCCCAGAAGCAAGATTAAGAAGTCATGCCGAGCAAACAGTGGGAAAACAAGCATGAAAAATAATGTGGGGCGTGATATGCTATCCCTGTCCACAAACCAGAGATGTGCAAATCGCACATCAACCTGTTAGCAGTGGAGATGTAGTAACCGGCTACGCTGCATATTTTCAATGTGCAGGAGGCTGGCTAATGAACATTAATCAGTAAGAACGACATTTGCGCACTCCTGCATTTGCTTGTGAACTCAGGGGTGGAGCCTGCGAGGGACAATAGATTCTATCCCTCCATTCGTATTCCCAAATATATATTTTTTAAACAACCTGTGCTCTTTAAGGAACAGGTGCTGCTTTTGAAAAAATAATGATGTAAATAGATATGCATAGGGAAGACATCTTGGGAGCATCCTTTGGTACGCTGGACCTCTCTCTGCTCCCTTGAAGTCCCCAAACATGACCGTCAGAGGAACATCTTCCTCTCTATGCATTAGTTACCATCTTCTTTGAGTTAAATGTTCAATTATTTAGGACCGCAACTCTATTGCAAATCATTGAATGTTATCATTACAAATCTAAATTTGGGAGAGAATTATGATTCATGGAGATTCGTACAATACTTTTTCCGAGTCCGAAAGGTGTTCCCAACTCATATAACTGGATTAATACTTCGCCAAAAACCATTTAGTGTTCGCAAACCCTTTGATTTCGCACATTACAGCGTTTGCGACTACAAAATGGTGTGGTACATCAGGCCTTCACTCTGAAAAGGTCTTCCAAAGCACAGTTGACAAAAAAGTTTGGCCAGTAAATAAAACTATCAAAAACAACACATTTCTTTTTATCCTCGACAGAAATCTGCATATTTTTACAACAGTAAGCCCTCAAAAATGCTGCTACCTGCCCCATCACTATAGTTATCAGATGTGTAACATGTGCACCGTGTGGCTGCTGTCACAAATATAAACATTTTCCATTGTCTCTCAGATAAAAACTTGAACTTGCCAGTCGATTCTTTACAAAGTTACACTGTTCCCTGCCCCACCCACATGTCCACACAAATCACCTGAAACGCAGAATTTAAGATCACCCGGGCCTACTCTTAGTCCCTCTTTTTGGGTTTTATGCATCCTGCCTTTAATGGTATATAAGACTTAACGTCATACATTGTGGTCTGGCCAACAAGGACACACTAGAAAACCTCACCTAATGTTTTTAACAAATTGATAATACTCACAGGTATTCTTTAAAAGTATTTGCCAAAGTCGGCACTTTTTACCGCACGAGAAAATACAAGGTGATCATGGAGAAGGAGTGCCTACTTAACGTTGAGATTAAAGTAGTTTTAATCAATTATTTTGTAAAAGTATGAAAACTCAGTAGATTTCTTGCAAATGTAACTTGCTGCAGCTTCTCTATGTCACTTAGCAGTTCAATTAAATTACCAGATTATTATTAAAACGTATACATGGAGACACACGGTACATACGGATTTGTCTTTTTAATCCATCATCAGACATTCTGCTGACTCCTTATTAATATCATATAGACGGGAATTTCCTTACCACGACTGATGAATAATTCCACAAGCTGCTCCTTGGAGAACTCCGCATCCAATTGCACTTTAACTACTTCACAGCAGAAACCCAATGACTCATGCTTGTGCTGTGTTAAAAATAGAGGACTTCAGTGATCATCTCTTTGCAGTGCTACATACCAAAGGCATATGTTTCATGTGCATGCATCATTACCTTAATGCACAGAGCAATCTGATGTGCAATGTAGTCTTGCAAGCTTTCTTCTGGCCCGTGAAATATGACATTATGGTACTGCTCCACCTAATAGTCAAATAAAAGAATAGTTATAAAAAAATACGATAGAATTTAAAAAGCCAAAACACATTATGTAGTGTACATCATTACAGAATTCCAGCTCTTTACACCTTATTGGCGTTATTGACTTTAATATGTCACATTGCTTCGCAATTTAAGCCTCACAGATCTTCATGAGGTAGAAATACGAGGAAGAGAAGAAACAAGATGCTTCATTACAACATTTCTGTCAGAGAAAGAATGGACATTACATGTGCTTTCAATGGATCCCAAAAGGCAAGCATTAACAAAAGCCAATAAAACTGGCCATGACAATCCTACCATGTTTTTGTCATTGCTATTTTTTTAAACATGCAATGTTTTAGAAAGGTAAAAGGTAAAAGTTAAAGTGGTGACCAAGCACCCCAGGCCTACCAGTCCTGGCACGTTATTTTGCAAGTTAATGCATACATGTGATCATGCAAAACGTTGTCAACCCAAGTACAAGACAGTCAGGCTGAAGTGGGCTGAACCACTGCCCCATGCTGTGTGTTGTGGTGAGTATAAACAAAACATGAATGACAGGTAAAAAGACCAAGGAATGAAAATGGCTGGTTAAAAGCCCAGCTGGATATGTATTTTTATTATGATTTTTGTTGCACATGAGGCTGGCAAGGTAACCAAGGCTGTCACTAGGCTAGTCCTAAAAAATTAAAGTCAAACAAATGTGAAACTATAAAAAATATGCAAGTCCAAGCACATTAAAACATGAAGCACAACCTGGATAGTCGAGATAAAGACTGAAATTTCAGTTTTTAGTCCAAACATCCAAACTATCAGTGAAATTTCCCATAAGGGTCTCTAAAATAATGCAATTGATTTAAATCTTTTAAAATGTTATACCTTTTTGGTATTTCTTAACCCCTTCACTGCCAGGCCTTTTCCCCTCCTGTGCCGAGCCTTTTTTTGGCTATTTGGGGCAGTTCGTGCTTAGGCCCTCATAACTTTTTCTCCACATAAGCTACCCATGCCAAATTTGTGTCCTTTTTTCCAACATCCTAGGGATTCTAGAGGTACCCAGACTTTGTGGGTTCCCCTGAAGGAGACCAAGAAATTAGCCAAAATACTGCAAAAATGTCGTTTAAAAAAAAAAAAAATGGGAAAAAGGGCTGCAGAAGGCTTGTGGTCTTTTTCCCTGAAAATGGCATCAACAAAAGGTTTGCAGTACTAAAATCACCATCTTCCCAGCTTTCAGGAACAGGCAGACTTGAATCACAAAACCCCATTTTTTAACACAATTTTGGCATTTTACTGGGGCATACCCCATTTTTACTTTTATTTGTGCTTTCAGCTCCCTTCCAGTTAGTGACAGAAATGGTGTGAAACGAATGCTGGATCCCAGACACCTAAACATTTCTGAAAAGTAGGCAAAATTCTGAATTCAGCAAGGGGTCATTTGTGTAGATCCTACAAGGGTTTCCTATAGAAAATAACAGCTGAAATAAAAAAAAATTGAAATTGAGGTGAAAAAACAGCCAATTTTCTCCACGTTTTACTCTAACTTTTTCCTGCAATGTCAGATTTTCAAAAGCAATATACCGTTACATCTGCTGGACGCTTCTGGTTGCGTAGATATATAGGGCTTCTAGGTTCATCAAGAACTCTAGGTACTCAGAGCCAATAAAGGAGTTGCACCTTGCAACAGGTTTTCATTGTATACCGGGCACACAGCAATTAATTTGGTGAAATATAAAACGTGAGAAATAGGTATCAGAAAACCTTTGTATTTCCAAAATGGGCACAAGATAAGGTGTTGAGAAGCAGTAGTTATTTGCACACCTCTGAATTCCGGGGTGCCCATACTAGCATGTGAATTACAGGGCATTTCTCAAATAGACGTCTGTTTTACACACTGTCTTACATTTGGAAGGAAAAAATGTAGAGAAAGACAAGGGGCAATAACACTTGTTTTGCTATTCTGTGTTCCCCCAAGTCTCCCGATAAAAATGGTACCTCACTTGCGTGGGTAGGCCTAATGCTTGCGACAGGAAACGCAACATGGACACATCACATTTTTACACTGAAATCTGATGTGTTTCTTGCAAAGTGCCTAGCTGTAGATTTTTGCATCTAGCTCAGCCGGCATCTAGGGAAACCTACCAGACCTGTGTATTTTTGAAAACTAGACACCTAGAGGAATCCAAGATGGGGTGACTTGTGGGGCTCTCACCAGGTTCTGTTACCCAGAATCCTTTGCAAACCTCAAAATTTGGCCCAAAAAAAACTTTTTCCGCACATTTCGGTAACAGAAAGTTCTGGAATCTGAAAGGAGCCACACATTTCCATTCACCCAACGTTTCCCTGAGTCTCCCGATAAAAATGGTACCTCACTTGTGTGTGTAGGCCTAGCGCCCGTGACAGGATATGCCCCAAAACACAACGTGGACACATCACATTTTCCCAAAGAAAACAGACCTGTTTTTTGCAAAGTGCCTAGCTGTGGATGTTGGCCTCTATCTCAGCCAGCACCTAGGAAAACCTACCAAACCAGTTTATTTTTGAAAACTAGACACCTATGGGAATCCAAGATGGGGTGACTTGTGGGGCTCTCACCAGGTTCTGTTACCCAGAATCCTTTGCAAACCTCAAAATTTGGCCAACAAAAACACTTTTTCCTCCCATTTCGGTGACAGAAAGTTCTGGAATCTGAGAGGAGCCACACATTTCCTTCCACCCAGCGTTCCCCTCAAGTCTCCCGATAAAAATGGTACCTCACTTGTGTAGGTGTGCCAAGTGGTTGTGACAGGGAAGAGCCAAAAACATGTTGAAACTGAGGGGGAACCAAAGCGGGTCCAAAAGGGCAGTTTGATAAAAGAAAAACACTTTTAGGCTGATAAGTGAAGCTGAATTTTTATCAGTATAGAGGAGACAATGCTGGGTGGTAGGAAGTTTGTAGATTCCTGAAGGTTCCATCACAAAAATGTGGGAAAAATGTGTGATTTCCAGCAAAGTTGGAGGTTTGCAGGGCATTGTGGGTAAGAAAATGGTGCGGGGTGCCTGTGAAGCACACCACCCTGGAATCACCCAGATGTTTAGGTTTCAGATGTGTCTAGGTCTTGTGGATTTTTCTACATGGCAGATTTCCAAAGTCCATAAAGTGCAGCCCTCACCATTCCAAGTGGGACGATTATGAGAGTTAGCCAAGCTCTTATGGCCCAAATGTAAAACGAAAACCCAAAATAATCAAATGTCCTCTTGCTTGCCATGGGATAAGATGTTTTAGTGTGTGGGGGAGAGCTGAAAGACTGCTACCCCCTTCAGTTGGGGTGGGGGAATAACCAGGCCCATACTAGTTGGTAGCCATCACCCCATTATTATTATTTTTTGTTTTAATTCCCTGGCATCTAGTAGGCTTTCTGTCCCCTCCTCCCCCAGGGTGTGGATCGGGGTAATTGTCCCATCTGCCCACCGGTGGGCAGAACACCTTTGTCCACATTTATTTGGGGCTCGGGTATAGCCATAACCCCACCCTTTTATTTTGAAGAAAAAAATCTTCCCTGGTCTCTGGTGGGCTTAGGGCCTTCCAAAAATAAGCCAATCTGCCCCCTATAGCCAACACTAATGTGCCCCCATGGGGAGCGACCCTTGCCCAAGGGGCTGCCCTCCCAAACAAAACACACACACACAAACACACCAATCCCTGGTGCCTAAGTGGTTTCTGCCAATAGAAATAGGCCGATCTGCCCCCAAGGGGAGGAGAAATTGGCTAAAATAAATTCCCCCCCACCAGGGAAGTTACCCTTGCCTAAGAGGTTGCTCCCTTTGAGTGAAATTGGCGCAATAAAAAAAATCCCAGGTGCCTAGTGGTTTCTGCCCCACTTGGGGGCAGATCGGCCTAATAAAAATAGGCTGATCTACCCCAAAGAGGGGCAGAAATGGCCTAAAATAAATTTCCCTCCTCAGGGGAACGACCCTTGCCTAAGGGGTCGATCCCCTTGGGTTAAATTGACGCAAAAAAATAAAGATCCCTGGTGCCTAGTGGTTTCTGCCCCTCTTGGGGGCAGATTGGCCTCATAAATATAGGCCAATCTGCCCCCAAGGGGGGCATAAATGGCCTAAATATAATTTTCCCACCAGGGGAGCGACCCTTGCTTAAGGGGTCGCTTCCCTTGCGTGAAATTCACGTTAAAAAAAACCTCCCTGGTGTCTAGTAGTTTCTGCCTCCCTTGGGGGCCGATTGGCCTCATAAAAATAGGCCAATTTGCCCCCAGGGGGGCAAAAATGGCCTAAATATAATTTGCCCCCTAGGGGAGCGACCCTTGCCTAAGGGGTCGCTATCCACCTCTAAAAAACAAAACAAAAAACAAAAAAAATATCCCTGGCGCCTAAAAGGGGGGAGGGGGGGGGATAGAAAAGGCCTTGAAAAAAATGCCCCCCTGGAGAGCGACCCTTGCCCAAGGGGTCGCTCCCCTTATGCCAATTTCCTAAATGAAAATAATCCCTGGTGTCTAGTGGGCATTTTAGCAGCCGGATCGCTTCACGATCCGGCTGCTAAAATGCTCTGAGAGACTTCAAAGGGAAGGAAATTCATTCCCTTCCCTTTGAAGCCTCTCAGAGCCCCCATCACATGATCGGAATAGAAATGCAAAAGCATTTGTCTTCCGATCGACTCTGTGAGGTCAGTGCGATCGCACACTGACGCCACAGGGGGCTCGGGGGGAAAGGGAAGGGCTACCCCTTTCATCCCTGCCTTTGGGGGGTGGGAGGGAAGAGCTCTGTGCCCAGGACGTAATGGTTACGTCCTGGGCACACGAGCACTGTGCCGCAGGACGTAAGCATTACGTCCGCGGCACAGAAGCAGATAAACAACCAAACTAAAGGAATACAATTGAGGAAAGTTTTTGTGAGATGAACAGACAATTATTGTGCTTTTCACTTCCTAGCAGTACAACTTCAAAAATCCATTGCGTCGTATTCCCATTGTTTCCACTCTATGTATTCTTTTTTGTGAAAGATTGCTTTTATGTATCTATGCTCATAATGGGGCAAATCCTCGTACCCTCTCTTCCCTACATGTTCAGCTTCAAATGAGGGTTGTTATGCTAGTGCTGCACGGCTAAATGCTCCGATATTAGTTTATTTTACTATTGCTGTGTTCACTCACTTTAAATATTGTCTGTGTCGTGTATACTGTATTTTGTTCTAAAGTTATAGGTAAAACGTTTGCCAAGGGTAAGTTTCCCTGCCTTGCGGCTCAGGCGACTGGACTGTTTCCGAGCAACTGGAACGCCCAGCCATAAAGGGTTAGGACATCCTGTAGATGGGAAAGAGCAATATTTGAAATCCTGACTTTTGCAGCAATAAGACTATTTTTGTGCTGGCTCAAATGGCCACTCAAGACAACTTATTTTCTTTAAAGGTTGTGAGCTTCAGACTTCACTAAACTTGAAATAAAAAAAATAAAAAAATTGCAGAAGTTAAAGTTGCTCCTCTTTGCAGACACCTACTTATTAATCTAGAGTGCAGTTGTTTTACATCATACATTTGAAATGTCACAGAAATTAAGAAAATCGAATAAAGAGATAAAAGGATAAAGAGGCGTAAATTAAATATAGCCATTAGGTTACGTTCAAACTGTCTACCCATGTGGCTGAATGGACCTAACCTCCTATGGGTATTATACATGAACGTGGTGGGGTTTAAGTTGGAGGTCGTTGCCACTGAAAGTTTTTAACTTTGGACTTAGAGTATTTTTTAAAGATTGAAAATGTTCAACTACAGCCTGCCGTTTGTAGCTGCACACAGATCCGCAATTAGTGATGTGGTCCCACGCTAGCCTCAAAATTCACACCAAAGGCTGAGAGTAGGAAAATGAATAAAATAAAGCTGCCAATGTGGTCTTTTTTTCAGGCATGCTTGGCTTCTTGGCCCAGTCCCAGAGATCTCCCATTTTATTCTGTAGCTAACCTGCTTGCACCACTGCCTTAAAACAACGATTATAAAACCTTTAGAGCAGTTCCTTACATGCCATTCAGTGGTTTGTGGTTGCACAAAGTAGCCAATAAATTCCAGTTAAATCCATAGGAACATGTCTATTTTAATCTGAAGATGTCTATAGCAGGCAAAACAGTCCCTTCCCCTATACTCCAGAGTTTCTGCTCACTTCAGCAACACAGAAAAGGGACACAACAAAGCAAATAGAAGACCAATTGTAACAAGTCAACTTGAATATGTCCCAAAAGCAGCAACTTTTGCAAGACCTTTTATACCCTGCAGCCACGGGATGAAAGCTTCACTAGGGTAAGTTGGCTTCTGAGGCATGACCTAGACCTCTTTAACCACTTCTGGTGAGTAGAAGGCCAGCCTTAATGGTTAGTGCAGGAGCAAAAGTCCAAGAAAGTTCTGGAGTCAAATTTCTTTACCACTCAGGCAGACAGGAATTCTTCAGTGCCGCAGGAGGCATGGATGTTTTCTATACACTTAATTTCCTGGTACACTATCTAATGTCATGCAGAGAATTATACTGGATAAACCATTCAGCTATTGGTGGTGAGACCTAGACAATCTTAATAACTATCTTACCCTCTGCTAAATTTTCAGCACTGTAATACCTTTCCATTCCTTTCCTGGAAAACGCTTTGGGGAAAATAAAACTATTCCAGATTTACATGCACCCATAAACTAATATGGTGCAGTTCTTGATCAGCTGTGTTGGAATCTCTCTCTAGACCAAGAACTGTGCATCTGCCCTTCTCACGTTTCTCCACTAATATTTATAGGAAATCACCTCCACCATGTCCTGGAGTCCTCTACTGTCTATTTCCATAAAGGTTGCAGAAACCCTTTTCTAAACAGGAGAGATACTACTGAGCTCAATTTAAATCCACATTTGACTCATCTGCAATGTTCCCTTTTCTCATCCCATTTCTGTGTTCAGTCGTTTCAATTACAAGATGACAGGCTTAGATTCCTTGAAGGTATGCAAGATATGTAACACCAGGCAGAAATGTAATATGCAAAAATGTCTTTTCCCAAGTGTCCCCTCCAGCATTAGCCTGTCCTATCGATGGGCACAGTATTCAAAAGATACACCAGTCCAGAAATAAATAATATCAAAACAGGAGTAACCAGTTCCAAACGTTATAAATGTGTATTATCATACAATGATTACTGTAAAAGAAAAGAGCCACCCAACGTGCTCTACAACAAATCTGCTTCTTCAGGGCTAATTTAAGTATGAACAAAGTTCATTGTCTTGATGATGGTCATTAATTTGTGAGTATTGCATCACAGGATACCAAAAGTATGTTTATCTTTGGACTCAACTAAGCAGAGCTCCTGGAGAATAGATTTCATATTTACAGGTGATCCTTTGGTACATACACTGCATATTTGGTTTCAATATCATGTTCCTAAGACGAATTACTGTTTTAGGATTATCGAGAACATAGCCTGTAGCAAGCTGTTACTGAAATTAGGCAAATTGCCTTGTTTTAGTTGTAAGATGGGCTCTGTGCTGAGAAGGTTGGCTTACAGTTACGTCTAATTATAAAAAAGAACAGCCGTCCATTTACAAGCAGCATGTGGCCAAAACCAGTTTAGCAGTCTGTACAACTGCAGAGTTTGAAATACAATGAGTCCACAGTGAGAAAATGAGAGGAAGAAAGAAAAGATTCATTTCCCTAAAACATTCCTTACAAAAGCGACTCCTCTGACCTCCTGGTCAGTGTCTGCCCACTCTCCTCTGCGCAGCTCCACCGGTTGCTGCTGCCTCTGCTTCGATCAAACTGTCTGACTCTCTGTTTGAGGCCCATCTCTACCCGCAGGCTCCTGCCTGCGCCTCATCCCTGTTTGGCCTATTGGCCATCTGTGTGTGAGTATTTGTGCTTGTCATCTTTATTTCTGTATATCTTTCTGTGCTTTATTTTTCTTTGTTTTATTTCTTAATTCTCTTTCCTTTCAGCACTTTTCCCTCTCCCTGCACTCTGTTTCCCTGCCGATGCTGCCCGTGCGGCCCCACCCCCCTCCTTGCGGAGCATTTTCCTGCCCTCCCATTTCCCAGCTGACCGGACCCTCCCACCTCCCCTCCCCTTATTAATGGTGGGCACTGTGCATGTGCGATCTGTGGGCGTGTCACTTGCACACCAAAGGTGTGCCAAAAGCAAGCCTGTCTGCACCTGGGCTGTCCCCCAGCACCATGGACCCTGATCCTCTAATCATCCATCATTACAATGCAGAACCACTCCACACTCTGAACGCTCCACCGCCTGTTATCTCGCATCACCCAGAGACACCCATGGACTGTTCTCCTGCCTCTGCTGCCACAGCACCCTCACCCTACACCAAACGTGAGACCTTCCCACCAGTGGGCCATCAAACACCACCCACCCGGAGTGCCTCAACAGCATCCTCCTCAACATACGCTCCCTCCACGAGCATGCAGTAGAAATCTGGGACCTGCTAGATTACACCTGCCCAGACATCACCTTTCCCACTGGAAAATGGATGAACCTAGCATCAGCACTGGACATCGCAATCCCCCAGTGACTACAAACTGCTCTGCAATGATCGATCCTCACGAACAGGCAGCAGCCTGACCATCATACACAAATCCACACTCTGCCTGACAACCAACACAAAAGAACACTTCCCCCTCATGGAGCACCTCCATTTCCAGATGTACGTCACCCCCAAGTCCACCTCCCATGGCATCCTCAGCTACAGGCCTCCCAGCCCCGCTCAGCCTTCAGCGACTCCATCACTGACATCATATCTCCCCACGCACTTGACTTCACAAACTACCTTCTCCTCAGCGACCTCAACTGCCACATCGACAACTGCAATGACATTAATACTGTCCCCCTGCTTGAAAACCTTGCCACAGCAGGCCTCAAACAACTAGTCACCTCCCCAACACACATCACTAACACACACTGGACCCCAATTTTCCACCAGCTACATCATCACCATCCACACCACCTCCATGCTACACTGGAATGACCACCACAACATTCATTTCTCCGTCACCACACCGATCTTCCACCCTGCACTTTCCCTCTCCAAGCAGTAAATGGAACCAGATCACTGAGGAACACCTCACAAGTACCCTCAGCAAGTCTCCTCCTCCCCTCGCCACTGATGTAAACATCTCACCATGGAACCTCCACCAATGGACCTACGAATGTGTCAACACCCTAGCACCACTCCGAAAGGCCTTAGCAAAACACAACCTCAAGAATGCCAGCTTATTCTTCCCTGCATTCCAGGACTCCAGGCACACCTGCAGACAACTAGAAAAAAGATAGAGAAACAGCAAGTCCCCGGAAGACCTGCGGCCTTCAAATCCACCATCAAAACCCACCACCACCTCATCAGGTTCACCAGGAAAGCTGCCCTGCAGGACTGCATTAGCACCACTGCACACAACACTAAAGAGCTCTTCGCCGTGGTCAAGGAGGTTGCCAAACCCCAATCGGAAGCGGCGAACATCCCTCCATCTCAGGACCTCTGCAACCAACTAGCCACCTTTTTCCACAAGAAAATCAAAGACATCTACGATAGCTTAGGACCCCAAGGCCCTCAAGCCCACCAATAACATTTCAGCCAAGACCCTCTGAACCTTCACAGATCCTGCACTGCTGGACCACCCTCACCATGGACAAGACCCGCTCCAGCATGGGTCGGCATCCACTCTGGAGCCCCTACTGACCCCTGTACTCACCACACTTTCAACAAAGCCAATACCTCCATTGCATCCGAGCTCCACCACACTCTCAAATGTTCCATGGAGATGGCTACCTTCCCTGTGGACTGGAAGCACACCAAGATCCGCCCACTCCTAAAGAAACACACGGCTCACCCCCCTGAACCTCAAGAATTACCTCCCCATCTCTCTGCTGCCTTTCCCAGCCGAGGTCATCGAAAAGGCCATCAACGCACAGCTCCACAAACACATCAAGGACAACAACATCCTAGGCATCTCCCAATCAGGTTTCAGGTGCAACCACAGCAGGGAGACCATCTTCTTCACTGCCACAGCTTGACCACAACCAAACAGCAGCCCTCATCCTACTGGACCTATCGGCTGCCTTCGACACAGTCTCGCATCCTCTGCTCCAGACTCCACGCAGCTGACATCCGTGGAAAAGCCTTACAATGGATACACTCCTTCCTGACCAGCAGTACACAGAGAGTCAGACTCCCACCTTACCGGTCAGAACCTAAAGAGATCAACTGCGGAGTTCCACAAGGCTCCTCCCTGAGCCCTACACTCTTCAACATCTACATGGCCCCGTTTGCATCCATCATCAGGAACCATGGACTGAACATTGTTTCCTATGTCGACGACATGCAGCTGATCATCTCACTGATCGAAAATCCCACAACTGCCAAGAAGAGTTTCCACAACGGAATTGAAGCCATAGCCGCCTTGATGAAGGACAGTTGCCTCAAGCTCAACTCGGACAAGACTGAGATCCTCATCCTGGGGCCTCCACATCAGCCTGGGACGACTCTTGGTGGCCTGCTTCCCTCGGCACCTCCCCCTCACCAACAAACCAGGCACACAACCTCGGCTTCATCCTGGATTCATCGCTGACCATGACCAGTCAAGTCAGCTCAGTCACATCCTCCTTTTTTCACACACACCGACTTCTCCTGAAGATCTTCAAATGGATCTCAAGCAACTGCTGCAAAACCGTAACCAACGCCTTTGGTCACCAACAGACTCAAATATAGCAATGCCCTCTATGCTGGCACCACCTAGAAGAACCTGAAGAAACTACAACACATCCAAAACGCATCCGCCAGACTCATCCTGGACATCCCCCGATGGGAACACATCACTAGACACCTAAGGGACCTCCGCTGGCTCCGCGTCGAGAAGATGATCAACTTCAAGCTCCTCATCCACGCATACAAGGTGCTCCCCGACATAGGACTCAGCTACTTGAACCACCGAATCACCTTCTACTCCCCTGCCAGACCTCTCTGTTCCAGTCAAGAAGCACTAGTCACCATCCGCGCATATGGAAGACCTCGGCTGGAGGAAGATCCTTCGCCTACATCACGGCAAAAAGCTGAACACCCAGTCACCATTGTTGCCTTAATTCAGGAAGGACCTTAACACCTGGCTCTTAGACTGAAGCACAGAGGACTGACCCCTTCAGCTCCTTGAGACCCTTACGGTGAGTAGTTGTGCTCTATATGATTGCTTGATTGGTAAAACGTATACACCATGAATATCAGGTAATATCGTAGAAGTATTTCATATTTGATTGTCATACAGTGGAATTTCATATAAAAGTTAAAGGTGATTATTTTATGGTAATACACTTTTGTACCAGAGTTATACAAATGCACATATGTCCATTTCACACAAATTGCAATCCAAGTTTCAGCAACGGCGTTTTAAAATGCTAATATAATGCCTATGTAGGTTGCAATGATTAATTAAAAGAAAAATCACAATCTGCAATATCGCAATTAAGACCTTTGACATTTGCAAACATATTCATACAAAGCAGTATGTGTAACAAACTGTAGCCCTTGGCGCAGTCATTAGCACTCTATCCTGCTCAGTTGAAAAAGCTATAATCACAGACTTCTGTAAACAGTTGCCACCTGTAGACCCTAATCTCATGGATTAAGCCCATGATTACTTTGATATTTATGAATAAACAGCTTCTTTTTGGCATTCATTTTGCTTCAAGTGAGAAGCATGCTGCACACAGTATTACTGAGGATGTGGGGTACTTTTTAAAATGGTCATACTGCACAGAATATGCTTTATGTTATAGATTGCTTAATGCTACCACCAGCCTCTTTCAATAATCTAACATGTCTTCCTACTAAGAAGGACTGAAACTAATTATTTTGTAGTCTGCTGCAGTTTTGACACAAGAAGGTGGTCCATAACAGCTAACTAACTTGCTATTGCATGAGCGCATACCTTGATGTAGAAAAAAAATGCCACGTCACAATTTTCAAAGGAGTCATTGGCAAAACTTGACAGAAACAGCAGTCATACACAGCTCAATGCCACCCTCAAACTTTGATAGAGTGAGTAAATAAAAGATAGATTTTACAGCAGGCTTCTCTAATGAGTAGCACATGAGCTACTGGTAGCTCTTTACCTACTTGTATATAGCCCTCCTGTGTGCAACCCAACCTACTAAATTCGAAGCATTTGCTTGGTTGAATTAATATATCTATAATAAAAATGAAAAGTGTGTGTTTGAGATGAAAATGTATGTAGTTTCAGAACTCATTACCTGATGTTTGACTTTCCAGAATGGTTGAGTTGGGTTTGAGTGGTGAATAATGTGGTGTTGAGTAGAATGATTATTAATATCATTAACTATATGTTTGACTTGTGTTGGGGTATTGCAGCTATGGCTCTTCACTGACTCTTTAAAAAAGAACTTATAAAATTATGATTATTGTGATAGACCATCACCTTCTCAGAAGAATTATATGTTTCAGGCATGGCAGTAGGGTAAAAGAAGAGTGCTAATAAGTCAATTCTGTGTGCAAATAGGTGTTTTAACACAACAGCATCCCCAGCATGGAAATCGAAAATCTTCCCAAGAGCCCATTTCTAGGCAATATAACTGTTATGGTCCTGCCACAGTTCGTTTCAGGTCTTTGCTACACAGAGTTCACTTATAATGCATGTAAATTCCGCAAAGTATAGCCCTCCCACTCACTGCTCCTCTTTACTACTTTGTATAGGGTAGATTTTACATGGCATGCTCAGACCACCAAATATCACCGTTAAATGATTTTTTTGTTTTGTTCATAACTTGTCTCTTATTTCTGTCCATATATGCCTCCACCTGAAACCTCCATTTATGGCCCGCTAAACTACACTTGTTTTTGGATCATTGGCATAGCTGAGCAGTGGAATGTTGGTTCTTTTATTTTTCTATGCGGATTAGTGAATGTTTCAAGTGCAACTAACAGACTGAAGGGAACACTATTTTGGTCAGTGCAAGGGAATTTTTTATTGTGTGTATCGTTAAGGGGAATCTTGATTATTGTTTACTTTCTTGACTCGTAGTGCATTTCAAAATTGTGCCTCTTGTACTCAGAATGCACTTCTTATTAGAGAAAATGGTTAGGCAAGGAGCCATTCTTAAAAATGTACCCTGTTATGGGAGGAACATTGGAACTTCGCTTGCTGGCACATTAGACCTTTCCTTTGGATGGTCCTGGGCAAAATGTACAGTGTATGAAGGCAGATGATCTGTCTATCGGTAGCGAATAAGTAGTCAGCAAAGTACATGAAGTTCTGCTGTGATGCAATCCTGTGGATAACGGTGTAAGAACTGTCTTACTGCAGAGGTTTGAATTCTTTGCACCATTTGTCATTGCCCAATAAAAACGTCTCTACACCTACATCCTTCTCTCTCCTTTCCAGTGGTGACTGATTCATTAATTGTGGTGAAGCTGCACTCAAAATTAAACCTGCCTACACCAGTGCAGGGAGTGAGGAATGCTCTTGATGAACTAGCCATGCAATGAGCAATTCACATTTAATGATGTATGAAGAAGTGCTGACTACAGGTGGCTCAGACAAACCATAAGAAATCCCCATATAATACAGGAATCCATGTCTCAGTGCCGTTATAATGCATGTACAGTCCTCGCTGCATATAAAAAGCCTCAAGAGGTTGTTATGAAATGTTTCTACTGAATGCATACAAGAACCAGTTAAGTGTCACAAAGATCTGTGCTATAATATTATTGATCTGTCAGTAATACTTCTGGGGGACGCAGTACAGAGTCAATAGCTAAAATCACGCCAGTTTTCAAATGGCAAACATATGCATTGTCTTCCACATGCACATCACAATGCATGACTAAAGATGACATTTGGATAACTGACTGGACAAAATATAGGAAGCTGGTTTAGACAGACCTTCAAGAGGTATGCCTGGGTGTTGATGGAATGTATAAATATTGTTCAGCTATATGCCTCAATCCTTGTCCAATGGTTTCTTCACATGAATGTCAAGAAGAACAAGTTACTTACCTTTGGTAATGCCTTTTATGCTAGAGACATATTCTAGTTACAGATTCCTCACCATTGATTTCCCCCAGGCGTCAGACTGGATCCATAGAATTTTCTGAGCAGTACCCCTGCATGCCATTAGGTGGCATCGATCAGCTCCGCGTTACTGTTGTCGGTGAAGTCTGCACTGGATATGACGTTGCAGGTCCTATATAGGCGCCACCCCGGCATACTGACATCAGTTTCTTTTCACGACTTTCCATGCCAGAAGGGCAGAACCATGAAGATCACTGACTACTTATGCATCAAAACTAAGGCCCTGAAAGGGGAGTCCCTGTCCACAGAAATCCGTTTGCAGAGTGGGGAGGATAGGTCGATCAGTAAGGAATCTGCAGCTAGAATATGTTTCTTCCAGATAAGGCATTACCGAAGGTAAGTAACTTGTTCCTCTGGTAGAGATTTCTAGTTGCAGATTTCTTACCTTTCAATAGATACCCAAACAATACCATCTGTGGAGATGGGTCTGCAAACCAAGATCATACTAGAAAGTCCTGTAGGACTGAACGGGTAAACTACCCCTCCTTACAGACTTGCTGTCCAGGCAGTAGTGTTGCTGCCGGACAGATTTCAAGGACTGGAGCTCGACGTGCTAACACATTGGTCGTGGCTGCAGCTTGGGTAGAATGAGCATGCAAGCATTCAGGTGGTTGCTTTTTGTCCAGTGCATAGCAGATCTTAATGAAGAGTATGACCCATCTGGGGATGGTGCACTTCTGCCCGACCTTTCTTCACACCCACATAATCGACAAGGAGTTTATCATCCACCCAGAACTCTTTTGTACGATTGAGGTAGAAGGCCCACAGTTTTTTTGGGTCGAGGCGGTGGAGTCTCTTCTCTTCCTTAGAAGGATGTGAGGGTGCGTAAAAAGTAGGCAAGGTGAAGTATTGGCCTACATAAAAGGGTTTAACCACTTTTGGCAGAAAGGAGGCCCTTGTGCAAAGCACCACTTTGTCAGGGTAGGTGAAAAGGTAGGGCTGCTTAGATGACAATGCCTGCAGCTCACTTACCATGCGAGCAGATGTAATGCCCACAAGGAAGGCAGTTTTCAAAGTGAGAAGCCTGAGAGGACAATTGTGGAGAGGCTGAAAAGGAGTGCACATCAGAAATGTGAAAACCAAATTCGAATCCTGTTACACCTGGCATCCTTGCCATGGTTCCCCCTGTCTTTTATGTCTATGCTCCCCATGTTTGGACTGTGTGCTGGACTCTATTTTTCCTGTTTGTGGTACTCTAGGCACTTTACCACTGCTGAACAGTGCAAGTGCTCCTGTGTAAAGTGTATGTGTAATTGGCTTTTCCATGATTGGCATAATTGATTTACTATTAAGTCCCTATTAAAGTGCACTAGAGGTGCCCATGTCCTTTAAATCAAATGCTACTAGTGGGCCTTCAGCACTGGTTGTGCCACCCACATTAGTAGCCCTGTAAACATGGCTCAGACCTGCCACTGCAGTGTCTGTGTGTGCAGTTTTAAACTTCCAACTGGACTTGGTGTACTCACTTGCCAGGCCTAAACGTTCCGTTTTTATATATGTAAGACACCCCTATGGTAAGCCCTAAGTACACCCATGGAAAAGGTGTAGTGTATGTTAAAGGTGGGACATGTTCTGTTTTATTTTACATGTCCTATCAGTGAAATACTGACAAGTTCATTTGTCACTGTTTCACGGCCTATCTCTCTCATAGGTTAGCATGAGGGCTGCCTTTAAATATTCTTAAAGTGCAGTTTCTCTTTGAGAGCAGATAGAAATATGGAGTTTGGGGTCTCTGAACTCATAATTTAAAAATACATCTTTTAGTGAAATTGGTTCTTAAATTGTTAGTTTAAAAATGCCACTTTTAGAATGTGGCCATTTTCTTGTTTAAACCATTCTGTGACTCTGCATGTCTGTGGATTCCCTGTCTGGGTCAGACTGACAGTTGGGCTGTTTGTGAATCTCCTCTAGACAGTAAAAACAAAGGGAGCTGGGTGTAGCCTGCAAATCCTGATGAGCCATCTGAGCTAGAATGGAGGTAGGAGCGGTCACTTACACCTGAATGGGCTGTGCCTGCCCTCACACAATGCAGTCTCCCAACCCCTGGTGTATGTCTGGGGCCTAGCCTGGGAAAGGCAGGATCTTGTGAACAACAGACTTTCCTTTGAAGTTTGCCTACCTCAACGACAGAAAGGGGTATAAGTAGTAGACCCAAAACCCCAGACTTTAGATCACTTCTAGAACCAAGAGGAACCTCTGCCAAGAGGAAGAGCTGAGGAGAAGTGCTGTCCCTGCCTGTGACTGTGCTTTGTTGGGCTATCTTGAAGTTGCTGATTCTGCCAGTGAAAGGGGACAAAGCCTGGACTGTGTTGTGCATTCCTGCTTGAAGAAGAATCTCATAGGCCTTGAACTGAGCTTGCCTCCTGTTTTGAAGTCCCAGGGCCATCAAAGACTTCCTCTGCCAGCACCTCCACTCTCTGCTAAGACCCCTGCCAAGTTGTGCCCTATCCAGTCCCTGGGCACTTGAAAGGTGAAATTGGCAGAACAAGAGCTTAAATCCACGCACAGAACACCGTGCGGGGAAATTTTCGACGCACCATCTGCAATGCGGCAGATAAATGATGCGCCACCCGGTTCACGGATGAAATCGATGCTCCACCTGCATCGCGGCTGGAGGATCAACGCATCATGGCTGGAGAAATGACAACACCCACTTGAGGCTGCTGATAACGTTGCAAACCCCAGGCAGTGCAGTTTTCTAACACTGTGCGACTGGAGAAAAACAACGCATTGCATACCCGACCGGAGAAGAAATGATGCACAGCCTCCCTTACGAGTAAGAAATTGACACATCGCTGACTTTTTTAAAGCATGCTCACTTGTGCAGCTTTATTTTTGATGCAAACCAGGTACTTTGTGTATAATTAACATTTCCATTGTTTTCTATAGAGTAAGACTCTTCTTCTTTTGAAAATTTATATTTTTACTTGTGTATTTTGGATTTTGTTGTTTTGGTCTTGTTTGATATAGATAAATATTGCCTATTTTACTAAATTGGATTGGTGTCCATTTTGTCGTGTTTTCACTGTATTACTGTGTGTGTTGGTACAAATACTTTACACATTGCTTCTGGGTTAAGCCTTTCTGCTCGTGCCAAACTACCAACTGTGTGGGAGGGGGCTAACCAGGTGTGTTTCTCCTTTGCCCTGATTAGAGAGAGGGTCCTTGCTTGGATGGGGGTAACCTGACTGCCAACCAAAGATCCCATTTCTAACAAATCCCACTGGGGCATAATGAATGGGGATGGGTGAAACCTATTTGTAAGACCTTTAAGGAACCTATTTACAATAGGGGACTTAAGCAAAGAAGGTTGATCAGGCAACCTCAAAAACAGAAATTGCTGACAAATAACCTTTGAGAGTGCCCATAGCACAGCCCTGCTGGGCCAGGGAAAGTATAAACAACAGAACCTCAGAGAGAGGGGCAGAAAGGGGGTCAAAAGACCTGGTCTGTTCACCATGTGACAAATTTGGTCCAAGGACAGGTGGATACCATTTTGGTTAAAGGATGCCTGACTGCTAAGTTAAAGCTACAGACTTTGGGTGGAAGGTCAAAGGCTGTCAACTGCTGCGGTTCAGTCTCCAGAAAAGAAGGCCTAGAGTGGACCGGTTTCGGTGCAGAACCCTCCCCTGCTGCTGCGTCAGAAGATCCTCCCAAAGGGGCAGTCTGATTGGAGTATCGATGGACATGCTCAACAGCTCAGAATACCAGACCCTTTGTGCCCAGTCCGAAGCCACAAGGACTACTTCGGCCCGGTCATTCTTGATCTTCTTGAGAACTCTGGGCAGAAGTGGTATGGGTGGATAGGCATATAGGAGGCCAGAGTTCTACTCGAGATGAAAAGCGTCTTCGAGCAATTGCTGCTTTGAAACTCCATCGCACAAAACAGTTGACATTGTGTGTTCTCTGCAGAGGCTAACTGATCTAACCAAGGATCTCCCCACTGCTGAAAGAGACTTTGCGCCTCCTCCGGATGAAGATGCCATTTGTGATCAGGTAGACATTTTCGGCTGAGTTTGTCTGCTATGGCATTCAGAGAGCCCACCAGATGTTGAAGCACCAGGGATTTGTCCTGCTATTCCTGCAAGTCAGAGGTGAAAAGCCTCCTGATAAAGGGTCAATGACCCCACCCTGCCCTGCTTGTTGGTGTACCACATGGTGGTGTTGTCCATGAACACCCGCACCATCTTCCCCTTGACAGAGGGAAGAAATGCCTGCAATGCCAGCCAGATTGCAAGAGCTCCAAGAGGTTGACTTCGCCGAAGACCAGATGCCTCTGATCTCCACCTCTCCCTGATGGCCGCCCCATCCTAGGAGTGACACGTCTGGCACTACTGTCAGATCTGTCTGGGTAAGGGAGAGCGATCTGCCTGTAACCCACTCATGGTTCTTTAACCATCACTGCAGATCTTTCGCAGTTCCCTCCGAAATCTAGACCTTGTTGGAGATTTTACCCTAATGCTGCGCCCACTGGAAGACAGGTCCCACTGCAGAACCCATATATGCCACCTGTCATGTGTCACCAACAAGATGCAGGAGGACATGAGGCCCAGCACCTCATAGTCATTCTCACCGAAATCCAGGATAGAGATTGAAACATCAAAGCCTGAATATCCTCGACTCTCTGCTCAGGAAGATAAGCCCACAACTGCACTGTGTCCAGAACAGCTCTGATGAAAGGGAGCATCTGAGAGGGAGTCAGGTGTGACTTTGGCACGTCTATAGTGAACCCCAGCAAATGCAGGAAGTCAGCCGTAGTCTGGAGTTGGAAGACAACAGCCTGGGGTGAGCCAACCTTCAACACCCAGTCATTGAGATAGGGGAAGACTGAAACCCCTGATCTATGCAGATGAGCTGCAACCATGGCCATCACCTTGGTGAACACCTGAGAGTCTCTGGTAGGGCCATAGGGGAGCACAGTGAACTAGAAGTGCTTGTGGCCTACAGTGAACCACAAGTAATGTCTAGGGGGCAGGCAGGACGAAAATATGCAAATAAGTGCCTTGCAAGTCCAAAGTTACCATCCAACCTCCTGGATACAGGGAAGATAAAACCTGAGCCTGAATAAGCATTTTGCACGTCTACTTCTCAAGGAAGAGATTGAGGAATAAAATGTCTAGGATAGGGCAGAGGCCCTTGTTCTTTTTAAGTGCCAGAAAGTAGGGGGAATAGCAACCACAACCTACTTCTGGCACTGGAACCCTCTCAATGGCTCCCTTGGCCAAGAGAGCCCTAACTTCCTCATGGAAAAGGGACAGGTGATCCTTCATTATCCGATCGTACGATAGTGGCATGGAGAGAGGGGTAGTCTTGAAGGGGAGGGAATAGCCCCTTTGAACTATCTGCAGAACCCACCTGACATGATGGATTGCCAGCGAAGCAAGAGATGGTGAATCCTGCCTCCGATTGGCCCTAGGCGGGAAGTCAGAGTAGGAAGGCTTAGAGGCCGTTGCGGGGGCGGTGGACTGGTCAGAGGATCCCACTCCCTCGGCCATGCAGAGGCTGGGGAATGTGCACCACACGATGGCTGGCCGGGAATGGACGCAGTTGCAGGCCCTTTCCATGGCCACGAAAGTGGCAAAAGGCAGACAGGGGAACCGAGGGGCTGCCATAGCCCCTCGTCCCCCGAGTTTGGTTACAGCACCACTTTGTCCACGTGCATCTTTTGGGCCTTATGTTGACCTTAAATAATCAGGGTCGAAATGTCGTTGACAATTAAAGCAGCAAATTAAGTCTTTTTGCTTTACATATTACATTTGAACATTCTCATAAAATTGTTAATTTCAAGTTTGAGTTTTTTAAGAAGATCGCCAGTATATTAGCTGCTTTCTATTCTGCTTTGTTTTCTGCGTATCAAATGCGCCAGTTTAGGGCACATGTTCATGAGCGTTATGTGTTCACCTTGTTTTAGTCACAGCACTTCTTTGGATAAAGAGGTATGCTATCTTGTTCTTATGTCCTGTTGAATTTGAAATATATGATTGTGCTATATTTGGTAACTTCCCGTTTCTTCTTCTTGGTGTTTTTGTATGATTCGGTCATTATTTGCAAATTATTTCTAATTGGTACCTTGAGAAATTATTGTTGATATTACCAGGACCTGGCTTTTGCATAAGATTCCTTGAAGTGCTCAAGCACAGAATCTGCCTGGTCATCGAAGAGATGGGTGCCATCAAAGGACATGTTCATCAAAGTAGCCTGGACATCCCCTGAAAATCCAGACGTCCTCAACAAAGCCTGGCATCTCAGGGAGACTGTTGACAAAACCACTCTGCCCAGTGAGTCAGTGGTGTCCAGTTCACAATGAATGGGGAACTTTGTTGCGTCTCTCTCATCTCCAACTGCCTGAGAGAGTCCAGCCCGGGCTTCCTCCTGGACCTGTGCCAGCACTTGCACAACTGTTTCCCACAGCATGTGGGAATAACGGCCCAAAAGACAGGCGGTGTTAGGCTGGAGGAAGAAAAAAACCTTCTTCCCAAGTGTATCCAACCTTTTGGATTCCCTACCCAGGGGTGCAGAAGGGAACGAGCCCTGTTAAGTGGAGGCTTGGATTACCATGCTCTCAGGGGAGGGGTGTAGCGTCAGAAAGCTTTGTCCCCAGAGTGTGGCAATGATGGCCGGCAAATGTCCTATCGACAGAAGTGCCTGTGCTGGGTTTGGACCAGGTACCCAGTAGGACATCCATAAGGGCTTCATTAAAGGGGAACATGGGTTCTGAGGAGGAAACCCCAAGCTGAATCACCTCTGTCAGAAGGTAAGTCCTGATTGCCACCAATGCCAACGCCAAGTTTCAAGACATGAGCTGCTCTTCTCACCACCATTGATTAGGAAAGCCCCCTCCTCCGTAGCCACAGTAAGAGGAGAAAGCATGCCAGTATCAGAAGTATCCATTCCGCATGTCTCATCTAAGTCTTTATGCCAGTCCATAGGGTCTTGAAGCTAGTATTCTAAAAGGTCCAGTAACACCTAATTTCTCACTGTAACCTAGCTCATAAGAAAGGGGCTCAGGATCTGACATAGGAGACAAGACTCCGGTCGGCGTCAAAGTCAGCCTTATACGATGCCCATCTGGCTCTGTGTCAGAGTCCGCAATGAGAATGGGGACGGCGTTGCCAATGGGCAGCGCCGAGAGTGTCGGGACTGGCATTGAGGAAGGTTGGGTGGTACAACCGATGCCAGTCTGGATCCAGGACTGGATCGGTGGGTGTGCAAAAGGCTGAAGCCACTGATGCAAAACCCAAAGGGACCCCTTCTGACTCTATAGGGTCCGAAGGGGCTTCAGCGAAGTCAGGCTGCCCAAAAATGAGGTGCATGGCCTCGTAAAACTCTCCAAGTTGGACAGGGGCTGATCCGACTCCCAGAAACTCAGGGAGGCATTGGAGTCAGCCCAGGCACAGTTTCCTCGGAAGGAGGCTTAGAGCACCGACGCTCCCTCGTCCCATCAGCCAACGGACAAGGAGAAGTCAAAGAATACTTCAACTTCTTGCTTTTCTTCTTGTGCCTCGACTTATCCGATCATCCTGAGGACTTGGAATGGGAAGACGATGATGATGGAGCACTCTGCGATCACTCTCAGGACCAGGACCTCGACTTGTGGAGTCGAGCGCTGGGCCACCGTCAGCTTCAAGGACCGCTCCCTCAAAGCCTTCGGATTTATAGCCGGACACTCTGAGCACGACTTTGGGTCATGGTTGCGCTCCAGGCACCAAAGACACACAGGGTGCGGATCTGTCATGGACATTGCCCAATGACAGGAACCTCAGGGCTTAAACCTGGTCTTCCTTGATGTCATCATCGATGAGCCAGGAGTAGAAAACTTGAAACTTATTTGCAAAAGTGGAAAGAGGCCATTCAAACAGTGTCTGGGGATTAGATCTCTTCAGATAGGCGCAAGCTGGCTCTGAAAGAAAAGAACTAACATCAGCGCACTGAGGTGACACCTACATTGGACCTGCAACATCATATCTGGCGTGGACAAAGACTGATCCGGAGCCAATCGATGCAAATTAACAGCACACCAGGGTAAGGGTCAGAAATTGCTCTGGATCCAGTCTGACCCCTGGGGCAAATCTGCAACTAGAAGTCTCTATCAGATATGAAAATTCTATTTGCCGGTTACTGCTGATATCGTCATATAAGCTAACCAATCAATCCTTGGAAAATAAGTTTTGTTAAAAATAATCAAAGGTTAAAAGGTTGTACGAAAAGATTTTGGATGAGGCAAGTCCTAAGGGGAGGAGGAGATAAAATTAGGCAGTACAAAATAATCTTGTTGAAAGTAGGATAATATGAAGGATGTAGAGAAATATAGAGATATATTTATTTTCAAAATGTCCCAAAGCAAAAATAATAGGTTTGTCTCCTCCATAACACATGGAAAGGTGAAACTGTCCATTAAGATAATAAATGTGAACAAGACAGCCATGTGCCTCAATGCACGCTTTATGTAGGGTTTTCCTGGACAACTGAGTTTTGCTCTAAACATGTATTAGATTTGTAGTGCAATTAGCAATCATATGGGATTCTACCGGGGAAGCTACTATTAGACTAACCCCCAGAACTGGTAAGAGTTCTATTATATGTGTGTTATCAGTCAGTAGTATTAACTAACTGGCCTGAAAATAGTTTATTAAAATCCAGGACTCCATATTGCTGGAACGTCCCATTACACACACCAGGCTCTGCTCTAGGCTCTTCAAGAAATTCAGAACGGTGGGGGATGTACAATAAAAATAACTATAACATAACCCTTATACAGACGATTAAAAAGAGCTTTGACAAATTGAATTGGCTATACATTTTCTGATTGGGAAGGGTAGGAGTGGGCATAATGAATAAGGCTACTATAAGGTTTTGCTAACACAGGTACTTCTTGTTTTCTTGAATAAGTGATAATGAATGACAGTGAACCTTGAAGGGGAGAATGTGGACAAGACTTCAGAAACTCCCGAGTGCACTGAACGCCAAGAAAGAGGAATATTGTCACGCAGAGCAAATGACTATAGAGCTGTTAAACTGAGGCTCTGCAAGTATAAAAACTAAGGAAGTACATTGCAAAATAATGACCAAGTAATACCAAATGACCACAAAGCTAATATGGGTGTTCCTCGCGTTTCATAAGGAAGGTTGGAAGGAATTCAGAAAAAAATCGAGGAAGAAGGACTATTTAAAGAAGTATTACCTGTCATCTGCATAGCCATTCGTAACCCTTAGGCTGGCTACCAATCGATATGATTCTTGCAATGGGATACTCCAAGAATGCACATACAACCGATCCTGACAGCATTAGTGTTATATCTTAATTGCAGCAAAACTGGCTGGTGCACAGAGAAAACGATTTGCAACTTGAGCAGGGCTACAAATGGAACCATGTACCCCAACATAATAACCTTTCTCTGTCAGTCTGCCCTAACTAGTTTAACAATAATAACTTGTTTTTAATAGCACTCCTGACATTTCCAGTGCCGTAAATCATATTACGCTTACCCAAGTAATTGTACTCAATGTAGCAGCACTGAAACAATGGATGGCAGAGTTGGGCTAGCCGAAATATGACTTCATGCCCTACAGAAGATGTAAGAGATGGGTGTTTAAGTTCAATCAACTGAGCCACCTTCCTGGATGTTAGAGTGGCGCTCTCTTTAATGGCTGGTATGCCATGGATCACTTCTTTTCCATTCTCAATTCACAATGACACTGGTCCACTTCCCTACTTAAGACACCATTACTATGTCCATGAAGAAGGGGGTAGGGGCCATACTCGTGCACACGGTTCCTACTAGGAGAAAGCGACTGCTGAAGGAGTTCTTTTGCAGCACTGTGGGATGTTACTGTATGAAGCAAAGGAACCCAAAAAATGTTATTAAACAACTAAATCTAAACGTAGTCAATATGCCAAGGACACTAGAGCACTAATGATTTGTGTCCGTCCAAAAGGAGTTCTATTCTGCATATTTGTGCGCTTTGTATGTGTAGCATGCTGCTATTACTTCTCTCACATTCCTTTTCATGGGTTTATCATTTACGCCATGAATAATTTGGTGCTCATGTTTCTCAAGCATATATTGACATGTGTGTTACATCATTTTGCATACGCAGGTTCTAAGATAAGTCAGAAATCCTGAATTGTATCTATCTTCTCTAAATCGCTACTCATCTCCCAGTTGCCGCAATAGCTGGTCCCTGCCAAACAGATGCAAGGTAGTGTGAAGGATGACCATCATCGGATGGCCCCTAGAAATGATAACAAGAGGCTGTTCTCTTTGGGAATAATGCTCCGTAATTTGTTTTTTTATACACCCGCACTCTGTAGGCTAATTAGCTAATACCCCCATACAGTTGCCACTGAAATGGGCCCTGCAGCAGATCTTGCACTAAATGTCTAAATTTGAAGGTCGCATTTCTCAACCACAATTAAATAGTACTCTGCAGGAGGCAAACATACCCAATTTTGCTCCAATGGAAATGGGTGAGTGGCTGATTTCTAGGAGCCTGGTGAGTGTCCCATGAGCCCATGCGGCATGGGAAAGAAGAGGCACAGATAAAAATAACTAGAGACTGTCGTTGTCTGGCAAAAGAACAAACTCATCATACCATTAAAGTGGCTCCACAAAGACTAACAAGTAATCATCTTTAATAATGTGGACATCTATATTAATGTGTTAACTGAAATGTCAAAGTATGGCCCAGAGCCTTGCCATATTTCCTACGTATAGATGATTGATCTGAAAAGTAATGGATTACTCGTATAAGAACTATTTTCACCAAACGTGGATATTTGATTGCAAAATGCAACTTTCATTTCTTCGGCACTATTCTACTCATTAACAAGGCAATGACTGCTAAAGGTTAACCTGGTGTTTTTAAGTCCAGTATTATTTTTGTCATTATTCGACGTAACTGTGTGGTATTCATTCTCACCCATCCTCTGATTTCTACATGTAATGCTTTTATTACATATGGGATAACTCACCCCTGCCATACATTATAAGACTATTGCAAGACATTGAGAGGTTCCATGTCCATTCAAAGGTACAGGACAGAATGTAGAGTTCCTTTTATAAAAATGGAACTCTGAGATAACTTATTATGTACGGCAGTGGGTACTTTTTTCATTTTAATACATGGCCACACCATCACCTTTCCCACAAACCAGTTCTTTCATATGAGAGAGAGCATATTTGCAAATATGAAGAATAAAAAGAATGCTTAGTTCAAAATTAAACACATCTAAAAAGCAATGAGATATGTGTTGCAAAAAGATATTGGAATAAGTTTAATACAAGTCATCTTTTAAAAAAGGCGCAGTAGTTTGAAATGTATAGAAACATGCATACATTCTATAATTACTTAAGGACAGTAAAAATTAAACATGCTGCAATAAATATCTCCTTTCTGCTTGTCACTGTACAGCTAGAGAAAGAGACCAGAAGAAAGTAAAGCAATGTTTCATTGTCCTTCTGTAAAGAGTGGCTTTAATTATGCTCTGTTACCTGACCTGCCTTTCTCCTCCACCGCTGACAGCATGCAGTGTGATGTCAGTCCTAAATTGTAATAATTTATTACAGTTGAGAGGCTATGTTTTTCTAATAGGTAAATGGAGGCATCATAGGTCGACTTTTGTAAAGAAATTGGAGACAGGTTTTTATACAGGGATTGTACAATCCCAACTATTTTAAATAAATTAAACAAGAGCTTTTATACAGGGATTACAGGATCTCATGTTATAAATAAATCAGACACAGTATTTTGTACAGGGATGCCAGTATCCCATGTGTTATATACATGTGTTTATAGAATTTACTATCCTCTATATGCTGCTTCTAAATAGTCCAAGATTACAGAAATATAACAAACACACAAAGAGATAAACTGATTTTACGAGCAATTACCTGAGCCTTGACTTGAGGTCAGAAACTCATAACTAAAAACAATTAGTCTTTCTTCACAAACATTTGTCCATCAAGTTAGCCTGGTTAAGATTAACTGAACAAAGGCTTCGGACAATATAATTCATGGCAGAGGAAGGCAGGTAATACGAAGATGGCACATGACACAAAGAAATGAAACATTTTGAACAACTAAAATCATCTGGACTATCACAGTGATGAGCTGAGATAACAGCAAACCGCCTGGGAAACAGTTTAAGCAGATTCACTTAATGTTGGGATAAACAGCATTAATGAGACACGTGAAATGGCTCCTGAGCATCTACAAACTCAAAATAGTTTATTTCTGGATAATATGTATATTCTAACTTTTGCAGAGTCATTACTATGTTACAGTGTTATTTTTTTGTGGCGGGGATGAATATAAAATATGTAACTTAGAATTACAAGTTTACACCAACATGTAACTGCTTTCCGGTCTTAGTGACGCAAAAAGTGAAACTGAAAGAAGGAAAAAGGAGCTTGTATAGTGATTGGTTACTTTGGTACTACTGAGCTGAGCCAGGGGAATCAGATAAATTAAGATTAAAATGATGGATTTTTAAATTTTTGCAACACCATAGATGAATCTGACAACGGGATAGATGGGCTTTCCTCATCAATAATGGATAGGCTCCAGGTAGCGATCTACAGGTTCAAGCAGGTTCATAATATAGACTTACTATGCAGATTGGCAGGTACACTGGGGTGCAGCGAAGGATGATCCAGGCAGAATGTTCTGTAGTAAATGTTATTTTCCATTTTAAGAGTGAAGCTGAGAAAGATGACTTGTAACATTGGTATGAGAGTTCAGACCAAGAAATAGATGAGTGGCTGTGAACTGAACAATTTACAGTCTGAATGAACCCATCTGTCCTCCGTGAAGAGTCTTAAACACAAACCTCCTCTAGGTTTAGAGAAGGGGAAAACAAATGGCAGTCACCATTTATCTGAGGTGTAAATAAAAAGGAACTGTTAAAAAGAATGCCTAGGTTCTGGGGCTTAGAGTCAGAAATTGGAGGGGTTGGGCAAGAATTGGCAAAGCCCACTGTTGGACCTGGCTCTTTTTGCAGGGTCTCCCGCGATTATTGGCTTCTGTTGCTGAACCCTTGTTTTTGGTACATGGACTCTGCACAGTTTCCCCCTGTTAACCAGTGGTAAAGTGCTTGTGCTGTCTCCCTCAAAACATGGTACAATTGGCATCCACCCGATTGGTACATTTCATTTACTTTGCGGACCCAGTATATGGTACCATATGTGCCCAGGGCCTGTAGATTAAATGTGACTAAAGGGCCTGCAACACTGATTGTGCTACCTGCTGAAGTAGGCTTATAAAATATGTGCCAGACGTGACACTGTAGCCTGTAGTGCAGTTTTAAACATCCATTTTGAACTGGTAAAATACATCTTTTGCCTGGACCAAGCTTCCCTTTTTAATACTTATAAGTCAGCCAAAAGTAGCGTAAAGGCTCAAATGACAGGTTGCATTGTATTGAAAAAGTAGGACATGAGTACTTATGTTACATGGCAGTGAAAAAATCCTAAAGTTTTTTTCCACTGTTGTAAGGCCTATCTCTCCCATTAATTAACACTGGGTACGACATTACTTTTAAGATGTGATCACTTTGAATTTGGAGCTGTAAGAGATGTGCTGTTTATGCTCAAAAGAATTGTAATTTAAAATTATCTTTAATGGCAAAGTTGGATTTTAAGTCACAATTCTGCAAATGCCACTTTTAGAAAGTCGGTATTTTCTTGTCCCAATAATTTGTGCCTTCTGCTAATGTCCTGGGTCACATGACTGTGAGCTGCTCTGCTGTTGGGGTTTGTGTATTGCTTCCAGGTAGTAACACAAAGGAGGCTTAGGTGTGCGAAGACTGGCCATCCTGCCAGGATGACTGGGAGAGGTTGTAGTCAGTCCCACTTACATTTCAAAGGGTTTTGTCTCTTGCACACACAAAGGAATCTGACACCAGGCCTGCCCTGTCTTTTGTCACCCCAGACAGTATGGAGCCTTGAGAGGGGAAAGACCTTCCAGAACCAGATGTAGGGGTAGTATAGGGAATCACCACACACAAAGGGTGGTGCCAGGTACAAATACTGGACCTCCAGAGCCACTCCTCAGATCACTCCAGGACCTGTGGACATTATGGAAGAACTGCCCTCCTGCTGAGGACTGCCGTGCTGTCTCAGGAGAAAGACTGGGCCGTCTTACCTTCATCCAGGCTAACCTGAGTGACTTGAATTGTGAGCCCCTGGGTCAGGTGCTCCCAAGGTTACCCTGCAACACCCCAACTGACCTGCTGCACTGGACCTGCCTGGATCTGTAACTGAGCCTGCATAGGTCCTGCTGGGCTATGCTGGAGTGAGCTCCTAATCCTTTATAGGTGTCCCCCAGGACCTGGACCCTTGGCTGGCATCAGTCTGAGCTCCTCCAAAGAAGATGTGAAATCCTGAATTTTGCACTCTTTGTGACTGTGAACAGGCCCCTTCACATCGAGAATCTACCACCCTTGACGACCAGTAATGCAAAGCTCCGATGAGACCTCCTCTTTGCACTACAGTGACCTCCAGCAATGACTGGCAATTTGAGATCTGCACTCTGCGCTACAGTGACGGCAGCCCATGATGACCACCACCGTAAAGCTCCAGCAATGACCATCTGCAAATGCATGACTGGCTCTTCATACTGCAACAACCACAGTACATGATGCCAGGCCTGCTCTTTGCGCTACAGTGATGACCATCCCCTATACTCTCCCTGCTCTTTTCAGCCTCCTCCACTGTGAATGGAACTCTTCTCTCTGGACTATGAGAAGGTAAAATTTTCAGCAGAACTAACCTGGTTCCTGTATCTGACCCACACTCCATTGGCTTGAACTTGTGACTATTCCCTGTTCTACTATGACCAGATGACTGCGAATGGTGCTTTGTGATTTTGGGCACTATTTTTATTACAAACTGTAAAATTGAATAACTCCAGTTCTAATGATTGGATGTTTATCGTTCTGGTATAATTTTATTCATTAAAATGTACTCTATCTGTCTAAATTGGTTTGGGATTTTTCTTGAGTTTGTGTTTTCACTTTATTACTGTTTGTAAGCTGCATTTTTATTTTACATATTGTCTCTAAGTTAAGTCTGACTGGTTTGTTTAAAGCTACCTGAAGGTTAAGTGCAGATTAATTTAAGGACTTTTGTGGTTCACCTTGACAAGGATTGTGGTTGTTGCCTGCATCGGGCTTCCACTCTGCTCCATCAGGAACCCAATTTCCTACATCCGCCATGGTGTCATATGTGATACCACATTCTGGGGTGCAGTATTAACAGTTGTAATGAGGCAGGGAACCCAACTAAGACTAATCTCTGAGAAGAATTTGTGCCAGTTGTAGTGTAATATTGTAATTCCCCATACATTGGAGTCTATGATGTAACCCCAAGTGGTTGATGGGGTCATTGAGTGTAACCCCACCGCAAGACAGTCTTGGTCTTATAGGCAGAGTGCAACCAAGGATGGGCCCAGTCTAAGAAGTAAACTTTTGCCCTCTCAGCAACTTTAGCTTACAGAGGAAGGAGGGCTAAAGGGTAAACATTCTCCAGGTCTTTGGGGACAGCAGAGGACTTTTTCAGTAGTGACATAAATAAAGTCTTTTTAAGACTAATGTAGGATGTACTTATTGATGGGGACATTTTAGATAGCAAACACAAAAACTGCTGATGCTTCCCTGGCTCTGCAGGAGGACAGATCAGAGAGCTGGGCATGTAGTAGTTATGCTAGTAGCAATCTTGTTTGAGCAGAGAAACTGGGAATTATAAAGCATGACTAAGGGTTCAGTAGAATCCCCAGAGCCATAAAGGGGAGGGACTGGTGAGATCTGAGGAAAGAAATTCCTAATACTGTCAATTTTAGAGAGAAAGTACATAGAGGATATTACCAAAGTTCTTAATTGCTGGAATGGGTTATGAGCAGCGACGGGGATCATAAAGTGAAATAGGTGGCTCTTCTTAGGACGATGGCTTCTTTAAGGTCAAGAGATTAACATAAGTAGATTTTTGTGTCATAAATTTGCTGTACGATTGCCACCTATTTATTGTGCAAGCAGTTTTCATATTGGCTACGGGGAAACCAGGGTGTTCTGGGACTTTAAGCCGGAGGTTACTTCGTCACAAACGTGGCGGATATACCATCCGCCATATTACGATCCCAGTATAGCCTATAGAGATCATAATATGGCAGACGGGACGTCACGTTTGTGATGGAACAACATGTCCACCAAACTCTAAATCAGGCGCTTTGTCTCTTAGACAAGAAGGTTTTCAAAGGAAGAAACACATTCATGGCAGCAAGAGTCTGTTGTAAACTGAATTAGCCATAAGAATAGTAGTGTTTTATTTTAGTTTCAGTGAGACTCAATGGTCTATGTAGTATGGGAAACACAAAACAATTGTGTGATGATCAACCCAGGGCAAAGCAAGAACACCCTGTATGGAAATTAAATGGTGTAGAGAGGAGAAAAATAAATTGAGAGTGTCCTACTGTTTATATGTGTGGTCAAAGATGCACTGCTGAAGATCGATGATGGAAAATGACTTGAATAAAATTGGAGCTTCAAATTGACCTATACTGAAAGAGGCAGAGACCAGACTATGGTATCTAGAATATTTAGCGCATATCCCAAACGTCTACATAATATAACCCAAATAACTTTAGAGACTGAGAAAGGCTCAATTGTAATGGTTAAAGATTATGGAGCAACTGCTGATTAAAGATGAGTGAAGGTTGATCTACAGATAGGTATTTTCTTAGCTTGCATACTACAGCCTGAAAACACAAAGAGGCCTGGACAGGTGAGAAAAGAATAATGCAGATAAAACATAGTTGCATATGTACCGTCAATAATCGTGCCGTTAGCCAATTAATAGGAATTGCATATGATATTGAACATTGCTGAGTACATCGGGTCAATCATTTTCTTGACATATTTGATGGATAATTGCAATACACATCTGCATGATCACATTCTCAAAACCGGCGATATCAGCAGAAAAACGATATCATACTGTTGTGGAAACTCACCAGCCGGAGAAAATTCTGCAGCGTTTGAAGTGGGATCATAGATGCATATGACACACTGTGCAGGCAGCCGTCTTGAGGGCCTAAAATATACATTGTTTGTGTTAGATGTCAGAACACACATATCCTACTCTACAAAATGTCAGCCACTCCAAAAGGTTTGCATTGCGCTACAATCCGTGAAAACGCTGCCGGCATTTTGCAGAGACGCAGTCTCTGAGCCCACTCGGCTCAGCTATTACGACTTTTCACATTCTAAACGGGTAATTTTGTCTTCTCAGATTCCCACCCTTAGCCTCAGAGATTGACATTCTGCATGACATCAGAAGCGGAGCTGTGAGCCGTGGGTGTCCCTAGAGATAATCACCACCATGGAAGATTAGTGCCACTCCATGGATCATCAGACTCCAGGGCTATGATTAACTTATTTTAAGCAAATCCACTCGAAAGACCTTACTCCTTCGCTGATAATAGCAAAGAATGGTTGAAATGTAAAGCCTATTCTGCCTTTTAATTCTTTCATTTACAGTACTCGGTAATCGTAGAGCAATATTTGAATTCTCAGGAAAGAACCTTACCAAGTAGTCTAACCGTTACAGCCTGGCAAGTCCTCAAGATATCCCAGGGAGAATTGGGAAGCATCTGGTCTGGAATCCAAGATGCATTGCCTACAACAACAAAGACATGAGAGAAAATCAATGGAGCACCATCATCACTGGGAGACTATATTATATCACAAAGAGGGAACTTTAGTATGGTTCCCCTGGACACGTAGCCGACTCGATAGGAATGCTTGTCATTCTGTTTGTTCCATCGATTTAATTCATCCACCTCCACCCGCCAGTGCGTTTGCCAGTAACTTTGCCTTAAGATATGTGTACACTTCTCATGCCCCCTAGGTGCCTTGAAAGAGGTGAAAACAAAAACAAAACCACAGAATCATTTTCAGAGTCAAGAAAGTCAATGAATATTTACTGTCGAGTTAGTGGGTACAGCAGCAACAATGGACAGCTTTGTAGTTTAGTGCTCCTGTACACACCATGTTTATAAAGGTCCAATGCACCAAGAACGTTATATGTTTCTGTCAAACGTGTACCTTAGTAGCAGCAAGCCCTTCATTCCAAACAATGCCTAATTCACAAAGACGGGCAATTATATTTACATTTAGAAAAGGTATGTAAGAATATGTGGAAGTTCCGCAAACCAATCAGATTATTCTGCACTTTAAAGGACTTCCGTTGGGTGTTTAAAAACAAGAGTTATGTAAGTGGAACATGGAGTTGAGGCGAAAATCCACAGTGCACAACATTATGTGAATTCACAATCATTTTCAATGCCTTTCCAATTACGGTATGTGAAATTCGCTTTTGCATAGTTACATGAAACTTCAGTTAAATTACACAAAATTAGGTGTAATGCAAACCATTTAGTGCTATATTTTAGCACAAAATATGTCCTCACGTCAATTTGTTGATGCGAGGATGAAAAAAAAAACACAAAGGTAAACAATAGCCACACTCATTCTGTTATTCCTGTGCATTCATGGTAAATGTTTCTGCGAATGGCACATGTACGGAGAATTTTTGTGGCATATGGTACATGATTTTGTGAAGTAGAGCAATGACGTAATTCCAGGAATTTTGCAGTACCCGCTAAACTTACACCTAAGTGATTTAAGTCTAACGAGTGCAGAAAGTGCATAAACTAGCAAAAAAAATCTACATTTTTATTGCATTGTGAGGAAAGAGACTTCAGATGCAAAACGTTTCCCCTTTTAATCGAAAGAGTAGAACCAATAGATGGCTCTTAGTAAAATATCACAAATTCAGCACAAGCAGTGTTCAGAAAAAACAACATGTCCAAACGCATGTGAATACCATAGAGTTCTACATTTAAGTTCCAGACGTCACTGGCAAATCTTTTATTTAAAACTATCAGCTCGCATTCATTGATCCCTTACGAGCAAATGCATTTTATGAAGAAATGCAATTCCAGTGGTTATTTCTTGGGGGATAACAGGACACATTCCCCTATCCCACTTCTATTTTCATCTTCCATATCATCCCCCTTTGTCTTCTTCGGAAGGGAGCATCTCTTTTCTCTCTCCTCCTTTAACTTAATTTTCCTGTAGTTCCTTTTGACCCTCATTGCTTTCGTTTGTTTTGCTTTTTATATTTCTATACTTCTACCACTTCTACCAACCCCACAACTCACCCAATCATTGCCACATTTACAAATAAAATTGAAGCTTTCAACAGATTACATATTTCACCAATACCTTTTTTTAGTGAGATGCCCGAAGTATGAGCGGTGTGCCGAGACATGAGTCCTCTGAATACTGTTCCACTGGACTTATGCTGCTTCTAGCATTGAAGGTTAAAATGTTCCTGGCCAGGCTTGTTTTCCCACCTGGTAGCTTGGACAAGACTGGTCCTACTAATGCAGGACCAAGACTAGATTGCTTAATGCTGGTCTGTGGTTAGTGTAAGATGGTAACACACACCAACAAGGCGATCGAAGGTATGCTTGAATTAATCTCAGCCACTAGCAATCACTCTGAGCTACAAAACTTCCCATTTTTTCATCCACTATACAACTCTACCCAGAGGTCTGCTATCTGAAAATCAATTTTGGCCCTGCCCCAACATGAGAAGTTTGATCCAAACTACTAAGCCAGGTCCAATGCAGTCAGAAAGACAAGCAACCCCTGATCAGTCAGAGCCTACTTAGGCCTCATCAGTGGGTTATAGCTTGAGACCTCAGGGAAGAATGCTTGAAATAACTTGAGCCACTGGCAATCACTCTGGCAATCACTCTGGGCCACAAAACTGTCTATTATGTTTTGCCTACTATGCCACTCTAGACAGAGACCTGTCAATTTAAGTATGGTCTTCCTCCAATAGCAACAGCCCAACTGGAACTGTTAGACCATGTCTCCTTCAGACAGAAATACAAGCAACCCCAGAGTGGCTACAGTCATCTTTGGGATAGTAAGTGAGGTTTAGCTTGAGGTCAGAGGCACAGAGAGGACACGACTGCAGTCTACGCATAGCTTTCATTGTTAGCATATGAACAAGCAATAAATAACAAGGTTCTATAGGGAATGCTTGAATGAATCTCAGACAATGGCAATTGCTTCTGGCAGCATTCCTGTCAATCATTTGTGCCCATGTTTACACTTAAAATAAAGACCTGCTATAAGTAAATCAGCTGTGGTGTGATATGGTGGCAAAGTAAAGATGTAGTGGAATGCAGCACATTTGGGTGAGATTAATTTAAGCTTTCTATCATTTTCAGTTTTTTTAAGTGAGGTGCCCTAGGAATGACAGAGATGCCCTGATGTGGGTCCCATTTTTTCTCCAGCACCAGACTCAAGCTGTACCTCACTGATTAGGTAAAAGTAGACAGAAACCTGTATGGGTTTGCTTGTGTTCCTGCCTGAGAGGAAATGTGTCCTTAACGTGTGTGCTGAATTCTTTTAATGCTGCTGCATTTTTTTAATTGAGATGACAACACAAATACATGAAATCAGCCTAAACCAGTGTTCCCAAACTGTGGGTTTGGACTCACTAGTGGGTCCTAAACCAATTTTTGTTGTCGCCAAGTCCTGTTCTATATATAAGTAATATTTAGAATGATTAGCACCCATGCAGTGGTGCTGAACGTAGGTTAGTATTGGTCACCTGGTGCTACCGTTACGCTCTGTGAATAGTTGCGTCAGGGACCAGCAACACGGCCGCAGGGTGAGTTGCGACGGGCGTCCGCAGTGCTGCAGCAAGAGGAGAGCAGGCGATGGTGGCATCCGGCCGGTGATTTGCAGGGCTCACATCTGCAGAGGTTTCGGCATCGGCTCAAAGCCGGTGAACACAGATGACACAGATGCCTTAGCGTGAAGCAATACAGAATGGCAGGGGCCGACAGAGCAGCAGGAACCAACATGGAAACAGCTATCCCTCTTGCCCCCGGACATATGTAAGACGCATGCAGAAGACGGCACGGTGAGTGCGTCTGTATTATTGTGCTCCCATAAGCTCAATCATTAAAAAAAAAAGGAAGGAAGTGAAAAGGAATGAAGGAGGAGGAAGGGGAGAAAAAGAGAGAAAAGACAAAAGGGGCAAAAGAAAAGGCGAAGAAGAGCAAGCAGAAACAAAAACAAAACAAATAAAAGAGAATGCTAAAGGAAGATGGAAAGACGAAGGCGGTTATAACCCCATAAAAAAGGGGTTGAAGCAACCAGTGGGGTGTCATTAGGCCGCCCTACTGCAATCCAGGTAAGTCCCCTATAACTGGTACCCCTGGTACCGAGGGCCCTGATGCCAGGGAAGGTCTCTAAGGGCTGCAGCATGTCTTATGCCACCCTGGGGACCCCCTCACTCAGCACAGACACTCTGCATGCCAGCTTGTGTGTGCTGGTGGGGAGAAAATGACTAAGTCAACATGGCACTCCCCTCAGGGTGCCATGCCAACCTCACACTGCCTATGGCATAGATAAATCACCCCTCTAGCAGGCCTTACAGCCCTAAGGCAGGGTGCACTATACCATAGGTGATGGCATAGGTGCATGAGCACTATGCCCCTACAGTGTCTAAGCAAAACCTTAGACATTGTAAGTGCAGGGTAGCCATAAGAGTATATGGTCTGGGAGTCTGTCAAACACGAACTCCACAGCCCCATAATGGCTACACTGAAAACTGGGAAGTGTGGTATCAAACTTCTCAGCACAATAAATGCACACTGATGCCAGTGTACATTTTATTGTGAAATACACCCAGAGGGCATGTTAGAGATGGCCCCTGAAAACATACCCGACTTCCAGTGTGGGCTGACTAGTTTTACCAGCCTGCCACACACCAAACATGTTGCTGGCCACATGGGGAGAGTGCCTTTGTCACTCTGTGGCTAGTAACAAAGCCTGTACTGGGTGGAGGTGCCTCTCACATCCCCCTGTATGAACTGTAACACCTGGCGGTGAGCCTCAAAGGCTCACCCCCTTTGTTACAGCGCCACAAGGCATCCCATCTATTGGAGATGCCCGCCCCCTCCGGCCACGGGCCCACTTTTGGCGGCAAGGCCGGAGGAGATAATGAGAAAAACAAGGAGGAGTCACTGGCCAGTCAGGACAACCCCTAAGGTGTCCTGAGCTGAGGTGACTGACTTTTAGAAATCCTCCATCTTGCAGATGGAGGATTCCGCCAATAGGGAGGAGGCACAAAGAGGGTGTAGCCACCCTCAGGGCTAGTAGCCATTGGCTACTAACCCCCCAGACCTAAACACACCCCAAAATTGAGTATTTAGGGACCCCCAGAACCGAGGAAGATCGATTCCTGCAACCTAAGACGAAGAAGGACTGCTGACCTGAAGCCCTGCAGAGAAGACAGAGACACCAACTGCTTTGGCCCCAGCCATACCGGCCTGTCTCCCCTCTTCAAGAAAAACTGCAATAGCGACGCGTTCCCCAGGGTCCAGCGACCTCTGAAGCCTCAGAGGACTATCCTGCATCTAAAAGGACCAAGAACTCCCGAGGTCAGCGGCCCTGTTCCAAAGAAACCAAAAACTTGCAACAAAGAAACAACTTTTAAAGGACTCCACGTTTCCCGCCGGAAGCGTGAGACTTTCCACTCTGCACCCGACGCCCCCGGCTCAACCTGCGGAGAAACAACACTACAGGGAGGACTCTCCGGCGACTGCGAGCCCGTGAGTAGCCAGAGTTGACCCCCCTGAGCCCTCAACGCAACGCCTGCAGAGGGAATCCCGAGGCTCCCCCTGACCGCGACTGCCTGCTTCAAAGAACCCGACGCCTGGTAAAGACAGTGCACCCGCAGCCCCCGGGACCTGAAGGATCCGACCTACAGTGCAGGAGCGACCCCCAGGTGGCCCTCTCCCTTGTCCAGTGGTGGCTACCACGAGGAGCCCCCCCCCTTGCCTGCCTGCTTCGCTGAAGAGACCCATGGGTCTCCCATTGAAACCAATTGCAAACCCAACGCCTGTTTGCACTCTGCACCCGGCCGCCCCTGTGCCGCTGAGGGTGTACTTTTTGTGCTGACTTGTGTCCCCCGTGCCCTACAAAAGCCCCATGGTCTGCCCTCCGAAGTCGCGGGTACTTACCTGCTGGCAGACTGGAACCGGGGCAACCCCTTCTCCATTGAAACCTATGAGTTTTGGCCACCACTTTGAACTCTGCACCTGACCGGCCCTGAGCTGCTGATGTGGTAACTTTGGGGTTGCTCTGAACCCCCAACAGTGGGCTACCTTGGACCCAAACTTGAACCCTGTAAGTGCTTTACTTACCTGAAAAACTAACAAATACTTACCTCCCACAGGAACTGTTGAATTTTGCACTGTGTCTAGTTTTAAAATAGCTTATTGCCATTTTTGCCAAAACTGTACACGCTATTTTGTTGATTCAAAGTTCCTAAGATACCTGAGTGAAATACCTTTCATTTAAAGTATTGTGGGTAAATCTTGAACCTGTGGTTCTTAAAATAAACTAAGAAAATATATTTTTCTATAAAAAAAACCTATTGGCCTGGAATTGTCTTTGAGTGTGTGTTCCTCATTTATTGCCTGTGTGTATGTACAACAAATGCTTAACACTACCCTCTGATAAGCCTACTGCTTGACCACACTACCAAAAAATAGAGCATTAGAATTATCTCTTTTTGCCACTATCTTACCTCTGAGGGGAACCCTTGGACTCTGTGCATGCTATTTATTACTTTGAAATAGTACATACAGAGCCAACTTCCTACAGTCTGTATACCACAGATGCAGCTTGCTGCCCTCTTGTGACTCTCAGGCCTTCCCTAGCCCCCCACCAGTTCTTTGGCACTGCAGTTATTTGGAGAAGGATGAAGCAGCTCACGCATGATGGACTGATAAAATCTTGATTAGTGGCAAAACCCCCCTAATTCCATAAAAATCGCAAATCTCCTTCTACACCAACCAAGGAATCCAACATGTCTTCAAAGAAGGAGGCCTCTCCTGATGACCCTACAGCAGTTGCACAACAGCAAGCTGCGCTAGAACAGAACGTGTCTATTGATGCCCCTTTAGAGTCCTTACAACTTCAGACTCTAGATGAACTGTTATCATCCTAGGCCACAAATAGCTCTTGAATGTACCAGCCCTTCGAACATAAGAGCTTCCCCTTTGGCGGTCGGATAGAGGAAACAAACAGTAAGAATTCTCAATCATGTGTGAGTGCAAAAATTAAATCAATCTATTCCTTGTTTACTGCTCCTAATGCAATGTCTGAGGGATATGAGAGGGCCTCCTCTGAAACCACACCCCAGGTCTCAGGTGTCCGCAATTAGGATATCAGTGACATCAGCATCATGTTAGCAATCATGGTTTAACTTCTACAAATGTTCCGGAGGGGTCCAATGAGGCATCTTCTCGGGTCATGCGCAAGTCTGAGGGTATTGAAGCTATTGAAGATATTCGAGATATTGACAGCGCCTTACAGCCGTGGTCTCTTTCCTCATCTCAGGAAGTTCTCACCGTAGCATCAACTGTCCAGTTTCTAATATCTCAGCCTTCACCACAGAGCGTGGACACTCCAAGTCCACCCCCACTGTCTTCATCACTTGAGGCAATGCTTACTGAGATCTTAAAAGAACTACTCCATATGAAATCAACACAGGCAGAAGCCCGTAAAGAAACTAATGAGCATCTGGGGCAAATTAATGGTAGTATTCTTCAACTTTCCTCCCACATCTCCCAGGTCCAGCAATGGGTATCTGATCTTGAAGATTCCATTACTAAGCATGACAATGCAATTTGAAAGATTCAGGTGGAACTGGAAGAACACCAGCTCAAGTTGGATGAAACTGAAAATAGGTAAAAAAGCTCCAATCTGAGATTTGTAGGTTTATCGAGGACTATGAGGCTGTGACCCCGGTTAATTAAGTGATTTCCAACCTTATTTTCAAGCTTGTACTACCAGATAAGACCTCTGGCATCTTTGATTTAACTATCATGCGTACCTATCTGGTCCCTGCTACAAGATCTTCTAATTCGAAGTTTCCACACACGATTCTAGTAAACTTTGGTGATTTTAGGATCAAAGAAAACATTCTGTCACATGCTATTAGGATGAAAAGCTATAAAACATCTGACAACTTTTTATTCTGAGGTTTTTTTTCAGTTATGTCTTTCCAGACTGCTCGGCGTAGGTGAGAATTTATAGGAATGATTGACCACTTGATAAGACAAGGAGCGCCTGCTGGTGAATCGCAACAATCCAAGCTCAAAGTAATTTTTTAAGGGACAGACTCATGTTTTACACTTAGTTGGGCAGCCTAGGGATTCCTTGCACTCAATCAGAAAGAAGGATCCTTAATCTTTGAATTAGTCCTTGATGCAGAATGTCAGACAGGAATAGCTGCCAGAAGTAACAAGCGGCTTATGCACTCCTATGAGCTGATATTCCCTTGAAGCAACTTAGGAGTGCCGCACCACTGCACTCCATTTCAGGGGGAGGGGTGGAAGAGTTGGAGGGTATGGGGGGGGGGTTCAGGTTCCCAATGGAGGGAGCTCTCCAGAGTGGGTTTGAGCCCATGACAGGTTGTGCTGCCAGGGAAGAAGGGGAGAGGGGATTGGGTTTGGCACATTAGGGTGGGGGGCTGAGTTTGGTATATTAGGGTGGTGGAAAATAGCAGGTGGTATATGCAAGGATGGCTTTTGGATTTACTGTGCTCATTTGCCAGTAGTTGCGAAAGACGCTGCGGTTCTAAGAGCAAATGCCCAGACTAGAGCAGCCACTATGGGGAAATGTGATGCATTATCGAGTAGGCATATTCAGAGTAGAGAGGTCAGTATTATATGCCCACAAGTCACAATTACAATATGCTAGGCAAGGGTAGGAAGAAGTTTAAAGGTTGTCTCATGTAACCTAAATGGGGCCAATAACCAGGTGAAATTACATGCAATACTTAAATGGTGAAGGTCAACTCAATCTCAGATATTTCTTTTGCAGGAGACTCATCTAAAACTTGAGGGCAAAATTCCCAAACTACCCAAATTCATTTCTCAGTCTTTTTTTTTTTGCATCTACCAATGTCGCTGTTCGTAGGGTGGCCATTTTAGTAATCTGTGAATTTCCTGGGGAGGTCTATTAGGTTCATAAAGATCCACAGGCAAGGTGGCTTATAATTAGTACACTAGTTCTAAATCAGTGTATACACTTTGCTAGCTTTTATGGTCCCATTGATGATGAAACAAGCTCCTTTCAGGGCTTATATAATGTTTTGATTACACTTCCTGGCTTGCTCGTCGTAGGGGGGGATTTTAATATTATACCCGATACCAAGCTCAATACATCACATAAGAACAAGTCACAGATTAAACCTACAGCATCCCGATTTTTGGCCAAATTCATTCACAACTTAGTGTTAGTAGACATCTGGAGGGTAGATCATCCCCTGGGGTTAGAATGTACTTGTTTTTTCTAAAGGTATAATACAGCCCCAGGATAGATTATATTTTAGCTTCTTTCCAATGGGCCAGGGGTGGCTCGAGTATTTTGTCCAATCCTTTTTCCGATCACTCAGTTCCCCAGATGAATTTAGATATGCCAGGGGCACGGGTTGATTGTCCACGATGGAGCTTTGACAAATCCCTTTTCGCAGATGAAGGGTGGATTGAGATCCTTAAAGCATAGGTCACAATGTTCTTTGACAACAATAAAGGGTCCACCTCCACATTTGATATCTGGGAAGCCTGCAAAGCTTCTATAAGAGGTGAAACATTATCATATAAAGCTCACTTATCCAAATTAGAAAGGGAGAAAGCTTCGGACCTCCAGGAGTAGCTACCAGGCTACCCATGATTCAGAGGCTGCCCTCAGACTAAAGGAGGCCCAGGATAAACTGAGGGATTATTATCTATCTTGAGAAATATTCAACCAGCACACTAGCTTCCAGTGACAATATGAAGAGAATGAGCATGTGGGTAGGCTTCTGGCCTGGTCCATAAATAAAAGGTCTAACAGTAATTTTGTCGTCATTATTTGATGAGAGCTAGGGAATTTTAGTAAACCACCAAAGGACATCAACGAGGCTTTCCTGTCCTTACTCAAGACCTTACACTTCTACGCTTCTTACTAATGTGGAACACATAAATCAATATTTAAGTTAGATCGAGCTGACAATTCTAGGTGAGGAATCACAGGCCTCACTAATAATGCCCATTATACTGTCATTAGTACAAGAGGCGATTCTTGCTTCACCGATCGGGATAGTGTGTGGTGAAGAGGACCTGCCAGCCGAGGTCTACAAAGCATTGATAGGTCAAATAGCTGAATTCTTGGTCATTCTTTTTAATGATATTCTTAATGGAGCAGAGATACCAGCTTATTTTACAAGGGCTGTCACTGTTAGCTTCATAAAAAAGGGTAAGCCACTCGAGAAACCAGACTCTTATCACAGATCAGTTTATTAAATCATGTCTACAAGCTCTTGACACAGATTTTGGCTGCCAGTGTGGCTTTCTTTCAGATAGACTAATATCAACTAATACCAAGGTCTTAGTACAGGCTATTGACTACTTTTCCCAAAATAATATCCGGGCTGCTATCATTATGCTTGATGCAGAGAAAGCATTTGATTTAGTTCAATGGGAGGTTCTGTTTTCATCTTGGATAGGTTCAATTTCCCCATGCAATTTATCCAGGTAATTTGAAATCTATATTCTAAGGCCGAAGCCAAGATGTTAGTCAATATATGCAAAGCTGTGACTTTGCAAGTCTGTCGGGGTCCCTTCCAGGGATGCCCGCTTTCAACAGTGCTGTTCGCTCTTTTTAATCGAACCCCTGGCAGTCCCTCTTTGGCAAGATATTTCTATACATGCACCTTTACCTCAAGCACCCAAATTTCAATTGTTTGTCGTCGATATGATTCTCTACCTTTTAGCCAAGTCCCAGAACATAAAAAGGGCTTTGGCGAAGATTAAGGGTTTTTCAGATTTGGGTGGGTATAAGATTAACCATACCAAGTCGGAGGCTCTCTTGATCAACTGTACTGACTCTCCTTCCCTCTGCAATGCAGGCTCAATTTCAGCTCGCGTACCCAATTAGGTATTTGGGTATTTATGTATCTCATAATTTTTCTGACCTTTACCAGCTTAACTTTATGTCTACCATAAGAAAAGCTCAAGGTCTTTTTGCAGAAATGGCAAACTTGACAATCATTGGGCAGGTGTCTCATAATTCCCTCATAAATCTTTTTAGGGATGTAGATATGATGCTCTGTCCGTTTATCTGGGCAAACAAAAAACCTTGCACACAGCTTGATACCCTATCCATAGCGGTAGATGAAGGTGGACTAGCCTTACCCCATTTCAGGAAAAATTATGAGGCCACTTTTTTTGATTGGGCTATAAGAGCTGCCTTATCATACAAGTAAGACTTCAACTTTTATCTTAAGTGAATGTTAGCAGAAAGCAGTATCCAGCTTCCTCATCCTCTCAAAATACCACGACTTCCCAAATGTACTAGGTATAAAATGCTGATCGCAGTTTGATTTAGGGTTTTGCAATTCAAACGGAAATATCAAGTCCCTAGTTTTCAACAGCCAATTTTCCTCTTGTGATTCAGAGATGTTGGGCCTTAAGCTGAGCCCGAGCCATATTAGAAAGTGGGAACAGTCAGGCTTTTTCAGGTTTTTCGATTTTATATTAGGTGACCAAACTAAAACATGGATTCAATGTCAAGCTGGCGAGGCATTTATTCTAGAATATGTTAGATTTTCCTATCTTCAAATTCAACACTTTTTGCAGATGGTCAAGAAGATAGTAAACCAGTCTGCTTCCACAATTGACCAGGCTTTCTATGAGAAAAGTCAGTGGGGCACAGACAATTGGTATCATATTCTGAGCCTGCAGTCTTCATCAAGAATTATCCCCCGTTTTTTTAACAAAGGTCGAAGTGGTGACAGGATTTAAGATAGAATATTATGATTCCTCTACAAACGTAAATCTAGCTCACAGGGCGCTAATGGGCGCAAATGTAAAAAATGCTCTATTACACTCCAGCCCGAATCAAGAAAGCATTTCCTGCAGCTTCTGGGTGTTGCCCGCGCTGTAGGCGTAATCAGGGGGATTGGCTACATCTATGCTTTACATGTCCAAAGCTAGCGGAATACTGAGAGAGAATATTTCAGTGGATTAGCTCTGAAGTCCATGTTTTTCTTGTCCCAGATCCCATTTCTAGCCATATTAGCTTATCGATCCATTTTAATTATTTTCATTGCTTCCTTGATTGCCAAATCATTAATACTACAGGCGTGGAAGTCACCATTACTGCCACAATATGAGACTTGGGAGTGTAAAATGAAACTCGTACAATACAAGGAACAAGTGTATGCTCAATGAATCAGAGCAACACAGAAGTTCAAGGGTATCTGGGGAACAAGTAGGGATCCACTCTTATGATAAAGGGCCTCAGCTTTGCCTACCTGGGAAATAGTAATGCACTAATGTATATTGGATCTATATATACAGTATTGACTTTTCTCTAACCAGGAATATGCTATCCTTGTTTTTTCTTAATTTCTTTGTATGCCAACATTGATTAATTTATGCTTAAATCATCAAACTATGTACCTGCAAAAATTGATTAAAGACAAGGGGCAGTGGTGCAGAACAATGCCCATAAGTCCACTTTTAAAACAGACCCTTGCAAATATTCCCAAGCATGACTCCTGGTGAACCTTCTTAATAGAGAATGTGCTCACTATACTTAATCATACACAACCTTGCCACTGGTGTACGACTTTCACACATAACCTGAGAAATATAAGTGTGGCCTAATGGCCGCAGTTGCCAACTTTGGATCTAGGGAACCAGGTTCGAAGTCTGGCATCGGCTCAACATCCTATGTTTCGGAGCAAATCACTTAATCTACTGTGCTTGTACTAAAATTTATTTTTACTTTGAGTAATGTAATCTGGCGCTCATGTGGAGTGCTCCTGGGCTGTGTTCACACTATAGCAAACTGTAAAATTTATAGCACCAAATGCACCACTGGGCCCTATTTAAACACAAAATGGATATGAGGCCTTATCCCATACTTTGCTTCAGATGGGGTTTCCCAAAGTTGCTAAAAATCATTTGTATCAACACTTGTATCAAGATTGTTTAGAAGCTTTATGATTTTAGCCCCTCTTTTGAAAGTGTTCCAGCTCCAGTGCAGTTCACCATTTGCCCCTTGTATGCGCAGATCAATATCTTGGCTGCAATCCAGTATTAAAGGGTGTAGTCATGGTCATGATATTCACAAGTGACTGCTGTTATTATGATAAAGAATTTCCCCACCTCATGTCCATTAAAGTTAGGGAGGGTCACAAAAAACTTGTCATTCTATAAATTAAGTTGGGGTTCTAAACGTTTGGGAAGCGATGATCTAAACGACAATATAAAAGTATTTGTTGGTAAATAGGCATCAGTTGGCATTTCCCGAAGAAGGGATATATATATATATATATATATATATATATATATATAGATTAGAGCATATGCAAGTCATTTGCACATGGCTAGTCTTAATCTACTGCGGTACGCTGGGCAACACAATGGACTGGAATGCATCTTGAGAAATGACCAGAGGCTGACATTAATTCAAGCACTCTACCTACCACCATTTTCTTTTTATTCCGTAAATCAACTTACATAAAATAAAACAGCACAGTTTATCAATTTTGAATCTACCTTTGTTGTATCTTCCAAACACTACATCATGCGATTACCCCCAATTGTATTTCAACCTACATTTGTTAAGTGTATGTAAAAAGTACTATATAAGTAACATCTTTGTATTATGTTTGTTTTAAATTATTATTTTCTTATTAGTTTTATGTATGGGTACAGACAAATGATTTGATAGAAGGAAAATAAATCCATTTGTTTTCTAGTTAATCTTAAAAAGAAAACATCCTGAATTAGTGATCCCAGTGTGCTGTAAGTATCTAAAACATTCAGTAATTCTAGTCAGCACATATTTGATTGAGGCACTTTATGTTCTCCTATATGGGGAAAACAGAACAATGCATTGAGGGAGATGATTTAGACCAATTGCACAAAGACATATTAAGTGTGATGTCTAGATCATCAAATTCATTTCCAAGGACAGGTTTAGAGCATTATCTCAAACAAATCTCATTCGAACTTCAGAACTTGGGATTTCTGGGAAATCCTCCATTAGACATACATTTTAATAAATTACTTAAGGTGTATCTCCTTGTCATAGCACCCTGACATAATTTCATTCAGATTTTTATAACGTGTGGATCATTAAACGTAGAACTCCACGAACTCCCAGTATGAGAGGCCCAAGTCTACACATGCTGCTAGGTATAATGTGCCCTCTACAACAGTTCATGCATAAGAATTTAAATAGTTGTGCACTCATCCTGTTGAGAAAAGACAAGTCCATTTTAGTGGCACTGAGGGATATATTTAGTGCTAAGAATGGATTGCTAACATTCATGTCTCTCTCCATATCTGTAGGTGTGGTGATCTTCCACCCTCAAGAGCTCAGCTATACAAAATACTTCTTTGTTTATACGGTATTGGCTTTGTTGTACATAGCTTACCCTCAAAACACTTAGCATGAATAACCGGAACTCAACCTGGTTATCTACTGCTGTGATGGTGCAACAGTAGTTTACTCAAATGGTTAGAAAACTGTTGCAACTTTACCCAGAGAAAGCACTTGCTTCCCTTTTGTTCCTCCACTATTTCTGGGTTTCGAGATCCCTGAGCACAGTGGAGGAATAGCGGTTGGCAGTCTCACAGCCTTCCACACCTCTCCCAGGTCTCCATAGACCTGAGAGAGATGAAAGAACACAGGTGGTGCTGTTCCTGTGCCAACCATTTTCTCCCTTGTCAGCACTGGTCTCTGCAGACCTGTGCTGACAAGGGAGATGAAGCCCCATTTACAAGCAGATGTCACAAAGCCCCTGTCACCACGGCACAGACACCCACTCAGAGTGGGAGAGGAAAATGTGGCTTTAGACTATGAGGGATCAATTGCGGAGTCTAGTGGAGTTGAGTGGCTGGAGACCAGTTTTTAAGTTAGCGGAGGGGGAGGGTATCACCAGGGTAGAAAAGGTGGGTGGCAGGATGCCAGATTTATTTTCCAATTTAAAACGTGTTGCTTAGGGTACCCTAATTACTCCTATGTGTCTGAATACATGTTGGAAGCATGGAAGATGAATTAGGGGGCACATAGCATAAAACATGGATAAAATATAAATAATAGGGATGTTATTCACCACACTTTCTATTTAATGCCACTCAGAACTCTTCCGTAAATTACATTCTTGTTATTCACAGTAACACATTTATAATTCTATATATTGATAGACTGTCATCATTTGAATTAAATGTGTGGAGGCATCTAAATTAAAGTTTTAGGTATCACAGAAATAATACAATACCTAACACTCAATTATGATAGGGGTAATTGACCTTCCCTAGACTGCAAAACACAATAACTTTTCTGAAATAAAAGACTTAAATCAATATTAAACATACGAGTATTGAGTATCATGACCAATGTCCTAATTGTCAATTTATTTTAGGCATTTGCTATAGAGCAGATTTAATTCCATACTATTAGATTGCATCACAAACATCATGTAACAGAGTAGAACTGAGTAATTGAAAACTTGCAAGGTAGCAAATGTTGCATATTTCTTCATGGTTATTCTACAAATACGAAAAATTTGATACAGATGAAAATGAAGTAATTTGACCAGATTCACGTAGTGGTCTAGTCAAGTACCAAACCCAGGATTAGAGCTAAATTCTAAAGGTAAGCAACATGATAAATACAAAAAATATTCTGAATATTGTTCAATGGCTCTCTCTATATTTGGTAGATACTTAGTACATTTCCCTGAATTGATAAGAGAGACAAATTATATGATATTGTCCATGGTGTCCCACTGACTTTAGAATAATAAAATATTAAGGACAATATGAAATCCCAGTTCTAATTTGAAAGTCTGCAACTCACCTTTTTTGAGAAATTGAAAGTTGTGTATAATCTAAGGGACTAAAGACCATCAGAGTGTGACCAAAGAATTTTCCCCAAGTAAAACCACTTTTTCTCTGGTGTTAATGAGACAATTGGGTTTTCCTTTGTTTCAGTTCAAGAAACTAGTACAGATGTTTATGACTCTTCTTCCTGTTCTTATAATTAATGGACAAGAAAGAAAAGAAGAGGTAACAAAGAGGAATCCCCGGACCCCATTAGAGGAACTTGACCCAATATGCATTAGTAACAAGCTGTATAGCACTCCTAGAAGGACCTGAAAATGGGAACACAGCCTGATTGCATGTCAGGCAATGTGGAGTACCAATATGCCTGATCATAACTGGCCCATTCCAGGTGGAGAACACTTTGCCCTTCCTGCACAGGTTCCTTTTCTCACATTCACCACCTCCTCAGATCGGGGATTTCTGCGTAGATTTCTACCAAGCAAAACCTAGACCACAAACTTAGTTCACATTCTGTGGGGTTTGACTATTACCCGCACTGTACTGGTGGGGTGTTATCTCACTGTAGCAGAACCAGTACCAAGCAACTCATAATTAGGGCCTTATTGAGATTATTGCCATATTGTTCTTTTAGTACTGTTTCACCTTAATGTAATTTCTGCCTCGCACTCAGTTAAGCATGCAGATTTCAGAGTAGCTTGTAATAGCACTGGCTGCCACTAATGCATGACACAGGTTGTACAATTGTATGAAGCTATTCTGCTATAATCGGGAGATAGCTCTGGGATCAAGACAGGTGAATATGTCCTCCAGTGCCAAGTTAATCACCACTGTGCTGATCACAACTTCCCTTTCTGCCAGCCTTTTGGCTGGTGGAAAGGCAATGCTGGGGGCCTCCCTGCCAGCACCCTCGGAGTACACAGTGTGGGAGCTGAGGCCAGTGCCGCTGCACTGTTTGCACCGAGCTGACCAGTGGAAATGTCATAATATGACGACTTCCGCAGGTCAGCCCAATGGAAACATCGCAATATGGCGATGGTGAGGACTCCAGCTTGACGGCTGCCTCACCACTGCCGTTTTTGGAGTTGTGGCGGTTCAACCGCCCAACTCATAATCAGGCCCTTAGTGTTTAATTTGTTGCTTGTTTCTAGGTTTCATTTGGATTGTTTGTAAAGGTTTTTAGATAAAAAAGTAAAGAAACTAAAGTGTGCATCTGGATTTATAATGATTAATACATGCCTTTTCCTAATGTAAGTAGAATTTCCATTGCTATAATGATGCAATGTTTTTGGGATCGACTCCTGGAGTCTGAAGTATATGACAGCACACCACATGGAGAAGTACTTTACTCTCCTGTACTTTTTGCGCTGAGTGAAGTTTATTGTGATGGCCATCACTCGTATGGGATTTCAGTTAACATGCTTGTTGTCTTTTACTTTCAAGGTAAAGCACATCAATGCCTGATATCAATCTAAACTAAGGTATAAAAGCTTTAGTTGAAAAATAAAGATAAATTGCCAGTTCCTGAAGGAAGGAAATGTTGAAATCTAGTATGGACCTCATTATCAGAGTTACAGTAACTCAAATTCCATTGCAATGTGTTTACAGTGTAATAGCCAGGTGGCCTGTACAGCTCAACTGTTTTATTTGCACGTTTCTGCAGGAAGTATATGGTCAGATGAGCGCATGGAAAACTGAACAGAACTGATTCCCATCGTATTTCCCATTACTAGCTCAGAAACTTGGAATTTTACAGGAATTTCACCCAGGGGAAATATGAATACCGCCATACTGGGGGGTAAGTCAGTTGTATTCAGACACGTGAGGACCTCCTAAACGTCTACAGGATAGTTGTATGCTCTAAATGCCACAAAAGAAAATGACCGTGCGTGCTGTAATGTTTGGAGTTGAATGGTGCCATGCTGGTCTTCAGCTTCATGAGGTGCCTTTGTTTCTCGATACTTTTGTCATGCATTATACCACTATTGGCTACGCACCAAAATGAGTGTGACTGATTTTAGACATCATCTAACTGTACGGTGTTCTGTCCGCTCTTACAGTAGACATCTTCTGAATATATGAGTTCGGTTTACATTTACAATACCCAAATAAGAGTTACAACATCCTGGACTGTGTCCTAAAAGGATGGGTGGAGTAGTTGGAGTACCTAGTTTGACTGAAGAAATGCTGTTCATGGTCAGCCCCATGCTGGATTCTGCTTCATTGTAGCATAGTTGTTCTTCTGTACTCCCCCATTCATTGGACACAATTTCCTGAAAATGATTCATAATCGCCCGAGTCACAGCTTCAGAAAAGTCTTCCCATGTCGTCTGTTTGCGGATACTCAGAGCACAAATCATGTTTTCACTCTCACTGTAATCAGTACCGCAGAACATGTGGGTTTTCTCTTCAACTGAAATACTTAAATGCACTTTAAGAACATCTGCAAGGACAAAACAAACCATCTTTTTAACGCACAAAGAGTTGTATCTATGAAGCAAAGACATTTTTATACATTAGCTGACCATTATACAGGAGTTGAGATATGTATCTTAAATGTTGCAGGTGCTGCACGATGTAAAACATTTTCCATACTAATTAAGCAGCTAGCTATAAAGAACACATGCAGCAAATGAACAGAAATCCATGAAATATAATTGACTAAATTTAGGAGCTAGAATAATGGAAATGCAGAAGGCAATATTAGCTGGGAATAAAGTTCGAGAATATAAAGCTCCTGCCCTCTAGAAAAAAAAAAAACATTGGGTGCTCTGAATGACAAATATACTTTCTCATAATTATCCAATAACATTGGTAGCTCTGAATATATTTTATACAATTCAAACATTGCAGATATTTTCAGAATATTTTAAAAATGCAATCAAATACATGATCGCCACCATGCTAGTGGTAGCATGGACTCCCTAAAAGCATGAATGTGTCAACACTGATCATTTATCAGAAAGGGAGCCCTCCTGCCACGACATGAGGAAATACAGACATTACTTATGGCCCATTACTCAGCGACTCCCTGACACTCTGCTTTCTGTTTCATATATCTTAAAACAGATTATCATCATTCCAAAAACTGATGTGTGATTGTAAAAGTTGAACGGAATACATTGTAAAAGGCCTGATAATTCTGGGAACACATCCGTATGCTGAATTCTTAATTTTTGGTCTCATTTGTCATTAACCACAAGCGTAAAGTGCACATCTATTGTCTGTACCAGACTCTATTAATCCATCAATAAAGTGCCCTCTGAGCAGGGCAACTTGCCTATCAGTCTTTGGCTTAGGCTGAATAGTCAAATGATAAGCTCAAGTAAAAGATAAGTTGATTGTGTCAGGCCCATCTTGAGTGCTGCCTCTTATAGCAGGAGGATCACCAAAGTACGATTTACTGTAGATTAATATTGGAACCCTTTAAATACACACAAAATATAGATGTACCTTAAACCATCAGAAGCATTTGCAGACTGAAGAAACAATGAGACCACATATATTGTTTTTAGAATGCCAGTTTACAGCTTTTCTTAGGAAAATCATGTTTTTTTTAATTTCTGGAAATAATATCAGTCAATACATTGTAGTGGTACTTGGTCATTAGTTTGTGGCCACAACACCCATCTGAGCTTTGGCTTTTCAAAATAATCTATAAATTCAATCAACAGTTCAATAACTCCTTTTTAGACTTCCACAACCCAATCGTAAACACTGAACTTGACACTCACTCAGATTCTCTAGAAGCTGTTTGCAGTCATCAGTGGCCACATCATGTACTGTCCTATTGCACTTATCTTTCTTTTCAATCTCCAGTCCATGATGATTGCAGAGAATTCCGAGACAGTCCTGGAAAAAGTACATCTTTATGAGTGATATGGTAGTAGGACTTAAGCTTTAACTCTTAGACAACACATTTAAATAATTCAGAGCTGGAGAACAATGCAAGTCTGTTTAGTGGCTTGAATCACTCCATTTCTGCAGACCTTTGTCAATGGGAGTTCACTTCAGAATCAAGAAATAACTGAGAGGTTGAGTTAAGTTGTTTTATTTGAAACTATGCATATTAGTTTCAAACATCTATGTGAAAGCTTGGACTACAATCTGCTGCATCTACAGTCCAAGAGATAATCTTGAGTAATCACAGGCATGCTTTACTTCATGCAATGCTTCAATGTGTGATGTGTGGGGGTGCTTTGAAGGGAATATGCAAACAAACACAAATGATGGACAGAATATGCGGAACCAATCAAACATTCACCCCAGTCACAGATCTGGGTTTAATCCATCAGTTCTTTTGCTCACCATGCCACGCCAGTTTGGCCCCAGCCATATACAAATCGGTCTTGACCCTGTTCCATATAGGAACAGTCCAGCCCAAACTGCCAGGTCAGGCCCTCCCTGGACCGGAAACAAGCATCCTCGGACCGGTTTCAGGGTATCACCCTTCATCAGCCAGGCTAGCTTGAATCCAGTGGCATAATGAGCCCGGGACCCACGTCTGGACATAACCAGCGCACTTATGGCAACAAAAGCAAACTAACACAACTGATGAACGGAATGCGGAACCAATCAAACATTCACCCCCTGTCAAAGACCTGGGTTTAATTCTTTTGCACACCATGCCACCCCTGTTGAATGGAATCGGGCTTCAGGGCAGTTAAACCAAAAACAATTAGTAAGAAGAATCACAGGCAGGCTCTGCCTGCTTCTCAACTACAGAGGAAACAGGACGTCTTTAGGCTGACATTTGCAATGCAGAATGGCAGCAGAAAAGCATGCACTGCACTTAACTAGTGTGCTCCTTGTTGCTGTTGGTAATTGTAGTACATTTTAGAAACTGAACCAGAGACAACTGTTTTCAGAGGCTAGCCCACATTTGTAAAACAATCTTTAAATCTGCTAAATTTTGAACAATGTTCCTAGCCTAATGTGTTTTGAAATACATTTTCTAAAGGCTAATGTTTAAACAATCATTGTCAGAGATTCCCCAACATCTCCTGTATTGTAGCTCTTAAATATTTCAAGTCTGACTAATGTCAGAGGCCAAATAGGATTACAAATTCACTTGATATAGCAGAAACTTTAATGCTGTCCCTCATGTCACAGAAGTCATCTATATGTGACAGCTTATCATGTTAATCAAAATACTAATGGTTTGAACGTAGAAGATGCACTGAGAAATACTTTAAATGTGCATTTGTTTAGACTGATGTTAGAACCCCTGATGGTATCAGGATTAAAGTAAATGTTTGAAGAATTAAACTGATATGTTATAATTTAGACTCTAGAACAGGGGCTCTTCAAACTGGGGGCTGGGGACCTCAAGTAATCCCAGAGAGGGGGGGGGTAGGGGGGGAGAGGGGGGGCTGCTCTGCCCAAAAGAAGCATTATGCATATAACAGTGCTTTCTTTAAAGTAGAACAAAAATATTGCATTTTTAAAAAGGCAACAGGACTTAGCTGCAATGTTTAAATAAGTCTAGACATATTCAAACATTGCCAACTTAACAGAATAATTGTGAAAAATCCCGAGGGATGGCAAGAATATTTTTGTCCATGGGGTAAGGAGGGGGGTGTTGGGGGCACGGCATGAAAACGTTTGAAAACCGCTGCTCTAGACTAATAGAATGTATTGGAATCGTGTTATTGATTTCTATTGGATGATGCCCCTTCAATGTAATGTGGACTGTCAGAGCGAATTAGATTGTCATATGAACTTTAATATGTCATTGACAAATTGGACTTTAGTCAGATTGATGAGCACCCTGTCGATGATAAGAACCTGAGCCCCTTGGAAAGGTAGGTTCCTCTCTCCTTTGCCCAACTGAGATGCCCTGCGGAGACTTAGAGATTCTTTTCTTAATCTCTACAGAAGACTCTTGATCAAGCTTCTGACATGCTGACGCTTTCCCTTTTTACCTGTCTTTTGCCTACCTTAGCTAGTAGCTTGATGCCAAAGATTATACTTTTGCTCTTTTTGTCTTTTGCTCACACGTGTTCCATTCCGCACATGTTCTTCCCTGATTTGTCAGACTAGGGTTTCCTCGTGCCCAGCTAAGTTACAACTATGCTGATATTAAATTAATTTGATGCTTGCCAAACCTGATCAACACATGATTTCTGTATCTCAAATAATCTTGTTGATATTTTGTACTCTCTTTATGGAATGCTTAGTTTTATTAATGTTAGTTCACCTGAACATATTTTGTCACCTTTGGCAACCCTTGGTGATCCTATCACTTTATAACTTTGACTTGCGACTTTTCTCCGTCACTTTGAGCTTAAGTTTGTAATAAAACCCCTTCACTTTATTTATTGACTGGAGATTTCCTTGTATGGCCACATTGGTCATACTATGTAATTGGTTTGTATTGAAATTTTGTTAGTGGTTCTACCACATCCTATGCAGGGTCCACAGATCCATTGACCTTGATGAACATTGATTCCTGCGAAGGATGAATATGCTCATCCACACTATTTGCAGAAAGCCTAACCTATCAATAGAGTAGTCTTTACCCCTCAAAGTCCTGACCACATTTGCTGGCCTAACGTGTCAAATACTTGAAATTAGCTTCAAGATGCGGTAGAGACCATCAAAATTAATAAGTGGAATACCAATTTAAAACAACTCAATTGCAAAACTTGCCCTTAATTACTTCATTCCAATGCCATACAAGTGTCCGGTCTGCCCTGCATGAGTTTTAAGAAGGTAGTTCATTTTTAAATGGTAAGAGTTTACCAGTTACAGTTGAAGGAAGTTCTGAACCACTGGTCCATGGAACAACCAATTTGAGAAATAATGGGGACTTAGTTCCATATATCTAGGAGAGCAGATAATTATTTTTAGCAATTACTCTTATTTAAGGATAGAACAACAGCGTGATCTACATGTTGATCTACATGTTGTGCCAAGTGTAGGATTCTGTACTTATTATTAACATTCTCATATGTGGCGAAATAGCCACAGAACTGAGAGTATTGTGATACACGTAAGTAAGAATGGAGTGCATCACTTTATTTAAATGTAAAAGATGTATTTTGCTTCATTAGCTGTCAATGGGCCAATCAAGAGGGTTTTTCCTAGGATAATTCTGAGGTTGCAGGTAAGTGCAGTCACTTTGATCATTGTCAGATATTTTCAGATCTATTGTTAAAGGTGATTTTGGTAGCACTTTCACATGAAAATGTAAGTCTGAAATATGCATTAAACAAGGGATCTACATGAACCCCTGTGGTGTTCCAATGCCACCTGAGAAAAAAAGCCACGTTTAATCTTTTAAGCCTAATGCACAGTAAATGACAAACAATGTCAGGGAGATATCTGTAATATCTGCTGTATTTTAGGTGTTAAATCTTTTTATTGTTATCATTAAGGCTTTAGCAGTGTACAACAGCACCACCTACAACCACTGGCCGGTGGAGGTAAATATAACAGTAGAATAGAGAACGTACAAACAGACAAACATTGTTGCATCTCTAATTTTGATGACCACATTTCAGATCATAATTATCACCCTTAGTGAACCCATGCATTCTATGTAGTTTTTGCTGTAGTCAGCCGTGTGCCTGGTGCAGTCAGGCGAAGGACGTGCAGATGCCGTGGGCATGTCAGCTCCCTGAATTTGTCGGAGAAGTAGGCAACACAGGGCCCCCATGTTTTATCAAAAGTGGGCAGGGGGGCAGTAGCCGCTACGATGAGCCTCTCCAGACTCATTATGTCCCACAGTTTATGGAGCCAGGCCGTGTGAGTGGGGATCACTTCAGTACCCCAGCGTGCTATAAGTAGTTGTTTAGGTGCTCCGAGCAGTAATGTGATAGCCCTACTGGCCAAAGTTCTAAGAGGGTAAGTCTGTGGGTTTGGAAGCCCCAACAGCATGTAGCTAGGGAACCGTGGAAGGGTAGTGTCATAAATCTCATCAACCGCCTTTAATATGGTATCCCAAGAGGAGGCTACTGCGTCAAAGTGCCTGGCTGCCCACAGTTCCGCCAACATCGGTCTATACTACCCCTCCGCCACTTAGCTACCCGAGCCGGTGTGAAGCACCAATAATGTGCAATTTTAAAGAATAATTATTTAGTGTTCATGTTGCATGCTGGCACCGAGCTCGATGTAACTCATCCCACCATTCCTTATCTGTGAGGGAGCACTCGCATTCCGCTTCCCATCTGCACCTCGCAGGTGATTGTAGCAAAATTGATGGAGTGGTCAAGAAGCCATATATATCAGATATGAGTTTCTTATCGTTGGTGCGTGTTAAAAGCCATTTCTCAAAGGGGAGAAGTGGTGTGGTCGCATGTGGACTAATCTCTGGAGAGGACACCCAATGTCGTATTGTTAGGTACTGCCAGTAAGTTTTTGGCAACAAGCCGTACGCCACCTGCAGCTGATAGAAATCCATAATGCCTTGGGCATCATAAAGGTCTCCAATCCGCTTACAATTGGAGTCCTGTCAGTCTTGGAATGAGGTTCCCGTGAGAGCTAAGGGGAAGTCAGGACTGTCGATAATCAGCGTTTGCAGAGATACGGGAGAAGACAACCCTTTAAGCATCTGCACCATGTCCCATGCGTCCATCGTGGCCCGTAGAACAGGGGAGACAGACTCCCGGTAGTCGAGGCCCCTGGGGGAGCCATAGGATTTCCCAAATGTGCTGTCCAGCCACTGTTTGGTCAATGAAGAAATACTCTGTGCGGTCCCTCGACCATTCCAATAAATACCGTTACTGGGCCGCCTGGTAATAGCTAGCCAAATGGGGGACCCCCCCAGTCCTCCCTTGCGGGAGATAGGCCTGCAACCGTGCCATTCTTGCTTTTTTCCCGGTCAAGATATATTCCCAGATTAACTTCTGCACAGTGTCTAGCACCCCGCTGGGAGGAATCAGCGGGAGGCTTTGCATGAGAAACAGTAAGTTGGGTAAAAGCGCCATCTTTATGGCTGCTGTGCCACCTAACCATGAGAGTTTATAGCCTTTCCACTTGGCCAGGGCGTCCCTAGCTTCACTCACGAGGGTGGTGTAGTCACGTTGTGCTGTGTCGGTTAAGGTGGTGCAGATCTGGAGGCCCAAGTAGTTCACAGTTTTCTTAGCCCATGTAAAAGGCAGGGTGGGCCTCAGTGTCACTACGTCTGTTTCCAAAACTGTTAAGTTGAGGATGGAGCATTTAGACAAGTTAGCCTTAAAGCCAGCCACATCCCTGAAGGCGCTCAGTTCCTCGAGGAATGCTAAAAGTGACATTTCCGGTTGTGACAGAGCAGGACATCGTCTGCATATAGTGCAATTTTGTGCATCCCCCCCCATTGGGATGCCATAAATTATCTGATTAAGCCGTATGCATTCCGCAAAGGGGCTCCATATATAGGGCAAACAGCAAGGGCGATAGCGGACAGCCCTGCCTGGTCCCTCTGTTTATGGGGAAGATGGAGGATAAGCCCCCATTTATGCTAACTCTAACCTGGGGGGAGGTGTAATTACACCTCACCCATTTGCAGAATGTCAGCCCTAGACCATAACCGGGTAAGACCGCAAACAAAGTCCCAGTGAACTCAGTCAAAGGCCTTTTCTGAGTCAAGTGATAGCAATAGAGTTGGTATGTGGGCTCTCTGTACTTTATCCAAAAGGTGGCACAGCCGTTTAGTGTTATCGGCACAAGTCCTCTCTGGGATAAACCCAGTCTGGTCAGGGTCTATTAGCCCCTACATATAGGGATTGAGTTTGTTCACCAGGACATGGGTGAAGAGTTTTGCGTCCACGTTCAATAACGTGATAAGCCTGTATGAGGAACAGAGGGCTGGATCTCGCCCAGTCTTTGGAATCACTGCGATCGTTCCTACTTGCATCGAGGGGGTAAGTGTTCCGGTGTCCGGAAAATGATTGGAGAGTCGACCTAGTATAGGCGCCAGGAGGTCCCCAAATTGTTTATGGAATTCTGGCCTAAACCCATCCTGTCCTGAAGCATTCCCCAGTGGGAGATGGTGTATGGCTTGTAAAACTTCAGTAGGGGCAATGTCTGTGTCTAGTGTGTCAGCTGCCATTTTTGAGAGCCGGGTCAGGGGGATATCATCTAAATAGCCTATTATTACCTCTGCATCCCTTCCCTCATGTTTGTAAAGGGAGGTATAAAATTCCTCAAATTCCTGCAGAATTAACCTGTCTGCTTTCATGGTCTCACCCATTTTGTTTCGGATGTCAGTTACCTGACGTTGCACTGCCTGAGCCCATAGTCTATGGGCCAGTAGTTGTCCCGCTTTGTCCCCCACCACATAGTACATCTGCTTGGTGCGTAACATGGCATGCTCTGCTGTGTCCATATCTAATGCCCTTAGTTCTTTACACGCCACCCCTAGCTGAGATCGTGCCTCACCCAGCGCCCACCCCTCTGTGCCTTTCTTCCAGTTCTTTTACCCGTACTTCTAACTGATGGTGCTTCTCCTTTCGAAGGGCGTTAGTATGTGCTGCAAGGGCTATAGAACGGCCCCTCAAAACGGCCTTCAGTGCTTCCCATACCCCGGCTTCTGAAGTCTCTGGTATGTCATTAAGTGCTAAGTAAGACTTAATCATGTCTCCTATCTCCGTGCACGCCTCTGCAGGATGAAGGAGCTTAGTGTTGAGTCTCCACAACCTAATGCTTTGTCTCGGGGCTGGTACTGTGAATTGCAGCGTGAATGGGGCACGATCAGAGAGGGACGCCACTTCAATTTTGGTCTGTGTGATTGTGTGTAGAAGACTGGAGGTGGCCAGGAAGAGGTCAAGTCTCGCATATGTCTGATGTGCAGCCGAGAAAAATATGTACTCCCGTCAGGTTGGGTCACCATACGTCCGTTAGGTCCCATTCCTGCAACCAGTGTCAAAAGCCCACCGAATATGCTCCAGTCTGCCTATAACGTTGTGCTGATCTGTCCATGAGGGTGTCAGGAACCACATTAAAGTCACCACCTAAAAGGATGTCAGTGTCCTTTGTCGTGAGCACTTGGCCGATGGCCTCCCGGAGGAACATTAGGCCTGTATATACATGCCACAGTTATGCTGTACCCATGGATGTCTATGTGTAAGGAGATAAGCTTACCACTCCCTTCGCCTGGGTGCCCAACACTTTCCCGGGGAAGTGTGTGGCCAATAATATCACCACCCCTCCCTGCTTCCCTGGTCCCAAGGAGTGGACCGGACGGTGGAACCAGTGGGATTTCAGCCTCTTCCAGCCTGCTCGCAGCAAATGCGTCTCTTGTAGTAAGCCTATGTCACATTTAGATTCCCTGAGGTATGAGAGGAGGGCTTGCCGCTTCACTGGAGCACTGAGGCCTTGAACATTGAGGCTAATTACTTCAAAGAACATGCATGTGTGTGGTGATATTTAGGATGGGGGTGCCTTGGGTGTCTGGCTCACGTTTAAAGAAAGTGGTGATTAGTGATGTTCTTTCCAGAGTCCAACAATAAGATGCGGTTTGGTTAAGTAACATAACAGGAAACAATACAAACCAAGAAGCAAACATTAACTTGGCTCCCGGCCTGGGAGCTACACCATATCCGTTGGGGGGGGAGGTACATCTTCATGCACCAGGTAACTTTCCATCTCGTCTTTCTCCACCGTGTGACTCCGTTGTCATCTCGTCTGTCCACCTGCATTGTTCCTGAGTAATGATATGCGTCCGACCGTGTAGCCCGATTTCCCCTCGCATGGGGCCCAAGAGGAAGGGAAAAGACAGCGAAAAGTCAAGACAGGGCAGCTTCTCATCCGTATCGCCCCCTCACCTCCTCCATGTATGTCCTTCTTCATTTGGCATCACGGTTCTACTTCATTGTCTGGGGTATATTTCTGACGCCGTAGGCTGCACAGTAGGTTTGCTCTCTCCCTCTTGCTTTCTTTTTCAGTTGGTTTATGGACTCTACTTTTACATTGTCGAGTCTTGCGTCCCGGCCCCTCTGCTTCCTCTTGTGATGGCCGATCTGGATCTTCATAGGGGGGCCGGCTCAGAGCCTCAGTCATGTCTGGGAGAGATTCTGCCTCTTCCAGTGTACTAATAAGGTGCAGTTCATTTTGCCAGATGAATTGCAGTCTGAAGCTGTGACCCCATTTGTATTGAATTCCCTTCTCCTGGACCAGGTTGGCGCTGGGTCACAGCGTTCGTTGATGTTGCAGCTTTAATGGTGAGAGATCTTGATAAAAGTATATTTTGTGGCCCTCAAAGTTGATTGTACTCAAATCACGACAGCTGCAAGGATTTTTTCTCTTTGTTTATAGTAATGAAGACACATGCGTATGTCCTGTGCTTGACCCGGGACGGTCAGCCCACTCTATGCATACGGTCCAGTATTATCTCTTGGTCTTTGAGTGCCAGGGCAACATGCCGAAACAAGCATGTCACAAACTCTTCCAGTGGCCCCAGTGTCACCTACCTGGGGAGCCCCCTTATATGTATGTTGAAGCGTTGTGGCCTGTTCTCGAGATCTCCAGCCGGTATTGCAGTTCGCAATTGCTCTCTTGAAGTGTGAGGAATTCCTGTCTCTAGTGGTCCTGTTCTTCCACCTGTGCATTATGGAAGCATTCCACCGTGTCCACTCTCTGTTCCAGTTCAGCTACTTCCCTTTTGAGTTCTTTATATGTGATGGCAATCTCCTGTCTAAGAATAGCAATATCTCCACGGAGTCCACCAAACAAATTCTCCAGATATGACTTTGTTATCGGGGTTGTGTCTTCCTCCACCTGTTCGCCTGCATTGGGTCTGTTATCCTCTGATGCCCATCCCAGGGTATGCTCCTGCCTCATCGCCGGGGTCTTCGCAAAGAGCTCCTTCAAGTTGCCTTCCTTTTTACTTTGCCGGCATGACGCCATATTTCCTTGCATACGGGTGAGGCCACCAACAGGGAGTCTGCGCAGTCCACCCTTTATTCTACTCCAAGCTTATACTTTCACATATTATTACGCTTAGGATGTTCACTCCCTCCACCCCGTGGGTTCCCTCGGGGTATGGACTTCAGGCGGCATGGGGGTAGGTTGGGCCGTCACTCTAGTCCATCCAGCACCAGGAATGTCTCCTCAGTGCCTCAGGAGCTGTGGATGCCTTTGACTGTGTGATTCTGCTAGTGGGTATGTGCTGTTTAAGAGGGCCCAGTCACTTTATCTGTCCCTTCTCCAGTGGGCTCTCCTCCGACCCTATAGCTATTGATAGTTCTCCTCAGGGTCTGATCCCTCACACAAGCATTCGTTTTGGTTCCCCCCAGTCAGACCCTTGCTCACTGTACCGCTGAGCTGCTTTATGGGGGCTGCGCTGCAAACCAGTCATTGTCTCACATGTTGCCCTCTATCTTTGCTCCTTCTCTGTATGGTGCCACAGCGCTCAGAGACTCCGGTACAGGGGCGTGAGGGGGACGTAACGCTTCCTAGGCTGCAATGCAGGTCCCGTGTGTGCATCTGACCCACAGGGAGGCCCCCCAGTCGCCAGGTGCCACGCAGCGACAGTTCGTCCTCTGGTCCCCTCCCTGGGCCCCTTCTCGCAGGTCTCCTGGGTCCCAAAATCGGCCCACAAGATGCACTTTCAGCCTCCCTACACCCACGAGCAGCCAAGCCTACCAACAAGTCCAGGCGGGCCTCTGCGCTGAACTGTCGTCAGCCGTCCTTTCTTCCTCCAATAGCACCGGAGGGGGGGGGCACCTCATGTCCCCAGTCATCCGCAGGGAGGGGGGGGTCTCAGGGGAGTTCACTCACTCCCGCCGAAGCCGGCCGTCTGCTCTGTGCCACACGCGGCCACCATCTTGGTAGAGGCCGTGTCACACAACATGACCCTCTGTCACTCCGCGGGCTCCTCTGACCTGGGACCCTGGACAATGCTCTGGTGGTGCGGTGGGTGCTCTAGGTGGCATCAGCGGCTCACGGCCTGATCGTGACAGAGCTCCACCACGGCACTCCTACCTCACCGCCATCTGGGCTCCGCCCCCACTGGCCATATTTTATAGACTCTTGTAAAATGGTGAGTTCGCCGACTATGGGGCAAAGTGGTGGATATATCCAGAAAGATGAGCAGAGACAACCATCCTGGTACCAGTTTCAGGGTATTACCCTACATCAACCAGGCTAGCTTGAATCCAATGGCACAGTGAGCATGGGCCCCACATCTGGGCATACCCTGGCCACTTACGGCAACTTTAGTAACACAAAAGGATGTTGGACGGAGTGCTCAAACTTTTCAAACACTCCCCCCCCATCACAGATCTGGGTTTAATCCATCCTCACCATGCCAGCACTCCGCCCATCATGCTTTTGTGTTGCTAAAGTTGCCTTAAGTGGGAAGGGTATGCTCAGACGGGAGTCCCGTGCTCACTGTGCCACTGGAATCAAGCTAGCCTGGCTGAAGAAGGGTGATACCCTGAAACCGGTCCCAGGATGCTTGTTTTCAGTCCAGGGAGGACCTGGCCTGGTAGTCTGGGCTGGACTGTTCCCATAGGGAACAGAGTCAAGGCTGATTTGCATATGGCTGGGTCCAAACTGGGGTGGCATGGTGAGCAAACGAACAATGGATTAAACCCAGATCTGGGACTGAGGGTGAGTGTTTAAAAGTTTCAGCTCTCCGTCCATCATCCTTTTGTGTTGCTAATATCTACTATTTTACAGGAAAAATGTGTACTCTAAATGAATTACGAAATCCTCAGATATTGTGATTTTTTCTGCAGTTAATTTAATTGTCCTTCTGCTTCACATTTGGGTGCAATGTTCTCAGATCACAGAACATAATGTCCAATCATTTAAAATCACCGGTCATTTTCTTTCTAGGGCAGTTGTCATCTGTCCTTTTGATTCATGAAGAAAACAACACTTTCTCCCAAAGCACCAATTTCTCCAGATACCAAAAAATATTTAGGTGATCTCTTTCTTCACACTTCCATAAATGAGCATGGACCCTGGTGATGAAGGCACTGATGACAATGGTTGCAGAACTGTGGCAGTGACAGGCAGAGCATTCTATCACTCTGGCATTTTTCTGGTAGGCTGTATGATAGGATGCTGGTTTCAGAGAAGAATGCCATGACCCATGCGTGGCCCCATGCCCCATTCCTCTTGTGGTTTCCTGCAGGATGGGGCAGGTATGAACATTTTTATCAGGGCTGAATTTAGGTTCCAGTTCTGTGCTGGTGGTAGCCAGGAGCACCAGAGGCAGCAGCACTGATGGAGACTCGAGAGGGACCATGACATTGATGACCATGTACATAGAGGTAACAGATGGGAAATGGTACCATGGGACCCTTCACTGAATGCTCTGGCAATTCACAGAATGGTGGATTCTGCTACTTCTGGCAAAGCATTATGGATATCATTGGCACCTCCTGTGGCAATATTATTGATGCAATATCACATATGCCTGCTAATACACTGTAAAATAGACACCACTGGCATGCTAATAAGGTAGTTAATAATAATGCTATACAAAGCTATGCCAGCTACTTGTCACCTAACAAACATTATGTGTTCTGGAGGATGTAGGTTTGAATTCTGGCAAGGGAGAGTCAGACATCTCCCTTTCATGTGAATAAAGTGAGATAGCATATTGGGTTTAAAAGACTTGAATATTTGCAGAACCTAGTCTCACATTATAATTGGCCAAATAAATTATGACTCCTTTGCCATGAACTGTTTGCACAGAGGATGAAATAACACACTAAGGGCCCTATTACGACCTTGACAGAGGAGTTTCCTCCATCACAAATGTGACGGATATCCTGTTCCGTCGTATTACGATCCTCATTGAATATAATGGGAGCATAATACGGCGGACGGGATATCCGCCACATTTGTGATGGAGGAAACCCCTCCGGCAAGGTCGTAATAAGGCCCTAAGTAATTACCAGGTGTTATAAAGTCTAACTCATGAAGGTAAATTTCAGCAGTGAAACCTGTTGAAATCTAACATAATAAATGCCAGAGAATTACTGGATCATGTACATTTTGTTGCAGCAAGCACCAAAATCCATATGCTATGGTTCATTTGCAGTGTAGGTAATAACTGCTGCATCAATTGAATTCCAAAATTTGGAGTATCAGATTGTAATGGGTGCTATAATATACAATGTATGCACTACTGGTATTAAGGGCCTTACAAGGTCAGAAATATAGTATTTACATTTAGCATGATATACAACTAATTATCATACATTCAGAAAGGCCAATACATTTTTCCCAAGACCACTACCTAATTAATTGGCTGTTAACACAAACATGATATAAAGTGTACACAAAGCAGATGAGAATGAAAACAGCAAATGGAAAGTCTCTTCTTATGATGATTCTAGTGTACTATAAAGCAGAATATTTTATGAATTATTGTGAAAAAGAAATAGAAGAAAGTGAATTACTATTTTGGACGCATGTTAGTTCACCCCAAAGTAATAAAGTCACTAACCTATGAGGTCTAGACAAAGAAAAAATGTGAAGAATGTACCAAAACAGTTAAAATGTCAAAAACATAACACAATAAAAATCCTAATGTATTAAAATAGAGAAGAGCTTATTTTGCAAAATGAGACCAAAATTACAAAAATCCCAAAAGGGGAATCAGAGGTATACATTTTTAAAGATTTAAGAGAAAACCATCAAGAAAAATTGAAGCACCAAAAAAAAAAAGTAGGCCTGGGCCTAGAACTCCGCTCCAGCGTCAGAGTTTGCGAAATTCGGGCACTTTGCACCACGCGGAGTAGCATGGAGTTCCTAAATTTCACACTCTGGCGCAGATCAGAGTTTGTTCACGCTTGCGAGATTGGTTTTTGTCGCTCTCTAATGAGCGCAACTAGACTCCTGAGCCGCTAGCTAGCACATGCAAGACTTTGCATTGCTTTAAGCTGTGCTGGCAGTCAAAACAGAGCTGCTTGTGAGTGTAAAGTCAGTTCTGAAGTAGATTTTCAACTCCACAGCTACTCAATCTAGTCAAAGAGAGATTTTGACTAGATTTTTTTCTCCAATGGACCCTTCAATTTCCTGTCCCTGTCCAGCAGGCTCCTCCTAGTGCTTTGTCTATCTCCTGGTCACTTTTCACTTGGACTTCAAGGTGGAAGGATCACTCTCTGTCTCCTGGATATACCTTTGGATTTAAGGGCTTTGTATTTGTTGACTCACACACGTAAGTTAAAAAACTATTATATAGGAGTGTTGTGTTTGTTTGCTTGGGCATGCATCAGTGTTTCTTTTTTACTTTAGTTTGATATTTGATTTTAAAATTTTATAGTGTTGGGTGGGCTGGAGTTTAAGTAGGGGTCAAGTTATTATTTATTTTGCACTTCATTGATTTTTCACCTTTTGTAAATGAAAATAGTTGCACAGCTATGTACCTTTTCTACAGGTTTGTAACATTTGCAATATTATTTTAGTATGTGGCCTAGATTTCCAAAGGGCCATTTAGTCAGTCAGCCTAGTACTAGTAGTCATCAGTGCATGAAATAAACGTTTCAGTGGTATATGTTTGAAAAAAACATTCAGAGCAGGGATGGCATTGGATGAAATTTAACATGTTGGCTATTGTTTGCATTTTTTTTTTGCAAAATGTGTATATATTGGGAGGAGATAATATTTGATGGCACAGGAGGATGTCCTTTGACCATGGGTCTGGTAACCATTTACTGCATGCAGCCAGAGTCCCTTTGCTATAGGCTTGCATGTGTTCTTTGTTTGCCATGCCTCCTTGGTCTTGTTGTTGTTTGGTCATGTGGCTGGCAGTCATTTTGTGCATGCAGCCAGTGCCCTTACCTTTGCCATAGGCTTGCATTTAGTGATTAACTACTACAACTTGAGAATGAGGACATTTTGGAGATTAATGCTATTGACAAAATGGAACACCAAGGAGTAACTGTACTGCTGAGTGAAAGCTGAGAAGATAAATTGAACTCTTTGGAGAACTCTGTATCCAGGACTGCTGGACTAGAGAAGTGTTTACGTGTTTGTAAAAACTGTGGAGTAATGTTAAGGTATAATTCAAATATAGAAGAAGGATTGGTAAATTATGCCATTGATTTTGATGAGAAGTAGCTTAGTGCAGATGCAAATTGCGTGAGAGAGTACAACAGGTCAAGAGGTAAATATGCTCCTCATTTAGGACAGTATCCTATTTATGAAAAAAGAGTATTATGTCCTAAATGGAAACTGACAAAATAATCAAAAATGATTATTGAAAAGACAGATATCAAAAGTAAAGAAGAAGGTGTGAAGATCAGAAAACTGGAAAAAGATGGAGATATTGTAGTTCACCAGTTGGATAACACTAATGGTGTTAACTGCTATGCTAATGTTGTTCTCAATGTTCTCTTCCATTTACCACATTTAAATGCAATCCAAGACAAGCCAAGGAACACATTGTGCACAGCACTATGTAACTGCCTTCAACACACCTTGTGACAGAACTGTTGTACATTCTGCTTCAGGCATCCGACAACTAGTAGACTCATCCTCGGCTCCACCCCCTCTGCATGGGACGACTCCTAGTGGCCTGCCACACTGGGAACCGCACTGACACTCACTGACCATGCACGCAGCCTGGGATTCATCCTGGACTCATCGCTATCAATGACCCAGCAAGTCAACGCCGTTTCTTACTCCTGCTTCAACACCCTCGCATGCTTCGGAAGATCTACAAATGGATCCCCACTGAAACCAGAAGGACGGTCACCCAAGCCCTCGTAAGCAGCAAACTGGACTATGGCAATGCACTATATGCTGGAACCATGGCCAAGCTCCAGAAAAGACTGCAATGCATACAGAACGCCTCCTCACGCCTCATCCTGGACATCCCATGCCACAGCCACATGACAGCCCACCTGAGAGACCTGCAACTGGCTCCCCGTCAAAAATAGAATCACGTTCAAACTACTCACCCATGCTCACTAGGCACTGCACAACGCCAGACCAGAATACCTCAAAAGACGGCTCTCCTTCTACACCCTGACCCGAAAGCTTCGCTCTGCTGACCTTGCCCTCTCCACAGTCCCACGCATCCACAGAACGACTTCCGGTGGCATATCGTTCTCCCACCTCGCCGCCAAGACGTGGAACACTCTTCCCACCCACCTGCAACAGACACAGGACCTACTTACCTTCAGGAGGCACCTCAAGACTTGGCTGTTCGATCAGTAGCAGCCCCCCCCATCAGCGCCTTGAGACCCTCACGGGTGAGTAGTGCGCTTTACAAATGCTTTGAATGATTGATTGATTGATTGATTGATAGACAAATACAGTGGATCTGTATTATTTACTCTAAATGCTCAACAAGATGGGTAGGAATTTATTATGGTGATCCTTCGAGTTTTAGAAGCTGAAGATGTAAATATTAATGAAATATTTGGGCTCAGTTATACATGGAACCATGAGTGCGAAGAATGCTCTTTCCCATCTTCCACTAAAATCCAATCTGATTGATTCCTCTACTTAAGTCTATTAGACTGCAAAAATGTATCATTTGATAAACTAATAAAAAAGAGTGACCAAAACATTGCCTGTCCAAATTGTAAATCAAGTGTGTTGTCAGCAATGGTTATACAGAGAAGTGGTAAATACATTATAGCAATATTTCAACGGTATAGAGCATATGGTTCAAAATTGGATATCAATATTACAAACTTTAAAGCAGGTCAAATGTCAATATCTGGGAGAACGTACTGTACTTTGGCTATTATCTCAGATAGAGAACTTAATATTACATCTGGATATTACAGGATATTTTTGAAGACAAACTAGATGGACAGAACACAATGATAGCAGTCTGAAATTCAAGCAAAAACTAACTTTCAAACTTACTAATTCTTATTTATTTGGCTTAACAAGGGTGATGTTCTCAAAGCAATGTGAAAAAGTGTTTTGTCAATGAAATGTATTCAAATGTTTTCCAGGAAAGAGACAGGTATGAATTATTTTCTATATGTTGATCATCACTGGTTAAGATATCTTTCGGCCCATCAAGGGTGATATCAAGAAAAGCTATGGAAAAATAAAATGTGGATGAATATTGTCCTAATATTTATATGGAAAAATGCCTATATAGTCTTCTCTGTATATAAATAATAACTCTAAGACAATATTCAGCCTATTGCAACTGATGTATACAAAAAGAAATGAAAATTTGTGATGCTTGATTATCTTCACTCTAGAATTTGTTCCTTAAGTATATTTATTTACAAAAACTGAAATTAATTTAAAATAAAAACAAAGGTTACAGGGACACTATACTTAAGAAATAGAATTTTAAACAACATAGAAACTCACTGAAAAAAACAAAGGTTACAGGGGCGTTATAGTTAGTCTGACCTTTCATACATACAAAACCATAGAAATTCAGCAGTTATAGTTACCTGAGCTAACTATAACTTGTGCCTTTATAACGTACTGCTTATGACCTCACATAGTACATCACTGATGACATCTCAAAAGACATCACTGATAGTATCATCCACAGAACCACTCACATATCCATTTGTACCCTCTACCAAACTTTCATCCATCCACACACACTCAACTACTCACATAGTCATTTACAGACCCATACAACTAGTGACACAAAAACGCTGACACGACTCAGTAATATTTTTGTAACTCAGCTATTCACACAGTATTACAGTTACTTATAAATACACTCATAAATCCATACAGCCACTGACATAACCACTCATACAGCCACTCATACAGCCTGTGACTCACCCGTAAACACACTCAAACACCCACTCACCCATACACAACTCATTAATTCAATCACTCACTGATACAGCTACTCACACATCCACTTACTCAGAGTCTCTAACACATGCACACACATACGAAAACCCACTCATACAACCATTCACTCAATCATACAGTCACTGCCTCGCACACCCAATCAGCTATATAGTAAATAACATGCCCAGTCACTAACCCATGTAACCAGTCACACACCCAGAGACTCAACCATGGAGCCACTCACACACACCCTACCTCACTCATGCAGCCACACACACATTAACTGACTGATACTGCTACTCATATATCTATACACTCTCCCATACAGTCACTGACACATCCACACAAGTATGCATACAGCCACTGATACACCCACTCAGTCAGTCACCCATGTACTAATGATCTAAGCATGGATAATGCTTTTAATATATTATAAGGAAGGTGACAAACACAACAAAAAATATAAGAATAGAAAGGATTGTAAGTCCAAGCTCCCTTACGTATCAATTGACAAGTTAATGACATCATAGGAAAATTGCCAAATGTAGTCGGGCAGCACAAACTGGGAAGATAAGCATGTTGGATAGAAATTAACTTAACCCTAATCACACCCACGATCACAGGAACATGAAATGAAGGACGGGGGTGCAATCCTGGCCAAAGCAAGCCTGGAATCCTTCCTGCGAACTAATCTTAAAGCTAAGTCTTCATGACAATGCATTTTTTGTAATGTCTTGTGGCAGATTTGTTAGGTGTGGTGTAGGAGTATCTGGGAACTGTCTAGAGATCAATACTTCTAATTTCTTTACATTTTAATTAGCTCCTCGGAGGTTAACATTACTTAATTTGCAAGTGTTCTTAATTATTTTTAATCAACATGATGCAAGTTTATTCTGGCATGAACAACAGAAAAAAGCAAACACTGCCAACATGAATAGATTGTCAGTCAAAGATGTTGAAACCGATGTTTGAAGGAGGGACATTCCAAAAAACCTTAGAAAACGTGACTTGAATCTGTAAAATAACATGAGCCCCATCAGGCGATGTTTTAAAGACTGCTGCTAGTGGCATTCAGGTTGTTAAACTCTCTTCTGGTACAAAGGTGAATTCTATGGTCTAAAGGACGCAGAAGCACGTGACATAAATGTGTTCGAGGCTAGGGCATGGGAATTTCACATCAACATTTGCAAGGGTTCATTCTTAAATTGAAAACATGTTTTCAAGCCAAACCAAGGCTTCAAAGTTGGTTAATTCGTGTAGGCTTATTGTTAACCCTCTGCTGGAGTCAGAATGATTTATGCATCTGTGCATCCAATTTAACAATTTCCAGTGTACTTAGGAGATGGAGCACACTTAAAACACACATATTATCTCTAATGAAATGTATCCATTAAATTCAAAAGCATGCCATGTTCCTCCAATGAATTTTAGCCAACGTGCGCCCTTCCTCAGGGAGAGAAGCTATTGAAAAAATAAGCATGTATGTAAAATAGGAAACGAGAACTGATGAAAACCCCCACCTTCTGTTCTTAACTCAATGGTAATGAAAAAATCCACAAAATATGAAAGCTCTTAATGAAACCAGACGACTGAGAGAATATAACCGCTTTTTTCCCTGCCACTACAAAACACCAAACACGCCAAAAATCCACTAATATCTTGAGAACTAGAAGCACCAAGACTGCATGCCAACACATCAGTGACCTCTGCCATTGATTTTAAAAAAAGTTTAAAAATGTGGACGTGAAAAAGAGATCAACCATCACCCAAAACAGCATTCTAATACCGTGCTGAAAACAAAGTGCGGACAACAGCGATAACTAAAATGACCTTTATCATTTTACACCATTCACACCAGCATGTGAACGAAACTACCTACATAACAAATGTAGACATAAAAATCTTACCTACACCGTGAATTACGCATTTGTGTAGAAGCCATTACAGCCAGGCTCGTTTTCCAACTGTTTCCTAATATACTTAGGTTGCGTGACTGTAATACCGGTGACTGCAACCTCTGACGTCCGACTGTCTGTGCCACCTTGAAACATGTTGAATGATGCTGCTCAATAATGTGCAACACTATTTGTAGAACGGGAGGATTTCAAAAGTAAAATAATCTCAACGTTTGTGTGATCAAAGATAAACAAACCTTAGCATGCATGGGGCCCTGTGTACGAAGATTATTAAAATCTGTGTTACCATGAGCAGGCATATTTTGTGAGGAGCTGCAAATTACTCAGTTGCGAACCGGATATAAGCTCTGGTGACATTTATTCTACAAAGACTATAAATACATTGAAGATCCAAAAGCATCAAATGCATGTGGCGGACAACAGAACAAATGTATAGTATAATAAATCAAAGACTTAAGCATGATTATGAAGCCTGTGCAATAGCTTTTTGGTGGCTGAACATAGCCTGACAACTATTCTGGAGAAAACATGTGTTGCCAAACAAGAATAACGATAACGCATGCACATAAAATCACTTTCAAACATAATTTGATCATACAAAACATGACATGTCTAATCTGCCAATTAAGCCGGTTGGTTGCATGACATTTAACAATGTGACCCTGTGGGTTGTTCTCTGTAGCAATTTTCTGTTGATGTCTGCCTCAGGGTTGAGTGTTAAAATTTTCAAGGACTTAGAAGGATACATGTCTAATGTTCTGGTATGCATCAATGCAAGTTGTTTTGAGTTTCTTCTTGCTGTGTGTCTCAATGTGATGTTATGACCTATTTGGGTGGGGCCCAAAATGGCATTGTTTCGGTGAACACAGTTTCCACATCTCACAGTGTCTTTCCAGTCCTTTTACAGGACAGCATTACTTTTTTGGGACATTTCTTTTCAATTTCTTGAGAGCTGGAATGCAAAGGATGGTCCTTATTTATGAAGAGTCACAACATATTCCTCACTTTCCCAAATTTCAGAATGCCTCAGAAGGATCCTCTTGATTTTATTGGAAATGCTGGACAATTTGAATATGAATGTAAACACTGTCTGTTGCTGTTTCGTATATTGTTGCAAAAATCATTCTCGTTTTTTTTTTTTCAATTTCAACTGATTGGCGGAGTCTTGCATACGTTTTTTGGGTACCCTCGTGCCACATGATTTATACCAATGTGTAGCAATGCTAGATGTTTTGAGTTTTTCTGAATGTTGCACTTGTGCTTGGTAATTCAGATTTTGAGTTTTCTTGCATTTTTACTTAAATATAGTAGCACAGACGTTGGCACTCTAAAGCATACATGCATTTTTTATTATAACAACTTGCAGTGTGTCTCAATACGATTTTATTACCTTGTTTGGGGTGAGTTACAGTGTTGTCCAAAATCGCATTGCTGCAATGAACAAAAATCAATATGGAAACCGACTTCCATGACAACAAAACATTTAATCACTATATGAAATATTCTACTTATAATATATGATTCAATGGTTCCATTGACAATTCATCAAGTATGTTGCACCTGGATAATTACAATATTCACAATCATCTGATTGTAAAGTAGACATAAATTCACATTCAGACAGGTCTCAAAATAACCACAATTCTTAAATAAAATGAGATACAAATCAATGGTATGGGACATTCTTAGATCTGGCATAGCCTTAAGACCCATTATTGGCACACATATTTCTACCACCTATAGAAAAGCCAGAGCTCTTCATGACATGTTGGTCCATTGCCATTTTGAAACCCCTGGATAAAAGACATGGTTTGAATCATCCAGAGCCTTTTATAAATGTGGAAATTGCAAAGATAGCAGCAATCACTTTACATACCCGCTAACCACATGCAGAACCAAATCAATTTAGAAATTCTTTACTTGCTCTTATTACTTTTGTGTTTATGTTCTTTAATATCCTTACACACTGATTTATCTGGGTAGTACAATCTTTCTGGGGAAGAAAACAATCATTGTAAATTTATGTGTAATAAGAAAATCTGTGATTTTACTTATCCGGTAACTTTGTATGGGATGAGAAGAGATGAGACGATGATCTGGAGTGCAATTACACTGCATTATAGAATCTCGCATCGTTTAGGAATGTAATCCAAATGGACTTAATAAACATGAGGAATTACCATGTATATTGGCTAAGTGACTTTCTGAAAGAATTACTGACTAATAAATCAATGTCCGTCTTATGGATTGCTTTTTTGGCGATGTACTTGCCCTTATTGACATTGTTTGCATAGTTGTGTATATCACTATATATGATTTCTCCAATTAGGTTTAAGTCTGTACAGATTTTCTGCTCACACATTTGGGTTGAACCTGGTCTTTATAATGTCTTATTATTTTTTAGATCTCCATCCTGGCACATTTGGGCCTTACACACCTTGTCCTATTATTGGTGTAATGTATAGCCATACATGGTACATGGACTGTAGCATGTATGGCTATACATGGTTGATGCCACCCACTTAAACATCACAGCAATACACCCCACATATATGGTTTTGCGCCCCTTGGCACTTGCTCTCAGGGATCTGCAGTCCCACCCCTTTATATGACAATGGCCACCTGATCATAACAACATGGGCACTGACATAACATTACCTACTTGGCACTTAGAAATAAAATGTTACTTATGCAGTAAGCATCTGTTTGTGGCATGTAGTGCTATAGATTCACATGTTCTGCATATTTCCACCATCTAGTGCTGGGTCCGGAAGGTTGCAAGTTATTTTTATTCGTAAAGCTTTTCGAGTCATGAGGTATAGTGACTCCTCGTCTTGCTCAGATTGGTTTCCCGCATGCGGTTGTGAATGGAGTTTTGTGTAAAGATATACAAGAGCAATTGACCATGCGCGTGAATGTATATTAAAAAACTGAAATGACCACAGGTGTCCGGAAAAGTGGGTGAGTGTTTGTGATTCTACAACACTACATGCCACAAGCAGATGCTTACTGGGTAAGTAACATTTGCTGTTTCATGGCATGTGTGGTGTAGATACACATGCTCTGCATAGACTGTAAAGCAGGGCCTTCCAAGAAGTTGTGGGTAACCCGTGGATGTTACAGTAGTTTGAAATAGTGCGTAACACTGCCTGACCTATAGTGACTTGCTGGCATTGTAGAACTTCCACAAAATAGTGTTTAGTGAATGTGTGAGGTGTTGATCGTGTAGTTGCCTTACAAATGTCAGCTTTGGGAATGTTACCTACAAATGCCATAGACAGACCTTTTTTTACGTGCTGAGTGTGCTCTAAGGGTCTTTGGCTGTTGCATAACAAGTTTGGATACATTTAACAATCCCTCTTGATATACTTGATTTAGTAACTGGGTTACATTTATGAGGTGAAGAGAAGGTAACAAAGAGTCATTTTGTCTTCCTAAATGTTTTAGTTCTATCAATGTAGAACATAAGCGCTCTTTTCACATTTAACATGTGGAGGGCTCTTTTAGCAACCAAATCAGGTTTTGGGAAGAAAACCCGCAATACAATAGTGTGGTTGAGATGAAATTGACTTACTACTTTGGGTAGAAATTTTGGGTTGGTACAAATAACCACTTTGTCTATGTATTTGGAAAAAGGGTTCTTGCGAGGTTAATGTCTGGAGCTCACTTACATGTCTTAGGGAAGAGATTGCAACTAAAAAGGCCACATTCCACTAAAGGAATTGAACATGAGTGTAGTGGTTCAAAAGGTGGTCCCATAAGTCTAGTGAGTACCACATTAAGGTTCCAAGAAGGTACTGAAGGCAATCTTGGTGCTATCACCCTTTTAAGCCCTGACATAAAAGTCTTTGGGATTTTGAAAAGAGAAGACCGTTGTCCATTCTGGAGATAAGCAGCAATGACTGCTAAATGTAAGCTTACAGAAGTATATCCCAAGTTTGCTCTATGCAAATGTAGGAGATACAAAATAATAGTTTGAACCAAAACTTGTAAAGGGTCCCAATTTTTAAAAATGCATTACTGGACAAAGCATTCCCCCTTTTCTGCATACCATGCCTTTGTGGTTGGTCTACATGCTTCTTTAAAAATGTCCATACATTCTTGATGTCGATTTAAATATCCAGATCCTAACACTTCAAGAGCCAAATAGCAAGATTCAACTCCTTAGGATGTGGGTGCCTGATTTGGCCCTGGTTCTGAGTGAGAAGGTTCGGGTTGAGAAGAAGTTTCCCGTGAGGCTCTACTGATAGGTCCAGTAGAGTGGTGAACCATGGTAGTCTTGCCTATGTGGGTGCCACTAGTATTAGTGTGAGAACATTTTGTCTGAGTTTCCGAACCATATACAGAAGGAGTGGGAGAGGTGGAAAAGCATAGGCAAATATTCCTGACCAATTCATCCATAGAAATTTGCTCTGAGACTGAAGTTGTGGGAACCTGGAGGGTAAGTTGGGGCATTTCGAGTTTTCCCTTGTTAGGAATAGATCTATGGCTAGAAAATCCCACTTATGGAAGTAGGGTTGCCAGACACTGGGGTGAACTTCTCACTCATGGACTTGTTGCCACATCCTGCTGAGGAAGTCGGCCAAGTTGTTGTGTGACCCCAAAAGGTGTTCTGCTAACAGGTAAATGTTGTGTTGAATCGCCCAACACCAAATTGTCTGTGCAAGGCGCAACAACTGTAATGAGTGCCCTCTGCCATTTTTGCAGGTACAACATTATTGTCATGTTGACTACATGCGTCACAAAATCTTTGAGTGCTAGATGAACAAATAACAGCTCCAGATAGTTGATGTGCAAAAGTCTTTGTGCACGATCGCAAAGACCCTGTATTGTGATCTCTTGGAGGAGCGCACCCAAACCTGTTTGGGAAGCGTCCATTTACAGAATGACTCGTGGAACAGGGTCCAGACATGGTCACCCTTTCGAAAGGTTGGTTTTGTTCCATCATTGTAGACAGCGAAAGGTGCAGTTGTCTACTAGACCCTGTAAGTAACCCTATGCCTGAGACCATTGGTGTGATGGACATTCTTACAATGGGTGCATGTGAAGACGTGAATACTGCACTATTGCAATGAAAGAGGCCATCATTCCCAGGAGTTTTATGATTGATTTCACTGTAAGACATATATTGGGATGAAAGTGAAGAAGTGGTGCTTGAATGTTCTGTACTCTTTGTGCAATTGGGTAAGCTATTCCTAGCTGTGTATTGATTATGGCCCCATGGTAAGGCTGTACCTGGAGTGGCATGAGATGTGATTTCTGAAGGTTGATTGTTAACCCTAACTGGTGAAGTAAATCTATTGTGGTTTGAACATGGATGAGGCACAGATTATGAGAGCTGGCTTTGATAAGCCAGTAGTCTAGATAAGGGTAACACATGAACCTTTTGCCTGTGAAGGTAAGCTGCTGCCACCACTAGGCACTTTTGAACACTCTTGGTGCTGTGGTGACCCCTAATTGTTTTACCTCTACCTCTGTAATTACTTCCTCTATAGGCCCCTCTGTAGAATCCTCTGTGTGAGAATGTAAGTTGCTGACCCTTATTATATGCTGAGGATGTTTCATCTGAAGGAGTTTTAGAGGCTGGCTTATATTGTGGCCTACGAAAAGTACCTTGAGAACTGGGAAGCTGGAGTGCACCCATGGATTTGGCTTATTAGCTTTTTTCATTTTCTCTAAGGCCTGGTCTACTTGAGGGCCAAATATGTCTTCCTGAATTGTTTGTTGCACCTCTTGTTTGAAGTCAGAGATGCATAACCATGCATGTCTATGTAGTAGGACACTAGTATTGATATCTCTGGCTGTGGGATCAGCGGAATCTAGGGCACAAAGTATAGAGCTATTCGAAATGAGTTGTCCCTCATTAACAATTTCTTGCCCCCTTTTCTTATGTTCTTCCTGGAGGTATTGGAGTAACTGCTCCATTCCATCTCAGTGTATCTCCTTGAATGTAGGCAAAGTGCCAGTAATTTGCTGCTTGTGCTGCAACACATTTTCCAGAAGCATTAATAAGAGTACTCTCCTTATCAGGAGGTGGTGCCTCTTGCACTTCTTGTAAGTTAACTTTCTTCCTAGCATTAGTTACTACCAAAGAGTCTGCTGGAATCCAACTCCTGATGTATATAGGGTCTGAGGGAGAGGCCTTATATTTCTTCTCCACTCTAGGAGTAATGACCTGAGCTCTAGCCAGGTCTAGAAAAATGTCTCACACAGGTCTTAACATTCCTTTAAGCATATGGAGATACTGAGTGGATTTGTCTGAAACGGTTAACATTTAAAAAAAGAAAGTCATCCTCGATAGGAACATTATGAAGGGGTACCTGATAGTAAGCTGCTGCCCTCCCTACTAATTATTGGAAAGAAGTAGTGTTAAAAGGTGGCAAAGGTCTAATTGGATAAGCCTCTATATCTGTGTCTGCATAAGTAACTACATCATATTGACACCTAGGGTCTATGTCAGTATGTAAGTGGCCTATGCCCTTTTCCAACATCTTGTGGAATATGAAGAGAATCAGGTGATCCTTGTGGTGAATATTCCAAGGTGTCACCCTGAGAGTGTTGAGGAGACAGAGACTGTGTTGAGGGTGTGGTGGTTAGTGGAGGAGATGGAGAGGAAGGTGGCTGAGCCTTTTGTACGTCTTTGTCTAATCTTCTTTGTCTAGTGGAGAAGTGTGGCTCAATGGTTAGAGCGGCAGACCCTGATGCAGAAATCTGGCCCGGGACCAGGGTTCAATTCCTGCCTCGGCGGGTCTTGGGCTCAATTTCCTCGGACCTGATAATTCTCGCATCGGTGCCTAATCTAATTCATGGGTCCCACTCTGTAACTCTGGGCAATAGCTTGCTTAATCTCCACAACGGCCCCAACAGCGCTGGGATGCCTGGCTTCACCTTGGAGGTTGCCCAGGAGTGGGCATCTCACAGGGAAAAGCCAGGAGGGGTTCCACAGCGGCATGCGTACAGCGCCTTGAGACCCTAACGGGTGAGTAGTGCGCTAAACAAGTATGAAGTTTCTTTGTTTGATTGGTGGTATAGATTGTTCTATAGCCTCCTCAAACACTAGTTGTCTTAAGGAAGGGGTGGGGATAAAGGTCTTAGCCAACACCCTCCCCGTTTTTGGCTGGATATGAAGTTGACACTGCTTGCTTTAAAGCTGTTGCTTAATTTTATGTAGAATTGGTTGGGGTAGTGATTTTGATTCTGAAATTTTGTGGATTTGAGTTTTTTAGGTGATGAAGCAGGCTTAGTTTTCAGTGCCTAAGTTGTCAGAGCCGAGGCTAGTGATCTTTTCAGTGTGAAAAGAGAGATCATGCCGAATGAGAAGTGAAGGCTTTTGGTGCCTGATCTGAAGCTGTTCGGCTCGGTGTGAATGCGGATACTTTTGACTTGGTTTCACTGCTGAGTCTGAGGGCGAGGCATCTGAAAACATTTTTTGATGCCTGCCATGGCTAGAATGCAATGGTGGCTCGATAGCCTTTGCTTCTGAAGTGGTGGGTTTTTTGTGTGGAGGAGGGGGTGATTTACTCATGATCTGTTGCCCCAGAGGAATATCCTGCATTTCGAGCGTCACTTCGGCCTTGGAGTCTAAGTCTTTGCCTCCTCCTCTTCAGCTAATGCCTCCTAGATCGCCTACTCAGTGTCAGACAGGGTGTTCTCTATACCGAAAATGTTGGGCATGTCCTCCGTCTCCTCCCTCTGCATCTCTAGCCAACGAGCTCTTCTGCCGTGCTGAAGGATTGGCAGTCCTCACAACCTTCCTCCCTGTGCTCCGGCGACAAGCAGAGATTACTGTTGGTCGGTGTGAGGGGAATTGGAATGGCACTTCAGAAAGAAACGCAAAGGCGTTCATTCTATCAGTCCTTCATTATCCAAGGCATAGGATGGAGATAATCGCTGCCCTAAGAGTCCGCCCGAGAGGACCGGCATAGAACATTTCGATTAAACATAGATTGCTTTGATCACGGAGTGAAAAGGGACAATACTGACAGGGTTGGAGAGGGTTTCCCGAATGGAAGAGACTTATTACGGTCTCGAACTGGAGCTCCGAAGAAACATGACTGCACACCAGACAGCGGAAGAAAACAATCTGAAGATGGAGTTCAGGACCATGAGCATTGCCAGCAAGAGGAGGAGTCACTATATCTCGTGACTCGAAAGACTTTTCGAACAAAAACTATTTGCAACCTTCCAGACCCAACACTATATGTTGGAAGTATGAAAAGCATGAGTATCTACAGCCACACGTGCCATCAAATATTATATTTCCTTATTTGATGACAGCTTTATCATGTAGTGTCCGATTCTGCCTGTCTGGGTGTCCCACTGTAGCATTTTAACTGTGTGACTTTGAAATAGTTTTGGCATCGCATTGTCACTGGCATTATGGGAACTATAGTGCTCTATTTATTGGACAAACAGCAACTTGTTTTGGAAACAATCACAATTATTATTGATTTATTGCCAAATCACAGTATTCCTGTCCGATACCATTGGTTGGGACTCATATATTTTGAAATATTTAGCTGTTTTCTTCTCTGCATTCATGTGAATAGATGTCTCCTTAACATTAGGATGATCATGATTATCATAATTATTAAGACGTAACATATGTTATGAATTTTCAACTGAACCACTAAATGATATATGATATGTAGATTGTTTCATATTGCAATTAAATATTTTGTTGTCACGGATGCCTGTCTTCCACATTCATTTATGTCACACAATTTGTTTTGAGAGGTGATCAGGCACATTACTTGACAAAGGATCCTTGAAGGTGAAACACGTTGATCCTAGCATCACAATGAGATGTATCTGACCAGTTTCACTGCCCACCTCCGCTTGGTATAGAAAACTGAAGTTTGTGAGGTATTTCAGTAAACAAAAATATATATAATCACTATTATTAGCGTTTATGTGTGAGTATACAAATATGTATATATATATATATGTATATATATATATATATACACACATCTATATCGCTATATATAAATAGTCACTTAAAAAAAACAACGGTTACAGGGGCACTATAGTTAGGTTCTGAATTTAATTGCACAAAACCATAGAAATTCAGCAGTTGTAGTTAGAGTTACTTCAAGTAACTATAACTCATGGCCTTAGGTAACTAACTCGTGCCCCAGCCAAGCATAGTTTTTTCTTCAACAAATTTACCTCTAAGGTTTCATTGATATTTTTAGTGACGTTATAAAAGTTGTTATGAGTGCTAGGCAGGGGCGCAGGCGAGGAGTGATCGTTAGGCATCCTCCCGCCCCGGAACCCATGTCTTCAGCGCACCCCTGGACCAATAGGGGGACCCTCTTCCCCCCCCTTCAACAGGATTAACCACCCTTACACCGAACTTGGCGGTGTAGACAGCGAACTGCCCTACTGCAATGTGTCTAGCATCGCCTCATTGGGAGTAGCCTTCAGTGTTCTTCTTCTGCCCATCCTTTTGAGTCTTACACTCATTATCTATACTACGTGGGCCATTGCACCAAAGGTCTATTAAGAGCACCCTGGGCCCTGCCATCGTTCAGGGATACCACTGTTAACCGGCTATCTTCGTCCCCACACAATACCATCAGTGAGGCTCGGTGATAGGGTGAGGACTCCTTGACAGAGAGGATCTGAGGAGAGTGGAGCTCGTAGGTGGGGGCTCTCTGCGACTCAGGGTCTAAAGATACTCTGCAATTACTGTACACCTTCCCTCATCTTTAAGGTGCTCCAATCTTGGTCAGACCCGGATGGTAGATATATCCTTACCAAACTCAATATTGGAGGTCTCACACTATGCATTGGGTCTGTGTACGCTCCTACAGGCTCCAAACATTCCTTCTTTCTACACCTAAACCGCCTTTTGACAGAGATTGGTGCCTCCCAATACTTCTTGGGTGAGGATTGGAACCTGGCACGAGAGCCGATCCTCGACAGAACAGGTAGCTTGGACATTGGCAACAACGCAGATAAGGCCCTATGGGGAGATGTAATCTCTGAAACGTAATCTCGGACCACGGATTAGTAGATCATTGGTGTTTAACACATCTGGCTGACCAAGAGTACACTTTTATATCGCTGGTTCATGGGACACAGTCCCGATTGGACTACTTCCTCGTCTCTTATACACTGGTCTCCATGGTCAAAGACTCCTGGATATTTGAAGCAGCGATCTACGACCATGCCCCGTTAGTTTGGTGCTAGACTTGGGCCTGGCTTCTCCCAGCCATAAACCGTGGCGTCTAACCTTATCATGCTATAATACACCGCAAGGTAAAGAGAAACTATATGCCCACGTCTCTGCCTACATAACTGATAAAGGTTCAGTCTCCCCTCCTCAAGTATTTTGGGCAGCGGCAAAGGCAACAGTCAGAGGACAACTTATGAGAGACGCAGCCCTTGCTAACAACCAGAGACGCTCTCGCCAACGAGAAATAGAAGGATTAATAGCAACATATAACTGTGATTATATGGTATCCCTCTCCCCGGTCACGCGCTGTCATCTGGAGAAGGCAAAGATGGAGCTCAATGCATTATATACCTCCCTGGCAGAGTACGCCCTGCAAAGGATGAAAGGTAGACACTATGAGAAGAGTGAAAATGCAGGTCGGCTGCTAGCGGCCCAGCTACATCAGCTGGAGGCAGCTCTTGCCATACCTGCCACCCCGGATGTTGACGGGACGCTGTTCAACCATCCACAGGATATAGCTGATACATTCAGGCGATTTTATCAAACCCTCTATACCCCCGAAACAGGAGAGGATCATGACAGATTAGCTGCATTTTTTTAGGGTGCCCAGATTCCCAGCCTTATCGAAGAAAGCAGAGGGCTACAAGAGGCAAGATCAGTAAAGAGGAGATCATACATGCAATAGCCAACCTACCCTACCACAAGGCCCCGGGGGAGGACAGATTCCCAGCGGAATATTACAAATGGACTGGAGCAGATACAGTGGCCTCCCTCTATGAAGCTTTCCGGAGCACGGAAAATACGGGATCCTTATATCCTATTTCTAATAGGGTGTCCATAGCGGTCCCCCGAAACCAGGGAAGGACGCCTTACTATTTTGCAGCTATCCTCCCATCTCCCTTCTTAATGGAGATGTTAAGATACTGGCCATTATCTTGCCATCTCACCTCAAAAAAGTCATCCCGTCTCTGATCCATCACACCCAGATGGGTTTTGTACCCAGACACTCCTCCAGAAACCACCTCCGCACCCTAGCATATACACTTTGGGCCAACAGAAACTCCAGAGAGGAGACTGTGGCTCACTCCCTTGACGCTGAGAAGGCCTTCAACAAGTTTGAATGGTGGTATCTTTTTGAGACCCTGAAACACTTTTGGTCTAGGTGATCGGTTCATCGCTAAAGCCCGATGGCTGTACAACTCACCCACGGCACAGATCAATTGTGGGGGATTCCTCTCTGATGTGTTTTCCATCAAACGGGGAACCCGACAGGGTTGTCCACTGTCACCACTGCTATTCCTATTGGCAGTTTAACTCCTGGCAGCTACTATCTGACGGTCACCCACCATAGCTGGCGTTCCTATCCCTGGAGGCTGCTCCACAATTTACCTATATGCAGACGACATATTGCTCACACTTACGGACCTCTCACGTTCCCTTCCAGTGCTGCGAGATATCCTGGCAGAATTTGAAGCACTATCAGGATATAAAATAAACTGGGATAAGAGTGAAGCTCTACCCCTGTCCCCAGTAACCACGAGTGCAGCTCTTAAGGCACTTCCGGTTACCTGGAAACAATCATGCTTTAAATATCTGGGGATCCTCATCAATAGGGGCTTAGCCCACATGGTACAAGATAATCTGAAACCCCTGCTAGACCATACCAAGTGTGATTTTGAAAAATGGTCACAAATCGGACTCTCCCTATGGGGGAAGAGTACAAGCTGTACGCATGGTCACTCTGCCATGGTACATTTATGTGCTAGGGATGGTACCATTATTAGTTCCTCTGTCAATGCTCAGAACAGTTAATACGCATTCCCAGACACCATCACTTTTATTGAAGGAGTACAAAAACAGAGGGACCTGGTATGCTACCATTGATATTGCTAATACTTTATTTTCTATACTGTTGGCCGTGGCTTGTCAAGAGTAATTCAGCTTCTCACATTGTGGCAGAAAATGTAAGACGTCATCTTTGCCTATGGGGTATATACATAACCCCATCATCTGTCACTGGCTGGTGGCAGAGCACCTGGGTGAAATATCTGAAATTCCAGGAGTGAAATTGACCCATTACATTGATGATATGATGATTCAAGGAGAGACACAAGAACAGGTGCAGACTCAATTGGAGCGGGTTGTGGAACTCTTGCAGAGTTAAGGGTAGATGATTAATCCAGACAAGACACAGGGACCCTCTCAAAATGTAACGTTTCTAGGAATTCAGTGGAATCAGGGTCATAGAGAGGTGCTGCCACAAGCAAAACAAATTATTTTAGAGTTTACCACTCCCCGCACTAAGCAGGAGACACAGCTATTCATTGGATTGTTTGGTTTTTGGAGACAGCATATCCTTCACTTGATTCAGATTTTGGCCCCTCTGTACAAAGTGACACAAAAGAAACATGAGTTTGAATGGGGTGAACAGCAGCAGTGTGCGTTTGACTTGGCAAAGGAGGCGATTCAATAAGCTTTAGGAGCAATATGCCAATTGGAGCATGTAGCAAAAAAAGGCAAGAACGAGGGTGCCCCTGAGTTTCTGGACTGAAAACTTACCTGATGCTGGAGAACAATATACTCCTTTTGAGAAATAGTTACTTGCTTGTTACTGGTCTCCAGTGGATACAGAGCAAATGACTCCAGGTCATAATGTGATTCTGAGGCCTGAGATTCCAATAATGCAGTGGGTGATGAGCTCACTAAAAACTCACTGAATAGGACAAGCACAAGGAGCTAGTATCATACGCTGAAATTTGAACTTACAGGATAGGCCCCGAGTGGGATCAGCAGGGACAGCCGCTTTACATGAACAAGTGTAACAAGCCCCTGTACAGAATGAGGAGAGGGTGAAGGAGGTACCGCAAATAAAAGTCACCAGTGAGGTAGGGTTAGCCATTTGAATCCTTGTCCCCTCAGGGTAGGAGGCATGTATGGTTTACCAATGGTTCAGCCAAGTGTGTAGGGGCTAAGAGACATTGGAAAGCAGTGTCATTTAACTCAAGTTGTTAATTACTACAGGAGAAGGAAAGAATAGTCAATATGCAGAATTGTACACTGTGTATCAAGCACAGAAACAAGAACTACCTTGGACTGGTCACATTTACACTGATTCTTGGTCTACCGCCAATGGGTTAGCCACCTGGCTTCCCACATGGCATGCACATAACTGGCAAATACATTCTATGGAGATGTGGGGCAAAGAGTTGTGGCAAGAAATTTGGGAAATGCTAGAGCAAAGTACCGTTACTGTGTATCATGTAGATTCCCACTGTCCCACAGATTCACTAGAACGATGGTTCAATTCCCTTGCAGATGACAAAGCCAAAAAATCAGAGTCAGAAGTGGCGGCACAGGATTCTGACTTGGTGGGGATGGTTAAGGGGGTGCACCAAAAATGAGGACACCTGGGAGAGAAGGACACTTACAGGTGGGCACAGATTGGAGGGATGCACATTCCCCTAGGCTAGTTAAAAACTGTGATCATGCAATGTCCTACTTGTCAACACACACAACAGAGATCTATCCCGCAAACAGTTAAAGGTCAGTTAGGGAGAGGGAAATTACCGGGACAGATATGGCAAATTGATTATATTGGGTCACTACCGATTAGTCACAGGTGGCAATACGCTTGCACAGTAGTGAACACTTATTCTGGTTATCTTATTGCCATCTGTTGCAAATGTGCCACTCACTATAAGACTGTCAAGACTATGGACTTGTTAATATTATATTATGGAGTCCCACTCCAAGTCCAGGGGGACACTGGGTCACATTTCAAAGGGATTTTGGTAAAAAACTATTTTCTACAACACAATATTGAGTGGATTTTTCACATTCCTTGGTATCCACAAGCTGATTGAGAGAATTAACAGCTTGCTGAAAGCCCAATTACGAAAACTATCAGATGGAACTTTGAAAAACTGGAGAGAGCATTTAAATGAAGCACTCAAACTTTTGAGCAACAGGCCACTGACAAATGCAGAGACTCAATTGGTGAGAATGTTAACTCCAGCATTACAGATACAAACCCATGTGGCGACCAATACTGTCATATATTGGGAAATAAGACCAGGAGCCATACCTGAATCTGCAGGTCTTGATCTACATGCTTTAAAAACTTACACATTGAAACCAAGAGATGGCACTCTGTGATACAGGTGTTGGAATACAGATTCCCCTGGAGCATTTCTGATTGATTGCTCCTAGAACTGGGTTGGCACTCAAACGTATTCAGGTCTTGGGAGTAATGATTGATGCAGATTACCAAGAAGAAACGTACCAGCTGACAACTGTTATTTGCGAGAATTATGATACTTGTTTCTTTTACAAATCATACTACGAGGTCTCTGTGTGCTAGCTGTGCTACGTGGTCTCCTTTTGGGCGTGTGCATGTGGGGTCAGGAGGGACCAAAAGCCCCCAGCTCTGAAATGATTGATCGACCCACGCCAATCAACACCTTTACTGCACTTGACCAAAAATGTCTGGACACATCTGGCACGAGCTGTACTCAACAGGTCGGACTTTTGAATGGGAGCTATGCAAAGTACAGTGGACGTCATATCCACCTGTCTCATTGCAATCCCTATGCCTTTAAATGTTTTACTGGAGATGTTCAACGTCCCCAACAAAGATAGAGATGCCCAGGAAAGTGAAGTATTATTCCATCTTAGTCCCTACGAGTACTGTAGGTTTTGCCAAGAAACGACTGATGAAAGATGGGATATTTTAACCCAGGTGATTACTTACAATATCACCACCAGCGATGTCTGTTATCAAATGTCATGTAACTCTCATGATACATTACATACATTCCTGCTAATATAACTGGTGGACCGTGTACCTTTACACGGTTAGGACTCATGATGTTTCCATTTCATTCTGTACATCCTCGCTATCCAAGAGAAACAGTTCAATTGAGCGAGGATTGCGACTCTGAAATTCAATTATTATCTAAATCAGAATATATAAGTTTAAGTCTTTCCATTGTAGGAGTTTCAGGATTAGCTGTTTAGAATACTCGAGTTATTAACAAATTAGCATGTTTAATAGTTAAGAATATCAATCATACTTCCATCGCTTTAGCTGAATTATTGCTAAATATACAAGGTACTAGAAAAGCTGCACTCCAAAACAGAGCCGCTAATGATTATTTACTCTTAAAGCACACATGGTTGCTCAGAACTTGAAGGTTTGTGCTGCTTCAGTTTGTCAGACCACTCTAAATCCATCTAGTCCCATAGTGACACTTTACATGAATTGGTGAAAGGAGTAAAACAAGATGTAGATAAAGGGTGGTGGGACTGGTTGTTTAGTTGGCTGCCCGATTTTGGTCAATTACGCAATTGTTTAGGTGGGTTACTTGTAGTGATTTGTATTATAATAATGCTATGTTGCTGTGTACAATGCATACCTAACCTGCTTACTATGTTTAAACCGAAAAGAGTTAATTTTAGACCAGTATGTTATGAGAGTCACTGGTCAAAGGGTGGAGTGTAATGCTATCTGTATTTAACCACAAGCTCCATCTTGACCACTGACTCCATTTTGTGCTTAGCTTCAAACGCCATCACATTAGTAGCGCAGGCATTTTTCCATGTACATCTTGTGAACGTGTTTTCACTCTTTCTCACCAAGGACGGGATCATAACATGGATGAGTAAGGGAGATAAGGATGTATCAGGCTGAGAATGTTTATGGTTAAGTAGGGTACAGGTCGGTCTTGGAAGTACACCTTGGGAACTGGCCAGTCTCTAGCGTGTTCTTTCAACACTGACATGGTACAGACAGCGTTTGAACAACAACTTACTCAATGGGAGGGGGGTTTCTAGAATCTTCCTCTTCAGTGTGTTTAAAATATTATAAGGTTGGGGAAACTTGACGGCTGGGAAGAAGGAACTTATCTGAGAAGGGATGCCTTGCTCAGAATAAAATCCCATTACGGGTAGTCTCCATCTATCTGGTTGTCCAGGATTCCACGACCTGAAGTTGGGAGACAAAGGGATGATGCTGTTGTCAAGCCCCATGGTGATGCATTTTGAATTCTTATTTTTAGCTTTGCATTGTGCATGTATGAATACGTAGTCTCTCTCTCTCTCCATATATATATATATATATATATATATATATATATATATATATATAAATATCCATTGTTGAAGTATTGCATTTTCTTTGTTTCTGTGATCATTATTATTCTACTGCTGTGACTTTTTTTTTAATTGCACGCTTTACTGCATTGGAAATAAAAGCTCCAGTTATTCTTTCTGTGTATGAAACTTGTGAAGTGCCTTAATAAATTCATTACTCAGACTAAGAGTGATACATTCATGCGTTCCCTCTCAGTCTGAAGCAGAACACTACCTAGTGGAGACTGCCACTCGAATATATATATATATATATATATATATATACTGTATATATATATTGCATCCAGCGCTTCCACTGTAGCCCGCAATCTCACCAGCGGACTCCCTGTACCAACAATAGGAAAATCAAAGCTATCCAATGTATGCCACATAGATTTTGTAATGATTTACAATTAACCCACAGTAAAGTACCGATTGGATGCTGTTTTGTATATATATATAACAGTGATGTTACCATCTTGATAACTTCAGATCAGAAAGCAATCACCATCTTCCAGCCGTAGCTTTCTACCAGGTACAATGAGGTGCAATCTCCCCAGAGTATTCAGATCTTACTAACATACAAGGCAACTTGAAATATTCTTCATGATATATGATTCATCTGTTAGAATTTCTTATATCAAATTTACATTTATATTCAAATACAGATATATAGATCACACAAGCATATTCATTGCAATATATCTTTTTAATGGCGATGCAACTGCTCAGTTTGAAAGCATTACGACTTGTACAGAGAAATGCAAACGCTGCCTTCCTTCAGATGTACATAAAGTACAGGGTGTTCCTCAAAAGGTGCAAATGCTCTCCCTTATTTTACAAAGATACAAGTAGTACGTTCAGGAACGATATAACATGTTCATAAAGTATAAGTGTTTCCTTAATTTAACCGCATGAAAAGTACAGCACATTTATAAACAATTATTTGCAATGGAACGGGTCTCGTGTTTTCTCGAGTTAGAGCTATTAGCATTGTAAACTCCTAACGGGACTTTCCTTGCCATATAAATTGAAATTTAAAAGTAAAACTGTTTTACATAAGGGAGCTGATTCACAGAGCCATGGCCGCCATGCATGAATAGGCACACAAAAGGATAAAGAAGTTCGCTCGCAGTCAAACTTATTGGCAAAAGTGCAATTAGCCATGTTACAGGAGCAATGGCCAAGGCGGTAACTAAACCTCCCCAAGGAGGGACAAACGTAAACCATTTACTAATGTCATCAAAGAATTTTTGAAGGGCAAGCCAGGGAACGAGTGGTAGTGATGGGCGTGAGGTGGACTTTGTTAAAAGCCCTGGTAAATACCAACACGTCGGAAAAGCAGCACTTGTGCGCTGCTATACTCAACCTAAAGAAGTGTGACCTCTTTCATATATGCAGAAAGTTACAGCAAAGCCCACAGAATACACAAACAAAATGCATTTTTTTTTCTCTGTAACATACATCAGAGACTGCATACAAACAGATATAAGTACACTTTTATCTTAGGATACTCCTCCAAAAAAAATCTTCTAAACAATATATATGATTCCACAAAAGAACCACACCAACAGCCTTATAGCAAACAAAAACATGCTATATAGAAGCTAAATAAGTGTATAAAAACACACTGTTTTAAATTACTCTGCTGCAGAAGTCCGTTTAGTAATTTGCCAGCAGCTAAGCCTTGCTGCATTGGCAGAATAGTTTTAATTTGTGAAGAAATGTAACTCTTCAACGCCAGTCTGTGTCCTTTTTGTTTGTCACTGTTATTACTTTATGGTATTTTGGATTTGGGGGTGCTATTTCTTAAACAGGTTAAGTGTACTTTACAAATCCTTTTTTTTTTATTTCATGCCATTGCTCACCTGGTAACACCCTTACAATTTCTCTGAAAAAAAATACATATTGAGCTTTAAGTGACTCACCAGGGTCGGCGGGAGCACCGCCGACAGGCCGGCGGTGCCCCGCAGGGCATTCTGACCGCGGCGCTTCGGCCGCGGTCAGAAGAGGCAAACCGGCGGTCTCCCGCCGGTTTACCGCTGCCCTTTGAATCCCCCATGGCGGCGCAGCTTGCTGCGCCGCCATGGGGGATTCTGACACCCCCTACCGCCATCCTGTTCCTGGCGGTTCGCCCCCCAGGAACAGCATGGCGGTAGGGGGTGCCGTGGGGCCCCTGGGGGCCCCTGCCGTGCCCATGCCAATGGCATGGGCACGGCAGGGGCCCCCGTAAGAGGGCCCCGCAAAGTATTTCAGTGTCTGCTAAGCAGACACTGAAATACGCGACGGGTGCAAACTGCACCCGTCGCACCCCTGCAACTCCGCCGGCTCAATTCTGAGCCGGCGTCCTCGTTGCAGGGGCATTTCCTCTGGGCCGGCGGGCGCTCTTTTGGAGAGCGCCCGCCGGCCCAGAGGAAATGTCTAAATGGCCGCCGCGGTCTTTTGACCGCGGTGCGGTCATTCAGTGGCGGTAGCTTGGCGGGCGGCTCCCGCTGCCCGCCAACATTAGAATCAGGCCCTCAGTTAAAGTCAATTCTGGCTTCTAAGCAACCTTTACATTTGCAGATTAACCAGTTGCACACACTTACATTTAATTCAGACAGCAGGCACCCTGTCAAGAAGGCATGTTTTTTTGTTTAGCGGTCAGTCCCTCCCTGTGCTCCACAGCACAGGACACTCCTTCCCTTCAACTTCAGTGGAAGCATATCAACTGTTGGAATTAACAGTCTGGGGAAGGTTGTCTTTTAACAAAATATTTGGGCAAACAGTTTTTATTAAATACAAAATGTGTGGGCACATTGTGTTCGGATGAAGCCACCCACTTAGATTCATTTTTTTAATGGGATAAAAGGGCTACAAATCCCAAAATGCACGTAAAACTGGTTTGGAGAAGTTAGACACACAAGGCACTTGGAAACCTGATATTTTTCTATGGTAAGAGAAAACTAGTTAAGTGTCTTCAGGTATCTGTTTTACTATTCTTTGTGAAACTTGGTAACACAAACCACACAAATACACTCCACACCATGCCACATAATTCCAATCAGCATAATTTCACTCAACGCTACACATCCACGACACACAATTCAACTCTACACATTTCCATTCCACACCACATAATTCAACAAACTACATGATTCAGCTCACCAACACAATTACTCAACGCACCACATACATCCAGTCCACAACACAGAATTCTACATCATGCCACAAAATTCAACAGCACACCACATAATTAAACTTCACTACATACCACTATATAACACAAAATACCCTTCAAAATAATTACACTCCAAAACACACAATCCCACGCCACATAATTCAGTACACTCAACACCACATAATTACTATCCACATAATTCCATGGCACACCATGCCTCATAATTCCACCATACAAAATCTATTCTCCACCACACAAAATTCCACATCTAACAATTCCAATCTAACCCACATCATTCCACTGTACACCACATACATCCACTCCAAGTCAAAGTACACGGATAAAAGACATTGTCATTTACAATGCCAATAGCTCTAACTCTCACAAATGTGAGAACTATTGGACTGGAAATTCTTGTTGTTATTATATGGTTTCCATTAAAACTAAAAAACTAATTACCATCGCACCAACTTGCTAATGCCAGACCTACTGGCTTTTCTAGTGTGTTTTTTGCTTTTGTTCTTTAGTTGTGACTTTGCTGATTAAGTATGCGTTTGCAGTGATTGTAAATAGGCAGGTCACGGGTCGTAAACTAAACTTCCTACGGCTAAAATGTTAATGACTTTAAGACGCTCCCTCGGCATATGAATAGAAACTGAATGTCAAAGGCCAAACCTTTGGGCTGTCGGAAAGCTGGTTCTTCCTGAAAGAGCCGCATTCTTGAGAATTTTAAGACACCCCCTTGGTATGTAACGTGAAGTTGAATCAGAATGGTCAGTTCCTGGGATCCCATAGAGTTTATTCACATCTACATTCTGTCATGGACTTGTGATAGTCGTCTGATTGTGATCTTTTTGGTGGGCTTTGCCGCCATTGAGCCCGGAGTTCTCGTGAATGACTATCTACCAGCCCTAATGATGGCGACACCAGTCTTCGCCATTTGCAGACATCAAAGGGTTTCACCAGCACTTCCCAGCAAGACACCATGCCAGTGAGGGGCTCCGCCCCAAACTGATGTGCAACCGTGCAACGGTGCAGCCCCTAACAAGCGTATCTCTATTTCTATTGCATCACTACCACTGTGCTTGTTTAATTCATCTCCGTGTGGCTGCACGCATTTCAAGCGTGCATGTTGAAGGCAATTTTGAAATGCGTGCAGCCACGGGCAGATTATGTAAACAGTGCTTGTGCTGTTCTTGTTTACTTAATCTGCCAGTGGCTGCATGCATTTCAAGATTGTCTTTAACATACATGTTTGAAATGTGTACTGCCATGAGGAGATAATGTAAATAAGCAAAGAGCTTGCACTGTTTACCTCCCCCTGGCAGCACGCATTTCAAGCGTGTATGTTAAAGGCAATGTTGGAATGCATGCAGCCACGGGCAAGTTCAGTAAGCAAGCGCTGTCCTTGGCAAATATAACAAGCTACCAAGCGCCTTTCTTTTCTGAACATGGTTCCCAAAGTAACTAAAACACAAACACGCCTCCCAAAGTAAAAAAAAAAACAAGATAAAGAGAGAGTGAGGGCGACCTGGCCCTGAAAAAGCCCCCCTCTGCTGTTGGTTTTATGTTCGCAGAGGGAGCTAGTGGTGAGGAGGGACTGGACACACACCCACAGGGTAAGACGAACAGGCAAATACTAAAAAAAAAAAAAAAAAGTCCCCTACAGAAGAGATAAACAGGATATAGCGTAATTAAACAGCAGTTGGTGCTGCTCCCAAAGTGAAAAAGGCAGGATAAAGAGGCAGAACTGACCACTAGCAAGCCAGGATTTTCGAAGGACACTGCAACCAACAAATGAAATACCTTTGAACCACAGTATAAGTATACTTAAAACTATATAACACGTTGAATGCTTACGCTCGACCTAAAAAGGGGAGAGGGCACATTTAATTCCTTTGAGCATTTTCATAAGGTGCATCAAGCCATATATGCCTCTGTTACACAAATGTTTTTTTCTTTCAAATGCAGTATATCACTCTTGGGAAGTCAAATGCTAAGTCTGAAAACATTAAAACATTTGTAAGGTGTACTTGCTCCTTCCACTCAGTTCTATTATGCAATATTGTGCATCCATATTCCCTAAAAGTACATGTGCCATCGTTCAAGGTATGTCCACAAAGTGCAATAGATATTTCATAAAGTGCTCTAAGTCACCTTGTGTAAAGTGCAAGTGCTAGTTGTACCAGGACTGGAGACTACCATATGCTTCTCTCTATCTTTCTTTTCCTGAATTTACAGAAATATGTCAAGTTCACTGCATCTGTTAAAAAAAAAAGTGCAAGTGCTTCATTTAAGTATATTCATGGATATTCTTAAAGTGTGATGTACATTGCGTAAAGCGCTGGGCATTATGCTCCCTATGAACAGATATATGTCAAATATACATCTATCAGAAAACTTAATGTGCTAAATGCAAGTATATTCATGTATTTTCTCAAAGTGCATCATATATTGCAAAAACTGCTGTGTATCTGTTTTACCAAATGACATAGAAGACCGTTAACGTAGACTATTTCATGCTTTTGGCAGATTTAGATTATTAATCAGACAAGATCCTTCTATCACCTCCTTGATTACTCAATAATTTGCATCTTATCTGGGATCCATATGTACAGTATAGTGCCCGCTACAGGGGGTTAGTCTGGCAAGATGGTCACCAGGACATAGCTTTCAGAGCTCCCGTCCTGGCCTGTTGAAATCCTGCAGCATCCTAAAATATAGCTGTTTCGGAAGCAACAAAATAGATCACCACTGCAGCGGGGACCCTGTCGGACGACTTGCTGGGCAGCTGGGAGACGTGAAGGTCCCCCGCCTGCGGGGGACATCTGCAGCCTTGCCACAGCCTGAAGAAGCCTGGTGCCGTGACACCACCTGATGGGCCCAAGATGAGCAGGGTTGCCCCCCGGACCTTGACTTTCCACTGAGGAGACAGGGCAGGTTGCCTGGAGTGCTGTAGAGAGTGCAGTGGTACAGTGAGGGGTACTGGCAGTGGCTCCTGGAAGTCCAGAAATTAGACTGAACGGCTGTGATACCAGGCAAGGACTGGTGGTGGGAGGCGAAACCATGGGTGTGGCCTATGACGTGATGATGTCCGGTGGTCTCCGTGGGCCAGGAGCCACAATTTATTGACCCTGCAACAGAAACAGTGGTGCCTGGGGGAGTGGTTGATGCCTGTGGGGACCCTGCTGCTGAACTGCTGTGAGGTTCACGACTATGAATCCTGCATCCCCTGTTCTCTGGCTGGTGCTTTGTGGGAATCATGAGGCCACAGTTAACAGAGAGCTCTGATTTGCTGGCCTCACAGCTGGGTCTGCGGTGCTTTTTGTGGGGTGCGCCTTGCATCCTGTCAGAGTACGGTGGCCACCAAGAATTGGGTGCTGTGCCGTACTGGTCCCGCAGTGGATACTGCAGTGCCTGAGGGATGAAGCAGGCCCCTGAGCAGACCCTTGTTGCCGGCTTGTTGAGAGGCAGAATGGCCTGAAACCATCACCACCCCCCACCCTGATGGGGTACGACCGGCAGGGAGCTGAACATGGGCCAGGAGAGAATCCTGATGCCCCTGCAGGCAATTGACTGGGTGTGCACTGGGGATAAAGTACTTTGAAGAAGCCTGGTGGTGAAAATCCTGCTGGGGGAGGAGGGGCAGCCCCCTCCTGGGCACTGGTTGTGGTGAACGTGACTGGGGTCAGCTGAGAGACAGCCCCTCCAATGAGCTGGATGTTGGGAACCCCAGTGCTGTGAGCACTCCATGGAGGTTAGAGATCGCCAGAGAAATGATTGGTGGTGCCTTACGTCCTGGTGCTGCCTGATGGCTGATATGACCTAGACTCGGCTCTCCCCCCTGCTGGGGGTCAGAGGGCTAGCTAAGAGTGTAAACTGCCTGTTCCATGGGAATAAGCTGGTGAGTTCTGGAACGCCACTGGGAGCAAGCATGAGGGACTGGCAGGGGTGGATTCCGGACATGCCATGTGGAGTTCACATGGTTGAGATCCGGCTGCCCCCTCCCTTCTGGCTGGAGAGGAGATGATGGGGAAAGATAGATCAGAGTGCAGGGCCCAACAGACCAAGACGAACCAACTCATGGCCCCGGAAATAGGTGCAGAGGGGGCTCCACTGCCGTTGTTCTGATATTAACAGCTATTGAGACATCCAGCGCAACTGTTCAAGCTAAAATACATGCTATATCAAAGGATGTCATCCTGGTATGGGTGGAACTCTGTAAGGTTGTGGAGAGGTCACTGGCCATTGAGTAAGATGTGACAAAGCTTCAGGAGGAGTTGTGGACAAAACTGACAGACCTCTTGGCCAGGACAGCCAGGCTGGAGGACAGGGCAGAGGACGCGGAGGGGCAATCCAGGTGCTGGTACCTCTGGTTTGCTTTCTTTCCAGAAGGTGCTGGGTGACTGACCCATGAACTTTTCCTTGAGCACTGGGTTACATTGACGATCCCGTCTGCTAAGCTGTCATCACTTTTTGTGACAGAGAGGACACATTGCCACTTGTCACTGAGGCCACCTGCGGGGCACCACACACACAATCATACAGAGACAGGGATGCACCTTGCAGACGTCCTATAGGCTGGGGATTCTGCATTCGAAAATCATGTGATCTGCATTCTCCAGATTACATGAAATAGGTACAGCAAATGAGACTGACTTTTGGGGGAGTGAAGCAAAAGCTGAAAGCAATGGGAGTGTGTTACATGCTACTCTGCCCGGCGAAGATAAAAAATACTTAATGATGACTGCATGCATTTCTTCACTACACCTGAGATAGTGTGGGATATGCTGGAAACACGAGTTGATGGTCATATCCCAGCGCCGGTCCCCCAGGCTCAAGAGACTGGCTGCGGGGTGACGGAGCCTCCTAATCCTCCACCCCGGTGGTGGTCGGTCAGGATGGTACTTTTGATCTGAAGCAACAGCGGTCAGCGAGACAGGAGGCGAGAGCGCTGGTGGAAGCAATTGAAAGCAGAGTTGACATTTGCTGCTTGGGTGGCTTCATGAAGTGTCTGTGGGGGACATGGAGCCTGGAGGTTCACTGGGAGACTTGTGTGCAGATTGGCATTCTGGCTAGTATATTCAGGGAGAAATATGATGATGTGTGTGGCTCAGCAGCACGTGCTAAGTTGACTAGATGGGTTGCTCCCTCAGCAGTTTTGAGAGTCAAGTGCTGAGTGTGTGCGGCAGGGCTGAATGAGTGTCATGGCACTGTGTGTATGTGGTTGAGTGTGTAGGTCATGTGGGTGTGTGTTGAGTCTGCTGGCAAGCATGGATTTCTGCTCTGGGACAGCTGCTTTGTGGCTGGCACTGAGCAAGGCTCCCCCCTGATAATTACCAGGACAGTGAACTGAGTGTGAGCTTGGGAACATTCCAGAACTAAGTTATGAACTTATGACACATAGGAGGCAGAATTTGTTAATGGGGTGGGAATAGAGGGGCTGAGACGTTTGGGGGGTATGAGTTGTTCTGGGTTCACCCAGAGGGTGGGATGGGGTTTTATGCTACAATTTGGTGTGCAGCAGCCGTATGGTAGTTGTTAAGGTGGTAGTTGGGGGGCTGGGGTGGTCAAGGGTGGGGGGCAGTAGCAGATAGACTGAGGCATTATGGATGCATGTTTTAGATGTGTGACATGGAAGGTCCGTGGGCTTAACTTATAAGCTAAATAATATAGGATACAGATGTACCTCTGATGGCAGGGCATACATATCACTATACTGCAGAGACATTTGATGGATGAGATACAGAAAGTGAAAAGGAAGCGGAGAAGACAACTGCACTCCACCACATACTCTATGCCTGGGGGTTTTGATCTGGGTTGCCCCGCAGGTCCCCTTCAAGGCTCATTGATTCAAAGTGGATGCTGAAGAGAGGTGCCTCTTAATGTATGGTCTGTTGGATGGTACGGAGGTGTGCCTGATGAATGAATATGCACCAAATGTCGATGATGGAGGATTCTATCTTGAGATAGAGTGCGAGCTGCTCCCTTATATCGGGATCCCCCTCCTATCGACTGGAGATTTTATTTTTGTTCTGTAGAAGTGGTGGAATAGGCACCCTCCGCTACCCCACATAAAGGGAGGTATATGTCGACCATGCTGAGTGCCATAATAGAGTGAATGCACAGTGTGGATACTTGCCGTGAGGTACATCTGCGGGTCAGGAAGTTCATGTGCTATGCACCGGTGCATGAAGTGTATAGCAACCTTGACAGGTTTCTGGTGTTGGAGGAGCAATCTGCTGTGGTGCTGGATGTATGTATTCTGGGGCAGATTCCTCTCAGACCATGCACCACTAATCCTGGAGAAGGGCATGGATGGAACTAGGCTGTGGTAGCTCTTGTGGTGTCCACGTCTGGAGATGATGGGGACTTTCAATTCCGTGAGGAACTCTGGGAAGTGATGGTAGGCTACTTTCAGACCAATTGGTCTACAATGGCTTAGAGAAGGATGGAATGGCATGCCCTGAAAGTGACGACACGAGGACAGTGCATGCAGGACCAGAGGTACATAGCACCACCTCAAGCTTGAATTGACTGGGAAGTAGCTGTCATTGGAGGACCTCCAATGGGAGACATGCTGGGGAGAGAGGCAGGAAGCATTCTTAATGACCCAGAGGAAGGTAGGGGAGAGCTGGAACAGGCTGGATTGCCTGTTCTGGTGTGAATAACATCAGAGGTTGCACAGGGAGTGGGGTAAGTCGGGGTGACTACTTGCATGGCTGTTTAAGAGGGAATGCCCACCCCCATTGATTCTATAGCTGAGATGCAGGGATGGAACCGTGGCGGGGACCCAGACATGCATTAACTCTCTTTTGCGGGATCATCTGCCGACGGTATACAGTGAGGTGGCCTAGGACCGGCTGGTGGATGCTGGATGTTTCCTAGATGGGTTGTTGCTTTCCCTGTATTACAGCAGTGCAGGGGAGAGGACTGGAGAAAGAGCTCTGGGTGGAAGAACTGAAGGACGCAGTTCAGGATATGGCATTAAGCAGGGAACCAGGCCCAGATGACCTCCCGATGGAATATTAGCAAGTATTTTCTGAAGTATTGCTTCCCTACCTATGGGAGACTCTCCAGGAGTCAAGGCAGTGAGGGGTGCTGCCTAGGTCAATGAGGAAGGCTAAGATTGTCGTGCTCCCTAAGCCAGGTAGGAACCCAACAGACACTGGTTTCTACAGGCATCTGTCTATAACAGGGGTTGAATATAAGGTCCTGGAGAAGGTTCTGGAGTCTAGATTGTGGGGAGTGGTGCAAGAGGATCATTGTGGTTTTATGGCTGGCAGGGGCACACACATAAACTTCCAGAGACTGTCTCATGTCCTACACTCTGTGGCATACACAGACCTGGAGGCTGCACTGGTAGCATTAGATATCAAAGTGTTCGACATACTCAACTGGGAATATCTCTGGGAGGTGCTGAAGAGGAAGGGACTGAGGCGGTCTTTCTGTCCTGGGTGCAACTATTCTGCACCCAGCCTGTTGTGCGTGTCTGAACCAGAAATGTAGTATCTGAGTGAATGCCATTTGAGAGACAACTGAGACAGGGCCCCTTCTCGCTTCTCCTCCTTGCCTTGGCGATGGAGCCTTTACAATTAGACTATGCCGAGAGCAGGCTGAGTGGGGTCTAGGGGTAAGTGGTAACACCAATGTTGTCTTGGTGTATGTGGATGAAACATTGATCTGTCACCCGCCCAGAGAGGTCAGTGAGAGTGCTGATGAAGATCATGGCTGAATTTGGTGGGGTATCGGGCTTACAGGTCAACAAGCAAAAAAATAAAAATGCTTTTTCCTTGGGCAGGGTTGGTGCATATGGACCCTGCCGGTCTCCCTATGACTGAGCTTCAGTGGGAGCGGGATCAGTTCTGTTATCTGAGAATACAGGTGGCTCATACTTCAGAGGCCCACTACCAGCTTAATATGCATAGGGTGCTTGGGAACCTAAAGGAATCTATTCGCTTCGGGAACCAACTGTCTCTGTTCATGATGGAGGCCTAAAATAAAATGGTGTTGCTGGCTCAATGCCTCTACATCCTGCAGAACTCCTTATGCAGTGTCCCGAGATCCATATTCTCCAAATTGAATATTCTCCTGGTGTCCCTGCTGTGGGCTGGAAAGAGAGTATAACTGGAGATACCGAAGTTGGACATGGAGCTCAAGGGACTGGGCCTTAGAAACTTGCCAATGTATTATTTTGTGCGGTAATTCCAATACGCGGTGCATTGGTGAATTACCGGCCTGAATGGGGAAAATAACTTACTGGTGGGGTGGTTAGATGGTACAGACCTCCCAAGGTACTTTCGAGAGTCCTGCAGATCTGCCCGTTTATTGTCCGGCAAGTGGTGGAACCAGGCAATCACACTGTGTTGCGTAGGGGCTTTAGGCCAGGTTGCTCCCCCTGAAATAGCTACAGCCTTTCCAAAGATATACAAACTGTGATGGATATGGTGCAGTGGTTTGAGGGGGCTGATCCATGGCTGAAGACCTATACCTGATTGGCACTTTCCTCACAATGGGGGAAGCACAAGATCTGTTTCAACTACAGCCGGGCCAGTTATTGCAATTTGCTAAGTTGTCCTTCACGGCTTGCGAGGACAATGCAGATTTTTCTGCAGAGCTAATGGAATTACAGACACTGCGGTTGCTGCTGGATTCTGGCTTCAGTAGGGGCCCTGTATCTACAAAGCCCTGAACAGAGACCACAAGACCGACATGGCGGTGGCCTGGGAAAGATGAACGGGTGACTTGCTTGTGCCACTTACGGAGGGCGAGATCAGGGAAGTACCTAGTAATGCACGTTTCAAGTCTATCCAGTTTTATTATTTATATTGAACCTACTAAACACCACAAAGGTTACATAAAATGAGTGTGTGGTGAGGTTGTTTGCATGTCTCAGATGTGGATTGCATACTGCTTCATTTCTAAATGAGGTGGAAGTGTGGTAGGCTGCAGAAATACTGGGAGGGGGTGCTGCAGGCTCTAAAGGAAGCTTCATGTGTAAAGTTGGACGCCTTGGTCAAGCATTGCCTGCTGGGAGTGTTCCTGACCCCCAAAACCACTCTCCTTAACACCATAGAATAACTCCTAAATGCAAGAGACCATGGTAAAGTCTGAGCTTTTTTACTATTGAACTCATCTGCAAATTCTGATACCATTATTCACAAAAATACTGATGGATTGACTGACTATGATATAATAAACAGAACAGCAATATCTTTCTTGTGATATTTCTTTGGCAACTGGTTTTACTAAGCAAAACTGAGAAATTCAGTTCAAATAAAACCAGAATCTCTTGTGGAGTTTTTGAATATTCTGCCATCTCACAGAGCCTGTTCAGCATCTACATGGTGCCTTATGCCATAAACTTAGTGGTAATAATGTAGGCTACACAATGTAGGTGGATGAAACACTTACCCAACTAAAAGTGGAAGAAAAATCAGATTCACAACAAGTCCAGCCCTACGTGTCACAAAACTACTTTTGTCTCAACAGCCAGATCATTCTGATCTTATTTCTTTCTTGCCTGGCCAAACTGAATAGGTGCTCTGCCGACACAGCTATCAAAGTTGGCACCCCAGGTGGTCTTGTTCAACTTTGGTCTCTCCTTCACTCACTATGTGAAAGCTATAATACAAAACATGTTTCATTATCATCTTTAGTCCCACTCATACAGTTCCACTTATCCTCCAATGAATTACTTTAATTCATTCTGCAGTTGCATCCCACCTGGATTTGTGCGTAACCCTCTAAACTGGCTTCCCTCTTAAATCTACAAAGAGTCAAACACTAAGCAGCTCAACTCAAAACGTAATTACTCTTTTAGACCAATCCTCACAGCACTCCAAAAGCTCCTGATAGAGCAGAGATCACAATTTTAACTCTGTGCTTATTCCTCAGTTCTGTCCATAATAATGTTCAATCACACATGAAGAGTCCTTTACCCATACCAGCTTGCCAGGTGCTTGTACTCAGCTTCCACTAATCTATTGGTTCCCTACATATAAACTCAAAATATTTTGTGGAAGAACTTCCCATGCCCATGGTTCTAGCTCTCCAGACCTTCTCAAGCGTTTGGTTCAGAAAAGGCCTAGAAAACCATATTTCCCATTCACCACTCAATTTGTTGATATCTGAACTAGGCACCAAAGTCCATACAAAGGCGGTCAATTACGAACACGGCATGGCGGGCCGAACCCCCATATAAAGAACAGGGTGACGGCTATCAGCGGCAGGCGTCACCCACTGCCATGCTCCCGCCGTCAGGCCGCCAGGGTAGCTGCGCTACCCTGCGGATAATGTTTCAGATGCCGCCAGCCTTTTCCTGGCGGGATATCCGGCCAGGAAAAGGCTGGCCGAGGGGGTGCCCCGGTGCACCCCTGGGGGCCCCTGCACTGCCCATGCAATTTGCATGGGCAGTGCAGGGGCCCCGGTGCAGGCACCCGTCGTGCTTGTCACTGCCCGAGGAGCCGTCCTCAATGTTGTGGCCGTGTTCCCCGCCAGGCCGGCGGGTGGAGACACTGTCCGGCTGGCCTGGTGGGGAGTTCATTATACGGCCGGCGGGTTTTTCAAGAGGCTGGCGGTCGATGGAAAGACCGCCAGCCCGAACACGGCGGGAATTCCCGCTGTGTTCGTAATGAGGCCCAAAGTTTCTGACCATTGTCACATATTCATCCTTAATCATAATCATTCAGGTGCCCAAGATCATTTTTTCTTCAGCTTTGCTATTTTTCATATATTTTCTTCTGACATAGTTGTTATTTTTATGGCATTTTCATCTGACATAATATGGCAAATAGCACTCCACAACTGGGCCTCAGCAAAGAAGCATACATCATGTCCCAGGACCATGGACAATCACTTGATGTCATACAAGTCACTTTGATCTGCTACACTGGTGGTTTATTGCAAGCCCATTCCCCTGCGGGTCCAGAGAAAGCACTTATCCAGTGTGGAGAACTTCATAAAAACTCTAACTAATTAAATAATAGAAGATGTGATGAAGGTATAGTGACTCACTAAAGAATATATTGATGGGAACATTGTATTAAGGGGTTAATTTTCTTGTGGCAATTGCTGCTTTGAAGGGATTCCATGCGTTGCCAAGGCCTAGAACCTGAATTTGGGTGCACAAGGATGGCTCAAGGGAGGAGCCTTTATCCAATTTTCATTAACCAGATCAAATATCAATTTCTGCTTTGAATTAAATTAGGTTGTAGACAGTAACTAATCCCAAACATCCGTGTTCAGTTTCGATAATGTGACTATTGGCAAGGTGTAACAATTTATCTTATTAACTACAAATATTGAACAGGTCACAAGCAGCACTTTTTGATCACATTTCCACTTAAGTAGACTTTTTTAGTCCAGCATTTCCAGCTTAACTAAGGCCACAAGTGTAAAGTATGTGGAATCAAAAGACCCCTTTTCCTCCAGACTTCCCCTTATCGTTAAACTACAAAAGAACAGGTCTTCCCTATGGCCACGTTAATGAAGCTCCTTGATGTTCCTAATCTGCCCTGCTTGCGTTAAGCTGTCCTCTCCACCCCACTTGCCTCCAAGGTATCACACCAGACCAAAGCTAATGGCTCGGCTCAAAAAAAAAAAGGTACTATTTCACACCTCATCAAAGCAGCACTGACAAACCAGTTGCAGGCAATGCTAATTAGCCTACAGGAGCTTCAGCTGGGGAAGGTTTAACTTATTAAAAGTTACTTTTCCTGTATATTTATCAAGAAACCAACTTCACCATTGAATTCGATTATAATAAATATTAAAAACAGTGCTTTGGTTGTCTCTGTTGTGTATTCTAAAACCAATATACAAAATTCATATATTTTGTGTAATTTAAATGTGTCTTTATTGAACCAGCAACAACACTAACATTGAAATAGCTTTGGGGATTATGACTGTAGGAACATACAAACATAGGATTCATTTAAATACCAGGCGCCCCACCTTGTGGGATACTAGGCCTACTAAGGAGGTACTTAGTTCATATTTAAAAGTAGAATTCCCCTGCTGTCAAAATGTTTTTTGACAGGTCTGCCTGCAGGTTTAATAGCTGCAAGAGCCAGGCCACACATGTAGGTCTGAAGCCATGTTTTTTTGTCCGCCTCATGAATGGCACAATTGGTGCTTAAGTTGACAGGTGACATTTAGCTTTCTATGACACTGGTCTATTTTCTTACACAATGAACTCTGGCTTTACTAGAATGCTAAATATGCCTCCTAGGGATTAGCCAATTTTACCATGTTCTAGGGTTTAGACAACACACTGGGGACTGTACAGCAGTGCTTCAGTGTTCTGAGTTTTTTTAAAAAAAAGACAGATGTGCCAGTCCACAAAATAAATGGGGGTGACCACGCAAAAAGACACTTTCTCACAGCGTCTTAATTTGTTAATGTTTGCTTTTCTGCTTTTATATGGCTATGTGGGTCACATCAGATCTAAACTTAATTTGTGCCGACTGATAATACTTTACATTTCTCAATACATATGCTACAATGGCAGACTATCCACAATTCCGGAATTTTCACTTTCACTGTTATTTGAAAACATGCATTACATATTCATGTTCAACAACAACATTCAGTTGTAGACTTCTTGAATACATGAACTTTATACAGATCCCATTCTTGTGCTAACACATTTAAAAATGTATAAATGTGTGCTGTTGAATGCACATCACTTTGCACATACACATGGTTTAGGATTCTTATATACCATTGTTTAAGTCGACTTCACATACTTGGGGGATTGTACAACCTCTCCTCTGTGCTTTATGATGTATTTAGAAACATTAAACAGAGAGCAAAGTGGAAAACCAACATGGTGTTATAGCAAACGTCTCAAATCAATTTTTAATTTTGTGATGCACTATTTAATGCAATAAATTATATTTAAAACCAGCCTGAGTGTCAATTTATAAATGTTACATCTGTGAGGTTTGTGCATTATTTTACATGCACATAAGTAAATATCTTTAACATTAATTGTTATATGATGCAGTAGCCCGGTTCTAAGTCAAAACATTATTGGACAGTCGTTCCATGTTTCAGCATCATAGCAGAGCCATATTACCTCTCAAAACACCAAATGTGACCCTATCAACTATGGAAGAAGCTGCATGGTGTCTGGTGGCAAATGTGTCCATTTTGCCTGTACCTGCTCTACTGATGTACTTCAATAATAACATAAGCTTCTTTAGCAAGAATAGTTACATTAAATTGAACCAGCATATGACATGATGTTGTTAGGTAAACAAACCTTGAATCCTTTTGATGCTGCTATATGGGCAGGAGTCCAGCCCTCATTGTCAGCATGGTTGATGAGGCTTGCAGAAACAACAGGCTTTGCTTTGCTACCAGAGAAGTCTTCTCTGTAGTCTGAATCACAGAAACCTAAATCAGGTTCAGCATCATTATTAATGCTTCCTCCGCCAGCTACATCATAGTACAAGAGCAGGTTGAGGTTCTCAGGGTTACCAGAATCCACTGCAGCATGAATTGGGGTTCGCCCACCCTGCAAAGGAAAAGCACATTATTCTTTTTTTGTGAACAACACAGTCATTTTTTTTAAATGAGTGTTGATCAGTGATATGTTATGAATAGATGAAATGAACTGGTGCAGTGGAACAGTATAACACTGTGCATTTATGCACATGCAACTGAATGCATTAAGCCTGCATTGCGGCGGCCTGCCCAACTTACTAAATTTCATATCACTTCACATACACAAGAACCATTAATCATAATTTAGACACAAAAAATGGCCCACTTGCTATCTGCAAATCTTTCCTCTGGTAACCCCTTATAACTTTGATAAGCACCACACACTAGAGAAAGCTGCTGTTATGCATCAAAACTTAGAAGAGGGCCTTCTTTTCTTTTTGTGGAATATATATACTCTTGGGCGTTAGTCCTCGTTGATGTACTAAGAACATACAATGCTCTTGCGAAAGCTTAAAACTTCAAACACTCAAATACCTTTTTCCTACTTGACTATAAGCTGAATATCAGCCTTTTTATAAACAGACAACACAAACAAATCATTTTGGGAGATATTGAAAAACAAGACAGCAATTCCTCTGGCGACAGTGAGGCAAAATGAATAACTAATGGGTTAATATTCACCATAGCTCATATTTAAACTTTACAACTTAAATTCAAGCCAAGATGTTTTTTTTTTTACTTTAAAGAGAACGGAATTAAAAAGAAGAAAATAACCCCTTTTGGGATTAATTAAAATAATTTGTCTATTAAATGTAGTTCATATAATTAAGATGTTCACGGCACATTGACCGAGCAATGCTGAGGATATTGATTGCATTACAACTACTCGTGCCCTGTCTTGTTCATCAATATGCACATGCATGTGATGTATATGTTACTGTAGGCATCAGATTCCAAGCACACAGATCATTGCTCTGAAGTACAGAAGAAAAGTAAATATATATGTATCTTTAAAGTAAGACACTATAAGCCAATCTCCTTGCAAATCAGTCTCAGCAGATGGAAATATATATACTATTGTCCATTTTTCTGCACAGGCCCTTGTCGATAGAATATGTAGCCATCCACTTATAACTTTTCACTTATAAATGTTCACTTATATTGCAGATTATCACAACATAGGTATGTACAATTGCATTTTTGGGGCAAAGTACACATGATGTGCACCCTTCCACTATTCTTCTATATCTAGGGGCTTACTCCATGCCCCTGAGTAAGCAGCAAAATCCTTGTCACACTAGGATGCTCTATCACTATAGCAGCCTTCTGATAATTCACCTCTATATTTCAAGCAGCAGTCCAATTTCATTTGGGGAATTTTATAGAAACCACAATGTTTTTTTAAATTCCGGGTGCAAGGCACTATTGATTTCCCTGCCATACTTTTAGATCTCGGCTAGGCAGTGCATGCGCTGACTCTTTTAGACATACTGTTTCTACTCTATGGGCTTCGAGCATGCCCATTGTTTTCCATTTGTTCTTTGGTGTGCCGTTTGGGAATCCTCGTTTTTTCAGTGAGGCATTGGTTGTATTTGTCCCTCCTTTTGGTGTTTGGTTCCCTCTCATGGACAATGGCCCTAATACATGTAGTTGCCCCTCTACTTTAATTATGTTAGTTTCAGAAAACTACTTTTTTTTGTCTCGGCTCATGTTTTCTGAATGTTGTTGTTTTTGCACTCAGCTGACTGCATTATCATTTTCCAACTAGAAGGTAGCATGTGTAAACAATCTTTGTTTAATTATATGCTTTCAGAGCCCACATGGTAGGGGGCTGTATATTACAGTTGGCCGCATTACTGATTTAGTGGTTTACAGACAAACATTATTCAAATAACTACAAATGGTGGATGTCTATTTACAATCGCGGTTGAGGTACTGAGCGATTTTGAACAGAGCTTATTTGTTTTCCATAAGGGATTGCTCTATTGTTTTTGTACTTTGATGTAGTGCAAACTCGGTCCAGGGACACTGGAGTGCTTTACCTGGCCACCAGTTCCAGTGCACAAGGTCAGATTTTGTTTTAAGGCACAGCAGATTAATTTATGTACCCTGGATATCTAGCAGAGGCCAGGACTGGAACCTGAGTCCCTAGTTCCAAAGTTGTAGCTTTAGCCACAACACCCCTTCCTTCGCATACCAGTCTCCACCCCCATTCCTCATCTGCTTTGCTGCACCCTGTGCCTAGCTTTAAAGCCTCCATCAAACCACTTTTAGCACAAACTATGCCCTAGGGCTTTTGGAACGCTTTACGTGATCACCAGTTCCATTACACAAGGCTACATTCATATAGTAGACACAGGTGAGTTTAATTGATGTGCCCAGGATCATTGTTGAGCTGATCCCGGGACTTAAACCTATTTAGTACACATGAATTCCAGGATGGCAGTGGTGTGCAGCTGAGTTGGCATTAGGTGGCTCTATTGCTGAATTTCAAAGTGAACATTTGTCTAAAAAAAAAAAATGCTTCTTATACCATCTTTGGGACTTGATCACACAGCATTTTAGGAAAGCATTACACCACCCAACTTGTTTTTCACAGGGGACATCACTTTCCTTTCTGCTGTTACTCACAGGACACAAATTAGTTGAAATCCTTTCTAAACAGGCAACTGCTATCTTTATAGTTGAACAGCAATCAAGCGGTTCACATGTCCTTGTTTTTGAGAATTTTTACTTTGATCACTATATATCTAACAGCAAAATTTAAAGTACGGGTCATTTCCTTTTGATATGTGAAAACAGAAAAACATACAAGGCAATAGTATAGTTTTCTGTAAGATCCCATATCTGTATGTTATCTAGCTATTTGTGTATTATCTATCTCTATTTTACCTATCTATCCATCATCTGTCCATCTAGACTGTTATCTGTCTGTTATCTATCTATCCGTCATCTATCTGCAATCTATCTAATCTGTTGTCTGTTATCTATCTGTTATTTATCTGTTTATCTATGCATCTGTGTGCTGTCTGCTGCATGTCTGCTGCCGTGTATCCGTCTGTCTGCTGTTGCCTGTCTGCTGTCAACTGTCTGTTGTCCATCATCTCTATGTCTGCTGTCATCTGTCTTCTATCTGTCTGCTTTCATCTGTATGCAATTGCCTGCTATCTCCTTTCTGCTGTCTGCTGTATCTCTGCTGTCTGTCTGCTGCTGTCTGTCTCCTGTTATCTCTATGTCTGCTGTCATCTGACTTCTGTCTTCTGTCTGTTGTCTGTCTACTGTTGTCTGCCTGCTGCCATCTGTCTGCTGCCATCTGCTGTTTGTCTGCCATCATCTGTCTGCTGTTGTTTGTCATCGTCTGTCTGCTGTCCATCTGCTGTCATCTGCCTGCTGTTTGTCTGCCTCCTGTCATCTGTTTGCTGCTTGTTTGCTGTCATCGCCTTTCTGCTGTCATCTGTCTCTTGTCACCTGTCTGCTATTGTCTGTCTGCTACTGCCCATCTGTTGTCTGTCTGCTGTCTTGTGTCCACTATTGTCTGTCTGCTGTCGCCTCTCTGCTGCAGTCTGTCTGCTGTTGTCTGTCTGCTGTTTTGTGTGCCTGCTGTTTTGTGTGCCTGCTGTTGCCCGTCTCTCTGCTGTCGTCTGTCTGTTTTTGCTGTTGCCTATTTGCCATCTATCTGTCATCTATGTACGCTTCCTCTAACATTTTTTTTCCCTTACTTGTGCTTCTTGCTATCTCGGTCCTATTTTCATCCTTCTTGTAACTAACTAGCATTTCTGGAGTGTGTAGTTCCCTGGAATCGCATATGGAATCCTCCAACCAATCACAACCTACCTTGATTTTATTGCTGCACTCTTTTGAGACTCTACTGCTCTTCTACGGTTCTTTATCTGAGGTCTCCGATGTGTTTAGTTACAGCACTTGGCTTCTATATCAGTGCCTTCCCTTGCTACTTACATGGGTGTCTAACCTCCCTGACACCACCCAGTATCCATGTATTGTGTCTCATGTCTACCAGCGTCGTTCATGGTGTAGGTGTTTTCTACATCAGTAGAAAATGTTAAGCTTAATCTGCAGTTTCAGTAGCAGTGTGAGTTAGAAGTTGTCCAATAGATGCCTAAAGCAAGGGACGCTGCCAACACACCTAAAAACAATAGCTGCTGTGTTTTGGGGAATATGCTGCATGTCTAAACGCGTAAAATGGACAAAAGGCGAGACCTATTGGCTATGCCATTGATTTTGCTTTTGAGACCATCTATCTCATTTCCTTGCTGATCTCCATATATATTAATTCATTTTTATATGGCTCCTCCCCATCTGTTTGTCCTGATGAGACCTGGCTATCCTTCTAGGTAGAAACGTTATCAACACAGATAATAAACACAGGTGAACAATGTACAGTCCTCACAGGGCTAATGGACTAACTCTAAAACGCAATATTGTTTGTTAAAAGAAACATAGCATTTTTTTTCTTTATGGGTTTGTTTTGCGGTTCTTTGTTCACTGGAGTCACTGTGCACGTGCTTTTATTGGAAGCAACAAGCCGTGAAATGTTTTGTATGATTATCTTCATTAATGATCCTGATAAAGACTTACTAAAATCAGTATGGTGTTATACAATTTGATTACATAATGATAACATTAGGTGTCATATGCTAACTTAGCACGTTCATCCTCTGTTGTTGTTTGAATGATACATACGAGTGACCAGACTTACGTCACTGTTAGCACAGGTTATTTGTGCGCATGGAGCAGGATTTACTTCCAAAGCTGGCCATGACATTTATGCTGATCTCATTCTTTGCTTTGACGACTTTCTTTACTAAATAACACTTTTAAGTTGCAACTAACACTCTGACACGTCACAAACTAATCCTCTCACTCAACCCTTGCCTGATAATGGTGTAAAAATCTGCACCAGAGCATCTGACTGGATCATTCAGTAGGTTTGCAGCCATATATTTACAGGGCAAGCGTTCGCAGAAGACCTTTAAGTAGAACGTAAGCCAATTCACATGCTGTTATATATCTCCTGTCAACCACTTCCTGTCACTCATCAATATTGGGTGCAGACTGCATGCACACGGAGGACTCTACCACAATTCCTCGAAGAAATGAGTAAACATCTCATTGTTTTACTTACACTGGTTATGAATCCCCGATCTGCTCCAAGTCCCAGCAACAGTTTGATACATTTATTGTTTCCATTTTGAGACGCCAGGTAAAGGGGGGTCTGTCCTCTCTCAGCAGCATGGTTAATGTTTGAATTGTATGCAATTAATAATTTCATACACCTAGATCAGGGATATTAAAAGAAAATATCAAAGCATGTTCAACTGAATCCCATTCGTGTTAAAATACTGTCTGTCCAGTGTTTAATTTGTAGAAGAATAAATGCGGGTGGCCAAATCTCTGCTCTGAAGTTGGCGGCTGGCACCAATGCACCAGTTACCAAGGTTACACAATCTGAAAGCCACCTCATGTCCCCTTATTCGAATACCAGGCAGTCCCGCCTCTTTATCTTACTAATGCAGGCTCCTACCTTCTCCCTTTGTGACGGTTTCTAACGCTATTCCCTTTCTGTTTCTTTCTCCTTTGTATGTTTTCAACCTCTTGCTCTCGAGAAATGTCCGATGAATGAAAGTAAGTGCCCGTCCCCAAAAATGAGTGCCAGTGGGCCCCACCGGCAATCACCAGCTCAACTTAGATATAGGCTAAAACATACGCAAATGCTGTGTTGACTGTTGCAAAAAGGTTTGAAACAGCATGCTGAATTCGGTTTTAGAAATGGGTGAAAGGAAGGCACAAGGCCAGTCTTTAATTCACTCAATCTAGTAATCCCCCAGAGGCAATCACTTTAACAGGACATTTATTTTCAGTAGAGCTCAATACAGGTGTGACAGATTTTAGGATACTGAAGAACATACTTAGGTCTGCTCCTTTTAGTAAACGATGTGTACTCTAGTGACAGCAAGACTTTTTAATATACAAGCTTGTATAAAGGGGTAAACAACATATTTTTTAATAAAAAGTGTTGCTAATCGGAGCTATATTCATATAACACACTGAATGCATATTTAATAGGTAAGAAATAAAATAGGGGCATATTTCGTTTTGTGAGAATCCAGGTGCATTTTGGGAATAGATGTATAAAAATACGAAATGCAAATAAAAATGTTTTATAACAAATGTTTTTATAAACCATGTTTTAATGAAACAAGTGATGTCTTGCACATTTCCATTGCATTGTTCAATGGAGCAAATCCATGATTTGGGACGTGAATCTCAGGCACAAAATGCTGCAAAGTATCAGTTTCTCTGTTCTTTCTTGCTCTCAAAAGATGGTTACCATTATTAAGGACTTGAAGCAGGAAACAATGAGGAGAGTGCTCTAGCACAGTGTCTTCAATGCTATTGTAGCATTGGTAATCTCATTCCTAGACCCAAAATCCCAAGTTAAAGAATTGCCATTGTTTCCTGTTAATGTACTCCTGCCCCAGTCCACCTGCTAAGAATCATAACTCCGAGAACATCTTCTGGAGAAAAAACCCCAAATAAATTAACTGATGGGAACCTTTAGTTTCTAATAATGACCTTAAGAAAATACCTCCCAAGTGTCCAAAGCAATTTCCTAGTATTGGGTATGGTCATTAGCAGTTTATTACAGTATTCCAATTCACTGTTGCCTCAAAATGTTGAAGACTGACCACCAGGACTATCAGATCCATATTCTGGCTCCATGGCAATGCCAGAATTGGTTCAGACTCAAGGTGCACTGCATAGATGGCAAGTGCTCCTTTGGTTACATTTCAGCTTTCACTCAACCATGTGAAGTTTGAGACACTTTCTTCATTCTGGCCTTTGCCCTCTCTGACCTTTACTCTTCAAAGGAAATATGTCACAAAGCTCTGTGGCTTTAGAACAATTTTTCATCTATACAACTTGTTAGAAAAGCATCCCACTTTGACTGGGATCTTCACTATAGCCGTATAGCCCGTTGCTGAGGGCTATACTGGTTGTTAAGGGCCCTGAACTCGAATTAGAGACCTGAGCTGCAGGAAATGGCCTATAACAAAGGAGAGGGCCTTTAACAACTGCTGTAGCAACAGGCAAAAGAGCTGAAGGCTATTAGAACATTCCACCCACTGAGAGTAGAATGTTCTAAAATAAAAAGGGAGAAACAAAGACAAACAGAATTGTTGAAGCAGATGGTTTATTTAATCCATTATAAACCCAGATCTACTCCATTGTCTTCTATGGACCTGTCAACATTCCAATGTTCTAATGCCTATTTGCCACTCCAATTGGTCATATATTTATCACATTGTTTCTAGGGGAAAGGTACAGGGATATCACCTATATGTTATAAGTTAGGCTCCTTTCTGTGTGGTACCACTTTTTAGGGACACAAACCCTTGAAGTTGACATAGGGCACCCGGTCCCCCACTCCATTGTTCGAAGGGTTGGTGCTGCCTCAGACTTGGCTCCCTCACGGGTGGATTGGTAAGTGGCTCCACGTCAAATATATATTACTTGCTATTACAAAAAGTGGTATGAAACAGCTTCCTCTTTTTGTTTATGAAAGAGAAAGTGGAGAGTTAAAAAAAAGAATACAGACTACCCGAATCACAAAGTTAAATACAAAGGTGGGTTTCAGGTTGTGTCAAGTTATACTCTCTTTGTAAATTACACAGTGTGAGAACCACACCTGCTACTGTACACAGACAGCGACTTTTGGATGGTAGGAAGGTTTCCCAAGCAGACTTTCCATTCTAGAGCTCAAGAAATAATGACGTCACCTATGTGAAGCCAGGGGTAGCAGCTGCTACACGTGCAGTGTTCTTTACTGCCCCTGGAACAGTTTATAGCCCTTCCCACTACACTAGTCCCTTTGCAGCATATAGGAGGCTTAATAGGGGCTGAGTTTGGGACACAGTTGTCAACAATCTGATGTCATTGGCAGTCAAAGGGTGCATGATGTAACGTCAGTTTCATTTAACCATCTGGCGCATTGGCAGTCATGTTAGTGAGTTGAAAGCATCAGTTCTCACAACATGTAAAGGTTATGCAAAAAATAATGTTGAGTGCATAAGGTACGAAAGGCTAATAAAGTTTCAATATAAGGCGATGTGGAGTCAGCTTCATCCTCCCGTATTCAGTACAAGGTACAGATTTATTTTCCTTGGTTTTAGACAAACATAAGCAGTATACTAACATGCAAAGGAAGACAGTAGAGGACATATGCAACAGCCACAGAAGAATAAATATGCATTTAGTGGTTCTTCTATAGTGCAACCCCAGAGAGGATGCAACTAGCACTGAATATATCAACAACACAGTATTCACTGTCGTAGCTGAAAAACCAAGAAACACTAGAAGTTCTGTTCTGCCTTTGTGTTGCAGTCTTGAGGAAATTGGAAGCCTTGCCTAGATTGATATACAGCATAATTTAGTTTTGAATACTGTAGTTTTGGAATAAAAGCTGGGACTGGAGAGGAGATAAACCATTCAACAGGACGAAATACATTATTTTAGAAAGATATGGATAGGCCCTAGAGAACCCACAGTACGGACCCTTCTTCCTATATGTAGCAGGCTCTGGGCAATTTAAAACTGAAAAAAGTTTATGAAATTAAAATTAGCAAGCATTCCTTGAGCCACAGGGAGAGCAGCATCATTTTAAACGTTCCGCTTTTATGTCCTTTTTTTTCCATGCGGACACACATGAGCACTTACCCCTTACTAAGAAATGCAAGACGTATGAACGTTTCTATGTCACATGACAAGTATACATGTGAAGAACAATTTAGTTAAGTAAAATGTTTTGATAAATACTGTACAAAAAGGAGTAACTCTGGCTTGGCTTGGATAATGCCTCCTCACTGTGAAGTTCTGTGGGCGAAATCAATTCTGTTCAATAGCACCCCAGGGCCTGACCTTCTGCTTTCCCTTCCTGGTGTTTTAATAAATGTGACACTGCACACATCACAGATCACATTTACCCTGTCAGTGCCAGTTAAGTGTTCAAGGTTGACATAATGGTGTTTTGACAGATCTCCAGGCGCAGTGTTCTCCATATATATTCGTTGTGTTAAAGCAGCAGCTGTTTCCACAGTCTAGCTCATGATTAATTTTCCTGCAGGGAGATTCACTCTGCCATTTTTTCAAAACCAAGGGTGGTCTTCAGGGCTGCTTCGATAATATGTAATGCCAAAATAGTACTTGTGTGTGAATTTTAATCAAATGATTGCAACCCTTTCCAGTCCTGGCCACTTGATACCTCCGTAAAAGAAAATTGTCCAGAGATTTTCATTTTTTGATTTGTGTTTTTCGATCATTAGAAAAGTATTTTAGCTTGGGTAGACATTGCTGATCTAGACTGAATTTTTCTGGACAACATTTTTAAAAATGGTGAATGCGTTGCAGTGATGATGTAATATCTGAAGAACCATGAGACCGCTATCTTTTTTTTTTTTTGGTGTCAAAACATAGGTTTTGGGGCCAACTAGTCTTCTAGAGACAGAAAATAACTCCTCAGAGCAACCCTTCCTCCATTTTCGAAAATGGCAGCTATGATAGAGAAAGAAGAGACATATAGAAATTAAACAAATAATAATGGTTTTTAATACATTTATGTATACACCAAACATTGTTTATGCTCTGAATATGAAAAAAAAACATGTTCTAGACACATTGTCATAGTTCACTTTATTTGTTTCAGCAATTGCTTATGGTACATTTGCAGAATGTAGAACATACCGACAGGGACATCTTTTTATAGTAAAGGTTTTGCAAGTACATGTATGTGTATGTGGTTAGAGGCTTTAGAAATTTAAAAGGTTTTTAGCAACCCATCAATAGCTTCCCAAACAAATACACATGGATCTTTCTCTACATATGCATGATCAAAAACATTTACACATCTTCTGATCAAGTAGAATGCTCTTTTAATGTGTGCATGCACAGAATAGGACGGCAGTGGAAGGTCACTCAGCAGAACTGATCTTTTGAACTCACTGTACCGAAGACTGTCAAATGTGTGACAGTCAGAACTTGTTTTTCACCCATGCACAAGGTATTTTTCTATGTCTTTAAAGTCACATTCTTCTTCTGTCCCAGCAAATCTTTTTAGAAACTTCACAGGTTCAGCAGTTAAAGCACCAAGCTTTGTTCAAATTTTGTTCGTATTGTTATCATCCGTAAGACTCTGTGCCTTAATAAGAACACTGGGCATCTCTGGATCAGGTTTCTTGTACAGAATATGCAGCGGGATAAAGTGTCTTTTCTCGCCTGTTCCGTAACATATTAATTACTGACAATCCTTGACTTATGAACATTGCAACAAATTTAGGAAGCACAATAATTACATCTATGTCATTTGACAGTACAATGACTCGATTGAAACCATTTCGAACTGCCCACTCAAAATGTGGCACAACACACAGGTTAGCTTCCTCCAATTTGCTGTAAGTCCTCGAACAATATGGCCTGTAACGTTTGACTATCTCTCTGTAGGAACCAACTCCACATTGACACTCATTCTACTTACAATAATTGGAAATTCAGTGTTCAGTGAAGCATCAGCAATGTTTTAAGGAATTAACATCTCCAACCTCATCTTGTTCGATGTTGATGACCAGAATTTATCAAGTTACACAGGTATAGGTGTCGAATTTTTGATGCAGGCAAGGTCAATTGTTCTACTTGTAGACACTCATCTGATTCTCTCACATTCTTTGTCAGATAGTTCAAGATAACTGTCAAAGACAATGTGCAGTTCTTGCAAGGTGCACACTGACTTTGAGATCTGTAGACCAGTCTGAACGACCTCTCCGACGTTTTGCATGGATGAAATCTTGACCTTTCGCAATTGTGACATATAGCACACAGCAACAGCAGTTTTCAATGAGGATACCTTTTCGAATATAAATTCTTCAGGTGAAAGTGTTTTTTTTTTTAGTTGTTGTACAAGTTTGTGCTTCACTGGTTTGATTGCAGCATCTCTATCAAATAATGTGTTTGTTGGAAGGAGATCATGTGACAGAATGTCCATGATAAATACCCCCTTTTTTTGCTACATCTATCTCTTTATGTGAATGCCCAAGTTGTTCTTTTGTAACCTGTTTTGTAGTGGCTGGTTGGATGAAACTCTAAGTAAGGTAATTAAAGCGTTGAAGTTTAGCTTTAGTGATTATGTCAAACAGATTGTTCGCTTTCAATACAAATCTCTCCTGCTTCAGTTCTGTGCATAGTTTTATTCCATGTTCCAGGACATCTAGTAGACAAGTCTTTATATCAGTACCAACATATTATTTCGTCATAAAGCTGTGTAGTCGCAAGGGCTCAGTCCTTGCTGTTGTGTGAAATGAAAAAGGCTGTCAACATGTTTATTAGAACGTTCCCCTCTCTTTACCACAAGTTCGTGGTGAGGAACATTTTTACGATGGTCCATTTATTATAAATTTGTCATCTGTCCGAAAACATTGCAAATAGAAAGGATTTCATGGTAAACTAGCTGCCATTGTTCAACATATTCACTTTTACATGTCTGACCAACAATCCATAAGGAACACAAGGAAAAAGGAAGGCAAAAGCTGTAGATCACTAATTAAACTGTGTCAGTGGAGAAAATGAAGCAGAGCACATCACTGAACATTAAAATAATAGTATGAAGACAACCAACATACAATGTTGCAACTGAAATTAGTTGGGCAAGGGTTGGTAAAATAAGTGTTGTCAGTAAGGACTTTATTAGTATGGTGAAGGAAAGGCAGTTGGTTAATCAGTGTGGTCTCGGAAAATAACAGTCTGTGGATGCTAGAAGGTGGTGTGGGTTGAGTTTAAGCATTTATGGCCAGTGTGCTAAAGAATCTGTTGAGCAGTGAGTGACTCAACAGAAAATGGTGACAATATGAATGGAATAGCTGGAGCAAGGAAGAAATGTAGGTATTAGAAGGGAAAATTAAATAAGTAAAGAAGTATGCCAGGATAGTATGAATGACTGAAATAGGAAGGTTGAAGTATAAAAAGTATATGTGTTAGGAGAACTGGGATCAGCAGGATAATAATAAACCCTTCTGAACACACAATAGATCTTATGATGTCATGTCGGAGTGACAGTGTACTGAGTATCAGTGACCATCCAGATGGTTCCTTTCTTATAGGAGATAGGAGGCAGAGAAAGTAGATGTTGGTATCTCGTGAAAACAGCATAAGAGCATTAAGGAAAATAGGGAGTGAATACAAAGTAAGAAAGATATATATATCTAGCTTGTTAAAGTAGGTGAGCAGGCACAGTAGTGGGTGTAATGGTATTTAAGGGGTGATAATCTGGTTGAAATGAAAATAAATAAATACAAATTAAAGTGTAATCAACAGTGGTAAATATATTGAGACAGAAAAGAGAAAAAAACTGGGCTATGTGTAATTATTCTTGCAAAAATCTTTTGATTTATTGTTAATATTCCCTGAGGACAGTCTATTCATTTTTCTTGTTGAGACGTTCAAATGTATCTTGTAAAAAAATTCCATAGTGTGTTGGGAGTCAACTGATTTTCTATCTAGTTTTCTCCATCTTAATGACGTGTTTTAAAATTGTAAAAGTACCCAACCACTATATTTTAATTTGATATTGGTCTTGACAAAATGTAATAAAATATTGCTGACAAAACATACTGCATTAGCCATTGTTTGGGTGCAAGTACCTACATGACTTGCAAAACTGGAGCAGTGTTCCCCTTGCACATATTCTGAACAACTCTGAATGCATGCGTTACCTGACATTTTTGGCTCTGCACTGATGTCAATGGGATACCCAAAGGCACCTACATTCTAAGTGTGCGTGACTACATTCTCAATGAAAGTTATATGGTGCATGGTGGTGGTGGGAGCGATATTCTAGGCAGGGGCACTGACCCTTGTACATGTGATGGAGAAACTGCCTACCAGCTTTCCAGTAGCGGTCCAAACAGTCTGCAGGATGAGGTCCCCTTGACTTCATCATGTCTAAGATATGTGAAACATGTATGTTGCATGTGTTGGATGTGTGGTTCATCAACAGACTACTGAGTGATGGGGTCCAAACTGACTAGGTGTAGATGATGCAAAAAAATGGTCATCTTGTTGCTGTAAGCTGGATGTAGTTATCTCGAACATTAACACCTGTGTACTTACCTCCTGTGGAGCACCTCAAAACATATAGGACCTTGTAGGTGGGTGATAGTATCAAGCCCATATGTCTATCTAGTGTTGGTTTCCACTGCCCTGAATGAAACTAACCGAATCAATTCCATGTGATCTGGCCATCTGGAAGATGCATGACGAAGACCATTACTCATAACACGTAGAACAGTATGGCTAGGAAAACTGGTAAGACAAAACACACAAGGTCAGCTGACAGCAGGTCTACCTGTGGAGAAATCAGTAGACAGCCTGTCCGAGAGTCAAAGTTGATGCAGCTCAGATGCCTAGAAGGCAAAACAATCAAGAAGAGCATCATTTAGTCAAGGACCTGCAAACTGCTTTTTGACATCAAGAAAGGTGAGCCGGTACTACCCCACACCTTTGGCTGTGGGTCGACTGTATCCCTCCTTGTCTAAACACAGAAGTTTTAACAGGAAGTCAGAGTTGAAACTCCTAGGATCGGGTACACTCCTGATGGCTGCAGGAGGTCACCTGAATTTGGGTGCTTTGGGAATTACCTTCTTGCAGGAGCTTTTGATTTCCAGTCGGCTTTCGTTGGACTAGTGAATGCCCTAGCTCACATCAAAAAGCATTGCCAGCAGATTATGTCCTAAACATTTATTCATCACATGAATTTAAGACATCATGTACCCAATAACTCACCATCAGTAACACTTAGAGAACACTAGACACTTCGCTGTGATTTCGTTGTGTGGGTGGTTAGTCTTGCAATGTATCTTTTTAGGAATAGCACCTTTTAATTTGCCACCTAGCAGTTTTAAAGGGAGAAGCCAGTTGTTATGACCCTGTTACCAGAATGGTTTACATGGTTAGACCAGGATCAGATTTTATTGAGGGTGCCCACATCTATATTACTTGCCCACCTTTCAGACGTTTTGCCCCCTCAAACATTCCTGAAGATCACAGAGCTGACTCAAACCACACTTTGTCGAATAACGATGGCCATCGGGCAAATGTTAGCAGAAATGTAATCTCTAGTGTGAAGATGTTGTGAGAACATCTGGAGTTGTCGTTTGGTCCCAGAAAGAGCTCACACTATGTCTTTTTTTCATCTTAGATACAAATGAACTATATATTTACCTCTGAAAAAAGTTATCTTTTACTTAATTAAGTCCTGACTACACAATGCTGCAATTAACTATTAACGTGTGAAACAGTATCTGACTTTCTAACATTCTCTCTCCCACACCTGTATGAGTATGACCTGACTGCTCATCTATGCTTGAGAGAGTCAGATACCTAAAACGAGTAAGTTGAAATACTGGATTCTAAAATCAGAGCTTGCACTCAATGTTGCTAAGTTATAAAGTAATTCCAGGCTTCTCTGGCAGGGTTCTCTGACAGCATGTCAGAACAGCTCTGAAAACCAGGGAGCACAGGTTCTGGAGAAGAACACATACACAGAAGAAAGGCTATGTTATGCGTGAAAGCTTTAATTAAAACATAAAGCTCAATACACTTATTAGCCAGAATGAGTGAAACTAAGCCAAACTAAAGCTGCCTCTAGTAAACGTGCATTAATTTTAAACTTTGCATGACCTATGTTGCTTGACTTGCTCAACTGATAACGTTTACACAGTCTTCCAAACTTAACTCAACATAATTGTTTCTTTCCTAACCTTTGCATGGACTATGCCTGATACAATTCCTTCCTGCTTTAACAAAGGCAACAGTGTTAATTACTTTTTTTTTTCCTTTCTTACTGATTTGCTTTGGAATGCATGAATTAGTTAACTTAATCTATAAAATTGTATATCTGATTAATATGTTTATAGGGTGAGAATGTGTGAAAGGGAGATGATGAGAGAAAATGATCTGTTTTTTTTGGAAAATATTTTTATGTGAAGAGCAGAAGGGCAGATAAAATATGATACATACAGTTCAGGGTGCATCAACATGAAACATTACATAGTATCATACCATAGATGCAGCGGGATATCCCCAAACAATGCATATAGGGGTGCAAACTCCATCCCCAGGTTCCACCATAGCCAGTCTCTTCCACCCTCCACAACTCTGTTCCACTTCCACCCCATCTTCATGAAAAGACCAACAACTGTCCAAACCTTCTGCCATTTTTGGATGCAGCCCCTACCCTGGTACACCACTTTTTATGCCCGCTGGCACCAGTCCATGTCTCTCTCACAGTCATGAATCCTGGGTGCACCCCATGCTTTTGCTATTTTCTTCTTTGCCTCTCAGGGTTCGATGTCCAGCAATAGTTTATTATATTTTTATATTTACGCATGTACATTTAGAACAAGCCATTTGACATCCATCAGGACCTCTTTAGCCACTACTCTGGACATCAATCTTGTTACACTCTCACAAAAAGGACTGAATAAGCAGACAAGCCCATACTATGTGTATAAATGTACCCTCTTGATCACAGCCTCTTACGCAGTGTTGTGTGGACACCTGTCTTATCTTGTGTAGCAATGTTGTTGAATAATATGATCTATGTAGGATTCAGAGCTGGACCAGATGAAACCCTACCCTTATCGCTATGATTCTTGGACCCTGTAATGCCTCACTCCATTCCTACCAAATATGTCACCCAGTGGTCCCTCAGGGAGCCCAGTGTGTCTGTGAAATTGTTCATAATATTCTTATGTGTGAGGGAGATGGCCTTATCTGGCATTGGATCAAGCAGTAACCTGTCTTCAAGGGGGGGTGAATCTTCCACCTGAAACCACTCTTGCAGATGTTCAGTCAGGGCGTGGACTACATGTAGATAATGGTAATATTCCGGGTTTATGAGTTGGAACTTCGCCTGTAGCATTTAAAAGGGCCGGATCTTCAACCCTTCAAATATATCCCCTAATCAGTCGATACCCAGGGTGGGAAGCCCACCAGGCTACCCATGTCTGACAGCAACTCCCTGCCCATCCCGGGGCTGCTGATCACGTCTCCAACACTGTTTGAGTATGTATCAGTAAGTTATGTCTCCTTCCTTTAAATAAAGGAGCTTATAGTAGTCTCTGGGGCGCATCACCTCTCTATCCCCATGGAGTGCCAGCTCCTGGTAGGTCGCATATACCCACTCACTTATGACCACCAACGTGGAGGCCTAGTAAAATTTAAGAATGTCTTGTACAGCCAGGCCACCATTGTTCACACCCCGCTGGAGCTTGTGCAGTGATATTCTGCAACTTCCCTAGACAGATTTCCTGAATTATTTAGTGAAATAAGGTCCAAGGTACAACAAATGGTGTATTTTGCAGAACATATAAAAATCGAGGTAGGACCATCATTTTATACAGGGCCACCCTACCCATCAGGAAAAAAGGCACCTCCCACCAGTGACTGACCTTGCACTGGAACCTATCTAGGACTTCGTTTAAGTTCCTTCTCAGGAACTCTGTGGCATCTCACATAAAGAGATACCTAAATAGGTAAAGCTGTCTAGCTCTACCGGCATCACTGCCCCGGTGGTAAATTTGGCACCCATACGCCAGGGGCTACAGACATGATTTGTCCCAATTAATATGGTATCCGAGGGGTCTCCAAATATATGCAGCACTCTATCAATTTATATGTGGGGATCAGTGAGGTACAGCAGAACATCATCTGCATGCATAAAAAGATATACGCTCCTCCCAATCACCCATACTGCTTATCCCCATTCAATAAGCGGGTCATCACGAACCCAGACAGCCAGCGGTTCTATTGCAAGTGCAAAACTCATTGGGGAAAGTGGGCATCCTTGCCAGGTACCTTTGCCCAGACCAAATGTATGTCACAACATTACATTGACTTCACCACTGGTTTCATATACAGAAGTCGGACCCAGGCACAGAATTTGAGGCCAAAGTACAGGAACTGTAGGATGGCAAAAAAGGTAGTCCCACTGAATATTATTGAATGCCATTCTCAAGTCAAGGGATCTGCATGGGAATCCTGCATCATGTGTAAGAATCCATATAGGCATCTCATATTGAGCTGCGTTCTTCTAAGGGGCATAAATATGTACTGGTCTGGGTAGATTATCATGATAATTACTTTGCAAAGCCTAAATGCCAACACCTTAGGAGAAAATACACTCCTGAAATTATGTGAGTGTTTTGTTTTTCAGCAAGCAGAACATCAAAGAAACCATTTTCAAACTGTTCTTTGTTTGTGAAAAGTTACATCATCTAGGGGGCGTGGCTATGGGCGTCAAGATGGCGGTCGCACTCTAGGAGTGCTCTGGACCCCTCCGTCATCCACCCGAACAATCCACCTTCTCTGTCCCCGTTCTCTCACTCACGGAACCCCCGGGCATGCTCTGACAGCTGGTGCTCCCGATCGGCCAGGAGCCGCAACATCCAGAGCTCGCGCTCCCTCAAGAGGGCTGGTCGGGCCTGTGGCGGCCGGGACCGGGACTCCCCGTAGCGCCGTACGCCCCCGGCCCGGACGCTCTGCCGGGCCGGGCTCTACGGAGGCGCGTCGACTGCTGGCACCGCCCCCGGTGGAAACGCTGCACCGGTATTGTGCGGCCGGGGGTTAAGGCAGCTGCCCATCAGCTGCCGGCGGCCGCAACTGATCCCCGCTTGGTGGAGGAGGCAGCGAGGCCCTGCCCCAGTTGAATGTTCGTGGACAGGGGCCTGACGAAGACAGCGGGATAGACGCCAGTGACGCGCCGGCGGTGAGATTGATGGGGCCCCCTCCTTGTTTTCTCGGCGGGGCTCGGGGAGTGGAAAAACAGTCTTGCCGCCCCCAGCCCCCCTCCCCAATTCCTTAACGCATCAGTGACCCGCCGGAGTCTGGGGGTGTGCTGTGCCCCGCAGCTGGGTCCGGACTGGGACCAGAGGTCGGCACCTGATCCGGAGGCGAGGAACGAGGAGACACGCGGCCCCCCAGGCATCACATCGCAATACCTGGCAGACAGCGGAGACCCTAGGGACCCCACCTCCATATGCCCTGGGAACGGGAGTGGTCCTGAGTCAGCAGGACAAGGCCAAAAGCGACTGGGGTGGGTCCCCTCCTCCTCCTGTCTTCATCGACGCGGTGGGCGACCCTGCCCCCTGGAGACCCCGGGGTGCCGTGGAGGTGCGCTGGTCGCGGCCCGGTTGCCTGGACCTGAAAGGGGACTGGTGGTTGGCCGCTGCTCTGGAGGAGGCCATCACGGGAACGCTCCCCGACTCGTTGGTCCAGCGAGGAAGACACCCCCCCCGGATTGGACCGGTCTGGGGACCCACCGGGACCGGGATGTGGTGACCTGGAGCACAGCAGATTTTACGGTCTCGGCGAGCAACCTGGCGCTTTGCTCCACGACCGCAGTCTCACGCCCCGGCGCTAATGACTGGCGCCCCGGCGCTGGGGCGACCTGGACACGAGGCCCCCTCTGGGCGCGCTGGGTGTGGGGGGTCCTTGGAGTGATCGGACCCCATCCACGTGACCGGGTTGCGCCACAGCGGCCTTGCTCAATTCCTGAGTGAACCATGGGGAAGGATAGGGCCTCCAGACAGTCGTGGCCATCCCAACAGAAGATCGACCAATTTACTACACCGGCGGCCTCTCGAACCGGGGGAGAGCCCCCACCTAGCGAACCGACCCCAGACGGAGTCAGTGCTATCCTTCAAGCAATCCAATCATCACAGCAGGCGGTCAAAACCAAAATTGGGGAGGTGGGAGAGGACGTGGTCCTCATCAGACAAGACCTTAGAAACGCAGTGGGCCGGATCACGGAAGTGGAAAGCCGCGTGTCACAGAAAGAAGACGACCTGGAGGACCTTAGGACCAAGGTAGCTCAACTGCAAGCTCGAACTGGTGAACTGCATCGCCGGGCCAAAGACGCCGAAAATCGCTCTAGGCGCAACAATCTACGCTTTGTCGGTTTCCCGGAGGGAGCAGAGGATAGCAAAGCCCCTGAGTTTCTGGAGGGCTGGATCAAGTCCTGGATGCCAGAACACACACTCTCACCATGGTTTGCAATTGAACGGGCCCACAGGGCTCAGGCCCCGCCGGGTGGGCCTAGGAGACCCATGATCGCATGTTTTCTTAACTTTAAGGACCGCGACATCATTCTTAGGGAGGCCAGACGCTCCCCTGACCTCCTCTGAGACAACCACAAAATTTTGATCTTTCCTGACTATACTCGAGAGGTCCAGGCCCGGCGTCGGTCATACGAACAAGTAAAACAAAAACTCAGAGCGATGCAACTTTCCTACATGCTCCTTTTCCCTGCACGCCTCAAAGTTATCCTGGCCGGCAAAGCGCACTTCTTTGAGTCACCTGAAGAGGCATGGAACTGGCTCACGGAGGAGGGAGTGGGAAGCCGACGGGGACCCGCGGGCCCACCTGGGGGGGCCCCGGGAGCTGGAGCCGGCCCCCGACTGGACATACGGAGAGGTCGCAAAAGGACAAGGTCCAGACGCGGAAGGCGGAGGAGTGCCGACACCGCGGCAAAGGAAGACAAGAACAATGAACCGGACCTGGACTTTCGAGCGAGTGGGGAACACGGGGACTCCCAGGAAACTCCGACCCCGGGTCGGGGGCAGGAGGGGGACCGCTTGAGCCAATACCCTACACTTGGTTAATGTGGTTTTATGCACTGGGTCATATTAGGGGGGAACAACCACACTTGGTGCAGACCCGTGTAGAGGGGAGCGGGGACACACACACAATGCAGCGTGATCAATTCCAGTAATATCTAAAGTTTGGCTAATAGCAGCCGATTGCAACTGATCCGACTGAAAGGAGGGGTCCACCACTCCACTTAGGGACAGTCCATCTGACTGTGACACCCCAGTTGGGTACTTGGGCAACAGATGCTTCCTGGGTAGAAGTATTGGGGTGGGGGGAGATTGGTGGGGGGGGGTAAAACTTTCTTTAGGGTTTAGTAAAGTTGTTTTGATAGGTTTCCTTTGTTGCACCAACTACATTGGTCCTCTTCGCTTAGAACGTTCGCCTCTGGGCCCCCGGACGGGCTCCAGACATATCACGATCTCAGTACTATGCATACAGCTCACTCACTGACACAAGTTCTCTCATGGAATATAAACGGGTTATTAGACAAAATCAAGAGATCTGCGGTGTTCAGCACCCTGCGCAGGTACGCCCCGTCATTGGTCTTGTTGCAAGAGACTCATCTCCTCGGCACTAACTGTCCCATGCTGGCATGTGGGGGCTACGACAAGGTCTACCATGCAGGATTCTCAAGGGGCTCTAGAGGGGTGGCCATCCTATTCCATTGCACACTACCTATGGTGGTCACAGCCACACACTCAGACCCACAGGGTAGGTTGGTGGCAGTAACTGGAATGCTACACGGCCTACCATTTAATGTTGTGAGTGCTTACGCCCCCCCAGCTGGGCTCGACACCTATCTACTTACACTCCGCAGGGTTCTGACAGACCTCCCTCAAGGTATTACACTGATAGGTGGGGACTTTAACTCCGTCCTGGACCCCAGACTGGACGTCTCTGGGTCTATATCCACCACTCGGTCCGGGAGGGTGTCGAGTTTAAGCGGGTGGGCTGCCAAATCTGGGTCTGTGTGAGGTATGGAGGGCCTGGCACCCCAGGGCGCGACAGTACACGCACACATCAGCTGCCCACCAATCTCAGGAAAGAATTGACCTCGTGTTCATGCCTGCACTGGATGCCTCCAGGGTCACCAATGCGGAAATACTACCGCGGGGGGTCTCGGACCACTCTCCTGTGCCAATCCGACTGGGAGGTATTGACCCGACCCAGCGCCCGACGTGGAGCATGAACGCATGGCACCTACAAGAAGAGGAATATACACTCGAGATTAGGGATCATCTCACACAATACTTTGACCAAAACCTAGGGTCCGTACAATCTCCGGGCACGATCTGGGCTGCATGTAAAGCCTCACTCAGAGGCCATGCCAAACACCTCGTCCGCATCAGAGAACGCGCCCATGATTCACAGGTGGAGAAACTTGAGGCCAAGGCATTACACCTTGAACGACTAGATACTACAACTGCCCCAGCATCCGTCCTGAGACGCCTTACCATAGTCAGGGAAGAGATAAAACAATTAGTACTGGAATCTGCTAAATACTCCTGGAGAGCGTCAATGGCACGTGTGTACGGGTGGGGGGACAAAAAAGGCAAACTCCTACACTGGCTGGCCTCGCATCCACTAGCCGATAGAATTATCCCTGAAATTACAGACGAGACGGGCTCAATTGCGAAGACACCTGGTGAAATCGCTAAGAGCTTCGCCTCCTACTATGCGCAATTATATGCGGAAAGCCCCCGGCCCCCGGCTGAGAAGGAATTCCCCCCTCCTGGATGACATCGTCCTCCCTAAAATCTCACAAACGACCAGAGAAAATTTAGATGAAGCCATAACGCTTGCTGAAATCACAGCAGCAATAGCCAGCTTATCAACGGGCAAAACACCTGGCCCAGATGGCTTCCCATCTGAACTTTATAACAGGTGTGGGGATATTCTGAGCCCTCACCTGCTCAACATGTTCGACGAAGCCGAGAAAAATGGCTGTTTCTCCTCTGGGATTTATCAAGCCACGATAGTGGTGATCCCGAAAACTCAACCCCTGTCTCACAATCGCTCGGCATACAGACCTATCTCTCTCTTTAACACTGAGATCAAGGTGCTATCAACCATACTCGCCGCCAGACTGAGGGCTGCACTCTCATCACTGGTACACCCTGACAAGTGCGGATTTATGCCATCGCGTAGCACCAGACACTGCATCAGACGACTGCACGTCACCCTGGCACACCGAGGGACCCTGACCCGATCTCCCTTGGCCCTTCTTCTGCTTGACTTCGAGAAGGCCTTCAACACTGTGGACTGGTCCTACCTGGAGCACGTCCTACGGAGCAACGGTATTGGGCCTAAATTCCGTGGTCTCGTAAAGCTACTATACTCCAACCCAACCACGCGGGTCCAGGTAAACGGTGTAGCCTCTGAGCCATTTCCCATCCGCCGTGGAACTCGGCAGGGATGTCCGTTGTCCCCGCTACTATTTGCACTAGCAATAGAACCGCTAGCGAGGTTGATAAGGGAAGACCCCCTGTTGGAAGGTTGGTCATGGCCTGCAGCCCAGAAGACAGGGTGGCACTGTACGCAGACGATGTACTCATCTACCTCTCTAACCCTGCCACGAGCGGTCCGCTAGTCCTACAACTATTAGACCTTTTCTCACAGGCCTCAGGCCTGGCCTTAAACCCGGGAAAATCCCTGTTGGTCCCCTTGCACTCCTCTAGAGACTGTGTCGACTGGCAACAAAATATCCCGATCCGCCGCAACAGCTTTAAATACCTGGGCGTACACATAGCCCTATTACCCGAATTGGCATGGGAATTAAATATCACTCCGCTCATTAGGAAAGTTAGAAATGACCTCAAACGGTGGCGGAGTCTACCCCTCAATTTACTGGGCAGGATTGCGCTTTATAAAATGAGGATACTTCCCAGGTTCCTATACCAACTACAAAACTTCCCATACCTAGTCCCCCGAAAGTGGTTCAAAGAGGTGCAGTCAACAGCGCGCCAATTCCTGTGGCACGGCTCCCGCCCTAAACTGTCCCTCGCTACCTGTCAGAGAGATATCTATGACAGAGGGCTGGGTATTCTACTTCTATTCTCTGGCAACACACTTACTAGTAATTAATGACTGGACGGGAGGGGGCTGGACGGACCCGGAGTATATACTGGAACTCCATACAACGGGCTACAAAGGGATCTTTAAAGCACTGTACGGGGACCCAATTCCACGGAATACCCCAGAAGTGACTAAAATGACTCTCACAGGGTGGCGGGCAGCTCAAAAGGTGTCGGGCTGGTGGAGCCGCCTCACCCAACAGACTCCTCTCTGGCAGGGAAGGTGGTTGGCAGAAGTCTCCACAACGGAAGGATTCCAGAAATGGGACACTATTGGAATCTCCACCCTGGGGGACGTCTGGGAAGGGTCACATATACGATCATTTGGGGAGCTCCAAGAAATCTATTCACTAAACAATACCCAATTTCATAAATACTTACAACTTAGACACGCCCTGCTCATACACGTGCGACCAGGGGACGATATCCCAGAGCACAGCCCACTGGAAGCGAAGGTCCTAATGGGAAGCCTGGGAAAAGGAGGAATCTCCCAGCTGTACCGCTCCATACTCACTAACACTTCTCCACCCCTCGGGGGACTCCGTTTAAAGTGGGAGGGCTGGGTGGGCCCTATAGATGAGGCAGATTGGAGGGAAGCGTTGATGGCCCCCCCGATCACTGGCCATCTCCTCCCGATTCCAAATGCTGCAAACCTTCTACCTACATGCAGCATACCTCACCCCCAAAAGACTCTTTAAAGCAGGCCTCCGTTCCACAGATAACTGCCCCCGATGCTCCAACCCAGAAGCCGACTTTTTCCATATGGTCTGGACCTGTCCAGTCATAGAGACGTACTGGAAGGCAATTATAGGTGAGGTTTCAGAAGTCCTACAATCTGAAGTGGAGATATCTCCTACACGGCTCCTGTTGGGGGTTATGGGGGGAATGGGTCTGACTAGGGCGAACCGAACTTTCCTGGGAGTGGCGTGCTTGGTGGCAAAGAGAGACATCATGGCAGATTGGAAGGCTGAAACAGCACCGGCCCTGGCCAAGTGGAGGCGAGGGGTGGACTGGTGCGCACAATGCGAAAAACCTATATATGAAGCAAGGGGACGCCCAAACAAGCACAACAGAGTGTGGGGGAAATGGGAAAACGCATTAGATACCTAGCCTGTGGGTGCCCATGAGAGACGAAACACACCAGCCTCAGATCTGCCGCTTCTGTGACGAGGGAGCTGTAGCTAAGACGCACACTTACATTATTTTATTCATTGTATTACTGTGATCTATAGATTCAGATTTGGATGAATACACGCACTTAGTGTTTGGGGGGCCTGTGGGGACCAATGGGTCAGACGTTGCACTCTGGTTTAATGGTGTCAATTTATTTGCATTTGTGTTTGCACTTTCTTTTCTGTTAACTTTCTCTAAAATCAATAAAAGCTCTTTATTAAAAAAAAAGTTACATCATCTAAGGCTTCAGAGTTCCGAAGAAAATACAGAACACAGAAATCTTACATTGTACTCAAAATGTTTCTTTCTGAAATTGTATTGTTTAAAAGTGGCATAGAGAAAGGGAAGATGATATCGGTCATGAGGTAATGATAATCACTGAGAAGAGAGGACACTGACAAAAGGGCAAGTAGGGAGATTGCAACTGAGCTTTTGATTTCTATGAAGGGCTCCTAGAGAGAGAGAGCAGCGAAGGCTGTTGTGCTGATAGATTGGATGACTGAGTGAGAGGAAGATAGTGTAGATAACCATTTTTAGCTATTTCAAGAAATATAATTCTTGGAATCCTTATTCAGCTGGCTAGACTATTTCTATTAAAGCATGTTACTGCATTCTTTAGGAGTACTGATATCTTTTTCTGACTAGACTGCAGTGTTAGAATATGAATAGATTTCAGGACACAGTTTAAGCAATGTTCTGAAAAACGTATTTGACTAATAAAACACAATACACTTTTATTATTCTAAATAAAATTAAACTCTACTAACTAACTTCTCATCACTGACTCATATATATATAAAATATAAGCATAACAAGAGTTTTATTGCAGCCAGTATCTCTAATTTCCAATCCCCTGAAAGGCCCAAAGTGGCATGAGGTATTTAATCAATTTAGTACTTTGAACTGCCCAAATGCATGGCCCAATAACTCCTCTGCATAGTAGCTGAAAGCATGGCCAGGTGTTTTTGGGGACCATACATAGCATAACATTACAGATGGGTAAAAAGTAAAATACAGGGATGTTTTTCACCTTGACGTTTTAAGTGACATCACAGAAAATTCATGCTTTGCTGTCATCTTCTCTTTGATGTCACTCAGAGAACCTCAGTAAAAAAACATTCCAATCAAAAACTCTATATGAAGTGAATTGATATTGTCAACCTGGGACATGGGGTGGAATGAAAGACATGACAATGCACAGCAAAATAGACTGTTTTGGAGCTCCCTAGTCATGGGATAGAAACAGTTTGTCCTCCTATAAATTAGAGGTGGTCGGCCTGTAGGAGTTGAAGTTGTTTGAAATAATGTTCTTAGAACAGATTGACCTATTGTGGCTTGTTGTTGTGATAATACGTCTACACAGTAGTGTTTAGTGAATGTATGTGGTGTTGACCATGTAGCTGCTTTACATATTTCAGCCATTGGTATATTCCCTATAAAAAAGCCATTGTTGCACCTTTTTTCCTTGTAGAATGTGCTTTGGGAGTAACTAAAAGCTGTCTTTTTGCTTTAATCTAGCATGTTTGGATGTCCCTTACAATCCATCTTGCTAAACCTTGTTTTGATATAAGATTGCCTGTATGAGGTTTTTGGAAAGCTACAAATAGTTGTTTAATCTTTCTAAATGGTTTAGTTCTGTCTATATAGTACATTAAAGCTCTTTTGCTGTCTAATGTATATAGAGCTTTTTCTGACACAGAGTCTGGCTGTGGGAAGAAGACTGTCAGTTCCACTGTTTGATTTATACGAAATGGTGATACAATTTTTGGTAGAAATGTTGGATTTGTTCTTAGTACAACCTCATGTTTGTGTACTTGGAAGAAAGGTTCCTCAAGAGTAAAGGCTTGGATTTCACTTGCTCTTCTTAAAGAAGTAATTGCCACTAGGAATGCAACTTTCCATGTTAGAAATTGAATTTGGTACAAATGCATAGGCCCAAATGATGGTCCCATAAGTCTTGTAAGCACTATATTTAGATTCCAAGAAGGAACTGGTGGAGTTCTGGGTGGAATGATGCGTTTTAAACCTTACATGAAAGTTTTACTGACAGGAACTCTAAATAAAGAACTGTGTTGTTTATTTTGTAAATATGCAGAAATTGCAGTAAGATTAATTTTGTAAATGAAGTAAATAACATACAATATCTTGTATTGATGCTGTAAGAGGGTCTATATTTTTGGATTGACAGTAATATACAAACCTTTTCCATTTGTTTGCATAGCACTGTCTAGTAGTGGGTTTTCTTGCTTACTTAATAACTTCCATACATTCTGACGGGTGTTGTAAATATCCAAACTCTATGACCTCAGGGGCCAAATTGCTAAATTGAGTGTCTTGGGATTTGGATGCCTGATTTGGCCTCCGTTTTGTGTCAACAGATCTGGTCTGGATGGGAGTTTGGTGTGTGGTACTACCAACAGATCTAATAATGTTGTGTACCATGGTTGACGTGCCCATGTTGGTGCTATGAGTATCATGTTGATTGAAGTTTGATCAACTTGTTGACTAGAAACGGAAGGAGTGGGAGAGGGGGGGAAAGCGTATGCAAATATTCCTGACCAATTGATCCATACAGCATTCCCCTTGGATAGGGAATGTGGGTGTCTGGATGTGAAGTTTTGCCATTTTGTGTTTTCGCTTGTTGCGAACAGGTCTATGTTTGGTGTTCCCCACTTTTGAAAGTATTTTTGAAGTACGTGAGGATGAATCTCCCATTCATGAGTTTGTTGGTGATTTCTGCTGGGGAGATCTGTCAACTGATTGTCTATCCCTGGAATGTATTGTGCCAAGAGATGAATTTGGTAGTGGATTGCCAATTTCCACATTTTCTGAGCTAGAAGGGACATTTGGGATGAATGTGTCCCTCCCTGTTTGTTGAGATAATACATGGTTGTCATGATGTCTGTTTTGATAAGAACATTCTTCTGTGTGAGAAGAAGTTGAAAAGCTTTGAGTGCTAGAAAGACAGCTAGTAACTCCAAGTGGTTTAAGTGTAGCTGTTTGTGTTTGAAATCCCATTGCCATTGAATGTTGTGATTGTTTAGGTGAGCTCCCCAACCAAACATTGATGCATCTGTTGTAATTATGGTCTGAGGCACAGGGTCTTGAAATGGCCAGCCTTTGCTTAGATTTGTGGAATTCCACCACTGAAGGGACATGTATGTTTGGCGGTCTATCAACACTAGATCTTAAAGTTGACCGTGTGCCTGTGACCATTGTTGTGCAAGGCACTGTTGTAAGGGCCGCATGTTTAGTCTTGCGTGTGGAACAATTGCAATACATGATGCCATCATTCCTAAACATTTCATGACAAATCTGACAGTGCATTGTTGATTTGTTTGTATTTGTGTGATTATATTTTGGAAAGCTTGTATCCTTTGTGTATTTGGATATGCTAGAGCGTGCTGAGTATTTAGTATTACACCCAAATACTTTTGTATTTGTGCTGGTTGAAGATGTGATTTTTGGTAGTTTATTGAGAAGCCTAGTGTGTGTAAGGTTTGTATTACATAATGCGTATGATTTTGGCATTGTGTACGACTGCTTGATTTTATTAGCCAATCGTCTAGATATGGAAAGACACGCATATGTGGTCTTCTTAAGTAGGCTGCCACTACTGCCAAGCACTTTTTGAATACTCTTGGCGCTGTTGTTATTCCAATGGTTAACACTTTGAATTGGTAGTGTTTTCCCTGAATGACAAACCTGAGATATTTTCTGTGTGCAGGATGGATGGGTATGTGAACATACGCATCTTTGAGGTCTAAGGCTGTCATGAAATCTTGATTTTGTAGTAGTGGGATGACATCCTATAAAGTTACCATGTGAAAATGTTCGGACAGGATGTAAAGATTGAGGTGCCTGAGGTGTAATATTGTCCTGAGGGTGACATCTTTTTTTGGGAGTTAGAAAGTATAGTGAATAAACTCCTGTTCCTATCTGAGACCGTGGAACCAATTCTATTGCTTGTTTGAGTAGTAGAGATTGGACCTCTTCTTTTAACAGAATCGTGTGTTCTGTAGATAGTTTGTGTAACCTTGGTGGAATATTTCTAGGAGTGTTTATCAATTCTAGGCAATTTTGCCAATTTGTGTGGAACTGTTATCTTCTTCCCCCCACAGGAGAGGTGTGGAGTGGAAGGGAATGAGGGAAGTCAATATTTTGGCTGCTGTGGAGGCTGCTTAGAGGTTTGAAATGTCCCTCTATTTTTAGGGTATTGTCCTCTATATGTGCCCCTAAAACTACCACGTTGGTATTGCAGTTGATAGGTTGGCTTTGTCTGAGAGGTTCATGTGCCTCGGAGGGTTGTGTTCTGAAATCACCTCGAAACTGAGGTTTATGAAATGACCCCCTATATGGTGCAGAGTAGAGTGCACCCATTGCCTTTGCTGTGTCTTTTTGCAATTTATGGATGGGTGTGTCTACTTCTGGCCCAAAAATATGTTTTTTGTCAAACGGCATGTTCAACACAGCCTGCTGTATTTCAGGCTTGAATCCAGAAGATGGGAGCCATGCATGTCTATGTATAGTGACTGCAGTGTTGACACCCCTAGCAGCGGTATCTGCTGCATCTAGGGCAGATCTTATCTGGTTGTTTGTAATGGCTTGCCCTTCCTCCACTACCTCTTGTACCCTTTTCTGGTGTTCTTTGGGGAGATGCTGTATTATGTCCTGCATCTCGTCCCAATGGGCTCTGTCATAGCGAGCAAATAGTGCTTGCGAGTTAGCTATCCTCCACTGATTTGCTGCCTGGGATGCAACTCTTTTCAATGCAGCATCGAATTTCCTGCTTTCTTTATCAGGAGGGGGTGCATCTCCTGACGAATGACTATTTGCCCTCTTCCTGGCAGAGCTAACTACAACAGAATCAGCAAGTACCTGATGGGTGATATAATCAGGGTCAGAGGGTGCAGGTTTATATTTCTTCTCTATTCTAGGTGTTATGATGCGTGCCTTTACCAGTTTGTTAAAGATCTGATCTGCATGTTTTACCACGCCTGGGAGCACCAGGAGGCTTTGGTACCTAGAATGTGTTGATGGATAGAGTGTGGATAGAGTGTTGAATAAAAAAATCCTCTTCTAGAGGTTCTGTACGCATGGTAACACCATGATATGCTGCGGCCCTAGCTATGACCTGGTTATAGACAGTACTATCCTCAGGTGGTGATGGTTTAGAGGGATAGCGGTCTTGGAATGGGATCTGGGTCATAGAGATCCCATGGATCAACATTGTCCTGTTGTGAATCGTATGAATGAGTGGGTGAATGCATTGGTGTAGGGCTGGTAGGAGGAGAGGTAGGTAGGTGGGGAGGAGGAGGGTGAGGAGGAGAAGACTGATTAGGTGGTGGTTTCTCCTTCTGCTTTGGCACTTTAGCTGGAGGCTGCATAGTGTCCAATTCCTCCTGAAAAGCTAGCTTCCTCTTTGTTTTTAAAAGGAGGTGCAGTAAGAATTCTTCCAGTTTCTTTATGGATGTGGACCCTGGATTGTCTTTCATCAATAATTTCTAGAATTGGTTCTACCTCTAACTCCTCTTCAGAGGTTTTGTGGCTTTCTTTAAGTCTTTTTGAAAGTCCATGCTCCTCTGTGTATGTTGGCTTTTTCGGCTCCGAACCGTGCTTTTTCGGGATTGAAAAAGATGAGGAGGACAAAGGTTTTGGCTCAGAAACATGCTTTCTTATTTTCAACTCCGAAAATTTATGTCTACTGGAGTCGGAAACCGAGCTTTTTGTTGTCTTCGATGTTTTTGGAGAATTGGCCTTTTTGGGTGCCGAACTGGGAGGTCGGTCACCTACAGTCTTTTTTTCGGGCCGAGCCATGGCCTTCCAGCAGTGGCGTACCCAAGGACTTTTGTTTTTTCTTTTGTGAGGGTGCAGGGGCAGACGTACTCACATGTTGTCCTGATGTGACTGGTCTGTCTTCGTCTGATTCCTCCTCAGACTCCGAATCTCAAACTGAGATTGCTGTCTGCATCAATTCTTCCTCTTCTACGTTGAGATGTTCCCCGCTCTTCAATGGCATTTCAAGCCTTTTTGCTCTTTGGTCTCTAAGAGTCTTTTTCGATCGGAAGGATCGACAGGCCTTGCAGTTTTCTTCCCGATGGTCTGGGGGAAGGCAGAGGTTGCAAACCAGATGCTGGTCTGTGTACGGGTACTTCGTGTGGCACAGAGGACAGAATCAGAATGGAGTCCGATCCATGCGGCTTTCCACGCGGTCGTCCCGAATAGGCCCGAGTTGGGCGCGTGCCCCCCAAAGGGCGAAGAAAGTTGTTTTTCTCGACAGTACTGCTGTGTCGATGGAAGAATATGAACCCGATCAATACAATACCGCCGAAAAGAGAGTTTTACAAAGTTTTCTGAATCGAAATCTCGGAGCATGCGGAAACACGTCCGAACCCGACGGCGGAAAGAAAACAATCTAAAGATGGAGTTGACGCCCATGCGCAATGGAACCGAAGAGGAGGAGTCACTGGATCTACTGATGGACTAATGCACAGCATGTGTATCTGCAGCTACACATGGCAACACATATATATATATATATATACATATATATACATACACACACACACACACACACACACGCATGCGAATTACAGTGCATTTCTCAAATAGATGTCTTTTTTACACTTTTACACACTGTATTACATTTGGAAGGCAAAAATGTAGAGAAAGAAAAGGGGCAATAACACTTGTTCTTCCATTCTGTGTTCCCCCAAGTCTCCTGATAAAAATTGTACCTCACTTGCATAGGTGGGCTTAATGCCTGCGACAGGAAACGCAACATGGACACATCACATTTTTACATTGAAATCTGAAGTGTTTTTTTGCAAAGTGCCTAGCTGTGGATTTTGGCCTCTAGCTCAGCCGGCACTTAGGGAAACCTACCAAACCTGTGCATTTTTTAACTAGACAATGTGGGGCTCTCACCAGGTTCTGTTACCCAGCACCCTTTGCAAACCTCAAAATTTGGCCAAAAAAACACTTTTTCCTCACATGTCGGTGACAAAAATGTCTGGAATCTGAGAGGAGCCATACATTTCCTTCCACCCAGCATTCCACCAAGTATCCTGATAAAAATGGTACCTCACTTGTGTGGGTAGGCCTAGTGCCAGCAAAAGGAAATGCCCCAAAACACATCAAAATTATCAAATACAAAACTACCTGTTTTTGCGGGGGACCAGCTTTTTTGGTCCTGGGCTCAGCAGCCATATAGGGAAACCTACCAAACCCAAACATATCTGAAAAATAGACACCTGAGGGAGTCTAGGGAGGTGTGACTTACATGGCTCCCCCAGTGTTTTCTTACCCAGAATCCTCAGCAAACCTAAAATTTAGCTAATAAAATCACATTTTTCCCACATTTCTGTGTGGGATCACCGTACCGGGACAAATGCTCTACCACCCAACATTCCCCTCAGGCTCCCGGTAAAAATGATACCTCGCTTGTGTAGGTGGGCCCAGTGCCTGTGACAGGGAAGAGCCAAAAACATGTAGAAATTGAGAAGGGAACCAAAGCGGGTCCAAAAGGGCAGCTTGAAAAAAAAAATGTTTAGGCTAACAAGTGGGGCAGAATTTTTATTGGTATAGATGAGACAATGCTGGGTGGTAGGAATTTTGTGGATTCCTGCAGATTCCGGAAGGTTCCATCAGACAAATGTGGGAAAAATGTGTGTTTTCCAGGAAAGTTGGAGGTTTGCAGGGCATTGTGGGTAAGAAAATGGTGCGGGTGCATTGAAGCACACCACCCTAGACTCACCCAGATGTTTAGTTTTCAGATGTGTCTAGGTCTTGTGGATTTTTCTGCATGGCAGTGTCCCAAAGTCCAAAAAGTGCAGCCCTCACCATTCCAAGTGGGATGATTTTGAGAGTTAGACAATCTCCCATGGCCCAACTATAAAACCAAAACACAAAATAATCAAATGTCCTCTTGCTTGCCATGGGATAAGATGTTTTAGTGTGCTGGGGAAGAGCTGAAAGACTGTTTCCCCCTTCAGTTGGGGTGGGGGCATAACCATGCCCATACTGGTTGGTAGCCACCACCCCATGTTTTTTTTTTTTTTTTTTTAAATTCCCTGGCATCTAGTAGGTTTTCCAACCCAGCCCGGGGAGTGAATTGGGGGTAATTGTCCCATCTGCCCACCAGTGGGCAAAATAACTTTTTCTCCATTTTTGTGGGGTGGGGGTGTGGCCATACCCTCATCCTTTTTAAAAAAAAAAAAAAAGGCCAAAGGGGGCTGATATGGCCAACAGTAATGTGCCCCCATGGGGAGTGACCCTTGCCCAAGGGGCTGCGCCCCCAAGCAAAACACACACATACCAATCCCTGGTGCGTAAGTGGTTTCTGCCCCCCTAGGGGCAGATCGGGCTAATAGAAATAGGCCGATCTGCCCCCAAAGGGGGCGGAAATGGCCTTAAATAAATCCCCACCCAGGGGAGCGACCCTTGCCTAAAGGGTTGATCCCCATGTGGAAAAAAATAAAATAATAAATAAATCTTTGGTGCCTAAGGGTTTCTGCCCACCTTGGGGGCAGATTGGCCTAAGAAAAATAGTCTGATCTGCCCCCAATGGGGGAGAAATTGACTCATAAAAGTTCCCCCCAAGAGAGCTACCCTCGCCAAAGGGGTCTCTCCCATCTATAATTTTTTTTTTTATATAAAATCCCTAGTGCCTAGTAGTTTCTGCCCCCCTTGGGGGCAGATCGCCCAAATTAAAATAGGCTGATCTTCCCCCAAGGGGGGGCAGAAATGGCCTAAAATAAATGTGCCCCACCCAGGGGAGCGACCCTTCCCTAAGGGGCCGCTCTCCTTATATATATATATATATATATATATATATATAAAAAAATCCCTGGTGTCTAGTAGTTTCTACCCCCCTTGGGGCAGATCGGCCTAAAAAAAAAAAATAGGACGATCTACAATTTGCCCCAGGGGAACAATCCTTGGCTAAGGGGTCGCTCGCCACAAAAAATAAAAAAAATAAAAATGATCCCTGGTGTCTAGTTGGTTCTGCTCCCCCACCCCCTGGGGCAGATCAGCCTAATTTAAATAGACACGTGTTTCGCCCCATGTGGTGCCCCTAAGGCTTTTTCAAGGCATTAAATTACTCATTGATTTGGGTTCATTTTATAATTGTTGGAAATCCAACATGGCGCTGATTTAGAACGCCGTAACTTCAATTTCGGGATTATTCCCAGGACTTTGGTATTTCGTACCTAGATTTCCAACAATTATAAAACAAACCTAAATCGATTAGTAATTTAATGCCTTGAAAAAGCCCTAGGTGAATGCACCACATGGGGCGAAACACGTGTCGTATGTTCTCGCATGTTATCATCAGTACAATTATAAGCTTGGAATCAAACAATTTTGAACAAAATACCAGAATTTCATGGACTATTGCCTTTCTGTGATCAACATTCTCAGAAGTTTTTTTAAAAAAATGTACCTAAGTGGGTTCTCAACTATTGTATTCTTTGAGGATTATTTACTCTGGGGAAAACCAGTCCAAACCCCCACTTGGTTACCCACTGTCTAAACTCATAACTTTGGGCATTTGTCAATGGAAGGGAGCATTGGACCTTGACCATTTATACCGGACATTTGTTGGAAGCCATTTGTTTCCAGTGTGACCGGCACCCTCTAATGACACCAGCGTGCAATTGTCTGCTGAGGTGATTAGAGGGGGCAGGGAGAGTTGCTTCCTCCGAGCTCCGGTGCCGGGACGTAACCGATCCGTCCTTGGCACAGGAGCACTGTACTGCGGTACGTAACCGTTACGTCTGCATCACAGAACCGGTTAAAAAAGGAAAGGGTGCATGGGGCCCCCTCCCCTAAGGCTCCCTTGAGCCCCAGGGAGTACCATCTCCTCAAGAATCTTTTGCAAAATTGGAGGAGACCGCACAAACCCCCATCCAATGGGCTCATATAAGCCCAGGGGTCAACCACCTCCCTGGGGCTTTTTGTAAAAAAAAAATTTTTTTTTTTTTTTTAAAAAGTAAAAAAAAAATTAAAAAAATTAAGGGGGTCCGCACGGACCCCCCTCTCCTTGGGCTCTGACATTCCCCTGGGACCATCACCTCGCTGGGGCCAGAAACCTAAGTCAAAGTTGGAGGGGGGTTGTGTGGCCCCCTTCCCAGGCCCTTTATGGCCCCAGGAACCACCACATCCCTGAGGCCAGCCCATGCCAAATTAAGACGACAGCTGTGCACCTCCCCTTCTGCATCCATTAATGGCCCTGGTGCGGGGCATGGGGTTGGCTACTTAATGGGGTTTTGGCTGCAGGTCCTGGCTGCAAGTCAAGCCCTGCTGCCAACCCCGTCACTCTTGGCTGAAGGTCGTGCATGGCACAGGGTTGGGTGTTTATAAGGAGTAGGCTGCAGGCCTGTGGCCAACCCTTGCTACGCATGGCCAAAGGCCGTATGTGGCATGGGGTTGGGTGCTTATAGGTGGTTGGCTGCAGGGCTTCACCTGGGCAGCCAAAGGATGTGTGCAGTGGTGGTTGGATTAATGTGAAGTAATTAAAATTACTTAACATTAAGAAAAAACAAAGAAATTCACTGAAAATACCAAGGTTACAGGGATGTTATAGTTAGGAAATAGAATTTTAAAAAACATAGAAATTCACTTAAAAAGCCAAAGTTTGCAGGGACGTTATAGTTAGATTCAGATTTTACAAACACACTGCTAATTACCCCAGATATTACATCACTCATGACATCTTTTGTAACATCATTGATATCACTGTAACATTTGCCGTAAAATTATTGATGACAAAACTGTGCCCCAGCTGTGCAAATAAACACTACAGCTCGAGAACGCAGCATGCACTTTTCCAAAATGGGTCCCATTGCACGTAAATACCACTGCTTAATCAAGTATCTTTTGTGACTGATCACACCGAGCACAGCTGCTTTTATGCAGCAGATAAAGGGCCTCATTAGGAGTTTGGTGGTCCCATGGTGGTGGCATGCTCCCACACTATTACAATCATGGTAATAGAGCATTCCACAGTGCCCTTAAAGGAGCCAAGTGCTATCTTGTACCACAGAGGGAACTGACCAGCACCCTTGGAATGCGCACTGTCTGCAAAACAGACAGCGCACATTCCAATAATGCTGGACGGGGGGGGGGGGTCCTGCACTGCCCATGCCATGTGCATGGGCAGTGCCATGGCCCCCATGTGGCCCTCCTCACTTGTTCTCTGTCAGCCTTTTCATGGCGGGGTCTCTGCCAATAAAAGTCTGGCAGAGAACAAGGTTTTAATCAGGTAGGCGGCGCCGAGTTCAGCACCGCTCTGGCTGATTACAACCATGACCGCCGTCACCCCATCGGGATCTGCGATTCCGACAGGGACGACGGTCTTTAGGTGGGTCTGGCCACCTAACTCGTAATGTGGTCGTCGGACCGCCACAGCAACAGCACTCTGTCAATTCACTAAAAGATCCGGAGTAGCAGAAATGACATTGCATGCCATATCACCTTTACCTTCACTAAGCCACACATGCTTACACGTAACACAAAATCACACACACACTCTCACATAAACACACTCTCACTTGCATGCATCACACAACATACAATTCAAAAGCATTGTTAGTTATCTCAACTGCTGGGGGGGGGGGAAATCACATTCCAGCTAATTGTACTCCATTTTTATAACACTTAGTGAATAATATGTTATTAATCACTATTAGTGTAGTAGAAATTGACAAAAGACTGCAGCCCCAACCAATGTCCATAAGGACAGGGTGCCCGCTTTATTCCGGACACTGATTTTGCTCCCCCTGAGACCATGGTTAAAAAATGCAGTACTAGAGGTCACAAGGGGCAAGCCAGGGGTCATAGTTGCAACCCTTTGTGATCCATGACAACCATGGATGTAGTACGGACTGCAGCATTGAAGGCCACAAAAATGTTGATGTGATTAACAATTAATTGCAGTCCTTAGTTGCCAGACCTAGTACCTTGTGACTATGACAATGGGCTTTTCAAGCAATCCTGGTTTAAATATAATTGCATGACCAGTTAACCAGCAAACGGTCCAGATGAGGAAGCAGAAGGTGAGAGCTAAAACCAAATTCTGGACGAATGGATATACTATATATATTTTGCAATGTCTACTGATAGTTGTTTCACTAGCTGCACCGATTAGCAAGTTATACTAAGCTAATCTTTGATTTGATGATAACTTGACCAAGTTCATACAACATTTCATTCAAATTATTTAAATGAAGCATTCAAAAGGAATACTAAAAAATAAAATTAGAGATGTCTTTACAGTTCTTTTTGTTGCCAATACTACAAAGCCAGTAAACTTGATGTTACTTTCATTAACACGTTAAGCAGAAAAAATTAGATAACATGTGTGCTAATGTCAGCAAATGACATACCTGAAATGTCCCTGAGCAGCGGCTGAGCACAAAGCTGTAAAGCCATTTTTATCAGCAGTATCTACTTGTGCTCCTGCAGTCAGCAGCAATCTCACACATTCTAGAAATTCAACAAAAAGTAGTCTAATATTAACAAAAGCAGAGAACTGAAAAAAACTTAAGACATTAGGAGATATATACATTGCACTGCAAGCCAAAACATACATTATAACTCCCACCTTCAAATGATTATATTGAATCATTCAAGAGGGAAACCACATTGTTGTATGACAAATGTCTTCAAAGAAAAAACAAAGGTTAGACCATTGCTATCATTAGGAACACCTAGCGTATTCTTTCTATACAAACAAAAGTTAAAATACGTAAACATTACAAATTCTAAAGTTATACGTTCTATAAATACTTTCTGCGCCACATTCACATTATTTTAACTTTGTTTATTCTTTACCAAAGAACAAACTTAAACTACACAAAAAAATTAAATTGAAAACCTCCACTTGTACCTTTAATTTAGAATTTAAGCAACACCTTCAAACTATTGTAATTTGTGCACCTCCATACACATCGACTTCAACTCAGTAACCACACTACAATAACTACAACTTGCTACTCTACCATGCACTATGTCCCCAAAAGATTTGATTTGTGATGTCATAATTATTAGTGTAAATATAATTATACTAAAAGGTATATGAGATTTTATAAAAAAGGGAATAATCAGTGCAGGGAGGATGCATAATTATAGTTAATGTAGTAAGGCATAAAGTGGAATACAGTGTTTTACAGTTGTGCTGTATAGAGTGGAGTGTTGTGTAGTGCCATAGAATGGTGTAAAATGTTGTAGAGTGGAGTACAGTGGAGTAGTGTGTTCTATAGTAAAATGGCTCAGATTCAAGTAGTGTGGAATAGCATATTATACAGTAGAGTAAAGTGTTGTAGAGTAGAGCGGTGTGTGGTACAGCAAAGTGGTCTGCTGCAGAGTCTTGGAAAGTGTTGTAGAGTGGAATAGAGAATCATGGACTGGATTAAAGTGTTGTACAGTGGAGAGGAGTAGAGTGCAGTACAGTATGGTACAGTAGAGTGGGATTGTTGCCGCACAGTTGAGTGGCATAGAGTAAGTGCAGTGGATTGTAGTAGAATGTAGTAGCGGAGTACAGTGCAGTATTGTCTCACAGCACAGTATACTAACTGCGATGGAGCAACATAGATGGATTTGCATGGCGTTGTAGAGTGCAGTACAGTGCTGTAAAGTGCTACAGAGTTGAGTGCTATACAGTGGTATTGACAGGAGTATATTGTCATACAGCATAGTGAAACAATGGAGTACAGTGTGGTACAGTGGAGGGATGTAGACTTGAGTGTCGTATAGTGTTGTTGAGCAGAGCACTGTGGATTTGTGTGAAGTGCAGTTGGGTAGAGCGGAGTGGCGTAGACTGGAGTAGTGTACAGCTCAGTGGTGTAGAGTGCAGTGGACTGGCATACAATGGAGTGGGGCATAGTGAAGTGGCACAGATTGGAAAAGCAGAGTTGAATGTGGTATAGTGGAGTTATGTGCATTGGAATAGTGTAGAGTACAGTATTGTGGGGTGGCATACATTAGAGTGGCATTAACTGCAGTGGTGTAGAGTGGCTTACAGTGCAGGGAGGTATATTGTACTGGTATACAGTAAAGTGGTGTAGAGTGCATTAGCACACATCTGAGTGGGGTATAGTGGAGTGGCATACAATGGAACAGAGTACAGTAGAGTAGCATACTCAGAAGCAGCATAGAGTGGAGTGATATATAGTTGAGTGACATACACTGGAGTGGTGTGACGTGGCATAGATTGTTATAGCACACAGTGGAGTGGTGTAAAGTGGAGTGGTCTACAGTGAAGTAGTGTAGTTGTGTACAGTGGAATTGTGTATTGTGGAGTAGAGTGGAGTGGCATAGAATAGAATGGCCTACAAAGGAGTAGTATAAATTTGAATAGCATACACTGGAGTGTTGTAGAGTGTAGTGCCATTGAGTGTAGTGGTGCACAGTAGAACAGTGTACACTAGATTAGTGAAGAGTGAAGTGCTGTAGAATGGAGTGGTGTACATCGGAGTGAGGTATAGTGTGGTGGCATACAATAGAATGGCACAGAGTGGAGTGCCATAGAGTGGAACACAGTATTGTGGAGGGAGCATAGAGTGGAATAGGATATAGTGGAGTGGCATAAAGCAGAATAGGATAGAGAGGAAAAAGTGGAGTTACTTACAGTTGAAGAGTGTAGAGTTGATTGCTGTGCAATGGCATTGATTGGGTATATTGTTGTGCAGCGTAGTGCTATACAATGAAGTATAGTGTGGTACAGTGGGGGGTGTAGACTGTTGGGTGTTGTATAGTGTTGAGCGGAGCACTGTGGAGTGGTGTGAAGTATAGGTGGGTACAGTGGAGTAGTATAGTGAGTAGAGTATTGCTGAGTTGTGTAGAGTGTGGCATACAGTGCAACAGCATAGAGTGGAGAGATGTGCAATGGAGTGGCATATAGTGAAGTGGCACATAGTGGAATAGAGTGGAATGTAGTATAGTAGAGTTATGTGTAGTGGAATAGTGTAGAGTACTGTATCGTAGAGTGGAGTGTTGTACATTGGAGTGGCATTAACTGCAGTGGCTTAGAGTGGAGTGGCATACCGTGCAGAGAGGTACATTGTACGGGCATACAGTAGAGTGTTGTAGAATTCATTAGCATACAGCTGAGAAGAGTACATTGGAGTGGCATACTAATGAAACCGAGTACAGTAGAGTAGCATACACAAACACCACAGATTCGAGTGGCATACAGAGGAGTGGTGTACACTGGAGTGGCATATATTGTTATAGCACACAGTGAAGTGGTTTAGAGTGCAGTGGCATACAGTGAAGTGGTGTGTAGGGGACTACAGTGAAGTAGTGTACAGTATATTAGCATACAGGGGAGTGGGGTAGAGTGGAGTTGCATAGTCAAATAGAGCTGAGTGGTGAAGAGTGTGGTTGTGTACAGTGGAATTGTGTATTGCAGACTGTCGTACAGTGGAGTGCAGTACACTGTAGTGGCGTAGAATAGCATACACTGCAGTGTTGTTGAGTGTAGTGGCATTAAGTGTAGTGGTGCACAGTAGAATAGTGTACACTAGATTGGTGATGAGTGAAGTGCTGTAAAATGGAGTGGCATACAGTGGAGTGAGGTATAGTGTGGTGGCCTACAGTAGAGTGTAATAGGGAATTGAGGAGTGGCATATAGTGGAATAGCCTGTAGTGGAGTGCCGTAGGGTAGAATAGCATAGAGTGGAAAAGAAAGAGTGGAGTTGCTTTCAGTTAAATAGCGTAGAGTTGAGTAGCATACAATGGAGTGGTGTAGATTGGAATGGCATTGAGTGTAGTGGCCTAGAGTGGTGTGGGAAAGAGTGGGGTAGAGTGGAGTGGCATAGAAAGGAAAAGCCTATAGTAGAGTGGTGTACAGGAGCGTGGTGTACAGTTGAGTGTCATTAAGTGGAGCAGCATAGAGTGGCATGTCCTACAGTGAAGTTGCACAGAGTCGAATAGTGTAGAGGGAATTAGCATACAGTGGAGTGGTATAGACTGGAGTGGGGTACATTGTAGTAGTCAAATAGCATAGAGAAGAGTGGCGTACAGTGGAGCGGCATAAAGCAGAATAGCGTCCACTGGTGTGGGGTAGAACAGAGTGGCAGAGTGGCATGGTGTTGAGTGGAGTAGCTTATCATCAAACTTAGATGTTAAAGATGTCTGAAAGTGTGAACTTTTAAGTGAAAGGTACATATCAGGGTGACTCTTTATTCCCTGTTCCTATAAGGGCTGCACAGTTTGCACACAATGCAGTGGCACCGGACACAATGCCACTTGTGTATCACAAAAGTGCGAGTGGTGAAACCCGACCTGATCTGCAGAGTAGAGTTTCAGATAGGTACCAAGTAATTTGCTGTGGCACATCTTTTAAATACAACTTATTATTTTATATGTCTGCAGTCTTAACGAGCGTACAGAGCTGAAAACATTACATCTTTAAGAAATAATATACCAAGTTACAAAAGAAATACATTAATATGACAACACCTGTTTTCTTGTGGGGGATAATGTCGATTCGTAATTGCTAGAATACATTTGCACAATGGCACATATATTTGCTGCCACTTCATGGTTAGACTTTCCATAAAATGGATAACATTTGAATAAATACATTACAACGTTTCTGTAAAATCATTGTAGTTTTTATCTTATGAATGGAAATCATCACCCTGGGATGGCTCTTAGCACTTAGTAGCAGACCTTACCTCAAGGAACTTTAAAATGAATGCAATTTCATGAAAAATAATTTAACTATAAATTACCTGTATGTCCATTCTCAGCAGCAGAATACAAGGCAGAATAGCCATCTTCACAGGAGTAATTAATGTTCGTTCCTTCTTCATTAAGCAGCATTGACAATAAAGTGACATTTCCCTGGGCAGCAGCTTGGTGAAGAAGGGTGGACCTGCCACCCAGGGGGACAGGACCACCACTCATTAGCAAGGGGGTTAGGGAGGGAGACCAGCCTGTGAGTTAAAGCGACACACATTAGAAAGGAATACATTCATGAATTAAGACTCCACACTTATGTTTCAACTGTTGTTGATTAGGATCAGTGCAGCCTTATCAGCATTTAGCAAAAACGTTGCGAACAATAATGTCTCACACAACACAGACTTTCAGTTTCCAATGCAAATGATAGTTACCATTGGCATGACAAAAAAAGAAATGACCGATTTAAGAAAACTACTTAACATTTGAAATTAAACTACAATTTCCCAATTTGAACTTTAATTTCGATTAGGTCCAATGATGCATTATGCAGTTAACTGAAAATCTGCTGTAAATAATTAAGCATTTCTCTCAACGTGTTAATATATGTATCAAATTCTCTTTTGATGATACATATTGTGATTCCACAAGTAAATCTAGAGATGCATTTTAAGTGTCACTTAGATTGAAGTGCAATGACTACAAGCAACTCTTTAAATCTGTTTACCGATTTAATTATGTTTAGTTTACACTTTAACCTTTGCTAACTAAGAGACACAGTCTTTACAACAATATTAGAAAAGTTGTTATTTTGGTTAAAAGTTCTTAGTACAAGTTTTAAGCAGCAGCTTTAGAAGAAGATTTGCTAAGCGTATGACGTTTCTTGCATGTGGTGTGGAAAACTTTGTTAACTCTGCATTGCACATAAGGCTGTAAAAAGAAAAAAAGAAAACAAAAGAGGTTTATTTCTGTTGTTTTGATACCATGGAGACTGAAGTGCAGAAACCACGCAGTATTTGCTTTTGCACACAGACGCATTTATGTTATACATTGACAAGGTATACAAATCCAGTCACCAGTTGTGACAGCGGTCTTGACACGCTTTTCTAGTCCCAAGAGGGCAGATCAGAATGCATACTTCATTTAAGATGACACATCCCCACATACGCCATCATTAAAGTAATCATATTTGTGAACCAAATGTTCAGTGTTTACAGACAAACGTGACATTCCGATTGAGGAGACACCCTGACTGGGCACACGTGGAAACAAACATGGATGACATATATTTTGAACTACTTAATGGAAAACTCCAAAGGAGGGGAAAAAGCTAGGGTTAACTGAGGAAACCATGCCATGCGAAAACCATGATCCAGCAGCAGGCTTTGCTTTAATTTTGCTTTAACAGCACGAAGTCGTCAGTGAGCTGTGGATTTGCAGTACAAGGCTATATTGTAATTGGCACTGACAGACCAGCATAAAATGACTTTTGTGCAGTTCCCGAAGTGCCATTCTTTGGTAAAAATACTGATGCAAAATTGTACACCACGGCTGCAATGTTGATCAATCTGTTCCAGAATCATGTTGGTTAGTGGTGGCCCGGGAGGGGAACAGTGCGGCACCTGTGACACGCAGTTAGGTGATAATCATATTGAAAGAACACATAAAATGTACAATGCTATTTCGTTGTACTGGGAACATGAGACCAGCAGAACAACATTCCTCGAGTTTTGAAGCCCTATTGAGTTAACCTACTGTTATTGGTTGAACTGGGAAGCTTCTTTAGAGCGGCTGAATGATGGGAGCAGGGAGTGAGCTGACCTGAGCATTCAGGCCTCAGTAGTAGCGAGAGGTAAAATAACGATCACCAAGAAATAACTGAAGCGTTTTAACACTATATGTGCTATCTACAATTTACCATGCCTAAATATTTATTAAATGTTTCTTTGTTTTGGGTTGGACTCATCCAGGAATGAAAAAAAAATAAGTAAAATGTTTCAGCTTGGGATCCCTTTGAACACAGTAGGATTTACATGAGGATCAAAAAATTTAGTTGAGAGAATGGAATGAAAACCAGGGGGATTGCACATTAGAATTGAGGCACAGGCAAATTTAATAGCAGTCAACCAGCATGTGATCATCAGATGTGTCTTACGAAGAGAAGTTGCAAAATTTCAAGAAAACCTAAGATATCAGAAGCAATTAGTATTATGTAGGAGGATGTTTTTGTAAAAGCCTGGGCCCTACTTATAGTTTTTGGGTACCAGTTTTTTCAGTGAAAATAGTCTATTTTTTCCTACTGCCTTATGCCAATGCACAAGCCGACCTACATGATTTAATTAAAACTGACAAACAATGAAATATTTCAAAAATAGGTTAATGACTATTATAATTAGTACATGAATACCCGTAAAATACTCTTAAATTCAAAATATCCCAAAAGATTAGGAGATGAAAGCATGGACTACATTTCATCCAATTTTACATAACCCATTCACATCCACTCATTCTTATACATGTGAAGGATTGGAGTAGGGATGCCGTCATAATACAGGTTTCTTAAAGTCAGTTTCTCTTTCAGTGCCAAATTATTGATATGAAAATTTAAAACTCCACATCCATAATGTGGGGATCAAACATAAAATGATAAGTACAGAAGTCCAACTTCAACTGGCTCTTAATGATCAACAAGCAACATAGAACGTGTTGTTGAGGATCCACTTTGTCCTTTCAAAAGGCACAGAAACTGGATGATTCTACATGTCTTAGTGTGCACAAGTTGATTTTGGCGAGACCAGATGCAGGCAAAATAATTTTGGCCATGCTGCTCAGTTCCAAGGAAGTATGCAGTTCGCACAGTAGCATCTTTAGGACTATTTTGTTGAAGCCCAGGAAAAGATCTAGCAGGGCCAAAAAAGTCACTGCCTTGTGAGCACAGGGCACTGTGTAATATCTAGTATGTGGTTATTGGTAAGAAACTTTCCAGATGACCGAGGAGCAAGTTCTCTCTGACACTGTAGGTACTTTCAAGGATTGAACTACAATTCCTTTGTTATGATTTTCCACAGAAATAAAATGTCCCAAACTAGTTTTTATTTGATGGCATTCTCATGGTCAACACTTGGTGTATGGTGAGTAAGTCCTAACAGGCATCTTGTACACTGTGCTGATTTATAACTGAGACAGCAGCCAAATGAATTGCAGTATGCTGTCATTCAACAGCAATAGTGCAGCATTAATGTCTGATTTGGGATTGGGTTAGTCACAAATGTTAGGTTCCATCACTATATTCAAATCTTACTCTTGAAAATAGTTTTGCAAAGTTTGGCCATTCTTTTTTTAAAAGATGTAATTAAAGTGCGTGCAATAATTATGCACAACTTTGATATTGATGTGTGTAATAAGAGTAAGGTTTTGGCCCTGGGATTGTCAAAATGATCCACACGTTAACAAATTGGCAGGTCACCAGCACCAATTTTGCTTCAGAGAGGTCAGGAAAGAACCCCAAATTATATTTTGCCAGTAGGAAAAATGTATTAAAAATCAGTCAAATGCCAGCAGAGAACTAGTACTGGCACCTCGATCATTCCCAGGGTGGTTTGGTTGTTTTTGTAACTCTGGAATACGTAACTCAATGTTGTGCAGAACACAAAATAAAAAATAAAACAAATCATCTAAAACTTCTATTCCATTTCGATAAGAGGACATTAAACTATGCTCCTTTTTCCTCACAGCACAGATTTTCAGAGATGAGACAGAACGCACGTAAACAAATACTATACTTACATTTATGTGAAGGAAATATAAATTGAGGGCAGCACGTGTACCATTTATAACTTTTGTAGTTTTCGGTTGACCATCTGTGACACTAATACCAAGCTGATGTTTCTCTAAAGCATTCTTAACTGGATGATGGTATGAAAAAGATAATGACTCTAATATTCATAAATCACAGAGGTTCCAGGCTTCTAAACTTTACAAAAAAATGTATACATATTAAAAATATTATACATTGATTAGAATCTTTATATTTCACATTCAAAACGTTTGTGCTCCACCGCACAATTTCCTAAGAACGAGAAAATAAAAATGGTTCAGTCTGCCTTTAAAAGAAGATTCATTTACTACTGAGCAGTGTTTTCAGAAAATGAGCTGATCCCTGTAAATTATTAACATCCCGGTTATAACATCATTAAATACTTCTGGTTAATGTTCGAATCGGAAGACTTCTTTGTTAAACAAAATATCTTATATGCACAAGAGAGCTCATTGTACAGAGCCTGCAACGATATGCAGTACATAGCTGGTTTGGGAGCAGAATTAGAGATGTTACAATGAATGTATGCAATGAAATAGTTACAAAGACACGCAGGGGTTAGAGAAAGGCGTGGAGTGCATGTGAAAGTAACAACAGTGAGGCGTGCAGTGACTAGAGCACACAGGGAGAGGAAAACAGCTTCTGGCATCAGCTTCAGAAAATGGAGAAGGTTAATTTTAGAACCCAGATTAATGTATTGACCCTAGCTTCTAAGCCAATCACATTCATGAGATAAACAATTACTAACAAAAAAATAATAAACGTGACTATTTAAAGTGCAATCATCAAAAGGAGGGTGCAGAAAAAAGGAGCCATGGGGTATGGTATTCCAGCTGCTTCGGGTATGTATTTATTTCATGGTTTTCTTCGGAAATGTGAATGCATATTCAAATTTAACTCATAAATTATTCTCCCTTTTAAATACAGTTATCATTTTTGAAAGCCACAGATTGCAAAGAGCTAACCCTCATTTAGGCAGTGGTTTTAAATTCAGGAATACGCTTATTGATTTAGATGCTATGAGAATAAACTGTGACTGTTCCTAGTGGTTGGTCCTTTGCATCAACCGAACATCTAACACATGAGGTCTCGAGGATTGTTGTGACAGAAGAGCTCTCTCGTTGACCTGGGCGTGTTGTTCTAAACATGGAGGAATGCGGCCTCCTTCCGTGGAGCCAGTTTGGCTCTCATTCTTCTGCGCACAAAGCCAGACTTACAAAGCTTTTGCTACAGGGTACTCGAGCATGTCCTTTCTTTTTTAACTTTTCAAGACCTTTATTTTCAGCCATGTGAGAGGCGTAATAGTAATTGAATGACCCCCTACATTTTATGGAGCCGGTATTGTCACGAGGCTCCAATAATGACCTGAGTAGTTACTTTTAGTCTGGCTAACTCAGCCTACCCTTCACACACAGTGCTTGCTTTTGACCTCAAGGCCTAAAATAAAAAACTAAGGTCACGTGCATGCCATGCACTGTTGACGTTTCCACTAATTTGGGCTGGGACTCCGAGGACAAGGAGTTACATATGGCCAGCGATGTAAACTGGAAAAGCATGGATTTGGAAGCTAATTTTCACAAATTGACATGTCAAGTATCCAGAATAAAATAGGACCTGGGATATCCAATCACAGGATCTTTAAGACACTGTATAAGCCTGTCCTGACACATTGTGAGGTGTGGCCTAGCCTCTGGACTGCAGCTCTGATAGCCGACTCAGGACACGAGTACGGAGTATTCCAGGGCTATGCACCTACACCATGCGCCGGCACGGCCCAGTTCTGGTAGAAGTAAACAGGAATACACAATAATACACTGATTGAAGTACTTCTCTGATGACATTCCCCAATTTTGGATTCTCTGGAGACATTCAGCTTCTTTGAGGAACTACTATAGAGAGCATTGCCGTAATCTAACAGTTAATTCACTATTGATCCAACTATTTCAGCCCTTAATTTTTCGGGAATACACTAAATGATTATCCTCAATGGGAGAGATGAAATCAGAACTGCAGTAGAGCTACCTATTTTAGTTATGTGCTCTACAAAGTGGCACATCACGAGCACTCCTCCAGGGAGGGCCATCACTTGAAGCGAGACGGAGCATCTTGCTTCTCGCACTCACACAAAGAGCACTGATACAAAGCACAGTCATGTGGTGATAGGGATCCCAGAGCCTACATGGTGAACCCATGAGGTATATTCTTTGTATTTCAAACACCTCAGGCACTCAGCTGATATAGTACACCTATCTATGAGGTTTCGATAGAAGTGCACCCCAAGATGATTAGAGCCATTCCCAGCACTGAATAGTAGCTTGATTGTTGATGGTAAATGAGGCTGCTGAGGTTTCAAGAACAGAACATGAACCTGTAATAAAAAATTAAGTCTCTGGTGGCTTTTTCTCCCCTAATCTTTCCCTCCACTACCCTTCCATGTAACTTTCTTAAACTGAGCATTCTTTGTGATTTGACACTGTGGAATTTTACAAATACTGGATTATGTTCACACTGTTGTTCTGTAGAAATGTAAAAAATGCCTTTTTCTGTGAAGACTTTTCATTTAACTATGACCTACTGCTCTTGAAATTGTTTCTATATGAATATGATTCAGCTACAACCTGAAGGTTTATTGAGGTGTCTGTGAAGCATTTTCATTTACGTATGACCTACTTCTGTTGACATTGTTTCTATATAAATATAATTTAGCTACAACCTAAATGTTTATTTAGGTGGTTTAACCCCTTAATAAGGCAGTTCACTACTAAACTGACTTCATAGTTTCATGGGAATGTAGGAATTGTTATGAGGAATTACCATACACCCAAAAAAATAAAAAATGCCATCAGCAAACTCTAGGCCAGTAACAGACCACAGAGCTAAAAATAAAAATATGCCAAAGTAAGTGCAGAGAGTGAAGAAGAGACAGGACATTCTAGGAGACAGTTGGTAAATGTGCAGTCCCTTTACCTGATGCTGTTACCAGTAGGCTGTCTGAATCACATGGTCTACAGGATGAAGCACTTACAGGGTTTATGGAGGAGTTACAGGCAATGGTGTTGGAAATGACAAGGGAGCTTTCGGAACATGCAGGTTGTTTCAGTCCAGGGGATTTGGGAGGCCAGGCACCCACCTGTGATGTGGCCATGGCTGGAATGACACAGCCGGCAGATGCCACAGATAGTTCAATAGTTGGCTTTGGTGGCAGCTGGGGTGAGGAAGACTTTGACAATGTTTCCTCATTAATGCCCCTGATCCCTTGTAGTGATGTAGATGAATGTGAACTCATGGATTTGTTTTCAACCCTCCCCGCAACATGAGGGGATCGGCTGCCATCCATAATAACTTTCAATTGTGGGTGTGGTGGAGATGGGGTTTGTGAAAGCCCTGGCTTTTTGGGAGGTATTGGTGGAGGATTGCCCCGATCAATTCTTGATACAGTGGGAGATTTTAAACCAAAAGATTGATGACCCATTCTTCCAGCTACTGGCGGATATGTTCCCACTTCCATTGAATGTGGCAATCCTGGTCTCAAACTGACACCTCCGTGTGGACTTGTAAATCTTGAAAGAACTTGTGTGACAGTGTTCCTGGCTAGCTGCTTTGCAGCTACATTGTCACGAGGAGGTATTTCTCTTGTTGAAGCACTCGGAGTTGCGTTCCCATTTTGGTCGTGGTCATTAGCATTGGCTTGGAACCTGAACCTAGCTGCTTGCACTCGAGGATTTAGACTTGAGTGCAAAGTTGTGTTGGCACAATGTGATTGTAAACTATGCATAGAAGAGGATAAGTAGCTTGGTGACGCTGGTGATGTAGAAAAGGCAGGGTTATTTTGATACAGAGAAGAGCTGCCTGCTAAATCTGGTGAAGAGCCAGAACCATTCTCTTCTGTCCGGCTATGAGGTGGGCCTGCCGAATGGGCTGTGGAAGAAACAATAACCGAGTCATTACAGCTCATGTGCCTGTCACTACCTGGTTTCCCGATTAATGAATTAGTGCATACATTCATTTTTGTATTACCAGCAGCCATCGCTGCGGGCTTGGCTGGGACAGTGAGTGGTGACTTCTTTGTGATTTCTGTTTGATTATCAACCCTAAATATATCAGTTTGGCAAGAAATGGATTGCAAAGACGGTCTGTCAACTCCAACGCCTATTGAAACAAAATGCAGTTCTTTCGTTTTTGGGGGGCGTGAGGAGTTTAATTTGCAGTCATTTTCCCTTTGCATGTGCTCAACTACCATTTTCATTTTCTCCATCTCCTCTGTAAGGTCCTTGGTGTGTGCTTCTTCTCTAAAGAGTTTGGCACGAAGCTGCTCCCTCTCCGTGTCAAATTCAGAAAGCTGCTTTTCCATCTGAGCTTCCATCTGTGCTTCCATTTGTGTGCTTTTGAGCTTCTCGGCAGTGAGCGCCTCCTCCAGCTCAGAACATTTTTGCTTTTCTGCCTCTAGCTTTGACATGAGTTCTTCAAGTTTCTGGGACTCCTCGATTATTTTGCTGGACAGTTGTTTGCATTCCTTTACCAGCATCAATACTACATGCTTATTCTTGGCCCGCTCTTCTTCAAGACGAGTTGATACATTTTTATGCTCTTGCTCAAGGTTTTGCAACTGGGTCTTTTCGAACTCAAGCTGAAAAACATACAAAACAAGAGATTAAAGTCAGAGATAGTCAGATGTAGGTGATGAGGTTTTTATTCAAACATTATATCTCTAAGTTTGAAAAATAATTTGTTCTTTCTAAACGTTAAATGGCAAAATTCACACAGAAAAGGTTAAGTATGGTACTTAAATCAAGTTTGAGACCATTCAGAAGTATAAAGAGTTAAATTTTCAACTGTAGTTAGTGTGAAGTACAATAGAAGAAGCAATATGGCCATTAGATTTCATCCAACGCAGAGTTGGAGACATTTATATTGTAGACATCAATGATGGAATAGCGATTTGCGCTAAATTTGTGTGAGGAGTACAGGCAGGGAGGTTGCCAATTTGACCAATCATTTAAATTTTTCAACCCCCATCAGCATCAGAAGCTGTACAACTGGCACAGTTAAAAAGTTGGAACGGTTCACTGCATAAGGAACTTTCCAGCTGCTATGCAGGGGGGAGGGAGAACCAGAGGTTTAGCTTTTTATTGTGAGCGCCGAGCTCCATCTCCTTTCCCTGCTCCAAATTCATCCTGGAGTTTTGCACTATTTAATTTATTATTTGAGTTAATAAGGAACTGACCCAGATCGTTGCTTTTGAATTGTTAAATCAGTTGATTCTATTTCTTATTTAGCAAACGCAGGAGAAAGTCCAGTTGCTACATTTTTGCTTAAGAACAAAAAACTTAATAAAATGTGGAGTGGCCCATGCCCCATTTTTTGCTTCACTGCAAACATCACATAATTAGGCCCAATATTTATTGATTAGGAGCTTGTAAGAACCTTTGCAGAACAGGACCACGAGAAGTGTTCGACTACTGTGTTGCATGGGGTGAATACAGATGAATGTATTCCATTTCAGTAAAAAGCTTGGTTATCATTGAGAGTTTCAATCCTTCAAAATTAAACAAAGAGATAATGAGTGAGAGGGCATGTTTATGTAGTTTACCTTGTCCGACTGTAAAAGTTAGAAGCATCCCATGTTTTGATCATCAAAGAGATGGTACATCTGACCTTCCCCATTGCAAGAGAGTCACGTGCTGAGATCTAAGGGGTCAGTATTGATTTATTTTTTCAGTTTTATATCACGAGCAAGACCCGAATCGATCTCCGGGATCTGCGCATGTGAGCAGGCAAGCAGTTTTTATGAGAATAGTTTCACAGGTTTTAATGCATGCAAACAGTTTACAAAGGAATAACTTCTCAGAAAGTTTACAAAAGGCCATATTTTACAGTATAACAGCAGGTTACACATCTCCAAAATATGTTTCAGGACCATACAGCTTGGTACTATGTGCCAACTTATTTTGCTATTTGTGCGTGGGTAACAATACGTATTAAAATGACCACTAGAGTTCTTACTTATTCTTACTTATTCATGTGGAGTTGAGGTGGAGTAGGACCAGACCAGTAACCGGTGAGGTCTAGACTTTTTCCACTACAACATTGTTTTATTGAGCATTCAGATAAAAACATGCATTTTGAGTTTTTTTTCCTAGAATGAAAGCAAGTCCATAGTACACCTGATGTCTTCAGGAAGTGAATTCAAAGTGATGTGGTAGGGCAGAGAAAGACTAGTTAGTAGCTCAATGATGTAAGATTTTTTTGTTTCTAATCAGAAAGTGTCTTTGCTTCTCTGGTCATCAGAAATTTTAAGAGAGTTGTGCAGATATTCCGGTTGTTTCTCATGGATTGCTTTGAAAATAATGCAGACAGTTTTAACTGAATCATCATTTCCAAGGGGAGCCAATGTAGGTCACTTAGTACAAGATGTGTTCATTTTTTTTGTACCAGAGAACAAATTGGCTGCTTTGTGAAGAACCGCTTTTAAGGTCTCAAGGTTTGATTTTTGGCTCCCAATCAGATTTTAATTTTCATAATAAACAAGAAAAACTACAAATACACTAGTCAAAAGTTCAAAGTTTGAGAAAAGGCTTTAACCTTTTTAGAGAGTATAGTGTTGATGTACCTGCAGAAACTTGACCAGTGGAGAAGATACACTAAGATGGTTATCCTACCAGATACCATACCCAGCAATTGTATTTCTTCTGCAGGTGAATAAAATAATCCAATTGAATGCAGGTCTAAGAACCAATCGCCATGCCTTTTAATGTAGTTAGATCTGTGTAAGAAAATATATATTTTTTTTCCAGGATTTAGTTTCAATACATTTTTGGCCATCCTTTCTTGAAGCATACGTCCTCCCAATGTTTCTTCTCTTAGTCATCAGTCTTGAATAATCCTGGGTTAGAAGAGTATGGTTTTAAGTTTTGCCTGAAAGTGTTTTAGATCAAATCTGTTTATTATTTTGAAAGCACGAAAAACATATACATACAAAATATAAAATGCAAGTACAGTACATCACAGTGCTATATATGGTAAATATCACCGCTTCAGAAGCTCCAAGTCCACTGTCCAGGATCTTCTAAGCTAACTCTAAATTTGGCTAAAAGGCGCCTCAAATCAAACCACCCTTTGTTAATAGAATTAGCATACGGAGCGCATCTTAAATCTTCAAAGCTGCGAGTCCCGCGAAGAAAAAACACTCAAACATACACGTAAAATGAAACACATTAACAATGCTCCCCCATCTCAGCCATATCATCTTCCTAACTTTTTATCATTCCATCCCCCCTCCCACCGCATCACCGCCCTCAGACGTTTCTAAATCAAGCATTCTAGTCATGGTTCAAATCAGCCTTAGGACTCTCAAGTAAGCTGGGCATGTCAACTCAGTGAATTCTGCAGATAGGATCTGCAAAAATGGCTTCCATAATTCGCTCAACTCCCCTGTCCGCTGCTGCGAGGCCAATGTGAGTTTCTCCATGGCAAGAACAAACCAGAGTTTCTGAAGCCACGCATTACGTGTCAGGACTCTATCCGTGCCCCACATGGTTAGGATCAATTATAGGGCTGCGTTAAGTGGTAGAGCCATCTGTCTCCCTCTCAACGACTTCAAGGGAAAGGTAAGAGGATTAGGCAGCCCTAGCAAAATGTATGATGGAAATCTGGGGATCTTAGTTTGGAACGCTAGGTCAATCTCGTCTATTATGCCCTCCCAGTAGCGGTGAAGTTTGGGGCAGTGCCAAAGCAGATGCACAAGTGTACCCGTGCCTCCGCATCTCCTCCAGCAGAGGTCCGATTTAGCCGGGTCCCATGTGTGTATATGCGCCGGGGTGTAGTACCAGTAGGAGGCCACCTTATATGACGTTTCCGTCCCCGCTGCATTACAGGCTGTGTGATGTATTCTAAAGAAGATACTGTCCCACTCCTCGTCTGAGAGCTCCCTCTCCAACTGCCTCTCCCATCGCAACTGACCTTTAGTCTTAGGCGGGCGCTTGTCCCCCTGTAAGAGCCGATAAAGTTCTGAGATGACTCCCTTATCGTCTTTCTTTAACAGGAGCCATTTCTCAAAGGGCATAAGGGGTCTATCTATCAACGCTCTGTTTGGTGGCTCCAGTGCCGTATCTGGTAATACATCAATCTATCAGCCTCTGTCAAGCCATACGCTTCCCTCATCTGTGCAAAAGACAAGACCCCCTGTTCGTCAAAGAAACACCCCACCGTTTTACAGCCCCCCCCCTCGTACCAGCATCCCAGGGCCTCCAGCCGAAGCCCGGGCTCAAAGTCTGGATTTGCGCCTATGGGAGTCATCGGGGATGGGAAAGACGTCAGCCCGGATCGACTAGCCATGGCATCCCATGTGCGCAATGTGACCCCCCGTAATCGGAGAGGAATAAAGTCCGACTGCCCTATGTCGGCGTCGTAGCCATGGCTCCTTCCATATATGCGAGCCCGCTACAGCCTGGTCCATGAAGCACCAATGTTTCTCAGTGAGTGGGCGATTCAACTCCAGAAAGAAACGCAGCTGTGTCGCCTGAAAATAGCGCTGGAGGCAAGGGATCGCCAAACCTCCCTCACTCTTAGTCCGGTACAGCAACTGCTGCGATAATCTCGCCGGTCGTCCCTCCCATATAAACCTCAGAATCGCCGATTGAAGAGTCGCTATTGTTCTCGGAGGAGGACTTAGCGGAAGCACCTGAAATACATAGAGAATGCGCGGCAGGATTGTCATCTTCACCGCCGCCACCCTACCCAGCCAAGACAGTTTATGCCTCCCCCATGAGTCAAGATCTCGCTGGACCTCACGAACTAACGTCGCATAGTTCCGGCTTGCTGTCTTAGCGACCGAGGTCGCTAGCTCAACTCCTAAATAGGGAAGACTCAAGGACGCCAGAGAAAGGGGTAGCTAGCTCTCAAGTCAGCCTCATGATCAGGTCCCACCGACAAACCGAGAACCTGGGACTTCTGCATATTAACTCGGAACCCCGTGACCTGACCAAACTCGACTATTATCTCCATGAGTGCCAGCAGTGAGGTCATAGGCTCCGCCAGGGTAAAGATCACATCATCCGCTTAGAGGGTGATGAGATGGTGGTCTCCGCCAAACCTCACCCCAGAAACCAAGGGACTATCCCGCAATCTCTGCGCAAGGGGTTCCATATATAGTGCAAATAAGAGGGGAGACAGCGGGCATCCCTGTCTGGTCCCACGTCCGATCGGAAAAGGCAGGTAGAGTTCCCCATTAACTCGAACTGCCGCCCTGGGTGACCGATAAACGCCACTGATCCAGGACCTGAAAACGGGTCCCAGCCCAAATCTCTCCAGCACTTTAAAAAAATAGGGCCAATGCACCCCATCAAACGCTTTTTCAGCGTCTATAGAGAAAAAGAGCGCCTCCTTACCGGAGCGATCCGTTTTATCCAACAGGTACAGGAGCCTTTTCGTATTGTCTCCGCATTGTCGGTTTGGTATAAAACCCGATTGATCCGGGTCAATGAGACACGGCAGATAAAAATTAAGGCGGGAAGCAAGGATGCCAGTCAACAACTTAGCATCTATATTCAGGAGCGAGATCGGTCTATATAAGGAACAGTCCTCTGGGTCTTTACCCGGTTTATGTATGACTACAATAGTAGCATCCAACATGCTAGGTGTCAACGCTCCTGTCGTCCGAAAGGAGTTAAAAAGACACACCAACAGCGGAGCAAGTTCCACGCAAAAGGTCTTATAGAATAGAGCCGTAAACCCATCCGGGCCGGGGGAATTCCCAACTTTTAGTCGGGAAATTGCCAAAATAACCTATTCCAGCCTTATCGGCTGGTCCAACCACCGCGCCTCCTTCTCCCCAAGAGACGTGATTGCTATGCCCTCTAAGAATGAGTACAACGCCTCGGGCTCTCCCTCGTCAGCCGCGTAAAGGCCCCAGTAAAACTCTGCAAAAGCCTATGCAATCTGGTCACTCGTGCCCGCCACTATGCCGGAGGAGGAGCGGATCAGTTTTATCGCCGACACTGCACGCTGTGCTTGTAACCGATGTGCCAATAACTTCCCGCACCTATTACTCCCAACATAGAATTTGTGCTGGAGTTTCGCTATCGCATACTCTGCACTATCCCAGTCCAGCCTCTTCAGCTGTTGCCTCACCCTCTCCAACTCCCGCCAGATTCAAGGCGCACCAGTAGTCTTGTGGGCGTGCTCCAGAACAGCCACCCTCTGCTCCTGCTCCTCCCTTATCTCTCTCCTTGCCTTGTTATCCCTCGCCGACAGCGCCAACACCTCGCCCGCACCACTGCCTTCATAGCCTCCCATAATATCTCAGTTGAGGTGCTAGCATCATCATTAAATCCAAGATAGTCCGCGATCACGTGTCTAAGTGACTCTACCGTTGTCTCACTCTGAAGCAGGGAATCTCTAAGGCGCCAACTCGGAGTACCCACCGGTCTCACCCCCACAGTGACCTCCAAGGTAATTGGGGCATGATCAGCCAGAGCTCTGGGTTCAATCGTGGCCTGCCCGACCCGGGGGACAAATTCCTGTGAGACTAGGAAAAAAATCAAGCCGAGCGTAAGTCTTAGAAGCTGCCGAGTAAAAGGAATAATCTCGGAGCGTAGGGTTCAACTTTCTCCAAATATCTTCCAACCCACAATCAGCCAACCACTGCCGCCCCACCTCCGATAAAGCCCCAGTTTGTCCAAAGCGTTGGCCAGAGCGATCAAGCTCATTGTCCATTACCAAATTAAAATTTCCCCACACTAAAATGGCCATATCTGGTGAACTAAGAGTTGGGTAGATCACCTGTCTCAGGAATGCCTCTTGTTGGGCATTCGGAGCGTAAAGAGAGGCGACAGTAAAAGAGAAGGCCCGAGTTTTATTCTAATGGCCAAGAATCTGCCTTGTACTTCATGTATCCTCCCCACTATCTCCCCCGAGAAGGTCCTGGAAAGCAATATCGCTACGCCTGCATGCTTTGTAGTTGCTGAGGACCAAATCTGCCTGGGAAACCACCTTGAGCACATGCGATATGTGTCTTTATGCAACAAATGTGTCTCCTGAAGTAAGCATATGTGACACCCAGATTTCTCCAGAGCTGATAAAATCGCTACTCGCTTAGTCGGATTACTCAGCCCACGGACATTTAAGCTAAGACACTTAACCGTCATACAGCACAGGAAAGCAGTTATTCAGGTGGGAGGAAGGTCTACGGAGTAGCCAAGATCCAGAACCGGACCCCCGCCACTCCAGCCCACATGGCCAAATCTCCAATAGCATGCCTAAACAAGCTCTCAGGGAAGCATACAAACAAATAAACAAAATGGACAACGGGTGCCTGTACCAACTAAGTCCTCTCTCCCACTTCCAAAGAGGTAAAAGTCTCAGCTGGGCTGTAGAACCACACATGTTCCTCCACCGAGTCCACCGGCTCCGCCGCCCAGGCCCCGTCACTCAGTCGCAGGGCCGTGGTCAATGGCCCCTAGCCGGCCAGAGGGACCCCAGCACTCCCTGTTTAAGCACTCGTCCCGACTGCTACACTGCTCACTGCCGACTGGCGCTCCGAGATCTGCTCCAACACGGTAGGGCGTTGCTGTTTCTTTCTTCTTTCTTTCCTCCGCCAGCATGGACGGTCGCCATCGGTTGAACTCAACCCCAAACCAGATGCAGGGGCAACCTCCTCCAAGCCCAGGATCCGGTTAGCCTCCGATATTGACTTCACCTGGCGCAGTTGATCCTCCCAGCGAAAAACAAGGCGTAACGGATGACCCCACGAGTAGGACACCGCCCGCTCGCGCAGGTGCTCTGTGATGGGCTTGAACTCACGCCGTCTTTGCAAAGTCCGAACCAATAGGTCCTGGAAAAGTTGAAGCTGATGCCCTCTAAAAAGGACCTGTGGGAGATTGCGCGCCTTTTGCAGTATACTTTCTTTCAGCCCAAAATTATGAACGCATGCTAGGATATCTGGTGGGCGATCCCCTGCTCGTCCAGGTCGGCCCACGCGGTGGACTCTATCGAGGGTGATCTCCCGGGTCTCCTCGAGTTCTAAGACCGAGCGAAACAGCGCCACCACGAAGGCACTAATGTCCTCCTTCTCTGCCCCGCGCGGCACTCCTCTGATGCGGACGTTATGTCTGCACGAGCGGTTCTCCAGGGCCTCCACCGTCATCTGGAAGAGATCCTGCTGCTCTCGCAGGCGCAGAACCTCCTGCTGCAGGTCCGCCACCTCCTCGCCGCGGGTCCGCCACCTCCTCGCCGCGGGTAATTTCACCATCCTCGACCTGCGTCAGCCGCTCACCCAGGGAGGAAAGCTCCACTCTCAGCTCCTTTACCTCATGGGATGTGTCTTTACGGAGTGCGTGGAGGTCACTCCTAAGTGATTCGAACAGGGCGGTAGAAAGCCCTTGGTGACTGTAGCTGCCTCGTCCTCCATCACCTCCCTCACCGTCTCTGGGGTCCTCGTGCTCGACATCTCCTCCAGTACCCCTCCTGGCACCTGGTACCCACTAGTCAGCATATCCCGGACCGTCCAGTCCTGTTTGGGCTTAGAGGTCGCCATCTCAACCACCCACTCACTGCACGTAAGCCAGACTCTGACTATCCCCTACCCAGAGTCGCCACAGGCCACTTCCTCTAGGCCTCAATCCCTCAAGGACATCGACCCTCCAGCTGCAGATAGTCCTTGGGCCTCCTCGTGGCCCCGCTCCTCCCCGATCCTAGTATGGCCCTCCTGCGCCGTCCACTCCACTGGACCGCAGTCCTGGTCCTCTTCAGCACTCAGGGAGCACAGCCTCAGGCCCAAAACGACAGGTGGACCCACTGGTTCGCTCCCTCACTTCACCCCGGGTCTCCTGAACGAGGCCCAAAATGGATGGCCCGGCTACCACCGTGGCCCGACTCCAGGCCCCCACCGGGCCTCAAACGCTGGTCGCTCCTCGCCGCAGGGGCTCGGCTCCCTCCAGGGCGTTGCCGCACCACCAGACCCAGTCAGCAGTCTTTCAGGCCCGGGATCGTGGCAAAGAAGAACCCGCAACCCCCGGGGCCTCTGCCTCCGGTCCTCTCGGATCCACGTTCCTCGGGAGCGGCGACCAGGCACCTCACAAGGTCGCAGCGGGCCCCCAGAACCCTCGGGGTCCCAGGTTTCTCATCGGGGCACCCCCGGCCGGCCTGCCCCTCATCCAGGCAGCAGATTTCAGGCCAAGGCGGCGGAGCCCGGACCGACGCGTCCACTCACGCCGCCATCTTGGCCACGCACCCCCTGAAAGTGTTTTAGAAATATCTTTATTGTGCTTAGGGAAGTGTCCTATTTATCTGCCAAAATAGGAGCACAGGTAATTTCTACAATCTTGTTAGTCAAAGATTATGCTGTCACAGAGCACAGGTCTCTTTTTGGGTTTGAGAGTTAGATTTTTTTGTCCTTAATGTGGGAGTGGCTGGTTCTTTCAGTGCTAAACTCGTTATCAGTAACAGTTTTAAGATTGCTCTAACTAATATGGACCACCAGTAGTCTCTTCTTTGAATAGGGGTTATCTTAGGCTGTTAATTTAATAATTACCTTTCATGGAATAGTCTGTATTTTTTGCTATTAGCTAAATATATATAGGGGCTTAAGATGTTGCATCTAGAATGGTATGTGTAGTGGTAGAAATGTTTTTTTCGACTATGAAAACTTAATTGATTTTTAGGTGATCATTGCTGAACGTGTTTCAGGTGAGTACAGTGGGTATAGTAGTCTGATCTTGTTTCTAGATAGGGACGATAAGTCTCTTTTAAAGGCACCACTGTGGCTGTAGGAGGCTGGTTATTAGTAGACTTAAGTACACACCTACCATTAGCAATAATGTCTCCCAGACAATGTTAGGCCCAGTCAAGCTCTCAAACGATTAGTCCCTGGCTCAACACCTCATAGCTTGTCAGCAAGCAGGGAGGATTAACTTAGAAGACATGTATGTAAAGCATGTAAAGCATTGTAAAGTATGTAAAGCATTGTAAAGTATGTAAAGCACTTACATACACCAATGCAGTAAATACTTACGACACAACAGGCAAGAAAAATTCCACACCAATTTATAAAAATATGAAATATTTTGATATCTTTAAGATGACACCAGAACAATAAAAATCCAAGAAAGGGAACCAGAGTTATAAATGTTTAAAGATTTTTAAAAAGAGTGCTTCTTAGTGCTTAGAAATCAATAGCTCCAACTGGGGACATCTGGTCAAAGGTTGAGGCTGACTGTGATAGAGCCCTCCTCAGATACACTGAGCGGGAGGCCTTGGTCAAACATTTACCTGAGCACTTAGAAACTGTAGGAAAATGCCTCTTTTGATATGATCACCCCCCCCCACACACACACACTTTTGACCTGGTTTCTGGTGCAATTTCAACTGAAAGTGCACTGGTCCCTGCTAAACAGGTTCCTAGAGCCTGATCTCTTTCCCCCAAAACTGCACAGTCATTTTTCCCATTTGGCAAACCTTTAGATACCACTATAAGACCTTAGTAAATGTTATCACTAGTACCTAGGGCATTGGGTACTAAAGGAAGGCCCCAGAGGGCTGCAGAATTAATTATGTCACCCTCAGGGACCCTCTAAGTGCACACAGTGCTGCTTTCATAGGCTGCATGCGTTGGTGCAGAACTAAAAAGAAAACACGACATGGCACATAGCCTGTGTGCCTTGTTCCCTATAGATTTCATGCAATATAAGTATGTCACCCCTCTGGCAGGCCTTACAGCCCTAAAAGCAGGATGCATTATATTACATGTGAGGGCATACCTGCATGCGCAGATATGCCCCTTCTTTGCCTTTGTCGATTCTCAGATATAGTAAGTGAACAGGGAAGCCATTTTAAGTACATGTGCTAGACACTGGTCATTACACGTTCCCCAGCTACATGATGGCTTCACTGAAGATAGGGATGTTTGGTATCAAACATCTCATATTAATAAACTCTCATTGAATCCAGTGATGGATTTATTAATACATGCACACAAAGGGCACCTTAGAGGTGCCTTCTGAAAACCTATCAACTCCTAGCGTGTACACTGACTGGTGAAAAACAGTGCAGCCACATTAGTCAGAGTTTTGGCCCCCTGAGGTGAGAGCCAACGCTCTTGAGGTCTCAGAACAAAAGCCTGCTTTCTGCAGAGGTATGACCTTCTCTCCCAGGCAGGATGGACATTCTTTTTAAATCCCTCCATCTTGTTTGGAAGGAACTAGGCCACTAGGGTTAGGGTTATGCCCACTTCCCAATGGAAGTGGTCATAAAAATGGTGTAGTCACTCTAAAGGTGAGTATCCCATTGGCTACCACCTGGCACTCCCTGTAACTCTCCTAAAGTCAGTATTCAGGTGGCACCCCTGAACCCTAGAACTCAGATTCCTGGTGAGCTAAACAAGCAGAGAAGACTACAGACACCAACTGACTTGACCCCAGCCCTACAGACCTGTATGCAGTGCTTGACGATTCTGCACCAAAAGACGACCTGTCCTGCAGCCCAGCAACCTCTAAAGCTTTGGGACAACTACCTGCCTTTGACAAAGATCAAGATTTCCTGAGAACAGCAGACCAGTTCAAGAAGAAACCAACTTGAAAAGAACTCTGTCCTGAGGAACCACAAAACCACCTCCAGAGCCACCTCTGCACCCAATGTCAATGGCCTGAGTCCCAGTGGCCCACCAGTCCTGTTAAGGTTCTACAGTGATTCGGAGTCTACCATGGGCTGACCCCTGCCAGACACTGCCTCAAACCCTGCAGCCATAACCAAAATCTCTCGCTAACAAGGACCTGCCTGGTAAGCTGTTCCCGATGCCAAAGAACACCTCTGCACCCGAATCCCATGGGCCTTGGGGAGCTGGACTGTCCTAGCATCAGAACTTACCTGGGAAGCTGCGGGTTTTCTTCATTCAGTCTCCCGGCCCGACCCTGTAGACTTTTTCCAAAACTGATCTTCCCCATTGACTTGCGTTATGCGCCTCATGCTGTGATGGCACTCTGTACCAGTTCACCCATGCCACTGAGGCTGTAGGTTTGGTGCTGCCTTGTGTCACCCCGTGCTTACCTCAACCCCGGGAGATCCACCCCTGACACAGCTTTACTCGCCAATGAGCAGCGCAGCTTGGTTCACCCCCAGACTCCATTGATTAACATTGGGCACAAATCCGAATTTGACCTCTGCACCCGGCTATCACTGAGCTGCTGTGGGTGCACTCTTGGTACTGATTTGAACCTTGCCTGCTGTTGACCTAAAACCCCGAAGACTGGATTTGTAAGTCCTGTAAAAACCTGCAGAACTGCATTCTTGTTTTCCTCCCATAGGTTAACATTGTTGAACTGAAAAATTGCTCTGTGTTGATTTTTGACGCTGCAAGGTATTTATGCTTGAAACTCTACTTACTTGATTTCAAAGTTCCCGAGTTTGAAACATATATAAAGAGAAATGTTATTTTTCTAAATTGGTCTCAGATTCATTGTGAGTTCAACAAATGCTTAGCACTACCCTCCGATAAGCCTAACGTCTCATCCACACTACCACAAAATAGAGCATTAGTCCTTTCTACTTTTGCCTCTGCAATACCAATTGGGGATCCACTGGACTCTGCACAGTGTACTTCATTTTAGTGTGCTGTAGAGAGAGCCAGCTTCCTACAGAATTTTTTCTGGAGCTTTTCTCTCACAACATTGTGCAGTGCTCCTCAGCAAGCCGATTTCAATGGAATGTTGTTGGACCGCATTTCCACAAGGCCCTAGTCAAATCCCGAAAGTCTGGCGCTCCAGAGTTTTCAGCAGGACGAACCTGAAATCCTGGCTGGGTCGTGGGTTGAAGGTAGTCAGCATGACTCACAACGGCAAGTCAGTCCACTTATGGAGCTTTTTCCAAATGTTGCTCCAAACTTCTGGAACTTCTTCTTGAAGTTCCTCTTGGGGGTTTAAAGTGTCCAAAACACACATCCAAGGGTGCTTGAGCTAGAAGCTCTGAGATGGTCCTCGGAATTTTAGGATCACAATCCCAACAATTCACCAGACCAAATCCTTAAAAGTCCACTGGACACAATCAAACCTGGGGACTTTTGTGATATTTGATGCAGGCAAGACTTGCTAACTTGTTGCTTTCAGGAAGTCCACTCCTGGGTCCTTTTTGAAGCAAGGCAAAGTCCTTAGGGCTGGTGTTCCAGTTTGCAACAGGAGCAGTACTTCAGTGTGCAGTCCTATGGGTGGAATACCAGGGTTCCAGCTGGGCAGTTCTCCTTCTTTTTGTGATTTCAGGCAGCAGACCTGAGTTGAAAGCCACTTAAATTCGATAATTTTGGGGGACAAGCAGGGAGGCTTTGTCCAATGAGCTGCAGGGTGCCACCCAAAAGCATGACAGCTCCCTCCAAAGTGTGGCATTTTCTTGCCCCATAAAGCACCACACTTTAAAATTCCAAGATGGACAATTTTCCTCCAAAGTAGCAAGACCTGGCTAAACCAATCTACTGGGTAGGCTCCTTTTCATTAGCAATCCCTTTCTGGACATTTGCAATTTCCTTCCTGGACCTGCTGTCTATCTGTGGAATACAGCGTGAGAGAACAGGCCTGGCTGGCATTCCTTTCTGCAAAATGCCTCCAATGAAGATCAGCTTGATTTGTCCATCCCCCTTCCTAACCTCAGCTTCTGCCAACTTCCCCTCAAAAGATAACCTCTGCTCAGTGCAGGCCACTTACCACCTCATCAAAGCAGCCTGGCTAATCCTGTTAAGGCTGACCAATCAGGAGAGGCCACTAGCAGGCCGGAATCTGGCTTACAGAAAAAAGTAGTAAAACTCATTTTCTGTATTAGTTATGATACATTTAACAGTGGCAAGTTGTTGGATTTATTATTACCATTCTTTTGAGTCTTTTCATAGCACATTTAGCACCTTCCTAGCAATACATATGCTTATGGAAAATATCCCCATGTTAGCCTACGGAGCTAAGTACCTACAATGAGGAAAAATTAAAGGTGCAGCTGTTCCCTCACCAGGTCATATAAAACTTATTTTTTAATGTCCCTGCTTTTAGTTACATGGTACCCCACCCCTGTGGCATCTTGGGGAGACCTTAGGGTTGACGTACATGTAAAAATAAAGTAGATTATCACTTTGGAACTACTTTAAACTCCAAATTTTCAGTCATTTTACTTTTTAAAGACAGTCTGCAAGGCAGGGCTGCCTTTAGAAATGACAGCAGGCAACACAGCAGTGCACACTCCAGTGAAGGAAATCGCCTGGGCCTCTAAAGTTCCCTTCCCTATTATATGCTAGGGACTTATTTATTAGTTAAAATCCCTCTTGCCCTATTATTTACTAGGGACTTACAGGGCATGGACAGTGGTTTGAATATGTTTATAACAAGCAGGTTCTGATAAGAATTATAAAGGCTATAGACCGTATTATGTACATGGTTTGGTGTTGGTGTTAATAGATATTGGCAGCATTGTAATTTGTTGTCTAAAATGTTTAAACTCAGAGCGGTTGTTCTTTAGGGGCTCCTTTGCGTATCCATGCCACCTGTGAGGCCACAGAGCTGTGGCTAAATTAAATTATTGCTCATATACAGTTAATTTAGCAGTGTTCTTGCATTTACCACTTTTGTGTTTACACAAATTCTGCAGTGCACAGATCAGCCCTCTTGGTCTCTCCACCATACTGATGAGGGGAGGGGGAGGCGGGAGCTCAGTGAAGATCCAGCTACAGAGTGTTGTTTACAAAACACAGCAAACTGTAGATGTATATCTAGACTGCACATGTGAGAGCCATAGTTCAACTATGATCGCCTAACCCAGTACACAGTCCTTTTTATTTAGTTGCAAATTCCGCAGGAAGCACAGTATATCTGCTAAAATGGGGCTGTCAAGGCCCACATCAATGCATTATACGGGGTTAATGAGGCGCCACACATAGTAGCAGGGGAAGGACCCCAAACACTGTCCCAGCTTCTGATAGAGATGTACTTTTGGTCCTATCAAGAAGTTGGGAGAGGTCTTGAGTTGGGTCTTCCCCTTTTCAAACCTGACTTTGCTGCCTTGCTGCCCTGTCTGGCTCCTCATTAGGAATTGGTGCAGCAGGGGCAATAAGGAACTCCAATAGTTAAAGATTTAATGTAAACAGAAATATGAAGTTCCCACACCCCATTTGGCCCAATAGGTGGGGCCTCTGAAGTGGGAAGAAATTGGTTAGAGCTGCATTTCAATCAACAGGTTATTGGCATTTTTAAATATCATTCAGTTTGGTAGGAATCAATAATGAGATTATTGGTATAGTTTTCAATTTTTATTTAAATGTCTTTAGTAATTAAATTCTTTGTAAGCATATAAGATTTTCCATAAAATTACAGAATAAAGCGGGTTCCACAAAGATGATTCCTATTCTAAACTAAAGTGAAAAGGAGTATCAGCGGAACTCGAGTTCAAGGTTCGAGAGGTTTACAGAACGTCCTATAAAGAAAGGTTTGAGAAACTCAGTAGAGTCTTAGAACCGCATTAATTCAAAAGGAGAATCAAAAGGATTTCTCAGAATGAATCTGAGAAACATCAGCATAGAGCCTGAGTCAGAATGTATCTGAGTCGAAGTGCTCTCAAGAAATTCAGCGAAAGGGTCTATCAAGTAGTCTAGAAAAAATCTTCAATCTCTAGTCTAGAAACACTCATTTATACAATAAAACATGTCATCAAAATGCAACATTCTGCAAAGTCTTATGAAGATAGCTCATTGTCTCAACCAATAGGATGACAATGTCTTAATGGGAACAGAACATCTTCCATCAATTTAGCAAACTTTTAACAAAAAGTCCTAAACACAAAAATACATTTAACTACAATTCATAATACGATTATCAATGTAATTTCATTCTTTCAGTGCTTCTTTGTATAAGACAAAAGAAAAGAAGGTAGATCACTCCCGTTTTCATACACTTCAAGTGACAAGTTCTATTCTTAAAGAAACAACTTTTTAAGATTAAACTAACTCAATACATAACTATATTTTGCTTAGGTCAAATGGGGGAAGCAAGCTGAATCCCAACAAAATTCCCATTCATACTGCTGTTTTAAGAATATATTTGCGTCACAAAAAACATACACTCATGACCATGTCACAGGTCAGAGCAAACAAAGAATATAGGAAAGAAAGAGAAAAATGTATTTGTAAGTAGGTGTTTTAAGCTAAATGCCGGTCTTCATGAAAAACTCAATGTGCAAAGCCACATTTTAAGCAGTGTTTAGTTTAGGCCTACATGACATAACGTACAGGTTTATTATGCCAATATCTAACTAGTGAAAAGGCATCAGCAGAATCATGGCTTGCTGGTTCCAATATCCAGAACCTGATTCCTGCTCTGCTGGTGCCATGGAGCCTCTGATTTCCCAGTAAAAGAAGATAGGTAAGTAAATAAACTAAGTGTTGTTTTGCAGTGTATGTCTGAGTAAAGTGTGTTTGTGTGTTATTGAGATCGAATGAGATTGAGTTTAATCAGTGTTAGTTTAATGTGTTTGAGAGTGTCAACAAGAATGAAAAATTCAGAATCATTGAGAGAGAGAGAGAGAGAGAGAGAGGCAGTATGAATAAGGAAAAGGCAGGGAGTAAATAACGCAGTGTGAGTGAGCTGGAATGACTAAGAGGGATATTATGAGAGGGAGTGGTAGTGTGTCAGGGATGCTTTGATCAATGGTGCAGCAGGTGCAGTTGCACCTGGGTGCAGAGGCCCTGGTGCAACTCTACCTGCTGGACTATTAAAGCTGAACAACTGTACTCCAGGAGTTCTACTCGGAACTACTGTATGTTAGTAGTGGTGATTGACAGTTAGTGATTGTGAAAGTATGAGTGTGTTCAGGTGTGTTTTGTGTGTGAGAAACAGCAAGTTTGAGTGTATGGTTACATTTGTGTGTGAGGGAACCCAAGGCAAATTTTGAAAACTGTGAGGTGAACCTGTGGTAAGTACTACACCCTACCACCATCAGGGATCACTAGTCGCCACTGTTTATACCTCTGATAGTAACAAAAGAGCAATTATATAGTGTAATAAGATGCTACTCACAGTTTGCTGCTAACAAAATACCCCTTATGCTGTGTAGCACTGATCAATTCAAATACCGCTGATACATCTGTTTATGCGATATGGCCACTACTGCCTATAAACTCAAATACAGCCATCACAAAACTGTCTATATGATACCGCAGCATGTGTTCAGAGGCAACACAACCATGTGCCATTGGATCAAAATGTTCTGCCACCAGAAAACCCCATTATGTTGTCACCTACTCAGCTGCTACGTGACATATTGCTGCAACATATGCAAAACCATCTGTCTGCTAGAGGTAGTCCGTTTAGCACAGACATTTACTACATGGCTCCTTAAAACAGATTTTCTATTAGAAGCAAGACACTTCAAGTGAAAAGAATAATTTTAGTTGACGAATTGGAAAATATATATATATATATTTTTTGCCTGACCCTTTTGTGTAGCTCTGATAGCCACAGAGGATCACCAATTCATCTTGGAAATTAAATTCCCAAATTTTAGAGAATGCTTCTGATACGCAAACTGCTGCATTCTCAAAATAATTATATTGTCTGGCTTGCCCGTCCTTTGATAATATTAGGTAGGGGTTATTTTACATCACTAACTTTGTAAAAGGTATGACTTAAATTGTAAGGAGCAAATCAGACTGTAGGACATGCATATAATCATGATACGATATATGAGGGATGAGGCACGAGGCACCTTTCATTTTTTGAACTGTGGTGCTAAGAGGAATCTACTGGATGTGACCAAATTCTTTGTGACATATCAACTACTGCTCTAGGGTGGTAGTAGTAGTTCATTGTGCATATATTTGTATTTCTTCACATTTCAGAAAGTAGAGGAGTTCCAAATTAAATTGCTGGTATAAAAAGAAGAATCTGAAGAAGTGTTTACAAAATATTAAGCAGGTCTGGTAAAGTACTATTTTCACTTATCAACATTTTGAATTATGTGTTCCATGTACAACTCTCAATCTTGTTAGTGTAAATACTGTTTCACTAAACAATGTAATCAATAAATTAAATGTACAGCTGCATTTATATGTAAAGTTCTCTTACAAAAAAAATATTGGAGCAAGATACCTGCACAAATGCCACATCATCACTGATACAGGGAGAAATGAATACGTTTAAGTTGTCTCAGAGCACAATGAACTATAATAATTTACCAAATATCCAAACTGCAGAAAGGAGCACATTTGAAATACTTGATTTAATTATTGCCTAAAAATTAAATGAAGTGGGGCATGAGTGGGAATTATCACTTTTCCAATGTGCTGATTTACGTCTAACGCTGCCTTGAAATTATCAGTTCATTGTTGTGAATCCTTAATCTTCAAACCCTCAGGTCGATACTTGCACTTTTCTATGCTACGGGGACCTCCTGTTCCAAACAACTTGTTTGTAGACCAGCTGGCAGATATTTAGTCAAATTAATGTAAACTGTGTGACCCTTATCATGCTCATTATTATGAATGTCTGGGAAGAATGCCACCACGATCCTGCCACTCACCACTTAACACCCACCAATTGGCATCCGTTGCAAGCATTCCAGAGACCACAAACTCAACATAGTTTTCTCTATAGAGTCCGTCATCTCAGTGGGCTCTTCTAAATTAATTGCTTGGTCTGATTAGCTCACTATTAAATTTCAGTCAGTTGTTGAGAAAGCACTCTCCTTCAGCATTAGTTCTTACTTTTAAGTCTAAATAACTTGCCAGCCCCTTGCTTAGTCATCTCCACTGAGACACTTGAATAACACAATACCAATTTGTCTGTACCATATTAAACGCACCATTCAAATAAATAGTTTGTTTTTAATAAAAGCATATATTACATCAGTTTAAATGCCAGCTAGGGAACGTTTAACTCGAAGACAACAAAGCGATAGGCTTTTATCCCCAGTGTATTATAGAAATGATAAAGAACACAAATGACTACAAATCCTTGATAGATAATTGCAAAAACACCATACGAAATAAATCTTTGATTTTTTGTTTCCCTCTAAAATGTTCTATAATGTTGCAAAGATGGTTTCCAGTAAAGCCCTAAACAATTACCTGGATCCACTCCAGCGATTTTTCAACAAATTGGTTAATTCTTTACATTTGAAAATCCAACTGAAAATAGCCAAACTGAATGATGTTAGGTTACTGGTATGCAAAATGTACATGAAAGTTACCTCTGCTACAGACATCTAATGCCTCAAACACCGCCAGCACATCATGCAGGCCTGGATGTCCAGTGCATACCTGAAGCTCAACTCAACCAACCAGAATTCATGGTATTTTCCAAAGCAAAAACAGAAAGTACAAACCTGGCTCAATCACATGAACCTTTACAGCTTTGAACACCAGCTGTCACTGAATACCAGCTCATTTGTGTTCAACCTGGACATCAACATCAACCTCAAGGAACACTTTGACAAAAGAACAAAGACAGCCTGATATCAGCTTGATATCATATCTCTCTCTCCTAAACCAAGTGAAACAGTTTCTTCTAGAAAATGACTTTAGGATTGCAGTCCAATTCCTCATACTCTTGTAACTTCATAATGGTAACACTCTAGTCTATGGACTTCCAGACTCCCAACTGGTATCCTACACAGCATAGCATGCCTTAATCAGGGCCTGAAGAAGTATGATCAAATCACCCGAATCCTTGCCAGCCCATACCATCTTCAAGACTAGCTGCATCATTTACAAATTCATCACAACCCACAGCGCTGCTTATCTTGCAGACAAGCTCTTCTAGGCCATCTTCAGAACTTCCAAGGTGGTAAAACTGGGCCATTTTAGCCAAAATCACTGGTTGGACTGTGTGATGTTTTGCCTGAACTCATCAGGTCCAGAGGTTGCATGTGCTGTTCCTTTCATGAACGGATTATGAAATAACTTGTATTTAAAGCTTCTTAAGTACATGCCATAGATCCTGAAATGGTTTCAGAACAGAGCTGTAAGGTTGCTGTATCAGTAAAGTACATTGCCAAAAAGCAAAATGTAAATTGCTGTGCCTAGGCCATGGGGTCTGCTGCGTTCCAGACCAGGGTTTCTTTTAGATCTATTAGGCAAGCATGTTCCTGGATATTCAAAGACAAAAGCTACAACAATGATTATGGCACTGTCAGGGCCAGCCATCAAGAAATCCCCAATACATATAATTGTCAAAAGAAGGGGGTAGAGGGAGACGCACTCTCATAGCAAAGAGGAACATTAGGAGCCTATTGCCCCATAAGACATTAAAACAGAAGATCATATAAGTCTCCAATCAGAAAAGATGAATATCACGACACAGGTGTAGTAACAAGGTCCATTCTTTATTTCTTGCTTGAACTTAAAATGAGAACATGGACACAGCCAATGTGTTTCATCCCAAACACAAGGACACCTTCAGGGCTGTTAGAAACATGCAATAATAAGACTTGAGGCACATACAAAAACAGAAAAAAGCAGCAAATTATAAACATCATAAGCACGATAATGAAACATGTATAACAGCAGTTTAAAAATCAACACATAAATGCTAAAAGATATTTACCCAATAACATCGGATACTAATTGGACAAGATGCAAAATGAGTCCAGATTTTTAACGCACACATATGATCCACCATGGTGTCACAAGACACGTTGCAGATAACATATATTTCATTTTTACAACTCTATTAAAAAGAACTATCCATGAGATTCAAATGATCCAGTCAATGTGATTATATAAAATAAAAATAAATCATTTTGTTTGTTCCTCTTAAGTCACCCGTGAATGGCAATCAAAATTATTCTCTATCAAAAGTAAAGCCCATATGCCAAGTGCAAAACATCCACAAATCAAAATTACACCCATCTATACCTACATATATATGTATACACTACTAATGCTTACCTCATGATAAGGTGTAAGGATTCCAATGTGCACTACTAATGCTTACCCCCATGATAAGGTATAAGGATTGCTAAATAGGATTCTTTTATTATGCTTGTTCAGATGTAGCTCCAAGGTGTCACTTCTTTATTGCCCAAAGTTTTCCAACAAAAATGTAATATGTGTGAAGGTTTCCTTCATTCTTCAGACGGTCATCTCTTAAGATGTAAAGACATGAGATGTATCCATATCCCATATTGGCCACCACTCCAACCTGGGCAAACAGGTATGTGAATTAACTGTTGGTCTGTTGTACCCAGCCTCTTAGGAGTGTTACTACTGGTTGTGAAACACCGCCCATGCTCACCCTTTGCTCTCTGCTTTTTTAAAACTGCATAAGTTCTCCAAAGTGTGCCACACCGCTACACATATGTAAACTATTATGTGACAATTCCCAGGTCCTCAATTCCTCTCCCACCATAATGCATTTCAACTCAGAACCAACAAAGAAACATACATGCCATATTATCACACTAGCATTCTTCATGTTTTTGATTTCAAGTATATAAATCTTCCCAAATGAGCTGAATCACTGCACATTCATAAACTCCATACAGCCATTTGCAGATCCTCACTCACTCTCCATTTGTACTATCACAAAGACAGGTTCAACATTTTTAATACCATGTATACATAATCCTCCCAGAAAAGCTGAATTTTGACCAAAAGCATTATTAGCACCACACCATGATATTCGCCTACACATGGACTTGCTTAGGGAGACACGGGTGCCACCAAGCATCATCAAGCATGCTAAACTAACACAAAGAGCATTTCTCTGCACTTCAAATACCACACATCCAAAAAGTCTCTTCAGTAAGCTAAGATTAAGCGCATAAAAGCAAAATGTAAATTGTTGTGCCACGGAGTTGACTACATTCTAGACCACGGTTTATTTTAGATCTGTTAGGCAAGTATGTCCTGGATATTGGCCACCACCTACAAAAGTGATTTCCAAGCAGCCTCAAAATACAGCAGGGTATCCTGTTCAGGTTTAAGCACTTAGTGAATTTTCAGGTAAACTGTTAAGCATCAAATCTACTTTGGGCCTAGCTTTTTAACTTATGTCAGTTATGAGTACTTGGCACTGCATCAAACCACCATACTTAACAGAACTCGATCCAGCGTCAATGATAAATTATCACCAATGTTTCAATCCTCTGTATTCCCTGATTTACTATCAGCCACATTACAGAAAATTGTTTTAAGTCAAAAGCAAAAAAAAAACGCTATCTTAAATTTAAATTACACAGTGGTGAACACTAAGTAGGTGTAAGTGGCTGGCATCCTCTGAATTACTATTTTCAGGTTCTCCCCATAATATTGCATTCTAGTTTTATTGCCTAAGGGCACACATGTACATAATGGTACAGGGTGTGGTGTAAATGTGCTCATATAAAAAGAAACAATTTAGATTAATTTGTTTTGTGCAACAAAATGAATTAAAGATTCTGCAGTTATTTCAATGTCAAAGCAAATATGTATTATGTCAATTTGTGTAGTGCACTAATCACCCAAGAAGGTATCCTGGGAAGGTGTGTAGATGTGTGGTCCCCAAGGTGCTTATATGAAGAGCCAGGTCTTTAGCTTCTTGCAGAACTTGAGAAGTGAAAAGTGAGAAGGAGGCTCTGAAGTGCTGAGGAAGGTTGTACTATGAATTCGGTGTGATGTAGGAGAATTAGCGAGCTCCTGTTTTGTGGATGGGGAGTGAGAGTGAGACAGAGCATAGGTGCCTGGTAGGTTGGTAAAAGTGAACGCGGCTGTTTACGTCTTCTGGTCCTGTATTGTGTAGGGCTTTGTATGTGCGCATGAGAAGTTTGAATTGGCTGTGCTTATTAATGGAGGGCCAGTTAGGCTTCTTGAGATGTGATGTGGATGCAGCTTAGGAGGCCAAGTAGGAGTCATGAGTGGCATTCCTGATGGTCTTGAATTTGTGTAGGAGTTGTTTAGAGATTCTGACGTACAATATGTGACTGTAGTCCAGCATGCTGGTGATGAGTGCTCGTGTAACGGTCTGTGACTGGTGTTTTGAGGCAATCATTCGAAGATCTTTCACAGCATGCACAGTAAGTGGAAGTAGGAGGTTCTCATTGCATTGACTTGAGCCATCATGTTGAGCTTGTCATCTAGGATTGTCCCTAGATTTTTTGTGTGGTCTGTGGGTGCTGTTTCTACCTCAAAAGGCCACCAGGTAGAGTCCCATTTTGAGGGTTTGTTGCTGAAGACCAGTACTTCCATCTTGTCAGAGCTGACTTTCAGGCATTTGGTTTGGATCCAGTCTTTTACCATGGCCATTTAGTTGGAGAAGTTGGTTCTGGATGTGGTTGTCTTACCTCTCAGTGAAAGTTTAGTGTCATCAGCGCAGGAGATGACAGTGATATCTTGTGATCGTATGATGTTGGTGAGCGGTGTCATGTATTTGTTAAAACAGGTGGGGCAGAAGGAAAATCCCAGTGGGACTCCGCAGTTTCTTGGTCTCTGATGTGAAGAGTAGCAGCCTGACCCTTTGGGTTCCTCAAATGAGGGAAGAACAGATACTTTTGAAAGCGGATACTTGTAAGACAATCTCTTGGAGTCTTCTGATGAGGGTGTTGTGGGAGACACTGTTAAAGGCTAAGGAAGATTCAAGCAGGATGAGAGTCACTGTTTCTCGTTGGTCCAGGTAGGTTCTAATGTCATAAATGTGCTGTGCTGCTTTCTGAATTGTGATTGGGTACTGTCTAGATGGGTGAAGCTCAAATTGTGAGTTGCCGTTTTATGGCCTTCTCAATGACTTTGGCTGGATAGAGTGAGCAGGAAGATGGGTTGGACGCTTCTCAGTTGATTCAGGTCAGCTGTGGGCTTCTAGCAGAGTGTGTTGATTTCTGCAAGTTTCAATCTGGAAAAGTGGCACACATGATGGAGGTGGTGTTGATGTTGATTAGGGTGGTAAAGATAGGTGATGTTCCCAGGTTGTAAATGTGGTCGGGGCATGGGTCCATGGAGGCCATCAAGTGGATGGTCTATAAGATTGCCGGTGTCTCGTTTCTGGTGGGGGTTGTCCATTCAGTTAGGTGGCTGTCTCGGTTGGTGGTGGGTAGGTTAGTGATAAGTTCTCGGGGTTGGATTGGTGTGTGAAGTTGCTGTAGATGTTTGCGGTTTTGCAGTGGAAGAAGTTGGAGGTCATCACAGAGTTGCTGGGAGGCAGTAATGTTATTGACAGTGACTTAGGGTGAGTTGAAATCCTTGACAACTGAGAGGATCTCCTCACAGCTATTGGAGCTTCCTTCAACGTGATCCACTAGTGTTTTTTATGGTGTCTCTTATTTGCTGGAAATAGCATTTTAGTTCAGCCTTATCAGCTTTACTCCCAGAGGTGTGCAGCCTTATCAGTACTACTGTTAGAGGTGTTGTGGCTGCCTCTCCACTTTATTTCTGGCTGTTTACAGTGTTCTTTGGTGTCTGGGAGAATTTCTGTGTACCAGTGTGGCATGTGGCATTCTCTGAGGATGCTGTACATTTGATGGATTTGTTGTAGATGTGTCAGGGAGACCAGATCCTTGGAGCCTGCGCATGTTCCCAACATGTCCACCACTAGACAGCTCCAAAACTCCAATAGATATACCACAGAGCCTGAGAGAGTTCAAGTTGGGGACAAGGGGATTAGATAGGGAACAGCTGGGAGGGAGACCTGTAGGAAGCAAGAGGTTAAACAACACAATGTCAAGATATAATCACATTGACTTTCAATAGACTATGGTTCTAAGAATTCTTATACTGTAATCATGGATAACTTAGGATATGACTATAACTAGGCCTCAAGAAATCTAGGTACCTGGAAAAATCAAGAATGGGTTAATATAATGTTTCCTTTGAGCTTTTAGGAAATATCATATACTGTCTAGGATACAAGAACCTTCTTCAAAATGTTTTCAGAATAAACATTGCATTTTTACAGGAGGACAAAGGCTATCTGAACATTCCATGAAAAAACAACAGGAAATGTACTAGGAGCCTAATTAGCACAAAGAATGTCGCATTTTGAATTAAGCGTTTTGAGAAAACCAAAAGCTCAGGATAAATGTGTGCACCTCAACAAACACTGCACACCAAAGTATTCAATGCCATGAAAAGATCGCGTGCACAGCTGATCTGAAAATCAAGAGTTTACTGCCAGAAAAGAATTGTGCACCTTGCTGCCGATTCGAAGTTTCACAATGCTAATGTCATGAAATGATCGCGCACACTGCCGATCTGAATGTCAGGAGTTTTTATGTCAGGAAATGAATCGCGCACCTTGCCGATTTGAAATACACAATGCAAATATCATAAAATGATCGTGCACACTGTTGCCAGTCTGAATGTCAAAGTTAAATGCCAGGAAATGAATCGCACACCTTGCCGATTCGAAATACACATTGCAAATATCATGAAATGATCGTGCACACTGTTGCCGATCTGAATGTCAAAGTTACATGCCAGGAAATTAATTGTGCACCTTGCCGATTCAAACAAGAATATGTAAATGTCATGAAAACACAATCACGCACACAAGGAGTTTCACAACTAGGCCCAAAAACTTGAATGTCTTTGAAAACGGGGGTCGGGGACCCAGCCCGACCTCCGCCTTACCGCCCTGCTAAAGGGTCGTCAATATAAGGAGGGCAGCCCTGGAAATATCCTTGTAGGCCTCCGGGACCGGAGCTCAGGAAGTTGCTGCTGTTCTGCACCGGGACCTCTGAATAGTGAGCACGTGGAGCTGGGCTGACTCCCTTATTTAGAGTCAAGCCCAGCCCACAGACCACACCCAGTCATGGGGCAGGGAAAGCTTCTAGAAGGTCCTAGAAAAGGACCACACCCTGATACACTCGGTAAGCCTGCAGCAATACCTTGCAAATGAACAGTTATTACAAACATCATTAATAATGGTTTTCAAGGTTAAAATCTGCAATGCAAAAGGTTAACCAGCTGCATATAAACATAATGCATGAATTATGCCTTTGCATAAAGAATGGGTTTTTGCTTTTTAGTCGCCCGTAGAGCGTGCACTGTCCTGATGTTGACAAGATGATAGTGAGTGTTCCTCCTGGCTTGTGAAGGTAGTCCTACCCAGCAACCTTGTGGCCTACTGGGATTACCATGGCGATGTCAGGAGCTGTTGAGGGTTTGAGCCATGTCTCTGTGATGAAGATGATGTCAGGTGCATCGCTACTTAGCAGGTCCCATATTTTATGTGCATGTTTGCTGAGTGATTGTATGTTGAGAAGCATGCGAGTGGGTGTTGAAATGTGGGTTTGCTGTGGCATGTGGTGTAGGGTGTCAGGCCCATTCAAGTTAGTGTGTCTGTATATACTAGTGTGCAGTTTCAGGATGTGTCTGGCTCCTGCATCAAATCTCTGCGCCATTTGTAAAAGGCTCATGCTGTTTTTAATCATCATTTTGTATGATGTATGATTTCTTAGTTTTATTTAGTTTGTGTTGTGCTTCTAGTAGTATTACACTGCATGGGAGCTTGTAGTAGTATACGAGGGGTTGGTTGTTATATCTACATTGTATTTCCTTGTACGCACTACTATGCAGTTTCAGGAGGCGCCTGACTCCTGCATCAATTTTTTTAAACATTTGTAAAAGGCTCATGCTGTTTCTAATCATCAGTTTGTTTTCTGATTTCTTGGTTTTCTCACTTTATATTAGTTTGTGTTGTGATTTCAGTACTTTTTCTCCACAAGGGAGCTTGCGGTAGTACAAAAGGGGTTGCTAGACCCCTGTTTGTATTTAATTTTCCCTCCCTAGTTTTTGAGCTGCACTGAGAATTGTTGTGTTGTCATGCCCTAGGCACGCCCCCTTGGATCTTGAATACCAGTCTATAAAGCAAACTGCATAGCGTGTCCCCGTAGCCCTATTCAAGGCAGTGTGTCTGCCTTTGTTTGTTTTATCTACATTTTATTTCCATGTACGCACTAGTGTGCAGTTTCAGGAGGTGCCTGGCTCCTGCACCGATTCTATTTTTATGTGTTTCCTTGTAAGCACTAGTGTGCAGTTTCAGGAGGTGAATCAATTCTCTGTACCATTTCAAAAAGGCTGGTGCCATTTTTAATCATTTAATTTTATGACTTCTTATTTTTCTGACTTTCATTTAGTTTGTGGTGCGTTTCCAGTAGTATTACTCTGCAAGGGAGCTTGCGGTAGTATATGAGAGGTTGCTGTATCCCTGTTTGCATTTAATTTTCCCTCACTAGTTTTCTTAGCCTTGCTGGGAAGTGCTGTGTCATCACGCCCTCCAAGATGCCGTACTGCAAATCAATCAGCACAATGAATCTGTGCAGCCCTATTCAAGGTAGTGTGTCTGCCTTTTGTTTGTTTTATCTACATTTTATTTCCTTGTATGCACTAGTGTGCAGTTTCAGGAGGTGTTTGACTCCTGCATCGATTCAATCCACATTTGCTTCTTTGTAAGCACTACTGTGCAGTTTCAGGAGGTGAATCAATTCTCTGCACCATTTCAAAAAGGCTGGTGCCATTTTTAGTAATTTAATTTTATGACTTCTTATTTTTCTGACTTTAATTTAGTTTGTGGTGCGTTTCCAGTAGTATTACTCTGCAAGGGAGCTTGCGGTAGTATATGAGAGGTTGCTGCATCCCTGTTTGCATTTAATTTTCCCTCACTAGTTTTTTAGCCTTGCTGGGAAGTGCTGTGTCATCACGCCCTCCAAGATGCCGTACTGCAAATCAATCAGCACAATGAATCTGTGCAGCCCTATTCAAGGTAGTGTGTCTGCCTTTTGTTTGTTTTATCTACATTTTATTTCCTTGTATGCACTAGTGTGCAGTTTCAGGAGGTGTTTGACTCCTGCATCGATTCTATCCACATTTGCTTCTTTGTAAGCACTAGTGTGCAATTTTAGGAGGTGCCTGGCTCCTGGATCAATTTTCTGCACCATTTGTAAACGGCTAGTGCCGTTTTTAATCATTGTTTTGTTTTATGATTTCTTAGTTTTCTCACTTTAATTTAGTTTGTGTTGTGTTCCGATTAGTATACTCTACAAGGGCGCTTACGGTTGCATACAAAGGTTTGCTGGACCCAGGTTTGTATTTAATTTTGCCTCACCAGTTTTTAGGCCACACTTGAAAGTGCTGTGTCGTCACACCCCTGAAAACGCCTCCTGGATCCCGTCCTACAAAGTAAGTGGACAAACGACCAATGGCGTTCCAAAGGCAAATTCGTCCGCACCTGGACATTGCCCAGCACCAGAAACCCCCCGCCCGTTTTTCATCCCATTCCACCGCCACTTGTAAATATTCAAGAGAGGAACTATTAAAACTTAAGGTCTCATGTAAGAAACCTCACTGTACTATTTTGGAACCACTAGAGACCATAGACGCTAAGAAATGTCAAGCTTGTTAGCGCTAACCAGTCATATAACCGGAAACAGTAATTCAAATAATGCAGTCACCATAAGTAAGAGAGGTAATCATAATATTTTTGCTTGGGTTTTAATAAACGCTAGATCTCTGCTAAATAACAAAATGGAGTTCTGAGATTTTTTAGAATCCCATAAACTGAATTTGGCATTTATATGAAACGTGGGCCATTTTCTTATCCGGGCTTGACTTGGTAGCCGCCATTCCATCAGGATACGCTTTTTTTTTTTTTTTTTTTTTTTTTTAATGGATCAACTTGACACCAGAGGTAGAGGTCTCCCCATAGTATTTCGCGATCAGCTATCCGCCAATTTCTCTGCAGTTCCAACAATTGCCAAGTGCAAAGCACTTGCTTTTAAGACTGGGCTAAATAAAAACAACACCTTTAATGGTCTGCCGTGGCCCAGGTCAACATTCACGCAGGTCTTAGCTCACAGTAAGAATTTAGCTCTGCAGATTTTACGGTTCTCAGAGATTTTAACTTTCATTTAGAAAAATCAATCAGACAGTGATTCAGAACTTTTAATTGAACCCATGGTCAGTATTGGCCTTGTTCTATTGGTAAACAGCCCGATGCATGTGGCTAGCCATATACAGGATGGGATTTTCTCTGACAATTCATTTTTAAATCTAACTGTAATACTATCATTGGTATGGTCTGACCATCTGGTGATTATGTTCAATCTAAACATCATGGAAAATCACCCCCTGAAATGGGCCCCTACTCCACTAGAAAGTCACTTCCGTGGCACAAGATTGAATCGGATATGCTGAATTCGGTTTTAATTTGGTCAAAGCCCACTCCCTCTAAAGATCTGGATCTAGCGGTTTCCAAACATCATGAGTGATAAGGGTCGGTGATAAGCCAATTAGCCCCAGAGAAAAAGAACATTAGCCATAAGAAAACTCCATCTGAACCTTGGTTCTCTGGTAAACTCAAGGCCCAAAAGCAACTCTGCCATAGGCAGGAGCATAAATGGAGAAAGAGTTACGGAGAAAGTGGGAGAGAGATGTACAAACACACAAGGTTTATAAGTCTCTGATTCAAAGAGAAAATCCTCCTATTTTATTAATACAATTGAGAAGGCAAAAAACTCAAGTAAAGAACTCTTTAAGACAGTAAAGCAACTTGGTAATGTTCCTGATAATAAAAACACTAATTCCAAGCAATCTTGTTGTACTACATTGGCCTCGTTTTGCCAGGCTAAAGTTGAAGATGTGTATAATAGCTTTGCAGCAAATACCACTTTGATTCTACAGTGTCCTGACAAGGCCTCCTTACCTTCTAAACCAGAAACGTTAGTTTTTTTTTCACCACTTTCTGTAGAACAGGTGCATAGCTTGATAAATCCCACAAAGTCAGGCTCCCCCACTGATCCAGGCTCACCTAAAATAACTCAATTGGTCCCAGAAACAATATCAGTACATCTGGCTGATATCTTCAATAAAATTATTTTCTCTGGCTAGTTTCCAAAGGCTTGGAAAAAATATTCCTACTGCCATTAGTAAAAGAAAAGACTAACCTGGCCTTGACAGACCCCAGCAGCTATCGGCCAATATCATGCTTGCCATTCCCGGCAAAGATAGTAGAAAAAGCCATGAATGAAGAACTTGCTTCTTTTATAAACATGAATGACTCCGCTCCACTCAGTTTCAGTTTAGGAGTGAGCATGGCAATGAATTGGTTCTGATTGTGGCAAGGGGGAGCGCCCAAGGGGCGAAAACCAGGAAAACAAGGCACAAAAAGTAAAGGCACAAGTTAAAAACAGTCACAAAATACAATAATGGCACAAAATACAATCGGGGTAACGCAATCAGAAGGGGCACAAATGGGGGCAAGAGCGCAAGGAGGCAAGGCGCTGAAAAGTGGAAAAACACTTACAGAAACGGCGAAAAGCGGCACACGGGTCTAGTGAAGCTTACCAGAGCCCACTAGACACCAGGGATGAGGCGCAGGAGGATGCCTGCGGGTGGAGGAGGGCTTCGAACACGCTAGCAGCAGCGTGGGCGGGGGTCAGGGGCACGAGACAGCAGGGTGGTGCTGCGGACGTGGGGGGCGAGCTCTAGACCTAAAACAGGTCAGAGGTCGCTCACTCGCTACGCGCAGCGCCAGCCATTAAGAAGGAAGGGGGGAGGGAGGAGCAGCTGGGAGGGAGTGGCGAATGGGGGCGCGAGGGGGGCGGGGCCACAGGGAGGCAGCGGCAGGGAGAGATCGGCAAGGGGGAGTGCCCAAGGGGCGAAAACCAGGAAAACAAGGCACAAAAAGTAAAGGCACAAGTTAAAAACAGTCACAAAATACAATAATGGCACAAAGTACAATCGGGGTAATGCAATCAGAAGGGGCACGAATGGGGGCAAGAGCGCAAAGAGGCAAGGCGCTGAAAAGTGGAAAAACACTTACAGAAACGGCGAAAAGCGGCACACGGGTCTAGTGAAGCTTACCAGAGCCCACTAGACACTAGGGATGAGGCGCAGGAGGATGCCTAAGGGTGGAGGAGGGCTTCGAACACGCTAGCAGCAGCGTGGGCGGGGGTCAGGGGCACGAGACAGCAGGGTGGTGCTGCGGACGTGGGGGGCGAGCTCTAGACCTAAAACAGGTTACCCCGATTGTATTTTGTGACTGTTTTTAAATTGTGCCTTTACTTTTTGTGCCTTGTTTTCCTGGTTTTCGCCCCTTGGGCGCTCCCCCTTGCCGATCTCTCCCTGCTGCTGCCTCCCTGCGGCCCCGCCCCCCTCCAACCTCCCGCCTCCCAGCTGCTCCTCCCTCCCTCCCCCCTCCCTTCTTAATGGCTGGCGCTGCGCGTCTGCGCCCGTCCGCGCCTGGACCGCGCCCAGCGCCACCCCCCCCCTGGTCCACACGCCCCCCGCACCACCAGCCTCCGCTACTCAGCCAGCGAACTCCTCGCCCTTAACCCTGGCTCCTCCACAGGCTGCTTTCAGGCCACTCCAAAGCACACCAAAGGACCCTTCTCCTGCCGCACCTGCAACTTCACCTGCAACAGAACAATGAAGCCTTCAGCAACCAACACCAACCACCTCCACTGCATCCTCCTCAACACACGCTCCGCACGAAAGCACGCCATCGAGCTCTGGGACCTGCTCGACACCACCGCCCCAGATGTAGCCTTCCTGACCGAAACCTGGTGGAACGACTCTTCGGCCCCAGACATCGCCATCGCCATCCCTGACGGATACAAGATCGCCAGAAGAGATCGCACCAACGGAATCGGTGGAGGAATAGCCATTGTCCACAAATCCACCCTCAAGATCCACACCCACACGGACGACACCCTCAAGACAGCTGAACACCTTCACTTCCAGATCCACACGGACCCCAACACCACCTCAGAGGAACTCTCATATACCGACCACCAGGACCAAGAGACCCCATTCAGTGACACCATCTCCGACCTTGCAAGCACCCACGCCCTCGCCTCAACGGACTACATCCTCCTTGGAGACCTCAACTTCCACCTGGAGAACAACAACGACGCCAACACCGCATCACTGGCCACCAACCTCTCCAACCTCGGACTCAGACAACTGGTCAACACACCCACCCACATCGCCGGTCACACGCTATACCCTCTCTTCACTGCTAGCAACCACATCTCCTTCAGCCACACCACCGAACTCCACTGGACCGACCACCACTGCGTCCACTTTACATTCAAGAAACACAGCGAACACCACCGCCCCCCACTACCACCGCGCCGCCGCTGGGGCAAAGTCACTCAGGACCAACTAACCAGCACCCTCGCCAAGAACCCGCCAATCGACCCTACCGACCCGGACTCCGCAGCCACCAACCTCCAACAGTGGATCCTCAACAGCGCCAACATCCTCGCCCCACTCAAGAGACCCACCGTCAACCAAGAAAAGAAAAAAGCAGCCTGGTTCACAGACGAACTGATCACCTCCAAAAGCACCTGCCAGAAACTTAAGAAAAAATGGCTTCTCGAGCGCACACCCGACAGCCTGGCAACTCACAAGGAAGCCACCCGCAAGCACCATCAACGGATCCGACTCGCCAAACGCTCCCATTTTACAGAACGCCTAAACAACAACGCACACGACAGCAAGGAGCTCTTCTGCATCGTGAAGGAGCTCTCCAACCCCAGGGCCAACGTCAACGACGTCCCACCATCCCAGAAACTCTGCGACACACTCTCCACCTTCTTTTACCAGAAAATTGCGGCCATCCACGACAGCCTCAACACCACACCTCCGCCAGAACCCACCCCCGGCTACTCCTCCAACACCAACCGCCTCACCTCCTGGACCCACGTAGACGACGACAAAACCCGAAAAACTATGAACTCCATCCACTCTGGATCCCCCTCAGACCCCTGCCCACACCACGTCTACAATAAAGCCGACTCCACCATCGCCCCCCATCTTCGCAAGATCATCAATCTATCCTTCGACCTTCCCAGACAGCTGGAAGCACGCTGATATCCAAGCTCTCCTCAAGAAACCCAAGGCTGACCTCAACGACCTCAAAAACTTCCGCCCAATCTCCCTCCTTCCCTTCCCAGCGAAGGTCATCGAGAGGATCGTCAACGCCCAGCTCACCCAACACCTAGAAGACAACTCCATCCTAGACCCCTCCCAATCCGGCTTCAGACGAAATCATAGCACCGAAACTGCGCTCCTCGCCGCCACAGATGACATCAGACAGCAAATGCACAATGGCGAGACCTCAGCCCTCATCCTTCTAGACCTCTCCGCGGCCTTCGATACAGTCTGCCACCGCACCCTACTAACTCATCTCCACGAAGCCGGAATACAAGACAAAGCCCTCAACTGGATCTCGTCTTTCCTCTCCGGCAGAACCCAGAGAGTCCGACTCTCACCCTTCCGCTTCGAAGCCACCAACCTCATCTGCGGCGTCCCCCAAGGCTCCTCGCTAAGCCCGACGCTGTTCAACATCTACATGGCACCCCTCGTACAACTGGCCCGTCAACACAACCTCAGCATCCTCTCCTACGCCGACGACACCCAGCTCATCCTCTCCCTCACCAAAGACCCACACACCGCCAAAGCCAACCTCCATGAGGGACTGAAATCCATCGCCGAATGGATGAGAGAGAGACGCCTAAAATTAAACTCCGACAAGACGGAAGTCCTCATCCTCGGACGCACCCCCTCGGCCTGGGACGACTCCTGGTGGCCCACCGCACTGGGACCCCCCCCCCCCACTCCAGCCAACCACGCACGCAACCTCGGCTTCATCCTCGACTCCGCCCTCACCATGTCCAAACAGGTCAACGCAGTCTCCTCCTCCTGCTTCAACACCCTTCGCATGCTCCGCAGAATCTACAAGTGGATCCCGACGGAGACCAGAAAAACGGTGACCCAGGCCCTCGTCAGTAGCAGACTGGACTACGGCAACGCCCTCTACACAGGCATCCCAGCAAAAGACATCCAACGACTCCAACGCATCCAGAACGCATCCGCCCGCCTGATCCTCGACATTCCTCGCCAATGCCACATCTCCCACCACCTGAAAGACCTCCACTGGCTCCCCGTGAACAAAAGGATCACCTTTAAACTACTCACCCACGCGCACAAAGCACTACACAATGCCGGACCCGCCTACCTGAACAACAGACTCAACTTCTACGTCCCCTCCCGCCAACTCCGCTCTGCCAACCTCTCCCTCGCCATAGTTCCCCGAATCCAACGCAAGACCTCCGGCGGCAGATCCGTCTCCTACCTCGCAGCCAAGACCTGGAACTCCCTCCCGACCCCCCTGCGTCTGACCCAGGACCTCCTCACCTTCAGGAGACTCCTCAAGACCTGGCTCTTCGACCAATAGCACTTCCCCCCCACCCCCCCCCCCCAGCGCCTTGAAACCCTAACGGGTACATAGAGCGCTCTATAAATGTTATGATTGATCAGACACTATTAGATCTACTCTCGGCAAAGGAGGAAATGCAGTCCAATTTTTCTAGCTCTCTCAGCAGCATTTGACACAGCCAATCATGATTGATGATTGACCGTCTTTACTCATTAGGAATTAGCTCTCCTAAAATCCTTACTGTCGGAGCGAGAACAATTTGTCGCTTTGGACAATTTTGTGTCTGATACCTTTTTCCTCCCATGTGGAGTACCTCAAGGGGCTTCCTTGAGCCCCACCTTTTTAATCTACACGTCACCCCTTTGGCTAGGCTTGTAAAATATTTTGGGTTTTTAGTAATATCTTACGCTGATACCACCCTAATTGCAGTGTCCATGTCCAGTAATCCCAATCATACAGCAGCCAGATTCAATGACTATATGCTGCACATAGGCAAAGAGATGAACAGCAATTACCTAAAATTACATTTGGGGAAATATCACAGTATTCCAGTTTGGAAATAACACCTCCTTTTGGTCCTCTAGTTAGTAACCTCAAGAAATGGGTACACTGCTTAAACTGGTCGAGAAAGTGAGGAACCTAAGAAAACTTTTTGACAATCAGTTAACCTTTGAAAGTCAAATTTACACAGTAACATCATCTGCGTTTTATATTCTGAGGATTCTAAAAAAAATACTCCCATTTATTCCAAAGGAGCTTCAAAAGTCTGTGGTTATAGGACATGTATTATCAAAATTTGATTATTGTGATGCCCTATATTCCAGCTTACTGACTATTAAATAAACAGCAGATCTTGCAGAATGCTGCAGCTCGGCTCTTCCTGGGAATCTCCAAATATCAATCAGCTTCTATGGCTCTGAAATAGTTACATTGGTTTCCCATAAAGAAGTGCATTTTCTTAACGCACAATGTATTGCCTTTAAAGCACTTTACAACTCCGCCCCCAATTATCTAAAACGCATCTTTTCCTGGTATCCACCAGCCAGATCATTGCAATCAGCTACAGCCAAAAACGGTATTGGTCCTAGATACCATACCAATCTTTATTTGGAAAAATTGTCATAAAAGCACACAAAATACAAGACATCAATACAATAAAAGCATTTAAAAACATCATGTTAAAAATTAAGAGAAAATCCAGGAAAATAGCATTATGCATATATAAAGTTGAAATTATACAAAAAAGTAGTACATGGCACTAAAGATTCAAAATCACGGTAAAAGAACATAAAATTCATTTAATAACAGCCGACTGTGTAGTACTGGCATGGGCAACATACAAGTCCCGACACCTAGTCTATCAACAAATGAGCTGCAGTTTTCGGTCTGCATCTCCACATATCCAGAAGAAAACGTGAAACAGCAAATACAACTGGCGATGCTGCGTTAGATCTAAGAATCCTAAAGGCTGTTCTATAATACCTGGCCCCCAGATTACAATACAGGGGCATAATCCATTTCCTCCAATAAGGATGATAATGAGGGCAAAAAAAAAAAAAAAAGAGAAATGTTCTACACATTCTTTTGTGTCAGGACACAAGGGGCAATTCACATCTAGCTCTGTGGGTGGGGAGGAGAGAGGCTATTTAGCAGTGAATGAATGAAGCAGCAAAGTCCAAATTCTAAACTTAGGTTCTGATTTAGATCTTGGTGGTGCTATCGCCAAGCCGTGTCAGTGGCAGACCTGAGAAAACTGTCAAGTTGACGGTGTACTGCCCGCCATATTTAGCTGTTACAATTTTGCAAGCAGAGGGCTGGCAATGGATTGCTGATAGAGGAAGTCGGCGGTGGGACCCAATAGACTTCATACAATGACAGGGGCTATGGAATAGAGGTAAGTGACACCCACACACCCACTGTACCTTAGCTATATATGTCCTCCGGCACTACACACTGCATAACACATTCATACACACCATCATCCATCACAATCTCAACACAACCTGCAAAAACACACATTGACATACATCCATGACACAACACACACAGACCATTGACGCTGCACAAACACGACAAAACCACAACAACCAAAACAACTACACACTGAGCTACACAAATACACACACATAGGCACAACTAACACATCATGACAACATCCGCCGCACAACAACACTACTCACCTGAATGTGTTGCACGGAAACACAACATACACGACAAGATCAGTCTCATATGCAAGTGACACACATACGGACACAACCACATCACCCACACTAGCTCTCTCCACCTCAACCAGCCAATCCACACACCCATATATACATGTACTGACTCACATACACAACAGAGAGCACAATCTACCAGTACATGCCCCCCTGCAATGCACACACGGACACTCAGGAGGAATTAAATGCTAAGGATGGTCATCTTCAACACAGAACCGCTCCAGCAGAAGGCAGGGAGAAATCAGTGTTCTCATCACTAAGTCTGAAAAACATGGAGAGACCATTACCATTGGAATGGTCAGTCCCAGGCGATGTTTCACCATAAAGTCCATACCTAGTAGGGAAATGGACCACCTCAACAGTTCAGGATTCTCACCCTGCATTTACATTAGCCATCTATGGGTTCTGTGGTCTGTTTGAACTTGGAAATTCATCCCAAAAAGGTATGGTCTCAGTTTCTTCAGTGTCCAGACCACTGCAAATGCTCCCTCTCAGTAGAACTCCACCTTAGATGCTGACGAAGATTGCAGTTTAGTCTAGGTCCCCATGATGATACTTTAACCCCTATTTACATTAATTAGTGACAAAACACCAACATAAATAACAAAACAATTCATACATTTATATGGACTGCACAGATCACTTATGAAAATGGTACATGAAGGAGTTTCTACAGTGCATCTGGAGGAGAGTGCTCTAAATCACAACTCTCAATTATGAATTTCAGTATTAAGTATAATCCACGTAAAAAAAAATGAAGATGTTACATTTTACTATATTAAGTGCATAAAAGAATTAGCTCCAGCCAGTTTATATTTGTAATTAAAACATTTGCACTAACTATACATTTTAATTGCAAATGAAGAAACTCATGCTGACCACCAAAGAATTTCCAAGAAAGAAAAATACAAGTGAAGTTAAAAAATGTCAGCTAAGTAATTGGAGGCCCCAGGGCTACCTTTATGTGGGTATAATGTCTACTATTCAATTTTAAACCATCTTGTGGAAGTTACCAAGAAAAAACAAATTGGTAATACAGACTTTTTTAAATAATGGGAAACAACAAATCTGTTTTTTAAGCTAACGACAGGAGCAATACATCAACAGTTCCAAGGCGGTGGTATAATAGAAATAGAATAGAATAGAAAATTAAATTGAAACTTAAACTGAAGTCACATGTAACCATATTTAAAACATAGAAATACAACTATATTATACATTTCTTGCCCGTTTTTACCAAGAAAACTGGAGAAAAATACAATTGAAGGCTCCGTATTAGACATTTCCTAAGAGGAGGATGTACAGAGGTAGGCCTCGAAGGATTACCTGTACAATGAACACTGCATGATTATTGTAAAGACTTGGAGAAATTGGAGAAAAACTAGCAAGAGGAAATGCTGGGGTCGGGTTTCGCAGAAGATCGGATTACGCAGAGTTATCAGCCAGAAGAAACCTTGCACGACACACTGGCCTATTGTTAGTTTTGTCTTTTCAGCGAACAGCACGCCCACAGCTCAAAGTTGCCAGTATCATTTCAGTGCAATTCATAACTGCCCCCTGTGAAATATTCATGTTCTTCAAATCGATAATCTGTCCAGAAGAAATTCACAATATGGTTCCTGGTGGGAAGCCAGAGAAACTGCTGCGCCCTCTGATATTAGATTGTCTCACGGTCACGACTGAAAGAAGGACGCATTAATTTGGCTTTCAATTTGAATAATCTTACCAAAAATCACTCTACTTTCAACAGAAATTAGACTTTTAGACTTTTTCACTTTTTCTTCAGGGCAAGCAGGATTAGGTAAAGTGTACTGGGTTTCATATAACTACAATCCCGAGTTAAGTGCACAGATCATAAATAATGGGCCACAATGGGCCGGGTTCACTGGCGCCCCCTGTGCTTTGCATTTACCAAGGACATGTGCTAACTGCAAATGTCTGAAATAGTAATTTCTTGAATTCAAAATATGTTGTCTGTTGAGACATGAATTTACTCATGTGTGATGTACTTTTCTTTTTATAAAACCCATTGTTGTTTCTGCTTACATTGCTGGTGGCATCATGTAAGAACATGTACGTTTCAGAGTTACATTCTGTCCACGGCTAGGAGTAAGGGAAGATAAAAAGCTCCTTTACCATCACTGAATCTTTCCAATAAACATTATCTCAATTCCTTTATAGTTTCTGTCCAGTGCTTGCTTTCTCTTTCTCGTTAATTTCACATTTTAAGCCTAAAATATGTCACCGTAGAGTCCGCTCTTGAGAGCCATAAGCTCATGAAACTCAAATTCACCAAAATGCCAGGTGTAGCAGAAGTGCAAAAACAACAGATGATGGACAGAATGCAGAACAAATCAAACATTCACCCCATTCACAGATCTGGGCTTAATCCATCAGTTTTTTTGCTTGCCAGTTTGGACCTAACCATTTGCAAATCAATCTTGACACTGTTCCCCGTGGGACTCCATGGGTACAGTCCATCCGAATTGCCAGGCCAGGTCCTCGTTGGACCAGAAACAAGCATCCTGGGAATGGTTTCAGGGTATAACCCTTCATCAGCCAGGCTACCTTAAATTTGGTGGCATAGCAAGCACTGGACCTACACATGGGCATACCCTTCCCACTTAGGGCGACAAATGGAAAAACAACAGTTGATAGATGGAATGCAAAACAAATCAAACATTCACCCCCAGTCACAGATCTGTGTTTAATCCATCCGTTTTTTTCCTTGTCATGCCATTCCAGTTTGAACCCAACTGTATGCAAATCAGTCTTGACCCTTTTCCCCATAGGAAACGTCCAGCCCAAACTGCTGAACTTGGTAGCAGAAGTGACATCACACACCGTTTGAAGTTCAGTTTCACTCACGCTTACACATGCAGACACTTACACACTCTCTTGCTCTCTCATGTGAACACACACTAACCCTCACACATGCATACATTTAAAATATTATTTTTACTTACCTCAGCTGCCAGGGAAGGTCATATTCCTGCTAATTATACATCATTTATTATTACACTAATATGTAATAATTAAACATTATTCCCTATTAGTGAAGTAAAAAAATAAGAGGCAACAGAGAATAGCCCCAGCCAGCAGTCATAAGGACTAAGGACAAGCTGTCTGTGATTTCCTAGCACTGATTTTGCCACCTCGGAGGCTAAGGGTTGCAAAGTCAGTGACAGGGGTCCCGAGGGGCAAGCCAGAGGTTGCATATGCGACCCCTGGCGACCCCTAAATGACCTCGATGCATAGGCTCGTCGTTTGTACTAATGTTTATTTTTTATGGACCTAGCAACAATATAATTTTAAGTTAAAGTTTATACACGATGTCATTGCTCACCAGTGGCAGCAGCCCCTTCAAGTTTCCCAGGTCCATGGGTTACGTACTGTTACAGTCTACAATTTCTCTTTGAATTCTGGGACTTGTAGGCTTGGTTATCCCATTATAAGACAGGACTACAAATACCAGAATTCAAAGGAAGAAACTGGACTGGAGCAGCACCTCACACATGGACCTGAGAAATTTGGCAGCTACGCTGTGAGTTAAAACAGTAAAATGCACAATCGCCAGTCTATAAGGATTTAATCGCTGCTGGAAATACGCATGTCCACAATATCTTTGATGTACTGTGTTCTATTTTCCATCTTTTCCTTGGTTTCTTCGTGCATTCTAGTCAACACTAGGGTCACAGATCTGTCCTTCTGTATTTATTTATACTGCAATGACGATACGATTCACCGTGCGAGCGTGACTAAATATTTACAATCTTTGCGTCGTTGATCTCCGTGTGAGAGCATGTACTGCCCAAACTGCAGATCTTTCAGCGCACTGTCCTAACACCCCATCTGCGTGGCTGCAGCCTATCATAGAGCACAAGGCTGCTGCGCCCATGGCATGTTTCTACTGGCAGGCCAGTGTGCTAGCCATATGACTGAAATTACGTTGCCTCACCACTCTTGTTTACTCGCTCAATGGTCATCACTCGGCCACACTCCAGGTTAAAAAATATCTAAGCTGCTGCTAACCTATGTTTTGATTGGAGATTCCTGACGAGTGCTGTGAAGCTCAATGACGCTCCTCACAGCTGCGTGCAGTGTTGTATTTATTTAGGATGCCCTTGTTGTCTGGCAGGGCATGTCTCTTTATATCCTCTACAAATCCTTGCTGTTTACTCTGCGTTTTTAAATATATTACATATGCACCAAGATCTTCCTGCAACAGGAAAAAATAGTTTCAATATTCTGGACAAGATTCAGTAATTGATTTATTTTCTACTGTTACATTGAAAAATAAAGCCTATGCGTTTGCCTCCTCAGCTGGGTGTTCAAATGTAGAAAAATGACCTGTTCCCTGTTTCTCTGTTTTCGATTCCACCTCGCTGCCTTTGGAAAACACAGTTGATATTGTAGTACAAACCGATTCTTAAACGTTCAGTCTGGGCATCAATCTCTCGAAATATTTTTGGTATGTTAAACACCGACTTAAACTAAAACTGTGACTCTCAATGTGGGAATACAGTTTTCGTGAAGGATTTATCAATTAAATCAGCAAGAACGATTACCAACTTTTTCATGTGTTTTTATTTTACTACTATCTGCTCCTACTTTTATTTAAGTCATTATGTATTAGAGGCCACCTGCTGCGACCGTCCTTTATCTATTGTCTGGCTGTTCCCTTCATATTAGCAGCAAGTGTCCAATAACGATATCTTTTCCATCTTTTATCATTCAGTCCATAAGCGCTTTATTAAGCAGTGTACAGGGTTTAAGCTCCAATAGATCCAGCAGATGCAGTAGCACCAGGGTCCAGATTCCTGAGAGGGGGCACACAAACCTGATTATTGCTGTACTGCACAGATCAGACAGCGGCCGAGCCCATTTCCTTCCTTGCATTAGGACCCAGGGCACCTTGACTATGCCACTGGCAGTGTATGGTTCAATTGTTAAACGTTGCTTCTTCGAAGGTCGATTCGTGTGCCCATTATGAATTCTTGGACTGATCTGTCAGGGATATACAACTTACTCTGCCATATGATAAAATCGAAATGCATTTTTGGATGTTTAAATGTACTCCAAAACACACGGATAGAAACTATGATCCCTTATTTCTCACTACGAGTGCACATCTGAGATTCTAAACCAAATATATCCCTTATGGGGAAAGGATTCAAACCAGAAAAAGAAAATCAGTCAGAATCTTCATTTCGAAAGAACAGGGGCAACAGAGACAAAATATTCATCCCAAGAGGATATGACAATAAAGATATTGTAAATTCAAAGAGAAAGATAACAAAATTTAGTAGAGCAACCACATTGAAGCAAAAGTTGAGGACACACCACAAGAAAATATATTGACATATGCTTGTTGCATGTTATGGATATGAACTGTAGAAAGTCATGAATGTGCCTCAAAGGAATACACTTAAGGAGCGTAAGCAAATGGTATAAGGGGGTATTGCACAACACCCTTGTATGAAATTTCATAGATAAGGTGCACTTAGAAATGTCCTGTCACCCGGCTATCTGGGAAACATGCCTATTAAAACCTTGTTGTCTACACAGAGCGCGTAAATAGTCAAATGACTGAAGCAGCAAAACTCCCATTACACGTCAGGGTAGCAGAGGACTAAAAAGAACAAACACCATCAGCAAACACACCTTTACTTCAACGTCTCTCAATGCTTGCCATTCGTCCATCCACCCTTGAGGGACAACGTTCTACTCTTTCACGCCCTGAACAAAGATAGGGACCTTAAGTACCAAGAGGCCACGGTACCAGGAGGCCACATGTCAGTGTGCGGCCACAGCACTGGGAGGACACGCCAGGAGAGTGCTCTTAAGTGCGTTGGGTCTCCTGCGACGCTCTTCTGTTCTTTCGCACCCTGAATGGAGATGGGAACTCCAAGTCCCAGGAGGCCACAGGCCAGTGGGCAGCCCCAGCACCGGGAGGACATGCCAGAAGAGCACTCTTAAGCGTGTTGGGTCTCCTGCAACGTGGGACGCACACGGGCTGTGCCAGGGAAAAGATCAGTCCAAGAGGGGGCCCATCTATATCCCTCTGTGGCTTTGAGGCTGGGTTTGACCAACCCCCTTGGCTCTAAAGTAGGGTTTGCATTTTATCAATAACCTCACTGCATTCTTATCTTAACCAGTTGACTCTGAAGGTCGTGCTACCTACAAACATAGTCTAGAGTATGGGGAAGCGCAAAGCCCAAGGAAGCCCTTTGGTGGAAGTCACCTTACCAAAAATTCCTAAGTCATCACATAAATCCTCCGCCAAATCTTCCGACTGTGTTACTACTGAAATTGATACCTTAATTGAAGAAGTCTATATTGAAAGGGAACGAGAGGCGAGTATCAAAGAGGCCAAAAAGCGCCTATCTTTCATCCTTCTTCAAGCCTAAATAGGCTAAAATAAGGGATCAATACCCTGAAACATGGATGCCCCCATTGTACTGCCAGCACAAGGGAAGCAGGACGAGGCCAACGCTGAGGAAAGGGGACCAAGCCTACTACAGAAAACAGATGCAAGTGCCCTGGATAGAAGCATAATTGTGCATGAAATACCTTGTTCAAATCGCTTCTCCTTGTTGGAGAGCCTGGAACCCTCACCTGGAAGTAGCAAGTAGCAACCTGGATGCTATCTCAGAAACATCTAGCCACCAGGTCACAGACTACAACTTCCAGAACGAGGTGGTAAACATGATTATTTATCTGAAAAAGAGGTCAACAAACTCAAACTAATGCGGACAGAGGCACTCACCCTACTTCGAACAGCAGCAAAGGAAAGGGACATAAAGAGCTCTCCTGGAAAACCCCCAACCCAAGTCATGCCTAGCTCCATCAAGCCAAGAAGTTCATTGAGTGCAGGCCCCTTTAAGGAAGCTGATAGGGCAAGAGTACCCTTGGAAAGAAGCAAAAAGGGCTAAAAGGAAATCGGGCACAGTAGCCCCACCACCCAGACCTGCCCTAGTGTGGAAGTGACAAATCTCATGGAAGGGCAGCCTTCTGTCAAATATCATAACATTGGCTAGCCAATTTATATGTCTAAGGTCCCTACATTGCCATGGAAGGCACGGTAGGATAGCATGTCATTAAAAAACACAGTTATCCACTGATTAAGACATGTCCGTCACTGCTGCTCCATTTTATACTCAGACATCATTTATGCCAAATGATATTCAGGGGAGGCGGAGCAATGGGATACCATTGAGATAATACTATCTAGTCCTAATTTAGTTAAAGGCCTGATATCTATGGAGGTCCATCATCCAGCACGCAACAGCTCAAATATCTTTTTTTTTAAACTTTCAGCCGGAGCAATATATTCCATCCTTGAGGGCACCTACCATGGGCTACATGGAGCAAGCATCACCCCCAAGGCCTTATAACATGGATATTGCTAGGAGGAATCATGAGACCCAGGTCAAGAGGCAGAGATCACCCAGAAAAATGTGCAAAGACAATCTCTCAGACCTTGATTGACTGCGGGAAGTCACAGCCCCCCCAGAACACTAATATAATGACCGGGGCGAAAACTCCCAAACAGCAACTAAAGGGCACTTGGAATCTAATAGCCTGAGGGGGTTCAAACATGCTGGGATCATTAATGTGATAGATGACACCAGGAGCACCAACGCAACATCCATTGCTAAGGATTCATGCAATACACATGTGGGAATTGACTCTTTCCACCCTGCTCTAATCGCATGGAATGTAGCGGGCATACGAAATAAGATTGACAATGTAGAGAGGGGCTTGTTCATAGATAGTTCTAGTGTATGCTTATTTCAGGAAACATGGGCCACCACGAATGTACGCAGGCACGGGTAAATTTCATTCTGTAAGGAGGCAATCCCTTCATCTGCAGGGAGGTCAGGAGGCGGCCTTGTTACATGGATAGAAATTTCTCAGGATGGCTTAATGAAGGAAATACATGTTGATTCAGCTGACATTTTGGTGGATTCTAATAGGTTAAACCAGGGACCCCTGCTCCTGTGTGTAAATCTTTACAATAGACCAGGTCCCCCTAGCCAAACCACAAAAACATCAGTCTTTTGAGCTCACTTGTGACAAAGCTACTATCCACACATTTTGTTATCATAGCCCGAGACTTTAATGTGTCTTTAAAACTTAACTCCGTTTTCACAGAGCTAATGCAAGCAGAAGATGCTACATGGCGTATCTCATCCTTCTCAATACTGAGGAAGCAGTTTAAGACTAGGGCATTGCAGATTATGGATTTAATGTGGAAGCATGGTCTACAGCGAGTTAATTGGTGTTTCCCCTCAGATAGTCCAGCCAAATCCTACCTTTTTTAGAGGGAGCTACAGTAGCATCATTGGTTATGTGCTCATAGATATAAGGATTTGGCATGAGATTAATGATCTTAGTGTGATAAAGCAACAAAACAGTGATCATTCACCCATAATGTTAGATTGGAAAAGGTGGTTTTCTTGCAAGGGGGATAACTCATGGAAGCAAGAGGTCATGCCACCATTAGTGGTGTCAAACAAACCAGCGTACTTGAAAACGCAACACTTTCAGGAATTCAGGTGTTCTAGTAGCCAGGATGCACGATTTAGTTTCCAGCCAATTGCTAGTTCTCATATCTAAAATCAATGCTCCCAACCAGATAATGGCGAAGCATGCCGAGCTCTTCGCCTCCCTGAAGGACCTATTTATTAGTGATGCCAAAGAAAGAAGATAGGTGATCTTGGGAAAAGCCAACAAATGGTTTGATAACATATGTAAAAAAAAAAAAAAAAAAGCCAAGTGCAGACTTCTACAAGCAATAAGACATAAGGGCAGATCGATGATAATCTTGGCAAGGCGTGCTCATGCTGATGCTGTTAATACAAGCAAGGCACAGTGGGAGAAGGGCACGTGGCAGGAATTATTAATAGCAGTGAAAGAAAACAATGCCAAACTGTTCTGGTCCTTAGTTTCCCCACAACGGGAGTAATGAAAACTCTAGACCTGATTGCCATATCTCTGCCTAAAACTAGACTCTCCACTTCTCTGAACTATATAGACAAGAGCCCGCTTGCTCAATAGAACCCGTGGTCCTAAACAAGTGGAGTAACACAGGGACAGGAATGATTACCCCGTTTACCATGAGGGAAACTCAGACAGCTATTATGGCCCCAAAATCGGGTAAGGCGCCCTGGCTAGATGTGATATTGTCTGACCTGTTCAAATCTGACTTGGAGTTTTGGGGTCCTTACATAAGTTGTGTGTCTAATGCTGTTCTGGCAGGCAGCTATTTCCCCCGCTCCTGGAAAGGCGCAATCATTGTTCCTATTTATAAAAAAGGGTGATAAGTCGGTCCTGGGCAATTACAGGCCGATCAGTCTGATAGACAACTTGCAGAAAATATTCTGCTCCAAGTATTAACTAGGCTCCGGTATTGGATTGAGGAGAATGATGTCCTAAGCCACCTACAGGCAGGCTTCAGGCAGAAGACCAGCACAGTGGATCAGATCTTCCGGTTTCTCACAATAAAATGGAAATCGGTTGATCTAGATGTCAGGAGACTGTTTGTTGCCTTTGTAGACCTTATGTCCGCTTTTGACTTTGTCCCCAGACATGAACTATGGGAGATTCTAGGCAGAACTGGCATCCCTGGGGCTTTGCTAAGATTGATCCAGGAACTGTATTCCAAATGTTTTGCTAGAATAAGATGAGGTGTGGACGGGAACTAACAGAGGAGCTTCTCATTCAGACAGGGCTGCGTGTTGGCCCCTACACTTTTCCTTCTAGACATAAATGCTTGCATTCCTCATTTATATGATTGTGAAAATTATGCCCCCAAAATGGGTGGGTCAAAGATTCCCTGCTTGCTATTTGCTGACAACACTCTCTTATTATCGCAAACAGCGGCCGGATTGTCTAAGCTTCTGGAGACATTTTTGGGATTTTGTAAAGGCCATGGCTTGCAAATAAATACTACTAAAGACAAATATATGGTTTTTGGTGATAGAAAACACAGAGGGAAGAAAACCATATTGCTAGATGGTGAGATTCTTGACTCAGTATTGGAATTTGATTATCTGGGAGTCAGATTACAGAATTTCCACAAATGGGCAGGCCAACTGTTAAGGTGTACTATGTTGCTAAGACAAAAGGCAAGGGGTATATTAAGATTCGCTAGAAGATCCTCAAAACTTCCCATTACACCAGCAATACAAATATACAAAAGCCAAGCTAGAGGAGGAGCCTTGTATGGTGCTGAGCTATGGGGTCACGGTAAATGGCATGATATGCTAAGAGTAGAGAACCATTATTTAAAAAGCTTTGTTAAAGATTCCATCGAGCTCACCCACATTTCCAATTCACTTGGATCTGAGGTTGCAATATATTGCAGATCTTGCTGCTTTGAGGATGTTACAGTACTGGATCAGGGTCTGTTCTACAGATGTATTAGAACCATACAGGGTACGGCTAATAGGGCTCCTCGGGGCCTCACAAGCTGATAAAATTGCATGGTGCAATTACGTAATTTTTTTTAAATCAAATTAGTTTTGTCTTCCTATTGGTTGGATCCCCTGCACCTCCCTAGAATGCTGTACAGAACCTGAAGGATGCATATTGGGCAAACTTGCAAATGGCAGAATTTGCCTCTGCTCCATCTGGTAGCTTGATGGATAGTTTCTGATCAGTTAAGTGCTTCTACGAATTTGAACAATATTTTGGTATTATTTTACAGCCCTTAGCATGTGCACTTTAAATCAGATTCAGAATTGGATCCTTACCTTTGCGTGATTTTATCTCCAGATGGAAGCAGAATGATGGCCTAACTGATTCCTGCCCTATGGGATGCAAGACTAAAGAGAGCAACAGCCATGTCTTATTTTATTGTCTTGCCTATAACAAGCAGAGGGCCTGTTGGATTAGACCCCTTTGCAACAGTCTGGGGCTTAGGGATCGTCATTCAGCCCTCAGGATTTGTAGAACTAGCATTCACAGTACTGTTGTGAGTGCTGTAGCAAAGTTTTTAGCAGGATGTGGCACTTAAGAGAAAACTCCTTAAGCACCAAGGAACAATTTCAAAACCAGAGGGCTCAAGATGAATTTTGGAAAACTTCTCTTTTTGTATATTTAACATATTGTGTGTATATTAGTTTTTCATTCCCATGTTGTCATATTCTAATTCTCGATGGGTTTTTTTCTGTTTTATTTTTGCTTTAAGTCTACCTTTTATGATTCAAGAGAATCGAAATAAAGAACAATGATAATGATGACTGAATTAAAAAGAAAGTGCTATAACTATGACATAGCTTATTTTTTTTTTTTTTACATGTCAGCCAGAGCTACTGTACAACATGTTGAAAAAGCATTGACAAAAACAATAGCTCTCTCAATAAACTACTGAGCTTTGCCAATGCTTGTTGGACATGGTGTGACGTCTATATGATCAGACACACCATGAAAGAAAACTATCGTTTTACTATTCGACATTTGTTTTAGATAATTTCACCTATGTTGTTCGAATTAAAACAACAAAAGCAGCTCTATTCATTTGTATTAGCCATGTCTTTCCCCCGCTGCCCCACATAACATACCAATAGATAGGAGACAAGCTAGTCTTTTTTTTATTTTATTTTTAAAGTAGTTGGTGTAAAGGCCACTCTCTGAAACTTTATGCACAGTTTAATATGTGTGTGTGACTTCTACATGTACATAAAATCGCCTGTTGCTAGTAGGGTATATTTTAGATATGACCATGTGGTCGCATAGGCTGCCTCTGAGTTGTTGCTGACCACAATCCTTACCCCATGTCTTTTCACCTCCTTTGATTTAACTTATCTGATTTATGATCTTTATTAAGTATATAGGCCTGTGGTCATGGACTGGCTGTATCAGTTAGATTCTGAATCTGTACATGTTGTTGTTTCAGGTGATGCAACCCAGCCCGAAGTAAAATAATTGTCAGCTCCTGTGTTGTCAATTGGCACGTGATCCGAAGAAACCGATGATTGATTTCTGGTGAAATGTCTTCTCAATGGCTTTTATGGCGGGAGACAGGTATGCCGTGGCTTAATGGCGTGGGAAAGCCCTGCGGCCAGCATGCTCGTGAAAGTAAACGGGCACCACTTAAGGAAAGGAACGATGAAAAAGTTGGTACCGCAACTGTTACAGATGGCAAGTAAGAAATCTACAGGCATTAGCCCATTTCTGTTCCATTTTTTTAGAACACAAGTTTATTGAATTTTTATACAAAACATTACTAAAAGTGAACACCTAACTTTTCGCCTTACACACAAATTAGGAATATTGAAGTATTAAATTATAAATTGCAGCTCACCGCGTTATTTATCCTTCAGATATCCAGCAATATTGTTAGACAGGAAAATGTGCCCCTCCCCCCAATTTCTGCAGTCCACATCACTACCCAGAACAATTTCTCATTAGTCCCACCAATCAGTCCACATTTTAGCATGATTGTTCTGGCAACCTCTAGAGTCAGAGACCGGCATTTCCAAAATCGTACAGTGATCTAACTCTGCCCTATCTCTCCAATGATGGGCACAACGTGCTCCCCCACCCCCTTGCAAAAGACCTCTTAGCCATCAATAGCACCAGATACAGGAAGGCCTCCGTGTACCTGCTGGATTTAAGATTTTAATGATTTGAGTAGGGTCAATTTAGGTTCCGATTCCCAGAAGCATCCCAGCCCCTCACTCATCATGTCCAAGACCCCAGACATGAAGTAACTAAGCTCAGGGCATGACCAGAGAGTATAGAAAAAAAATCCTTTCACCACCAGCACATTCAAAGCAGTGAGTAGAGGGGTTCTTCACAAAGCACCAAAGTTTAGGTTGAGTGATATAACCGTCATGTAGTATTTCAGCTGAATTAGCCAAAATTGCATAGCAATAGCTACTACTCTGAAGGCCATTCTAGCATCATGCCATTTTGTGTCTGACAAACCCCTGATATCCTTTTCCCATGCAGCTCGCAGATCAAAAGTGTTGGGAGAAGTATTTACAATGGCGAAGTAGATCAAGGACATTCATTTCCTTCCTATTTGGTCCACCAGTAACCGAGCTTCTAAGGGGTTAAACATAGGGATTTCAGACAAACGTGCAATATGTGGATGCAAAGCATGGTCAACCGAGGTAGCAAAAACATTAGTGTTTGTTTACGAGGAAGGAGGACTGCATTCAAACAAACATTACCAGCCGAGTCCCCAGCAACACGTCCCACAATGCAGAAATACCTATTATGTCCCAAACCTGAAAAATCTCGGAGTCTCATAGAATTGTCCCTACTAATAAAAGGATCATCTAAGTAGGTTTTCTGTGTCATGAAAGATCTCCCATAGTTTCCTGCTAGATTTCCAACCTCTGCTTTGTCGCTGGGGGTTTCTTGCTCAATTAAATCACCCCCAAAACCGAAAGGAAACAGAAGTCATTACAAAGTCTATTTGGGACCCACGCTTAAGCGCATGTCTATGTAGTTCCACACTTTCTGTATTATGAATGTATACCTACAAACACAGATTCAAGTTTCCATTACGTTTAATAGATGAAACTTTGTTGAGTACAATGATGTTTATAATAAGAAATATGTTTGCCTTTCTTTTTTTTATATTTCTATCCCCCTTTGGTTCTCCTCTCTATCTTTTCCCTCACTCCCTTTCTCTTTTTTCCTCACTTTAGCTGTCCTCCTCATCTCTTCCTAGCTTTCTTTCTCCACATCACTCTTTTCATTTCTACTTTCTCTCCCTCTCACACTGTTCTGTCTCTCTGCATGTCATATATTTTCTTTTGTCTCCCCATTGTCTTCCTTTCTCTCTTTCTGGTTCCCTTTTCTACTGTTATTGTCTTTCTAGTTTATGTTCCTCCTTTCTGTCTCAATCTCCTTTCTCTGTCATTCTCTCTCTGCCTCATCTTGTCATATTAATTTCCTTTCTTCCTGTGTTATTCTCTCTCTGACACACTCATACTCTGGTTCACAGTGAAATATTCCTGACACTTTATTATTGTGCACCATGTGTAAGTCTCTATCAAACTTTAGTCACATCGCACAGAATCATGGATGTTGTGCAGCATGGCTAAAGAGGCATTGGCAAAGCCAATAGGTCTCGCCTTTGAAAGGTGTTAACTAATGTTTTAGCTTTCACATTGCTTGCTTTTGAAAAAAGAAAAATGGTCATTCCTGATAAAGAAGAGCATACAAAAAGGCAAAATGTCCTGTCTCAGTGTGAGGACATATATTCGTCACCACGCATGCACACGATTGTCATGAATGTGGGGTGGCCATTTTCTGTTTACTTTTAATGTACTGTTCCAAGTTGTCAGATGCCCATCATGGAGCTTCAAATTAAATAATACAAAAAGGCGAGTGTATATTACAGAGGCAGGACTAGCTGGGTAGCAATTTTCAGTTGCTAGGCAGTACAGAAAAGTAGAAAAAAAGTGAGGGATAATTAATAGTATTGTGCTCAACTTATACTCTTCTGCAGGGCAGGTTTATGTTTTTGTGCTGTGCCGCCTCTATTCCTGTGTAGCACATAAAGAAAACACAAATAAAGAAAATTCCAAAGGACCAAATCAATTGGAAAGTAACCCTTTTTAGACACGACCTCATCAACCTGTCCTGGCTTTATGCTCAAAAGCAGGTTGCTTTCTGGGACTTGTAGCCCCTTCCTTAGAATGAGAAGTGTTAAACTAAAAGCCTCAGTTTGCAGTGTGCTACTGGTCTTAAGCCAAAAGTAGCCCAAGGTGTCATTATCATTTGGAGCCACTTGACAACTATGTCATGGTGCCACTGATTGAGCAGGAACATTATTCCATCTGCTAAAGACCTGTTGGCTAATAAGCTATGACTGGCTGAAGGTGCTGCACGCAAGGCCCCATGGCAGTTATGCCATCTATATACTATTACTCTGATTCAAGCTAGGAAGTGCCTGAAGTTAATTCAAATTGTGAGTTGGAACACCACCATCCAAAAATAGGCAACATTCTTATTCAAATAAAATGTGATTCTTAACTGCTCTTTCACAAGAGAAAACACGTATGGTCGTGCTCTTTAGTAACAAGAAAAGCAGTTGCCTTTTTTCTGCTACTTGTAATGGGCAACAGTTCTGTTTCAAAGGAAAGGAATATTACTTTTGACAGCCCAGGGCTAGGGATCTGCCATCTCACAAGGAACTGAAGTGCTCCTTGGTTATTAGTGAGGAGAAAAGCAAGGATCTGCATGGCTGTTTGTTACTATAGAGCATGCCATCGTATATCTGACCATCAGAACGTTTGTACAGATTTGACTAGCTGTTTATCAAAATGATGATAAAGTGATTGTACACAGTGCCTAATGCTACAGTTGTTTGTCCTTTCTAAGTGCTGCAAAGACTAGGTGCTCCAATAAAGAGGTTTGGTGCTGCAGGGCAGTTTAACATGAGCAAGCGCAATGTGACAGAAGTGTAGCGCCTACTGTTGCTCAGTCAGAAAATGCAGAGTTTCAGGTCTCTGTCAGAAGACACGAGCCCATAAGGCTATTTGTAGTCAGATGATCACTTTACCATGAGGCTGCCTGTGATGGAAGTAATAGGAGTTTTGGAGGAGGAAGCACACTTCACTGTTGTTTATAATGTTTAATAACGTACACATTATTTTTTGATGGTGTGTACACAGATGGTGATCCTGAGCATTACGTGCGTATTTATTCCATCCTTCCACCTCATGTTGTTACCATCACCCGTTGCACAGTGCAACTATGGAAAATGCATTTTGCAGTCAGTGCTGGATACATTTTTCTGAATATTCTACAGAATATAAAAACTTCCAATTTGCATGAAAACTTTAAAATGTTTCCCGCAAAATCAATGCAGCTAGCAGTTGTAATACAGAAGCAGGGAAGGTGCCCCCGCTGCAACCTCCTGTGATTCTGGGCAAGTCACTTTTCTCTAAGTCACTCACTCTGAAGTCAGCCAAAAGCAAAATAAACGCCAGGCTCCCTGGAAGACACAGCTTGATATTTGACCTCCATCTTTGAATGGACAGCACATGTGACAGGATAAGAACAAGATTTAAAGGCCTGTTTACAGAAAACGAATTTATGGAAGGATACAGTGAACACAGCTTTGGCATTGGGAGGGGCGAAATGAACCTGGAGTGCCTAGCCAGCAAACTGAAAGCCAGAAAATGTGAGTTACAAACGACAAAGCCAATGGCAAGCAAAGGTGAAATGCATTCCTAGGTCAATTTTCTGAAACTCTCCAAGATGTCTTTTGCACATGCAGTGAGCTGGGCTGTCTGGTAGGCTGTGACCTAAAAACAACTTCGTTTTTTAGTGAGACCTATTGTGTAAATAATGGGGATATATATTTTGAGGTGATGTATAGACTGAAACAAAGGAGTCTTGCAGGTATTTGCTTTAAAGTCTAATGTTTGTGTGTGTGTAAGCCCTGAGATAACAAATAGATAGACCTATTTTCGGCTAACAGTATACATTTTTATCAACACATTTCTTTGGCTCGTGCATTCGTCCATACACACTCCATTTTCTTCATTTTTCTAGGCGATGCACTTTTCAGGGATTTAAGACACTTCCCCTTTTCCAAATTTCAAGGAGGCAATAGTAACATTCTTATTTTATAAAGAGAAATGTAGAGTGTGATGCAAACCTATTGGTGAATCTGCTGCAAACAAGATCATCATAATAATTGTGATCAGCCTCGTGTATGTTTTAAACTCTTCAGCTGACACTTGAGGCATAGTTAGCACTACTAAATATGTTTGGATAAATAAAAAGAAGGGTGGGAGGAATGCATATGTTCTCATCTTTGGTGCTATTTAACACGAGACGTGCATATTCAATAAGCATTCAGCGCAAGAGTGGCTTGGCAGGGATTCAAAGCTGCATTTAAATGTACAACCCTTTTTGAAGTCAATTTTTTTTATTACGTTTTCACCTATCAAATGAGGAATACTTACAGCTCTCTTTACGAAAACAAAATACGATTGGAGGTTGTTGACCTAAGTACCTTGTTTCAATATAATGACACAGGGTACTTGCTTTCAATCTAACCATGGATCAGAGGCTGAGGTGAGAAGTACAGGAAGAAATGATACCAAAAACAGCAGTTTTGTGATTGCAGTCAACTGATAATATGAAAGGAGAAGATACATCGACCTGAAATGGGGAGATGTGCTCTAGGGGCTAAGCTGCCAAATTTGGACTCTGGTGATCTGGGTGTAATCTAGCTTTCTTCGGCAAATGACTGAAAATTGGATGATTCTTTACAAAATGTTTGATGTCTCTAGTCCAACAATAAAGGTAAAAATGCAAAATATAAGTGGAATTATGTGAAATGTACACTAATTGTGTAAGTTAAAACTGTTTAAATTCCTTCTATATGTATACAATTCTGCATCATCTCCAAAACCGCCTATTAATTTGCAACACCGTGTCTATGCAGCTAAATTCTGGGTGTGTAAAATACTGATACACACCCATTGAATTCTACCACGTACACAATGCCCAGAAGAAATTCAGACTGGGAGGACCATAACAGTGGATGAATTTGAATAGCACAGAACGGCCTATTAAAGTCATGAATCTGTGAGGATTGGTGAATTCCGATCCTTGTACAAATAAATGGTTGCAAAGGGACTGGAATTCCAAGTGTTGTTGTAAAAACATCACCACCCCACCGACCCCCACCCCCCCCTGGTGCGGGCCCCGCTGGCCGGGCGTCGAGGCTCACTCGACCTAGGTTTTAGACCCGCCGGTTAAAGTTCGAGTACATCGGGACCCGAGTCCCGTTCGTTCTTCTTTATCTTCTACTCTACTCTCTCTCCTCCTCACGGACTCACTACCTCCTTTTTCTCCTCCTTTCAATTCTCCTCCGTGTTTTATATACCTGCTGCTTCCCCTCCTCTCTTCCCAGCATCCTTCCCAGTTTATAGAGCCTATTCCATCCCCCCCGAGCCCATACCCCCGGGTGGGCTGACACAGGAAACTAAGATGCCCACCTTGACGGGAGCAACAGTAGTACCTCTTCGGGTCATCTCATGGAATGTAAATTGTCTCACCCACTTCATCAAACGGAAAAAAAATTCTATCCTACCTCAACTCTAGAAAGACTGACATCGCCCTATTACAAGAGACACATCTAGGCAGTCTCGAATCGGATAAATTGCGGCGTGACTGGGTGGGTACCGTCCCGTTTAGTTGCAACTTGCCCTCACCAGATACGGAGAATGTCCCAAGGAAATGCGGGGTGGCGATCCTCTTACGTAAAACCCTTCCTTTCACGGTCGTCAGATCGTGGACTGATCCTGAGGGCCGATACGTATTTGCCAAACTGAAAATCGGTGACTCAACACTGTGCATGGGATCCGTCTATGCACCAACCGGTCCCAAACGTCTCTTTTTCATACAGCTCAACAGACTTTTGACTGAGATAGGGGCATCGCGTTACATTATAGCTAGGGACGCGGCACTGGACAGGACGGAGCCCCTAGACACAAGCAATAATGCAGATAGAGCCATACAGACCGATGTACTCGCGGACAATGGCTTAGTCGATCACTGGAGGCTGACCAACCCGACGGACAGAGAATTTACTTTTCTCTCGCCAGTTCATGGTACCCAATCACGGATCAGCTATTTCCTCCTATCCCACAACCTCGTGGCCCATACCCTTGAGGACGACATACTTGAGGGAGGCCTTTCAGACCACTCCCCAGTCACGGTAGCCATCCGCCTCGGCCTGGTATCTCCAGGCCGAAAACCCTGGAGATTAGCGATCCATCGCTATCGATCCCCCCCAAGGTAAGTTGCAGCTGCAAGATCACGCACCGACTTTCGTCCAAGATAACCTAGGCACTGTTGATTCAAGTCGAATCATGTGGGCCACAGCCAAGGCCTCGATACGGGGACAACTCATGCGGGACGCGGCGATAGCAAACAAAGAAAGAAAAGAGCAGCAGGCGGCACTGGAACTCGACATACGCCGACTAACAAAACAATATACAACGCACCCCTCCCTTCTAGGCCGTCGAAACATAGAGCGTGCCCAAATGGCCCTTAATGAGCTGTACACAATGCAGGCCGAATTCGCGCTACAGAGACTCCAAGGGAGACACTATGAACAGGGCGAGAAAGCGGGACGACTGCTAGCTGCCCAACTCCGTCAAAGAACAGCCGCTTTAGCCATCCCAGCTATCCGCTCCCCCCCGGGACATTCTGACTCACCCACAGGCAATTGCAAATGAATTCGCCCGGTTCTATAGACACTTCTACAGGCCGGAAACAACGACTAACCCAGCGCAGATTGTCACCTTCTTAGAGAAGCTTGACCTCACCTCCCTAACAGACGAAAGCCGTAGCCTATTAGAAGGGGAGATAAGCAGGCAGGAGATAGATAAAGTCATCTCTGACCTCCCTTATCACAAATCACCCAGAGAGGATGGATACCCAGCAGAATTTTACAAATGGGTAGGGACAGAGGCAATCAATATCCTATGCGAAGCCCTCAATGAAGCCTGCGAAACGCAAACACTAGGGGCCATATCCAATAATCCTACAATAGCTGTCATACCGAAGCCTGGGAGAGACCCTTTACAATGTGGCAGCTACCGACCCATTTCCCTCCTAAACGGGGATATCAAAATCCTAGCAAGCGTCCTGGCAAACAGACTACGAAAAGTAATCCCGTCCTTAATACATTACATGCAGGTGGGGTTTGTGCCGGGCTGCACCTCTAGGAACCATTTACGTACCCTATGTCACACCTTATGGGCGACCAGGGACTCGCCGGAGACAGCACTGGCCTTGTCCTTAGACGCCGAAAAGGCGTTTGATCGCATAGAATGGCCCTATTTATTTGCGGCCCTGGAGAGATTTGGTCTGGGCGGCAAATTGATCTCCATGGTTCGACTGCTCTATGACCAGCCCGCGGCCAGAGTCAACTGTGGGGGTTTCCTCTCGGACCCTTTCCCTATCCGGAGAGGCACACGGCAAGGATGCCCCCTCTCACCTCTCCTGTTCCTGTTGGCAATGGAGGTCTTGGCGGCAGCCATCCAATCCTCCCCCTCCATAATTGGCCTACCACTACCCGAAGGTACCTCCAAGATATATCTATACGCCGACGACGTTCTCTTAACACTCACGGACTTAGAACGATCTTTACCAGCCCTACTAGAGGTAATTGAGGACTTTTCAGCCCTCTTGGGATACCACATTAACTGGGAGAAGAGCGAGGCACTTCCGCTATCGCGAACAACCACAAAAGCAGCACTCCTAGGCTACCCATTCCGCTGGACACTGAAACGCCTTAAATACCTAGGAGTGCTAGTCAACCCAGTCCTGACACATATGGTGGCGGATAACATTGACCCTCTCATTACGCGGACGAAACTGGACTTTGCAAAATGGACCCAGTTGGGCCTCTCCATGTGGGGCCGAGTACAAGCGGTAAGAATGGTGACGGTGCCCCGCTTCACCTACATCCTGGGTCTTCTCCCCCTACAAGTGTCCCTTTCCACACTGCGCGGCATCGATGCACTAATCAAATCTTTCATATGGGGCACAATGCGACCACGGCTATCACCAGCTAAACTTTTGGCCCGACGTACGCACGGAGGCATGGGACTCCCATCGGTGGAGCACTATTCCCTTGCCCTCCAAATGTCCCAACTGTCAAATACACTATTGAATATACCTGATCCCCCCTTGTGGATAACAGTGGTAAGACGACTCCTAGCTGTGAATGAAGGACTCGGAGGACCTTACCGGGAAGACTTCTCATCCACCAATTCGGTTAATCCTATCTTGAAGGCGACAAGGGCAGCCTGGCGAAGAGCCCACCGACTGTTTGGGGTCCACCCCCTCATACACGCCCAAGCGCCCCTATGGCACAACAGCGGCCTCCGCATAGGAGGCGAGGTACTCAATTGGCCGCAGTGGAGGCAGGCAGGTATCCTTACCCTCAGGTCCTAGACAATGACGTGCTCAAACCCTTCCCCGAGCTACAGGAGGAGTTTGTCTCCACCCGAATCAGGAATGGAGATATCTGCAACTCAAACACTGCATTTCCCGGGGGAATATATCCCCCCTCCGGGGGTCCCTGCCTTCACCTATAGTGACTTACTTACAGCAATGGGGGCAACATAAGGGAGTAATGTCGGGCCTCTACGATCTAATTATTCGACGACTCTACTCCCAGCCTCTCTCGGACAAATTGCGCTTACATTGGCAAACTCGACTGCAGCAAGACGTAGACTCAGATGACTGGGAAGCTATCCTAGAGGCACTAGATAGAGGTACCCGGGAGGCACGCTTGAAATTCTGCCTCTTTAAAGTCCTACACGACTGTCATTGGTCCCCAGCGAAATTACATAGGACTGGACTTCTCCTACACGCGAACTGCTGGCGATGCCCAGAGACATCTTGTGACTTGAAACATATCCTAGTAAAATGCCCAACAGTTTGACCACTCTGGGATGCTGTGAGCTCCACCCTGGCTGAAGTGATGTCACTCCCATCACCACTCACTCCTGCCCTTATACTTCTACAAGATACAACTTCTCTACTAGATCTCTCTAGACCTCACAAGAGACTGTTGCATACAGCACTAGCCACTGCAAAAATATGCATAATCCGACACTGGCGATCAGAGACCCCTCCAACTCCGGGGGAATGGATCATAGCCATGACCCGCATGGCCACACATGAAAGAATCATCTACAACTTACAAGATCAAGCTCAAACATTCATGCAGGTATGGGCTCCCTTCCTTACAAGGGGGCAATAGTGCCCCACCCGGAACCACCACCACTGCTCCCTCCCCCCTCTCCTCCCACCGCCCTCCCTTTCTCTCCCCCCCTCTCTTACCTACCCTCGCTCTCGCATCTCTCTTTCTTCCTGAGCTCTTCTCCTCTCTCTCCCCTCGCTTCCCCTCTCCCCTTTCTTTCCTTTTTCCCTTTCCTCCTTATCCCTATTTCCCTCTCACATCCTGTCCTTCTCTCTCTTTCTCTCGTTCGTTTTATTCCTCTCCCTCTATCTCTCTTTTCTCCCACATTTCCTTCTAAAATCCACTAGAGATTACAAACCATCCCTTAGCAATATCCCAATAAGACCTTCGCCACAGACCCCTACCCTGTGTTGTTAGAAAGATACTCGGTTGCAGCCGAAACTGGCCACGGGGTTGACAAGAGCCACAAGCTCCACTACACGCGGTGCAACACTCCTCCCCCCCTGGTAAATTGAAACCTTGGGACACATCACTACCACAACGCCAAGTTCTTCCCAAGATGAAACTTCCCTGTCTCCCTGTCCGAGCAGTTATGATCCACCCTCTACCCTTATCTAAATCTTCATTTTCCCCATTTGTTTAATACATGTTAGTATAGAACAGTACCTCAGGTTTTTCGAAGTACGAATGACAACTTATTAGTGTCTAATACGATTTTCATTTTCTATAATTTTCTAATATTTCTGATGTGTAATTATTTCTAACTGCCGGGACCTTGATCTCAACTGACCTTGTACCATATTGTGTTGTTATCAATAAAAAAAGTTCAACAAAAAAAAAATCACCACCCACAAATCAAATGTTGTCCCACTTAAAAAAAATCACAGTGGCTCCATCAAGTATGCAACATCTGTGTGGCATGTAGTTATAAGGAAAACCCCACATCAATGAGAACTGTCAATAAAGAAAACAGACTTTGGCAGAAGGTAGAAATAGTAATGTGTCAATCACACCTTTAGAGTCTGAGCAGAAAAATGGTACTTTCAGAAAATAAAAATCAGAATACCACAACAAGGAGATTGACATGAAACCTCCTGGCTTATGAGAAATGGGATGCTCACAAATGAAGCTGGTAACATCAAAGTGTTGGCAGTGTGATCACTGCCAAAAAAAGATGCTAATTGAGACAATTATTTCATATAAAGCAATCAAAACAAATACGTATGATACTTTCACATTCAGTACCTTTCTTTGCCGTCGTTCAGCAGCAGCCAATTGTAAGGACATTCTCTCCTGCATTTTCCTACAATGAGCCATGACTATTTCCAATATTGAGATGGGGTTAGTACAGATGGGCCTTTTCTGTTTTTCACCACCTGTCTCATAGTCTCGCTGTAGAGCCAGAAAGGGATCGCTAAGGTTGAACTTTCCATAGCGATCCTGGATGAAAGCCTCCCTCGTTCGTGCCTAAAATATCAAAACGAGAAGCGAAAGAATGTTAATTAAATAACCATTGAAGAAAAACATGTTCTTTACCATGTGCATATAGATGCTTGCATACACAGTGACAGTTAATAAAACTCAGTAAATATACGCGGATAATGCAAACCACTATTGGCATTAATATTTAATATTTTAATATGTATTTTTATTTTTACCGATGCAGGAAACGTGTCTACTTTGATGGGAAGATGGTCTCTTTTTTGACTCTTTTTTATTTAAGTCTGAACAGCCGAGTCGCCAGACCTAGTGAAATACTCATCATCATTATTTATATAGTTTGCAGATCACATACTAGGCCAAGAGAGAGAGTTTTATGTAGTAGACCAGTCATAACTAAGTAATATAACATATATAAACTATTGTAAAGTGGGGCTTGAACCAGATATTGAGTAGCCCAGGGAGTCGTCCTTAACAAAAATAATGTGCGGAGCAGGTATAAGAGGATACGAGTTTACAAACTAAGGGCCAGATGTAGCAAAGGTTTAGCGACTCGCAAACTGCGAAAATCGCCGTTTGCGAGTCGCTAAAGCCACTTTGCAATGTAGAAATGCATTTTGCGAGTCGGAACCGACTCGCAAAATGCATTTCCGACTCGCAAATAGGAAGGGGTGTTCCCTTCCTACTTGCAACTCGCAATGCGATGTAATTCCATTTGCGACTGCGAATGCGGTCGCAAATGGACTCACAGTTACCATCCACTTGAAGTGGATGGTAACCCAGTCGCAAACGGGAAGGGGTTCCCATGGGACCCCTTCCCCTTTGTGTCTGGCATTAAAAATAATTTTTCGGAGCAGGCAGTGGTCCCATGGACCACTACCTGCCCTGAAAAATACCGAAACTAAAGGTTTCGTTTTTTTTTTTTAAGTGCAGCTCGTTTTCCTTTAAGGAAAAAACTGCTTTATTTAAAAGCAGTCACGGACATGGTGGTCTGCTGCTCCCAGCAGGCCACCATCCCCGTGAGTACCCTGAATCGCTATGGGGTCGCAAATTGCGACCCACCTCATTAATATTAATGAGGTGGGTCTTTGCGACCCCATAGCGACTCGCAGAAGGTGTCTGAGACACATTTCTGCATTCCAAATTGCGAGTTGCAATTTGCGAGTCGCTGGGACTTGCAAATTGCAAGTCACAATTTGAAACAATGCTACATCTGGCCCTAAATGTGTATTGGTCGTGCAGTCAGTTAATCTATCAAACAAAATACTATGAGGTAAATTAACAGTTTTGGCTCCCTTCTGAAAGGACAAAAGGACAGGATAATATAAGCCTGGGCGGACTTTGCAGAGTTACAAATAAACTCCGCGAGAGTAAGTATAATTCCGCGAACGGGCAGAAATAGGAAAAAGTTGCACTGAAAAATCACCACGAACAGCATCACCCGGCGTGTCCGAGGGCGTAGCTTCTCAAGCTGATTTTGCTGGCACTCAAGTACATTTCCTACATGAGTGGCAGCTTTCTGACCATGAATGGTTGTGGCTTCCAGCGCCACTTGTTCTGGAGAAATCTACACGTGTACCTTCCTAGGGACCAAAAATAGCGCTAGTGGATGACAAAAAACTTAGCATGTGCGAAATGCACATGAGAAAAAGGTCCACCACATGGCGGTTGGTGGAATTTGCCCAGGACCTCTGCATTACAAGCACATTGCGGAGCGGCCAAAACTACGCCAACTGAGCAGAGTATGTCGCCCACCCTTAGATAAATATAGCTAAAGAGCACAATGGAATTCCAAGATTTAATTATGCAATAAAGAATTGATAGCTTAAGTTTCAATGTTGTTACTTGGTTGCCAGGCTCTCTGTGGGCAGAGAAACTCTTGATATCAGGGTATAAACCAAGTCAGAAGATGCACAAAGTCTGCTATGACACTCATTGCCAATGTTGAATGTCCAGGTGGACATCAAGATTCAATTGACATTCGGCTTTTCATATGAATAATGGGTCATCTCCAAAGCGTACAATAACTTCTTCATTTCTCTAAATAATTTTTATTTACATATTTTGCACAATATTCTGCAAGTTTTCATAAAAACAAATTTTCTGGGGGGAAAAATAATATTTATTAAGGCAAACAAAATGATTACATTAACAGTAAGACTTAGGACAAGACAACAGTACTAGTGAATGGAAACTTTTTTTATGTGTGAGGTCATAGATATCGCTGAGTTTATTATATTTATAGCTCATTCAGTGAATTTATTTACATTTGTCTTGGATGTGTAAATACTGAGGAACATTACTTCATTTATAGACTAAACCAAAGTGAGCATTCGAGCACATCTTAGTCTTGGCAGAATATTCAGGATAGCTCTCCATAAACCATACAATGGTTCTGTATATTATTTCTTCTTGGAGCAGAATATTAACATGTACACAAACACTGGATGTTTTACTCTTTAAAGCTCAGTTGGGCTCAGGGTTTGTCGCAGCTTTCCAAACAGGTTACACATTCTGTTTTACTTTTAATTTGAATAGGGTATTTAGGACCATTTTTCAGCGTGAGACAGGATGAGACAGTTGGTGGTAGATTGCAGTTTGTCAGGACCCTTCGAAATCACTGCTTCTGCAACTGGAGCTGCAATTCCTGGGATTTTAGACTGTGGTTGCTGCTGTTTGAATCTCATCTGAAGGCTTTATGTGAGATGATGGGACTTCGGAGGATCATTTCTTGGTCCCGGTTTTGACTGTGTAACTCTCACACAACCTGTGGTCTGTAATACACAGAAAGTTGCCTTGGAGTCCCCCTCTTTCAACCACTGACCAAACCTCTTTCAGCAGCTGGTGGCTTCAGGCTTTGTCACCCACATATTGGTTACCCACAGAGGAGTACTGCCTCCTCACCTGATGCTACTGGGTTTTGCAGTGTATCCTTCCATTGTCAATGGAGTATTTACATTAAAGTGCCCGAGGGACGGCGTGCCTCTGTGTCAGCACCACCGTGCTGGTTACTGCCTGTCCCACATATACCCACATGTGTTTGCTTCCTCCCACCAACCTCTCTGTTCTGTGTGTGGATCCTTGTTTCTCTCACACCTTCCTCTTGTTGCTCCTCTTTCTCTATTCCCCTTCCTGTGGTTTGATCTTTTCTTCCATCCACATCTCTGTATTTCCTCCTTCACACCTCACCCTCTTTTCCTTGTGCCGTTCTACTTTCCTCCTGCGCCTCCCTTTCCCTCGTGCCATTCTCTTCCTCTGAATGTCTCTATTCTTTTTTCCTGTGTCACTCATTCCTCCTGCACCTCCCTTTTGTTCCGCCTCACTCTCTCCTGCTCCTCCCTTTTTCCCCTGTGTGACACTTTTTGTTCTTGTCTCATGCCCATCTCTTCTTGTGGCTTCCTAGCAGTGCAGCCGCAAGGAAAGTTGGTGTATAATGAATGCTATGTGAAATAAAAAATGGATGGCAAGGTGGCATTCGTTATAAACCTTTCATATCTATGACATAGTGCCTCATTACGAGCAGCCTGGTAAATGGTGTGATTTATCACACCAGACAGAATCAGAATCTGCCCATTCGATATTTATTGAGTGCAATACATACCACCCAATTACATGTTTTTGAGGACTAACATGCAGATTTTGGTGTTTATCGCATTAAAATCCACATAGTCCACTAATTATTGGTTATTCCACCCCCTCAATAAATAATATGCATGAGAAAAGTAGTTTTCATGCATTAGTACATTAAACCCAACCCCATTGGCTTTGGCAATGTTTATTAAAATTAGCATTATCACAACGTGCATGTAGAGTTCAACATTTGTTTCAGGAAAAAAAGGTCTGGTTTAATAATGGAAAATAAACAACATACAATATATTTCAATTTAGATATTTATTATAGCTAATTAAACATTCAGTTCGCACATAATATAATCAACATAGAATCAACCAAAAAAATATAATACAACCCCCTAACCTAAATGAAACATACATATATGAAAACATAAATAACATACCAGTAGATGCGCAAAAATAAACAAAAAACACAGAACCATCAAAATCACGAAATAGTATACATACAAATTTACAACCGCCTCATACATGAGAGGATATTTAAACAGCACAATAAAGTTACTGCTTTGATGCTACAATTATGCGTTGTAGTTTGGATTGTATAAAATTCAACATAATAACAGACAATTCTAGGTTATAATTTGATGGTAGCCAATCCTGGTCAGGGCTTCAAATTTGCCAATTTCAAACACTTCATGCCAATGTTCAAGACCTGCCAATTTACAAGCCGACGCGCGTTTCGGTGAGTAAAGAAAAATATAAATACACCTTCATCAGAACTTTATGATTCAGTATAATTGGCATACGTACATCTTGTAATCTGCCTTAAATATGAAAGAACTTAGATATCCCTTACAGGCTGGATTAAACACTCTCCAACTTCAAATTTGTAGTCCAAAATGAAGGACTAACACATGGATATAGCTAAATGAAGCTATGCTTTCTCACTCTACAAGTTCACATGGTTTAAAAAACGTAATCCACAGGGGAAACCCACAAGGATATCAAACTTGTAGGGAACAACTTGCTAACAGTATCAGCAGGATCCAGGACATATGACCAGCACGATGATCTCTCGAGGAGCAATAAATCATCGTGCTGGTCATATGTCCTGGATCCTGCTGATAGTTTGCTATGTTAATGGAGAGTAAACTACGTTATACTCATAGTATTGCTTCCCTGTGTGTTACTCTCTGTATCTAGCTCAGGGACCCTGTTTAGATACGAGGATTTAATAATGGATAATTCAAACTGATTATGAGGATAACAGTGTGCAATCATATAATGTTGTATAGGGTGAGGATTCTACGAGCTTGAATGTTTTGATGTTCATTGTCTCCATTTATTACATCTGGATTTTTGCAGCAGTGTTGTCGAACAGGCCAATTCTTAACAATATATATGGAGTGGCATTTGGGTCTACCCCGTTCAACCATTGACCTTTACTGACAAGTCTTCTTTCAGGCATTGGCTGAAGATGTGTTGATCATGTCTAAGGCTCAGCTCAATAGAGTATTCATCTCTCACCCAATCCCTAAAGCTGTTTGAATATATCTTTCCACCTCCACTTGAGTGCTTGCATTGAACTGCATAAAGGACTACACAACAACACAAGCACTTAGTCCACTGCAGCTGGCTGCCTCCCGTGTGCCTCGCTGTATATCATAACACTGAATGTATCAGCACAATAAACTCCGACCTACTGACTTTGCCAATGCTTGTTTTTAACAACTGACAGATAACATTACTGCATGCAGTACTATTAATCCCAAATGCACATGGTATTATTGTGGAATGTAAGGATGCAATAATATTCTATGTTTTTACAATGTTAATACATGTTTGAATGTGCTTCCTTTGTACATGCTCTTGTACAGCAGAGAGGACACCCCACCTTTATTTTCAGGCACAAAGGCAAACAGAGACAAATCATCTGTTCTTCCTATTCCCAAAGAGAGTAAATCATCTAATCACAATCCCTGGTCATTTGAACGGGATCTTAAATATATTCAGGTCCTTGGCGACAGAATTCCTATCTGAGGGCGCAATTTAACACCTCCCATTTGACATCATTTAATGCAGCATACTGGCTTAGAAATACGGCCCCTGTAAGATATGCATCCCTGGAAAAAGCTCAACTATATCCATTTGGGTATTTGCCAAACATTTGTTTCAGAACATGCTAATGCTTTTTCCATTCTAGGATATTTCCAAATAAACAAGATTATTAAAGACGTTTTTAGGACATGGATAAGAAACCAAACTTTCGTTGGGCAGACGCAGACTCACTTAATACCATAGTTTTCGATTTCTAACTCCTGAGGCTAATAATAATAAATTCAATTGAAATCAAACACATTATACATCCAGTATTCAATTTGTGAATTGCTATGTTATGGTAATTTGCATAGCACACTCATCACCCGAGAGTGCATACAGGCGCTTGGGCAGGTGTGAGGCTTGTGATACCCAAACTTAAACAAATTAACATTAAGCATGCACTCTATCCTGCACTGAGCCTTAAGATAAGGGCCTGTATTGGTATTTCTGCAAAAGCAATATCCATACTAAATGCAGTGAAATCTTGAATTAAGGTTTTCACAAAAGGAGCTGGTAATCATAAACCTATGTGTTTTTCTATATCCTTTAAGTGTTATCCGTTAAGTGCCATTTGTGGAGGTGTCCTTTCAATAGATCTGCATATAATTACCGCATTAAAGTTCAAACGTTTGACTGCTACATATCGTTAAAGGAAAGTGTACTGGGATCATGCAAGTGTTCTCCACACTTTTAAAGACGTCATTCATGCCCACTGACTTTATGGAGGACAACTAGTGCTAGGATAGAGTCATTATAGATTTTATCAAACAGAGCGTTCTGTACCAACAAACGTCAATGCCACCCAACTATCCTTAAGTGGTGACTTTGCCTAGAACGCCTCGAGGGGTTTGTGAAATGTGTTCATTTACTCTTGAGATTCCCACCACCTGGGATGGACCTCGAGCACTGAAGACTCGGCTAGGTGAAATCACAGGAATATGTTTTCTTTTTTAAACAAAGTTAAGAACATCTCATATGCATACATTAATTCTAACCACATTTGTCTTTACTTAATATCACATAAGCCTACAGTTAGTAATTCTAGTGGTCCTGATGGGCTGAATGTAAACACAGTGAAGGCACAGTCATTTGGGTGACATAATTTCAACTGCATTCTTAATATAACCTTTACTAATCCGATAATAGATAAATAGGGGAATCATTATTATTCCTCACATTCAAAAGCAGTTGTCATACTAACTGGATAGAATATTGAATTTTATTGAAGCTTTGTTCCCTGGCTAAGATATTTGCCAAAGTTATTCTCGATTAACTGATTTTTTGGATTCACAGAAAAAGATTTATAAAAAATTAATTATGTGGGCATCTAAGAATGAACCGAAATCAACAAGAGTTTCCGTCAGCGTGACAGCAGGAAAAGTCAGGCTAAAGGTAGCATGCCTGGCCTCAATTCCAGGGCCCTTAAGCCCCTAGCACTGCCTACCACTGTGCACTCCAACAAAGATCAGGAGCTGAAGCTACTAAATAACCCTGCAGACCACCCCTGACTGAAGGCAGGGTCGGCGTACTGGATGTCTCTGTGGCTTGGAACACTTACTTTCAGTGAAGTCAAAACCTAAAATAATCCAGTGTGATTAGGCAGTGGGTAAAAGGCACATTCAGTCTCAGAGGCAGGAAGATGTGATGCATCAGTCTGCCTGCAGCAGTCATAGGACAGGGTAGGATTGGAAAACATAGTTAACCACACCCCACCCTGTGACCAAATGGAAAGGGAAGAGTTAAGAAGAGTTAAAATACTGCTATTCCTTGTTCTCTGATGTCAGGTCATACCCATTTTTCAGTTTATCCATTTAGGTGTACCTATTTTTACCCCACAAATGTTGGTTCTTGTTTTGCAACTTCTGTTTGGTAAAACAATCTGTTTTTTCCTCCTACTTCAAGTGGGTGTTTGGAAAGGAGGCCCGCCGACATTGCATTTGAACGGTGGACGCTGCTTGTGTTCACAATAAGAATTGTTTGGCTAAGAATGTATTGCATACAGAGTGTTATGTCGTTGAGACACCATGTCTAGCCCTGTGGTTCCACTTAAAAAATCATTGTTATGAAACTAAGAAGAAGGACGTGTGGATGACAAATCCCAGCATGCAGCATGGGTGTGCTGATGATCTTGATGTTGTGCGCACTCTCATGTTTCCCAGGCTCTTGTGTGGGAGCTCATCAAATGCACATTTTTGTGTTTGCATCCTGGGACTTGTAATCCTGATTTTATAAGGGTCTAGCATGGACTGCAAGCCAAGGAATGCAAAGTAGAAAAGACCTGGACTTGCTGACCCATTCGTCCATGAAACATTGGAAAGCCGAAATTATGTCCTGCTGACATTTTATTTTGCGGCACGGCCGCTCACTTTTCAGTGAATCTGTTGCAGGCTTGTTTGCTTTGTAGTCTGCTGTATAGAGTCACTGCAATAATGATTTGGGGTTTACACAGTTAAATTCCATGTATGGCCTTATGCTCCACCACTTTTTCAAAACACCAGCCGCCACTGCAAACCACTCCACTTCAAAAAGTGCTCTCCATGTCTACACCAATACGTTGCACTCCAGTGTGCCTAAGCATTATATGGAGACCACCATGCGCACCGGCCACACAGAGAACAGCAGTACATACAGTAAATACCTGCCAGCACTATAAGGAGACCACCATGTGCACTGCCATCACGGAGAACTGCAGTACATACAGTAAATACCTGCCAGCACTATAAGGAGACCACCATGCGCACTGGCCACACGGAGAACTGCAGTACATACAGTAAATACCTGCCAGCACTATAAGGAGACCACCATGCGCACTGGCCACACGGAGAACAGCAGTACATATAGTAAATACCTGCCAGCACTATAAGGAGACCACCATGCGCACCGGCCACACGGAGAACAGCAGTACATACAGTAAATACCTGCCAGCACTACAAGGAGACCACCATGTGCACCGGCCACACAGTGAACAGCAGTACATACAGTAAATACATGCCAGCACTATAAGGAGACCACCATGCCCACTGGCCACACAGAGAACAGCAGTACATACAGTAAATACCTGCCAGCACTATAAGGAGACCACCATGTGCACTGCCAACACGGAGAACTGCAGTACATACAGTAAATACCTGCCAGCACTACAAGGAGACCACCATGCGCACTGGCCACACAGTGAACAGCAGTACATACAGTAAATACATGCCAGCACTATAAGGAGACCACCATGCGCACTGCCAACACGGAGGACTGCAGTACATACAGTAAATACCTGCCAGCACTATAAGGAGACCACCATGCCCACTGGCCACACAGAGAACAGCAGTACATACAGTAAATACCTGCCAGCACTATAAGGAGACCACCATGTGCACTGCCAACACGGAGGACTGCAGTACATACAGTAAATACCTGCCAGCACTATAAGGAGACCACCATGCGCACTGGCCACACGGAGAACAGCAATACATACAGTAAATACCTGCCAGCACTATAAGGAGACCACCATGTGCACCGGCCACACGGAGAACAGCAGTACATACAGTAAATACCTGCCAGCACTATAAGGAGACCACCATGCGCACCGGCCACACGGAGAACAGCAGTACATACAGTAAATACCTGCCAGCACTACAAGGAGACCACCATGCGCACCGCCCACACAGTGAACAGCAGAACATACAGTAAATACCTGCCAGCACTACAAGGAGACCACCATGCGCACCGGCCACACAGAGAACAGCAGTTCATACAGTAAATACCTGCCAGCACTATAAGGAGACCACCATGCGCACCGGCCACACAGAGAACAGCAGTACATACAGTAAATACCTGCCAGCACTAAGGCAAGCTCCTACTTAAAATGGCTGCCCTGTACAAAGATAGAAACTGCATCCCCAGCCAAGATTTTGGCATCCACAACGCACATCTTTTAGCTATGAGAGGAGTAACCTTACTATGAAGGCAGTCATGATTCATACAGTAAGGATAATAAGCAGAGTGTCAGAAGACTAGAACATTCATTTCATTTTCATAAACATCTGTGATTCAGAAGGAAGTGAATTGTCATGAACTGAACATGACCCCAAAATAAAGATGGATGCTTGTCACCTTATACCCAACCAACTGGCACTTATATTTTTTCTTGAACTTCACTTATGTTTCTTGTGGGAATGTGCATTTCAGTACAGCAGTGTGGGAAGCAAAACTTTTCAATATGAACTTGTTTTCATTCCTCTTCAAGTATTTACAAAGCATTCCATTTTCTTTTTCACTACACTCAACAATCGAGATCCGGCTGTATTACTAGAGAGAGCAATGTACTCTTGCATAACTTTAATGAAGCATGCCTGGCCTCTTGTCAAAAATGACAACAAAATGGTTATCGATTTTTAAAGCAAATTAGATCACGTCCGAGGCTCTAACCTCCGTAACAGTTATATGTGGCATAAAAAAAATAGTCTACCAGCTAATACAGCTCCATCAAGCGTCTTATTCAGATATTGGAAAGAAACATTATATGTGACATACAAATATTATAACTATGGGGGTGTAGCTTTCAATAAATAATATCCACACTATGCGATCCCTTCTGACACATCAACAATCCGGTAAATTCACAATTCAGTGGTTTGACTGAATAATTCATTCACGCAGGACACAGGGAATGGAGATCATTCTCATGCATTACAGTCTTCCTGCCCTTCTATATAGTTGCATTTGCACAGTCAAGATATCTCATGAAAGCCTTGGTGCGTCACAATGACCAAAGACCCCCGCATAAAGCGCCAGTCATCTAAAAATCAGAGAAAGTGATACGTCCAGGAACGATGGAGCTCGCAGTGCCGGCTCGTGTGGTCCATTGTCACCCCTAGAGAACCAGGAGGCCAGAGGGCAGGGGCGGCCTAGATGGGCGTTTCACTCACGAGTACTAGTAGTGAGTTTGGTCTCCCCTCCTCATCGTACTCCTGCTAGGGATACGTGGAGTACTGATAGGCTCGGTCCCATGGCATGATTGATTCATGGCTCCTAGGCTGTAACAGGGTTTTTCTTCCCTCATCACTGAGTCCCCTGAAAAGGCACTGGAATGCAAGGTTTGACGCTGCTGTTTGTCACCGAGCCCCGTCCTGTGTGTTCCCCTGCAGGCTTGCATGGCTATCTACTGCAAATTAAAGAGGCCTCTAGCTGGGGAGGAGCGAGGATATCATTAGTGCCGCAGGTGCGGGGGCACCAGAGCACGCGGGTGTGCGGGACCCCCGCGCCATAATTATGTTTTTCTGTCACTGCGCAGCCAGGTAGGGGGGAGGACTAGTTTCTTAACTGAATGACTCAGCAGCATTGTTTATCTTTTGGGCTACGAGGGAAACCAGCGCGCACTGCATTTACACAACGCTCCACCAGGCTGGATACAAAACAGCCGTTCTGGGCAATTCTTTTCGAGGTTCAACATACGCTTAAGCGCAGGATAAATACAAAAAACACTACATTCACTGACTAACAACATCTATTATGGAGCAGAGAGAATATCATTTACGCAGTATGCAGGTTATCGCATCTTTCACGAATTGTGGTTTTTGTAACATACTAACAACATCAAAAGGCAGCGTAGCGCCACCACTTACCATGATGCGTATTATGGAACTTCGAAAAAAAGCGAACAGGCTTGTTCTGTGCATATTAATGTGAAAAAGTACATGAGCGCATACGACTACGTTCCCACGAGAAACCGTTATGCCTCCTGCACTTAAAGTTTAGGCATTCAGATAATGAGATATAGAGATTAGTGTGTAAATGTCACTAGGTTACTCTTTACATTTTCACTTAAAGAACCGGAGGGATCAAAATCATGCCTGCAACAGAGCTCTGAAAACAAGAGGCTGCTTCATTAATGACTAAACAGTACTCTAACATATGATATGGGGCGTGCAGACATCCTCCCTGATCCTTGGAAGGCCAGGGGGCCCCATCCCCTAGAGCTGACATTCATTTAAAGGGGAAGGCGGCCTGCAGCTCACCTCTAGGTGCCTATATTGGCCGTGGGAACTTTATACCCCAGGGTCGACATTCGTTTAAAAGGGTAGAAGCACGCAACCCTCCCCCAGGCCAATACTGGCACTTGGGAACCCATCCCCAGGAACTAAGGTCATTGCTGAAATAATCAATAATTACGATTAAATATGTATCTCCCATAATTCACACAGTGTAATGCTTAGAAAAAGTGATGGTCATAAAAAAGTAATAGTGTTCCCCAGCCATATTGGGTGCTGGTGGGAGGAAGCACCATTCCTTTGCTGCTGCCCAGGTGAGAGCAGCATTTGCTTACTGCTCCCACTGGGTGGATACAAACTTCAGTTCCCGGCCCGGGAGAGTGCAGGCACTGTATACTTGCACTCTCCCAAGTAGGGACCCACAGTGTCCCAGGGTGGACTCCGCAGCACACTGCAAAGTATCAGGCCCCGGGGGATGGGTGCTGTCGGTCTCATGTTGGCTCAGGGAGGAGGGCTGCATGCTCCCTCCCCTACATTAGAAAATAGTCTTTGAGGGAATGGGGTCCCTGATCAAGGCTTGGTGATGGGGGCCGTGATCCCCTCTGCCCTTGTTTAAAATAAATATGTATATTAGGTCCATGGGTGGGATACTCAAGGCTTGAAGAGGCTCGGGGAAAAGGGCTGTATGGCCCCTGCCCTTTAAATATGTATCAGCCCCAGAGGATGGGGCCCCCGGGGTCTCAAAGAGGGAAGTGGAGCACATGCCCACTCCCCGTTTTAATTGATTTGGTCCAAAGGGCTTGAAAAAGGCTCAGGGTGCAGGACCCTTCCCTTTTAAAACTATTGTGCCACTTCCCTGCAGGCCATGTCCCATCCCTGAGGGTTTATTTTTTTTAATGCACTGGAGGCAGTTAAAAAAAAAAAAAATTACCACTAATTTGTAACTCCATCACAAATTTGCGGCAAAATTACAAAAAATTATATGTATTTGGCCTGGGGTGCCCCTGGGATGTCCCTACCAGGCCTAGGGCAGCTGGGTATCCCTACCCTATGCCCTTATATATTTTCTAGGACTCAGGACCAAATCCTGAGTCCTAAAATGGCTGCCACCACATTATTGTTGAAGTGGTGGCATCCAATCAGATCTCGACTCAACATCTGCCTTCCCTGCGGATCATCCTTGGCATGAAATTTTGACTGTAAATGTCTCTAAAACTACTGAACAGATTAAACCAAATTATGAAAAGTACACTTTCTGGACCGAGATCTAGTTTTTTATGAAATTTGGGATAAATCCATTCAGCAGTTTGGGCTGTGGCTCTGTCTAAATTTGCTACTGAAAAATAAAAGGGGAAAACACATTTTGCGATCCACACCACTTTTTTCAGCCCCTGCTTGGTGGATTTTTTGGAAAGTCTTGTAAAGATTTGTCAAATGTGCCATAGTTATAAGAAAACCAAAACATGTTTTTCCTTGCGAAACGTGTTTCTAACTCACTGCCCAGTGACAACTGCCACTGGGTAACATATATTAAACATGTACATAGTTTAGATAGATATTATGATTATGTAAAGGTTGACTTTAAATGGGAAGAGCGTGTAACAGACTAGGGATAAACATACCTCTGGATATCAGTAAGATTTGTAAGAGAAATCTTAGATCTCTCATGCTGCATGCTGGGATACACAAAGTGATGGAAAAAGCACAAAACTCAATTCACCCTCAGTTTGAAAATCCAGCTCAATAAAGAAAAGATTCTTTAAATTCTGTATACCTTTTGTGTCCTTCTGGTGTAATTCCTGACGTCATATATATTGCAAGGTTGGCAGAATAGATTAGGTTTTCTCGTTTTTTTATGGAACATCTGAAAAACTGAAATGATCAATCAAAGGGGTTCCACTACTTAGTACGAACGGGGATTTGATGATGCAAAGTAGAGATATAAAACCACAATTTCGCCTTCCAACGAAGGTCAAATGCATGGGCTAAGAGCAATAATGAAACAGCAAACTGATTACCCGTATCAGGTATCACTGCAGTGAAGCATCTGTACTATCTATTACAATAAAGACAGACTGGAATGTGAAATGACAAAACACGTGGAAGATTTGTTTAAGGAAACAAATTCCCTAATTATAGTAAACCACTTTTATCATCAGACTACCTCTAGGAGTAGTAGTGGAAAGTGAAGGGGTAAGGCTTGACACCAATATTAGAAATGATGTTTTCTTAAAATTGAGATTGAGGACATAGAACATATTCCGGACACCATTCGTGTCCCCCCCCCACCCACACACACAAACACAGTATAAGTATGCAAGGAGACAGGAGCTCTGATGTTTCATTAGGCAATGAGTTTGAACATGCAGTCAATATTCAAGGTAAACTATTTATCATTACTCATACAATCTTATACTCTCTTATTTAGTACAGTTAGGAAACAAAAACCGGAGATAAAGTAAAAGTGTCAACAGCTTACATATTACAAATTCAACAGAAGGATGTTGTCAAGACAGAGATTCTTTAGATAAGAAACATACATAAGGAAAGGGATTTGGGTCTGTCAAGCAGCAAGCCACTTGAGACCTATCAGCAATGAAGAAGGTGGTGCATGCATGCTAGGCAGCAACTCTCAATCTAAAATAAAGGCTATTACCTTCACAGAATGTTGGTGTTGGCACACACAAAGAAGGGGATATGTAGAGCTGAAGCAAAACCACCAGGGGAAATAGATCTAGTTCGTAAATGTTCTGAATGAAGCTGAGCTTAAAACATCAGCTAGTTGGCTATTTGTTTAATTAGTATTTGAGGAGGAAAGAAAAGATAGGATTACTCCTCTTGAATACAGACCTGGCTTTGCCTATCCTCATTAAAAATAATGACATTTTAGATACAATAGATGCTCGTTCCTCGGACATGGACGCTGTTTCTGAGGGATTGATTGCTAACTTAATTTGTCATTACAGTCAGATACAATACGTCAAAAGGTTTGAGAAAACAAACATGGACAAATAGTGACAAGCTGCACGGAAATGATGAAATGCAGGAAAATACAGTTACTAACATCAGTGGAAGAAAACTGCTCAAAACGGCAGCTTTGGGTCCTATTGAGAATGCTCAGAGTGACTCGAACACAGGCAGGCACACTGTGTACAGCCTAGTGTGCTTAAGCAGAACATTATAGAAGGTTTTAAGTATGAACCATCTGCAGGAGCAAGAAATGTTTTTTCAGGGCTGAAAAGGCTGTTGAAAAGTCCAAAATGCTTTTGGGTGTGCACCTGAAGTGAGACTGTGGTTGCCATCCGATGTCTGACTAGACAAGAATGATCCATGCATCGTTACCAGGATGAACACTCAGGCTATCAAATTTAAGCCAAAGAAGAATGACTCAAAACTGATACTCTAGATCTTCCACCAAAAACTAAAGATATTGCCTATGTCCTTCTGAAGATCCATCAGTTTCTGGCAATAAACTTAATTACACTAGAATTTATTTTACTGGTTGATTCATTTATGTACATCAACAGGACGGTCCAAGCAGTCCTACGGCAGACAAAGTGAGAGTCACTGGATTATTTGGAAAGGAGAGTTTGAAACATAACTAGCCACTGATTCTGGTAAAACAGAAAACACTGTAAGAGATGCAATTCCTGCACTTGGGATATTTTCAGGCGTACCAATTTCTAGCTGGTGGAATATGTGACCTATCACAGCAATGTAGCTGAAATTTGGATTTGTGAATGAAAACGACAATGGGGTTTGATTGCTTCATATGAAGTGCTCCTATTTGTACCTCAGCTCATGGATCTGTCAGTTCCTGCCCAGAATTGCAGAAAAGGTGAGCACTCCAGTGTACCCTAAATTATGTAAGGCACCTTAGATGAATGGAGGGTTGCCTGGTCATGTCAAGGAGTACTTTACCCTGAAAGATGCTGGGAAAGTATCTTATCATTCAAAAAATTGAGCATTTTCTTCCCAACATCAGGGGTTGACTCAATTCCTCTTGTGCATCCTGCAGACATACTGAGAATGTTAACCATGGCAGGGTATTACACATTACAGCAATGCCTCGTGCTGATTTGATTAGATTTTATGCATTGTATCTACTTTTATCCCCCTTATTGTATCAATTTGTTACGTAAATCCTGGTCATTCAGTTCAGCCAGGGCTGCACAGAACTGTTCTATATGTATAAAGTATGTTATTCTTTAGTTATGTGAACCTATTCATTTGCGTGACTCCCATGTAGAAAGAGTAATATTCTCCCATAATTAAGGGCCTACCATGAGATGTCTGTTTGATTGAAGATCAATTACCTCGGAAACATTGTATTCTGTAGTACCAGAATAAATATTACTCTTGCATTCAAATGTTTTGTCTTTTAAGTGGAGAATGCAAACACCTCTATCCATATATGCTTTAAAACAAGAAAGGGCAGTTGTCCTTGTCATCTAACAATGTATACCTTTCGCCTCCAAGTGTTCCCCAATAACAATGAGGCTCAGGACTAAGTTAAACCTCTAATGCTTAAAGTGTATGTGATGTCTAATCCTGCAACTCAGAACGTCAAACTCCACTCCAAAAAGCTATATTTTTTTAAAGGAAGAAACTTGAAGGTTAAATCTTTTGATTCTGCGCTACAAAAAAAAATCCTGAGCAGGTTTTTGAAAGGGATGTCTATTTTTACACTATGACAGTATATGATAATCTTGCATCCTAAAATCATCTCCCATTGCTGAAAAACACAAAAGGACTCTGGACAGAAGAACTATCTTAAGGAAAGTAGTCTACTTCTCTACAAAATCCATAAAGATAGTTTAGTGGAGGTCTTAGATGTTGGACAGATGAGTCTGTCTGGAGACATCGAGAAGAAAAAGAAAACAGAGATTTAGAGAACTTGCAATTGTCTGGGACTACAAGGCTTAGGTAAATACATCTGACTTGTCTGGGACATACACATTTTCTCGTTCTAAACTATCAGCAGAGATCAGACAACAAAAAAGGACACTATGAATATGTGCATGGACGTAGAAGAGGAAGACTGGTGCAGTTTCAGTCAGTCTTGGTTAGAGCCCAAGGTGTAAGTTACACAAAGGATGACACGGTGACATCAATCAATCAGGATTTATAAAGCATGGCAAACCACCTGTGAGGGCCTCAAGGCGCTGGAAAAAGATGAAGCCGAACAGTAGCTTGGAAGGCTCTTGTAGTTGTCTTTAGCCTGACATTTGTTTCTAAAGAATCCTGGTATTCTCATCTATGCAGCAAAATTCGTCTTTATTAAAAAACTAGGGAAATGAATACACATATCTGGAACATGTATAAACAATGTGTTTTGGTTAAAGAAAGGTTATGAATATATATGTATGGTGGTGCACTTTTCAAATCAATGTCCATAATTGTTTTTCCAATTGTTCCTTTATACTATTTTATAGATGTTGTTCAAAATTATGCTATATTATTTACGTATTCATTTTGATTTTTGTATAGCATTGTATGTTGCCATTCTGTTACTTCAGAGAATTGAGGATTGTACAGAAATCATACATTTAAAAAACGAAAGGCGTAAGTTAATAACTCAGGCGAACAGGTTAGAACCATGAACTTTGCTCTTCAGTCTGGACCCCAAGTCTCTCCAGATTTCTGTTAAAAACAATACCAAATAGTCCAATATTTCCGTTTTCTGAAATGTTCCTGAACAGCTTGGGAATAGGTGTGTATCTCAGATTAACATTCGAGGTAGTCCCACAGCCTAGGTTTTGCTATGCTATTTTATGTTATATTACATGTTTGGTATTTGTAGAACACCCAGTTTGCTAACTGGATGGTATCGAAGCATTTTCAATTATACAGAGGCGACTATCCAAATGGTTCCAAGATTTTCATTGTTAACTGACATCAGCGGTGAAGTTGTGTAATCAAATAATATTATTTGATTCAGCTAATGCGTTAGCTTCGGTGCGGTGTGGGTGAGTGGCGGGGGCTTTGATAGGTGAAAGCAGAGGGCTGTAACAAGTTAAGGATACTTTTTCTAGGTTGGATAACCTGCATTAAGCCTCAGAGACATAAGGCGGTAAGGCAAGTGGTGGCAGTCAGTGTTGTTGGGTGCTGTACTAGTAAATGCCATGTTTAAGCTATGTCAGGAGCTCTGGCTTAACGTGTTTTTTGGAAGAGTGTACTTTATACTGAGCCTCCATGCACTCAGACCCGGAAATATTACAGATATAGGCCCAATTGGTCTGCTTTTGTTTGTGCACGAAAACAGCTCTTTTAATGCATGCATATATTACATTAGTAATATGTTCCATTACAATTCCCGTAAAATGTCTCATAATTGTGGATAACATGATCCTGTTGTTTTCTACACCTTAGGGAAAACTCCGTTTTTCCTGAACTTATCTGCGTTCGGGACACCAAGGTATGGTTTCAGGAGGAGGCAATTTTATCCAGGTCCACAAACGAGAACCAATATGTTTCATAAGAATCGTCTATCATCAAATAAAACATCTATCCAGCCCTATAAATACTGCAGAGGATCACTCAAAATCAGAAGGGAAAAGAGCGGAGGTATCAACTAAACACTCATCCACTAACAGCATGTGTCTTAATCCTGAGAAATAGGAACCAGGATCAGGAACAGAAGTCACACAGATACTGTTAAATGGGGTTAGGACTAAAGCTTTGCTTGCTGGCATCTCTCTGCCAACGTGCCATGTATGTCTTAGCCCCAAAACATAAAAGGAATCGGTCAGCTAATGTCAGAGAGTGGAGAAGAGCAGAAGAACATACTTCTCCAATTCCTCTGTGTGTTGATTTTTACAAAATGAGTTTGTGGCTGGAGTTCTACTCACTCACGACTTGGCGCCGGATCCCCTAATGAAACTTATGGTCTCTATTCCTGCAACTCACTGTTGGTTGTCAGTCATTGGACCAAATACTAGGTATTATTATCCCTGCCCAATCTTTGGTCTTGATGGCGTGTGTAAAGCTGCTCCTGCAGTCACTACGGTGAACTCCATTATGCTGGTCAGCCAATGACAAGTATCCTTACTCCCTGTTGAACCAGTCTGGTCCAGTCTCAAGAACCTGGCCTCCAAATCTTTTTCAGGTCTAGCATTAGCCAGCATCTTTTGATTTTACTAAAACGTGTGTGGTATACTTATTCATGGGGGCTTTCAGTCACCTCTGTTCATCCATTGCTCTGTTGTGTCTCACATTTTGCTTCTACTCATCACAGCCTACAGAATTGGGCAGTGGGTTAGCATGCAGGAAGCCGCTAGTGAACTTCACTTTGAGTTATTACATTTTGCTCTCTCACAATGAGCACATCCACACAAAAGGTACATCCCTCCAGTGCCAGTATTTTTATTTTTATTTTTACTTTATAATACTTTAGTGTTGCTTTTGTGTTTAGAATCTGATGTGATAGCAGGAGACTTGATATAAGCACATGGCACATTCCACTTTTATCAGTTCTTGTCTCCCGACAATGTTATTGTAAATTCCTGTTGGAAAGGCCTTTTTATCTGACTGCTGCTATTTCACTAGTCTGAAGGAGGAGTGGATAACAGTCCTTTGAAAGAAAACAATAATACAAACAGCAGTTCACAAGAACTCCAACTATTATCTCATGAGCGTGCTCTATCTTTGAAAACCTGTCTAGTTTTCTTTCTTTCCTTATTGTTTTCTTTCTTCTATTCTTCGTTTTGCTCCATTCCTTTTTTTATACTTCTTTCTTTTCTTGCTTTCTTTCTTGCCTTCTTTCTTGTTCTTTTCTTTCCCTCCTCCTTTGTTTATATCCTTTCTTTCTATCCTCCTTTTTTACATTCTTTCTTTTACTTGTGCTTTCATTTTTTCTTTGCCTTCTTCTTTCCTTCGTTTTGCTTTCTTTCCTTCTGTTTACTTCATTATTTTCTTCTTTCAGTCTGTCCTTTCTTCTTTTCTCTTTCCTTTCTGTCACCATCTTTCTTTCTCCTCCTTTTCCTTCTCTCTTCCATTCTTTCTTTTGTTTCTTTCTCTCCCTCTTCTCTTTCTTTCACCACTGCTCTTTCTCACCTTTCGTTCTCACTTTCATTTCTGCTTTCTTTCTCTCCTTCCTGCTTTCTTCCTTTTTTCTTCCTTCTTTTTTCTTGTTTTCCCTTTTCTCTATTTCATTTTCCTTCCTCCTATCTTCCCTTCCTTTCTGTCATGCCTTCATTCATTTATTCTTGCAAGCCTTCTTTCTTTCTTTCTTGCCTTCCTTCTCAAACATAAAAGGACGGCAGCAAATGCTAGACCAATTGGCTTTAGTAGGTGTGTGCTAGCCAAGATCTTTTGACTTTACTAAGATTATGTGTATAACATAATCTTCCAGACGCCATCCATTGGTCTGTGTTTGTGTCATTTACATTTTTCTTTTGCTCTCTGCAGCATGCATCAGCCAACCTCAGCAAGTAGATGACTTCGCTATGACTTACATCATTATGCCCTTTCACAAGGAGCACATCCACACACAAAGTAGTTCCCTTCAGTTCGAGGGAATGAAAATGATGTCTTTTTTAGAGACCAAAAACCTTTTTGCCTTTAGCCAATTATCTTTTTTTCTTTTTTATTATTTTTTTTAAGATTGAGGAGGGCTCGGCAACTTGCACTATCAAGTTTAGCAAAAATTGTTTGTGCTTCTGTTTACTTATGATTCTTCTGTTGTATCTATCAGATGATCTTGCACAATTTGCCATTCATGTGCCTTTGTTCATTTAAAATTGGCAGTTCGCTTGCCACTATAAAAAAATTAAAAAAAACTCTTCTGATGCTGACGATGCCTTTTAACAGACTAATTCAGTTCCCCCTACAACGGAATACGTTCATGAATAGTTATCACTATCAGTCATGGTCATTCTTTTGTCAGGTTTTCTGCTTTAAATCTTATTTGATCCTTATCTCATTTTATTTCTTTAGGGGATGCTTCAGGTTTTGTGCTTTAAATTACATTTTCTTCTCTTGGATGAAATTCATTCATCCGGGGCATTTTAATAGCCTAAGAAACCTCGCTATTGCTCGCTCCGCATCTCCCTAGTTTAAACTCACTAAAGTTGGCAAACGTGACCCGATTCTTCTAATTGACTCTGTCCTTTACTTACTAACAATCTATTTGAAGTGCTCAGTTTCCTTCTCGGCACTATTACGGTGCATCTTTAGCCGTCCACGTCTCACTCATCATAGTAGCAAGATATAATTTTTGTAACAGTTTAATTAATATCTTTTGCTCTTTCAGCTCTCTTCACTGTAACGCCTGTGAATCTTGAACGTATATCTGGAATAGTAATCTAAATGTGTTATGTGCTAATTAGCTTTTTGAGCATGAAAAGCATTTGGAAGAAGCTTCAAAGAGTTTTGACTTGAACAATAATCATCAGAGGGGAGAGATTTATTAATAGAAAATGTCCTGGCAGGGACTAGCAAGTCTTAGGGTCTTAATCTTGCATGATGATTATTAGCTTGTAAAGTGAGAGCCAGCCGTGATTGTCGCAGAAACTCTGTTCCCGAAAGTGTTATTTGGCTTTCAGCTGTTTTTCTGCTCAATAAATGTTTTTTTATTTCAACTAAAAACCTCCATTTTGTTGCCATTTTTCATTTATCTTTTTGCAGTGTGTTAGAAACAGTAACATGTTCAAGCATTGATCAATACTGACAGCACATGATGTCGTTATTATGGCAATACAGTATCGTACATGGTATTTTGCAACATTTTACTCAAACATAATGTGCCCTGGACATAAAGCACAAAGTGATGATCCCCAGTCACATACATCTACATTAGCTATCATTCGTTAGCTCCTCCCGTTACATCCACCTACCCCCGCATTTACATCATCCTCTTCCAGTTGTTTGAGTAGGTAACTCTGAAATGGCCCCGAAATGGCCCTTGGTCTGGATGCAGAAGCAAAAACAAGCTGTACGTGTCCAATGTGTTGTATAATATACCAGATCTTGCACCCAGTCTTAGATTTTCGGGAGACGGCCCTGGCCCCATATCATCACCAACACCACCCTCCTTTTTTCCAGCAAGAGAATTACTACACTATACTTCCTCTCCGTCTGCAGAACGTCTTTTACATAGCAGGGCTACCAGTGGGGATGGATCACAAACGCAATTGGTCAAAGTCCCACCTCAATGTAGTTGCTTCTCCAGTATGCCTGGATACCCTGGCAGTACAAACCAGATGCAGGAGGTTTGGTGATGCATGACTGGGCGTTGGCGTTTGGTTACTTCCACTAAGCCATTCCGTTGTAGCCTATCCAGAGCGTAATAACAACACTGAATAAACTTAAACTGAGTAAGTCTGCGACTAGGGTTTAGTGAGATGCCTGGAATCATGGAAAGAACGTCCACTGTCAATCAGTGACAGTACAGTCTGCATTTTGCTCCCATTGTGCGTAGATGCCTGACTGATTCCCACTAGCCCAATACACCGAGCCTGCTTGTACATCCTGGACATTTTATGTTGATATTCCTTAGTCTGAATCGAATGCACTAGCATCAGAAATTACTCTTGCTCACTTTGGTAGTTTAGCAGAGCACCCTTAAGTGCGCTGTGCACCTGTATAATAGAGAACCGCATCCATTGCAGGCAAATAGGGATTAGCATCTTTTACCTGATCTAATGTTTTTCAATGTGTCATCTGAGAACAGGATCCCCCCTTCACATACATCTATTTTTTTCAAGCTGTCTACCAACCTTCGCCTCCAGTGGCGCTGGGGACCATGCACACCATTTCACTTTCATCCGAACTATATAATGCAACCAGGTCCCGGCATACCTAGTTAAACGGACTAGGTCAATATACATGTGTAACTCAGTAAACAGGCTAAGTAATCTCACCACTAGTACCATAGATGTGAACTCACCCTGCTCAAGTTTTAAATGAGAGTGATGTGCATGACCAATAATTTACATAATAGGCATAATGGATTTATGCAATTTTACAATATAATTCCAGCTGGCGGGCTGCCATACCTCCCTAATCATATGGAAACATCAATGTACACCTCTTAATACTCCATTGCCTACCACCCAGACCATTTGAATTATCAGCCATCTGAGGGTACAAATGAATGCTTCGGTGAGGATTATGGGGATGTGAGATGTATGGTACAACATTCTTGAAAGCACCGCCATCTTCATGATGGCTATTCTACCTAATTGAGATGGTGGGGGCTCAGTCCAATTCTCAATGCAGTCTTCTAATGTATCTATAGCCGTTCCATAATTGCAGCAGAATACTTCCACAGCATCTTGGTGTACCATTATACCCAGGTAACACACTGGCTTTTGTGTCCTGAGAACACCCACAAGACAGCAAAACGTAATCTATCATATAAGAAATACCATTCACTGCAGAGTAGACTATGCAATCTAGGCCTTGCGGATTCCTATAGCTCCATACAGAGAAGAGCTGCGCATATTGCACGATAGGCCTTTACTTCCCTGCTGCTGCGGACAGTCATCTTGGGGTCTGCCAAGTTGTGGGTGCAAAATCGAATTAAAGTTCTACTGTACTGCACAGTAGAATGATGGGTCATCATGTTTAAGGCCATCTACATTAACCAGGGTTCTTTACTTGCCCTCAATCTCGCCCAAAAGCAGCAGGAATCCCCGTTTGTGCCTACAATCATTTTCGGAATACGGAATGCACCCCCTCTTCTCACCCTAGCCCTGCATGGGCCAGTATAATAACACGTGCTCTTCACTCTACTGGTTTTTAGTGCTGGCATTTTGCATTGTGAGCACTGTTTCCTGGACCAAGGCAGTATCTTGTGATAACTGTTTGGCCTCCAGATTGTTCCAGGTTAATAGCTTGAGCCTTTTTTTTTTTTTTGTTGCTTTGCTTACTGCCATGTACCTTGATTACAATCCCAGTAAGCATAGCTTTTCATCTGAGGCAGTACAGTCCCACTGACCAATCAAATACTAGTATGTTTTTTTACCACCTCTGCCAGTTCTGATTACAAATTCCTTCTCCCCTCCCTTCACTACAAGCTCCACCATCTTGGCTTAGTCCGCCAGGGCCCGCAGATCGCAGTGCAGCTCAGTGGTGCGGGCAGAAACAGCCATCCATACTCCAAGCTCCCTTCTTCGTGACTTGGATGACCCCCATCACATAGAATTTGATAGATTATTTGCATGACTGAAGGAACTGCATTACAGAGCTTCAATTTTCGAGCCTTGGTGACTCTATCCCATCAATAAATTTATATTTATGACTTCGTACATATTGTTAGGGAACAGGTTTTACTGTGCTGATTGCACAGCTTTAAAATAGGGAGCAGTGACCTAGAGAAAAGTAAACTGTAACTGAGATACAATGAGTTAAACCTGTTTGTCCAGGATTACACATTTTTGACAACTGGCGAAGCAGAGATTGGAGCTGCTGTTTCTCAGTACCAAAGTCTGCAAAGCAGCTGCAAGATGTATTGCATCCTGCTTCTAGCATCACAGGACAGTGCAATGCCTTATTACAGTTATTTTTCAGGAGTTACATTATTTCACAGTCGCTGACCGGGTATAAGTTGCAAAAACATAAGTGGGTGCTAATTAGCGGAGACAATATGCAGCGAAACCACTAGTAGTGGCATCATAAGAAAAGGTGAGGGTGGATGTGCGCTAGCATGGTAAAGCGTTGCTTGGAGCTAAATAACATGGCGGGTCCAATACAATAATAGTATTGTGATGACAAGTTAATTTTGTTAACCTATGACCACAGAAAACCCCATTTTAAGTATCAACATAAGAAAAGGCACCAGAAGCTTATCATTCCCTTGACTTAAATCTTAGTTGTCCTGTTTAATATTGATTACTCTAATATAGCCTGTGCATTGACCAATGCAACATTATTTCTACTTTCTTGCATAGGGCAATGTTCTTACCTCTCACATACACTTTTTTCCTTGTGACTCTAGTATGTCATAGTTTAGAACTGAAAACCTGAATCGATGTTTCAACAGAGCTCGCAGGGGGAGTTTAAACCCCCACTGCCGAGATGCCTGGGTGACTTGCCGATTACAATTTCAGAAAGAAACGCCTTTTACCCTGATCTATGAAACGAGCACTACATGAGACTGGACAACAAGTGCAAACGCAAAAGCTATTTGTAAAAAGCTATGGATAAAAGTGCTATGTAAGGAGCCAAGCAACAATAATAATATAATTCAGTTGTAATCTTCTCAGTGGAAGGTTAATGCTTTTTTCTGCATTCACTGTTTTAATTTGGTCAAAATACAAAACTGCCTCCGTCAACCCTTTGGTATCCGAATGCTATGATCAGAGGCAAGTGGTAGGTGGTCGTCTCTTCACAGCCAACAGACTCAAACACAAAGTGATCCTGGCCTTTCCCAGGGAGTTAAGTGATGCCTACCCAGTTTATAATAAAGTGAAACTGTCCCCCTCCAGTAAGGAGAGAGACCAATCTTGAAGAGTTGATGAGTGGCAATGGCTGTATGAGACAGTTGTGAATGAAGGAAGGTGCAGGTCTTACTTTCCAGGTTGTTGTAGCAGGTGCCCTCAGAATTCTTTAGGGGTGGGTTTTATGAAACTCATAATTCCATGGTTCCATGGTTCCATAATTACCAAGAATACTATAATTATTGTTAAGACAAAAAGAAGCTATAACTATGTAACACCTACTGTAAAACGCTATATAAACCATTTGTTATGCACTGCTGCGAACATCTTTTCAGAATCCTGATAATCTCAGGAAAATAACATTTTTAGTAATATGAAAAACTAAAGGCTATATTGGACATTGACCTTTATAACAGACCGAGTAACAAAACAACGTTTCTTATAATCTCACACACAAAACTACAAGCAATGCAGCTTTGAGTGACTGCAGTGATTGGAATCTAAGCAATGAACAGGGGTGTGCATTCAAATGGACCATCCAGTGAATGATGTGTCACAATACATATCACAATCCCAGATGACATCATCAAATAAAGGAAGAATCTGAAAGCCCATTGTTGGTGATTGTTAGAGATGCTGGACTTGGTGAAGAGAACTATTTTGTTTTCCTATGTACTGAGTTGCCCTTTAAAGAGTTTTGTGTGGAACCCTGACTGTTCATTATGTCTTCTCTCAAACTGCTCTTAAATGCAGGAACATAGTGCTTGCTTAGCTACGGAAAGATCTTAAAGTCAAACAGGCTAGATCTACATTTAAGGCCCCTTCTTTCATTATTTGGGTGAATGATATACCCGATCTGGACCTCTATGAGAACTTGGCGCTTTGCCTTTCAGGGCGTCTTTTCGACCCTTCCTGTACTGAGGACTCAGGCACAAGTAGGGTCTTATGCTTGGATCAGCATTACAAGATGTGCACAATTCACATCCCTAAATAATACCTGCCAGGTTTTGCCACTTAAAACCTGGCAGGGAATATTCTGTCAGAAAAGAAAAAGCATAAAGTGGAAAATTAGACAACAATCCACAGTGTAAACCCGAGTGCAAGAAGGGAATCTCGGGATGGGATGATGAGTGTGCCCAGTGCCAAACTGCAGTATCAGTATTCCCCCGAAGCGAAATGAACAGCTGGTGAAGCTGGTAAATTTAGATTTAAAAAAATAGAATTATCGAATTACAAACCCCAGGTAAACTAAGCAAAAACACACTCTGCTCAGAGCAGGATGGGCAAATCCTTAGACTGGCTCCAATGTCTCTCTTAAGGAACGAAAACCTAGACCGATAACCGCTACAGCAGGCAGCGTGAGCGCGTGCGGAGATTAATTTATAATGCGCAACAAACGGTGCCCACTGATGTCTGACATTTTAGCATCAATGTAAATGGTGCTGTTGAGAGCAATCTGGTGTTTCCGTTCTAGATGCATATATTATCATTCCTAATTTAAAACATTTTACAGATATGATTTCCAATTTGCGATTAGAGGTTTATGTTTTACAAACATCTGGTGTCGGAATGTCAAACAAGCCTCTCTCTTCAGCCAGTACTCTGCAGTATGAAAGTGGTTGTTGGGCTACGGAGATAAGCGGTGCGTGATTAGACGGCCGTTCTTCTGAAAATAAAAGGAACAGGGATTTTTTTTTTTTTTCTTTTTAAAGTATGAACTCCCTTTGAACAAAAAAATAATCTAATCATGGGCTTGAGGCACGGCTCTAACAAGGAAGAGCGTGGTGTGAAATCCTAGCAAAGTGGCTCTGCTCAGTGAACACTGAAGGTAAAACAGTGTAAACAGATCCTCGTGGCCCAATAGCAATAGCTGTAACAGCCTTCCCTAAGGCCCGGTTTATTTTATTGGAGCATCAACAGACAACCATCCTAGCGATGATCCGTCAAGCGTTTGTGCGTTATGTATATAGCAGCACTGAACTTCAAAAATCCACGCATTATCGTCGATGACTGAGACACAACTCTACAGCTCGTTAATGAATCTACTTTAAGCAGAGCAGATTAAGGCACCATGCCAGTGCCTGATGATTACTTTGCAGGGGGAGGGCACGAATAATTATAAAGATGTGTGCTAGAAGGAAACCTCAGTCCACCCCGAGTATATGTGAGTATTAATGTAAAATGGCCTATATGATAGCTGGTCCCCTAAAGCAGGGGTTCCTAACATGTGGTCCGTGGACCTCTGGGGGTCTGTGAAGCCTTCTCAGGGGGTCTGCGAGAGCCTAGAAAATTAAAAAATATTAACAAATATTGACATATTTGGTGCCCAGCTTCCAATAATGACTCAGGCGGGAGTTCCCGGATTCTAATGATGATTCAGTGGGGTTCCCTGGGTTCCATTAATGTTAAAGTGGGGGTCCACAGAAATCAAAAGGTTGGGAACCACTGCCCTAAGGAGCAGTTTACTCCACCAGCACACAGCATTATTACTGGTCACAAACTCTGCAGGGCTCTTTACAGGGAAAGGGAACTGCAACAATGTTAATTGCCCAGAGGAGTACACTATTTGGAGTGTTTGATTGCAGGCAGTGTTAAAGGATCAACCACAGTACAAGGTAGGATACTGCGGTACTAGGAGGTAGCGCGCGCACACACACACACAAACACTTGCACTTCAGTGTTTCAATGCTATTTGTTTTTTCATTTAAATGATGTAGTTCCATACAGTGTGAATCAAGCTCTGGCAAATCAGAACCGGGTAAGTGTTTTGCGAAGCCCGAATAACAGAAGAAGAACTGTATAGTAAAGCAGTTGAAAAAGTATCAGTGCATCATAACGTACAATATAGCTCATTAATCAAATGGGAAGGTCTCTGAGGTGTGTTTCCATAAAATATCGTAGAATTATTTCCTTTGCATATTGCACTGTGTGCAGCTGTACAAGTAACCTGCCCATGTTCATGTGCATAGATGTATTTCACATTACATTTCAGGAATTGTTAGAAATGGGTTTCTGGTTGGCTAGGGTAGGCACTTCAGCCAGGCAGAACCCACTACTCTAGTCCGAGTAAATGAGCTACACACCCAAGATAACCCCTGCTGACATCCTTGATAGCTTGGCCAGAGCAGTCAGGCTTAACCCAGAGGTAATGTGTAAAGCGTTTACACAACACACACACTCTGGTGACACAATAAATACACTACAAATGACTCCACACAGGGTTATATAAAACATATTTACCATATATCGTAAATATATCATTAGACACAAAAGCTTCTAGGTCACAAGTACAATGCAGTTTGCGCATTTACTGAACAGTTCCCAATATCCTGCTAAATGCAGTCAGCTATAGCAACAGATAACACATGATATCCCCACAGGCAATACTACATGCATACATAAATCCTCAGTTATATCAGAACAATAGGAATCACAACCACTATACTTGAAAGGGAGTGGAATTATGGAACATGAACCAACACCTCAGTGCAGTAATTCCCAGTGGTAGCATGGCATATGCAACGTAACATGAGTATTGCTGGGTAACAAGACAACTATTCCACGGTCATGAACGAACAATAGAACACAGGTGCCCCTGTGCTCCTACTAGCCGTCATACGGTAATCTGTGGCATAACTGAAACCAGTGTGCTCATAATCATGGGGTAGGGTACAGGACCATTTGTATGCCTACTACCAATAATGTGGTAATTCTAGGACATCCCCAAGACACAAGTTCTATCCGGCAGCTAGGATGTTCAAGAGGTAATCCCATGCCTCCCCCTGGGACCTCCACAGGAGTTTCACCCCAGATCACCATGGAAAGACGATGCCCCCAAGCTTACTACTTCACCAACCCGGGCTACTCGGGCAGAACTGATGCACCACTCCCCCAGGATAAAATCTGTAGGTACGCCTGTTACTCTGGCGCTGTCAGATGCTGCTGGGACATGCACCATTTATGACAAGGACTCCCAAAGACCTGAGGGGTTGGCCCAATGCAACATTACCGCACCTCTCTCGGCAGCAGGTGGGAAGAGCGCCTGTGCCTTTTTACTCTGGCACTAGTCTCCTGCCATTGCTTCCATTACAGGAAATTACTCAACACACGGAGGGTCAGGTACCAAAGCCCACGCTGCTCTCCTGGTGAAGGCAGGAAGCGCTCCACCCACACTGCTTCTGGCACCGGAGAGCTGCAAGTAGTGCTCCTCACAATTCAGACAACACTCAATATGCATTGATCATGGCTCCATGTCGAAAAGCTAATTTTGTAAACAAGCGGAGAGAGGGTCGCACCACCCAGTCCCTGGAGAACAACTGGGGGAGCACAAAAGCAAGGACACAACAGCAGGCTAGCACATCAGGCCCCTTAAGGCAAAGTGACAGTCCTTCTTGTGACCCAGTAGGCCACAGGTCAGTACAACAAGCAGGCCAGTCCTGACGGTGGTTCCTCATAGCAGCATAACAGCTGCTTCTGGTAGTGTACGGAACTAACAGCATCTGGTTACAAGTACACACAGTGTCTAAAAGCATGAGGTACAACCCATGTACTTATTCTCAAAATGTCTTTGATCTAGGGGGTACTTCAAAAGAACTTTAGTAGTGCACAACACCCTCTTTCAACCCCAGCCCAGGCGCCAGACATCAGTAGGGGGTAAACAAGCCCTTTGTGTGAGGGCAGGAAGTAGCCTATCCAAATGTAAGTGTGACCTGCCTCTCTTTCTCCCAGCCCAGGAAGGCCATTCAGTATGATGATGTAATCTTGTTACACCTCCACCCTCCCTATGTGATGGCTGTCTGGAAAGTATGCACAAAGCCCAGCTGTCACTATACCCAAGACATGTATTGGAGTCAGGCTGTAATGCACAACAGTCATAAGCACAGTGAAATGCCCACTCCCTAAAAGTGGCATTTCCACAATACTAACAGAAAATCCACCTACACCAATAAGCAGGATTTCTCACTATAATTCCAAACATACCAAACATGCCCATGTTACTCCTCACAGATCAGAAATTACCATTCAGACATTCTTAAGGGAATTCCTAATGCAAACCTATGAGAGGTGCAGCACTCACAGCAATAAGAAACCAAATAGTCTGTTTGTCACTACCAGGACATGCCACACAATGAAAACACATGTTCTACTTTTACATAGACAGTACCCTGCCCATAGGGCTACGTAGGGCCTATCTTAGGAATGACCTATACGTAGTAAAAGGGGAGTTCCAGGATTGGCAAGTAACTGTAGTATTTTTAAATTATTAAATTATTATTATTAAATTAGTAAATTGTGCACACAGCCCCTGCAGTGGCAGGCTCGAGACAGATTTGAAAGGCTACTTCTGTGGGTGGCGCAAGCTGCACTGCAGGTCCACTAGTAGTATTTAATTACCAAGTCCTGGATGGATATAGAGGATACCACTGTACAAGGGACTTGCAGGCAAAATAAATGTGCCTATCAGGTGTAAGCCAATCATACCAAGTTTAGAGGGCAGAGCACATGCACTTTAGCACTGATCAGCAATAATTAAATGCCAAGAGTCCTAAGGCCAACATAAAGATGGTCAGAAAAATAGGAGGAGGAAGGAGAAACGTTTGGGGATAACCCTGCAAAAAAGGCCAGGTCCAACAGGAATCTATTATGGAAATCAGTAATGCCTACTGCCTTATTGATATACTGGTGGGGCCAGCTTGTAAAGTCAAAGTGGGAGTAGCGGAGTGTCTGGTATCAGGAGTTTGTAGGCTGGAGACCAAAAGGGAATATAGCCATGTAGCCAGTCAGGCCTAATATAGTTAAATCTTTATAGGGAACACCTGCTCTTACCAGGGATTAGGAGACAAAGGCAAAAAAGGTATCTAAGGTGATTCTGGATATGCATGAACGGTATAGGGAAGCCTTAATCATAATGTGGGTGGCGAGGGCTCCGTTCAGGTTATGTGTGTAATGAACGTGTTTTGCATGGTCTGTGCAATGTCAGAATGCAGTACAGCTATATTTGTACAGTTTTTGGAAGCTGTCAAAAAAGATAAACTCTACGTTTACCACATTTAAAAGCTTTCCTCTGTGTAGCTATTGACAAATGACACTAAGTTCAAGAAAACATGTACACTAAATATCAAAGCGTGTGAAATAAATACCTGCTTAGGATTAAAGCTTATAAGCTACTTAAATATTCATTATTCTGCAGGACAATCACAAACTAGTGTGCAACCTCTTTTACTCCAAAATGACCATGGCTTACTTACATGGCTATGTAGAGACAATAAAAAAGGAGCACAAATGTACAACATAAGCTGCAGAAAAACTGTCATCCCCTCTGAGAACATTCATCAGCACACTTGCTGTCCAAAAATAACTTGTGTGGTCATCTGACCTTTAACGAGATTCCAACCAGTGCCAAAGTTATCATAGACAGAGTACAGTCACATGTGACAATCTAATGAACGCCTGAGCAAAGCTTTGTGTTCTGTAACAACACACAGAGAAGGATTCTTCGCTAATTATCACACAGGGCGTTAATCACACACGGCTCCACGATGCTCAGACCCACGTGGCACCCCTTCATCCCATAAACAGCTCTCAGTTGGAAGGGTGCAGCGCCTCACACCGAGAGCACAAGAAGTGGATGACCACAGAGTCGTGTAACTTTTTAATTGTTTAGCAATCACAACTACCCAAAACCCTTTCTACTTGGGATAACCACACCAAAACAGAGAATTCTTGTTTGCGGCTTCCTGCCTTTATCAAACATCAGACATACCAATATTCTTTCAACTTGCACAGGAACAATGTTACAGGACTTGTACACATTATATGAATGCTGCATTTCTTCTCTCATTTAACTGCATCAGAAGAGAATGACTAATGTTGCCGAACCTCATAACTATTTTAGCATGATGCCTTCCTTTTTAACACGTCAAGACTAGGTCTACTATTCTGCAGTTTTTGTATGCAGTCACCACAATATTTGTATGTTTTTATGTATTTTTTGTTTGTTTATTATGCTAGTAAAACGATAGGTGGAACGGAGATCGTAAGCACCGTATAGGTTAATCACAAAATATTATAATGTATAAGTTATAATTAGTACGGACTATTTATAACGCATGAGCTAAAGGTTTATACTACTTTAAAATGTGTTCTCAAATTAATATCATAACCTCATTTTTAAACCACAGCCATGTTTTTAAAACTGCTGTTTAAAAAAAAATGTTTGCCAAACTAATGAAGCAACCTGTGCCACCTGGCTTCATGTATTCTTTATGCAAAGCACACGAGCATGGCTTTGGAATTACAGCACACCCTAAAGACCTGACAATGAGTAAGTGGCCCATTCCTGCCGTGATGGTGATGGTCAGAGGAGCGGCAAACAGATGTAAGATGACGAGATTCCTTTTGACGAGAACTGTCTCGTCAAAAAATTTGAATCAAAAAAAGGTCTTCCTAGAAAATAATAAATACAGTAAGGAAACAAGACACACGGTAAAATGACCAAAACACCTGTGGTAAATCCGTGAAGTAAGTGGTATTCAATTGGTAAATCAAAGATCTGCTTACCGTCCCTCTTCAAGTAAGGGGCCCCTTAGGGAATGGCACGGTCCAGCCAGTCACATACTACTGAGGGTTATATATGTACTGTATTTATTATTTTCTAGGGCGACCTTTTTTTATTCAAATTTTTTGACAAGACAGTTCTTACAAGTATAAGTGACTATTATACATTTCTATATACATAATAGATAGAGTTTCTTTTATTTCTCATACAGTCAGGAGAAGTTCAGTTGATTGTAGGTCCTGATGAAGCGTTAAAGGATCTTTCATGACCACATTACGCGAAACATGTTGACCAGACCCTAGGAGTCAGGTGACAATTTCCCAGATCTCCAGGCATTCCTAAGTGGTTGAGCATTGACCTCATTATCCACTTTTCTATATGTTTTTAATCTTGATCGCAACCCCTTGATATACTTATTAAAGTCAATTGTTGTGGGGATGCTAATCAATTTTAATTTTGTCTACTCTCCTGCAATAACGAGTGTCTGACCTCGACGACCGTCACGGCAGCCATTTAAAAAAGATCTCCGGTAAAGAGCCCCCGCAAGGGGACCCGTCAGATATTGCACCACCGGTCTGACGAGGAGCTTCCCGATGATGAAGCATGACATCCATCTGGGTGTGTGAGGGCTCTTGCTCCTGAACTTTCAAATGTCCCCCTAAATATATGGAACAGTGTACCCTGTTACTGTTAATTAGTCTAATTGGGAGTACGTACACTGGACCTCTAACCTCCCTATCCCTCTCTTTGTTGAGCTTTCCAGATTCCATCCAATCACCTTGGTATAACCTTTATTTATCACATATACTGAGATCTTCCCAAATACCTATCTGATTTTCGCCAGGTAGCTCACGGTCTTGTTTGGATCTTTTGAATACATGATAATGTCCTCCTCATACAAATTGTTTACGTAATTCTATGACTGCGATAGGATTTTTTCCTCCCTACTCTTTTTTTATGTTGAGCCTGTAGCACTGGCATTCAGGGGAGACAGAGAGATAATTCAATTTCAATCCCAGAATTACGTAAATAAAATTGCTTCATAGGAGGAAGACATTATTGTGTATTAGCATGGTAATGTTGAATAATTTTGCACAAAATAAGAAATTAAATAAGTTTACTCTAACTTCATTTATGCTTTGAATCATGTCAAAATGTGTATTTAATTAGCACTTTGAGAGTAATGGTAATGGTATTACTGTGATTGTATAATGGTATTGTTTCGTAAACCGCTTCCTCTGTAATGGTGGTTTAAATCAAAATGCACATTTTAAAAAAATCCCCCAAATCATTGCCTGAAAATCAGAATATCTGTGCGCTCAAAAAGGTGGACAGACTATCATTCTCCACAACAATAATGAATTGAAAAGAGGATGTGGAGTTGCTTTAACCAATTCTCATTTTGCCTGTCCTCCCAGTCTGTCCATAAAGGGCTTCGGGTGGACCCCCCACCTAGGATATCATGAGTAAATTGGTATCAGTCTCACTCTAAGTAAGGCAGATGGAACATCTGCCACCGAGTGTAGATGCCCCACTCTAAATAAGTAATTTATACACTTTTGAACACATGCCAGACAAATTCTTTCTTGATGGTTACACCTCTTAAAACACCAGAGAGACACTTCACTTTGAACTATAAACTGTCTGCTAACCTTGATGAACTATCCTCACTGCACTGCTGAATTTTTGTACTGAGTGACTAACATCTGAATAGAGGATGTGGAAACCTCCTTTATAGTGGAAGTCCTTGACGCTTTCCCAAACTTCTTCTTTGTTATCCACACAGATGGGCTTTTACTAGGGTCACTCATGCAACCGTTGACCCACAATCTCAAACTTTGCTTTTGTCATCATCCATCCATCTACCCAAGTCCAGAAAACCAAACAATTCAGTCATCAGTGCAAAACAAGTATCTGCTAGTGACACCCAAAAATAAGAGGCAAAGAACTTGAAAGATGCTGATTGCAATAAAGCGGGGGCTAAAAAAGGACATCAGCAGACAAAAAGTGAAAAACAACAGATTGTGAGCCAACATTACATGTTCTGTGCCATTCAAAACATAGAAAATAACATAATGGCAAAGTCAAAACAACACCCCAGCAAAACCCAATATGCTGTCCACATAGAAACTGATCTCTCACAAACTGCAATACGCTCCATGACATTTCCATATAGACAAAATCTATAAAATCAAAAAATTACTTCTCATCTGTTATAGCCATCCAAATTTCTCCCAAAGCCCTCCTTCAAAATTATACAGTGAGTGAATTTGCTCGTTCACCTACCCTGAAATTTCAGAAGAAAAAAACTTCCTGACAACTTAACTTCACAATGCCTATGATCCACTTCTTACCATCCTTGTTTATAACATACTTAAAATTTGCAACGTTTGGGAAAATATGAAAGGCACTCTAAGGGTAGCTTGGAGTGACTGGGCACCTTGACACCCCTTATCGATTCATGGATTCAGGGCGAACCCAGCCCAAGGTCCTCTGCAGAATCAGTTTGCCTACTGTATGAGTTTAACAAGAGTCAGACGACTGACATGATCCCTTTGGTTTGGTCAGCTTACTTTGACAGTATTTACTATAAGATACTTGTGGCGTGATTGACTAAAGTGTTTCTTATCAGCCTTCACCTCCCTATAATACGTCATTATAAACTATTCTCAGCAAGTAAATATTATTCCTTGCCTTGCCCCTGTAGAGTGCAGAGTTCCCAAAGGCTCCTCTTAATCCTTTCTTCCCTTGAACTCCTACATGAAACACTAAAAAAGTACTAAGCACCTCAGGTCTGACTGTACATTGGTGCATCCCACTAAGCAGATTAGGAGTGCGACATGCCCAAGAACCTCAAACTACATCCACCTGCCTCAAAGCCACACAACGATTTATAGCCCAGAAGAATTTCTAACTTAATTGTGGGACAACACCAATAACTCTTAGTCTTTGATCCCTTACTCAGCATACTAGTCATCCATTGGTTCAACATAATCAGAACTCAGTTTCCAGCACTTACCATTGCCCACATCATTTGAGTCCTACTCAACATAAAACCTTCATTCAAGAAACTCACCAGTCAACGTGCATATTTCTACATTCTCAGTCTGGCAAGGAACTGAAGAGTTTTCCTACCAATGAAACTGAAAACAGTTCTCTTCAGATCAGCATCCTTCCTGAACAGACTATTTCAAATCTCTTTAACTTGGTCTGCTTTGTTTCAAAACTGCATAATTCCAGACCATCCAGAAGGAGGCAACTGGACTCATAGTGAACATGAGACCTATGTGCCTTTGGAAATCTACGGTGGCTAACCGGAGACCCAGCTCAAACATTGACTCTGCTAAGCCAATGAAGGCCAAAGTTCTATAAATCTATGTGCCATGATGAGGCGCTGAACTCAAGAGGTTTCTTACATCCTGTAATGTAATCATTGTATCTGAGCCATGAACCTTTAAATAACACTAAATAGCCAGTGTTTCCCAGCTCTGGCCCTCTCGAACTCTCATTTAAAAAGGGGCCATTTTAAATTCTAACAAAAAAAATGAATTAGATTCACCGAGTCTTTTGGGGTAACTGCTTTCACACCTCGGCTTCAAAGCTGCAGTGTTGCACTTCTACTGTCCTCCATTGAAGCCCTTTCCACCAACACTCGAAAGCGGTCAAGCACATGCACGAGTGAAATATAAATACTTAATAAACAAAGTTTTAACTAAAATTAAAAGGCAGAATTATGTTTTGTGTTCCTAGTACCTGAACACGGTTTGGCATAGGCTTCCATGGGATTGCAAACTGGTAATGATCGAGTTACATGATTTGAGTTTCAAAAGCAACCCTGTATTTTCGCTATCGATAAAACTGAAATGACATTCGGATCTCACGAGGCAACCCCCTTCTTTCTATATGCAGAAAGGTTATGTTGATGCAAACAAATGTCCCTATAGACGTAGAGGTTTTAAGTCTGATTTACATCACTGAAGCATAGTGCACAGCAAAAGTGCAAGGGAATTGTTAAATTCCAAAACACTCCATCCTCTCCTCCTCTAGGCGCCCTCGGAGTAATTATTCCTCCTACAGTCAAACAGGGAAAGCATTGCATACTCCAAAACACAACCCATCGTTGTCTTTTCGAATACCGGGAAGCCACTTGGACAAAGTAATTGTCTTGAATAGGAAGGAAGCGGGCCGCAGTTGGCAGACGTGCTGCGGCCGCAGTAGGTGCAGTCTGTGTCGTGCCGGGAAAGGAATCCCACTCACGCTTCTGCCAGCTGGAAGGAATCAGAAGTGATGTCCCCGAAAGAGAGCCTTGTCTTGAGGATGGCATCAGCAGCATGATAAATGAAGCAAAGCGCTGCATCTCGCGCAGGATTATTCAAATTGTTTCCAAGATATCGGACGTCAGCAGGGGCGCAGCAGGTAAGCGCTGCCAGGAAGGATCTGCCTCGCACCGTCCTTCCTCCCCCACCACTGAGATGTTGGCAGTTTGTGGAGCGAGCTTGCGTGCAAGCAGAAGGACAATTAACACAAAAAAAGCAGCAGCAAAAAGGCAATTTGCTGAGATCGTTGAGATTTTGAAGTAAGACTTCAGAAAGATAGCATAGCTGCTACTCAAGTGTAGCTTATATAAATTATAAATTTGGGTTTAGGACAATGGACGGGAATTGTTGCAGAAATGTCCTTCTCTGGAGCACGAGGCGGTGAGTGAAGCAGCTTTAGTGGAGAGCAGCTCCGGCCTTTTCAGCAACCGTCCAACAACATCCCTGAAGCATTCATGCTTGGGCTGGCTGCGGGGAGCCATGCGTTTGCTCTCTGTTTTTATTTTACTTTGATTTTATTTGATAATTTACAAAACGCCTACACATCACCTTTTTGCACCTTTTAGCAGCAGCTAGTTCAACTCATTGTGGTGTTTGGCTAAGATCTTGCCTTCAGAAGAGGTCAGTGTTCAAATCATTATCAATCTCATGGGCAGAGGGTGGTGGGTAGGACATATTGTTCGATCTTGGGGGCTCTGTCCCGCGTGATCAAGGGACTATTCTGGGGGTTCATCAAGGTGTGAGGTCAATTCAGTTGGGGATGACCCAATTGAATAAAGCACGTTTTAGTTTGCACTTAAATGCAGTTCAGAATGTAGAATGGAGGAGGGTAAATAATAAAATAATCTTCAAGGAAGGACATTTGATTGCACACACAGAAGTGCAATAAAGTACACTCAGTTTCTTACGGACACCTGGCAGTGTGACCGCTAGTGCTGTCATAAGAGCGTCATGTCTGATCAGCATTAGATCATTCATAATTTTAGCCCATCCCAACTTACTGCCAACTTTTAGACTTTGCCACTAAGAACAGGTGTGCATCTACAGATAAGACAGGACATAGGTGTCCCACGGGCACTTCTGTAAAAGGACTCCAAACTGCTCAAAGCAATGGACAGAAAGCAGCACCGAAAATACATAAAATCACTCCATGAGCTGCTCCTTAAATTAACCAGAGTATGTGAGAACTTTGCTCCTCAAGATACCAAGACTCCCTCAGAAATGTGAGTGGGAGAGAGTACAAGTCAGAGGCTTATGTGAGTGAGAGTGTGAGCATGTGATAACTAAGGGCTTCAATCCAGTGCGTCATGTATTGTAATTGCATTTATATACCACCTAGTACCCCTGACAATGTGTTTAAATGATTTTGACAGGTAGCATGCTACTCTAGAACCCAGGATTAATGGGTATGGTTATTGGTTGTTTGTTACTGGGATTATTTATGTGCTCTCAATGGCAACATTCCATGCATCTACTAACGTTTCATCGTTTAGATTACGTTCATAGGTTTTAGATGTAATCATTTCTGGGGGTATGTGAGTTCTTGCAAATGGTTGGAGGGATGAATGGATAGGCAAGTGAGATCAAGTATTTTTAGTTTGTAGAGATGACCTAAGAGAAATTACTTCTGATCAGGAAGAGTGAGCATTGTACAAAGCCAATAATAGAAATTAGATATACGGGTACGTGGCTTAGAGTAGGCTACACCCAAGAGAAAGTAAGACAACCAAGTATTGAGGATAAGGAGAGGGTCGCTCAATAGAAATGAAAGACAGAACAGGCAATCATTTTTTCACGCAAGGTTTTAGGAATATAGAGGAGGGTTTTTTAAATAGCATGCAATCTTAGGAAAAACTGTAGAAAAAATAACATTGTTTGCATGTGACATAGTACACTGCATTGCAGCAGGTGTATAGTGCTTACAACCTCTACTTCACTCATGGAGATTGTTTTTAAATATGTTGTGAGCTGCTAAAGCCACAACAACAACTTCTTCAATGAAACCTTGCACAAAGTGATTGCTGGTTTTGGTTTGCTGTTGTTCTTAGTAAGTGGATGTTTGTGAGGGGATTGATCTTATCTGGTTCTCCAATGAGCATTAGAGGGTAATGCAAGGTTACTTCTTTGTAGATGGTGTAGAAGCACAGCATATAACTAAACCCATGCAGGCAAATCACTCACTTATGAGATGCAGCTGTATACCAGCTCCGCTCTAAATTTTCAAATTAAGACTGCATAAACTCAATTTTGGGTACATAAAATATTGATTGTTTCTCTCAGTCTTCCTCCCCTTGCTTTTTCCAGAAATGATCGTTCTCGCTCTTCCTCTTTATTTATATCTCTCTCCTCAATCTCCCAAATCCTTGTCTTCCCCAGGGATCCTTCATATATACCAGTAGCACCACATTTCATATCTGTTTTTTCTCCCAGACTCTACATCCTTTGTCTCTTATTACATCACTAATACTTTTTCTACATTCTTATCTCCATATATTCTCATCCCGGAGGAGGGGCAATCACACGCTGTAACAGGGGTAAGCATGACCTAGTGTGATGGCCAACAAAAATGTTCACTTAGTGAAATCACCTTGGAGGGAACTCAGCACAAAGGAGGGACATTTCACATAAAGCAAAAATAAAAATGAAGCATTTAAGACCAGCACAACAAAGAATGAGTAGCTGTAGTGGATGTGGTTAAAAGCCCACAAAGAGATTATAACAGGCCAGAGCACTTGTGCGCTCAACCCTAAAAGCAGCATGTGTTCCAATGCCTCTTCAAATATGCATTATCCACACAGCCGGCTCCATGTGCTAAGTGTTGGCACTTCCAATAAAGGTAACTGGTTAACTCTGATTACCACACTTTTTTTTAATTTTTAAATTCAGCATGTACTTTATTGATTCCTAATTTTAACAAATGGGGTTCAATCAAACATCTTAAACTCTCTCATAAAGGACTTCTTCCAAGGCCTACAAATCCAAATCTTTGTCCAAACAAGCTTTTATAGTGCTCCGTTGCCATTTGCTTTAGAAGCACTAATAAGAGTGGAAGAGTAAGAAAAAGCTATGCACATACCCATGTGCAACATCAAAAAGTAAAAAAAAAGCCTTTTCACCACTTAGTTCTCCCCTTTTTAGCCTTCATTCATAAGAGAGCAAAGCTAATTGGTCCTACCTCTACTCAACCATTATTTTTCTAACCTTATTTGAGTTAAATTGGCAAACAGTCAGTCAAAATGAGGATCTCTGCCCCAATGCCCCCAAGCAATAGGCCCCCAATCATGCACCCTCCCATGCAGCCACCACTATTTATTACATCTTCATTTTGCTAACCTGTTTTTCACTCTTTAATTTGTTAACTTAATTTTTTCACCATGGATAGTTTGACCCATTATTGTACTTACAATACAATTGACATCACCAGAATGATAACACAGTAAACTAATACAATGAGATGGGGAAAACAAGACAATATATTAAAAAATATTCTGTTATATTTAGAAGTCAGACTCAAGCACCTCCTTCTTTTTTCCAACAAGAATTGTCCCGTAGGTTTTCATTATCCTAATGAGACTACTGCATTCGGGTGGCAGAATCACATTACTGCAGGGGACTGGGTCTGGTCCCGCACTATGTGACACCTGTTGACCTAATCCGGGTTTGTTCCGGCTATCTAGCAGTGCCTCATCTCCACCCAAGAGCAGGGATGATTGAGGCAACTGGGCACATGACATGAATGACTCCTCAGAGAAATTGTGGTCATTCAAATCTAATCTGTTTCTCTCAGTTACATTAGTCTCACGTATGCAAGGACAATCAGAGGCAGAGTAAAGTTCAATAAGGTTTTATTGTAGTCAATGCATCTTAGAGAATAAAGCATGTATTGCAATAAGTAGGACGATGAAGCACAATAAGATTCAAATTGTGACAAGGAGAGTATAACACAAGAATAATGCTACCATACTGTCACTAAGGTTTGTAGGGATAGTTCCTACCTAAGCTATGTTAGAGCACAGCATGTTAAGCTCTAATTCTGCCTGTCAGGTTCCCCCTGGGAAGACATCATCCCTCATACCTGAGCAAGAGGCCAGTAGTCTACATAAGCCGCTGTAGTGAAGCAATCAGGAGTCCGCATACAGTCATGGTCATCTGGCTTGAATCTCCCTCTAACGTACATGAGTCAAAGTAGTGTTTTTATAATAAAACCTCTGATGTTCCAAGAAAGGATCCCCATGTAAGTGTGTGTATGTTTTGGTGAACATTGGAGACAAAGTGTACCACTTTTGCCAGCAACCTATCTTACTGCAGCCCTGAGAAAAGCACAGAGTGAAAGAAATGCCTTGTTTAAGAACGCAGTGCTGAACTAGGCGAAGAACAGCTAAATAGAGAAAATAAAACAAGACCGCAAGTGTGGCTACTGTTAAAATAATAAAACAAAGCCAAATAAAATATATCTTGATTAAAGTGCACAGCGACAGACCTAATATGCTAAAATAACATGTGTAAAATTATAGCTAAAATGGCTACAAAAGAGAATGGGCACTTGAATTGTTTCCAGATCACATCCTTAGCAGGAGAAAGTCATGTGCTATAAATTAATGTGAAATTCTGACTTTGCAAAAATGTTAATTATTTATGGTGGACCACAAAATAACCCGTTTTAAGCTGTCAAGTTAGTGAATAAAATGGTCTATAAATCATCAATAGTTGTATGATGGAACAATACATGCAATTACCATGCATGCCTTTACAACCCATCATTACACTTCATGAATCTTTACCACGTGTGCTTTACAAAAAAAACATTTTACCGGGCATATGCCTTTACCACAAAATATTTGTTATAAATGTGTATGCATGGCAAAACATTTATGGGTAAGTATACAATATATATATATATATATATATATATATATATATATACATATATACACACACACACAGAGCTAGAGGCAGTCGCCGCTAGGTAGTTATAGTTAGGACCATGTTTCCATAGAAAATAAATTTTTTGACTTACCTATATCTTTGGCACCTTTTGACTATTCTGATCAAATTTTCCAAAGAAAGTGCCCCATTGTTTCTTGTTGCGCACAGAAAGTTTTGGGGTGATCCATTAAGCGGGGGCAGAGAAAAAGAGGTGGGTCAAAGAAGTTGTGTTTCCCATGTAAATTCCCATTGGACCTTTGAACAAGGTTACAACCCAAACCACTGGACGGAATTACACCAAATTTGGCAGAAAGCTAGCTTTTGGTATGCAGATTGTGCTTTTTTGCTTATTTGGTGTACATCCATTCAGTAGTTTTGGAAATATTAAAGGGAAAATAAATTTGTATATCTCTGGCTGTGACAACTTTGTGAAAAAAGATAAGCCTGTGCAGGGAAATGCACAGCTCTGACTGGCTGCCAACACTTCAAACCAGGAAGTGATGGAAGCCATCTTGGGACTTGGCTTCAGTCGAGTTCCACTGAAAAAAGTATAACCAAAACAATTAAAAAAAAAAAAAAAAACAAAGGGCCAGGATAGAGTCATCCTCACTCCTTAGCTCTGGTGTTGGGGTCCCAGAGGGATCCCTAGACCTAAAACACATTTAAAAAAAAAAAAAAGAAAAAGAAAAGATTTTCACTGTGATTCATGGTGGATCCGGCAAAAATTAAAAGAAAGGAAACTCAGACTCCTGTGCTTCTTTTTTCTGAAGCCCCCGGGTAGGTCAAGTCCCAGGAGCATTGCTAATTTAATGTGGCGTGGGGGGGGTCTGCCCGCCCCTTTCCCCCCCACAGCCCTGGAGACCACCACCTCCCTGGGGCTTTACAGAAATATTATGTGGGGGGATGCATGGCCTCCCCGCAACCCTGAGGACCACCACCACCTCCCTGGGCCTTTAGATAAATATTATGCAGGGTGAGTGGCCCCAACATAGCCACAGGGACCACCATCTCCCTGGGTCTATAATCAAAGGAATGAAGGGGGTTCTTTTCGGGCCAGCAAACCTCGGGGACCACCACATCCCCAGGGCTGTGTAACATTGGAGGGGGGGCCACGTGGGCCTCCCTTGAGGAGCTAATGATGGCCCTGGGGACTGCCACCCTCAGGGTCGGCTCCTGCTATGTCCTGGGGTGCCGACTTTCAATTAGCTGCAACTCCAGCTGATTGATTGGGGAGACGTGAAACAATACCAACATTCCTATAACTCCACTAGGGTTCATGATAACATTCACGAGTTTACCAAACAAGCAGTAAAAGTATAACACAAAGTGTTAAGGTGTTTTACCCTGATACAAAAAGTGAAAATGTGACTTGATGCTGTGTCAATAAATAGTCTGTACCCGTAAATATTCACTCAAAGATAGCTAACGAAGATATAACGACAACCTGTGTTTTTGGAGGCATTCCTTTTTAGTAACATTTAACTGGTTTAACTGCTCTTAAAAGAGCAAGCCAGAAGAGCTCGAAGGGTCTAAAACTGAATTTCATACACTGACTTAAGCAGTCTTTGCTCTGTGTCTTACACAAAGCGAATCTTTGTCCATATGTCGTGTTGCAAAAGCATTGACGGTTGCACATCTTCGAACTTTTCTTTTGTCAGAACTTTTAGGCTTAGTTGTTAGTTTCCAGTGCTGTTCTCTCCTAGCTATGGGGAGGGAGGTGCTACAGAGCTGAAATGAAATTTCACCTGGAGCAATGAAAATCCTTTCACCATTTCTGTGCACTCGTTCAAGTGGTTATTTTGTCAAACTCTTTTTTTCCACCAACAGTAAAACGATGTGTGTTTTATTTTTGACAGCAGTCATGATCACTTAGTGAGTAAAATGCTTGTAGATGACATCTGCTATGACTGCAAATCACATGTCCCAGTCCCCGAACAAGTAACTCAGCCTTTCATCCTTCTGGGGTTTGTAAACTGAGCACCATTACATGGGTTAATAGTTTCCAATAAGTTACACTTTTCAGAAGTGGCCACACATTTTTCATTTCGCGTTACATAAAAACAAGCTATTATTAATATTAAACATCCCTTTCTAGAGCATAAACAGTTTGATGTTTCTTAGCTTCCAGCTGTAACAAACTCCTGCTCTGGACTGTGGCACCTAAAGTACAGTGTACAAAGTCATACGAACGAATAACAAGTATTAGCCGCTTTCCTACCTCAAAAGACGGCAAACAAAAAATCATTCACGACCATAACCAACAAATTTGACACTGCACAACCTCAATTATAAACATAACACGATCCAAGTCTGAGTCATAACGATTTAGCTGAAAAAAACACTGAAAACGGTTGCATGAGCACCAGGGTTTCCCCTTATTCTGCCAGCAGCTTGTGGGATAATTATAGTGTTCGCATCTTCTCATGATTTTTGATGTTGCTCCCCTGCAGTTAGCAAGAAAATTGTTCTGAGAAAAAGAAGCATGTTGTCGAGTCTCTCCGAAGAATGTTCTCGATGCTACTACACATGAATATGAACAAAGTACATCGGTCTGGAGCAAGGGAGAACTGTTAAGATATAGACGAAGTGACCCCAGGTCAATGCCAGTGCTTGACTTGAGCCGGTGGTTGCAGGTGGGGCCTACTGATTAAACTTCTTTTAATTAATCAACTTTGACCCAGTACAACAGAGAGAAGAGCAGCAAAGAGAGAGGAAGAGGGGAGAAAGATGGGAAACTGCGGCAAAGATCCAAAGCAGGAATAACAAGCATTTGCAATGCAAGGAGTCTCACGATTGCTCGAGTTAGAGCTATTAGCGTTGTATATTCCTAACAGGACTTTTCTTGCCACAAATTGAAAAAGAAAAGGAAAACAGTTGAAATAAGCGAGCTGATCCAAAGCGCCACGGCCGCCGCGCCATGAGCATGAGCAAATAGGAGAGACACAGAAGTAAAAAGAAGCTTGCTTGCAGTTAAATATATTTCCAAAATGCAGTTATCCATGTAACAGGGTTGATGGCCAAGGCCAAGGAGGACAAACGTAAAGCATTTGCCAGTGATAAAGGATTTTTGAAAGGCAAGCCCATGAGCGAGTGATGGTGAGAGGCGTGCGGTGGGTGTGGTTAATAGTCCACAGATAGATTACAGGCCAGAGTGCTTGCGTGCTCGACCTAAAAAGGAATTATAACAGTGAGAACTAGGGGCCGAGATACTAAACTGGAGGATAAAAGGCGATATAAAGAGTATACAATCTTGGTATTTAGCAACCCAGACGTTTGGCAGCAGCAACGGCGGCTTTTTAGAAAAATGTGGCCCTCTGCACTTCTTGTCTTCCAAATTAAGCATTAATTACTGCATATCGTGTGATCTGGAAACAATGTATTGTTTTGTGCCCTAACAAAAAACACCCCAAAAATACCTTCGACTTTTTGTAAAATGTGAATATTTGTTTTTTGTGGAGGGTCAAGGAGAAGTAGCCGTTCACCTTGCATCCATTTGTTGTTATCGAAATCATTGTGAGTCACCACAGATCATCTTTCTTGTATGCGTACCTCTGTTAAGATATGTATCTTATGGCACATATATCATTCTACTCAATCAATGTATATGTTTATCATTTTTTTTTTAGATCTAAAACATTGAAATGTAAAGAAGCCATAACTGTAATCTGGAAGCTGCCTCAAAACAGTTTTTATAAAAAAAAAAAAAAAAAAAAAAAAAAAATACTGCACCGATAATACCTGTGTGACTAAAAGGCTCGTTTTTGGAGGACGCTCTGATGGCTTGTTAACGTTGGTGTGACATATTTAGACATATTTGCCGCCAAAGCTGACACTGAAAGTCCGATTACCCTGAGTATGGGCACAGTCTTAGCATATTACTCAGCAAAATCATAAATTGCATATTTGGCTATAATTATGAGACAGCTGGCAGTGGTTGTAGAAATCATTCATTCTTGGCGGGTATACTATGTTTTTTTATTTCTCAGAATTTATGGACCTGGTATAGTTCCAGGGAATTGCAGATTTCAACAATGGTTAGAAAATGAGTTCTTTTGTCTGATTTCTTGATGTATTAATCACCAAACATACCATAACTGGGATAACGAAAAAAACGTGCTTTTTCTCCTGTCAGTCCTCCAGCTTTAAAAGCACCCAACATTCATGGACAGATGTGGTCAGTTTAACCCCATCTAGAGATTAACAATGACATGGTTTTCTATTACTGGGGACTACCAAATATTAAACACATCACGTATTACAGTTTCAAACATGCAGCTTTCATTGAGACCACAGGAGTTCGAAAAGTATAGCCTTTCATGCTGTCTTTCATGCAGTGCTAAACTACAACAATTAATGTAATATGACCAATATTGCAATCATATATACACACACCTTTCGTTTACAGTTTGTTGACACGTTATCTGAAAAGCTGTATGGAATTACGGGACCATGGCAAAAGTTAACCTTATGTGTCCTGGAGGTGATCTACTCCATTCTTGCTGTCTGTTTCAACAATACTTACGATTGCTGTTATAAATAATAAGAGTGTTTGCATAGTATAAAATAATCCTTGTGTACTTTCGTGGTGCCTACATGTTGGTAAAAGGGTTTCTATTACCCACCATATACGATAGTCATATATTCATTTTGCCAATATTGAAATACTTAAGGGCTATGAGGAGTATTCAGTGGTTTAGCAAACGTGCCAGGTGCTTTAGTGCCACCGAGGAAAGTGGTCCACCTGAACCTAATTTGGTTAGTAAAAATAACTTTGTGAGGAGCTCAGCCCCTCAAATGGTTGTGCCCTGTAGCCACTGAACCTGCTGGACCAAGAACAGCTGCAGCCCTGAATGGAAATGTCACATGTTTATTCCGAAGCCATTTATGCCATGTGCCCAGTTACACATAACCGGATGTTACTGTGGCTCTTAATGGCCAGGGATTGTTAAATATGCATTACCTCCATTTATTAGCTCAGATTAACAAAGCCCAGAAGTGCACTGCAGTCCTGAGAAGATGTGCTGAGTTCTCTCGGCTCATAGCCGGATTCAGGAAGTCTGGCAGCTGGCTGCATCTTCCGGTCACTTGAGAAGACACTGGATGCACAGTCCAGCCTTCGGCCCAGCTCATTGCCCTGCATCAACACAGAAACAGTGCGGGGGGTAACTAGGAAGAGCTCTCGCTGGTACATCTCCAACCCAGGCACTCATGTGCTTTCAATCAAGTGCTGGTATCAATAAAGCACAGAGGGGGAGGCTGTAGTTTCACACCGCACGCCTTGATGACCATGTTTCTTTGAAAATTATTTATCCAGCAGCAATTGGCAACATACCCACTGAGGAAGTTCCTCAATACAGAAGCATTTAATTAGCATCAGACTAATCTGACGGTTCACTCACTTCTCCAAGCGATAAGCTGCATGAGAGATACCCAGAGTCCTCAAACTCTCTGCCTTTTGCAAAGAAAGACAAACACTAGATTCCATGTCAATGCTCATTTTGAGCTGGTGGTTTCCAGTGCTTGGCACGGCCCTTAATTGTCAACACCAGCACTTATGACCAGGGGCAGCTCCTGTCATAGCAAAGCGGTTGGGTGGGGGGCACAAAACAAAGACAACATTATAAATTAATTAAAAAAAAAAAAAAAACCTTATCTGACCTGCCGCTTGTCGTCACGACACTTTTCTGCCTCCACTCACTGCAGACACAGGCTCCCAGCCTGCCCTGCGGCCAATCCAAACGCTGCTCTCATGCTGCTGGCAGCTCCCAGGAAGACTCTGGGTCTGAGCCTGCTCTCTCCAACCCGGCATTGTGGTGCCGGGTTGGAGACCGCTCAGTGCGCATGTGTGTTTGGCCGTCCCGAGACAGCCGGCCATACACACTTGCGCACTGAGGGGAGTACACACCACTCCCCCTCCGTCCCTGTTAGCCCCCATAGCCAAGCCCCTTGAAAAAATAAAAATGATAATTAACGTTGTCCATTATCGTTTTTATTTTTTAATTTGCAGCACCTGCTGCTGGTGGGGGGCGACTTTCCTTCGCCATAGCAGAGGAGCCGCCACTGCTTATGGCAGTCCGCCACATGGTTGCACCATTTGTCTAACTTGGGGATGAGCACAACCGTTGTTTATTAATTCAATCTACATTGGGAGCCTGAAATAGTCTAAATTGTCACACATGTAGTGGTGTGATGGGTAGGAGATGCGTTAGAACTGTCATTGGCAGCGCTGGCAGGGGCAATTGGTGGTGCAAGCTGCAGTAGCCTCCTGACGAGGGCCCTGACATTGTTCTTTTAAAAAAAAATTTTTTTTTTAAAAGAAATTAAGCACTGTTCTGTGTTAAAACCACTTCCCTTTCCCTGGTGCAGAGAGCACTCATCACTCTCTATTGTTAAATTGCGATTATGCTGCTGGGAGCTGCTCATTTTCTGCTGTCATTTTGGAAAGGAAATAATGTAACACATTTATAAAGCATTACCATAAATAATATTAATTATAGATGTAAATTAAGCTTGCCAAAATGTATTAAACAAATTAAACTATATAAACATAATATAATGTTCACATTAGAAATGTCCACTGTTGACAGAGTTCATTAATACAAATTAGAAGTCATAAAATAAGACCATTTAAATGAGATTGAGATTTATATATAAAATACCAAAATAGGAAAAGAAGCGTTTCCTTAACTCGTATGCCACAACGAACGTCTGGGGAATATTATGGCATCATAGCAGAAACTATATAACTAATGATTACGTCAATGATCACATGACCTTAACTCGGGCAGGTCCTAGGGAGATGCCACATGTGTACATACCCATGGCCATTTTACCAAGAGAAGCCGCACCTTAAAGAGGAGATGGAAGCATAGTTTGGGACTTTCCTCGAGTTTCACTAACATGACCGGGAGAGAAATCCACTGTGTATGCCCTACCAGAGGCTGGGCCAGTGGTGTGGAGAGAGATCACACGTGTTCCTTCAGGGCTGCAGTTTAACTACTATTGCCTGGTCTCTCTCAAAATAAAGAGGGTTTGATTCTAACCCTCCTGAACTCAGTAACCGAAGTTGCAGAACAGAGAGGCCACTGCAGAAAGGTTGTATTTTTAGTAGTACCATGGGTCATGTATTATTTTTTTCTGGAGCACTGTACAGGCTTGTCTTGTGAAGATGGGATGCCAACATTTGCAGTTTTTTGCTTGCTCTCTAGATTCCTAATCTCATTCGTGATTATCACACCCAGTCCATTATTTGCAATCTGCTGCCTTGCTCCTTGCTTTATCACATTGTAACTTCAGTATCACAAGTACCAGCATACAAATATATATTCTGATTGGCTTAGTTATTCATGTATGGAAACTAGAGAGCTATAACGTGGGACGCAAAAGGACTGGCTACAATTTGGTAAGTAAGGAATCGAGAAATATTAATTATACATATGTTTATAACAGTAATTTCAAATAGCTTTTCCTATAGGGCGCTGAAAATGCCATAGGCGATAACTTAAATGTTATTTCTTTCTTTGTGAGCAATGAGTTGTGCTGGGATTACCGATAACGTCCATGGCAGGTTTACAATAGCGGATCAGACCTTGCAATTAACAGAAATTACGTTATTCACAAAAATGAATTCATATTCCCTGCAAATGCACTGATTTTTTTTTTCAATTTCAATTAATGGGAAACAACGAGTTAAGTCAAGAAAATAAATTAAATACATAAGGAACGACAGAGTTTGATAACTTCACCTGTAGCACCTATTGAAATGTACAGAATTAGCAGAGGCTCATTTTGTCTCACTTTGATGTATAAATACATTCAGATATTTAGAATATATCTTTCTCTTTATTAACAGTTTTTCTAAGTTACCCATGCTCTCAAACGGGTTTAAGAGCATTTAAAATGTGGGTATATTTGAGGTGAACAGTTGTGAGCTCGTTTACCTGTTTCTGCGATCAGCTGCAATGCATTCCTTTTACTAGCTTAGTCAGGTATTAGTTTTGTGGTGGCAAAGAAATTATAAAGCAAAATCGAAGTTTGTCAATTAAACTCAGGAGTGTAAGACACAAACGAGGACTGTTAGGAAGTGCAGGCATCTCTGGGGCTCTATACACTGAAAAAAACAATACATGTTAAAGCCACCAAACAATTGGAACCGACGTGAAACACCTGGTTTAATAGAGTTGTTTATTTGAAAAGAATTTAAACAATTACCTGTATTTAGTCATACGAATCATTTGGATAGCGGTACGCACAGGTGTGGCTGATGCTCAGCATTCTGCCTAAATATGCTCTTTTTAACCTACAAAAGCGTTGTTTTGAAGTAATGCTACAAGGGACTGGAGGCACTTCAAGATTCCATCTTGTAGACCAGCTACCGTGTAGTGTGCCTAAGTACACGTTCTTAGTTGTGTTAGAGACTGCTCTCCAGATACTCCCCTGACATTCGACAACTTCCAAACCATCATATAACTTATATGTTTGAAAATATATGGGTTTACTCGTGTGTAAGACACAACGATCTGCAACCATTTAATATGGACATTCAGAAGCCAGAAATACCCAAAGAGTACTATTAAGAGATTGTGATTATATTAATACTTCCGGATTTGACAACGTTTTTGCAAAAGTATGAGTTTGTGACACTCTTTAAAGGCAATGAAAGGACACTTGACTTAACAGCACAACACACACAGGACAAACTGTAGCTAAGCCATTTCCCTGAATGGTACATCGACTTATAATATGCTCAAAGAGATGGTAGATTCTCTTTTCTAGGGAGATAAGGGGTCCCTAGTTACAATAACATTATGCATCCTCATCACGTTTTGCAGCATACTGCTACTGTAAGTCTTGAGAAACTACCTGTGTTGCAGGACCAGGATTCTGTTTAAGGAAAGGAATCAGAGGGCTTAGGGGGGAAAAGGTAGGACCGTAAGTGGAGGAAGTTAAGAAATGGCGCTGTTCAAATTGATTGATTGCACATTATAGCACAAGGATGTGGAGAATATACTAGTCCCAAATCCAGACTGTGCATCCAGTTACTTAAATCATGTGTAAGTTCGAGCAAGGAGAGGGAAAGAATGACATATTCTGCAGAGCCAGCCCTGACCCTCTCTTCACATTTCAAGAAGGATGGACACGGGGATCCGCGAGCGAGCCGACAACTAAGATGGCTGCCTGATAACAGAGCTCTGCGCCTCATCGGACAAATCTCCACCGCCGGAGCCTTTTTTTTTCCTTCTTTTTAATGTCGTTCCTCTGAAAACAACCATGGGATGTTTTGGTGAGCATTTTCATCGTTTTTTGGGCTGCCTAGCATATTTCCTGACTCTTTAATTACGTTTTCTTATTTCTCCTCATGAATGCGGCCATTTTGACTAGCTTTGCTCACCATTACATTATACTTTTTGTTTTTTTTAAATATTTGACTTTCTTTTTTGCACAAGCCTGTTTTTTTTTTTTTTTTTGCTGTTTCGCTAACATATTTTTGGAGTTCCTGTGTCACTTGCTTCCTTATTGAAGGTTTTTTATTTTTATATGGACAAACTAAAGAAAATAAAAGCTCTGTCGCATCAGTCCTCCTCAGCTGACAAACTTTCGCACTTTTTTCAATTGGACACTTTTGCTGCAGGGTCTTCTTCCATCTCAAAGATGTCTTCCTCATCTTCTTCTTCGCCTAAAGTTCCTCAGCATATTTCTGCATCCACTCATAAGAGGGTCAAACAAGACCCACGTTCACCAGTAAAATCTCCCTCGCCGATCTCTCTTGAACTTGTGCTTGACGAAATACGTGCATTGCGTCCTTTTATTGAAGAAACTAATTCTCGGATACAAAATCTTGATTCTAAGTGGTCTCAAATGGAAGTGAGAATCTCTGCTTTGGAACAAAGTCAGCAACGTGCAGGATGAAACACATAAAATTATTAGTTTGGAGAAGGAAGTGGCAACCTTGAAGACTCTTATGGAGGATTTGAAAAACAGAAATAGGCGCAATAATCTTTGCCTTTATGGATTACCGGAGGGTCTTGAAGGGAGTGACCCAATTTCATTTTTCACCTCATTCTTTCCACAGTTGGTGGATCTACCATCTTCTACAATATTAAACATCCAAAGAGCGCACCGCATTGTTCATCGTTCTCCGCATTCCTCCACATCTAAACCAAGAGGCGTGATTATTTTCTTTCTTGAATTTACTGACTTATTGAGAATTCTTAACGCAGCAAAAACTAAAAACAAATTCCTTGGCAGGGAAGCAAAATCTTCATTTCACAGGATGTGTCCAAAACTACAGCAGACAGGAGGAAAGAGTTTTTGGATCTTCGTCCACAGCTTTGTGACTTGGGAGCTCGTTTTGGATTATTCCATCCATGTTTGTTCAAAGTGACATATCAAAACAAGACCACTTCATTTACCTCTCCTGCAGTTCTTCGTGATTTTCTACGAATACACTCTACAAATTCTATGGAAACAGCTGGTCCTTCTACACGTTTACTATATACGTTTCTTAATTTATTATGTCCTTTCACTATTATTGCGATAGAATTGATGGTCCTTTATATGCAGTTTATACAGTATACTATATTGACGTGACTACAGACCCTTTTTTGTTAATTTATTGTTTTCTTTTCACAGGTTCCTGGTGTTCTATAATCATTATTTTTGCTCGTAACCTTTGTCCGTTGATGCGTTCCGTTCCCTTGCTGTGCCGTCTTCAGTCTGTGCTGTCACCACCCCTCCCCTATTGTTCGTTCAGCTCAGGTATGTTTTAGCAGTCGTCTTTATTTGACATGTACTGTCTCTTCTTTTTTTTCTTGACTACTTTCCATCCTTTTTCCTGCTGTTTTCCCTTTACTCTTCTCTCCTTTGTTTTTTTCTGTTTTCTTTTCCCTTATACGTATTTTCAATTATTTATGGCACAAGACCTTTCGTGTACATATATGGTTATGTGACGTAAATTCAGGGTTGTTTCTTGGAATGTCAAAGGTTTTATTAATCCAATCAAAAGGCAGAGAATTTTATCCCACTTATCTAAATATAATCCAGACTTGGTTCTTCTGCAGGAGACCCATTTGACGGACTCTGAAGCTATGAAACTTAAAAAAGGCTGGGTGGGCAATGTTTTTACTTCACCTTCGTCTACAAAGAAATATGGTGTAATTGTGCTTTGCCATAAAAAATTATCAGTTAATGTTATTTCACAAGACTCGGATTCTGATGGTAGGTGGCTCTTTGTGAGGCTTAGTATTAATGGAATTACAATGGCTATTGGTAATCTTTATGGTCCAAATAATTCAGATTATATTTTCTGGCCCACTATCACTAAACAATGTTTGCATTATAATGATGATTTTCTTCTTATTGGAGGGGATTGCAATCAAATTCTTGATCCCTTTATAGATAGGCAATCTGTAATTACATTTTCTCCCCAAAAAATGCATAAACAATTTAAGGCATTTTTCTCACAATGTAATTTAATTGACTCATGGAGAACTTGCAATCCTGATAATAGGGATTTTTCGTTTTATTCTCCACCACATGGCTCCTTATCTAGACTTGACCATATTTTTGTTTCTTAATCATTATCCCAAAATCTTATTAACTCCTCCATTGAACCTATGGTAATATCTGATCATGCCCCAGTCATTACAGATTTTGACTTGCTCCCGGTGCATCCCAAGTCCAATAGGTGGCGATTTAATAATTCTTTATTACTTGACTCTAAATTTTCTACTTCCTTTGTTGCCTTTGCAGATTTTTTTTTTCTATTTAATGAAGATTCTCACGTTTCTCCACAATTGTTATGGTATTCGTTTAAGGCTGCGGCTCGTGGTCATATAATAAATTTTGTCTCTAATAAAAAAAAAAAAATCTTTCAATGCCCAACATCAAGCACTACTTCTCAAAATTAAACGCTTAAAACATCAGTACTATTCTTCCTCCTCCAATTTTAATATACAATAACTTATTCAGGCAAAACTGCAATTTAACAAAATCTCAACGGATAATGCTTCCTCTTTTCTACGTAGTAGTGCTCGTTATTATGGAGGTCGGAATAGAGCGGGGAAGCTTCTGGCTAATTATTTAAAAGTTCGAAAGCAACGCCATAATGTGAAGTCTATAGTTTCAGATACTGGCGAGTCCCTTTTTAAGGATGAAGATATTTTAGCTGAATTTATTAATTATTACCAGACACTTTATACTCCTAAGTCAGTCCTGACCCCCTTACAGATTGATGATTATGTAAAGAATATTCCAAACCCTAATAAGACACTGATTGATGCTACTTCACTTGAAGTAGATATTACTTCGTTAGAAATTTTTAAAGCCCTTCAATCTCTAAAAAAAAAGGGAAAACCCCTGGTCCGGATGGATTTATAGTGGAATTTGTTTTACATTTTTCTGACCTGTTACTTCCTAAACTTCTTTAACTTGTCCAATTCTTCATAGATTCTGGTTTTACAGGGGGCACATTTCAGGAAGCTTCGATTTGCCTAATTCCAAAGGACGGTAAGGATCATACTTTTTGTAAAAATTTTAGACCAATCTCTCTTCTTAATACAGATTATAAAATCTTTGCTAAATTATTAGCCCTACGTCTTGATACCCTTTTACCTGCGATGATAAGTAAGGAACAAACGGGTTTTATCGAAGGTAGACTTGCTTCTGACAATTCTAGAACATTCTTTACTGTACTCAGCAAGGCTCCCGCTCTGTCGTATTCTCTAGTGGCAATTTCCATAGATGCTGAGAAAGCATTCAACCGGTTAGATTGGTCTTTTCTATTAAAAGCTTTAGCCTGGCATGGTTTAGGGCCTCATTTCATTTCATTTATCTCTTTGCTTTATTCAATCTCCAATGGCATCGATATCGGTAAATGGGAAATTGTCTAGATATTTTGTATTACGCCTAGGTGTACGTCAAGGGTGTCTGCTCTCTCCACTCCTATTTATTCTAGCTCTCAAGCCCTTTCTATCCAGTATTAGAAATAACATTAAAATTGAAGGTTTCCAGTATGGCGTGAAACATTTAAAATTAACAGCATATGCAGATGATATACTTTTATATATCTCAAACCCTGAGCTCTCAATTCCGTCTCTACTTTGGGAAATTGAGGGTTTTTCCTTGATTTCAGGTTATTTGATAAATTCGGATAAAACTGAAATCCTCCCTTTAACAAAATTTTGTTTTAAAACATCGTTTGATATCACTGGTTTTCACTGGAATTCATCCAAGATTAAATATTTAGGTGTTTGGTTCACTTCATCCATTAAAAAGTCCACTGAAGTAAATATTTCAGAGGCTTTAGAGAGAGTTGATAGATCGATTCTGGCTTGGAATCCGTTATTTTTATCTTGGTGGGGTCGTCTTGATTCCATTAAAATGATGATTTCTCCTAACATATTATATATCCTATCCATGATTCCGCTTCCTTTACCTGGTACCTTTTTTACACAATTGGAGTCCAAATTGTCTAAATTCCTCTGGAACAATAAGAAATCAAGATTTTATATTAGTCATCTTCGCCATTCTAAACAGGAGGGAGGAGTCAATTTTTCTGAATTTAGATTGTATCACAAATCCTTTTGTTTGCGCCAAGCTTCTAGGTGGGTCTCCCTGTCAGACTCTAGGTTTACTCCATTATGGTAGGATACTGAGTGTTCTTTTCTTTTGCCTTTTTCCCCTAGTGAGGTGGTATCCTTTTCCTATAATATTTCACTTATCTCTTCTCTGCTTCTTAAACATACTTGCTCTCTTCTGCATTCTCACTATTTACCTCCTTCGGTTTCTCATTCTTCTTTCCTGAATTCCCCTATTTGGCATAATTGTCTTATCACTATTAATAAAAAAAACTTATTTTGGAAATCCTGGCAACAGAGAAATATAATTTGGGTCAAGGATTTATTCTCCAATAATACTCCACTTTCTTTTTCACAATTCCAACTTCTATTTCATTGTCCCAATTCATTTATGCCTAAACATCTTCTTCTTAATATTATTCTTGATGTACTTTTTTCCTTGCCTTCCCCTTCTTCTTCGGAATTACCCTTTTCTTTGTTGTCCTTTCTTATCTCATAACCTAAGGAATCAAATACCTATAAACTTTTTCAGTATCCTGTTTTGACGAGTCCTAAATCTAAAATTGAATCTCAATGGGAATTGGATTTGGGATGTACCTAGACTGTTTCCTTTTGGAATAAGGTGTGGCATTGATCTTATAAAATATCCAGATCAGCTTCTACCACACAATCACTTTTCTTTCTTTATCACAGACTTTATTTTACCCCTTCTACTATAGCAACATTTTCTGTAACCTCCACTCCAAGTTGCTGGTCCTGCAATAGCCCAAAGGGAGATCTTATGCATATCCTTTTTGAATGTCCTCCTACTGTCTCTTTTTGGAGAAAAGTTTGGTGTCAGCTTACCTGCATTTTTCATTTGCAATCCCAATTATCTCCGCTGGTGCTTTCTTTACGTAGTCTCTCTGCTGGCATTGTTTCAGATGATGATAATTTAACATTGTTGGATCTCATGTTAGCTTTGGCCTTTCAACAAGTTACTCTCAATTGGAAAAATTCATCCAATTTTTCCTATAAAGCTTGGTGGAATAATGTTTGTCACTAACATAGATTAGTTATTGCTTTTATCTCTTTATGCTGCCCTTCCATAAATAGAGATTTGTACTGGTTACCTTTGACTGATTATATTAAGGGTGTTGCTTGTAATTCTACTAATTGTACATTATCTGAGAATTTTAAGCCACCATGAATTCTTTATTTTCTCTGTTCTTGAGTGAATTTTAACTTAGCTTACATTTATGCTTTTTTTAATATTACTTTCTTATATTTAACTGTTGAAGTTCCTATGCATTTTTCGCATTGTAAATGGTCTTGTCCCGTTTTCCTTGTTTCCTCCCCTTTTTTATACTTTAAAATGTTAAACAGCTTTTACAACTCGTTTTAAAATTATATCATTATCATTATGATAGATATCTTGTATTGTTAGTAAATAACCCATATGTATTTTGATTTTAATAAAGCTGATTTACCTTAAAAAAAAAAAAAAGAAGGATGGACACTCATAACCAAGTGCTTCGTCCCCGAGAAAAGTAGACAGAGAACTTCTGTGTAATAAGATTAGGATAATAAATCGTATACATTCTAACCTCTAATATGTGCGTACGTTTACAGATTTCTAATTAACTGATGATAAACGTCTCGGTAAATGCATCACAAAATCTATGTTTTGTCAGTAGACTTGTTTGCACGCTGTCAGGTGCTGTGGACAGTTGTCTCTTTACAACTGCTCATACATAAACGTGTCTTTTGACAGATCTGATGTTCAATGAAATTCTTGACAATGTGAATTCTGAAATGAACATTGAGAGTCAGAAAATAAGGGCATTTAAATAGATGTGTCCTTTGGTTAAAGAAAAGTAACAATCCCCAAAGAGCCTCTGATGAAATGTTTTATGGCTTACAGCAATCAATACTTCTGATTAAACAAGTGGACATTAAGGCATTGACCCACCCCACTTCCCATCATAACGACATCTGCTCACTGTACAGAATGTAAAAAGGATATAGTGAAGACCACATTTCTACCTGCAGATCCCGTGGCCCAATACTTCCAAAAATGTAGTATTTTCGAGTTTTCTTATTTAACTCTGATAAATGCTTTCTGATGCAATCTTGCTAGATAAACGAGCGTCAGAATCGACAACAGTGACATAACTGTGATAAATAGTTCTACCATGATGAAAGAAAGCTTCAGTAGGTGGGCAGTTACCAGAGGCACCGAGAAGGCCGAGGCGACATGGGGTCAATGCAGTTTCAGTGAAAACCTTTTTCCTTAAACACAGCACAGAGAACAGCTAATTATTTTCTTCATGTTTGGACATTGACAGTAAGGAAAATAGCCTGATACTTGAAGTTTCAGTGTTATATGAGAAAAGTAAAGGGATATTGATGTAGTTTTTATCAAAGGCAATTCATAATCATGGCGCTCATCTATGTGGCGATCTGGGATGTTCACTTCACATAGAAACCTAGTCAGTCATATAAAATCCTAGTAATAATTTACTTGTAGGCATTTATGTCTTCATTCAGAGTTTTTATATAACATATTTTACCTAACACATACAAGGAAAAAGAACATCGAAGCGCTTACTGAGGTCAGTCTATAAATAAAACAAGCATTGGCCATGCTAACAGTTCTGGCTTATGAATGAAATGCACTGTCAAGCCAGAAATAGAAATCCATGTATATTAATAACTACCCTCCTACCATCTGTGCTGCTGCCAGAAAGAAACACCATAAATTATCTAGTTGTCTAGGACACTTTACTAGTTGCAAATGGCATGTGTGTGCCCCTAAAAGGTTCAAGCTCAAGCAGCTGGAACGATAACAAAATAATCACAGCTGTGCGAGGGCAATCACTTTTTGGTGGAAGCACACAACTTCTGTCCAATCAAAACATGTACTCCTGGCTTCCAAAAGGTGGGTGAAGCCAAAGCCCCACTCCTGGTGATACTCAAATATTTGTCTGGTGAAGCCAAAGCCCCACTCCTGGTGATACTCAAATATTTGTCTGGCAACAGCTGTGCTGTCAGGCAAGACCATAATGAAGAACAATATCAGACATTATAGAGAGGTCAGTGTACTGGAGAATAGAAACGGATAGTAAACATAACTATACAAGAGATGGCAATCAGAAAATTCAAAGTTAACGTATTACAAGCGATAATTAGAGGACAATACAAGCAGCAAATTCAAAACTGTCTAGTGCCATTACAGAGGTCACTATACAAGGAACTACAAATTAAGCTAGTAAAAAGCCACGGATCACCCGTCCAGGCCACTAAAACTGCAACTCACCCCAAAATGGGCTATTCAAGAAGTCATAATATTTACACCAATAATATTTATACCAATAGTCAACTTGCCTTTTTTTTAAAAGTGATAAGTAACACATAAGCAAAGAAAGTAAACTGTATCAAATGTCAAAAGTAAGGTGATAATTAATGTCACCAGAAATGTAATTGATGTAATTTCCGATGCATTATTTGCGAGCTCTTGGGCACCCCATCCTGGAGCAAGAAATGTTTTTTATTTAGTGGACCGCAACTGGCCAGATTTCAGGGATTTTAGTCTTTGTTGTGAAACCATAATGCAACTTTAACTGTGATAGATAGAACGATAGATAGAACGATAGATAGATAGATAGATAGATAGATAGATAGATAGATAGATAGATAGATAGATAGATAGATGTAACTATATCTTGCACCTTCACCATGCAGTTTTCTATTCAATACTTCTATTGCAAATGTTACAGTGATATTATCAATGATATCATAGAAGATGCCACAACTGATGTAATTTGTGGGGTAATTGCCAGTGCATGGTGAGGGCACAAGTTACAGTTACTTTTGGGCACAAGTTATATTTCCTTGAGATAAGTATAACTGCTGAATTTCTATGGTTTTGTGTGTATAAAATCTGAAACTAACTAGAACGTCCCTGTAACCTTTAGTTTTCTCAGTTAATTTCTATGTTTTTAATGTAATGTAATATTTAATTACCATACATTAATCCAACAGCCACCGCACATTGTCTTCTGCAATGCGCTGCAGGGTTTGGCCAACCCCCTGCATGCACCCAACCCCACACAGGGTTGGTGAGTGAGTATAATTTATTTTGACTGGGCTCTGGATCTGTGGACCAGTCGCAGATTCATATTGGGCGGCCACACTGAATGCCACAGTGGATCCTCATGTGTAACAAAAAATAAGTTTTTTGCCATTTCTTTTGCCCATGAGGTGTCTCCAAGAGACCTCTACATCAGTTCTATGGGGTCAGGATAGCTAGGGTCAGCATACCTTTATCCTGACCAGTAATTTCAGTTTTTAAATGTATTTACCCCGGGACCGAGTTCCAATAAACAAAATGGCGGCCACAACTTTTCTCTCAGGTTGCAGCCGCTCAATCAGGGCTATGCTTTCAGCTCATGGGGACGTGGATTGCCTGCAGGGGATCTGTTGTGGATCCACAACCCTAAATATACATACATCTTTTTTCTTTAATAACTCCAAATCTACTGAACAGATTTACACCAAATCACAAAAAGCACTATTTTTGGGCCAAGATCTAGCTTTCTGCCAAATTTGGTGTATTTCCATTCAGCGGTTCAGGCTGTAGTTAGGTCTAAAATCCCTACGGGAAAGTGAATGGGGAAAACATGTTTAAAGACCCACTCCACCAATTTTCTCACCACCGCTTGATGAATCAACCCAACGCTTTTAAAACAGCAGCTGAAGTGAGTGGCAAACTAGTTTAGAAAATTTAGTGAAAATTTGTCAAATGGCACCAAAGTAACAGGCAAAACAAAATTATTTTCCTATGGTAAGCAGGACCTAAATATAACTGCCTATTGGCTATCGCTACTACATAAATAAAACATAAAGCATAATCAAATCCAAATTCCTCCATGGGTGTATGAGGCAGAGCAAATAATGCTGGTAGCTAAAATATTTCCTAGTATGAAATTAACAGAGCTACTGCAAAAACAAAAAAAAGATTGAAAGTCTCAGAAGAAAACAGAACTAAGCAAATCCAACAAAAGTATTCACCTTACAAGACATGCAACGGCCACCAAGAGAGCTGCATACCCATTTCAGATTACAGAAACTGTTTTTATTCAAACAGAAAATGTATCAGGGGACGTAAACAAGGTTGCCCCAGTGGTCCAAGCACAAAAAAACATTCTGGGGCGGGTTTGTAGAAATTAGGCATTTTTAACACCGAAGGCAAATATTTGCCAAAAACATGTAGGACCTGACTTTTCAAAGAACAGACAAGCATCTAGTTTGCTGTTAGCCCCATGTTAAAAATACAAGTTAACCCACCAGCTCTTCAGGAAACCTATGAATAATTAGGCGTTCAAGCAAGACTTTATGCTGTTTTGTACTAGGGCATGCAGTGACTGAATTGTGCTGGAGTGGGGACCTTTCTGTGTCTTGTACTATGGCAAATGTTGCAGTACACATCAAGTGTTGTGCATTACCTCCATTACCAATAACTCATTCATTGTCACTTTCTGTTCAGACATGGACCCAGTAAACATCTTCCTCAATCACACGCACCTGTATACTGTAGCATCTTGATGCAACATGTCCCCCTTCGCACCTTCAACCCCAACAACAGAGAGTACCTCAATGCAACTGGGAAGAATTGTTACAAAGCACACTGCAGAGGCTCAGGTTCAGATGTCTGGCAGTGCACGTACCTGAAACAATAAATAAGCACTGGCAAAGCCAAAAGGTTATTGTTTTGGCAAGCCTGTAGGTTTGGAAACAAATGTTATAGGAATGTAAAGTGCTATAATAATAAAATGCAAAAACTGCTCCATCTAAGAGAAGAACCCATATGTTTGAAAACAATTTTTTTTTTTAAAAGAAAGACCACTCACAAAATCAATTAAAAAAAGGAGATAAGGTAAAATCATAAATGAAAACAGGAAATTAACCTATCAGACCCAGTGCTGAAGGGGACTACTTTTAAGAAGAGGTGCACAAGCAAAATGCTATCACTCACACACTGAAGAGAGCCAATGAAATGAAGTGGGCTGACCCACTGACCCATGTGTGAGCTTTGGTGGAAGGAAGCAAACATGTATTTAACTTGAACAGACCATGAAGGAAGCTAATCAAACGCCCCTGCATGTATTTTTTAGGAATCAGGAGACTGAGGAAACAGCTAAAGTGGTCCCTAGGCCAAACTAAAAAAAAAACTGCAACTAACAACAGTGCCTGCAGCTGATCCTACCCTAGCTTTCATATGTGTGCCAACTCTGGGTTTCAAAATGGCAGCACACACTATACTCTACTATCAAAGGGTATTCACAATTCTGCCTCTTTATTTGAAGAGAATGAGTAAGAGTACAGCAACGCATATCATCTCTACAAGCTACTTGGTGGGAGAAGTAGGGTAGGAAATGATGAACTGATCCTACTTTTACATTTCACTTTACAAAGAATTGATCACAGATCAGGTGAAGAAATATTAAGTATTTCACGAATAAGTAACAGTTATCTACCTTGAAAAAAGTTATAGGCACTTTATGGAAGGTATCAGCAGTATGGACGTGAAAAAGAAAAACCACCGAATTTGAACAAGACAAAATATAGAAACAATGCCCTTAAGCAGTGCAAATGATCACTGAGTCAGCTTCTGAAGGGTTTTCAATCAATCCTTGCTGTGGGTGATGAAACGTGCCCAATGAAAGAAGGGAGAGGTAACTACACCAAAGAGCAGGCATTGTATCCAAGATCATTCTCACCAGTGTAAAAGGAAGATTAACCGAAGTTTTACAGCTAAGACACAGGTGATTCATGCTTGGAAGCTCAATGGGGTGCTCTTTACAGTCTGCAGCTCTTTTTAGCATGATGGTTCTCGTTACCTCCTGTCTGGGACCCTAGTTACGATCAGGGGGCTCAAGAGAGTGAAGGACAGTGACAGTGTATTCACAGTGTTTCAATACAATAACAGCAACAATAATAACAATAACAGCCATCATTAATGGCCCACAACGTCTGTCATAGGAAATCTGTGTGTAGGTTGTTATTTCGTCAATGCCTGTTTGTGATCCAATACATTATAATCGGATCAATGATATTAAACAATAAACTGCAGACTCTACATTTTGTCATTACAGTGTCATGCTCTGTTCTCTACCAGCCATGGAGCATTGGTAATGATGTCAGAACTTGTTTTATGTACAACAGAATACACGCTGCTTCTTCTTATTTGGTTTGGCTGCACTGAAAACATTAAACCCACCATTTGGATGGCCAATACCACGAGAGTCCTCAGGGAGATTTTAGGATTTCAGACCTCTCCTTTGAAAATAATCAAGAATATGTATTTCGCAAGTAAACATGGTTTAGTTTCACTGTGGAGTGCACCTGCCTGGTGGTTTACCTCTCAGGCTGTAATTAGCAGCTGCAGGCTACACATCTCAAGTGGGGACACTATTTAAACTCACAGGATTTGTATATTTTAAGCAAATTGGACTGCATATATTCTACAAACTTTGGATTTATTTTTGGCCTGTGATAGGTAATGTTGAATGAAAATTGACAAAGTCTGAACGACATAGCACTTGGAATACGATATACCAAATCACTTTTCCTTCCCAGTAGGATGGGCCCTCCTCTGAGGAAAGGTTCTGTCTGTCACAATCCTGACAATTAGATCTTCCTAATTATGCAATTATGACACTTCAGAGAGTAATTGGGCAATTACACAATGGCAGGTTGTTGCCAGATAATTTTTCTGCTTATAACACTTGTCTAAACACGTTTGCAAACTTAAGTGCGGAGCTCCCGGATGAGTTACCACTCACTTAAATCGCGTATACATGTATTAAATAGGCTCATGTCAACTTTAGAACACAGACCTGCAAATTCTGTATCAATAATTAGGAATGTTACATTTGCCTTTTACTATAATCATTTATGCCATTACATCAGAACAATAATAACTGCACTCAGGGGTAGCCTCTCTGTTATGGCGGAGGAGCGTCACCCGCTGCTGAAAGCAGAAAAATGAAGTGATAATAAAAATATTTTATTATCACTTTGTTTTTCTACTTTCTTAGGGCGGGGCCAGCATCCCCCATGTCAGCACAGGAAGGTGTGGTATTTGCACTTCTAAGTATGCATGTCAGTTTGGCTGGCCATCTGATGCCGGCCAAACTGACATGCACACTTAGAAAACTCTACATCCGGCTGTGTTGCACAGCTGGGCAGAGATCAAGTGCAGTCTCCTAGTTCCTCACTGAGCAGCATTTCAGCCCACTCAGGCCAATCCCGGCACTGGGTAACAGCATGAGAGAAGCATCAGGATTGGGTGGGGGAAGGGAAGTAAAAGAGGAAGAAGAGAAGATTTTACTGAGGTGGCGGGAGCGATGGCACACCGAGGCAGCAGGTACGTTTTTTGTTCTTTTGTTTGTATTGCCGCCCGCCCCCTAGCGCTGCCACTTCACCTCTGCCTGGCAGCAGCCGCTGCTGACTGCACTTAGGTAGAACTGAAACATTGACAATACCAGAGCTGTCATGTTCAAATCAAACATATTGACATGACATGTTGCACTAGTGTTAGCATATGTCATACATAACAATGAAGAAACAGCTCAAGTAGTCTGCTGTTACTCCTCTGATTTAACACTAAGTTATACGTGTTGATGAAGTTGGTTGGACACACATCAATTTACATTTCGGTCTACAGTACATTTATGCACCCTTTAATCAATGGTAAAGTTAGATTTGTTTAACGCAGATATCAGAGCGTAAACTTTGTCTAGCTGAGGAATGTTATCCTTACAACCAGGAGACTAAGGTTCTAGTTACAGCTTAGTCACTTGACAAAATTATGTGAACCAGGGCAATCACAATAGCTTCCAATGTCTCACCTATTAGCCACTCTCTTGAGTGATTACAAGCAAACTAGAACTAGACTGAAGCTTATATTTATAGAACATGCCTGGTTCACCTTTGGCTCTTCCTATATTAAGCATGCAATGGAATGACGCGAAGCAACTGAGGCATGGAACCACTAGTGTTAGGTTTTCCATGGGAACGCTGTGAGACCAATGCCAGAATAATTAGTTCTGTAACTTGAGCAGAGTGGTGCCCACCCATGAGGAACATGTCGTTAAAGAGCTCCCTAATGACATTTAGAACAAATGGCTTGGGAGGCAAAATCTATTTAGTAACTCCACTTCTGCAAGCAATAAGGAGCGGAAGCTTGAACACGTTCATGGCATCACCTCACTGCTGTGAAGAGCACCTGCGACGGAAAGAACATTGCAACCTATTTACTTTTAAATGGGCTGATTCATTTCCATTACAGCTAATGCACCCTTGCAGGTATTCCATTCACTCCTTTAAATATTCTTATGCTATGTCATAGCTGCATCATCAGTTCTGGGGGTGAGGAAGTACCAGCCCCCCTCCACCAGCAGTACAAACCCACATTCCTTACCAGCCCTTTAATGCACAGGTTTAGAAACAACTTGTATTTGCAGTGCTTTATCTTCTTTTCCTGCCAAGTCCTTCAGTTTACAGTGAGGTCGCACATATGATATTGTTAATTGGTGCTTGTTTGGTTCACAGTCTGCCATTAATATGGTATTGCAGGGCCTTGTGGGAGTCCAGCTTATGACTTTTCAGCACAGACCAGGTTATGATTTGGTTGTGTGGACGAATGTAGTCAGGAAGGTGGGTATAGTGATTTTATTGAGTTGAGAGTTTTTTTTTTAGTGGATGAGGGTCAGATGCTGTACCAAATAGCTTATAAATCCTCACCTGCCTTGGGTGTATGATAAGTGTCTGATGGAGAAAAGTGTTGTTGCCTGTTTATGTAGCTATTAAATGTATATTCAGTATGCATTAGTGGGGCATCATAAAGCAAGAGAAGACAGCTAAATAGGTAAGACAGTAAAACCGAAGTATTTCACGCATTATAGGCCCGGGTGGAAAACTTCACTTAAGAAGTTTTCAGAATTCGGGCACTCAGTGCTACGCGAAGTAGCATGGAGTCCCTGAATACTGCCATCCAGCTCAAAGTGGAGTTTTTTGTTTCCATTCACATGTGCAAGATTTGTTTTTGCCGCTCACGAGTGCCACAATATTGTCAGGTTGCTAGCAGGTGAGTGAGAGGTTTTGCGGCCACGATGGAGCCAATATAGTGCCGCATGCAAACACAAACCTACTTGAGAAGCAGCTAAATGCACTCAAAAAGACATTCTCCAGCTGACCATTCAAGTTGTTTTTTTAGTGTGAGAAGCCTTTTTTTTGGCCTGTTCCTGTCAAGCAACCTCCTCCCGGTGCTTTGCCCATCTCCTGGTCACTTTTCACTTGGATTTTCGAGATGGAAACACCACTATCTCTGTCTCTTGGATATACCTTTGGATTTAAGGACTTTGTTTTTGTGATACCACACAAATAAGTTTTAAAACTATTGCATAAGGGCATTGTTTGTTTGATAGGGCATGCACCAGTATTTCTTTTTACTTTTATTTGATTTTAAAATTTCATTGTGGGGGTGGTCTGGAGTGTAAGTCGGAGCCTAGTTTTTTTTTTTGCATTTCATTTTCATGTTTTGTAAAGGAAAAATGTTGCACAGTTCAGTACGTTTTCTCCATATTTGTTTCATTTGTAATATCATTTATTTTACTATGTGGCCTAGTCTTCCTATGGGCCATCTAGCCAGTAGGGCCAGTACTAGTCGGCAGTGCACAAAATAAATGTTTCTGTGGTATATGTTTTTAAAAGTTCATTTAGGGCATGGATGGCATTGGATTAAATTAAAAATGTTGGCTATTGTTTGAGTTTCAAGATTTTTCCTGCAAAAAGTGTATATGTGGGGTAATATTTGACATTGTAGGAGGATGTGTGACGTTTTTAAAGTTTTATAGCTCAGTTAATTTTTGTGTTTTGCATAGCTGAATTAATGGTAGTGTTTTCTTCAGTGTTACCACCATGCCTCCTTTTTCTGGCCAGTGTGTTTGTCATCGGCCATTATTTGTCTTTGTAATCCATGCACTGTGGCAAGGGACCATTTTGTGTAGTCTGAATGTGTTCTTTGTTCTCCATGCCTCCTTGCTTGCTGCTGTTTTATTACCATATTGCTGGTGGGCATTTTGTGTAGCCAGCCGGAGTGCTTTTTGCCATATGCTTGCATGTGTTCTTTATTCCCCATGCTTCCTTGCTCGCTGTTGTTGGTTGACCATGTGGGCTAGCAGCCATTTTGTGCATCTATTCAGTGTGCTTTTGCTATGGGTTTGCATGTGTGCTTTGTTCTCTATGCCTCTTAGGTCACTGATGTTATTTGGCCACATGGCTGGCGGCCATTTTGCGAATGCAGCTAATGTGACTTTGCCACAGGCTTGCACATGTTCTTTGTTTGCCATGCCTCCTTGCTCATTGTTTGACCATGTGGATGGTGGCCATTTTGTGCATCCAGACAGTGAGCCTTTGATATAGGCTTGGTGTGTTCTTTGTTCCTCATGCCTCGCGCGCGCTCCTGTTTGATCATGTGGCTATTTTGTGCATCCAGTCAGTAAACCTTTGCCATTGGCTCGCATGGATGGATGAGATATCAGTTTAATAATATGTTTGAGGATCATTGTAGTATATACATATTATAAATATCGTTATGAGGAACAATGCTTATATTACATGCATTTTTGCATTTTTCATTTGGACCTCCTTGTCTTACAATAGGTTGCTTCTCATACTCCACAAAAAACAGCAGTAATTATTTATCTTTTTTATTTCTATGTTTTAAACTTTAATTTATTTTTATTTTATTGGGGGGAAAAAAGTAATTAATTTTTTGCATTTTGCCCCTATCAATCCATCCACCATAGGATTCCATTTCCTCCTGGACACCCTGCCTGTGGTGCATTGTAGACACACCAGCATTATTCCATTTCCCCGAGACCACCTTGCCTGCCATAGACGCACACTAATATTTATTTTTTAAGGATTATTCCATTTACACATGCACCTCTGTGACTGCCACAAGTGTCTCCTTTACAATAGAAGGACATAAAGCAAAGAGCAATATCTGTCTGCTGTGTTATCCTGATTGGAAATTGAATTTTATGGTATGGTGGTCAGGTTTCACTTTAAAATTACATAGATAACCAACCACATTAATGTTGTCTTTGTCGCTACTTATTTAAACTGCAGCTTAGTGCCACTGCCAACTGAGAGCTTTAAGATGGCCCCAACGAAAGTTGATCCCAAAAAAGTGGTCAGTTAGAATAAGCAACTTTCCACCAGTGGTGTGCCGACCACAACCTTTTTCGGGAGCCATGTGCCTGCTGCACCTGCCTCCGGGGAGGAACCTGGGAGCAGCACTCCGGCATCAACAGCACCACCCCAACCTAAGCCCTAGACCATGTCTGTCAGTGAGGCAGCCACTGCAATCATTGCAACGTTGACAAGCAGTGACATTGAATTGGATTTGTCCCTTTTGCAAAGTAGTGCCTCATCATTTCAGGAAACAGAGCAAAGTGGACAGCAGCCACAGCCAGCAATAGTAGATCTTCATGATGTTGGTACAGAACAGGAGGTCGAGCATCCTGCCGAGTAAGGACCTCCTCTTTTAGAATCATTGCCTCCCAAATCTTCAGCAAGGAAAAGGAAGGGCACGCCACTGTTTTCTCCAACCACCACTTCTGATGATGATGATGATGGCTACAGACTGGACCCAAGCAAAGTCCATGAGACACCAGGAGAGGCAAGGGAAAAGAAAAGTTCATGAAAGCCTTAGAATCATGGAAGGGGATAGTGAGAAGGATGATGATGAAGAGCCACGTCATTGTGGAAGCTGGCACAGAGGAGTCCGATATTACTCCTCCTATTCAACATGGTCCGAGGGATTTGGCATAGGGAGCGCCACCAGCCCCCATTTTTCTAAGGCCCAAGATGAGACCTTTATCAACCCCTACCTCAGTAGAAGTATGCACTGCAGAAAGGCAATCAATGACACACCCACCAAACCTCAAACCTCTAGTTCTTCTCTGCATTGGCAGTCGCCCACAAAGAAAGTGCTTTCCCCTAGTTTGGGACTTTTTTAGGTTTAGCAAACATGAGGAGAACATTGCAATATGCTCCATTTGCCACACAGGTGTTCGTCGAGGTAAGCCTGGTTCACATTATGGTACTGGAGGCCAAATGGCCCACATGAAGAAAGATCACACAATCCAGTGGGAAGAGCACCTTAAAAAAATTGCTGAACGTGGTCATGGTGGTGAAGGTGAGGAGAGTCGCCTCCCTCACATGCCTGCCCCCCTCACATGCCTATCCTATTTTTTGCATCACTTTGTAGGGCTGCCAAAAAAGGTCATTGATTTACAGGAGCGCCAATACCATATTCTTCAAGTTGCAGTGGACCTGGCTCAAAACAAACAACAGTCAAGATAAACTGCAGCTACACAAACTTAACAGAATATACAAATCATCAATCAAAAAAGCTAAACAACGGTACTACTCAATCGGAATTATAAAAAGCTAAATCTGCAACCAAAGAATTTTATAAAATCCTCAAAGAATTTCGAAAACCTACATGCATGGAAGGAAGTCATCCCACTACTCAAGAAGAACATTTAATAACGTAGGAAAAATAATGCACGCATTTAAAAAGTATGACCACGTTAGAGGTTATCGTTCCGCTCAGTGCAGACGGGAAGTGATTTCGATTGAACAGGAAGTGATTTCACTTCCCGTCCTACTCCGTTTGCAGCGAGCACCCGCCATAAATAGACGGACGTTAGGTAAACCGGGTTTCTCTATGAAAAAATTGTGAAGCGGCGGAAAATAGAAAAAGATATAAGGACGCCGTCATAGAGGTAAGCCTATGGAACCGGGCATATCAGAGGGGGCCTGAGGGCTGCTCTCAGCGGGGCTAGCTCCATTATAGCATTAAACATAATGCGAGTAGTTGATACATGAGGATTTAGTAAACAGGTCTTTTGGCATGAGTATTTGATGTAGTGTAGTGGCAGTGTAGCAGTAGGGTGATTTCTGATTTATAGTTTTACAAATACTGCAAGCAATGTGCAATTTTGTAATTTAAAATGTTTGATTCTCATTGTTGATTCAAGGCTTGAACCAGTTGATTTATATTTGGTTCTGACCCATTTTAATAAATTTGGATTCCATGGTAAGTCCTAGGACTATGACCAGTGCATGCCATGAAATTAAAGATATCGTGGAGATGTTATGATATTAAAAACACTATTGAATTGCATGAGGGATATGTACAATATTTGTCTCCTTTTTGCATCTAGTGTAATATTTTGTTTAATCTTGGGGTGCACCTATGGGTGAAGGACAGCATGGATGAACTTCTACCACTACAGGGAGTGCAGAATTATTAGGCAAATGAGTATTTTGACCACATCATCCTCTTTATGCATGTTGTCTTACTCCAAGCTGTATAGGCTCGAAAGCCTACTACCAATTAAGCATATTAAGTGATGTGCATCTCTGTAATGAGAAGGGGTGTGGTCTAATGACATCAACACCCTATATCAGGTGTGCATAATTATTAGGCAACTTAACAAAAAACAAATATATACCCATTTCAATTATTTATTATTACCAGTGAAACCAATATAACATCTCAACATTCACAAATATACATTTCTGACATTCAAAAACAAAACAAAAACAAATCAGTGACCAATATAGCCACCTTTCTTTGCAAGGACACTCAAAAGCCTGCCATCCATGGATTCTGTCAGTGTTTTGATCTGTTCACCATCAACATTGCGTGCAGCAGCAACCACAGCCTCCCAGACACTGTTCAGAGAGGTGTACTGTTTTCCCTCCTTGTAAATCTCACATTTGATGATGGACCACAGGTTCTCAATGGGGTTCAGATCAGGTGAACAAGGAGGCCATGTCATTAGATTTCCTTCTTTTATACCCTTTCTTGCCAGCCACGCTGTGGAGTACTTGGACGCGTGTGATGGAGCATTGTCCTGCATGAAAATCATGTTTTTCTTGAAGGATGCAGACTTCTTCCTGTACCACTGCTTGAAGAAGGTGTCTTCCAGGAACTGGCAGTAGGACTGGGAGTTGAGCTTGACTCCATCCTCAACCCGAAAAGGCCCCACAAGCTCATCTTTGATGATACCAGCCCAAACCAGTACTCCACCTCCACCTTGCTGGCGTCTGAGTCGGACTGGAGCTCTCTGCCCTTTACCAATCCAGCCACGGGCCCATCCATCTGGCCCATCAAGACTCACTCTCATTTCATCAGTCCATAAAACCTTAGAAAAATCAGTCTTGAGATATTTCTTGGCCCAGTCTTGACGTTTCAGCTTGTGTGTCTTGTTCAGTGGTGGTCGTCTTTCAGCCTTTCTTACCTTGGCCATGTCTCTGAGTATTGCACACCTTGTGCTTTTGGGCACTCCAGTGATGTTGCAGCTCTGAAATATGGCCAAACTGGTGGCAAGTGGCATCGTGGCAGCTGCACGCTTGACTTTTCTCAGTTCATGGGCAGTTATTTTGCGCCTTGGTTTTTCCACACGCTTCTTGCGACCCTGTTGACTATTTTGAATGAAACGCTTGATTGTTCGATGATCACGCTTCAGAAGCTTTGCAATTTTAAGAGTGCTGCATCCCTCTGCAAGATATCTCACTATTTTTGACTTTTCTGAGCCTGTCAAGTCCTTCTTTTGACCCATTTTGCCAAAGGAAAGGAAGTTGCCTAATAATTATGCACACCTGATATAGGGTGTTGATGTCATTAGACCACACCCCTTCTCATTACAGAGATGCACATCACCTAATATCGAGCCTATACAGCTTGGAGTAAGACAACATGCATAAAGAGGATGATGTGGTCAAAATACTCATTTGCCTAATAATTCTGCACTCCCTGTATATGGGTCATCACATGCTGGCTGAACCTTTGTTTAATGATGAACAATGGATTTATAGTCTTTTATTCTATTCATATAGAAACACACTCCATAAAGACTGTGGATGTGAAGGAAAGTATCTATATGTATCAGTGTGGATGTTGTGCATTGACTTTTATGGAGGTGAGTGATGGGGTTTGTTTTTATAGTTAGTTTTCTATAAAAGAAAAAAATAATAAAGAAATCTATATTATTTTTTTATAAAGAAAAAATATTTTTTATAAAAGCTTTTTAATGTAAATTGGGGGTATACCCTGGGGGTATGAAGTTGGGAGATATATATACATATTTTTGAACTATGATGCATTGACATGCATGTACATTTACATGTATGCCGATGCAATTATGTTTAGGGTCTGGTGTGGAAGAGGTTTAAAGAAATCTCTGTCTGTGACGATAAATATTAAAGGAATCTGGGTGCATTTTTTATAATGAATTAGTTGCCTTGAGGGAAGGAATGGTGTGTCTGGGGAGTTTTAAATGTAAAAGTATATATATATATCTATATATCTATATATATATATATATATATATATATATATATATATATTTTGAGTTTATTGTGTTGTTGTATGTAGGTTTTATCGAACCATCTTGGGGAGCATAATATATAGTCCTGAAGAAGGTGGTGAAAAAGGTTTGGAATCCCACTGAAATGCGTCGACGCATTACCCTTACTAGACCCACAGAAGGAGGCTTTTATCGAATAAAGAGTGTTGATAATTATCGATAAGCCTAGACCTATCAATATTGGGACAGTTTTATTTTATAGACTATTGTACATGTCTTGTGTCTGTCTCCCTTTCATTGAATTGTAATTGATATCTATTTTGTGCTATTGATGTTTTAGTAGTTATATGGTTGTTTTGTCTTTGTATGATTTGGGATTTTATTTGGAATTATATTAAACATTTACCCTTGATTCCTTTGATTTTGAGCTGATCAATAGAGAGATTCATTGTCTGTGTGAGTGAGGTGTGATTGGTCTGGTTTTCCCGTGGGGGACTCCTTTATGATTTTATTTTCCCCTTGGGAGCCCATCGTAGAGGCCCGGTACATGGTATTGAGAAACAGTGGATGTCCACAGAGACAATAGCAGGCTGAAGGTTTGTCCCCTTGGGAGCCCATCGTAGAGGCTGTCCCTTTGGGAGCCCATTGTAAAGTTCCAATAACAGGTACTAACAGTGATGGTAACAGCATGAAGATTTGTTCCCTTAAGAGCCCATCATACAGTCCAGGAAGAGAGGTAGCAGAATATTTGGTCTCAGAGATTATAGGCGAGAAATAACAGATGTCCCCAGAGATGGTAGTAGTTTGATAGTCTTGTGTGAGCTAATTATCACCGGGATTTGGATTTAGTTTTCAATGATTCAAATTGGAGAGAAAATGAGCCCCTACGTCCTGGAATGACTTTCGCAGAATCTTGGAGCTTGCCAATAGTTGTTTGAGGATGTTCTTGGTGTTCTAGTGACAGTGTGAATGAAGTAGGTTTTACGCTTGCACAGCTCATGCAAATCGCAGGTGAATTGTGAAGTTTGTGAGGTTTTAGGGAGTTTGTGAGTCTAAGTGAGTGAAATAATTTTTCGACTGTGATCTTGTGAGTCCTATGTGCACCAGGACAAACCCACTGATCAGTTGAGAGTAAAATTTGTGGGTCGAATTTTGCTTGCGAATCAGGGACAATGAGAAAGGAGGAGTAGCTGTTACATCAAAATGACATCAGTGAAAAATCTGTAAAGTGTCTTAAGCGATTGTGTTACCTTACCAGTAGTAAACAGACAAATTTTGTTTTGATTTTGGTTTAGTGCTCACAATAAATTGCATTAGTTTAGTGTGAATCTGAGTTTGGGAAGACAAGCCGCAAGACTTTGTCAGCCGCAGTACGTGTGAGTTTGAAGTCACTGAGTCGCGCTGGGATAGGTTGGTTAGAAAGAAAGGTTGCGCACGGATTGGCAGTCGTCTGTGAAGTGCAATTGGTTAAGAATGTTGGTGAAGAGAATTCTGGGAATAAAAGTCAGTTCCTGATTTGATTTGAATAACATAGGTCGAAAAGATGAAATTGTTCAAAGTTTTAAAGAGTGCTTTAAGAGGAGATACATACATTACAATGAGTATGGGGGAAATTACGCAGTCAGAGGGTACACCAGCTTACATTGTAATGGAATAAAAGGGTGTCACGCCATGTCTTTGGCTTAAGCAGTAGTGCAAAGCGACAGAGAAAGATGGGAGTTCAGGGTTTCCTGCTAAGAGAAGATTTAGCTTGAGGAGTTTAGAGAATCTGAGGAGGGTGCTGTACGATTTGAAACCCCCTCCAAGACTAGCACAGTTCAAGGCATTAGCGATCTGGGAGTTAGTAGCCAGACAGCAACAGCAACAGAAGTTTGAGAGGAGAATGAGATAGGCAGAAAAGACACTGGCAGAGGCTAGGTGGGATCACGACCAGATATTTCGGAGAACGGAAACTTTTCAGGGGATTAAGTTATTCCTTTCAATTACACAAGACAGTGAAAAGGAAGGAAAGAAAGCTACCCATAAGACTAACAGAAGCCCTTCTGAGAGTAGAGAAGCTAGAAAATCTTCAACAGTGGAGGACAACTCAGACGATGATGAGTTTCTTTTACAGTTATTGAGAAATCGTCCACCACCATATGTAGCACACGAGAGTTGTCCGAGTACCAGTGGTGATCCTACAGCTCAGACACGGGTTGACACAACACTGAGTCCAGTGCAGGTTAATCTGAGCCCGACACAGATTCCGATGCAGAGTAGTCTTAACACACCTATTACTCCAGTAGTACAAAATCAGGTGCCACAGTCAAATGTCCAGAGAATTTGCCCTGATGTGCCCAATGTGGAAACTGCCACAAACCTAATAGTGCTACCAGGACAGGTTTTCCCTAGACCAATGTTGGTTGAGACAGAGCCAACTCCACATTTACTGCTTCAAGTGAAGCCACAAGTAATGCCAAAATACACTTTAATAACAAGGACACAGTCAGATATGTCAATACTGAGGAATCAGAATGCAGGAATTACACAACCACAGAACTTGAATGCTAGACCAAGCCCAGATGCTGTATCTGTACCCGTTACCATACGTCCAATTGTACCTTTGTTTGCGCAGGAGAATAACAGAGCAGGTGGACAGGGAATCTTGAGTCAGAATTCAATGAGAGGAAGACAATGAGAATACGCAAGTAGTCTCTCTAGTGGGACAGACTTTTGACGGATTGAGATCACTACAAGACCTTACTCCAGTCGGAGGTTCCTCTGGATACTGTGATCAGGCCGAATCTTAACTTGAAATTACTGACACCGCAGACCCCAAATATGGTGGTGCAATAGGTACCGCCTGTCCAGGCCAGCAACATTTTGTTGCAAGGTTTAACAACCAAGCAAATGACTGCATGTTTAGACAAGCTGAATACCCTGCATAGTGCCACAAAGGGAGAGGAGTATTTGAACTACACTAGGCTGAGTATGGAAGCGGGTGATCTCATTCAGGGCTCCATGGGTGTGAACAGGTTAGAGTCCTACACAGAAGCAAAGTTGAGATATCTATGCTAAAAATTACGAGGGAAGAGAGCAATGTGCATCAAAAGCTAGCAGACCTGGCAGATAAGTATGGCATAGAAATAGAGAAAATAAAACATTTGAAAAGGAGTTACAGGTTAGATTTTGAACATATGAGATCTGCCGGAATGAAAGCACTCCTTAGGAAGTTGCTTCAAAGTGCCTAGACTTGGGAGCATTAGACAAATGGGAAGGCAGATGGGTAAACAAAAGAGATAATGGATTCTGCAGAGCCGACTGTGAATGTGCAGCAGGACAAGGATCCGGTGAATGTTTTACCAATGAGAGAGACGCCAGGAGGTATTTGTTCATGTCCCTTGGAGCAGAAGCGACATTCTATTGTTTTCAAATGATTATCCTAGATTAAGAGAGAAGCCAGTGAAATGGTACCAGCAGACAGATAAGTTTGTGAAACTTGAAAAGTGCCTTTGGGATAATTTGAACGCTCTATAAGAGATAGTAGTTCCAGCTGATTTGTGGATGGAGTGGAAGAGGAGTATAGATCTGCCAACAAAAGAACCAGAGACAGATATTGTTACTGGTGCACTGTCTCCTGGGGTAATAAAATATTATTATAAGGAGAATGATTTCTGAAGATGAGAATTTTGCCCAAAAACATTGATTGGCAGAGAATTGACAGGTCAGCACAGGAAGCAAAGGAGTCGATACATGCGTACTATGAAAGATTGTTGCAGGTGTTTAAGCATTAGAGTTGTACAGAAACAATTGACCCGAAAGACGCAATTCATTTTGTGTAAAGATTTGTGGAAGGATTGAGACCTAAAATTAGCAAGATGATTAAGAGTCATTTGATTTGTTGGCAAGCAAAGCCAATTAATGAGGTGTTGCAGTATGCAAAGTACTGTAGTGATGAGACTGAATTGAAGCAGAGAACGGTGGAAAGAGAAGGCAATGGTGATGCAGATTAAATCTGCACAGACAGGGATGCAGGGAGATTTTCCACACCAGCTACCCTACCACAGCAGCAGCAGCAGGGAAACATGGTATTTAAAATTCAGATGAGAGGTAGAGGTCACAGAGGTAACGTAAATCGTGTTCCAGACATGTGTACTGTAGTCGTTCAGAATGATATGCAGGGAATCAAGAAATTGTTGCCTCGTCACGCTTGCGGAGCGGTCGGACATTGGAAGAGGGAGTGTCCGATGATGGTGCAGGAAGGTGTTGTTCAGCAAAGTAATGACATCAACTCGTTTCAGAACATGAGAGGACTGAGAATGAGAGGTTATAATCTGAATTTCTAAAATAATGTGAATCAAATGCAGAATTTTCAACCCCTGCAGCAAGTGCAAATGCCAAGTGTACAAATGACACAGTTGCAGCCAGTGCAACAGCAGGTTCCCATGGTACCTAGACAGCAAATCCAAATACCACAAGCCCCGTTGGAACAGCAGCAGGTGAAGCTTCCTCAACAGGTCACGGGTCAGAGGCTTAACCAAAGTAATAACATAATAAACCAATTCCTGTCACACAGTGAGATTGGAATAAACAATGCTTGGGTGAGCAAGAGTTCAGATGAAGAGGAATGTGTGCTTTCAGCTTCCTTAGAAGTAGATCAGAAAGGTCCCTATGTGAAAGGAAAAGTTATGGGTCACCGATTTTCATTCTTGGTTGACACCGGAGCTACATGCTCTACAGTGAGAAGTGCAGAAGTTCCAAATTTGCCCCTTTCAGGAAAGACAGTCCAGGTTGTAAGAGTAGCGAATAAGAATCTGACAAACCCAATTACAGATCCAGTACAGGTTAAAATTGGCAACTTTCAGGGAATGCATAAATTCGTAGTCTGCAACTCAAGTCTGGTATCAGTACTGGGAAGAGACTTGCTGTGTAAATCCTGGTGCTCGATTACCTGTTCAAATGATGGATTCGAGATTCAGACAGATAGTGATGATGAAGATGACGAAGCCCCAGAGATAGAGTGTGAAACCACAAATGAGGAATACCCTCTGATTGATTTCTTCCTAATCTTCACAGTGAAGGAGCTTCATCCTGATTTACAGGGAACGGTTAAAGAGAAGGAGTGGGATCTGACAGGGAAAGAGAGAATTCTGATAAAGGGAGTTAAGCCAGTTAAAGTTTTGTGAAACCAAATGCAGTTTTTCCTCAGATTGCTCAGTACCACATGCCACTAGATGTTCTTATAAAGGTTGCCCAAATAATTGCAGAATTTGTGAAGCAAAGGGTTTTGAAAGAAGTGTTGAGCAGCCCATGTAATTCACCGATAATGGGATTGAAAAAGCCCTGTGGGAAAGTTCGAATTGTTCAGGATTTGAGAAAAATAAAAGATATTGTGATCAAATGTTGCCCTGTACCTAATCCAACTGTGCTAATTTTTTAGATTTCAAGTGATGCTGTCATTGACTTGTCACAAGCCTTCTTTATTGTGCCTCCTCATGAGGACAGCCAATTTCTCTTTTGTTTCAAGTTTTTAGAACAAGTTTACTGTTGGTGTTGAATTCCTCAAGGGTTTTCAGAATCACCTTCCATATTCAATCAGATCTTGAAAAAGAATTTGGAGTCATTGGAATTGCCTTTCCAATCGACCTTGGTACAGTACATTGACGACTTACTGATTGCATCCAGAACAAGGGACAAGTCAAGTATGACAACTGCATTGCTGAACCATTTGAGAAAGAATAGTCATAAAGTATCTCCACTTAAAATGCAATGCTGTCAGAAAGAGGTGAAATATTTAGGTCACCAGATTGAGAGAGGATCAAGGAAAATATCCAGAGAGAGGATCACGACCATATTGCAGATGAATCCACCGTTGAAACAGAGAGATGTCAGGATGTTTCTAGCGATGGTAGGCTACTGCCGCCAATGGATTCCTAATTTTTCAGTCACTTCCAAGCCCTTGAGAAAACTGACCCACAAAGAGGTCACTGATCCCATAGTACCAGGCTGGTATGGAAGAGTTTTCTGTGTTGGGAGAGAGTATGTGCAAAGCACCGGCTTTGGGTATGCCGGATTACACAAAACCTTTCACGCTGTTTTGTCATGAGCTGATGCAGGTTCTTTGTCTGTCTTGAAGCTGGTCCACAGAGGTGTAAACCGCCCAGTAGCATATTTTTCAGCTACTTTGTACACTGTTGCAGCAGTCTTACCAGGTTGTTTGCGTGCAATTGTAGAGGTTTGACAGAGCCTCACACAGTGTGAAGGCATTGTGATGGGACTTCCCTTAATGATTATGGTCCCTCACTCCATCAAGATCTTCCTCACAAAGATGAAAACCCAATACCTAACAGGTGCAAGATTGACCCGTTACGAGACGAGTATTCTAGGGTCAACAAATGTGTCACTGAAAATATGTACAGTGCTGAACTCAGCAACTTTACTTCCAAATGAAAATTTTGAAATTGAAAAGGTGAAAGAAATTGAACATGATTGTCTCGAGGTAACTGATCTGTGCACAAAACCGAGACCTGATATTAGAGACAATCGATTGGAAGAAAATGACCAAATTGTCTTTGTCGACGGTTCTTGTCTAAGGGACAACACGGGGACACTGAGAGCAGGATATGCCGAGTGCACAATTACTGGTATCCTGGAAGCGTCTTGGCTTCGGGGAGTGTATTCTGCACAAGTAGCGGAACTGGTAGCCCTTACTAGAGCGTGCCATGTTTCTGCTCAGCTAAAAGTTACCATCTATACAATAGTCCATGATTTTGGCCAGTTATTGTTGCAGAGAGGTTTCATGACCTCTTCTGGTTCACCAGTGAGAAATGGTGAAAGAATTGAAGAACTGTTGCATGCTATCCAAATACCCCAAAAGATTGCTGTGGTGAAATGCAGTGCACATCTGAAATCACAAGATTTTGTGTCAATGGGAAATGGATATGGGGATCAAGTCGCAAGGTTTTGCGCACTGAATTGTATATCGTTTAAAGATAAGAGGGATTTGTTACCTGAAGAAGATGAAACGTGTCCAAGTTTTGCATTGAAAGTAATTGATACGTTGGAAGAATTGAAAACATTGCAGAATAATGTTGATAGGGAGGAAAAAAGTTAATGGACCAAAATGAAATGTGTACAAAGATAAGATGAACTGTGGGTTTCAGAAGACAGTCAACTGGTATTGCCAAATAATCGGTTGTCTCAAATAGCTAGGTATTATCATGGTCAAGCACATGTGGGGAGGGATGCCATGATTTGTTTGTTCAAGCACAATTGGTTCAACCCAAGGTTTAGACAAGTTGTTGAAGCAGTTTGCCATTGTTGCATCATTTATCAGCAGATGAACGCGGGGAAAGGGACACTGATTAATTTGAGCCACATTGAAAGAACAGGAGGTCCATTCAGCAGAAGGCAAATGGATTTTATTGAGATGCCTGTATGTGGAGGTTTGAGATATGTGTTGGTGATTGTTTGCATTTTTAGTCACTGGATAGAAGCGTACCCTACACGAAGAAATGGCAGCCTCACAGAAGCGAAACTACTGCTTAGGGAACTGATACCACGTTTTTGGTTTCCGATCTCTTTAGAATCAGATAGGGGAAATCACTTCAACAATGAAGTAATTAAATTAGTGTTCAGCATTGAACAGAAGTTGCATTGTAGTTACTGCCCTGAAGCATCAGGACTAGTGGAACAGATGAATAGTACCTTGAAGTCAAGAGTTGCAAAGATGTGTGTGTCCATAAATCTGAAATGGCCTGATACACTGCCTTTAGTCCTGATGACACTGAGAAACACACCAGACAGGAAGACAGGATTGCCGCTGCATGAGATCCTTATGGACCGAGCCATGAGGCTGCCAGCGGTGCCTGCAAATGCACTTGCCAACATTACAGATGATATGGTGTTGGACTACTGCAAAGGTCTGGCTGATGTGGCTCGCTCTTTCTCTCAGAAGGTAGAAGCCACCACATTGCCACCGATCCATGACCCAGGGCACAACCTGAGAGCCGGTGACTGGGTTGTGGTCCGGAAACAAGTGCGGAAGATGTTTTGGAGCCTCGCTCGAAAGGCACATTACAGGTAGTTCTGGTTACTACCACAGCTGTGAAGTGCGCTGGAGTTCCGAATTGGATTCACACCAGCCACTCGAAGAAAGTGGTCTGTCCGTCTGAGGAAAAAGCAGAGTTGTTGAAATACCAACAACGATAGGACCAGCCTCAGGGCCGGAAGAAGAACAAAGGGGAACTGAGACCGGATCTGAGCCCGTTGAGGATGGTTCAGTCACTCCTGTGAGAGAGAAGGAGAAGACCTCCAGCAGGGTGACCGTGAGCCTATCTCAATTGGGGCAGCAGGAGAGCCTTATCAGAGGAGGGATTTCCCAGAAGCAGTCGTTTTTGAGAGACAGAGAACTGCCAGACCCCGAGGGGGAAGGATTTGAGGCGGATCAAAGCCAAAGTGGTGTAACACCTCCTGAACCAGCTGTAGGTCCGTCAAGTGAAAACACCACAGAGTAAGAAGAAGTCTCAAGTTCAAAACTGAAAAGAGCATTTACCAAGGGTCCACTGAAAGGAGATAAGTGGTCGGAGTCACAAAGGAAGAGAAAGGAAGCAGTTGTTGAAACAACAATCGAAGAAGAAGTAAACACAACAAGGAGAGAAGATCTGAGTGAAGGAGAGTTGCAAGAGGATCGAAAGTTGAAAATAAGGAGAATGGCAAGTCGAAGATACGCAAGTCCTGAATGGGCATATGCAAATACAAGTGAATGGCAAAGAGAGTTTTTGTCTTTTTGTTTTGATCGCGATATTCCAGGTCAATATTTTGACACTTGAAGGAAGCTGATGAGCTCAACTGTTGGAACAAAATCTGAAAAAAATGCAAAAAGAAAAAGAGACTGCTGAAAGTAACTGGATACGACTTTGATAACCTGATTTGGCCTTTTGAAAACTGATTTTGACAAGCTGCTAAACTGATTTTTGACAAAGGATCCTGGAAGTGAAACTGAGAGCTGCAAATAACTGCTGAAGAGAACATTTTTGTTTTGTTTTTTGCTGCATTGTCTAAATTTCCTCTTCTGCTTTCTGATTCTTTACAGATCATGAGTAACTTTAGCCAGCAGCATATTAAGAATAGGTGCCTTAAATGCATGAGTATTGGTTTGGCAATTGTGTGTGTGATATTGTTCGTGATATTGATTGTCGGTATGACACTTCTTGACAAGAGTAAAGCTGACCATATATCTGCTTTAGAGATGACTACTGCATTAACAGCTATGGAAAAAGTTTAAGTTAGATGAGAAGTATCTGCACGAGGGTACTAATGCAAATGGGGAACTTTCTTCTAATGTGTTCTATCGCTTATTGAGTGAGTATGTTGAGATGATGGATGCGAAGAATTATTATGTGTGTACGAAGATTCCTTCAGTCGAAGAAGGAGTTACTTATCATAGTTTGCCTCTTACTTGTGGGATATATTGTAGTCTGTTACTAACAAGATCCTGTAACCAGGAGTACATTCAGTATTTCTACTCCAACCACAATGTTGTGTTTTTGTTTGTTCCTATAAATAGGTATGTGAGTAGAATAGCTAAGGATAATGACAAAGTATTAGTTAGAGGTTTTACATTAACTTTTGGTACTGCTTATGCACCCCGTAACAACTTGACATGCTTGCTTACACCTTTAGACAAGAGCTTCATAGATCACACAGATGACAGGAGAAAGACATTGAAGGTGAAATTGGATAAGGGTTTAGAGAAAAGGACTCACGCAAATGAATATGCTTATAGTGCAATAAAAACACAATTAGCTTTAGATGTGCAACACATAGGTAAGCTCTGTGTATATAGGCCTAAATCTCACACTGACACTTTATTTGTGGGAATGAGTGAATGTAGACATGTGTTTTTGTTTCAGAGTAAATGGACGTTTATGTTGAATGGACAGGATCCAGCGATTCCTGGGATATATTACATCTGTGGTCCTAATGCTTATTACCGTCTTCCAAGACGATGGTATGGGACGTTATTTGGGGATAGTTTTCCCAAAGATTTTTCAAATAGATGACTTGAAGAAATTTCTGAACGTGACTGAATTACATCATATTAGGCAGTTGAGAGAGTCTCCTTCTGGTATAGTGGGAGATATATTTGGAACAATGATATCTTCAGTAGGAGTTGTTCTGAATTCGATAAAGATTCAAAAGCTGTCTACTATTGTGGATAACATGCTGACAAATTTTTCAGGAGCCATACTCCTGATAGACACTGAATTAGCTGCTGAAAGAGCTATGACTCTTCAGAACTGTCTTGCATTAGACATTAATTTAACAAAGGATGGTGGAGTTTGCAAAATGCTTAATTCTAGGCATTGCTGTTTGTTCATTCCTGACAATAGTAAAGAAATTAGAAGCTTATTTACTAATCTGACTAATGATAGTACTGATTTGAAAGAACCGAAAGAGCCAGGTGTTTGGGAAAAAGTTGACAAAGGTTTTGCTGCATAGGAAATTGGCTCAGCAACATTGTGAAAGGGATATTTTTCAAATAATACAGGGGATATTGATTGTTGTGATTTGTTTAATTGAAATGTGGGGAATATGTAAATTGCTTAAAAGGATTAAATTGAAGAAGACAAAGAATAACCAGAGGAGGGAAGAAAAGAAAAGGGAAAAAATGTTCAGGGAAAATTAAAAAAGGGAACAAAGATTTGAAGCAATTGAATTGACAGAATTTTAGCGGATGCAAACATTTGTGAGAGAACGTTTAGTGTGATGACACATCTAGTCATCAGAGGAGGGATTGTTAGAACAGGAGTTTTTTAATGAAATTACTAATGAATATTCATGTATCCTGAGTGTTGAATTTGCGTAGAAAATGTAATGAAGTAGGAAATGCACGCATTTAAAAAGTATGACCACGTGAGTGGCCGCCAATGTTCACAAAGTGTACTTATTAATGGCTTATTAATATGAAATGTTGAGCATATGTTTAATGTAGTAATATGTCATATTAAGGGTTATGCATTATGTATTAGCTTTATTAATTGAAAGCCTTATCTTAGCGTAGGTCTTGTCCTAGTTGCACAGCCTCATGTCAAGCTGCATTTCTGAAGCGTTTAATAAAAATATCTGCTTAGAGAATTAAATTGTGATTTTCCACTGTGATGTCTTGATTTGCTTGTAGGTAAAAGTCTTTCTCATGAGAACTGCTTGCTTGGAGATGCTGTTCTTGCGAATGCAACATTGTAAATGTAATGTGTGCAAGACTGACTTTCTCAGGAGAGAACAATGACCATACAGACAGGAGTGTAAGCTGACGAGCCGAATGGATGAGAACAGTACGAAAGGAGCTAATCATCAAACTGTGAACCATGTACTAGTAAAAATGTAGATTTGATGTTTTAGTTTTATTGGACAAAGTGTGAACATGTGATACCTGGACAAAGTGTGAACATGTGATACCTGGACCAATAGGGACATGGGAAGTAGTTTTAGGAAATGTAATTTAGAGGGACTGTACTGAGAAGACAACGCCATTGCGCATTTGCCTTTGCCCAAGCTCATTCTTGCCCATTTTTCAGTCTTGACAAGAGACATGCTTAACTTTACTGCTTAAAGACTTTGCCTTTTCTGAACTTTGATGCTGAATCCTGATGCCTAGCTGACCAAACTGATGTCCTGAGGACAAAGACTAACACTGCTTGCTGATCCATACTGCGGATAGGTATATTAACAATGAAAGTTGTTTGCTATTTCTATTTCCTTTTGTCTCTAGGTACCAACCGTGCTCTTTTGACAGAGCCATAGACAGATGTTTTTCAAAATTTGTGTTGACGAAATTGCTTTGCATGAAGTCCAACATGCTAATTCAAATCCGGTGGTAGCTAGGGTTCTCACTAATGAAATTCAATACATGGAGCGACTTGTAATGTCTTTTCTTTGCTGAATCTACATGTATGTGATATTGTTTGCGCAGCAGTTATTCTTGCTATTAATTTTTTGTATTTCTTTCGCCGCAATGGCCACCAGTGTTGTTTCTGTATGTTTATCATTTGATTTTGAGATGCACTTATGTGACATTAGCATTGTTAATATAGAGAAATAAATATTCTAACTTTGATATAAAGGTGTGGTTATTCGTGACTGTAAGGTCATGGTGTGTGATAATTACTGACTCCTATTGATTACTAATGTTACTGATTGTCATTTATAGTTGATGTTAATAATTGACAATTGGTTATTGATCGATATATGTACGGGGCCTATATAATGGGAACATCTCAAGCGTTGGTCAAAAGGTTCCTAGACCTATTTGTGTCCCCTTTGAAGTTTACTTAAGGTCTGACACACTAACAACCATTAGCCAAATAGGAAGACTCATTTGAATGCCAGAAAACCAATGTCTGTGTGCATTATAAGCTGAGAAAAGGACATGTCTGAGAACTCAATGAAAATGTGGTGTGCCTTCTCTAATGCCACAATAATGAAGTTCATAGGTTTCAGTTTTCCTATGTCCTCTTGCGTAACAAGCCCCACCCACCCCTATACCTTTCCTCCGACCCTAAACATCATAACCTTTGCTAAATCACTTTCTAAGCATCAAAATCTCGCTGATAGCTCGACAAACTCCGACACTCAAGATTAACTGCACATCTTCCCAGAAATGTTAAGTACAAATGACTCTGGAAAATGTACATAAACACCCAGACTTTTGGTCATCGCTTTTTTCTGTAGCATACTCCTTCAGGGTGCTTCAGATCATATGTACAGCTATTGTCCAATTAAACAATATATGTATTTGTTTACAGTACTTGGGGGTCGAAAAGTTGTAGTTCATAGTACTAACTCCTGCACCCCTCTCCCAGTCGTATGCCGGTCCTCCATCTCCTACCACTCGTTTACACAGTACACTCGCTCCCTTTCCCTATGATTGCTTGTCCCTTACACTCAGTGCCTTTCCCCGTTTTTGCTTGCTTCGCCTCCTCCCACCAGAAAAAACAGTGTTGCGCCATTGAGCTTTTCTTTTCTTAAGCATTGGCAAAGCAAATAGGTCTCACCTATGCAAGATCTATTGGCTTTGACATTATTTTTTATCAAGTTGTACAGCAGCGTTGGTGAGACCTATTGGCATTGCTGATGTTTGTTTCATGTATTACGCACTGTTTAACACAGAGTAGATGCAAGCTGAGGAGATATGGAAAATCACATGAAGTAAGCTGGGCACTGAGGGGCTGTATCATTAGACATCAAGGCGACACGAGGGCTGCAGGAGCTGTAGGACAAAAAAGGTGTAGTATCCCGTTACTAAGTTAGATGAAAAAAACGGTCTACATAAATGTTACAGGAACTATTGTCTTTCTAGGCATTATAGACTATTCCTTTTCGTCCGGAGTGGTCAGCAGATGTCCGAATCAGACAGTCATTATTGTGTCCCAACTCTTACTAACTGAGCAGAGAGTGTGTTTGGCTCTTGGAAAAAAAGCTATAAACGCCTTCTGCACTAGAACTAATTAATTTTGTTTTTGCTAACTGAAATGTGGAAAATAGCAACTGTTCGAATATCCTGCATTTAACAAAGTATTAATAATGTATTTTGTTAATATATTAATGCCTCTTATTACACGAGTAACAAAACAAACACACCACACACACAAACATTTTCGAGTCTCTCCTATTTGGAAAAAAGCTGATGCATACGGCTAAACCTGCAAACATATTTAGGACCATAATATTATGCAAGTGAGACAGCAAATTCGCTTTATTCATCTGAATATGAAATATAACAGATACGCTTTTAACACATGATGCCATTATTTTTTCCTTAACTTCCAAGAATACGTGCCTGCTCGTTTTTGCATGCTTTAAGTGGGATATTACACTGTGCAGCTGTGTGTTAAAATAGAATTTAAGATGGAACTCACCATTTAACAATACTATTTTATCTGTTAACATAAATATTAACTGCTTGGTTTCTTTAATCCTGGAACAAGTTAGCAGGACGTCTTTCTGATATAAGAGCATGCTTGTCTTTGACTATAACAAAATAATATACATGTACAACGTTAAGATATGGCAGAGGACAGGGTTAAGTGCTGAGCCCTGCGGAACTGTGTTGAATGCTTTCAAAGTCAGAGCTGCAAGGGGTAAGGCAACCAATCCAGAAGGTAAGACTCCATCCACTTTAGCCAATACCACCACCTTCAATCAAAGGTAATCCTGCCAGAAGGATTTTGTTGTTGACCATGTCGAAAGTAGCTGACAAGTCGACCAAAATAAAAACTGTTGACTGGCTGCTGTCCACCTTCACGCAAAGGTCATCCATGGCAATGAGTAGAGTTGACTCAATACCATGCTCTTGTCTGAAGCCAAACTGTTCCTCCTCTAGGAGAGGATGAGTTTCCAGCTTCCTGCTAACACAATGCTCCAGTATTTTCACTTGGAAGTGAAGGAGGGATATAGGTGTATAGTTATTCAGGGCCAGGAGGTCTGCTGAAGATTTCTTTCAGGAGCGGAGTTACTATGGCCCTCTTCCACATCCATGGTACCATGCCTTATTCCAGGGATGTATTGCATAGCTGTAGTGTTGGAGAGGTTAGTTCACATGGCATTTCTTTCCACATCCCAGGTGGTAGAAGGTTGAGGGAGGAACCCAACGAGGTAGACATGGCAATGGTTCGGAAGCATTTCTCATGGATAGGTTTGAAGGTTTCAATCCTACAAGGAGGACTCTTAAGAGGGCCTGCTAGTTATATATCTTGGTATTACATATCAGTGGGCTTCTGTTTTGGAAGGAATATCTATGCTTGTGACTATACTTCCATTAAGGTGCAAGTTATCCAGACTGGAGACTATCATCTGGGAGGGGCCTCCAATGTCCATCAGAATCTTGCTGATTACTACAGAGATCTTGCAAAGGTATTATTTCCTGTTGTAGGCAAATAGGATTAAATAATTCCCAAAGATGGCAAAGACCTCTTTGGCACTGTTTAGGGGGATTTCTTAATCTAATGTTGCTAACATTCCCTTATAAAATGCTATATAGCTGATCTTAACGGGAGTTCCTAGGATCAAACGTATTAGGTTACAAACTGGTCTATGTGTTGGCCTATTAAGTTTATGCCACACCCTGTCTTTTCTTGTTATGGCTGCAACCATCCCAGGAAGGTAGTGTTCCTTTATTTACAGGGGAAAATATATTAGCGCATGGTCAGTCCAACATAAGGGTGTGATTCCTTTCACAGAGATAAGACCATCTAGAGAAAATGTAAGTCCAGAGTATGGCCACCCTGATGGGGTGGGGCCGTGTACTAATAGCTGCAATCCTCGGACTTCACAGGAACCCTGCAATTCCTTAAATGGGAGTGATAAATCCCCATCAGCCCACAAATTGAAATCCTTCAGTATAAAGAAATTAAAATAAGTGAAAGCCATGTTGGAACCAACTTCTATAAGTCATTGAAGATGCGGGTTCAGGGATCCTGGGGGTCTATAACATACAACCCCTGAAAAGACACTGCCTCTTCCAGATTTCATAGTGAATCCCAACACTTCTGGGCCTCCTAGTTCATTGAGTGGGAGTGTGCAAAATTTCCATTTTTTATTGTAAATAATCCCCACTCCTCCACTTTTCTTATTGATGAATGGTTTATGTAGAACTTTAAAGGCCAAAGGGCATGCCTTGCCTGAGTCTACAGCCGAGTCAGGAGTGGTCTTTGTTTCTGTTATGAACAGTGCATCCCAGTTGTCGGTTTCTAACAACAAATTAATGTCAGTGGAATGCTTTACTAATGACCTGGCAGTGAGTAAGCAACATCTCAAAATGTCAGGCATTTTAATGTTCAAATGCAGAGGAGGTCTAGGCCCTATCTCAATGGCAGTGGGTGTGAGTGAGGGGATTTTAAGGTGTTTATTAAGTTGCAGTAGTTGGTCTCTTGTGAAACAGGTTCTGGATCCTAGCATGCAGTGGCGACCCTGTGAGACCCAGAGGTGCAACTGGCAGCATGGCTGGAGCTGTGTGTGGTCAGTGCACGGATGGGTTTGACTTGGGTGCGCCTTTGACACACCAGCGGCACACCCGCTGCACACGTCCACCGTGCAGTTACACCAGCTTTTGGCTTAAATACTCTCCTTAAAAAGAAACTAGACATGCAACCAAAATGGCAGTCTGAAAATGTCCAGCTCTGACAGGCAAGAACAGAAGTAGCATGTAGGTATCAGCAATAAGAACACAGTAAGTACACAGTAAACTCAATGTGACTTAGTTTTAAAAAAAATGTGCAAAACCGATATGTGCAATTAGAGCTTTGAGCAGCAATGCATACGATATAAACACACTTGCATCCTTGAGTTGATTTCATTATTCACCCGACACGGAGTATTGTGGGAGGACTTGTAGACTTAAGTCACACATTTGGGAACTAGTATGTACCCAATTCTTTGTACACAACTACTCAGTGTTCATCTACAGTATTTAGGGTAGGTATTAGTAGTGGTGAAGAAGTGTTAATGTTTGTCAATATTGCACATAGATTGATTTATTTTTCAGGGGATTTGATTTAGCGTAAAACACGATGTACCCTGTTTGGACTTTCTGGTAGATAAAGTCAATCCTAATGAACAACAGGTCCTTGGAGCTCATTACTATTCCTCTGCCTCATTCACTGAAAATTTTTAATTGAGACATTATTACCAAATTTTAAAATGTTTCAGCAGTGAAGAGGGACAGAGTACTTAAAAAATATGCTGTGGCTAACAAATGTTAGAAGTATTCGCTCCCTCGCAGCCTCAATTCAACATAATGAATTGCTCTTATCCATGTGTAATGTGAGGCACTCAAAATGGTTTGCTAAGTTTTTAAAGCACATGACATAGTGCTATGGAATTCTACCCTTCTCATGCTTCTTAGATTCAGAAGGAAGATGCTGGCATGACTTATAGCCTTTGCTTTTTCTCAACTAGAGAGCCAAAATAACTTATTTGAGTTGGAAGATGCACTCTCTAAGTAGACATTTTTTATAAACTGATGGATGGAGTGATGGCAAAGAATAAAAGGGGAGGAAGGAGCTGTTCGAGCATAGTCATGGCAGAAAAGGCAGACCACAGCTATTTGAACTTAATCTAGCACGTCTGCGAGAGTATGTTTTACCAAGATGACCATCAGAAGCTTGGAAGGTGTTGAATTGGTGTACATGGTCAAGGAGGGAACACAGGTGATGATTTGTATATTTGAACTTCTGTAAGGCACTTGCTTCTCAATTTGTTAGACTTACAAAAAGTGTTCCTGCCTTCTTGCAGTGTCTGAAAAGCCAGTACATCCAAAGGAATATGAAGAATGTGCTCACCAACAAAGTAACTTGGAAGATTATGCTGGGCATTAAAGGGACAGAACACTATACCTCTCAAAGAAGCACGCCCACAAAAGAATCTCAAAGCAGGAAGAAAGGGATGGTAAGTTGTTGTATTTTTGTCAGTTTCACTGACAATGCACGTTATTGAAGATGCATATTAGCCCGATGTCCAGACTGACAATGACGATTTAGGTTTTCCTAAATACACACCGTAATCAATGTGTGAGTACAGGCAAAATGGATATCACGCCATTATGAGCAGTAAAGGAAACGCTTTTGTCTAAGTGTAAAGCAATGGTAACTAAAGACTGTTGTAATGTTGATGGCAGGATTCCACATTTTACAGAATACGTTTACCATTTCTGCAGACTATGTAGACTGTCATTAGATTGGCCTATATTGATCTGCTTCCTACTATCCCTGCCACATTTATGCTACCTTTCAATGGTCAAAGTCACTTTTGCCCACATGACTCGTTTATGAGTCATGTGGGCAAAAATGCAAGTAATAATATGAATCTCTGTATTGCAATGTGTTTAAAGTACTTCATTGCTTCTGGAACCTAACAGTCAAAAGATACTGAAGAAATGCCTTTTTATTATGAAAATACTCCGTTCGTTTGCAATGTTTATGCAATTGTTTTCCCACAGATATACACGTCTTCTTTCAAAATAAAACAATAAATTATGTCTGAATTAAAGATGAAAATGTTGTGCGTATTTCCTAATACATAATAAGTTAGAGCAAGCATTAGCAATGCCAACAGGTCTGGTTCATGAATGTACTGACTCAAGCCAGAGCTAAAAATCCAGGTACGTTAATGAGTGCTTCCTCCCATTTGTGCTGCTGTCAGAGAAAAACAGCATGCATTATCTAGTTATAGAAGAAACTTTATCAGCATTAAAATGGCATGTGTGTGCCCTGAAATGTCAAGCTCATCAGCTGGATAAATAGATAAAATGGTCATAGCTGTCTGGAGGGTGATCACTTTTTGAGGACGCCCACACCTGCCCTATCAAATCATATATTACATGGATCCCAACGGGTGGGCAGCGTCAAATCCCTCTCCTAGTGGTTCTCACATAATCGTCTGGTGACTGCTGCGCTGTCAAGGCAGACCATAAAAATGGTACGAGCTGCTTTGACACTTGTATGCTTTCATTTGATTATTTCTGTCTCACAAACTTAAGTACTTCATTGCCATCACCAGTACGAGGTCTTTAAATATAGATGTTGCATGTGCAATAAGTATCACGGTGGTGGTGTATTGTTTTATAATACAGCATTGCAGGAGCATTATCTTTGAAGAGAAGATTAGGGCAAGACTTGAAATCTGCACGGTATCAGAAAACACAAATGTTAATAATAACTATGATGAAGGTGTTTAGGAGCTTGGACGAATCATATGGAAATCGCAGCGGAAGCATATTTATCAAATCTGTGTCAGTCTAGTTCAAATGTCCTCAATCAATGTTCCAAGACACTTGAAACAGGAAAGTGAAATTCACAATTTGCACACCAATATGTGGATGGTGATCCTGCATGTTAATGTTTTTGATAGGGATTTACACCCAAACCAATGGGTGGTTACATGCACCACTCATGGAACACCCACTTGATGCAAAATAATGCAAAGCAGTGCATAGTGCAATTTTGCATTCCTTTGGGATACTATCCAACTGAAATCAAGATTTGCGTTGGATAGTAAATCCTATGCAAACACTTTACACCAGGTATACGTCACAAAGGTGACACAAACACTGTGCAAAGCGTTAGAAAACCGGGCCCAAGTGTCAGTAAGAATGAGTGAGAGTGAATGTGAATGAGAGAGAGAGAGAGAATGGTTAAGAATAAAAGTAAGGGGGTTTAAGGGTGAGGTTAGGGTCATGTGGCATGCTTTCCTGAAAACAAAAAACATAAATCGAGGTCAAGGGTCATATGATGTCACATTCTGTGACTGCATTAAGATCAAAGGAGATGTGATGTCACTTCTGCTACCCTTGCTATTTTAGTGAATCTACACCATGCTTATGAAAGTAACATTTGTTTATAAGAACTTTAGAAATTCATTAAAGAAAGTGAAGGTTAGAAGTTTTTGTTAACAAACATTTAAATCTATTAGTTTTGGATAAGAACATAATTATAATTCAACCTTAATTAACTGCTCCTGGTCTTATGCGACATCATTGACTATGCCATAAAAGCATTTTTAGTAAGGGTATTAAAACACAAAAGCCAGGGACTGTATCCACAAATCTATTAGAGCACCATTAGGACACCTTTTGCTCCTACCAAGTTAGGTGACAAGACCTCTACTGTACCGAATCAGTGCTACGAGAAATAGTGCTGTAGTCCAGCCTTGTATTTTTCAAGTATGTTTACATCACCATATGCTGAGATTGGCAATTTAACAACAGGGCCAGTACCTCTACTGAAAGGCTGCAGAGCATGGCTGTTGCCAGAGTCCAACAGGCTCTCAGAAAAGCTGTTTTGAGGCCAGGCCTTGACTTCCAGCTTTTGGTCAGAGACCAATATTAAGCCTTTTGAACCATGGTCAGTGTCATCTTAGGGATTTTTGGTCCCATTCAAGACATATTGTGGGCTCTCTGTTCATAATTCCACTTCCCATGTTATGCTAATTGAAGCCTTCATGATGCTAAACACACGTACAAAAATGGGGTTCACACAAAAACAGGGGAAATTTGTCTTTCAATGGCCCCGTGGCCCCAAAACATCGTTAGGATGACACTGGGCACAAAGACAGTCTCAGAGTTAGAGGTAGACAGACAGCAGAGAGGGTCAGATAAGGAAATAGACTGAGGAGAGCTAAATATAGAGAAGGTTTACTTTCCCAGCAGGCCCCTTGGAAGATGGATCCCTGGGCAATTGCCCACTTTGTCCATGCCTTAAACATATCTGACTTCGGTGTGAAAGTTGTGACCAGCTCCGTTCAGAATGTCAACTGTAATTCAGTATGTCCTGACACAACTGATGTCTATTGCATCATGCATAAGGTCATTATCAGTAAATTGGTGTAAATTATAATATAGGTCATCCTAAAAGGTGAATTTGAACAGTATTAAGGATTAGGATTACAATGGAAACATACTTTTCATGAGAGTATTTTTTTATGAACATTTGGAGGAGAGAGGGGGAAAGAGAGATGGAAGGAGGTAGAGAGAAGCATGGTGTTTTGAAAAATTATAAAAAGTAATTTAGAACATGAATATTGTCAACATCATATAGCACAGGTAGACTGTAGCACAGATTTTAACAAGTGCTTTTGTGGGCATTAAAATTGTAAGTAGCATAGGCACAAGACCCCAAAATTTAAATACATGAAGCATTTAAGACCGGGAGAATGAAACATTACTTATGTCTCACATGGCCCGTTGATTTATTCCCAAAGAGATGGTTTGCAGATTGACAAATATAGTGGTAATTTTAATAAATGTATTCATAGAATATTAATTTCTGATCGTCCTCTAGTCCTTTCAGAATAATTATCACCAGTTTTGGAAACATTTATAGAATGTATGAAAAAGAAACCTCTAGGAGTATAAAAACAATTTCAATATAGGACATAATTTAAAGGCACAAAATGTTATGGAAACAAATACAAGGTCATATAATATGAGACCTTAAAACTGCAAATAGCTTCTTAGCTAGTCACCGTCCACAGCGGTACCACCTAGTAAGAGTAAAAGGCAAAAATATGCATGTGCTTTCTTTTGATCACCAATTTCATAAGCTTTTCAGTTACAAACTTACTCGCCAATTTATATGCAAGCACTTGCCCAATCCCACAAGGGGTTTCACAATCAAACATCTAATCAAAGAGGCTTCAGACCATAAGAGTCAAATAATTTTCCCCAAATCCCCTAAATCCATTCATGTTTGCAGGTACAGCCCCTCGTCATGTACATAGGTTCCTCCAGTTTGCACACCAATCCATTCCTGCTTCCAAATCGGCCATCATGGGCAGGCCCACCATCTAATCTACGGGCAATGTCCTTTTTGGCTATTATCATGGCCATCCAAGGAAAGTAGCTTTCTCCCCCTCGTGTGCCCTAGATCATCCTGTATCTCCAAAAGGGCATCTTTGGACATTAGTTCAATCGCATACCCTAGGACCTCGGTCAGGGAGTTTGCTATTTATTTCTAGTAAGGAACTGGAGGGCTCGGCCATGTCATATGTAAAAATGCTGCTTCCATATTGGGGCATTGGAAGCATGTCAGACAGGAAATCATACTGGTTGCCACAGATTCAGGGCAGTGAATTAGATGCAATGGAGTTAATTCAATTGGATCAACCTCAGTCAGGAGGATTTTCGTGCAATTTTGTGGTGGGTCCATGATGGCAAACTGCCAGTCCAAGGCCTCCTGGTGGCTGATCCAGCGCTTCCATTTCTGCTTGAAAGGGGACAAAGACTTCTGGAGTGATGTCCATCAGGGTATGGTATACACAGTATACACCACCTCTTTCCAACTTGCCCTCCAATAGGTTGTATTCAGGGAGCTCACCAAGACAGTCTTTGTCCATAGCCTAGGGCATGTCTGAGTTGCCGGTACATATGAGACTGGGTCTTTGCTAGGGCATATTGGGCCGCTAGGTCCTGGAAAGACCTGATGTGGTCTTCTGCCAAAAGATTCCCAAGTTCGAAATGCCTATTTTATCACAAGCTTGGAAGCCATGGAGGACAAAAGTGTGGTAGAGGCAGCCTCCTCCATAGTGGATTAATTTGTGTAAGTGTGGTGTACATGGAGCACAGCGCCACTCTCCAAGTTAGGAAAATGACTCTGGTTTATTTTGGAAGTCATTTTGGGAGAGGGTCCCTGGACAGAAGTCCCATTACTTTATTGAGGCTCAGAAGGGAGAGTTTGGCGTAGTACACAGGGCAAACCCATGGGTCAGCCAAACATTGACCACCAGTAACTGTGTAGCCTGGTTGTTAATCTGCAGGTTTGTCATACCCATGCCAGCATCTTAAACGGACATGCAGCATCTAACCCAAGCTGTCTGGGGTGCGTGATAAGCCCACAGAAATGTGTGTATTCTGTATGTGAGTTCCCTGAAACACCGGTCTGGGAACAACAGAGGGAAGGTGTATAAGTACCATAATAGGATCATAATTTAAAACAGGGCCATGCAACCCAGTACATTGAATGGTAGAGCTGCCTTGTTTTGAAGGTACAATTTCATTACAAATATGAGGAGTGTAATGTTTAGACTCCAGGTCAGCTTGGGGATGTGAATTCCCAGGTTTTTAAAGCCCAGTCATTTTGTTGGTATGAACAATAACCATTGTGTGGCCTCATTATCACCCTGAATTGGAACTAACATGGATTTATTCATATTTATTGAATGTCCTGAGGCCCCCTTATAAAGTTCAAAGAGTTGAAGACGTGGTCCAGTCAAGTGCAGGTTTGCTTAAAAAAAAAAGAAAAAAAAGGCAGCGACCATCGGCATAAGGTGTGATTATTTTATCTGTGCTACTCTCGCAGCACGTATTGGGAGGTTTACGAGTTTCTCTGTGAGGGCTTTATAGGTTTAAAATGGCAGATGAGGTGGAACATACATACAACATGTTATGTATAACATGTGCATGTTTTAACTTCATTGGATTTATTCAGAGATATGGCAAGAACAGTAAAAGCAATTTCAATAACTTTCATTATAGAAGTATGATTTGGAAAGATTAGTTAAATGACAACCACTAAATTAGAACAAAGAAAAGGTCACGTAATAGCCACTCCAAATTTTTCTTAAAATAAAGTAACTACACAAGAAAAAAAAAACACTCATCTACTAAATTTGATCACTTTCCAACTGGTCTGGTGTTGGATTCCTACTGTTCATCTGATTACAGAAACTTCATAATGTCACAAGCATCTTACGCATTGCCTTCCATTAACTTCAGACTAAACGTACATTTCTATGTTTTTTTTTCATCTTGAAGAATGTGGAGGTCTGCAAATGCAGTAATTCATATCCTTGGGACAGTTATTTACATATCTTCTATAATAAGTTATTGTTATATTTAAGGAAATTTTATTTCCTGAAAAAATGGCTGTCTTTAACTACTTTCCATGATCAACGCATAATCACATTGTTACACACAATCACACACATATATACTGAAAATGTTACATTCAGAAATATACCTCCACAGTGCATTAAATCTTTGATTAACAGATCTGCCTGTTCTAGAAGATCGATTTTAAAATGAAGTTGATATTGAGTGATATAAATATACTGGAGACAAATCACTGCTATGACCTTATATGTGTAATTTATGAGGTACTTCTATCTTTTGGTAGGAAAATCATCCTACAGCAGGGCCAAATATATGCTGTTCTTTGTCCTAAATATCAAGTATAACAGTGTTACAATTATAACCAATGGGAGTTATTAAAATAAAAAAAATGAACATCACAATTACATGATGTGTATACATTTGGAATTGCCCATAAATCTCTAGCATTTAAATAAGCATTCTATTATTTGAACGCTCAAACTGTTTTGTAACTAGTACAAATTGTATGTATCCTAGAAACGACACTATTCATATCTCACCATTTACTATAAAAATCAAAATTCTGATCTCACACAATCTAGTTAGTTACACAAGTCTGTTAATGCTACACACTAATAATGGACTGACAATAGGAACCAACACAAAATCCCTCAACTTAAGAGAAAATGTACTTGCTAGGAATGATGATAGGAAAGATGTTCCTTCCTATTCGTGTGCCCCCTTCCATACACATACATGTCACTCCCTCGACAGAACATGTTTCTGGAATACGCTGAAGAGGTAACTAACTTGACCATTTAATAGTCTGCCTCTTTCTTGTCCAGATCTATATTTTCAAGTGGAGGAATCACTAGCTTTGCTTCAAAGTAATATTTTGAGCTTAAAGGAAGCAGCACTGCTGACACCCCCTCCTCCCAGTAAACATCAGTTTCAAGCATCTACTAAGCATCTAGCTTCACCAAGACTGATACTGTATATCTCTATTTTGCATTCATTTACTGTTTTTATGAGTGGCAGCTACCATCTTATTAACTCTGACACAACCGACACAGTAAAACAGTGGAAGTGAAGTACCTTTATGGTCCTTAAAAGCAAGAAAATGCTACTAATTGGCTGGCTCTAGACCTGTATTGTCGGTGCTTACTTTTTGGTTCAAGAAGATAGAAATGAATGAATAAAGCAGCTCTGTGGGTGAGATCACCACAAGATGCCTTCTGATTTTGAAAAGGATTCAGAACAAATGCATTTTAGGTGTCTTCCAGAATGTATGCTGGGTGGTATTGCAACACACGATTCTTTTGAAAGTGCCAAAATACATGAAGATCCCACTGAGCAAAACACTTCTCTTCCATGAGGCACCATGTTCAGGGGACCCACTGTCAATAGGTTTTTGTTAAATACTCTCTGGGATATTATGTTGTAGTTTGCTGTTGACATAGGTAGTTTGTATATTTTCCATGGAGACACTTGTGAGTGGGGCAGATGGTCTTGGAGAAGACCTAGGTGTTGATGTACGATTCAGTGTAGTTACTATGGTCTTAGAAGATGAGCCTTGGTGTTTTGTCCTGATACAAATATCCATATCAAGGATATGTGTGATTTTTATTACAGGTCACATAAATAGCATAATTTAAGAAACTATACACTATATGAAATAGGAATTGTATGAGCGTGAAATTGTTCACACTTTTTGCCATGGAGGACAGGTATGAGCAGAAAATGCCTTGCAGGAGAAATGTCCTCCTTGAGCCAGGTCTCTTGACTATATCCTACGTGATTTTTTCACACAAGGTTTGCCCTTACATCCACTGTTCATTCAAGATACCTCCTAAAGTGCAGAAATTACAAATTTGCAATGTAAACGTATAATCTCATGTAATGTTTTCCAAACTTTCAGGGAAAAATGTACACTGTTTTCTCATCATCCATTGCTTTTTGGGGCCATGAAAGCTCATGTGGAGAAAAGGTGGGATACTGAAAAAGGCTCCCAGGAACTGATCACTAGAATATGAATTCAGAATTTCACACTTGGATTATTTTTGGGCCTGCCAAAATAGTTGTTGTGAAGTAAATTTTAAGAAAGTTCCATTGTACTGATTTCAATGTCAGTCAAAGTCACTTGGCAGTTCACATAAATTCTTGTAGTATAACCAATTAATAAAATCGCCAAACACGACTCATTAAGGATCATGTACTCCCTCCTGCCAAATTGATGACCCTTAAAACCTCAAAATCAGGAAACTTACATGGGCTTCAAAGATTCCTTCTAGCTTCTGCATGCTAATTGGAACTCAGTCATAATAAATCTGGAAAAGGAATAACTGACAAAATTCTAGAACAATCATTTAAAAAAAAACTATTTTATGCATTGTACATTCTTTCACGTTAAAATTACAATCCATACATTTATTCCCATGCGTTGTACATTCCATTCAAAGGGTTTTACCACCGCTGTAATTATTTAAACGAAGGTTAAAGATTCTTAGCAAGCAGTTTTCGTGTCTGTCATTCTCCTATTCTGATATATTAAATTCGTCATTTGTGTTACCTAATCTGCTTCACATAGCTCTAAATTCAAAGGTGACTACCCCCACTTCTTGCCACACTCAGAACAGTATTAGTAAAATTAGCGTTAAGCGTACATTTGTGTTGTAAGTGGTGACACTGAAATGCGTAACAGCAAAATAGCGAAGATATTTCTGACAAAGGACCAGTAATTTTGTTACAACTTTCAGAAAGCCTAAAGTCTTTTCTTTGGCAACCGAAAAGCTGCAAATCCAGAATTTTATGATAACTGTAAAGTGAAACAAATGAACACACACCAGTGATTAGTGAATAGCGGAGGTCCTTAATGAAAGGCTAAGGCAACCAAACGGCAGCAATTTGCAAGAAAAAGGGACTTCAGTCAGCAATTCTTATTTCATCATGTCAGCAAAGTAAATAATCAAAGCACAGACACTGGGCCTCAAGGTGCGTCACATCTGTATCATAACTATAGGAACTCCTTAAGGCCCAGTTACCAAAACCAAATGGGAGCACACATGGGATAACGTAGCATCTTCAAACTGCTTTTACCTTGATGGACAGTCCATGCAAGCAATGGCGAACCATGAAGTAAATATGAACGGCGTCACTCAAGAGTGCCGACCACCGAGCCCGTTCTCAGTAATTGTTATTGTATTTTTTGAAGAGTTGATAGCAAGATATGTTCTCGATATTAAAGATATCCACAGACAGACCTAAGACTAGGCTTATACATTTGTATCTTGCAATGACTATTTCTTTTAATCATTTATATTGCCAGAATATAGCTTGCACGTTCAGACTGAGGTGTGTTCTCTCTATCTTTTTCTTCCATTAACGTGTGTATCACATGCTTATAGTAGAAAAAAATACAATCACATCAGAATGACTAGGCCAGACTTACTGGTTTACCAATGCTGGTTTATGCAGCACTGGTTATGAATGTTGCTCTTTTGGAGTGCTGTAACTATCGGCTGATACTATCATAGTAATCAGTACTACTCATCACCCTAGGAAAGATTAAAGCTTCAGCCCGCCCTTCTCGGGTTCCAATCGAAAAATACCAAGTTGCACGGTTTTCTGAACTCCCCGAATTTTCCTCCTAGCTCGGTAAGGAAATGTTAATCCCATTAACTAGGATGAAACGTGTTCCCATTAGAGTACCAAATGTCTTTGGAACCTTTGAAAAATCCTTATAAACCACCATAATTTACAGGTTGATATATCAGTCTTGAATCAGAAGGTTTCATTACAGAACTGCATTCGTTTAGTCATTAGACTCCATAGGATTAAAGTGAAACCACCACTATGGGCAAATTAATTGGAGAAGATAATGAAGTAAAGCGAACGAGAAAGCGCTTTGCTTCTATAATGATAGTACGTTAAGTGGAAAGATGGTGCGACATTGTTTGTACATGGAAATCACTCAAAAGATTATCTGGGCAGTTAGAGGACGCATGATAATAAACCGTCGAAAGCCTGTTTCTACCAAGAGCTTTTTTCCACGCCAATGCACTCCATACAGCGTTGCTAACGTGCTGTGGCAGCATAATTGTCAACTTATTAGCAGTGGGCTGCAATTGAAAAGGAAAGCTCAGTAGAAAAATAATGAATTTATGTGCCAACAATTAAACAGCAAAATCCCATCTAATCTGTAAGCGCCCTACAGCGATATGTTTATTTTGTTATGAAACACCTCCTGCCCTCTCTCTCCCACGCACGCCAAAAACTGCACCCCTCCCTATGGCTAATCCATGCCTCCCTAAAGCCATCAGCCAAAAAGTGTTAAATCCGTTTGTTTAGTTTTCAGCGGCCCTCTCTACCACCAGCACACTCACACATCTACACCCAACCTCAGACTCCCATCCGTCCACCTAATGTGCATTATTTCACTGCCCTTCTTAATTCCCTCCCGATATTTCTAGCAGTCAGTCCAGTCCCTTGGACTAAAGTAAGTCAACTTGACTTTATACCATTCAAAGAAAGGATGCGAAGTGTAAGAGCAACAAACAGAGTTTATGCACCATAAAACACAGACATGATCACTGACTTGCTCGGTGCTTAATCTGTAAATTAATCAATTTGCCCGGGCCCAAAGATTTGTTCAGAAGCCCACAGCCAAAGCTATTGAGTGCCAGTGTCGGGCAATCTTAATTCCATCTCATGCCATCAACATTCTCTGCCCCTTTACCACACTCTTTCAGGTTCTTTTTCACCCACGTTTACTTTCTCACTGTTTTCCATCTTTCGTTTTTTCCTTCTTTCCCCCCTTTCGTGGTTTTCTCTTTCTTGCTCTGGGTCTTAGACGGCTGAGGAAAAATAAATGCCGATTCCTAAAAATGAGTGCATGTGGGCCTCACCAGCAACCACCAGTTCCAAATAAGCACTTTGTGCAAATCAAATATTAAAAAGTAATAACTATTGATGCCAGCGCCCAATGGGAATGTTTTAATATCATTTATAAAACTAGGAAACCCTTTGAGAAATAGTTTTTTTTTTACTTCATAAGTAAGCGAATCCGTAATTAATACCATCTTCTTCCTTAACCCAAGACGAAATGAGTACATTTTCTGTTGAAATATAGGCCTCCCCGCAGGTTATCCTAATTAAAATATTTGTTTTTAAATATACAGTACTGTTCTTAAGCCAGAAGTGAGTCTAATACAGACACAGACCTTAATAAAAGTGTAAGAACATTTTTAAATATATCTTGATCGTGAATAGGAATATTGCACATTGAGCCAGTAAATCATTATTTGTTTTTATCAGGTTAAGAAAAAAACAGCCAGTCATGAATATTTTTTAAAAGGTGTGCCATCAAGTATGTGATAATTATTTTTAGGTACACCTTCTACCGGGGCCAGAGTACTAGATGTATTTATTGTATATGAGGTTTTCATGAAGTAGTCAGTGCCCAGGCGGCTCCTGCAAGGTGCTTTGGTTGGCACTAAGAGATACGCTGTGTGCACATGGTAGCCAGGATGGCTGATCAGTCTCTCCCATGGTAGAGTGCAGATCCCACTTCTACACAGCTCTCGGGTGGTATGTTAGCGTGGTTTAGGATGGCAGAGGAAAGTGCCCAGTTCTCGCATCCTAGATTTGTGTGGTAGTGACTTGGGGGCAGTTATATATGCAACTCGTATTTCATGAGGTTGGGAGAACTGTTATAGCATGTTGGTGAGATAATAACACAGGCACTTACTTATTGTCAAATTGAACGGCACAAGTATATCTCTAGATCTCTGAGTAAATGCACAAAGTTTTCTTCTTTCTTTGAAATGAGAGGTCAGCACGAGGGCGTTTCAGAGAGAGAAGCCCTGCACATTTAGGTACTGCCCTCTCAACCTGAACGGTCTCACTATCTTGCAACAATAACATAGAGGATGGCTGTGTTGGTAATAGAGACATATTCACAAAATCTGGAACTGCCACCGTATTTTGATAGGAAGAAAATAGATGGCCTTCAACTTGGGCTTGATCTAGTAATCATGGTGAAGGCCTAATATGAGCTGGTTCAGACGACCTTGGGCTCTCTAAAGAGAGCTGTAGTTTGCACTTGCATGTGAACCGGGCTTCATTATTATAGTCAGGACATAACTGATGTTCTGTTTTTATGCAAGAGTGAAAGTAACCTATTTGGAACACATTAAGATGGCAATTAAGATACTCATCATAAAAGACTGATGAGGTTCCAATTGTCATATTTAAAAGCAAGCAGAGAATGGGATTTTATCCGATGGACCACGGTTAATGGCAAAGTAAAGGGCACCCTTTTACATTCTGGTCTTATCCCCACAACTGTACTGCAGTCCTTGTTTGAAGAGGCATACAGTTTAGCAGTGTGTTCTAGCCATCTCTCCTTGGATATAACCATGTCAAGAAACGACCAGTAGCTTCTGCCATTGCTGGGCTTAAGTCACCAGAAATGACTAGAATTGTAGGAGCCCAGAACGCATCTGAACTATCTCAGCCTGGACCCCTCATTGCTAACTTTCTATCACTATCATTTTTCTTGTAGGCCACCTGTTAGTAACAGATTCCCCCGGATTGTGAGCAATGGTTTAGCATAGTTTTTTATGGCCTCAAAGGCCCTTGACAATGTAGTCTACATATGACTATAAAAAACTCCATGCCAGTACATCTATGTTGCATAGTACCCAATAATGTCTTAAACACATAGCTACCTATATCAAGAAAGTCGACAGTCAATGCAGCATCGTCGGAGCAAGAGGTCAAATAAAGCTTAAGGACAAAGGTAAAATTAACCATCTCAGTGGTAACCTTTTCTTAGGCCAACTTGTGTCAAATGTAGTTGTTTACAATTATAAGTTACTGATACAACAGTTGGTTTAAATAACGATCTAAACTGGAAACATTAGTATTGGTTACACCTATCTGTAGTAAAGAAGAAATGGTTACTAGCTCATCTTGGAGATATGTATGTAATACAATTAAACATACAGTAGAGGCCAAAATGCATTCCATAATATAGATTGCTCTCTTACATCAAACTTTGGGGTATCCATATCTATCCAAAAGAAAGTGTCTGTTAAGGCTACTGAGGTACTGTCCTGATAGTCAGTCTAAAAGAGTGTCTCTACTTGTTTTGGCTCTGAAATGTGTTCTGGAATCCCTCTTGCTTACTCCGGTCTGGAGTCAGCACCAGCATACATTGATTTATGCCAAGGTTGGCGTTAAAATCACTCATCACTATTATCCCAAATGGACAAACCGGCACCAGAAATTAGTTGAAGAAGTCCAATACGCTGACTAAATGAGAGACACATCCTTAGCAAAGTAGACGTTTGTAGGAATCAAGTGAGCACGGTCAAAGTCAGGTGAAATTTAAACTCCATTATCTGAGTCCCTTGCTCACTGTGCCACTGGATTCAAGCTAGCCTGGCTGATGAAGGGTGATACCCTGAAACCGGTCCCAGGATGCTTGCTTCCGGTCCAGGAAGTACCTGGCTTGGCAGTTCGGGCTGGACTGTTCTAATGAGGAACAGGGTCAAGACTGATTTGCGTATGGCTGGGTCCAAACTGGGGTGGCATGGTCAGCAAAAAAAACGATGGATTAAACCCAGATCTGTGACTGGGGGTGAGTGTTTGCATTGTTCAACACTCCGTCCATCATCCTTTTGTGTTGCTAAAGTTGCCCTAAGTAGGAAGGGTATGCCCAGACATGGGTCCCTTGCTCACTGTGCCACTGGATTCAAGCTAGCCTGGCTGATGAAGGGTGATTCCCTGAAACCGGTCCCAGGATGCTTGTTTCCGGTCCAGGAAGGAACTGGCTTGTCAGTTCGGGCTGGACTGTTCCCATGAGGAACCGGGTCAAGACTGATTTGCATATGGCTGGGTCCAAACTGGGGTGCCATGGTGATCAAAAGAACAATGGATTAAACCCAGATCTGTGACTGGGGGTGAGTGTTTGCATTGTTCAACACTCCGTCCATCATCCTTTTGTGTTGCTAAAGTTGCCCTCTATGGTGAGGAAAAGCAAATTCCTGTCTGTGTATGAATCAATGCTCTCATTGGAAGTATTCACTAAGAGACCATAATCTTGAATCTGTTGATGATCCTTTTTAGGATTGAGGTGCCTTTTATACATTTATGTGTGTGCACACCACACCAATGTAGTTTCCTAAAGGACAGCACATGACACTGATTTACTTTAGCTTCCTCACCTACAACCCAGAACAAAATGGAAAACTGAAAGCAAGTTATCACATTGGGGCCTTTTAGATCAAAATAGAAATTGCTTACATAAAGTGTCCCCCAGTGCTCCTCACTTAGCCCAACTTTATTAACTGTGTATATGTCACCCCTTATTACTCGCATCAAAATCATTTGGTATCTCTACCATGTTTTATATGGATGATATGCAATTGATTCTTAACCTTGACAAGAATTCCACCAGCTCTAAATGAAATTTAAAAACCTGCCTTTTGGAAGCTATTACGTGGATGAATGACAATTTCCTGAAGTGCAACATGGATTAAATGGAAATTTTACCTTTTGGGAAGAACATCCAATTCTTTTTCTCAGATTGGTGGCCATAAAATCATGATAGCCCCATCCCTGTATAAGGTGGTGAAAAACGTGGGAGTCAAGCTTGATAAATATTTGTCTTTTTACCCCCATGTAAATAGCCTGTCAGGGGTATGCTCTTCTGTGATTAAGTCACTAGAAAAGCTTGTTGATTTTCTTCCTGTTTCAGCAAGGAAATCGGTTGTTCAAGCCCTGATCCCCTCTGGGATTGATTATTGCAATATTCTCCTCTTGGGTCAGCCTAATTATCTGATCCTGAAGGTACAGGTAGTACAAAATGCTGCAGTGAGGGTGGTACTGGACCTCTCTTGTCAAAGCTCATCACAGAGGGTTTGCAGGAGCTCCATTGGTTACCAATTGATAAACTGATTATTTTTTTAAGTTTTACTAGTGTGCACCAGGCTTATTATCAAACTGATCCCAAATTCCTCGCCGATTATTTTGTTCCCTACCAGCCAATGAGAACATTGAGATCTCCCTGTAATAATGCTCTAGCTATCCCGATGTTCAGTTTACAAACTAAGGGGCACAGATCTATATCTGTTCTTGGGGCAAAGACATGGAACAATCTTCCGCTCACTCTAAAGCAAGCTGCCAACCTTGCTACTTTCAGAAAGCTTCTGAAAACATGGCTGTTCACTCAATCTAAAGTTATTTTCTCTGAAGGGACAGGTTTCTTTCTTTTGTTTCAGTGTTGTTAGTGCTGAGATGCCTCTCAAGATGGTTGTTAAGTTTTACAAATGACAAGTTCATTTTTTCATCCATGAAACCACCCTACAGCCCAGTCCAAGTGCATGGATGTTTGTGTGAATCCAAACAGAATACCCACTAGCTGGAGTACTGGCCTTACAGAAAAGTTACATTTTTCTTATGATGTGTTATAAGCAAAACTACACTATTGAATACAATAATAAGGATCCAATTAAGAGGCAGTTTAACAGAGAATATTCACCAGACACACATGCTTCAATGCTACCTGCCCAGGCATAGCTTCAGCCTTAGAGTTAGAGTCACCACTAGTGTTACCTTGTCTCAGTGCTTCAGAACTCTTTAAAAGGAGAGTGTATCAAAATGACTAAATAGTAGAGCAGACATGTACAGAGTGTGATATCATATGTACTGGGATTGTCAAATATACTAAGTTATACTATTCTTTAACAGAAATAGCCAGATAAAGCATGTTTTGTAGCCTGGTGTGCAGCAGCGTAACAAAAAAGATGTCCAGCCCTCTCCCCCCTTAAGGATGTGATGAGGGCCCCCGAGTCTCCCATGTCTCACAAATATTCATTGGCCTAGGGATGAATTGGGCTATCTGAACGAGTGGGGAACCAGGAGGGTTTTGCCGCGCCCCCCATCCCCACTCACCCACCACCACAAGGGCCTGTGCTATGCCCCTGCTGGGTTGTGAACATTAAAAGTCAAAATGCAGTTGTCATGTAAACGCAGTCCAGCAGAAGTAGTTTATGAAGTAACCAGATGAGGCACATGTCCCAGGATTATATACAGTCAGGATTATCGCCTAGTTAAAATGATAACCAAAGGAAATATTTGAAGATGTAGGCAAAAGGGTACAGATAATTGCATCATTTTGGTTGAAACTAGGAATGTCAAAACATCTTATTTCCCTTGCTAATACAATTCTCAACTGATAAGAGGCCAGCAGTATAACAAATATTATGTTGGATAATTACTCCAAAAGTTATTTGGAGTGCATGGAAGGAAAGTGCTAAAGACTAATCAGGCACTGATTTGTTAATATGAAAATTAGATTTTTTTCTAAGACATGTCGGGTAACGTACAATCTTTTGCAGTAAGGACAGTAGATGTTCACCACTTTATTTCCTGAAAGAATGAAAAAAGCTTTTGAAACAAATTATGTATTATTCTGAATTATTTTTTGTAACATCTGAACAAAAAAGGAAAACTGTGAACTCTCAAAATGTGACTGATGGCGGTTGCCGGATATTCCGGGTGTCCTTTGAATACACTCACAGCTTCTGCAGAAACGTTAATTAACCTGCTCCGCATACACCAGTCAGTCAAGATGAGTGAGTTGTGCATTACAAGGCACATGACAAATCCTTGTCATAAATAAGGATGAACCTCCCTCTACACCTAAAAGAAAAATATTGCTATTATTCAACACACGTAGGCCATAACAACATGTGACAAGACGTGGCATTCAGAACCTGGTTACCCATAATCTTTGGAGAGTTTCTTGATTTTTTTAAATGAAAAATGCGGGATGCAGACATGGTGTAAAGTGCAGAAAAAGTGTAATGTTTTAGATAAAAGTTACCAGGGATCCATTGTTGTACATACACAAATCCTTTTTCCTTAGTTATGACTGACTGCCTGAACACCCCAGGCATGAGGAATTGTTTTTAACACTCTTCAACTTTTCTTCCGCAAAGATTGTACTCTTTGCATGCCCATTACTGAGCAATGGCAGGCATATCAAAGTATCTAAGGTATAATTATTTTCATTTTCACAAAGTGAACACGCAACCAATGGTGGACTGTAGGCGTGGCAGAAGCAGGCCTCAAAATGGTGGTCTAAGTAGTGGGGCATTCTCAATACTGCCTGTTTTAGGACAGAAACGAGTCCCCTACATGGCTGTGAATAGCATGTGCCCCTGCCTTTTGGTCATCATAGCAAGTTGTACGTTTCGGACCCACAACTCAACACACAGAATGATCATTTGTGTGCACTGCGGGTATTTTTGTGACATGGATGGAGACCTGGAGTGAGGCTCTGTAGTCTGGAGGGGGACACAATGAGCACACTCCTACTGTTAGCTCATTGGGTTTTAGAGGTCTGACAGTTATGGAAGTAATACAGTTACAATCGCAAGGAGGGTCTTGCAGGCCAAATACTGACAATGGCTTGGATACAGAAATGTCCAATGTATAATGCTTTTTTTCATTGTGTTGCGATGAGGGAAGATCCCCGGTGTGACTCTAAAGAATATGTGCCCCTGCCTTGTACTCAACATAGCAAGCTATAGATTTCGGACTCCCATTGCAGAACACACAGGACTCTCAGTGGTGTCAGTGGTTTAGTTGCAGTGGCAAGGCAGGCCTTTTGTAACTGTCCATGCCAGGGAGAATCACTTATTAACCTCTCCCACCTTTTTAAATTGGTCTGCCAGTTCTTTCCAACTGGGACTTTTGCCAATGTATGTGGAAGATTGAAGTCATCTGTGTATACTCATCTGTATGCGTGATTTATGTGGCCATAGCCACATCGAAGTTCATTTTGCATCTGTACTTTGTGAATGGTCAAAACTGTTTTTTATATATATTTTGTTGGAGTAGGCAGTGGTGCACTGGACCACTGCCTACTCTTAAAAAAGTTTTAAAACTTTTATTATTATTATTATTATTATCTTTTTTAACGCCACAAATTTTCCTTTAAGGAAAATGAGCTGCATTAAAAGAAATTGCTTCATTTAAAAGCAATCACTGACATGGTGGCCTGTTGACGCCAACAGACCACCATCTCTGTGATGGCAACGAATGGCAGTGGATCATAATTTGTGACCCACCTTATTAATATGCATTAGGTAGGTTAGATTCTGACAAACTACGATTTGGATTTTTAAGAACCAAACTATTAATATGTGGGTTGATTCTAAAAACTTTTAACGAGTCGCAATATACTGGTTGCAAATTTTTAACAGTATTTTCAGCCAGTAAATAGTACATATGGCCCTAGATTTCTTTCCCCACAAAACCTGGTGCTAATAAGACTTAGAAACATTCGGTTTTGCTTTGACATTCTTCCAAAATGAGATTTCCCCGTAAAAGCAACTCTGCTGCCCTCTGAATGAGATGAGGTTTCATTAGGTCTTGGACAAAGTCTTTATATTAATTTGCTGGCACTCAACATTCGATTTTCCTCAAAGAACATCCACCCATTCCTTCATTTCCACCCTTTGCAACAATATTTAGCAATTTGAATGGCTTCTTTCTATGTTTTGTTTAATATCCCCACCAAACCATTTGCTTCTGAATGATAGAGTGAATATATTTTAGGACTTATGCCCTCCTCTCTCTTTTTCTAGCCTCAGAAACTCTCTCTCTCTCTCACCAATTAATCCACACAAATTCCAACTTTTTCTTTAACAACAGCCTTATCCTGGCAGTTCTCAGAAAACCTAGGTAGACACTATTAAATTCTGCTAACCCCAAAAAGATGCAAGTTCATCATTTTTTTTAGATGCTGGAATGTCACTAGTTTTAATAAGTTTCTTTTAACGTTTTAAACACAACATGACCCAGAATGCCCAACTCCTCTCTGTACACTCTGTCGAAATTAAATGTTTCTCATTCAATCTACTCAAAACAGCTCTCACCCTTGCATCATGTTTTTTAATATAGCGGCAATGTACTAAAATGTCATCCTGATACATTCTAATGCCTTTTAAGTCTCCTAGTATAATATTCATCACCTACTGAAAAACTAAGGGGGCTGAGAATGGCATCCTTTTGAATCTAAATGTCCTTTTGGGTGTCACAAATGCTGTGTAATCCATTGGGCTTTCATGAAATCTAATTTGATGGTATGCCAACAAAAGATCAAATCCCAAGAAAGGCAAATCTGTCAACCACCACAGATAAGTTTAACGCTCTTAAATCTACACACAATCTTCCATCACTATTCTGTTTGAGTGCAGTCACTACAGGAATCAACCATTTTGTTCCTTAGACCCTCTCAATAAGTCCTGATGATTCTAGTTTCTTCAATTCCGCTGATACTGCATCCTTACTTCTATTGGTGTATTCTGCACTTTACTTCCTAATGGAAATGCAGCTTCTCCTGAGTTTAATCTTATGAAAGTAACATTTTAAGCAATCTAGTTTACAGATGCAAATCTTTGGACATTCTTTAAAGCAGCATCTTTTAGCATGACATAAATTTTACCTCTTGGGAATCGACATTTATGTTTCAATTCACCCTTGAACTAAACCTGAAAATCTGCTGGTTTTATGTTGAGTTTGAAATGTTTGACCTAATCACATATTCCATTTCTAAACACACTTTAGGAAATTATGGTTAATTTTATTCCTGATTAAAGTGACATATTGACCTTCTTCACTTTGGCAATCACGTCATTATCGGGTACTTGATCTTTTTTCCTGTTATGTGTATAACTATCCCCTCACAATCATCTTCCACACCCTCACTTTCATTTCTCTGCCCGTTGTTGAAATAAGTGCAACATTACTTGCTTTTCTCCCACATACTTTGCATGTGCTTTCCATACAGATCAAATTTTGTTTTTTATACTTATGACTAATCATGCCATACCTGTAGCATTTTTTCACAAATTGCTTAACACGAACATAACATTAATCACTACTAAGATATATTCAATCAGCCTTATATGTGCTTTTCTACACACACTTTCTCATTTATCTACCATGTTCATACTGTCTTTGCAACTTAATTTTGTCCACAAATGCCAATCTATCATCCAGTCTATTCACTAATGCACTATGTTCTGTCAAAGAAGAAGGTTCATCACATAACCATATTTTTACTCTGGCTTTATCTCTATCACACTGTAACAGAATGCACTCACCCAAGTAGAACAAACTTAAACAACAAACCCAGCCTCCTTAAATATGTTATGTAGTCCTCCACAGATTCACCATTTCCTTTTAAATATTTTACCAAAATGAAATCTTTTTTTAATTGTCGTTACTTTATCATCCAGTCTGTTTACTAATTAAATATGTTCTGCCAAAGAAGGATCATCACATAATCATAATTCTTCTCTGGCTTTATCATTATCACACTGTAAGAGAATACACTCATCCAAACTAGAACAAACTTATTCAACAAGGCTAGCCTCCCTAAATAGGTTATGCAGTCCTCTACATATTCACCTTTCCTTTTAATTATTTTACCAAAATTAAATCTTTCTTTAAGTGTGGTTACTTTAGATACGTAATGGTTGTCTATTTTTTATGCACACCTCATATCCATTTAAACCATTAGCTTCTTCACTTGACTTTGCAAGCAAGTCATCAAAGACTTCTTCATCCTCCCGTCCAAGACATTTCTCCCTTTTTATACTAGTGCCACATAGAGACACTAGAAGAAATGGTGGAGTAGTTCCATTCTACTCAGTAATAAAGTATGCGAAAAGTCCCTGTATGTCAATTATTTGAAGAAGCTAATGATGCACATAATAGTGTAACAATTCTCATGACCCACTATAACATTTTACACCAGCATCTGACATTATACTAGTACATTCCATCTGCGTCCAACTCATTGCCCGAATCCACAAAACAAAATTAATAACAATATGCATTTGACCTGAGGACCTACTATCTTTCAATGTAATCAAATTGAACATTGATTTGCAACACACTACATACCTATGTATGAATGCAAGGGACAAAGTCCAAGTTACTGATTGTGGTGAACATGCAATGTTTATTCCATATACAGAGTTAATTAAACCTTCCAGTGTTAATGCCCAACAATAATGTTGCCAGAACACTATAAATGCTCAAAACAGCTGAGTAACAAGATTGCATGAGGATTTAAAAATCGCAGCATATGTTAACGTGTATTTGAAGTATCCTGCTAATATTTACCTGTGAATGTACTATTTTGTTGCATTTAGCTGCTTAATCTGTTAAAATATGACAAGCAGCAAAGTACGAGTGCATGATTATCAGTTAAATACATGTGGAGTCATATGACTGTCCAAATAATTTATTCACAAAACCAAAAACAAACATAAATACGGTAAGATGTAAAATGTTAATAAATACCTACCAATTGTTTTTTTTTTTAATACCATAAAACTGGAAGCCCTATTCATAATACGTTATGGTGTTCACAAAGCAATCCAAAGGTAGCCAATCTTTGGAAGCATTATAGTCCATTACAGTGTGAACACGGAAGCAGAAAGAGGACCAACTTATTAGCCGGCAACCCTGTGTTTAACCACCTAACACATGCACTGGAAGATCACGTAGTCACAATCACACTCACAGCAGACTCAAGCCTCCAGTCAGGGTTTGTTTGAAAGAAGAAGTGAACATATGATGTTTTCTTACTAACAACTGCTTCCACATCAAATAACAACGATGCAATAAGATATCCCACATTGATAATGAGTAATTACATGAAAATTTAAACTTGGAATAAACAAAGGTGTGCTCAATTAAATTAAAGGGGGGAACAAAAACGTCACCCTTATTCAAATGCCTTCAGTTCAATATAAGCAGTGAAAAAGAAAACACAAACAATTAATTGATTGTATCTGAACGATACACTGTTATGATACTAAATAATTTAATTAAAATCCATGCTTCATGAAAAGCCACTGTAAAACTTGCACAACATATTCAACCTATATTTTAAATTTAGTATTTTCAAATTAGAATTCTTCATAGGGTATCTTCACCAATATCCACTAATGAGGTGAAGTTCACTTTCTGCCAGTGTGGTCTGAGTTGGTTGTACATAAAACAAGTTTAATCAATTACACAGCCATCTACTACTCTCCAGTCCAAGCTTCCCCACACTCCCTTTGTATCGTATGAAAACCCTTAACTTGCTATGTTTTTACCCTACATCATAATTAGGGCTCCCGGTTTTAAGGTTTTTGTTTTTTTGACATTTCGGTCTGTATTCATATGTTTTTGATAATTTCATCTGTATTTATCTGCACTTATTTTACGTTTTGTGAAAAAATGAAGATGAAAGTATTATATTTCCATACTTGGTGAACTGAAAAATGCACATTCTTATTTGAATGTCAGCCAGTTTTCAATGATATCAAGGCCTGCAGATACAAAAATCTGTACACTTTAAAGAAAAAATTAAACCTTTAGTATCAATCTTATGCATATATACTGCTCTTTAAGCAATAAAATATGTCTTTATTTTTAACCTTCTTACCGATCAATTCGCACAGCTACTGGCCTGACAGTCATGATAACAGTATTTAGAACTGACCAGTAAAGATCCTGATTTCTGTTTTTGTCCACATTTAAAAATAAATACAGACAGGAAAATGCTTGTTTTTCTGTCTGTATTTATCTGTAAAAATCTGTAAATACAGAAAATAGGAAGCCTTAATCATAATGAAACTGCAAACTTTGCTATATCTAAGAGATGAAGATATGACACTATGTATGTGCATGTACTTATTGAAATTGCAACTTTTAGAATTCCAGATACAATCAGTATATTAGCAAAAGGGTTTTTTAGTTACTAAATTAAATGTTTTCTGTAGCAATAAATAATTCAGCATGGTTTCACTGTTCCATAAGAGACAGAGTGAACAATTGGTATGTGCTGTTACTGGAAAAATCTTACAGTGGCTATTCACAAATTTTCAACTAATATGAAAAAATACAAAGTTTTAAATATCATGATTAAATAACAGGCAAGCTGATCTTTTGCAGAATGGCATCCATGTTTGGGTCTTGCCTAATGATTTTCCTATTTCAGAAAAACGTGTTCATTTTGATTTCATGAAGTAAATTATAAAGCAACAAATAGTAATTAATTTCGTACAAGTCAAAGAATATTAGGCAATGCACCAAATCAGCAAATGCACATGCTAAAATTCATAAATATCATCTTGGTACATGATTTATTCTGTATTATTGGGTAAATGTTTTCAGTACTTCATTTTTAACTGAATCTTTATACAAAGAACTGTATGCATGCAGTGGAAGATTTCCTTTTACTCCTATTCTTCGGTTTGCAGCCCTAGAAACATAGTTGCATAGCATGGAAAAAAATTATTTTGAATTTTACTCCATTGTACATCTGAAATTAGGTACTGGATGTATTGTTAACAATGAGCAAGACAGGGTTACTATTGTTTAACAGCTATGCATGCCAACTATACAACAAACTGAATTAATGTTGCTGTCCTTCTGCTGTCTTTTGTTGGGTGATTTGTTACCTACTCATTTAATTTCATAACCTTAAACATTGTAAGGCACATTGGAAAATAAAGATTTGATGTCTTATTTCTGCATTTTATTTCATTTCCATCTTAGTAACATATAATAGCAATGGGTCTGAAAAGTGTGACCTAAACTAAATAAGCATTGATAACCAGTTTTAAAATTAAAACATTTTTTTCTGTTATGGTCAGTGCAATAGTATTGCTATATCAAAATTTGAATTTGAAAATGATTCTGAACGTCTTTCAAATCTTTATTTTTTAAATAGTTTTCTGATGAAATTACACGTTTGTGTTGAGCAACATATGCCACATACAACAATAAAACAATAACGGATAATGGTTCTTTGAATGTGTTATATGTTCCTTGTGGATCACCATGATAAATGGCAGGGAAAGAAAGAATGAATCAAGATGTTCACACTATGAAGCATTAAAGATCAGGGGAGGGAAAAGGAACAAGTAAAACAATTGCCTGCTGTCAAACAGTATTTTTCTTGTTTTTTAAGGTTGCTCCTGTTGAGGACATTGTAGAAGTGCATTTCAGCAAATGACATCCTGCACTCTATTATGAATTGATGCACCTTGAATGCATCATGGCAACAGAACTGATTCTTTCAATATCAAGATATGGTTTAAGCTAGATATTTCTGTATGGGAACCACATAACCCTTTGCATTAATATCAGTAACTATGATTGAGTTTGCTTCTTTACATTTAATCCAGGAAAAAGTGTAAAAGCTGGCATAGGTGGGTACTGCTTTGAATTCTAAGATCAGACTAACAACCCTATTTTTCATGGAGTCCGGAATGTATTGGTGGTCAACCACTTGATGATCCTGCAAGCCCATTTCAGAAGTAAATTGCATTGCTTAATCAACAGGTTCATTGGCTGTTAAAGAAAAGCTTGTAAAACAAAATAATACCCTGACTGACAATCATATGGAATTGGTATGACAGGTTTCATGTGCAATGAATTCTTCATGCTTTTCATAGTCTGGTTTGCAGTATTCTAGTCACAGATGTATTGAGGATTGGTCAGGCTGCCCTAGTCATTCTTAGACTGTAGCTACAGGCCGATACACCAAGACAAGTCTAAAAATAAGACTTACCCTTAAGGCTTCAATCACAAGATCCCTTGCTTCCAATTCTCCTTCCAGGATACTTAAAAGAAAACGCAATTCAGACTGGCTGAGGCTGTCCACGTCAAACCCCTTTTTCTGGCAAAAAGAATGAGACACAATTAAAACATGCCTTCAAGGGGTAAAATAATGCAATTTAATTGCTAATTAAAGCAAAAAAGAACACTTCAGATCCCAAAAAGCATAAATGGCATGGAAACATCACTACAAGTAAAAACTAAAAGCTTGGGCACGTGTAAAGTGGAATACATGTTTGCAGAAAATCAATCGTCCATCTCAGTTTTAGGGGGTGCAAAGGTTTCAGCTGGACTGATTGCATTACATAGACAAACCTTTGCAATATATATTGAGCTTTTTTCATGGCACAACAAATACTGGCTGTGGAAACAATGCAAAACAAGTACCTTATGCTCTCTCCTCCTACCTAGCCTCTTATTTGTTGTGAGGATAACTGGGAAACTATGATCCCATGGATCATATACACACAACATCATGTCCCCCACCTGCAGTACCTTTGCAAGGCTTTTCACCATGTAGCCAAGGGAAAATCAGAACCAATGAACAGAATGCCAAGAGTTTTGCCAGTGTCTTTATATCGATTTGAAGTTCCTGTCCAGGGATGCCAGTAATATCCCCACTCTGCAACCAATACCTTCACATTCTAAAATATTTTACTTAATTTGTTTCCCATTAATGATGTCAATTTTAATGTGCATTATTCATTCCCAACCTTTGTAGGGGAAGGACTTGATCCCTTTTGCCAAAGATCGGGTCCTTTGAGCAGTTCAAAAGAAAAAGCTCTTGTGAAATAATAATAAAGCTCTGTTCCAAAGATAACAAACACATATTTAATATTACCTCCCAAAACATAGAAAAGCTTTCTTTGGCACACTGTACACTGCCATTAAAAGTCAGGCGATACAGGTAAAAAGGGTACTTGCCAACCATTTCTTTGCAAGATACATATAGCTTTTGGAAAAGGCTAGAATTAGGAAAGCTTACCTGGATGTTAAGCAATGTCTGCAGAGTACTATTTTATGGTGAGTTTATCATAATATTTATCAACCACATTTTAAAAGCTTTACACATAGACATAAATGTTTAAATGTTTTTGTGAGTTTATGGTTCCGTTTTTTGAGGCACTATGTCCATATATTCAAATTTCAATTACAAAAGTAGTGGACTGTAAGCATATTGTGAAGGGCTTTGTCAAATCTACTGTTTTTTCTATTTCAGAGTTTTAAAAAGGACCATAGGATCTAGAAAGATATGAAGTAAAGTAGAACTTCTGAAGTACTGTAGAACATAAAAAAAATGCTTAGAATAGAATATTTGTAAGCACATATTCACCAAAAGGGTATCTTCGTGCTGAAGTACGTAACAGGCATGCTTTACAAAAAAAAAGGCTACAATGTTAAAATTAAAAAGATGTCTCTTTAAAACTTAAGGGACACGTTTGTGATTTGGAATTAATTATGGATTAATCATGAGTTGTTTCCATAATATCAGCCAAAAGGCTAGAACAATGGTTGGATTAAAAAACATGAGGCAGAATTCTTGACCCAGAAACAACCTAAGGTACCTTACTTCTACACATTCCCTGTGGTCCACAACAGGTTCCCCTGATTGAGTCAGGGATAGTGTCTGTCCTGGAACCTGTGTCACAATTTTATGACCTTTTTCCCGTCTCCTTGTGAAAAGAATGCCCACGTTCTTGCAAGATACCAGGGATGTGCGTGACTTGATAAAGGATCTACCCTTCCATGAAGCAAATGAGCTGTTGATTAGTTTGGACGTGGAATCCTTGTGTATGAATATCTCACAGGAAGCTACCTTGGATTCTGAACAACATAGAGGAGGAAAACATGGCCCCATTGGATTTTGTACTTATTCTGGTTCATTTAGCCTTCAGACACAACTTTTATGAGTTTGAGGGGGAATATTTTCTCCAAATACATGGGACATCAATAGGGAGCACATTTGCTCCTAGTCTGGCATGTCTCTATGTCCACTCGTTTGAATCTGAATGCGTCTTACATGATCTGGATCCCTCCAAAGAAAAAATACAGTTGTGGAAAGGTTATATAAATGATGGGCTAGTTATCTGGACAGCACCAGGGAGGAAGCAGAGGAATTCTTACAATGGCTTAATTAATTGAATCCTTTCCTGTGTTTTACAGCCAACATGGGAGGCACTGAGCTGCCATTCCTTAATCTCTTGATGGACACCTCAAAACCGAGGTGTTTTACAAACCGACAGATCGGAATAATGTGCTTAGTTTTGAGAGTTACCATCCGTGAGTGTTGCGTGAGAATTTACCAGTTGGGCAATTTCGTTGTTTGTGATGCAGCTGCTTAGAAATAGCAGATTATAAAACACACACTAAGTCTGTTGTCCAGGTTGACTGAGAAAAAAATACTCTCCCCATCTGATACAAAGAGCAAGGAAAAGAGCCCTGAACAATAACAGGGAACAGTGTCTGTCAACTTACAAGAGAGAGGAGGATAATAGATTGATCTGTTTGACTACGTTCACCCCCCTTTCAAACAATTTTCAGAGAATTATCAATGAACATCTGGATATTTTGGGGTCAGGGTATGGACTTAAACCCATGCATTCTTTTAAGAGGGTCAAGAATATTAAGGGCATGCTCGTGCACACACACCCGAAAAAAAACGGCAATCATGGTAGATTTGGCCACCTTTTGGAATCTGCCTGTGTCAGTTGGTCACTCACCCTGTGGAAGCTGTAGCGTATGCACACTCACAAGAAGGACAAAAGAAGTGGACATTGATCTAAGGTCCCCCTGGAGACTGAAAAGCCTGACAAACCAACTTGAAAGATGTCATTTGCATGATCCGGTGCCCCTGTAATCTTCTGTATATAGGCATGACTACTCTGAACACCACAGTACAATCCAGTGTAAACAGGACATGACAAAGGCACTATATAGAGAGTGGACATGGGGAGAATGACATGGAGTGGTGTGTGCTGGATAAAGTGAAAAAGACACAGCCAACATGGGACCTTTTTTTTTTTTTTTTAGCAGAGATGGATCTACAGGCTCCAAACAGACCACTAGGTGTTGAATGATGACATCCCCTGGGGGAGCATGAGTGTATAACCTCTGTAGCACTCAAATGTGGAGCTCCTACAATGTTGCTGCAATAGGATCCACTGTAAATACATTCTGTTAAGAATTGTGTTGCCCATCCTTATTTCAGATTGAATAAAATGCATAAAAACAACAAGTGGGTCACATGGGAAGATTTTTCATGCATGAACCTTGCTCAATGAGACATGAGTAGTCTCCTCTCCCCTTGTGCCCCCAAGCACCCCCTGAAAAAAAAAAACACAAAAAAACCCACAAACACCACCACCACCAATCCCCCTATGCCTTAGTTAGATTTAGTTTTTTGGATCAACATGTTGTGTGAGGATGAGAGGGAGGGGTATGCGGAGGGGAGCTATACTATTCACCCTCTTGCTCTCCAAGGGCTTTGGTAGGGAAATACGCCTCACACACTCACCAGGATAGTGGGAATGGTCTTTAATTCCCTTAATCCTAGGGCACGCCATGATGCATCATGACGCAAGTGTGCCCCGTACGTGACACAGAAGATCTGTGCCTCGTGAGTAGATGTGCAGGCTAGGTTATGTTTATTTATTCCTTTGAGCTTTAGTTTTGAACAACAGGGAAGGATAGGTGGAGGGTAGTTGTCACTCTCAGTCTTTGCTCTCCAAGTGCGTTGGCAGGGCAATAATGTTGCACATACACTCCACAAGAGGGGGTATGGAGTTCAATTTCCATGATCCTAGGGCACGCCATGACATATCACCACATGAACATGCCTTTCATGTGACACAGAAGCTCCATGTTTTGTGAGGAGACGCGCAGGCTTAAAAACAGCTGTACTCTACTGAACGCCTGTACCGTTGGCAAGGAACAGGCACAGATAGGTGGACTGGCACAATGTACCTTTTGATGTAGTAACTGGGAGTGGGCCGTCCTGAAGTGGGGGGGGTGAGTCTGAGCACATGCTGGATGGAGATGGTCAGCATGTGTGGGTCACAATGTGGGGCAGATACTATGGCCATGAATAAGGAGAAAATAGTATTTTGTGGATTGGATGTGTGCGAGTGTCATGTGTTCCTTGTGACACTGGTTAGCTACATTTTCTGACGCTATGGACCATGTATGGCAGGGAGATTTGTTACGGCTCCGGGACCTTAATGATTTTTGCTTAACATTCCCAGTAGTTTGAGACTTCAGGCACTATTGATGTAATGCCAATGGTGTGTTCATTTGATACTGAGAAAGGTGACAATCATTATCAGCGGACCCTCTGGTCGATACACGGGGTTTCCACTCCTATAAACACAAAGAAACCCTATATAAAATGCTATAGAGAGGAGTGGTAACACAGCAGCATCAAGGTGTAATTTGGAGTGATATGAAACTTACATGGTCTACCTCGATCGCATCTGCTGATTTGGGGTTTCCGTGTAATTTGCGGATAATATCTGCAATGTGGCACTTTGTTTCAATTGCCCAGAGTGTGACTACAAAGGACATTGTCCCCCTCTTTGACCAGGAAGTCGGTATCCGCTAAAGTGTAGGGTAAGGGATTTTTCAATTAGATTTTAATGAGTAATTCTCTTATAATATGTCATACGTGTATTATTATTATCAACAGTTTAATACTGCACACAGTCCATATGGGCCATCTTTGCATGAGTCATGTCACTCTTCTCATGTGTTTTTGATTGGCTTGCAATATTGTGCCACGTCTATGCCCACATCACTGGAGCTTAGGTGCGTCTTTTGTAAAGGGGAGGCAGTAATGAACTTTTGTCTTTTATTTATTAGGTCATGAATCTTTGATTTTTCCTCTCAGGTAGGACTCAGCTCAGTATAGTCACTACTCACCTTTCACTAGTTTTTCATAATTGATAGAGGTGGAGAGTAGATATTGAGGGATCCTTGGCCCTGAGGAATGCCCGAGACATGATTGACCTAGTGAGAGAGGACAGAAACATGTTGGCCTGTATGTGGATGGAGTAAGTCATAGTAATCAGAAGCCATCCCACCTGGTTTTCAGTCAGACCTGCGGTCCCTATAGAATAAAGTTACTTGATTTGAGAACTGTAAGGTATTTTTAATTCACTGTTCTGTATCCCATTACTATCCAGTAGTATTTTATCTAAGAACTCCTTTCTGCTCTAAGTCCAACAGGATGTCGAGTCCACCATGGTGGAACTGTCCTACCAGGGTGGGGAGAGGTTGGCGATCTATCATGTGTCTGAGGCTTCCTCTTCCATAAGAAAGGCCTGGACAGACATTACCTTGCGATGCAGGACTCAATAGTATCAGCACCAGTACCAGGAAGGGTCCAGTGATCCCGGGACATGGATTTCAAAATATATTCTTTGTTCACCTAATAACACCAGCATAGTTTACCATGCACCCGCTGCATGATCAAATCTGTCCAAATCAATGGATTATTCTCACTGACATATTCTGAACAAGTTGTAATCTGGTGAGCAGTTTAGTGGGAATCCTAAATAGTAGCATTGGCATAGTCCATCAATACCCAAAACATGGGGCGGGGTAGGAGGTTTGTATTGGTGCATCACAGATCCTCCCAGCTGAATCATAAATCAAAAAAATGTGACCTTCTGGGAAAACACAGGGTCTACCCTAATTCAGAAGTCAAAACTTATTTAGTAGCAAAACAAGCAAATGATGACTAACGCTATGTGTTTGCACATCCAATATGTGGTCGTTGTAAAGAGAAAAGAACAGTTCCCTGAATTATAGTGTCCTATTATGTTGTGGTATTGTCTTTGTATTGCCACCCTGCCACCACAGGTGAGTATGTTGTCCTCGAGAGATGTCCCCGTATAATAGACTATGGAGCAGATGAAACTGAAGCACTCAATGAGTTCCCAAAGTAGATGCAAAACACATTCCAAAAACGTGTCCGCATTCTCCAAAGTCTTCACGTTTATAAATAGTACATTTAGGGCAGCCAATGTGTGTTTCGTCAGCAAGATTTTTCAAGACTGCAAAGAGTATATACCATAAACAAAGCATCACTGTGCATATTGATAATAACCACAATGAATATAGTTTACTTCGTGTGACCCAGGTGCCTGGTGCCCCAATAAAATAAAAGAAGAAAAAAAAGAGAAAGGGCACCTGCGACTAAAAGAAGGAGATACCATGCGTGTCTACCAAATTGGTAGATCATACCTCCAAAGACTAAACCAGCATGCACAAAGTCAGTGCCATGCAGAAACTCTATAAGTATAGTCGCCACAGTGAATGTATACATCCTGGCAAACTGCCAATATCTGAGGTAACACTTGAGGTATCATTCAAACTGTACAGTGGTCCTGAGAAAACCAAAGCCCCTAGCACCCAACTGAGAGCAGGTCACCTGTAATTATCCGCAATACAGTAAATCAGTCCATAATGTACCTGAGAATTCAAAATTCAATGTGCAATCAATTGTCCATCATACAAGTACAGCAAACATGATTAATGTCTATAAAGGTGCTAGGAAGTAAAATAAATTACTTAAAACAATATAAAAGTAGATCCAATCACTGTAATTGCTGTTAGTATAGCCCTCACCAACTCAAAACAATATTTCATAGTCACCTTGGGCTTTCTCTTTTCCTGCAAAAACCAATGGTGCCAGCAGGACTTCGTCCAAACAGCTATCTGGTTTTAAGAGGACTAAGCCTACAACCTTGCCTTTCTGGAAGATTTCAACTGCCATTTCGGAGACTACATCAGAAGGTAAAATTATTGACTGGGGCAAATGACTTTGGCTATCCAACCTCTTCTCTATTGTGGGCAACCTGAAATTGTGCCTAGGTCCTAGTTCCCCCCCGAACAGCATTTTATGACTGGTGCTTTACTTTTCTTACCAGTTTTTGCTCTAAAATTTTGAAAAATCATGTCTGGTTCCTCCTATTGGATTGTAGCCATTTTGATGTCTTTTTTCTTACTAAATATTCCTCAATTTTTAGAAACTAGTTGGATATTGTTTTTTTTATTGTGCTTTATTTCTGCTTTTCAAATGTTTCTGATATTGCTAAATACTTTACATACTTTTTCTTAAAATTTGAGACTCTCTGCTCTGTGCCATAGCTACCAGGGATTGAGCCCAGGTTTAGTTACTGAACTTGTGAGTTGGACTGGACAAGATTTTAGACTTATTAATTGGGAAGGGCTCACATCCCCCTCCCCAACTAATAACCCATTTTCTAGCAAATACTTCACTGGGTTGAGCTAAGAAATAATTGACAAAGTCTCAAACTAATAGCTGAAAGAGACAGTTGAAAAAAATCAATGCTCAAAAGAGATGGATACAAAGGCCATTTCTATACATTATCATACAAATTATGCATAATTGATACATTATACAGTGGCACTGGCAAAACCAAAATTCCAAGAGTCCCTATTGGCTTGAACATGACCCTAAATCCACATGAAATATGTGGTCAGTACATTCCATCGTAAAGCCAGTGTACTCAGAAGTATCCTCCCATTTATCTCTGCAGAGAGGCACTCAGTAGTAATTGGAACTACCATTAAAAAAAAACTGTGTTTACTCTAGGTCAGCCTGCCAAAAAGAACAAATGTCATGCCTCCAGGAGGTCCACAGTGGCAAACCAGGCTAGTTGCTAGATGGACGCGCCAGGAATCGTATTTCTATAACTCGGAAATCACTATAATGTCTACAAGCAAAAGACACAAATAACTGTCAGAGCAAATGCACTCACATAAAGGCTTCTTAATATGTGAGAAGAAACAAATACAGCACCACATCTTTGAATTATCCCTACTTAACCTGGACCAGCAACAGATCCCCCAAACTATCAGCAGCACAAAATGAGGAGCGGTGCCACAGTTCATGGTAACTGGCTGTGGATTGTGCTACGTATCACTATCCACAATGCTGCTTTGCATCTATTTACCCAAAAAGTATAAACACATAGTTAAATAATTAAATGTGCATCAGTCAGGAAGTAGTCTAAGTGGAATCAGTTTCCATAGCCATGATAAATAAAGTCAGTCATAAACATTTTAAAGGTCACTGAAAGATTGGATTTTGAAGTTAAATTGCAATTTTTGCATTTATTTTTATGCACAGCCAGATTATGGGATTGATTTAGGAATTGGTGCTAGAGTTACTCCGTCACAACGGTGACGGATATCCCGTCCGCCAATAACTAAATCCCTTTATATCCTATGGGAATTAGATATTGGCGGAAGGGATATCCATCACGGTTGTGTTAAGCTTTTAGTCTCTGCTTACACAGCAAATCAAATGTGCTAGGGCTCCATCATATTCTCAGATCATCAAACAAGGATTAAATACTGTGTTTTATACAAAATAATGCACAATTTACCAGCAGGTGGAAAATGGATCTCTGATTGGAAAGATGCCTCCGCATTCTGCCACTGCTTGTGGAACACGCACCTTCAATACAAGATTCCCAGTGGCTGAGTAAGTAATAGCAGTAAAGATTAAGAATCGGAGGTTGGCTGGAGGGCAAGTATCTTCATGTTCCCGGACTTTGAAAAACTCAGTTTTTTATTATTCCCTCTACACTGAATGAGTACATTTCACAGATGCAAGGTAGAACTAGAATTCTAAATCACTGCCCGTCATATATGACACAAGGATGGATACACAGGCGTGAAAGGGAAAGAACAGCATGCTTAAGGAGGTCCACAAAGACATCCATAAAAGCACATTCAAATAGTGACAGTGACTCAGGGAGGCAATATCTTTCACACTCTTTAGACATCATCAGTTCGCTCAAGGACCACTACCCTGAGTGGTCATTGTCCTCTTCGCACATCACTTAGGTTTAAGTAGCACTATGAAAGAATAGACAGGATGCAGGCATCCTGGAGCAGCACACCAAGACAGTGGCATCTAGATTTCTCCTGATAAATCCTTGTAAAAAATAAATTTAAAAAATCTGTGGGATTTACTACATTTCCATTAACCACTATATATGCATTTGAAGACATTTTTGCACGTTGTCGACTTGCTTAAATTGGCAAAGGTTTAAAAATAGTCTCAAATTCAGGAAAATCTAACTTTGCAGATTGCATCGAAATTTCTTTAGATTCACTATTGTTAATGCTTATTTGTCTTCAGAGGGCAGTAACTCTTCTAGAACTGCGATACAATTATCAAAGATCAACTTTTGCAAAAGAGCCACAAGATTGCAATATTCAGCCCAAAGCAGGCCGTGGATTTAGCAGTTGGTTTATAAAGTCAGTCTCTATGTCTCGTTGTACACAGTTTGGAGTGTTGAAGTTATATTCTTTACACGGGTGTAAACGATGTTAGCTGTCTTGTCAGCCTCACGTAAGCCAAACAATTCATGAATACATGCGTATATACATTCAAAGAGGGCTTTAGCCAATTGCCAGTTTAAGCGTAATTTGCTTACAGCCACCACAGCATGGGGCAATGTGTGAGCCATTGGCTCTCTTGCACAGTGAGCGACAGCATTTTTCCCCGATTACACGTGCTCAGCCACCCAAAAGATTGTGCACTTAAGTGCTAATGCTCGTGGGCTAACTTTTTCTTTGCCAATGTTTGTTTTCTTATTTCCCATTCTTCATTCTTTTTTATATTTTTTAGCCCTCATTATGTGTTTACACCTTGTTTTCATGTTGTAGTAATTAAACGTCAATTGTGTATTTTATTTGTGCCAATAATATTCCCATTTCTCATGATGTGCATAAAAAGTGAAAAACGTTTGTACACTTGTTCTCAATACAACTAGCTGCAAGGAAGAACCCATACTGTTCCATTAATATGTTTGATTATTAAACTATGTTTGTATTTTGAATTGCATTTTTTACTGCAAGCTTGTGGCCAGCACGTTTCATATGCTTGCAATAAAAAATAAAATAATTTGTAACCATCTCACCAGCTTGTCACGGCAGACCATTGGTTTCATGAATCTGGCTGTATGTTGTTATTTAGCTACGGCGTCCAGTGACAGAAGTAACGTCGGCAGATTATTGATGTATTCAGTGCTGCACAGGGCCGTGTGTGATGCGCCGAAACTATCCTTGTGAAAGAATACTACGACAGCCACTCAAAACTAGATTCCCAGGCATGACGTGGAAGCCTTCTCATTTTAAGTTCAGTGGGATTTGGATACCGGTCCTCTCTTCGGTTGTACACAAAGTGCTCTGTTGCCCTTGTGAGAGGGTCCACACTATGTAAATATTCCAAATAAATATATATTAAAATATATGGCATTGTCTCTTACAAGTTGGTGCCGCACAATTGGCAAATTTCTATATAACGGTCACAAATGCTCACGATCACGAAGAAAAATAATAATATTTTGTTTTTTATTACATATAGAATCATTACATGAAAAAACACAGCAGCAAAGGTACAGAATGATGGGCAAATCCATGCGTCTTGTTTGCAGGACAGATGCTTGGTTTCTCAGTCGCACGTGCTCTCAACGATTTGTGCCCAGCTGAAAACGGGCACTGGAATGATTTGGTGATGTGTGTCCCCATCTAAGGCTGCTTGCGAGTTCTGCAGCCATACTACTTTACCCTTTCCAGCGTTTGTGAGAAAAACATTCTCTCTCATTCAACACCTTCGGGATTGATGACTCAAGTACTGACTGCCGTGGCAACAGCACTGTATACCTGCCCAGTATTTTTATGTTTTTATGTTTCCACATACCAACCAATGACTGCTCTTTGTTCTCTGCCTCTCATCCTCGTATCTAAACAGGGTCCCTGTGCAACATGCTATTTTCTTTTTCACAAGAATCTGTAGTGTTTTCTCTCATAAAGCCGCCACACCGGTGCTTACCCCGCGATGTCAGTAGGAGGAGATCTTTCAAGCGAGGAGTCCGTGGAGCTCGGCGGTGAGAGCAGTGGATGGCTTTTCAGTGACGGAACAGAACGCTATGCACACTGCCCTAACAAATCACAAGCCAGCGCCTCTGCTTACACTGCAGGCTACAGCTCTCCAAGAAAGACTCAAAGAATGAACTCCACACGCCTGGTCTGGCCAATGTCTCCAACGAATCACTTGGGAACATACATTTATTAACTTGATAACAAGGAGAGAGACTGTGCTTGTCTTTCCTAGGTCTAGAACCCAAGAATAGATCTTTTTAGGCACTGTGTTGTGGCACTGTAAACAGAGGTAACCAGGGACTGAAGAGCAGTCAGACCTTCAAAAGGTTACAACAAAGCAGGAGCATTCCTGGTGTCAGTCAATTCCTGACAGAGTCCTCGAGTTAATATGCAGTGGAAATTAACTCTGCGACCTCAGCAAAACCGGAACTCAAGTGGGAGCCGAAGAAAAGGAATGAATGGAGGGATGGAACAGATCTTATTGAGTGCACTACTGCCCCGAAGTGTGTCCTGGCTCGGACCATAAAAAGCAGACTGTACAAAAAAAAAATCCTTAATCTGACACAAAAACACCAGATGGAAATGGAACAGAAAGGGAGACATATGACGAGGAAAACAGCCATATCGTAAGCAGCTTGCTAAAAGCAAATTAATTTTCTTCTAGTCCCAAAGTGGGTGGCAGCCTGTTCCAGCCTCTGGCGGCTAAGACCGAAAAAAGACAGATCAAACAATCGTAACATGACAAAAAGACACATGATACCACCGTTTTGAACAGCCACTGGTTGCCTTTTATCACTTTCTGGTCACCCCCAATAACATCCATTATATAGCACTGCACACCACACTGCACTGGCTTCTAAGCACTGCTTATGCCAATTGTTACCCAATTTACATACTTATTTTTTTAATGTACAGGCCTCAGACCCACGAAAGGCGGAGGCTGCCTTACCCTGACCCCAGAAGCACCATTTTTATTCACCTGAGCGTTCAGCTCACGAAGCAACATGACAGTAGCAAATGCACAAATAAATACTCTTATTTAAAGTTTATTTTTCATTTTAAGGTGTGCTTTACAAGCAAACTGGCCCTAACCAAGCAGAACCTTTTAAATAAAAGTAAAAAGCATGCTAGCTAATACAGGTTCACGCACAGAACAACTGTCAGAACTAAGACTAATACAATACCAATTAATATTCAGTTTTACAGCACAGCACCAAATGTTGGGGTTCCCATACGGACCACGTTGAGGGCATCCTACAATTTACGGTGCTTACCATAAAACTGAATAAGCGTAAGTGTGCCATAGCCACTAAATATCTCACTTGTAGGGACAGTAGAGCTCACTGCTATAAGTGTCATAAGACTGGGGATTTAAAGATGTCTAACCTTCTTGCAATGTCTGAAGGCCTAGAGCACAAAATCCGGAGTATGCCGACCTACAGGGGAGACCGAGCTGTTTTATACCCCTGTGAAATATGCCTAATGGTCACTCAAAGTTGGAGACAAAGAGAAAGAAAGGGTCAAAGCTCATATGAACATAGGCCAAACCCTAACTTCTTCAGAGGTTCAGTGACTGACTCAATGTCTAGGGGTACATGGATTGGGTACCCGATGAGTTCTCTGCCTCTCATCCTCGTATCTAAACAGGGTCCCTGAGCTAGATACAGAGAGTAACACACAGGGAAGCAATACCTCCTCGAGAGATCATCGTGCTGGCCATATGTCCTGGATCCTGCTGATGCTGTTAGCAAGTTGTTCCCTACAAGTTAGGTATCCTTGTGGGTTTCCCCTGTGGATTACGTTTTTTAAACCATGTGAACTTGTAGAGTGAGAAAGCATAGCTTCATTTAGCTATATCCATGTGTTAGTCCTTCATTTTGGACTACAAATTTGAAGTTGGAGAGTGTTTAATCCAGCCTGTAAGGGATATCTAAGTTCTTTCATATCTAAGGCAGATTACAAGATGTACGTATGCCAATTATACTGAATCACAAAGTCCTGGTGAAGGTGTATTTATATTTTTCTTCACTCACCGAAACGCGCGTCGGCTTGTAAATTGGCATGTCTTGAACATTGGCATGAAGTGTTTGAAATTGGCAAATTTGAAGCCCTGACCAGGATTGGCTACCATCAGGCCTGTAACACGAGAATTTGAACCAAGAAATTATAACCTAGAATTGGCTGTTATTATGTTGAATTTTATACAATCCAAACTACAACGCATAATTGTAGCATCAAAGCAGTAACTTTATTGTGCTGTTTAAATATCCTCTCATGTATGAGGCGGTTGGAAATTTGTATGTATACTATTTTGTGATTTTGTTGGTTCTGTGTTATTTGTTTATTTTTGCTTATTTACTGGTATGTTATTTATGTTTTCATATATGTATGTTTCATTTAGGTTAGGGGGTTGTATTATATTGTTTTGGTTGATTCTATGTTGATTATATTATGTGCAAACTGAATGTTTAATTAGCTATAATAAATATCTAAATTGAAATATATTGTATGTTGTATATTTGAATTTAAGATTTCCATTCCTATGTTTGCTATGTTAATGGAGAGTAAACTACGTTATACTCATAGCATTCTCTGCCTCTCATGTCATAACCCAGCAACTGACCCTCCAATCATGACTTGTGCAAGACTGAAACCTATGGGATTTTGACTTCCATTACAATCCAGGGTCCTCTGGATAAGTACTCTTTTAGCCACAACCGATCACTAGATCACTTTAAGAGGGGTGCCTTGGCAAATAGGAAATTACATTGAAGGAGCCATGTAGCAACGGACTTGGTGTGTTGGGAGCCAATAGGTTTTTCTTGCCCAAAATGCATTCATTCAGAGGTCCTTGAATACAGTGCATTCTACTTAAAGTTTCAGAACACAAAGACTAAACATCCTATAATGGGCCACATTTACATGCTATTTATGCACAGCCTTCTGTGATAAAGCAAATGGCGAGGACGAATCAAGACTATCTTCGATAGCCACTCCATCTAAATTTCTCTGCCGAAGAATGCCTTCACAGTATCGCAGGTGTGATAAAATCAGATTCCTGAAATCGGTAAATCAGCATATTTTTCAGACTACAGCTAAAATCAATAATTAGCCAAACTATTATCATTTCCATTGAAACTACATTAACATGTCAGCACAAACGACCTATACTCCAAGGTTTAACAAACATGCTATACAAAGATTGATTACGTTCAGCTTAGGGAATTCATTTTCATCAAATATGCCCAGACAATAAGATCCAAAACTCGGGAATGAGTAAACACATTTTCTACTTTCTGGGATTGAACAAACATGTTCACTAAGCAAACGTGGAGCAAGTCTGAAATATTCAGGATATTCCACTATGTTCTGTGGAGTACTAACATCAAAAGGCCAAATTATTAAAATACACATACATTAAAAGGATGGTTACATTTAAAATGCAGCTTAAAATTAGACTTCTGTATTTTATGCTAATTGTATTTAAAATTTAATTCTTTGGATGTATGGCTTGGGAGTAGTGGTAGCATGTTAGTAAGGGTTAACTTTAAACAGTTAAGCAATCCCTAATTGAGCAATCCCTTATTCAGACGTATAGTGTACGTTAAAAAAAAAACCAAAAGAGTGGACAATTTTGAAGTTTGGTGATGTTATTATATTTAAGCAATGTCAGAGTAGTGGCCATATTAACAAACTTTGATAGGGATTGCATTTTGAGGTCTTGCTTACCTGTATGCAAAAACCTATTGTGAATTTATAGTGTGCTTACAGCATGTTAGTAAGGGTTAACTTTAAACAGTTAAGCAATCCCTAATTGAGCAATCCCTTATTCAGACGTATAGTGCAAGTTCAAAAAAAAAAAAAGAGTGGACAATTTTGAAGTTTGGTGATGTCATTAAATTTAAGCAATGTCAGAGTAGTGGCCATATTAACAAACTTTGATAGGGATTGCATTTTGAGGTCTTGCTTACCTGTATGCAAAAACCTATTGTGAATTTATAGTGTGCTTACAGTTTCAGATCATATAAGCCAGGTAAGACTGAAGAATGTTTCACATTTTGCAACAACTGTAGCAGTAGAGGATCAAAGGGGTACTATCCTAGGAGAAGCATAGAGGTATGAGTCATGACTCTGACTGTACCACTTATTCATCCTAAAGCACCACTCAACACACTAGCTCAATATGGTAATTCAAAACCTAAATATCGGGGACATGTCAAATTATATATTTTTAACCCAAATTAAGCCATTTGTAAGTCGAGAGGTACACCAGCCGCTGAGGAGTAGGCATGGGTAGTGGGCCCTGCCTGCATGTGTAACACCAATTCTGAAAGTATGAACTATGCCACTAGAAAATAATTAGTGTATGATGTTTTAGGGCATTATAGTACAGTTGCATCACGTGTTACGTCTTGGAGGGCTCAGTACCTCTGACTTTTGTGAGCATTCAGGATTCTGAAAATAAAGTAAATATATAATTAAATAGTGGTATAGAATTCCTAAGACTTTTTGTTTGAAATCTAAAGCAAGTGGCCACAAAATAACCGTCATGCAAAAGCTGGAGGACACGGAGATCGGCATCCCCAGGGAGGATTAAGACTGCTGGCACTGCCAGGCCGTCGGCTGGCCTAAAAGTGGCACTTTCGCCACAGTTGTAATAAAGTTGCAGCTCGCAGGAGGGAAAGGGGCGGGGCGGCACAGCACATGGCGTGGAGGGAGGAGGTGCCCCCCCCCCAAAAAAAATTAAAAACCAAACACCCCTTAACTCACCCCTGTGCTGCTCTATCTGCTCTGCTTAGTTGTTGCAGGCAGGAACAGGCTCGCAGCCTGCCCTGCGGCCAATCCAGAGGCTGTTCAAAGCAGCATCAGGATTGGCTGGGAGCGCTCAGTCAGGGCTCCCCCCATGCAGACTGGGAGCCTGTGCAGGCTCTCTCCAGCCCGGCAACTATGTTGCCAGGCTGGAGAGAGCCTACTGCGCATGTGTGTTTGGCCGGACCGAGACAGCCGACCAAACATACATGCAAAGTGAGGGAAGTGCTATGCACTTCCTCCCCGTCGACGTCATGCCCATGGCCCTGCCCACTTTTAAAGAAACAACATAATACATTGAGTTTATTATGTTGTTTCTTCAAAAGTTTTGCAGCTCCTGCCGCTGGCAGGGGGGTGGGGTGGAGTGATGCTCCTGTTGTAATGTGAAGGTAAGACCACCACTTTGACAGCGGTCCGAGTGTGACCTCCATATTGAATAGGATGCACTGTCAATTTCGGGCATTGGGGTTTCCCTGGATGCACTACTGAGCATTGCTAAATGATTCTGTATTACGAGGCTGTAGAGGGCTTAAATTACGTAAAATCGTGAACCATTATGATTTTGACAATAGCGTATGTTGTGTGTACATTTTTGTGGGGTTGTTGTATCTGAACATCTTTACCACTAGTTTAAAAAAATAAAAATAATATATATATATATATATATATATATATATATATATGTTATGTGCCACACTGTATTCAGCAGAACTATCCCATGTATCAGTTCAACATGGAAGATGGTCACTGATACTTTCCTCATAACTTTGTTTTGCAAACATAAGTTACTCCTTTTTGAAAAAAAATGATATTTTTTTTATACTTACCTGGAGATGACATTACGATTTTAATTGAAAAACAAATTATACATATAGTGATCTCGAATACACAATTTTCTAAGGTTGAAAATTAATCATGCAACCTTCGACCACTTGTTTGGTTGATACTCATTACTTGATTTAATTGTGGTAATGCTTTAATACAAAACATTTCCTCTTGGAATGATTCCTTTCTTTTTATAACTGATTCTAACCAAATTAGGTTTTGAGATGCAGGAAGCCTTGCATTGTCTCTCATTAAACTACTTGGGTGGGTGGGTGTTACATATTGGTGACTTTGGTATTCTACAGCAATGAATCATTGTGGGTTGTAAGGATCTTAAATGTGGTATACATATACATATGCAGTGTTAGTAGTGTAAGGAAACCAGGCAATTAGTTGTGTAGGATGTGAGGCGTGAGCAAGTAATAGGGCCACAGGGGGGAAACCAAGAACGCCATAGTAGTGCTTGCCTTTCTCAGGGTAGCAAATCAGAGCACTTCAATTCCTACTGAGGGGATGTGCTGTGGATACTAATCACCATTCGCTGGCACGCAACAATACCACTCAATAAATGATTTTCTTTTCCAAAGAAAAAGCAGAAAGTGGACAAAGTACAATTATTACACATGCACTACTAAATACTGTGCAGTAATTTATAAATGTATACATAAGATTTGTGACACTCTGAAATCACATTTGACCCCTAAAGTGTCATGATCTCTAAAAATCACAGAAAGACCCTCCCATACCTTATACCACAGAACATTACTATAAAGGAGGGCGTCACTTTAAATAAAGCAGGACTATTGGCTTTGTTAGGGTTACCATATTAAATAACCAGGAATCACATTTTATAAACCACCCCTCTATCACTGACATCAATAAGAATTTTTATGTGCAATCATGGTTATCAATAGAGCAATGCAACATTTATGACAAATCACTGTTGTCTATACATCTTTTAAATAAAGCATCATGAACAACGTAACGTGTCTGTGGCTTTTGTTAACTATTTTAACCCACAAAGCATGCTGGCTGCTTGCTGTTACTGGCAGCTGAACACGTTTTCCTGCAAGTTTTGCTGCCAATTAAATATTGGGTCCTAGCATCCTCTTTGAAGGCTAGGATCGGCTGAATGAAGGAAAAATAAAGGAGGACTGGAGGAAAGCCAAAGTCTAAAAGATAAGAGTATTACATCAAAGGAAGGATAAAAGAAGGGGTCATGAAAGAATAAAGGTAGTATTGGCGGCAAAAGGAGGATCAGATAGCCCCTCTGAGGAACTTCCCTACAGCTTACTTATGAACCTTACTATTTCCAAGTTTGAAAAGGCTTTACAACATATACAGGATGAGATATGGGAAGTACAGATTGTTTGTAAATGTGTAATCAAAAAGAATTGAAAGTAAAAATACATAATACTTCAACTTCAACCCTATTCAGTTTCTTTCATAGAGCCTAACTCAACAACCTCAAATCCACATTGTAATGGCATAATGGAGGCTTTAACAGGGAGAGCAAGAGGCTGAATGGTCCCAATAAGAAGGCCACAGGTGGACTTACCACAGGAAGACCCTCCTGATGGAAAAAAACACTAGGTCAAAATTGTCTCTTAGCACTCCCAATGGTCAAACTGTAGTAGAGCCAACTAGGGCCACTGGTCTAGCTTTCATCTCAGCAGATAAGCACCAGTGAAGCAGGAACAATTGTGTGATCACTCCATCCTATTAAGCTATTTATTATGTAACTTAAGGCGGAACCTGGACAGTTCATAAACACCTTTTATTACATTTCTGGAATCTACACAGTCTACCACAGAAGCCTTCTTGGCTAGCCTTAGAAAGGCCACTAGCCCTGAGCTGATTAGAAAGCCCTTGGATATTCCTGCACCTGTAATGTTCTCAATCACGGCCATATTATCAAGCTCCTACGGAGTATAAAAGTCATTAGGTCATTTAGGCTCTTCAGAAAATGTCTCAATACAGTTTTTACCACCACAAAACAACCAGAAATCTGAACCAAGTTTGGTTACGTGGTCATCACAGAGAGTAGCAGACCTGGTATTCTCTGAAAAAGATACCATCAAAGAATAGGGGATAAAAGTTTCAAGATATTGTTCCGATGCTTATCCACATACTCTTATGCAGAAGCACTGGGAGGTGGTGCAAGATACCGTATTTTAGAAATCGCAAGTTATCAAAACCTACTCATTTCTATGCAACCCAATTGGGTGAGCCATAACTCCTGTGAAAAATGTGAGAACCCCAGATTGGTCAGAGTCTGGAAAATTAGCACCACTGACAAACAAATGGAGCTGGCTTCCAGAGGCTCTGACCACTCAATGAATGAGCTTGATTACTATCAAATGCAATGCACCACAAAAATTGAGATTTTGCTCCAGGAATATTGGAGATTCATTGAGCAAATGAAATTATCCTGAAGTTAGAGACTACTTGGCAAGCCATCATGTCTTAACGTTACAAAAGAATTGGGCTCAATATCCCGTACCACTAATTGGGTTTCTAGAATTTACAAAGGTAGCATAAAAAAAATCAAGAGAAAAGGTCGCCTCAGGGGAAGATTAGAAATGTACATGAGCTCTGATTTAAATTCTTCCTGCTCTTATATTAAATCATGGGAGCCATGGCTTCTTGCTGATAGATATCAACATCTATATACAGCCGACACCGACTAATAAGTGAAAGGCAGTTTTCTATATTAGCACTTTCATACCTAAATTAAAACCAGCACATCTCATTTTATAATATCTGGAGACTTCAATACGAATCTATTTAGGAATCCATTTACAGATGAACAAACTTGATCTATTATGGAATATACCTTTACAAGCAACACCACTAGTTAATTTGCAAGACAGGTCTGTTGAAAATCTCTCTGCCAAATTAATTAATATAGGATACAGAATAGTAAATGGCGGACTTAAGGAAGATAAACCCCCAGCCTGGACACGTACTACATCTGCTTCTAAATCAATAATTGATTATACATTAGTTAGCCTTTCTCTTTGGAGCCACATTAGTCGCTCGAGCTAAAAGCGGCCACCTTCCGCAGTTCATTGAATTATCTTTTGGAGCCACATTAGTCGCTTGAGCTAAAAGCGACCACCTTCCGCAGTTCATTGAATTATCTCTTATAACGCCTTTACTGGTGGCATCAACTTGTGCTCTAGTATTTGCCCAAAGTGAGAACTACAAGAGGCTAAAATGGAACAATCAAGTGATTGTTCCAGGAGATCGGAAAAAAATGCAGGTGTAAGATAATTATTTGGTTCAAAGATGTAGTAGTGTCTAAATTTAGCAACAATTAATCAAACTAAGCTTGAAATTTCAGCCTTTATGCCTTAAACAAACCCTGGAAAACTAATGCAGATGGTCTTAGGAAAAGGAAAGTAAATCAGGCATGAGGAGGTTTAGGAAAAAGCCATTGGAGGAGAAACTGGCTCATAATTTAAAATCTGCTACAAAGGACTATAAAAAAGAACTGTGGGTCACAATGAAGCAGTATGTAGATCTGTTATGGGTTAAACTCTTGTATGTCAGCAAATCCAACAACTCCAGGACATTTTGGAAGATAGTACATCAGATGGAAGGATGGCCCCTAATAGATACCAATGTGAATGGAGTGGAGTCATTGTGGTTTCAACACCTTCAATCACTTTATCAAGGCCATAGAGCCAAGTGGGAGGATGCAGGTCATATAAAAGCATTGGACTGCCATCAATTTATGTCAACCATGACTGGCTATGGCTCTATAGGGCAGCTGAATATTCCATTACAAAATAACATGATCAAAGAAATAGAAGCTTTGTTACATCCTTCTGAGCAGGTTGCTGATATCATTTTACATAGCAAGGACAGTGCCCCTGGCCTGAATGGTTTGCCACAAGCAGGTTAGTCCAGTCTTCAGGTCCATGAAGCTTGCAAAGATGCATAATCATGTTCTCAAGATCAACGCAATTCCAGAATCCTGGAAAGGTGCAATTGTGCATCCTATTTACAAAGGAGAAGATAAATCATCTCCAGCTAATCATCATTGAATTTACCTTTTAGATAACAATGTCAAAATGTTTGCTTCATTGCTGTTGAAAGTTTTGGAGGCTTGGGCTAACAGAAGGAAAGTTTTGCCCATAACTTATGTGCTCTTTCATTAATTGTTGATAATACTATGGCATTCAATTCCACCTCAGTGGCCTGTCCTGTCCTTAAAATCTTCATTTGACAGAGTTTTGACGGCCATACTATGAGAAAAACTGAACTAGGGAGCGTTCTTAGAACTGTGCTCAAGGCAATCCAATAATCATATCAAAATACTTGTATTCGAGTGAAAATCATTGATGGCCAGATGATCTCATGCCATATTCCAACCTGCTTTAGATTGAAGCAGGGTAATGTATTCGCCCCCCTGCTGTTCCTTTTGTTAATCTTCACTCTTTCATGTGAAATATTGCTCACAAAGTCCCCCCCCTCCCCGGCTCCACGAAGTTGGATTTGAAAATGGCTTTCCAACATGCTGTATGTAGACGACACGGTTCTTCTCAGCAAAACATAAGTTGGCCTGCAGCGGCTGATTGACAAACAATATGAATATTTGCCGCCAAATAAACTGAAGGATACCGTAACCAAAAGGAAAACAAGGGTAATTAGCAGAAAAATGATAAAGCAGCAGTCTTGGTTTTAAAACAACAAGCGCATCAAAGAGACCAGTGAATATAAATATTTAGGATTAATAATGGATCATAACGGATCATTTTTAGCTCATAAGCAGTATACACAAGTGAAGGCCCAAGCACTACTACCACACTCATAACACTCAAACTCTGAAGGGTCCTCTATTAGATCCAATAGTGAACGTAGGGGAGGCAACACTTTTACCAACAAATAGCAATGGAAGCGAAGCCCTGCATGGTACTGATGCCCTCCTACTGGACAACATTGTGATGAAGATGTTTAAGCAACTGTTCCATTTGCCGAGATCAGCCTTTCCAGCATATGTTCAATTAGAGTTTTGATTACTGACCCAAGTTACAGCTAGGCAAGGGCCTATTTATTTATTTATTTTTTGCTACAAGGTAAAATCAACAGTCTGACTCAGTACATTATTTGCCTTGGGATGAATTGATGCAGAGTAATCCCAATTCTCCAATACGTCAATATTAAGAAGGAGCATGAGGAAGTCTGGGAGCGGAAGGCCTTTTAAATGACCAATTCCTGTACAAGTTTTCAAGAAATACATTAATAGGAATATGATAACACCGTTGCACCTACAGGAGCAACCAATTTTAACTAAGTGAACCCACATACGGATAGTGAGACAAATACACAGTCCTGCAGAGTGCGGAATATTTTTCCACAGGGTATCAGACTCACATAAAATATAAATGTGTGCAGCATTTGATTGGGCTACATGTCAATCCACCAACCATTAAAAAGGTCTAAGGAATTGAAAACAAGTTATGTAGCTTATGCAAAGAAGCTACCATGTCATTACTCCATTTGATTTGCATTTGCTCAGGCATCAGGAGGAAAGACAAAACCTTTTACGACATTTGTTTGATCAAAGCCCAATACGGTCCAAATGAACCAATTTGAAACATAAATACAGCAAGGTTCCAGAAGCACGCTGTAAGGAAACAAACGGTATCATTATTGTGCATAGACGACTGATGGCTGTGTAAACTTAAGTAATGGAAAGGAAAGATGCCTAAATGAGTTATATGACAATAATTGAAGAATGTGTACAGATGGCTGGTGGACTCGTTAATTCCAGCTATGCAAAGCCAAGTTGGCTGGGGAAATATTTTAATTTATTAAAATGATGGAGGAATGTGTCTTATTAGTTTTAACTCATGCAGGAAGCACTGTCACGTCATATTTATTTATATAGCCATATTTAACACATGCACTGTTAAAGTAACTAAGCATGAAATAAAGACTTGACTTGAATACTGCCGAGAGTAATGCCCACTCTTCAAGACTGATCCGCACTTTTGCTGCAATTACCGTTTGCTGTTTAAATCACTTTTCAACGCAGGCAAAAGATAAAATAACCGGATCCTGAAAGCCCCTTCTTCCTTTCTCAGTAAAATAAGTATTTTATAAAGAAAGTGCAACTACAGCCAGAACTAAAAGCTACCAAGGAACTCTAAACAATACTCAGCCAATCAGTCAACTAAAGACAATCGAACAACTACGGCCAACCACACTTTAGTTTTATAAGACCGTGAACGGCACCATATCCAGAGAAAATATTTTATACATCATTCAGGTGTCGAGCAGGAGGATGGTCAACACTAAATTATAAAGGGGTCAGTTTCTTATCAAGGCTAATAAAGTAACTTTGTCAAGTAGCCCTCTCATAGAAAGAACAGGCTATATGCCATGAACCTTAGCATTGGTTACATGATTCTGAAATGATTCATGCCTGAGTCATTGCACAGAACTGCCAGGAGCCAGAGTTTTCCTATTTCTTTGTTAAAACGTTAAGATCTTTGCACAATTCTCTCCACACACCTAAAGGGAGGTCGTTAGTCCTTAAATGCAAAGTAGACGCTTTTCCTCAAACACAATAGGAAAGGGAACTCGAGTCAACTTCATGTCATTTCAGCCTAGTTTTGTAAAATATTTTTTTGAAAGCTATTTTAATATTTAACAATGGAGTTAAACATTCTGGATGACTCAAAATAGGACTTTTCAATAAAGGATCTGCACATTTCCTCCTCTTAGCAGTTTTCTGTCATGTTATCGAAAAAGGGGTGTGCCCAGCAGGCCACACTCCGTGACTCCCGAAAAACAACCTGGCCATGTAAAGAGAATGAAGGAGGCGATTGCTGCACAGATCAATAGCCGCCACATTTTTGGCTATTTAATAGAAAGTGTATCCTTTCCAAGTCCAAATCATTCTTCTACAGAGCATGAGACTATGATGGATACTGTGCAGTACCTGTTCTAAAACACTGGGCACAACTGGAGGTGCTGACATTCTTGAACAGTATGGAATGCGCCTGGATACCCTTACATGTGACAAGCAACGCTCTACAAAACCACTTTACAATCAAATATGTCAAACTTACGCATTGCCAGAAGAGTAATGTGAAAAGTAAAGCATGCTTGGAGCACAGTCACACGTCGAGTGGAGAAAGTGCTTTGTGAGTTGACTATATCAATACATTTGACGGTCAAATAATAATCTGCTTTACACATCTATTAAACATTTATCCACATTAAGATATTTTGGCCTTTCGTACAAATTTAGTATGCAGTGCATAATACATGGAAGATTGCAATGCCTTTGTGAAAGCCCAGTTCTAATTTCTCTGTTACAGGTGGCTTGTGAGGCACTTAGTCACCTGTAATAAAGAAATGACGTAGCTGTTCACCTGTGAGATCCTATTATAGTTGAGTTCTGACATCCCAATGCCAGCTGCCAGAGACTGCCCCACAGGGACGGGCAGGTCATATTGCATCAATTATGCTGTTTCAAAAACAAAATCTGCCTTTTACTACTTCTGCTCTGTTTTTCTAGATGAGCAGTGATAAGCAGAAATCAGATATTTATGGCAACATGTTTATTTTTTCACCCTCTAGTTAATTATAGAAAAGTCAAAATTCCTCTGTGTGCTGAGTTATGGAGTTTGTTTCCATGCGACCTATATTAAACTGATTCTGATATATTTTTGCAATAAATATTAAGCTACGTTTGTTTATTTAATTTTGCACTAGGAATTCGGATTGTCTTCATGTGTACAATGATCCTATCTCTTTTACTGAAAGAGGAACACATCATGGATTTAAGGGTGTGGTGAGAAGTGTGATGTGTGGCCATGTATTATAAGGAATAAAGTACACCCTGCGTACATTATAAGGATACAAGTCACTTCTAAGTTCCATGACCTAATAAAGGAACTAGGCCTTCACTCTTGTTCCTCTATATGGTCAAGGATCAACTCAGTGACTTGTAATATTTTTTTAATGTCCAGCAATCATAGACCCCAGCAGTCCACCATCCCTGTGATTGTGGCCATTCCCAAATGGGTTGCAAATTGTGACCTGCCTCATGAATATTAATGAGGCAGGTCCCCTGTGACCCAATTGGGAATTGCAAACAGTGTCTGAGACACTGTAGTACATGGCAGTTTGCGATTTCCTAATAGTGAATTGCAAATATTCACTATTATGAGTTCACAAACCACTTATTTAGCACATCTGGCCCAAAGACTCTAGAGCAAAGACCTCACAGTAATATGTGTACAATAATGTCTATAACAGTTCAAAATGATCCATGACTGAATGGCAAATGCAGCCAGGATGTCATTTCCCTGAAAAGCAACTTCTCTCTGTCCTTTTGGCCAGGAGTCTCCTGGGCCGTGTTTGTAGATGGTTAATCAACACACAACTTGGGAATGGTTTCTTGAGAGTCTTGAAACTCAGCAGAGTGCAGGTGAGAGAGTCAGTGCCTTAAAGACATATTGGGACTTTATGTAGTTTTCGGGTAAGTGAATGAGTGACCACTCTGCTGATAGTATAAAGAGAGGACAATAAATGCATGAGCTGGAGCTGAGCAGGGACCCACCACTGCTGGTCGAATGTATTTTCATACAGCACGCTTTCCTTCAAATGTCTACAAAAATCAAGACCTGTGTGTCCAGTTAACAAATGATTTAACTCTCAAACACTGTCAAATCAGGGGTTGAATATGCAAAGTCCTAACACATCGCTGGAGCACCTGTGAATACGTAAGAACTCTCAGAACCGGTAGACCTCTTCTGGATGTGCCTGCACAGGTCAGTAGACACATGCAATGGAACAGCTGCAGACACTGGCAGTGGGCCAGCACCACACGGTCATTCAGAAAGTCTTTTTTGAGAAATCTCATTCTCATGGTGGAGTAGACAATCAACATACACAAAAGACTATAAAACATGAATGGTTACACGCTGTCCCAAAAGACCTTTAGGTCCAGTATTGTGAAAACACTGCAGTCCTGCCAAGAAGAACACCACATTGTTGAAGATCAGTATCTTACCATCTGTAAGTAGAGGTGCCTTATCCAAGGGAAATGGCACTAAAAGGCTCCATTAATAGTCACCAGCGTTCTTCAGTGTATTCCAGCAAAACGTTTAAGTGCCAGTGTTCAACAGACCCGGATTTTAATGTGACCCTCACTCAATGGTAAGCATAGCATGTTTCTGAAGTGTTCATCGGCCGTAATTAATTTGAGGTTTTCAATATGAAGATGCCGCTACACATGGCTTCTCAGTACATATAATGCTAACTTGAACCCTAAATCTCTACCATAAAAATGAATACTGGCAAAGTACAATAACTCTCATTCCAGGCACACCTCATCCATCACTATGTAATTCTGACCACAATAATGAAGAAAACTGTCATCTTAATAATCTATTGGAGAAACAACAGCCAATTAAGAAACTGCTAATCACATCTTTTGACCTATATCTGACTCTCGGTAAATTGCTTATGCACACAAAAATAAGTAGACCATCATCATTTCTTGATTCCATCAGCACGGATAGCAGATGTACTGCTTTTATTACAATCACAACAGAGGAAAAGCAGAGCTTAAAGATAATTGTATCACAATACAAAACAAGGTGTGGAACTCTGTGCTATTTGGCCTAATCCACACAAGGGGAAAGAAATGAAATATTTTCTGTGTTACTACCGCTTGAACAATGTTTTGCATGGACAAGTACCATCAAGTACAGGCATGAACAAAATGAGTACAAATTAAAAAATGAAAGCAAATTCTAAAATTGGTGCAAATACAGTTTATAGACATTTTTAACATACTCGTCATGGAATGACCTCTTGAAAAGGTGACAACATAAGCAATCTGAATGCTGAATGTAGGACTCCTCAGTAGAAATGCAGTCAAATGAGTGATTACATTTTATATTGCCTACTTAATATTGCCTACTTGGCTCTTAATACATTAAAATATTTCCAATTAGTGTTTTTTAAACTGATATACACATAAAAAAGGTTTTACAAATAAAATAAAATAAAAATTCAGGGCTGAATGTCCTCGTGAAAAAGGAAAAAAAAAAAATCACTTTATTGATAGACCACCATCTAAGTGTCATAGTTCCAAACTCTCTTACTAATAAAAGTCAGTCATGTTTCCCAATTTACGTAGGTTCCCCGCTGAGACACACAACTATATGCCACCAGTGGATGGAAGCAAGCGGCTTTCCTCGGCTCCTTTATGGCTTCTGCCATGTCCTAATGGCCTGGCATTTAGAAACAATCATGGATAAAGCCAATGCATCCTGCTACAATGCAAATGCATGTAAACATTAGAGGTGGGTGATATATTCTCCACGGCTGGCAGGATTGGTGGAATTTTGGCCACTTCTCATCATGCTTGGAACACAGAGTTACGGCCAAAGTCTGCCAACCACAGCGTGGTGGAATTGGTTTCTCATGCTCGAAAACAGTAAGTTGGAGAGCACAAAGTTAGATTAGGCATCCCCTAGCACAATTTTCGTTTGTTAGGAGGACGCCCGGTGAGAATTCTCCAGGCCGGGTGTTCGTGACAGTTCACAATCAGAAAGCTGCTGCTCAAGTAGAAAACTAACTCAACAAGCTGCACCCTCTGGAGCACTGCGTGAAATCATTCACACTGATTAGCGGTGCTGAACACAGTCCCGGAGCTAAATCACAGCACATGGAGCGCAACATGCCTGGTTCCTCACGTTCCCAGAATCTCAGAGTTTTTTTGTAAACCCAAAGAATTCCGCAGAGTAAATGTGTGCAAGTTGCTTCCAGGCCTAGTAAACATAAGCATTCACAAATGCTCTTTGAGTGTGTTACTCACATAAATTCACATTATAGCTAACCCTATCAGCTTTCCCAGTTCTGTGAAAAAGCTGCAGAAACGGATGGCTATCTATATAGGATGACTGTAGGAGAAAAAGTGAAGCGATTGATTCCACTTTACAAATTTAAAATAGGTCCTCATGTATTCCAGTCTAAGCACTTGCTAGAAGGCAGAAAGATATACTAATTGCATTTAGGCCTTGTTTACTGTTCCCTTCCCTGGTTTCTCACTGTCCCTCCTTCACAATTTCGAGGCCATTGGATGGGTTTGTGCCTGTCCTTGCCCCTGATTGAAACACTGACAAAGCTTCAAGCCTTAGCATTTCAGAAGCCACAAAGGTACCAGTGCAGTGCCCTGCATAGGCCTGCCCTCCCATGTACAGTTAAGAGGGAAAAAAAAGTATTCTCCTTCTATGGTTACAAAAATGCACTGAGTGCCCATAGAGGAGATCATTCAAAAATACACAGTGCTCTGTAGGGGCATTTCTTCAACTGCAGCAATGTATTTAGATATATAATTTTTGAAATGCAGTGCGCTTATAAGGTTATGTTTCTCATACATAGCTAAATTGGACATTTGAGAGTACATCTGCTCATTGGACAACAAAAACCTGCACATATGGGGTTTCTCTCAGAATATACAATTATGTCTGTGTTTAAAAGATTGTACTCTCTCTGAGGGGCTATACCCAACTGTATGATCTGTAGCTACACTTTGAGGCTGTTCATAGCAATATCACTGATCTGGTCAGTGCACTGCTCTGCCTCCAGTGGCTCCACCCTCTAAGTAGAGCCCTTTCTCTGGCTCCTCTGAACTCCTGACCCCTGTCAGGAGCTCGAGGCCCTCCTCCACCCACAGGCTTCTGCCTGCACCTCATCCCTGGTGTCTAGTGGGTGAGCTCTGCTTTCCTACTAGGCTTCCTTCTGCCTCTCTCCTCCTTTTGCTTTGCTCTCTGCTCTGCTTCACTACTGTCCCTTAGTGCTCCTTTTCCTCGTTTCTCTCTCACTCCACTCTCTCTCACTTTCACTCTCCCCCGCCGCTGCTGCCCCCAGCGGCCCAGCCCCTGTTTTCAGCTCCGCCCCCTTTTCCTGCCCCTCCCCCTTTATTTTGCGCTGTTTTTTGTCCCCCTCCTGCCTCCCAGCTGTCCTCTCTTCCCCCCACCTCCCTACTTAATGGCGGCCACTGCATGGCCGCACAGCGGGTGTGCCGCCGGACTGCCAAAAACAAGCCAGTCTGAGCCCGGACTGTGCCCAGAACCAATACCCCTAGCTCCTGCCCCCCCCTCCCACCGCCGCTAAGCATGCCTTCACTACGACGCCGCCACCCTCAACACCAGCTGCTTTCCCGCCTGCCTTCAAGACTCCCCACAGACCACCCACGGACCTTCCTCCTGCCAGAACTGCACCTTCACCAGCCTCCACACCAACAACCTACCCACCAAGCCAGGATGCAACCATCTCAGATGTATCCTCCTCAACACCCGCTCTGTCCAAAAGCATGCAGCAGAGCTATTGAATCTACTTGACTCAGCCTCCCCAGATGTCGCCTTCCTGACCGAGGCCTGGATGAACCCCTCCTCAGCACCCAACATCGCTATAGCCATCCCGGATGGCTACAAGATCACCTGCAGGGACCGCTCCAACAAACAAGGAGGAGGCTTCGCCATCATCCACAATAACACCCTCAGGATCACGACCAACACCGAAGACACCCTCAGCACCGCCGAACACCCGCACTTCCAAATCCACACTGACCCAAACACCACCCTCCGAGGGACCCTCATCTATAGGCCCTCCCGGCCCACAACAGCAGTTCAGCGGCTCCATTACCGACATCAGTAGCACACATGCTCTCGCATCCACGGACTACATACTCCTTGGGGACTTAAACTTCCACCTCGAGAACACCAATTACAACAACACCGCTACCCTGCTCGACAACCTCTCCAACCTCGGCCTCAAACAGCTCGTCACAACACCAGCCCACTCCGCAGGACACACACTCAACCCTATTTTCTATGCCAGCAATCACGTCTCTTTCAGCCACACCACCGAACTCCACTTGACAGACCACCGCTGCATCCACTTCTCCTTCAAGAAACCCACAATACACCACCACCTACAACAGATCCCCCACCGCAGTTGGGGCACCGAAGACCAACTTATTGTGACCCTCTCCCAGAACCCACCCATCAACACCACCGACACTGATGCAGCTACCCGCAACTTCAGGCAATGGGTCAACACCTGTGCTGATACTCTTGCCCCAATCAGGAATCCCTCCAACAGACGCACCGACAGAATGGCCGCCTGGTTTACTGTCAACCTCCACGAATCTAGGCAAAGCTGCCGAAGACTCGAAAGAAAGTGGTGCCAAGATCAGACTCTGGACAACCTCATAGCCTTCGGAAAATGGCATCCACAGACAGCACCAACTTATCCGAGCCGCCAAGAGAACTGCCTTCAAAGACTGACTCAACAACAACATACACAGCCACAAGGAGCACTTCAACGTCATGAAGGAACTCTCCAACCCCAGCTCCAACGCCAATGACATCCAGCCATCCCAAGACCTCTGCGACTCCCTAGCCTTCTACTTCCACTGCAAGATTGCAGACATCCACGACAGCTTCAGCACTCAGACCCCCCCACCCTGCAACCACCAACACCACAGTCACCTCCGACCAACCTCCTGCTCTCCTGGGCCCCCGACAATGACATCATCGAAATCATGAACACCATCCACTCCGACTCTCCATCTGACCCCTGCCCTCACCACATCCTCAACAAAGAAAGCTCTGTCATTGCACCCCAACTACGTAATATCATCAACAGCTCCTTCGAGTCCGCCACCTTCCTGGAGAGCTGGAAACACGCAGAGATCAACGCCCTCCTAAAAAAAAACAAGGCGGACCCAAAGCACCTCAAGAACTTCCGGCCTATCTCCCTGCTCTCCTTCCCAGCAAAAGTCATTGAGAAGACTGTCAACAGACAACTAACCCGCTTCCTCGAGGAGAACCGCACCCTGCACCCTTCCCAATCCGGATTCCACAACAACCACAGCACAGAAACCACCCTCATCGCAGCCACCGACGCCATCAGAAACCTACTGGACAGCGGTGAAATTGCGGCCCTTATCCTCCTGGACCTCTCGGACGCGTTTTACACAGTCTGCCACCACAACCTACACTCATGCCTCCGCAGTGCTGGAATCCACGACAGAGCCCTGGACTGGGTCACCTCCTTTCTCACCGGCAGAACCCAGAGAGTCAGCCTCCCCCCATTCCACTAGGAGGCCACCAAAATCATCTGCGGCATACCCCAGAGTGCAAACCTCAGCCCGACCCTCTTCAACATCTACATGGCCCCGCTCGCTTACATCGCCCGATCCCACAACCTCATCATCATTTCATACGCCGATGACACCCAGCTGATCCTCTCCCTCAGCAAGGACTCCGCCAAGACCAACCTCCATGAAGGAATGAAGGCCATTGCCAAATGGATGAAGAGCAGCTGCCTCAAACTCAATTCCGACAAGATGGAAGCCCTCATCTTCGGCTCCACCCCCTCCGCATGGCATGACTCCTGGTGGCCTGCCACTCTTGAAACCACTCCAACTCCCACCAACCACGCATGCAACCTGGTATTCATCTTGGACCCCTCACTATACATGACCCAGCAAGTCAACGCCATCTCCTCCTCTTGCTTCCACACCCTCTGAATGCTCCAAAAGATCTACAAATGGATACCCACCGAAACCAGAAGAACAGTCACCCAAGCCCTTGTAAGCAGCAAACTGGACTACCGCAATACCCTCTTATGCAGGAACCACGGCCAAACTCCAGAAGAGGCTGCAATGCATCCAGAACACCTCGGCGTGCCTCATCCTGGACATCACTGCCACATCACAGACCACCTGAAAAACCTGCACTTGCTCCCAGTCAACATGAGAATCACCTTCAAACTCCTCACCCACGCTCACAAAACACTGCACAACACTGGACCAGAATATCTCAACAGACGACTCTCCTTCTACACCCAGACATCTCTGCTCCGCCGACCTCTCCCTCGCAACCGAACGCATGCACAGAACTACAACCGGCGGTAGATCATTTTCCACCTCTCTGCCAAAATGTGGAACACTCTTCACACCCACCTGCGCTAGACCAAAGACCTCCTTACCTTCAGGAAACTTCTCAAGACCTGGCTGTTTGAGCAGTAGCAGCACCTTCCCCCCCTTAAGACTATATTTGGGGACATGTGGCTATGCCTGAAGTTATGAAAATGAACTGGGCAAATGTACCCAGGTCTTCACATATGAGCCTTCCATAGGCAAAGCTGCAATAGGAAAAGGAGGATAAATTGCCATAACTAGCATGTGGTAGGCATGTAAGTCTGTGCCTGAATATAAGAACTTATTGCAAATTCCGAGGCTGCATTGGGCATATTCGGCTATACCTTCACAGGAGTTGGCATCGGGCACACAAGGCGATACCTGTACACATAGTTTAACAGACTGAAGCACAGTTTTAGTCTGACATGCTAAACTTATCAGTACTTGAGGCTACTGGGCACTTGCGTGCACACTTGAGCGCAGATGATGACATAATTGCATTTAGGAACCTGTATCTACACCTAGGAAACTTCATTGGGTAGATAATACTATTCATAGGGACATCAGATTATATATGTGCTAACTACGATGCTTTGAGAATAATATGCTTCAATGGCCATATGCAATTTTACCCCTGCATATTTGAGTCTGTCCACAGCATTACGCCCTTTACATATCAGGCTGCACTGAGCATATGAAGCTATACCTGTTAATATGTGGCAACTCAAAACACCTAAGGCTGTGCCTGGATATGGAGCTGCACATTACAAACGGACATATACCTGGCATTATGATGCACTTATGTATATAGGGGAACATCTGACCAGGTGGTGTTATATTTTTATATTTCATGTTTTACCAACACATAATGGGCTACATTTGAGATTATAGGATGATACAGGAGTATGCCAGGCAACACCTTTACAGACTGGGCTGTGGTTGATCTTGTGGACCATACCAGAGCACATGGACTACATTTAAGGATCATTTCAGGGAGTGTATCAATCTTGGGCTGCATCGTCGTGAGTAAAGATGAAGCATTTATTACCCATTGCCAAAGTCGTAAGCAAATGATTGTTAAAAGAAATGTCCAAAATTCACACAATTTGCTTTATTGTAACTATGCGAACATTCAGGAAAATTACACAAAGTTCTGCATATTATGTGAAATGCAAATCCACCATTTAGCACTATATTTGAGTGTGAAATGCATCCTCATATCAATTTTTGACACTGACAAAACACACTTTGCCAAAACAAGAATTGCTAGTGTTCTGCTTGTTTGCATTGCTCCCATGCTCCTGTGCTAATGTTGCTGCAAACAGCAGTATAATTGCACAATATGGCCATGGGCATCCGCAGGAATTTTTTCAGGGGAGGCATAATTTTCAATCCTCAGGCAGCGTAACACTACGGCCGCCGTAGTGTTATACTGCACGGTAAACCTGCACACCAGACTGTACCTAAATCCAGAGGAGGGCAAACACACCCACTTAACTCCTCAGCCACCCTCCCCCTCCAACCTGCGGACGCTATGAATGTGGCAGATGTAGGGGCATCATTTCAGAAAACGAGCCTCACAAATTTCGGAATTGAATGAATTACTCATGGGCCTATTTGTAACATATCAGTAGTACACAATGTACATGACTAGAGGTAATGCCTGTCTCCCAACCAAAGGTGTGACACATGGCCTGCAGAAAAAAATTGCAGCGCATGTTTTTGAACATCCAAATGGTGCACACAGCCATACTGTGAATCCCACTATCACACATTTCCTACGTCCTGGGATATTTTGAAATGTACATATGGCAGAGAGTATTTAAATATATATATAAAGCATATTTTACACATAAAATCATTTACTAGGGTGAAGTGAAAAGTTTTCTGTCAGTACTAATACTCAATTATTTCAGTGTTGTTTTTTAAAAAGACAAATGAAACTTTTTAGTTCATGTGTCGTTATGGCAACACAGCCCCAGATATTGAACAGGTAATGTAGCTGTGCAATCGCAAACTTGACCCACAAGGCATGTCTCATGATCTGACAAATAACGCCAAAGAAGACAAAACATATTTTCTTACATCATCAATGAGTGCATTACAAAAAGCATAATGCAACAAATCGTAAAAGTATAGTTCAGTTTCCTATGAATAATGGATTCCCTGCTATAGATATGGGTCCTGGACCAGGGACAAATAACAGAATTCAAAGAGCATCCCCAGGCAACCCTAGAATATATAGTGACAACCCATCTGTCTCTATCTATTTTGACTGTATAGCATAAGAAGGGAGTTGATTAAAGCTATTTTATTCTTGACAATTCATAACCAATATAACAAATTGTGTATAATGGTTATGGGAGAATTTTAGTTCACAGCTTCCTACATGATTACTCCTGTACTTGACAGTTCCAGATACCCATTAATGTCACTGCTGTAATCATCAGTACTTGTTGGCTGTCAATGGAAAAGTCAGATGTCAACTGCAATATGTCAGATGAGAATGTTGTTTAAGTAAGTGGGCAAATAAGCAGATGAGTGGGTGAGTGAATGACTTGATAAATAAAAGTGCGAGTAAATGGATAGATGAGTAGCTGTGTGTGTGAGTCAATGAACTGGCAACGCTCCTGAGAGTCCTGGTGAGGAGGTGAATGAGTGAGTAAAATGGTATTTGAGTGTACCAGAAGTGACGATCTGAAAGAAAAGGTTTCATATGGCCAGAATAGGTCATCATATTCCCCTAAATGTAGTTTATTAAAGGTTGTATTCATATGCCCGAAATGTGCCATCATACACAATGTCAGCTCCTGGCCTGAATGTGAAATTATTGCCCTAACGTGCTATGCATCTCAAATGCACCTGAATATGCATGAATCGTATCAATCATGTGCACAAGGGTGAAGTCATATACCCCTAAATGTGCCTTCATATACCAAAAAATATTCTAGACTGTATCCCAACTGTGATATTATACATGAAAAAAATGCATCTGGGGTTCAATTAAATGGATGTCCAATCTCTAGTCACGTCAGGGTAAAAGTATGCCATAGATATAAACGTACTTGACTTTCAGGCCATTTGGGTTACAAAGATAAGAACACTTTCCAGATTTTGCAATGAGTATATATTATTCATATCACCTGAAAATGGTAGGAATAATTGGTGATTTTTTTAATGCAATATATAGCAATAACTTGGTGAGATGCTGCATTCTTCTGCATCTTATATAAAACTAGGATGAAGACAAGTTATCACATGTAGTGTGTTTCCGGACGTTTCACCAGCATATGGCTCTTCATCTCAAACACCATGGATCAATGCCAAGCACAAAGGGAGCACTATCTCTTCCACATATCATTCATATACCCTGACAAGCCAGTGCAAAAGTGACATCTGTGCTCTATGAGCACAGGGTGACCGCATCAGAATGTGCGAGATGGAGCACTTCCAGGTGGAGGTCTGGAAAATGAGTCATAGGCTGTGGATCAAGGCACTTTTTTCTGAGTAGATACAGGGGGGCAGAGATGATGATTTTTTCAACATAGCTCTTATAAAAGAGCAAGTGATTTATTAAATGCTATGTTCCAGTAACCTCACCAAAAGTCATTTTAAACATAGAAATAGTACTATCCTCATGCATGCTTGCCACCTCAAAGCAGCCTTTTTAACCTCCGTTTGCCTAGAAACTGTGCAGATAGTGCAATGTATTGGAGGTCCTTAGGAGTAATAAGAACATTTATCACTGAAAGATGAGATTCGAATAGAGGCTGTCTCACTGTCTGACAGGTGTCTAATCTCAAGAGTTCCATACAACATTAAATAGTCATCAGCGACGATGAGTAAGAGTGCCGCTGAAACAGTTAAGAGTTGTTTTTTAAATTAGTGTTAAGCTTTGTTTACCTCAATATTTATTCACAAACGAGCTATAAACTGAAAGCAATATTTCGTCTGGCTATCTCCTTTTCACTCTCTCCGGATTACAGTGTTAAAACAACTATATACAAAAGCTTTTCAGATAGAGAATATTTGCAAAAAAAATCACTAACATCAGAAACGCTATAACAAAGTATTTGCGCGCTGTTGACCATACCACTTTCGTTAGTGATCCGTTGCTTAGCAACATCCAAGATGTAGTCTCGAACCAGCATTTGGGCAATTAGGGATAAAATGCAAATATGGTTGACGTTTAGATTTTCGAACAGTGGTTTCATTCGCTTATTCACAGCAACAGGATGCAGTCTAGATTTTGAACTTTAATTATGAACATTCCGGTTAAATGGACTTTCCAACATCTTTCCCACTGAGAGTAAGCTACATCTTGGGTTCATTTCCATGCAGTTCAGTACGCCAGCGATGGACATATGGTAACACTGGTTCTATGTATATATTGGAATCACACCAGTTTAAATGCACAGTGTTTAAAACATACGTTGTTCATAATTGTCACTAACTCTCTCATAACAAAGGAAAAAATGTATGTGCCTTTCCCAATGTTACTAGCAGTCCTATTGTATTAGATGACAGATGCTGGACCCGTTTCTAATTGACTGTGCTGATGTCAATGCAGATCACCGTGGGAGTCCTAACAGAGGGCTGCATTAACGATAAACGGAATATACAGGGCTCTGGTGGCAACTGATGTGGCAGCAGTGATGTCACATATGACACAGCCAGCCAAGCAAGGAAGTTCTTGAGGTGGCGGCATTCTGTCCCCTAAATATATATATATATATATATATATTTTTTAATGGCCATTTAGTGCATTTTGCAGAAGGAGATTCACATACATGTACTAATAGTGTAGATGTTCCCAAGAGGAAGTAATAAAATATTCCAATAATGTTGTTGTGTATTAGGCAGATTTGCCATAACTGGGGTTGTTGAGCGGTAGTTCACTTGAGTGAACTTAGACCAATGATAGTAAAACAATAGAATTTTCAGCATAATTTCAGTAAAATTGACTGAAAGGCTATAGGTATTTTAGATAGTTAAAATGATTTGAATATAAAATAAATGTATACCGCAGTTTTACTTGGTTTCCATCCTGCCTTTTCTGAATCGATCCTCAGTTATAGTTCATGCTGTTTTTGAATCACATTGGAAGGGGCATGGTCGAACAATGAAATGTAGTAGAAATTGGAATGTTGCAGGTCTTACAATGGCAGAGATGCATAAAGCCTAGAGCAGTGGTTCCCAACCTATGGGCCGGGGACCCCCGGGGGTCCGCGAAGCCTCCTCAGGGGGTCCGCGACTGCTTAGAAAATGGAATAATATTAAGTTCCAACAATCAGTAATGACTCAGTGGGGGTCCCTGGATTCCAATAATGATTCAGTGGGGGTCCCCGGGCTCCAGTATTGATAAACTGGGGGTCCACAGAAGTCAAAAGTTTGGGAACCACTGGCCTAGAGGTTTATATGGTAATGCTAGTCCTCAATTACACTGAGCATATGACCATAAACTAGACCGGTTATGGCGATCTTGTATAGTCAGGCATCCATTAGCCGCAAAGATTGTATCATAGAAAGCTTTAGCAACATGGACAATGAAATGTCTCCACACAAGTCATAAAGTAACAGCAATAGCACTATGGCATGTGCGAAATTTAAATTACACCAGTGTACTTTGTGTAATTTAGTGAATTTTCCTTGGGGCCTGTTATTAAAAATTCAGTCATTATGCACCATTAGTAGTAAAAATTTACAACAAACGCATGGTACATGGTAAATGTTTACCACAAACACATAGGAACAGAACACAAGTGGGTTTTGCTCATGTTGCTTTTCATTTTGCACTTTTTGTCCGTGTGAAATGTACCCTTGCATCACAAATTGAAGCAAGGATGCATTTCACATACAAATATATCAAAAAATGCTAGATTTGCATTTAACAAAATTATGCATAATCTCTCTTAATTTTGGCAAAATTTTATGTAATTACACAACAGCAAACTCTGCAACTTTCGTACACTACTAGTATAATCTCTTATACATAGGAACCAATATGTTTTATGAATTTGGCATGAGTTATTCCTCAAATATCAGTTTTTATTACAATTCAGAAATGTTCCTATTTTGTCTGAAACTTCATATTGCCTGTTTCTGAAATCCAGACATTTCACTATGAAATACAGAAGGTATATTTTGCATAATTAACCTCAAGTCCTACAAAGAGACGTCTGGAACTATATTTTTGTGTTGCAAAGCTGAAGAGAAGTCTGGTCACCAAACAAAAGATAGTAATGTTCGCCAAGCACTCACGTACACTCCTCTCACACAGATCGATTGACCTTATGCTTCCTTTGATCAGCAGTAGCATCAAGTGCAATAGATGTGCAACATACGGCAAAGGTTTTCATCACCACTGTGCCAGATTTATGTGAAAAACGGGCACAAGAATTGACACTATTGTGCCAGTACCACCACCAATATGCTAAGAGTAGCCACCATTATGACTGGAACACTATTATGTCAAGAATACGCTAATTTTGTGCTAGGAACAGTCAGAATATCATCAACAAAGCCCACAATATAAAAGAAGATGAACCTACATTATGACAGGATCAGCAAGACGTTTATCAAGAATGCCCACAATATATGTGCCAGATAAAGCCAAGGACATCAACAATAGGACATGTTAATGACTATAAAAACAAGAGAGACAATCAGAATACAGTCAAGAAGGCCCATTAAATGTCAAAAGCAGGCCTCTCTCAGATCGGGGATAGCCAGGGCATCATCAACAATGGCCACAATATGTCAATGATCCCTCCCTTATGCCATTGATATCCAGAACATCATCAGGAATAACCATATGCACAGGCAGGGCCACTGCCAGGTCAGCAGGTCAGGTAAAGCCAGAATATTGCCAACACCATCCAGAATGACCAATAACAGACCCAGGTGAATACCCCCTACAACAAATGCATACATAAATGCACTCAATAACATCCCCATGCTGGTAGAATCAGCTGTACACTTGTCCGAACATACAGACGCAGACTCTTCACCTCCTCAAAACATACCAGCAGGCAGCTCTGCACGCAGGTTGATGAGTACATGCCCCCTCTGCCAACCAGCAGTGGAAGGAATACGAAAGGTGGAATTTGCCTACGCAACGGGCATTTCCTTGCACTGCTCTTCACTCAGGCAAATGGGGTTTTTCCTGCATGCAGCATATATGAGAACCGCTGTAGCTTAGTCACACGCTTACATGTATTGCCCATGTAAAAAGTATTGGGATTCATTAACTAGATTGATGGGCCATACGTTTAATTAATAATACCATCAGAGGCAACTGGACAGATGTGGGACAATTCAACATAATGAGCAGCCACAACAATTACTGGACCATACTAGGAGCTTCAAGAAAAGTTACATTGTAACCAGAAGATGACTAGGGCTCCTTGAGTATTCAGAAAGTAACTTGAAAGCCCCAGTGGTGTAACAAACGCCCCTGCGGTGCAAGGGGCCTCGAGCACCAGGGGACACCCTCTGCACAGTACACTGGCCTGAAACCTCCCGAGTGAGTCCATGTTCTGTGCAGGGCGACCCCCTCAAGCTTGTTACTCCACTGGTAAGCCCGTCACCATGATGGTAGCCACAGAATGCTCAGTTCAGCCTTCATATATTAGACCAGGACTAGTATGAAATGGACTTCTTAGGCAAAGACTCTGATTGGAACTATTAAATCCACAACGTAATTAAGAGGTAGCTTTTAGGAAAAACGAGTAGATCGGCATCTGGACTTAATATCTAACAATATGCAAGGGTGCTATACATCATACTTAGTTGTGATTTCCAAGGAAATTACATGTATCAAATATGTGACACTCGTTTTGACCCCAATCTCATCATTGGAAGGGACGTCACTGAAACTGTGACCTCAATGGTGGCTCATAGTAACTTTCTTTTGAACAATCTTTATTGAATACTCGAGGCTGCAAACAGCTAAACAAGAAATACCAAAAGCGAAGGCTAATCTAATTGTAATACGATCGCTGGCCAGACTCATCATCAGTCAGATTGCGAAGCAGGCCGCGGAGGATAGAGGAAGCAGCATTTGGACAAATTGCAACTCTTGAACAAGACTCTTGCTCGTAGTTTTGAGCTCAAGTGTGCTTATCTTTTGAGAGACGGCTTAAGGCATCTGTATCAGATACTACTGTAGTCTCTCAAAGTGATTGTGTTTATACTATTTTTTTCGTGTGGTCTATATTAGCCATTATAAAATCACTCAAGAGCTAGAAACAATGGACTGCGTTACAGAGAGCACTTAAAGAGCAGACTAATGACTGTAGTGGTCTGTAACTGCTCTTAACATCTGGGTATTAATGTATCTGCCTGTGCACCAGAGGCATGCAGACCTGTAAGTATCTAATGCTAACAATCGCAACAAGAAGATTTCGTAGTCCTTCTAGCTAGTAATAATGTGTAATCTGGTGTGCTATAGATCATTTCGTCAGCTCCATAAGAGAACGTGGGCCACACCCAAAATGCTGTGAAAATACATAAAAGTGAGTAGAGATGCCCAAGCCCCAAGATGAATACTACCAATGCTGAAATGAAATGTTTGTTATAATAAGAATGCTGAAGTACACAGACGAATTTGGAAAGACGTTCTTCCAAAAATACTATTTTGTTAGTTAGGGAGGCATGTTCTTATGATAAACAGGACAAACTACGTGTTTTTGGGACATAAGGGCACAACCACTGACATATAATGCTGCAAAAATTCAAATAACTCTCTCACCCATTAAAAAAACTAATTCCAAATGTAATAAACATTGCTAAGTGTGAAGGCATAAGTAAGGTTATTGAAAGTGGTATATAAAGGTGGCTAGTGAGACGCAAAAGTAGTCATCTTCTGTGGTCTCAATTTATGGAAATAGCTAACCTTTGAAAAACATTGGAGGGCTAGGGAGGTGAGGATGGTGAAAGGGATAATGGTGGCTAGTGGAAGGAATAAGTTTATGATTCATGGTTTGATGTTGTATTGTTTATTGGACATGAAAATTTAGGAAATGTATACAGCCTATTTGATGTGCTTAGAACCCCCATGTCCAAAAATAGGTAACTGTGAGATAGCCTGCTTAGTATTTATGCTACTTGGCTAAAGCATGCTATTTAGGGATCTGCAGGGAAGACATGGAATTACCTGACTGGAAAGACCCACAGGTCAGGACTTCAGAGATGAAAGAAGCATTTTGCAGATTAATTTGAACCCCATAGGAGCTAGTGTCATTAGGTGAGTTCCGAAAGGTGCTCAAGGTCTTTTATACCAGCGGTACCTCAGAGACTACAAGAAATGGGAAATACTTGAATGTGTCAAAGACGTTTCAGCCTGACTTATAGCTTTGTCTTGTTCAACAGAAGATTTTGCTGAGACTCCACTGGTTTTAATGTAACTCATCAGACTGCATTTATTAGAAGGTGATTGATGTTTGAGGTGTAGCGAAGGGAATGAGTGCTTTCTGTTTTATGGTTGGTTGTAGAGTGGCAGTGGTCTTCTAAGAGGGCACCTTCTCCAAAAGCAACAATGCCATGAGAAAGAATGCATCTATGGAGAAGAAGAAAATAATTCTAAATAGCTTACCAGGTACATTTATTTAGGAATGTAGGACAAATCCCTGGATCTTAAAAAGCCTGATGATATGTACCAAATTAACACACAGAAGAAGAAGGATTAAACAAAATACATGTTTAACTGTGTGAGAAGGAACTGATACATTTGGAAGGATTGAATAGATAATTCACAAATAAGAGTATTTTTTAAGGATTTTGCTGTGAATGTGTGCATACTTTTAGGTGTAATTGCTAAGACACTTTTTTCAAAATTTATTTTTAGGTAGCTCTCTGTAGTTACTGTAAGCACTTCACAAAAATCCTAAATAAATACATATATGCTTTCCCAATAGTGTGATGTTCCTTTGGGAGTTGGAAACACTTGAATGTTTACCCTACTTTATTGCTTTCCATGATGTTCTTTTTTCAATATCATACTGTTATTCTGTAGGTGATGTATTGCATATGTTGTTTAACTGTTATTAAAAGTGTATACATCTCCTTATGAGTAGAAAAGCTACAAAATAGTTTTTAGGGTACTAAGGGCGCACGTATGAAAGGTTTTAGCAGACGCAAATAGCAAATTGGGCTGTTTGCGACTGATAAGTGTTTTTAAATGTACTAACCCTATTTTGCAAGTCACTAGCTTATTACCGCCTTGCAAAATAGGGTTTGCGATTTGGTATTCAGAAGGGGTGTGTTAAAGTTGGCTTTTCTTAACAGTGACTCGCAGTGGTATGTTTAAAACTTTTCCGACCAGAATGTGCTTGCAAAATATTTGCAGTTTACCACCAGTTTCAAACAGGTGGTAACCCATTCGCAAATGGGAAGAGGGTCCCCAAGAGACTCCTTCCCGTTTGTGATAGGGTACGTCAACACTGTTTAAGGGCAGGCAGTCGTGCCACGGACCATTGCCTAATCTTGACAGGCATCTACAATGCAATAGGTCTCGCATTTGTGAGAGTTGGAGCTATTGGATTTGCTAATGACAATGTCTTTTATCTATGTGTTTTGGTTTGGAGTGTAGGGGATGTATGTAGTGTGGAGTTGAAATTTGGAGTTTGATTAGCAATTGTTGATTGTGGAATTGTGTAGGGAAGAATTGTATGGAGTGTATTTATGTAGTTGAATTTTGTGGCATGGTGAATATACAGAGGTGAGAGCAGCACAGAATAGATAGGAAGGAAGATTGAAAGGGATAGGTGTTTTATTTAGGAAGTGGTGAAATAACTTGAGATAGAAGCTATGTTGTAGAGCATTGTGGCTGCATCTCCAAAATATATGTAAAGCTGTTATTTCAGTGATAAATTATGTTTCATTTGGGAGACTTTTTACAGATGGTGTTATCTTGCAAGTAGAGGCATTGCAGTTATGGCTGCTATGTATTGTCTATGAAAATGTTTTATTTTTTGACAAATTTCTCATTAAATTATTGCTTGCAAACATGCCTGATGCACTGTGGTGGTCAGTGCTGTTAGTAACCTGGCATTTGATGACCACTAATGTAATTTCGTTTTATATAGCATGTTATTCATTTATGCCGTGATCCTCAAAGACAGTCTCAGTCTGTAATGTTACACGGCTGAAGACAACCGTTCTCAGATTCCCTTTGGTTTTAAAAAACATGCATGCTCTGCTCACACAATATTACTGTTTAAACGGATTTGTTAGGCTTTCCACAGCTGACTTCCTTGTACGATAGCTAGGACCAGTGGTTGAAGTGTATTTAAAACAAGATGAGAGTGTGGAGGAACGGGAGCTGGGCTCTGTGAGGCAGGACTGGCAAGCCATAAATAAACAAACAAGTAAAACAGCATGGGGGAGGGAGGAAAGTCAAGAGGCCCAAGATGGCTTTAGGATTACGCTGCCTCAGTATTCAGTGCTTGCACATTTAAACGCAGCAGCTGCATGTTTCAAAAGAGGACTTTGGGCACCAGAAATTTTTTATTTACAAATTAAGCACTGCTGCATCACATTATAGAGGTCACTTGTAATACATCAAATCACTCTACTACTAGAAAACTATCACATCTATTATTATGTTACGTGGGAATGTGGCAAAACTTGCAGGCATGATACCTAATCCAGTACACGTAAGGAAGCGCCGGGGTTGTGCTCACTTTTCTGAGTCCCCTAGGACTTTCCCCAAACAGCACCGATCCTGCCTGGGTTTCTAGTTAGAGAAAATGTTTGAGCTGGATTTTCACCCACAAAAGGGGGTTAGGCCAGTCAGGATAGTTTTGATTTCATAAAAAAAAAACATTTTCTTGATTTACACAGTGATCCCCAAAGGAGAGTCCCAGTCTGTAATGCAAGCATAGCTGAAGACACTGCTCTCAGATTCCTTGGGGTTTTATAAACATGCATGCTCTACTCACAAAACATTACTGTTAAAAAGGATTTGTTTCACTTTCCACGACTGACTGCCTTGTGTGATAGTTAGGACCAGTGTTCGAAGTGCATTTAAAATAAGATGAGTGTGGCGGAGCAGTGGCCGGGGTCTGTGCGGCTGGACCAGCAAGCCATATATAAACAAATGAGTAAGACAGCATGGAGGAGGAAAGAAAGTCTTGGAATACACAGCAAATGGGACCAAATAAGATTTACAGCCCTGTTTACAACAGAGCTCGGAAAGACAAGCACTCCTCTCCAGTGCTTCAGATGAAAGATCAAAGTAGTCCCTGAACATATCTTAAAATGGTGAGCAGTGTATTTAGAAAGTAGTTGGTTGGATCTCCTAGGAGGCAGAAATAAAAAGTGGGACAAGGAGTAAGATTACCCAGTGACAAACAAGGATTTTAAAAGGACACTGGCATGAATAAATCACAATGACTGGGTGGAGCTGAACCTCATAAACCATCAATAACAGGTCACTAAGCAACAGCGCAAGCGCCGTCTACGCTCAACCTAAAAACCTAAAAGAAAACATCTCATTTTTGTTTTTGATAAGCATCCTTTTTTCTTTTGAGGCAAACTGGCTGCATTAAAAAAATGGCTTTATTTAAAACGCAGAACCAGATATGGCGGTCTGAAGTCCCCAGCAGTCCACCATCCCTTTCAGTGCCAGCCATTCCCAATGGGTCCCAATTTGCGACCTGCCACATTAATATTAATAAGGCAGGTCCATTATGCCTATTTGGGAATTGCAAACAGTGTCTGAGACACTGTTGTACATTGCATTTTTCGACATCCTAATTTTGTGTCATAAAAAGTCACAATTAGGAAGTCGCAAATTCATACGATAGTATATGTGGCCCTAAATCTGGGTGCAAAAGACTTTGGCCTGATGTGAGGCCATTTTTAGCTGTCACAAATGGGTTGAATCTTCATTTGCAACCGCTAAATCGCCTTCTATTTTGTTAGTCCATAACCTATTACAGACTCTCAAAATAGGGTTTGCTAGCCGCCAATAGGAAGGGCCATGCCAAGGGCTTCCCTTCCTAAGAGCGAGTCACAGGGGGCCAGATTCGTGATCGTTTTTAGCTGTCACAAATGGAGATTCGTTCCATTGGCATCCGCTAACACGGCCTCGGGCATGTATAAACTCTATCTTGCAAGTCAGTAACTTGTTACAAACTAGCAAAATAGGGTTTGGGAGTCACTATGGGGGGGGGGGGCAAGGGCGTCTGTTCCTAAAGGCGAGTCGCAGGGGAATGTTCCATTGTTTTGCAACCGGAATGCAGTCACAAAACAATTGCAGTTTGCCACCTTCTTCAAGTAGGTGGTAAGCCAGTCACAAATGGGAATTGTAGCAAAAAAATTTTTATTTTTTTTAAGAGCTGGCAATGGTCCCATGGACCACTGCCTACCCTCATAAAATGAAACAAACATTTCATTTTTTTACATGGCAGTGTCTAACGCCACGATAAAGTCAATAGGCAGCTAAACTGAATACAAAATGTAGTCTGCAGCTGGTGAACACTGGACTAATCCAGGTGCAAAGTGGTGCAATACAAAGTCAGTGGTCAAAACACATATTTCACTACAGCTGACCCCAACAGGCCACCATCCCTGTGAGTTCCAATCATTCCCAATGGGTCACAAATTGAGACCTGCCCCATGAATATTAATGAGGCAGGTCACATGAGACCCATTCAGGAATCGCAATCAGTGTCTGTAACACTGTTGTAAATCAGCTTTTGTGACTTGCAAATTGCGAGTCACTAAAAACTGCAATTTGCAAGTCGCAAAAGCTGATGGTTGTACATCTGGCCCTAGGTTACTAAATAAGCAGAAATATGACAGAACTAAAACGAAAAATAATTTACAAAAATTAAGCTTGCTGTTTGGGGAATGCTAGCACTAAGATTTGCATTCTCAGATTAAAATATTGTCACATATGCTATGAAGCACTGTCGTGGTACATCGTAATTCACGATGTCTTATGGAAGAAGTCGACACGCCTGGCTTTTTTTAAGCCAGTGAAAGACTTTGATTACCGCTGGATGCGTTTGTGCGAGAGTCTGCGTATTGCTGACTAGTTTGGGTTTGAATGGACGGAAGGAAGGGACGATGGATTTTCTCATTTTAAAGCACACTAGGACAGTAACATTGATATGTATCTAATGGGATGAGCAAATAGTGCTTCCCAGTATCGAACATTGCTGCTTGAATGGATAGCGATTCCTATTATGACAGTCTTATGCAAGATAACACAATGACTAACTTGTGCTAAATAAAAAGTATCTTTCAGCATGGCAGTGTGGTTTCAAATATCAGCAAAATGGAATGCAGCCTATTTCATATATTGTAGCCCAGTGGGTCCTAACCTGTGGTCCATGACCCCTGTGGGTCCACAAAGTTTCTTCACGGGGGTCTGTGACTGCTTAGAAAATTAACCAATATTAACAGATTATAGATAGATAGTACAGTTTAAATTTTTAAAACGTACTGTAAATGTCAAGGAATTTAAAATTGGAGGCTGAAAATTAAATACATAGCCTCAGATTGATTTGTGGGAGCAGTGCAAGTGCATCAAACAGAATATAGTACAGACAGTGCGTGGCTTCAATTGAATTTAGAAAAGATTCAACTTTCCTATTCAAATTAAAATGCTTATTTTGTTATTTTATTTGTTTACAAATTAAATAAAATGTGTTATTTTTTGTGTGTGTTTGATGGAAAGCTTGATTCTGTATTTAAGTGTGCTGTTTGGCACTTCAAATCGTTGACAGTGTTTAGGCCTGGGTTCCCAGCTTCCAGTAATGACTCAGTGGGGGTCCTAGGATTTCAACAATGATTCGGTGAGGGTCCCCAGGTTCCACTAATGATAAAGTGGGGGTCCACATAAGTCAAAAAGTTGGAAACCACTGCTGTAGCCCAATGTCAGACAATTCTGCCCACTATCACAGTGCTGCAAACTTGACACACTGTCCATTAAAGGCCCTTCTCAGCTCAACTGCAACACACTGGTTTTAGCCAAACCTCAAAAACTCTCCTTTGTCACATAATTTGGTTCTGCACTGAGCTGATATTACTTTGCCACAAACAAGTTAGAGACGTTAAGAGGGTGCTGAGGTGCTTTTTTCCCAATCCCATTGATTTTTTGTTTCTTTAATGGAACCATCTAGTATTGTTAGAAGTTGTGGTAATTCGATGTGTTTTACTAATCCTAGAATGAGTTTTGGTGCGATTTTAGTGGCTCAAATTACTTAATTGGTTGTGCATACACTCTCATACAAAGATCCAATAGGGAAGATTGACTGAAGATTATTTCTGCACAAAAGGTAGTTGTGTGTGTGTATATATTCAAAACAGTAGTTCCTACTGGAACCTCGGACCCTCCTGGAGGGGTGAAATGTTGCATTGACAGAGCCCCCCGGCAGTACACACAGAAACAGGCGGTACCAGTAAAGACGCTCATTGAGAACTTGATACAGTGGAACCTGAGGCGTACTTCAACACCTTCATATGTGAGCAAGACCGCTAGTCAGTTGAAACACATCATGAAGGTTTTGGAGTAAACTTCATGTTCAACCACATCGTGTCCTGAGTGAGCATCTTTACACACACACACTGCAGAAGTATCAAGAGTAAGAAATGTGATTGGTGTACTGCATGTACTGGTGCTCTACTGTGGAGAGAATGGCCATTGGCGAAGCGTAGTTTCTAAGTTTTTTAGCCCGTATTCATGCCTAATATTGACCTGTATGCTCAGTCAATGAATCAGCTTGTAGCAGCTGTGTAGAAAATAATTTTTGAACTGTTGAAATTAATAAGGTTATTTAAATGTACTTAAAAATGAAAAAGGAGTAACAATAGTACTTAGGATGAAATCACAATTTCCAAGAGAGAAGAAATTGCTTTTTGCTCTTAAATTAGTGAAAAAATAGAACCAAGGAGCAGATCTAAATAAAGAATAAAATACAGTATCAGCATTAAACTATGTTCAATCACTTTGTTTCATAAATGTATGCTATCTTTTTTTTTTTTTTTTTAAGTTAGAGACATGCCCATGGGTTTGCAAATTAAGATCAGTAGGACAACATGCATCTTCAAACACATTGTGCCAGATGTAAGAAAGACCAGATATTGGATGATAAAATAATGATATTACTCTTTCTTGAGGTGGGAGAGGTGGGACGTCTCTGAAATTCAAAGGTTAATGGATTGATTTTAAACAAATCTACCTCTTACAAAATATAAGGGGTCACACTGTATGTTATTTTAAGTGTGACCTTTTGACCATTTCTTCTGATCAATCAATTTCAGGGTTCTAAACTGTGAGGAGAGGATATATGTCCTCCACTGTGAACATGAGCAGGACCACAGAGATAGCAGGTGGGACTTAATAGGTTTTTTGGCAGGTCCCCCAAAAAACAAAAAAATCTCTTGGTAGTGATGCAAAATTGTAACCACGAAAAAAAAAAAATTGGAATTAAAACACCCCCTCTGTGAGCGTAAAAGCATGAGTACATTTTAAAATTCACAGAGGAAGTTAAAGGTTAGATATGAAAGCACAAGGGTGGGAACATGTGGGTTGATAAGGAAATCCGTGGATTCCCCTAAATGGCTCAGTTGGTTAATTAGTGCACCACAGAGTGGCTTATAATTAATGTTCGCTGGAGGTGGGAGATTCCCGAAAGTGCCCACCTTTCATCTACTATGTGGTTTAAACAAGGAAACTGGCTAATGTAAAGGATGGCAGTCTCTGGATCATTCTAGTCAATGGGGAATCCACAGGAGTTGAAACTGTGACCACTGGCAACCCCCCCATAAAAACCAATGGTGCTAATCTTGGCTTCCCCACATGACCCTGTAATTTGATCTTGGACATCCACTCTACCATCCCAAGTCCCATTATAAATGCATATTAAACACTGGAAACAGGGTTAATGTTGGTGGGAAGAGCTTTAAAAGTATCTGGACATTTACACAAAATATTTAGGACCCCATTAGGATCTGGGCTGGTAAAAACAGAAGAGAGACTGAGTCGGTAATAACATCACTGGCAGCCCATTTCATTATATTCAGACTTTGCCAAATAGATTGGTATCACTGGCAAAAACATTGTTGCCACTAGCAATTCAACCAACTTTCTTTTCAGCAAAAGTCTGTCGAAGAAAACGATTAATTCGCAGGTGAAGGGTATACATCTGGGAATTAGGACTGCAGCATCTGTTAATACACCTGAAAAGTTTTCAAAACTGTACAGAAAAACTTTGCTATCCAGCTACCATAATTACCTCCATACTGTGCAGTTACAGACAAGTGTATGATCCGGGCTTTATTCATTTTAGTCTAGACATGTGTTAGTAAAGCCTGTTTAATGGACTTAAGTCCTTTTCTCTCTCTGGTTTGTGTCATTTGGCCATCAATGCTGGTAGTGGGAGAAGGGGCTTGAAATTGAAGTGCAGAGGGGCACACATAGAGCCATGGCCTCTCGTCAAAGTCAGGCCAATGAGATGCATCACTTGCAATAAATCTGAAAGGAACAACAACATATTTGACTCAGAGCACTAACATTTGCTTTTCCAAACTTGACAACCTAAATACAATTGTTTAAAGTTTAACATCAGGTACTTTAATTTGCACGTATAGCATGTTGAATATAATCAAAAAGGCATTACATATTCTAAACAGTGTGAGGTCATGCAAAGACATATATATGTCTATCACATTAAATACAACAAAATGGAATAAAAAAATTCAAAGAGGAGATCCTGAACATTAATGTATATGTCATAATATAAATACACTTTAAAACAATGACTGTGTGAGGGAAGGGACCACCACATTTACACAAAAACACATCGACACACACCATTTGACTAGGGTGACCAGGTCTTGAGGACCAAAAACCTAGAAATTTTCAAAAAATAGGATTACAATTTTACATCAAGGAATCAGCACAGAACGACAGCTCTGATCAACATAGGAACAGAGAAGAGGCACTAAGAAAATGAATAAAAGGTACATTTTAAAACCATTACCATACCCGTTATTTTTAGAGTGCTTACTTTAAACAGCTATTAACTAGCACAGCTTTAGAATTCATGGAAAGTGCCTCTCGCTGTTTTCAGTCCACCCCCTCTAAAAACAGGGACATGACCAAACCTGCTGAAATGTACCGGGAGAGCTGGTGAAAGCCTGGACTGTCCCAGCAAATGAGGGTCACTTGGTCACCTTACATTGTACCGTGTTTCATCTCGTCGCTCATCTGACTACACTAGACTGTAACCTTGCACTGTAAGCATGCACTCTGCAGTGCTCCGAAGTGACCTCATTGTGGAATGCGGCGCTAAAAAAAGAACCCCTTACATGCAGGCTTCAGACTGGCCCAACAGAGGCATGGGAATCTATATAAAAACACGAATATGCGCACAATATAGTCACCAGCCGGAATCGCGATATTGCACGTATTTTCCTTCTTGGATAAAGAAAGAGCGGAATGACTCACTGACGCGCCATCGCTGAAATAAATGTGGTATTACACGTATACTGTCTAGGTTACCAACCCACCTGCTTGTGCGTGTCTTTTAATAATTCATGCACAATCCATTAAAACACACGTTCCCATTTTGAAGTCGGTTTAATCGTTCAAACAAGTCATAAGAGCCGCACAAACAGCTAGAGGAAGGGGGATATACAAATGGACTAGGTTTCGAAACTTAACTGCAGGTGCACTGAAGGGTCACCTTAAAAACCCCGTCCCTACCCTAAACTTCCAGGCACATGAGGAAACAGCCCCAGTACACTGGTGTACACAGTTCATTCCTGGGCGGATTTCAGCCAAAGACTGCTTGCTATGTGCGAGTTACTGTAAAGAAAAACCGGCTTAAAATATATACGGAACACTGGCCTCTTGTTCGCTTCAACAAAGAACTGTTTTCTGCAAAAAAACAAAAACAAAAATGCTGTACAGTGCCCATGAACTGCATGGGCCATGGGGGCTGGCGCATGCTGTGGAAAAGCATAAAAATACTTAAAGAAAGAAAAACGTGATCACCGACATTCTATGTAACCTAAGCGGCCCTGCGGCCGGCGAAGGTGAATCCTGCGAGATGACACCGAGAGAGCGCCGGTGGGGGTCCCTGAAATGCTATCCCCCCTGACCCCTCCAAGCAGGCCAATAGTTAATCTGAATGTCAACAGGCCGGCGCTAAGAGCCATCATCGGGCACAACAAGCCCGCGTCAGCGGCAGAGACCTGGGAGGCAGACTCTGCTCGGAGCCTGACGCACCTCGCCATCGAAAGGGACGTTTTGAAGCAATAAATAGAAATTAGCCCTGGGGGGTGGTCACGTTACACCGACAGAGCAAGGCACCGAGTCAAGTTACACCGATAAAAATCTGCAGGTTTAAAAAAATATATATATTTGAAACATTGGCTGGAGAAGCGTGTAGACAGCTATAATAAGGACAGCGTATACTGAAAGGATATACATTGTTTCAGGAAAGGGGCTGGTGTGTGTTGAAGAGAACGACATACGCAGGGTGTCAGAAAAGGAAATACACTTAAGAAAAGGGATACAACGTTTCTATAGAGAAGATACCGTATCTCCAACGAAAAGAAACAAAGGTGCCGGAAAGATTATTTTTTCTACAAAGGAGAGACACAATGTTTCCCCGACCGGCGTCTGCATTTGTGCCCAGCCGACCTCTCTCGGGAGAGGCTGCAGCCGAGTCCCGGCGCCGCTGCAGCCCCCGCACAGTGATCTGCACGGATTGGGAACCGTGCAAACAAATGCACTAGTATAAAGCCGAGCAGCTGAACAAAGGCTGCCGCGGGGTCTCCCTGCACCTCGCGGCAGAGGAGGCACCGCTGCTGGGGCTCCTGATCCAGCGAGCACCTGCCCAGCCAGGAGCCAGACTCCATCCCCGGAGATGCCCGTCTTCCAGGAGCACCTCGGGTTCCGCTTGCTTCTATGCCTGATCCCCGGGGGAGCAGAGAGGGTGTGTGTTCGGGGACCTCAGCCATACTAGCTAAGAGGACCCCCATTCACCAGAATCTCGCCAAGCCCAGCTCGGCCGCTTTACCTTCTCTGCTGCTTCCCCCGGCTCAGGGGAGAGAGCGGCTTCCCCGGCTGCGCTCGCACCGTCCGTCGCCATCTTCTTGCTGTAGAGGGTCTGCGAGCAGGAGAAGGGTAGAGAGGCAGGGAGAAGCACACCCCCCGCTGCAGAGAGGAGGAGGAGTAACCCGCTCACTGCCAGGCGCGACCTAGGCTGTCTCTACCCCTGGCGGAACCACACAGCACACGAGTGGGAGTAGTGTCCGAGAATAAACACAGCCAGAACCGAACTCTCGCCGCCAGTGCCGAGCGTCGAAAATAAACACAGCACAGAAGCAACCCCAAACGTAAAGAAACACTCCGCTGGCCCAGGACAAGCCCTAATTAAACACAGCCCAGGGCCAACTTTACTAGAAAATACACAGAGCCAGTATCAAGCTCTACGTTATAATTATTACCACCCAGGACTAACCCTACCAGACAACAATCACAACCTGTGCTGTATTTTCCAGAAAATACAGACTGCACAGAGCTAAAAGGGCCCATGAAAAAAAAAAAAAATTGACGCAGCGCAGAAGAAACCATGACTTAAGAGACAGTGTTCAGGAGCAGGCTAGCAATAGAGTAAATACAGGCCAGGGCTAACTTTATTGGGCAATAAATACACGCAGAACCAAGGCATTCTTTAATAACTACAATAATTGCAGTCAGACTAAATGCAGCTAGTACGAAACGCTTCCTGATAATAAACAAAGCCCAGAATTAAACACATCAAAGACCAAAGGCAACTCAGTGCTTGGACTAACCATAGAACAAATGCAGCCAAAAGTTAACCACCTGGACAATAAATGCTCCCCAAACCAAACGTGTTTATACTTACTCACAGCACATAAGTAACCCTTCATCTGAATAAACGCACAAGACTAAAAGGTCTAGATGAGAAAACACAAAATGAACAAAACCATTATTTATTTATTAAGCAAAGGTCTGGCCAAATCCTAGTAGAACATAAATACAGGCTAGGACTAACCATACTACAAAACTAATGCAATCAGCACTGAATCTTTTCTGGGATCAAACATGCCCTAAATCTAACTATGCCAAAGAAAGAAACGCACAGCTCAAAACCATTTTGGCTGTAAAGAAACACGTCCCAATGCCAGGACTAACAACAACGTACATACAACCCAGGACAACACATGTCCGAGAACATCTTCAGCTCACGGTTAACTTTGGCGAAACAAAAACACTGTCGATGGTTAGTAGCATGCACACAATATAGGAATATTGCTTTTAGAGAAAAAACGCAGCCACACCAAACGCCTTGCTGATAATAAACACATCTCCGAACAAGACATCTCTGAGGATAACCACATCTCAGTACCAGTACTAGCCCAAGCACAGCCTTATTATTGTTGAATTCATTAATTATTTCAGTTATAATAAACAAAGAAAATGACTATACAAATTGGAGAATAAGCAGGGTTCCGGACAATAACTCTGAACAAGCCTACATAACAGGGCTTTGTTTATTATATTTATGTAGTTCTAACTGCGTTTAATATATACCCACTTTAAGGTTTTGTAAAGTGCTGCTATGTACTCAGGTTTCAGTTAAACTGGAGCACTGATAGTGAAAACAGTGTAGAAAACGAATGGAGGAAGATGTTAGAGTCAGCTCTGGTAGGGTGAGAAATCAAGTCTGATATTCTTGAGTCCGAACCACTGTTCAGTATGGAGTTCAGTTCAAAGTCAGTCTAAATTGCTCTTATCCCAGTATATATTTTCAAAATAAACACGGGATCAAGTTAACGCATGCCAGAGCGGAGCAACTTGCACATAATCACCTTTCCTGCAAATGAACAGCACCAGGTTATGTTGACCAGGATTTACACAGCCCGTGATAATCCCTGCCTGACAATAGATATAGGCTACCACAGCCTGACAATAACTATAAAACCATGGGCGCACTTTACATGAGAATAAACACAATTCTTCACTTGGTAGCCAGTCTGGGAATAAACACAGCCCTGGTACTACTACTTGAAAATAAACACCACTACACATACTATGCTGGATGTTTGGCACATGAACAGGAACTAATGACATATGACTTCAAAGATAAGCTCTGAACTAGAGTAGCAGGTGTGGGGGATGTAAAAACACATTCTAAAAAGAATCTTTGGGACAAAAAAGTGGAAAACAGTCACCCATGCCCTAGTCAGCAGACGACTAGACTTCGGCAACACACTCTACGCAGGAACCTCGGCCAAATTACAAAAGAAAATGCAACGCATCCAAAACGCCTCCTCCCGATTTATCCTTGACATCCCACGATGCAAGCACATCTCAGCCCATCACAGAGAACTACACTGGCTACCCGTATCGAAGAGGATCACCTTCAAGCTACTCACCCACGCACACAAAGCCCTCCACAAAGCAGGTCCGGCCTATCTCAACAACAGACTCACCTTCCACACCCCAGCCCGCCAGCTCCGCTCCACCACCCTCCCCCTGCCTGCGTCCCCCGTATTCACCGCTCCACCACCGTAGGAAGATCCTTCTCCTACCTCGCCGCCAAGACCTGGAACACCCTGCAGCTCCAACTACGCCAGACCCAAGACCTCCCACCCTTCAGAAAATGCCTCAAGACATGGCTTTTCGATAACTAACTCCCCCCGCGCCTTGAGACCCTAACGGGTGAGTAGCGCACTTTATAAATAGTTTGATTGATTGATTGATTGATTGAATAATGCTCTTACCTTTTTTCCCAGGAACTGGTAGTGAGGGATGTTAAATGCCACAAACAGGTATTAAAAGTGAAGTCTGCCTCTTTAAAATACTTACAATTAATGTCAATCGCTCTGAAATCAGTGCTTTGGTCACTGTATTTGAGATTTGTATCTGATCCTCCAGGAAAAATAATTTTCAAAGGGTAACTAGTCAGTCATTCCAAAACCATATAATGATAGAGATCGGATGGTGGATTGTTGTCCATCAGTCGGTTGTCCTTGTAGTATAGGGGCCCTTTTGAGGTTATCAGTAGTAGACCAAGAGTATGATGGAATGATTTAATTAAAGCTTTGTTTTATCCATTTGGTGTTAGTATACGTCTGCCCATTTTGGACCACCTTTATGATTATACTGCGTGTATTCTTGTTGCGTCATAAACAAAAGAGCACACTGTTCCTAAGAAAAAAACACAAAGCAAGTGGGCACTTCTGAATCTAGAAACTTAAACCCTCAAGCATCCATTGGATGACAGGCATCATCATTGGGTCTGCTCCTCGGCGGCCTGGCACTGCAATGCCCGACGGGCCCCTGTTTGGGGGCTCTGTGTCCTAGGTTTTATACAATAAGCGTGCCACAGAATCAAGCAGGAGCAAATTTAAACCCACTATCAAAAATAGAGAAAACTAAGAAAAAAATGGACTCAAGAACCACCCACAATCAGATTTATACGGGATGGAGGGTCTCGGACAAGATTAAAAACATACAGAGTAAAGGGAAAGTAATGTTCCCCTGCTCTAACCACAAACATGGTGGGTGTAGAGGACAATGGCTCTCACCCAAATAAAAAAGGTCAACATGTTTCACGCCACAGCTGTCCAAAAAGGATCAATTGGTGTTTCATCAGGACCAAAAAAAAGGGGTAAATTCTTCTTAGAGAGTAACAAGTCAAAAACTTACATAGGCAGCTACGTAAAAAGGGAGAAAGGCCTCAGTTGACGTAAACCTGTAATAAGAAAACAGAGAAAGAAGCCCCAAAGTAAAAAGGTGAGCCCAGTAGCATGTTAGCATACTGGAAATGAATCTTGTGCAAAATGTGATGTCATAAAGCCATATCACCCAACCAGAACCACATAAAAACCATACATGATGTAGTACTCACCTTCCTTAATTTAAGGAATGGACTTCATGGGTCACGTGTTGGCCAAAGGACTACCATCCCCTTAAGTAGAAATGGTGAACAATAGTAATAGTAGAAAAAATAATAGTTATGGGCAACAGACAACAATACTGACAACAAAGGTATAAGTTAATTGAAAAGAAAAATCTAATTATGAAAAAAATAAGACAACAAGAACATATATGCCTGAGATGTTGCAACAATTGACTTTCCAGCTAGCAACACTCATAAATGGCCAGCGTGAAAAGACCAGGAAACCGAAGACAAACTTTGCGTAACTGATGTCATGATGGTATATATAGACGCCAGCCCAACCTGAAAGGGACTCGGAAAAACACAACAGAGTGGGACCCAATTACGAGGTTTGTCAACGATGCATCTACCCAACTGTGTGGATCAGAACCAATGCATTGAGTCTTCGATGCCAATGTTTGCTTCATCCAAAGTACTTTTTAACGGGCCCTGCATGAGTTTTTGTGTGTGATAAACCTATACATTTGTTCAATGTACATTTGTGCATTAGCATTTCTCAGATCCTGTTGATCCAATCTTGTGATTCACAGCACATTTATTTTTGTGGTTAAGAGACATGAGCAGTGCTTAGGTAGGCATGAAAGGATATTTTTCCTCAACCAATTGGTGCTTCAACTAGTTATGCTTATGCTCCACTGAAGTCAAGAACTGGTGGTTTAACTGGACTATACATGATGACTCCAGGCACTCAAGGTATAGAGAGAGTCTCTACAGTTCGCTCGAGTAGGGAACATCCCAGCTGCTGTCTGACCAGTTCAGACAGCATTAGTGTTTGTAAATCCCTACAAATTGTGAATGAAGCCTGATTATATGTACCTATTGTAGTACTTTTTGAATTAATTCAAGATTTTCATTTGGGCAGATGACAACCACTAAACTGGGTTTGTAAGTTTTGGGGGAGTCCCAGTATGTGAGGTGATAGAGGTACGAATACAATCTATGGTGCAGAGCAGATGGCTGTAGAATAGGGAAGTAAGGAAAAGAGAGGCAGGATTGCCAGGAGTCTTGCACATAAACTAGCAGATGAATGTGTGAAATCAAAAAAGGAACACTGATCCAGCTTCACTGAAAGTTTTGAGAGCATCAACAGTCTATGACTGGAGAATTTATAAAGCAAGGGGCTCCACTGACAAGCCTAAAAATAACATTCCTACCTCCTTCACAAGAACAGTTGAAAAGAACTGTTAGGCCCAACTCAATGTTTTTCCTCCACCCTCATCCCCATCCATGGGATGAGCTATAGCACAAGGCTGGCAGATACTGTGATGATTTCTTGGTTGTGAATGAGGAAAGAGATAGGGACAAATACGTCAAAATAAGAACAATGCCCAGCATAAGGGACTTCTGGCTTTACAATGTACAACTGAAATGGAAAAGGCAGACACATACAGGTACAAATAGTGAGTTGGGTTCCCTAATGAGTACCGGAAGAGACCTTTTCCAGAGGAAGATATTGTGTACCTAGAGCACTTGAAAATGTAAAGAAAAATACTAAAATAACCCAAAAGCAAGGTAGATGCCATTCTCCATAAATTGATACGAGGAATGTAAGACACACAAACATGAATCTTACGTAATACGAGAGATGAAAGATATATAGATGTGTGTGTGTGTATATATATATAAATATATATATGTACATACATATATCTATATATATTTATGTTGAATGTATACATGTATATTTATATATATATATATATATATATATATATATATATATATGTTCAGATTTCACACACGCAAAATCATAGACATTCAACAGTTATAGTGATACTGATCTCAAGAAACTGTAACTTGTGCCTTAAGGTAACTATAACTCACGCCCCCGCTATGCACAGTATTCTCATCAATAATGTTTTGCAAATGTTGCAGGTATATTATCAGTGATGTCAGTGAAGATGTTATTACTTATTTAATATGTGTAAGTACCAGTGCTTGGTGAGGGTGAAAGTTATAGTTACCTTAAGGCACTAGTAGTTTCTTGAGATAAGTATAACTATAACTGCTGAATTTCCATGGTATTGTGTTTGTAAAATCCATCCTAACTACAACAACCTTATAACCTTTGGATTTTTTAGGGTTTTTTAATGCTATTTCCAAAGTATAAAATTCCTGTAACCTTTGTTTTTTTCAGTGAATTTCTAGGATTTTTTAAACCTAAAGTAATATTTAATTACCATACATTAATCCAACCTCTGCCAGACACAGCCCTTGTCTGTGCGCATCAGGGTTTAACCACAAGGCCTGGCCTGAAGCTCTGCTCTGTGGCCAACCTCCTGAAGGCAGCCAACCTGTTGGACCCCTCCTTGGGCCCCTTTTGGCCCCAGGGACCCCATTCCAGGGCCTTATGCATATTTTAGAGGGGGGCCAAACCTCTCTCCCTGGGCCCAACAACATAGTTTAGGGGGAGAAGAGCACACAGCCCCCTCCCCAGGCTCATGTTGGCCCCCAGGGACCCCATCCCCAGGGCCCAGCACAATGTTTCATGGGGAGGGCATGTAGCACTCGTCCCCAGGCTGCTTTTGGCCCCAGGGATCTCATCTCCTGGGGCCTTTCACATTTGTGGGGGAGGGGGCACATGTCCCACCTCCCTGTGATAGGGTCACCAGGGTCCAGTGCATTTTTTAGGGGGGTAAATGGCCTTTCTCTATGGGTGTTTTCTTTGTGCCAGGGTCCACGTCTCGCGGGTCAGAATATATTCTGAAGGGGGAAGGGAGCTAGCAGCAACCCTTCCCAGGCCCATATCGGACCCCATCCTGCAGGACCCAGTTAAGTTCTAAAGGAGAAGGGCGCCATGCAATCCCTTCCCTAAGCTGATTTTGGCCCTTGGGATCCCCATTCCGGGTCCCAGCCAACTAAAGGTGGGTGCCCTAGCACCCATCCAGGCCACACACCACTCTATAGTTAGAGGCCACAGAAGAGCCCAAAGTCCCCTGCAGTCACACCTGGCTCCCTCCCATCAGCAGGAGCTGGCATTGCTCCTGCCTGCAGGGTTCAGCTGAAAATGCTGCTCCCTTTCGGTCAGAGCAATTTTCTTTTCATCAGTTTCCCTGCCCGCTTCAGTGCAGGCAGAGAAACAGATGAAACCTCTGCTCCCAGCGGACGGGACTATTTTTCATGCTGCTGCCCATTGGGAGCAGACTTATGGCCTCATTACAAGGCTTGCGGTCCTAGAACCTCCAGCCCCACGGTGACGGTCAGACCACTGCAGCTGTGGCGGTCCTACCGCCACATTATAAGTTTGGCGGGCAGACCCGCATAAAGACCGCCATCCCCGCAAGGATCAAAGATCCCAATGGGGTGACGGGAGTCAGGCTTCTAAGCAGCTGTGAGGAAAGTGCCTCTTTTGACATGGTTAGTCCCCCACTTTTTGCCTGGTATTTGATGTGGTTTTAAAGTTGCGAGTGCCTAGGGCCCCTGCTAACTAGTTCCCTGGGTCAGATCTCTTTCCCAAAACTGTTGTGATACATTGGCACACTTGGCAACACCTTTAGCTGCTACTATAAATCTCTAGTAAATGGTACTTAGGTTCTCAGGGCATGTGGTACTAAGGGTAGGCCCCTGGGGGCAGCTGCACAGATTGTGCTATCCTCAGGGACCATGCATCCAAGTGCACCGAGCACTGACATTCCAGACTGAGTGTCCTGGTGAAGTCCTAAAATGCAAAACTGACATGGCACTCAGCCTGTGCGACCTGTCCACTACACACTGCATGCAATAGAGGTAATCCACCCCTCTGGCAGGCCTCCCAGCCCTAAGGCAGGGTGCATTATAATGCATGTGTGGGCATTGATGCATGAACAATATGCCCCTACTGTGTCCTTGCCAAACCTGGGACATAGTAAGTAAACAAAGCAGTAATTTTAAGTGCATGTGCTGGATAAGGTCAGTACGAGTTTCACAGTTACATGATGGCCACTCTGAACCCTGTGTTGTTTGGTATCAAACAACTCAGAACAGTAAATCCAAACTGGTAAATCCAAACTTGGATTTAATACAAAATGTACCAAGGGGCCACCTTCAAGGTGCATCCTGCAAAAGCTAACTAACCCTGGCATGGCTGTTGGCCAGAAACAACTAGATTCTGGAGCCCTGTGGTGAGATCCTTTACTCTCTGGGTTCCGAAAACAAAGCCCTTCCTGGGCAGAAGTGTTACACCTCCTCCCCCAGGAATGGGCACTGCCCTAACAGTGGGCTTCAAAGGGCTTGCTGCCCTTGAAACTTGACCCTCAGCCCTGCTGCTAGTAGCAGATGCCACCCCATTACAAACTGCAACAGCGGGAAAATTCACAAAGGACAGGAGAAGTGACCACCCCCAACTTGCACCACCCCTTAAGTGTTGCATGCGAGGTGACCCCTCCGTTTCATTTTCTTCCATCTTTCATGGTAGGAAAATAGCCTATCTAGGATAGGGAAGTGACCTCTGCCCACAGAAAGTGGTCACATAGTGGGTATAGCCACTTTAAGGTAGATGACCCACTGGTCACTACTATGGTTCCCCTAAATGCCCACTAAATCTAGTATTTAGTGGACACCCATAGACCTGCAGATCAGATTCTAAGGACACAAGAAGGCCAGCAACAAAGAAGATCCAAGGCTCGAGAACTGCAATCCTGCTCGACAAAGAAAAAGGTGCCAAACCCAGTACCTGACAATAGCCACTGAGGGGTTGCATGGACATCAGACAGACTCTACAAAACCCCAGAGGACCTCCACCCTTCTGATCATTGCCCTCTAGAGTGAAGACATCATTCCCTGCAACAAAGAAGCAAAAGACTAGGGATGTCCAGTTCACTGACCGGCTGCTGACCAAGGAACCGGACAAATTAGCCAGACCAAATTCCATCTAACAGACCCAGAGGACAAACTCTGCAAGTGTGCCAAGTTTGGTGACACTGCGGCCTCCCATGGCTGAACAGTGCCGTAGCCTGGGGAACTGGACCCCCAAGGTCACACACCCAAAAGAAAAGTCCACTCCAGACTATCCAAGGAGCAGGAGCAAGCCCCAGTCAAGGGACTTTAGGACATGTAAAACCCACCCACCAGAGTCACCCTGCTGACCTGCAATCCACCCTCAAAGTGACCTGCCTTCTGGTTCCATGGGGAACGTTTGCACACAGCTCTTGGCTCACCTATCTGCTTTGCACCTGGCTCCCTGGGCCCTGCACCAGAGAACCAGCTGTACTCAAAGGGTCTCCCACCCTTGCGACCTCTACACTCCAAGGGGACCCCCCACAGTGGTCTTCCACCAGCTCCGAGGAAATTTCAGCAGCTCCTCCTGCCAAAACCAGGAACCACAAGAGCTTCCCCAACTGGTCCACAGGATTTCTCAATAAACTCAACCTAAAAATGAAAGGAGACATTGGCAAACGCATTGCCTGATTTTATATGCATTTTTAAAGTTTTCGCCCATTGATTCCTACGGTGTGTATTTATGCACAGAAAGACTATTTTTGCTAAATTGTGAAAAATCATAACCTAAAAAGTACTTACCCTATTTTGAGGAGCTTTAAAAATGTTACATAAATATAAAGTATTATTGTAAATTGGTCTTGAGTTATCCTTTTGCGCGTGTCCACATTAAATACTATGAGTACAACAAATGCTTAGCACTTCTACAAGATTGGCCTAACTGCTCGACCAAGCAACCATAAGAATTAGAGCATTAGGTGGTCTAGTTTTTACCTCTGTAAACCAAGGGGGAGTTGATTGAACTCTCTGCACAGTGCACATCATTTATCTACACTATATAGAGAGCCATTCTCCTACTCTAGCCATGGCTACCTTGAACTCAGCTCGCCTGGCTGATTACAACCTCTCTTCCTGCTAGTCTTTTCATGGTGGGGACCGCGTCATGAAAGGGCTTGTGGAAAGCCATGACCTGTGGCCACAGGGCATGGGCAGTGCAGGGGCCCCCTGCCCAGCCCAATTGAAATGTGCACTGTCCGATTTGAAGACAGTGAGCCTTCTGAGGGTGCTGGAATGTTAGGATATTGACCTCAGCTCCCTTAAGAGAGCCGAGGCCAATATCCTAACACTCTTCCATCTGGTCAGCTGGGCAGGAGCACGTATTGCAATGTTCCCACCGGTAACACCAGAGAGAACATACTCCCTCCTCCTTTTTAGTACAGCTGGGCCCTGGGGAATGGGGTCCCCAGGGCCAAAATCAGCATAGGGACATGCCCCCTTCCCAGTTTATTTCAGAGGCCAGACCCACCAAATATATTGATTTTTCCAGTGTTTGATTTGTAAAAAATTAAGTGCTGGGGCCCACAGTATTTCTTGGGAGTCCGCTCACCTGGCACCACCCTAATACTGCCACTGCTGCCAAATAGAAATGACAGCAGTACCTACATATATTAAATCACTCTTGGAAATTGCCCTTTTTGCAGGGTTATCCCTAAACTTTTTGCCTCCTTCCTCCTGGTTTTTCTGACCTGTTTTTGTTGGCTTTAGGACTCTGGGCACTTAACCACTGCTAACCAGTGCTAAAGTGAATGTGCTCTCTGTGTAAATTGCATTGTTGATTGGTTTATCCATGATTGGCATATTTAATTTACTATTAAGTCTCTAGTAAAGTGCACTAGAGGTCCCCTGGGCTTGTAAATCAAATGCCACTAGTGGGGCTGAGCGCTGGTTGTGCCACCGACAAGTAGCCCTGTAAACATTTCTCAGACCTGCCATTGGAGTGTCTGTGGGTGCAGTCTGGTACCCACTTGCCAGACCTACATTTTTCCTTTTTATACATGTAAGGTACAACTAAGGTAGGCCCTAGATAGCCCCTAGATAGTCCCAGGGGCAGGGTACAGTGTATGTTAAAGGTGGGACATGTACTGATGAGTGTTACATGTCCTAACAGTGAAATAATGCTAAATTCAGTCTTCACTGTTGCAAGGCCTACCTCTCTCGTAAGTTAACATGGAGGCTGCCTTTAAATATTATTAAAGTGCAGATTCCCTTTGAGAAACAGATAGAAATCTGGAGTTTGGGGTCTTTGAACTCACAATTTAAAAATACATCTTTTAGTGAAATTGGTTTTTAGATTGTTAGTCTGAAAATGCCACTTTTAGAAAGTATTCATTTTCTTGCTTAAAACATTCTGTGACTCTGCCTGTTTGTGGTTTGCCTGTCTGGGTCAGTTTGAATGTTGGGCTGTTTGTGAATCCCCTCTAGAGAGTGAGACAAAGGGAGCTGTGGTGTAGCCTGCATATCCTGATGAGCCATCTGTGCTAGAGTGGAGGGAGGAGTGTTCACTTACACCTGAAAGGGCTGTGCCTTCTCTTTCACAATGCAGTCTGCAACCCCCTGGTATGTGTCTGGGGCCTGGTATGGGCAAGGCAAGAACTTGTCAACAAAAGAGACTTTCCTTTGAAGCAGGCCTATGTCAAAGGCAGAAAGAGGTATAAGTATTGGACTCAAAGCCCCTGAAAATTAGATCACTTCTGGAAGCAAGAGCAACCTCCCAGCATACCACCATGGAGGCGAACATCCGCCCCCCAGATAATGACACACACAAAAAAATGACAGAAACCAGCCAAAATCAGAAATCCGCCAGACCCAACGAATGCGCAAAACTGTCGGAATGAACACCCAAACTGTTACGCCAGCAAAACAATGCCCCCACAAATCACCACAGCAGACATTCAACTGCAGTAGACCATTGGTGTTGCACACTGTCACGGCAGAAATTACCACCCAAAACCAAAACAAGACAACATTGACCAGGCTTAATAACCCACAACTGCCCTATAAAACACCCCTCACATCACCCACAATCCTTTGCAAACAGGAGAAGACCACTACTCCTTGTCAGGCCAATCCCAGTGATAACTCCACACACACCCACCACAACTACCCATTCAATCATCACTCACCACACACCGCAAACCCTACCACATCATTCAATACCCTCTGTACAACACACACAACACACAACAGCCATGTCCCCACAAAGGCACCCCTGTTTCACTGATGAGTAGTTGCGGGTGATGGTGGAAGAAATAGTCAGGGTAGAGTGACAGCAGTTTGGAGCACAGGTACAGCAGATCTCCATTGCCAGGAAGATGGAGCTATGGTAGAGGATCGTGGACAGTGTGAATGATGTGGGACAATAACCATGCACAAGGGTTGACATTTGCAAGAGGTGGAATGACCTACAGAGAAAGGTGCGTTCCATTGCAGCAAGGAGCCAACTCGCCATCAGCAGGACTGGCGGTCAACCCCCACCTCCTCCCCCACAGTTGACAGCATGGGGGGAGCAAATCTTGGCAATACTGCATCCTGAGGGCCTCACTGGAGTAGCCAGAGGACTGGGCACTGGTGAGTCACCATTACCAACCTACCACCACCCATACCTGCATGCCATGTCACCCCCTCACCCTGTCTCCCTTCACCCCATTCCATCCATCACAGTGCACCACCCCAATCTCCACACCTAAATGTTTACCCCTGCATGCCATACCCACTGCAAGCACATCCCTTCCAGCTCTGCATGCACACCCATTAGCAATGCATGGACAGCATATAGAACTATATACCCAAGAGGTATGGGGAATCTAGTGAACCAACCGTTAAGCTCTGCCCGACTAGTGATAAAATCACTCTTTTCCGTTATCTAGATCAAGATACTGTATGGTTGTAATAACCCTGTTTTGAACACCTGTTAGATGGGTTCTTCCTTACGGAATAGGTGGTCTCACACACATTATAGTGCAATGCTTCATCATTTGATCACCCATCCCCACCCAGGTAGGATAATACCACCTGGGCGGACTAGACCTTGTGGTTAAAAGAACCTCGAGGGAGTGCTGAAATGAAATATCTCTGGCTAATGTGGTGATCCAGTTATGTGAATAAAATTACCTAACAGATCACCAGTGTAGCTCACACCTTTTAATGATGGTGTCTGTTGGTAAAGATAAAAACAACTGCGGGACCCTTATGGGAATAATGATTCATAATGTCACTCAAATCCTACTGGTCAACATGTTTCTGCCCACTTATATAGCCATTACTGGTCTGGGACATTCGTCGGGGCCTGGGATCCCTCATGAAGCTCCCGTGTTGAAAGTGCCTCTCCTCAACTAAAGGTGACAGGCTAATATTGAACACACTCTGGTCCTACCTGAGTGCTAACTCGAATAAGGGAGGCCTAAGAGAAGAAACGGAGGGCAAAATTAAAGATAATAGTTATTAGAACACGGCATGCACAGAGGCTACAAGTGTGAATATAATCACAGCAAACCACTGCACACAAAGTGTAAACACACATGCCATAAGTGATATCACAACCATGCAATCACTCATTGTTGTGGAAGCGTTGCCTTAAGAAATTAATATCTGCACTGCCCCTTTAAAGGAAGGCACTAAGGGCCAGATGTAGCAAAGTTTTGCGAGTCGCAAATGGCCCGATTCACAATTTGCTACCTCGCAAAATCCGAAATGGCATGCAAAAATCCCATTTCCGAAGTGCAAATAGCGATGCGAGCCATTACCGACTCGCAAAATTTGTGAGCTGATTTTGCGACCCACAAATAGGAAGTCCCAATTTGCGAGTCGCAAACCATATGCAAAAGCCAGTCGCAAATTGTGACTAGTCGCAAAAAGCCCATTTTGCACACCCAGATTACCACTGATTCAGAGCAGGTGGTAACGAGAACCAAAGTATAAAAGGAGACCCAGAAGGCATCTGGGTTACTCAAACTGGCTGAACTGTATGTGATAGCATGGAGGAGGAGATTCCATGCCGCCCAGCAGCGGAGGAGGAGCCAGAGACAGGAGAGAATATACCGAACCAGGCAGACACTATTCCAACAAACTGAGGAGGAGATTTATGACAAATATAGACTGAGCAGTGCAGCAATATTAGAATTAATTGAACTACTCAATCCGCAGCTTCAACGACAGACAATGCGCGGCAGCGCCATCCCTACACATGTGCAAGTGCTATGCTCACTGCACCTCTTGGCCTCGGGTAGCTATCAAGGTGTGATTGCCGTGGCAGGTGGGGTATCCCAAAGTGCACTCTCACAATTCTTCAGATGTTTCCTAGATGCCATACTCACACACATGTCCAGATACATATACCTACTCAGGAATGAGGCAGAAATTAACAGCACCAAATTGGACTTCTACAGAATTGCCAGCTTCCCCCATGTAATAGGGTGTGTGGACGGGACACATATACAAATCTGCCCTCCTGCAAATCTGGAATGTGTGTTCCGCAAAAGGAAATGTACCCACTCACTAAACATCCAGGTGGTATGCGACACCCATAATGTCATCACTGACATTGTAGCCAAATTTCCAGGGAGTACACATGACTAATACATATTCAGGCACAGTGGGATACACCAACACTTAGAACGTGGGGAGTTTGGAGACGGATATCTATTAGGTATTGCCGAATACACCCTGAAGCCATACATACAGGTCACTCTAGAAACCATCCATGCCCTGCTAACATTGCTTATTTTTGTCAAACAGGTGACAGTGCATATGCTCTAAGACCATTGATACTTACCCCTTACCTAACACCTGGCAATGAGAACGAGAGGCGATATAACAGTGCCTATCGGCGGACCAGAACTGTCATCGAGAGGACCTTCGGATTGTTAAAGTCAAGATTCAGATGCCTCCACAAAAGTGTAGATGCACTCCAGTATGCCCCAGAAACAGCATTCAAGATCGTTGCCACATGTGCAATCCTACACAACATTGCCACCAGACGTGGGCTACATCTCACCCCTGAAGACACAGATTCGGAGGATGAGGAGCAAGAGCTACCACACCGACAGCCTGGGGATAGAAGTATTGCAAATCAAGGCAGAAAGAGATGGAACCACATTGCAACCCAATACTTTGGCAGGTACATGGCAACTGTCACTACACTCACTGATGTCAGACAAACAGAGCCCAGTTGTGTAGTGGAACAAACAAAACCTTTTTATTTGTAAACTAAATGGTGAAAGAAAAGTGCTGTCCGTTAAAGTCTGCACATGTCCTAATGTAATGAGGACACATTAACATCATGTGCCTCATGAGTCAAACTGTCTGATGGCTCACACCCTCCTCCTTGTGCGCCCAGCATGGCTCATCCCAGGTGGGTCAGCTGACCCCTGCCGTGCACTTGCACTCCTTAGCACACAGGACTCACTGGCAGACACACTACTTATTGTGGACCCCTCCTCATTGTCCTGAGGGGTCTCACCTGTGCCCCTTGCTACCTGCCTAGCTTCCATCAAGTGAACTGCGTGGCTGATGCAGCCAAGTCCAAGTGCCACATCCCCTGCAAAGTGACCAAGTTCCACCTGTAAACTCACTGTCCGTCTAGACAGGCAAGTTGTGTTTGTTGCAAGACACCCAATTGAAGCTGCCATGCGGTCGAATCGTGCCACTGTGTTGCGCTCCCTGAGCCTTGCGTACTGTCTGTCTGCCACCAGTTCCGTCACGAGTTGGCGGATGGCCTGGGTTTGATCCCCCATATGTTCATTCAGTCTACTGAACTGCGTGTTCACTTCAGCCAGCCCAGTGGTCATGTTGCTCTCCATCCTGTGTAAAGTACTTGAGATTGACCTCAATTGTCTGTTTTGCAAGTGCTGACCGTTAATGAGGGATGCCTCCATTCCTGCAATGCCTGCCTCCCCTATCTCCTCCTGAGGCACCTCCAGAACTCTGCGTCTGTGTCTGCGCCTTTGTCCTGCTGCTGGCTCAGAACAACTTGCTGTGGGGCTGGGGCCAGGGGTCGTATCAGCTGCCCCCATTCCCTGCTCTTGTTCCTGATAGGACTCAGGTGGTGTCCTGCTGGGCCCAGGAATCTCTGCAGCAGCCTCCTGCACTGTCTCTGGCCCATGGTCTCCTCCCTGCCTGTTGTCGCTGCTGGGGGTGTCTTGTGGGAGACCTGTGGGGCATAGGGAATACACTGTCAGTCTCTCACATCTGTTTTGCGCCTCATAATAAACATTTGCCTATATGCTGACTACTGTCCTTCATTGCCCATAATGCACTATTCTAGTGGTTGCTAGACTGGAATGGAGCTAGTCTGATGGTACCTGCTGCTGTGTTCTGGGAGAGTGTGGATACTGCATTTGTAGTTGTGAATGCATATCTCATGGTACTCACATTTGGATGTCCCTGGCGCAGAACTGTCCACTTCTCCCATTCTGAGTATGGTCTCAGGCTCCAGGGTCTGCTCCACCATTGCTTCCATGGCTGTGGGTGGTGGGACGGTGTATGGGCCTCCTCCGGTGCCCCTCATTTCTCTCAGCCACTCTGCTACCCTCTCCTTTGTCCTGGAGCGCAGGTCATACCACCTTTTCTTGATTTCCTCCAGGGTGCGGTGGCCCACCCATATGGCATTATTCCGGTCCTGGATTTGCTGCCAAATCATCTTTTTTCTGTGGCTGGGACACTCAGGGCTGCCTTCCCAAACAGTTTGTCATGGTGCTGGCAGCATTACTCTGTGAGCACCTCCAATTCTTTGTCATAAAACTTCAGTTTTCTTCTTCTCCCAGCACTGCCTGTTTCCTCCATTGTACCAGCAGGTCCTCTCTCCTGGGTGTTGCACAGCAGTTTGGAAAGGGTGTGGTCCTCCCTCCTCCCAGGTGTATTTGATGACTTCCTGGTTCTGATGTCATCACCAAGAGCCAGGAAGTGAATTTCCAAACTGTTGTGCTGCACCTGCAGGCAATTTGCGGGCCAGTCACAATTTGCGACACCCTACTCGCAAATTGTGACCTCGCTTTTAGCGAGGTCGCAAAATGCGACCTCGCTAGAAGTGAACTCCCAAAATGCAGTGCGACATCATTTGCGAGTTGCAAATTGGTGTCACACTTTTTTCTTGGATTCCATTTTGCAAGTCGGAAATTGCGATTCGCATTGAATCGCAATTTCCGACTCGCAATTGTTTTGCTACCTACATCTGGCCCTAGATCTCTTACCCTAAACATTGAGGGCAATTGGCCCCTGGTCTGGGGGAGGGGGAGATTCCCCCTTATAGTCACACACTGAGAGAGAAAAAAAATTAGCGGATTCAAGGGAAATCATTAGACAAGGAAACAAGGTAAGAAAGGTATGCTGATTGCAGTAAGGTAAACAGCCTCCCATCAGGAAGAAATAGGGGCACTACCCCTTACCTCTGTATGGGCAGTAGTATGGGCAGGAGTATGGGCCTCCAGACCAACAGGTGAGTACATCATGGGTACGTTGCATGCAACATGGCTGCATGTATATGTATGTGTGTGCTAGCAGTGTGTCATTTGGGGGGGTCTGGCTGCAGGCAATGTGGATGCAGAGGTGAGGGTCATGTGTGTGCTTGATGAGTGGCTAAGGCAGTATGTAAGCCATTTGTGTGACAGGCTGGATTGTATGGTGTCTTTCTGTCTGTGTTTCCTCTGCAGGTCTGCGCCCATCAAAAGAAGGGGTTGTGGCGTGCCATTGCCAAGTACGTGTGGACCCTGGCGGTCTATCACCTGCAGAGCACCCACTGCAGGGAACAGTGGAAGGACCTGAGATGCTGGGCACGGAAGTCCATGGAGGCCCAGCTGGGGACGGCCTCCCAACGAGGGAGGAGTGCCCGTCGAAGCCTGACCCCCCTAATGGCCCGATACTGGTGGTGGCCAATCCTGAGTTGGGTGGGCGCTTGAGGGCAACACAGCAGCCACAATGGGGTGAGTACAGACTGTGTGTTATTTTGTATATGTTGCCTGCCATGTGGTTTGGGTGCAAGGTTCTAGTCAGTGGATGCCTCAATATGCCGGGTTAGCCATTCCTATGTGGTCCTGCCTAGCTATGTAGGGTGGTATGCATTTTTGGTAATGGTAGGTAGCTAGCATACCATGGCCTACAGGGCTTAGTTGGTCCCAGTAGGTGTGCCAATGGTAGTGTTTGGGTTCCTTTCTGCTGTAGTACCTAGGCAATGGTTTGTCAATGTGGTCCGTAATGCCCAATGTTAGTCCCCGGGAGAGAATGTGATGTGTATGCCATCTGTGCTGTTGGTACTGTGATTGACCCCATGCTCCCTTTCTTTCGCCCCCACCGTCTCTCCTTTTGTCACCCTGTCCATGTGTGCATTAGCATCATCTGGTGAAGGAGCAGGGGCATCAGCGAGTGAGGGAGCTGCAGCCCATGGGACCCAGGAGGCACCGACGCCAAGGCGACCAGTGGGTTGAAGGGGGAGGGAAGCACCACGGGGGAAACTGGAGCAACAAATGCAGACTCTGATTCCTCCTCTGATAGAAGCTCCCTGGTGGTGGCAGACCGCTCTGAGATCACCCCAGCTACAAGATCTTCCACCACCCCGTACCAGCACCGCCCTCCCAGTTGCCCACTCATGCAGGATGGTGGGTGTCTCCTTCGCTCTAGACACTTCAGGCCCTGCCCCAGTGACCCCTGCTGCCCTCAGTGAGACGGCTATTGAGCTCCTGAGATCCATCTCTGTAGGGCAGTCAACCACAGTAAATGCCATCCAGGGGCTGGCATCCCAGATGCAGCAATGCAATGCCTTCCTGGGGGGCATACACAGTGGCTTGGCGACCCTACAGAGATCGTTTCAGGCTCTGGCCTCCTCTCTGATGGCAGCCAGTGTCCCTGTTTCTTCCATCCCCCCTTCAACTACCTGTTCCCATTCTCATTGCCTTCTCCCCAACCCATCCCATGCACACAATCTGAATAAGCATGCACACACAAGAACAGCCATTGCCTCCACTGTCTCCCCATCCTCCTCCTCCCTCACAGTCACATCAGCGCTCACACCTGCATGCACAGCATCATCAGTCCTAGATCCCGCCACCTGTACAGCCTTGCCCACAGTCATCACAACAGCACGTGCAGACATGCACCCCACACACCACATGCACAATCACCACCACCACCATCACCTCATGCAGCACACCCACCTCACTTGCAGACACCACCACAACATACATCCTGTTTGTCCTCCCCACCCTGTCTGTCCCCCAGAGACACATAAACGCTCCCACTCAGACACTCAACACACCTCACACACGCACACCGTCCATGTACCTGCACCCTAGTCCAGCACATATCCTCCTCCTACAACCACTCCCTCTTCCTTCACTCCCATTCCTCCTCCCACACCCCACCCCACTGGTCCTAAGAAGCTTTTCCTTTCCCACCTTGACCTCCTCCCTACCCCACCCCTCCGTCCTGCCCATAAGAGGAGAGTCCCCCTCAGCCCTCTAGCTTCTAATCAACTCCTGCTCCTCCCCCTAAGAGTTCCCCCGCCACTAAGGGGAACAAAAGTGGCACTCTGGTCCCCTGCCCCAAGGACACTCCTCTGCACCTACACAGAAGGGCATGGAGCTGCCCCCTCCCAAACCCAACCCCAACGACCCCCCTCCAAAGAAAACCTTCCCACCCCCTCACCCTCTGAGGTGCCTGCCTGCCATCTCCATGATGCCCCTGCTCAGTGGAGTGCCTAGGCTGTCAGGAGTCAAGTTGGGCCTTGGATGTTGCCCTGTGGCCTTTAAACACTGTAGACTGGCCAATGGCCCTTTCTGTAAATATTTATATTTATCTCTTTATACAAATGAGGTTGCTGTTCCCACCTAATTGCAGTGGTTGGACAACTGTTATGTGTCCTGGCTTTCTTTGCTCCTGGGTTATATTGCTGTTGATTTACTCTACAGATTGTTCTAGGTGTGTGGCATGTATGTTTGCTGTGTGTTGTGCATGTGTGTGTGTGCCACTCTCCCCTCCCTCCCTTGTGTGCTAGGCAGCTGTCCTCACTGTTGTCATCTTTGTCAGCGTTGGTGCTCCTGGACAGCCATTGCGTGGTACAGCATTGAGAAGACTTCCAGGTCGGGTTCCATGGCAGCCGCGGACTCGTCTGTGTCCCTGGAGATGAGTGTCTCCTTTAATATGATGTGTATCCACCAGGCTTTTGGTGGCAATGCTAACTCCCTGGAAATCCTGGCAGTCTGCTATGTCATAATTTGGTGGGCGGATCCTTGTCTGCCACCGGCCTGTGGGTAGTTACCGCCTTGGTCAGCGGCCGTACCATACAGCCGGTTGGGGTGGTACATTGGCTTTATATGGGGGGATTGCCTTGACTAGGGAGGATTGTTTGCAATGTTCAGCACTCCGTCCATCATCTTTTGTGTTGCTATGGGAGGGGATCACCGCCATGGTCATAATTTGGCCGTCATTACCACCAGCCTGGCAACGGTACTACTGCCATCACCGGCGTGGCAGTCACCGGACCGCCAATGTCATAATGACCACCTCATTCTTTTGAAACTTCATATTTTAACTTGTGTAAGTTGGATTTTTGTTGTTTTTGTCTTGTTTGATTTAGATAAATATTACCTATTTTTCTAAACTGGTTTGGTGTCCATTTTGTAGTGTTTTCACTGTATTACGGTGTGTGTTGGACAAATACTTTCACATTGCTTCTGAAGTTAAGTCTGCCTGCTCATGCCAAGCTACCAAAGGGGGTAAGCAGGAGGCTTAACTAAGTGTGATTCTCCTTTACCCTGACTAAAGTGAGTGTCCTTGCTTGGTCAGGGGGCAACCTGACTGCCAACCAAAGACCCCATTTCCAACAATCACCATGGATGATTTCAGCTTAAAAAAGGCAAAGGGTGGATAAATAAGTGCTGGTATTTATAAAAAGGTGACTGTGCTAAGCACCGGCAAACACTAGCACGAATTAAGCACTGGATCGTTCCCCCGGGACCTAACCCACCCAGGGGGCATTAAAAAACAAGTGTAGGAGTCCACACTTGTTTTCTTTTTAAATTTTGCTATGAATCCACAGAACCTCTGTAAATTTGCAGCAAAATTAAAAAACAAAATATTTTTGGCCCAAGGAGGTGTGTCTTGTGCGAGCCACTGAACTCAATTCCAGGTGTTCCGATGGGGCAATGACAATTCCCCAATCCTGATGAGGACTAACGTGACTGTGATGAAGAGTACATTGCCCTCTCGCAAGTTCTCAAGGAAAAGGGGGTTTTGGGAAGAGAAAATACCAGGTTCTGATTTGTGGACTGCAGAATTGGACTGCTGGACCCTGGACTGCATGTCAAGTTGGGCGTCAGGACTTCTGATTTATCAAAATACTTGGGTTCTTGGTTTTTAGGATTCTGAGTTGAAAAATAATTACTTAATTAATACATTAAACTTGCAATGCCAAATTATTCATTGTTGACACGTTGTGCATATGGTTCCATAAGGTTGAACAAGTCTCTTCCTCTTTTTACAATACTTTCAACTTAACTAAAGGGCTTCTTTGTGTTCTGGTGTAATCTTTTGCCAATAGTAGTTTTGATATACTTGCTCTATTTCCAATCTCCTAATTCTCAGAGGAGGACTTTTTACACGAAATACGTCTTTCCTTTATGTCTGTTCAGCGGTATTTTAGATTCACACCCAAACAATAAATCATGCTAGTTCTTATTGTCATAAAGGGGGTCATTACAACATTGGCGGTAAAAGATGCTTACCGCCGTGCAGAAGACTGCCAACACACGGCCGCGGAATCCTGCCACAGCTATTATGACCCACATATCGGAATCCGACGAAATTTAGACACCCACACAACTCCGCCACACCAAAGGTCAATGATAAACTGGCGAAAACAAAACCTCCACGTCACGCCAACAGAAACAAGCCCATGCTATTACGACCTACGAATCCACGCGGCGGTCTTTCAACCGCGGTATTCCATTGGCGGTACACACTGCCGCGCTCAAAATACACACACATCTCCAAAACACCGCCACATTGGACAATTCAAAATACACACACCTGATACACATACACACACCACTCCCACACACCCAATACAATATAAAACACACACCCACATCACCCACAAACCCCTACGACCAAAATATCTGAAAGAAGGCCAGAGAGAGAAAACAGCAATAGACAACCCCACCACACAGAGGCACACAACACTATCACCAATACAACATCCACGCACAAAACACCCCACACCACCACACATCACCACACTCATCAACACATACAACACCCCACACATCACCTACACCACCCCATGTCATACCAAAGACACCCCAGGTTTTCCGAGGAGGAGCTCATGGTGATGGTGGAGGAAATCCTACGGGTAGAGCCACAGCTATTTGGAGCACAGGTGCAGCACACCTCCACAGCCAGGAAGATGGAGCTATGGCGAAGAATCGTCGACAGGGTCAACGCTGTGGGACAGCATCCAAGAAATCGGGAGGACATCCGGAAGAGGTGGAACGACCTACGGGGGAAGGTGCGTTCCGTGATATCCAGGCACAACATCGCGATTCAGCAGACTGGTGGCGGACCCCCACCTCCTCCCCCACAACTAACAACATGGGAGGAGCAGGTCTTGACCATCATGCATCCTGAGTGCCTCGGAGGAGTCGTGGAGGATGGGACACTGGTTAGTCAAATCTCAACTATCATATCCCCCACCCTACCTGCATGCTATCTCACACCCCCACCCTCACCCCCTTCCCTATCACACCAAATCCTCACTAATGTACTCAATACACAAACCACACATCCCAACACCAAGCCCTGCATGCAACAGCAAAGCATGGTCACCCTCACTAAAGCATGCCCACAGCACATACCCTTAACACCCCCCCAACCATCATCACACAAGCCCCCACACTGGAATGCTAGCACTGGGGTACACGCTCACCCACCCATTGAACACCATGACACACACACATGCAATAATCATGCTTTTATACCCCTGCAGGACCACTTCCCAACGTCACCAGACAGGAGGGTCCAGACATCTCTACCCCACCCACAGAAGAGGCCCACAGTGATGACAGAAGCTCTGGCCAACTGGATCCAGATGACCAGCCCGGACCATCGTGGGCCTCAGGACAGTCGGTTCCCATGGCACAGCCCAACACTGACCTTCCACCCTCTGGTAACACCAGCACAGCACCCACCCAGCGGGCCCATACCTCTGTACCCAGGACACGTCAATCAGCGGTGTGTCCACCACTACAGGGAACCCAGGGTAACCCACCACCCCAACAACAACAGGGACCTGGGGGCAGTGGTAGTGGGCACACGGTCCAGGGGACAGAGGCACAGGAACACAGGGGAACTGGGAGGGCTGCTGTGCGACAGGGGGCGGACAGGCCAAGGGAACCCACTCTCCACGAGGCCCTCTCCTCCATCATGGGAGCATACCACCACTCCCAGGAGACGATGGCGACGGTCCTGGCCAAGTTTCAGGAGACCCAGCGCCTGCAGGACGAACAGTATTTGGGGTTCAGGGAGGAGCTTAGAACCATCAGCTCCGCCCTGGGCACCATCGTAGGGGTGATGAAGGACATACAAAAGACCATGAGGGACACCGTGGCACTACAAGGGGCCCCTGACACTAGCATGGACGATGAACTGCCCACCTCTTCCGCCGGCGCTAGTGGACAGGACGCCCCGCCACAGGACCACCACACCAGCACCCCACCCCCTGCAGGCGGAGAACCACCCCGCAAGCGGTCCCTGAGATCCAGGAACAGGACAGAGCAAGATGGCAAGACACCCGCCAGGAAATGAGACCACCCTCATTGTCCTCCCACTGTCCCACTTTGTTACCCTGTCCAGATTTGAACTGCCCCATCTCCACTTCCCATGCCCATATGGGCAATGCACCTGTGTGACTAATAGACTGGACTCTGCCATGGACATTCCTCCACCATCACCCATCACCATTTTGCCACCCCCTCCAATAATTAGCGCTTCAATAAACACCCTTGAACCGCAAAACAATCTGGAGTCAGTCTGTGATTATGAAAATGTGTATTAACTATGACAATGGCAAAATCCGTTCGAAAATGTAATGTCAACATACCTATGTCACACATCACAAGTCCATGAAGGATGCAAGCAGATGACACACGTTGGTAACCACACCTGTGAAACCGTAATGGAAATGTACAACTCAGTTACCATATACTGCTACTAATTGACAGACAGGATAGAGGTAGAAGTGTGAAAGTGAATGTGATAGTTAAAACATTGTTCTCACCTGTGTGTCACTGTAAATATTGCTGTGTGACTGACTCCCTGTTGTCTATGTCTTCTTCCTCAGCTTCATCCTCATCACTGTCCACAGGCTCCACAGCTGCCACAACACCGTCATCTGGACCATCCTCCTGCAGAAAAGGCACCTGGCGTCGCAAAGCAAGATTGTGAAGCATGGAGCGGGCGATGATGATCTGGCACACCTTCCTTGGTGAGTAGAATAGGGAACCACCTGTCATATGGAGCCACCTGAACCTGGCCTTCAGGAGGCCAAAGGTGCGTTCGATCACCCTCCTAGTCCGCCCATGGGCCTCATTGTAGCCTTCCTCTGCCCTGGTCCTGGGATTCCTCACTGGGGTCAATAGCCAGGACAGGTTGGGGTAACCAGAGTCCCCTAATAGCCACACACGGTGCCTCTTTAGTTGACCCATCACATACGGGATGCTGCTATTCCGCAGGATGTAGGCGTCATGCACTGAGCCAGGGAACATAGCATTCACCTGGGAGATGTACTGGTCTGCCAAACATACCATCTGTACATTCATCGAATGATAACTCTTCCGGTTCCTGTACACCTGTTCACTCATGCGTGGGGGGACCAGAGCTACATGGGTGCCATCAATAGCACCTATGATGTTGGGGATATGTCCCAGGGCATAGAAGTCACCCTTCACTGTAGCCAAATCCTCCACCTGAGGGAAAACGATGTAGCTCCTGTCGTGTTTCAGCAGGGCAGACAACACTCTGGACAGCACGTTGGAAAACATAGGCTGGGACATCCCTAATGCCATGGCCACTGTTGTTTGAAATTATCCACTTGCAAGGAAATGGAGCACTGATAGCACCTGCACGTCAGGGGGTATTCCTGTGGGATGGCGGATTGGTGAGATCAGGTCTGGCTCCAACTGGGTACACAATTCCTGGATTGTGGCACGGTCAAACCTGTAGGTGATGATCAAATGTCGCTCCTCCATTGTTAACAGGTCCACCAGCGGTCAGTACACCGGAGGATTCCGCCATCTCCTCAAATGTCCCAGCTGACGGTGCCTAAGAAGGACAACAGCGACCACAGAGTCAACAAAATCCCAGGTATGTACCCACAGCTACACAGAACACGACACCAAATACAAAACTCATCCTGTATGTGTGTTGAGTGTAGGCCTAGGTATGTGTGACGCAGTAGTAAATGAAGCCATGTGGGCCCCTGGAATGGCGGCTATCTGACCTCTAAAGTGGGACAATGGGGTGTGAGGTATCTGCACTGGCGTTGTACACCGTCGCGGTGGGCGGTTGTAGACCGCGGCGCAATGCTGCATTGGTTAACATTGGACCCGCCACGGACGTGACCGCCATTTTCTATCTGTTCAATCACTCGATACCTGACCTTCGACAGGAGAGGATCTATACTGCAAGTGCTGCTGTGACCTCAGTCTGGAAGAGACAATGGCTGCTCCGTCTGGGGAAAGGGCCCCTGCTTTCACTGCTCAGGAGTTGGAGAAGCTAGTCGACGGGGTCCTCCCCCAGTACATGCTACTCTACGGTCCTCCAGACCAACAGGTAAGTACACAGGGAGCACGTTGAATGGGCTATGCTGGGTGGAGAGGGCTGGATGTCAGTAGCAAGGGGGCAGAGTTAAGCGACCATGAAGGACTGTGAATGCATGTGCCACATGGCAAGGGTAGGGATGGGGGCCACTCACTTCGACGGTGCACTTGTTAATGACTTCTCTTCTTCCCCTGTACATGTCATGTAGGTCAGCGCCCACCAGAAGAAGGACATTTGGCATGCCATCGCTAAGGACGTCCGGACCCTGGGGGTCCACCAGAGACGGGGCACCCACTGCCGTAAAAGATGGGAGGACATTCGCCGCTGGAGCAAGAAGACGGCGGAGGCTCATCTGGGGATGGCCTCTCAACGTGGGAGGGGTGCCCGTCGCACCATGACCCCCCTGATGTTCCGGATCCTGGCGGTGGCCTACCCTGAGTTGGATGGGCACTTGAGGGCATCACAGTAGACACAAGGGGGTGAGTACAACATCATTCTGTGGACTTTGCGCACAGTGTAGGGGTCTGGGTGGGGGAGGAGGGCTGTGGGTTCCCCTAGGCCAGGGCGAGTTAGGTAGGCTAGGCCCCTCCGTAATGCATGCCTTGTGGCACTCCACGCCACCTCTGTAGAGTGCCAAGTACAGGTATACATGCCCCTGTGTCATCTATGTGTGCAGAAGTCCACTATAGCCATGTAGGCCAGATCCCAGGAATTGCATCTGTAGAGGCCAAGAGCACGGCGTAGTGCAGGGGGCTGCTGTGTCTGTATTGTCCACCAACGGTAGCGGTAAGCCATGCACTCAACCTGTCTTTCTTCTGTCGTCCCCCCCCCCTTTTTGTGCTCTCCCTGTTCTTTTGTGCATCAGCATCATAAGGCGGAGGTACAGTGGCACCGGAGCACAAGGGCGTTGCATCCCACATGGCCATGGAGGGCCACACCACAGACTCTGAATGCACCAGTGGGACGGAGGGCGAGGGGAGCTTCACGTTGGTCACCGGATCACCAAACAGCGACACGGACTCGTCCGCCGATGGGAGCTCCCTTGTGGTGGCAGCACCATCTGTGCCCCCCACTTCTACAGGTACAGCCGCCAACCCCCCCTACCAGCACTGCCCTCCCAGCAGCCCCTCAGCCTTCGCTCCGTGCCCGCTCACCCAGGAGGGTGGGCATCACCTTCACCCCAGGCACCTCAGGCCCTGCCCCAGTCACCCCTGCTGCCCTCAGTGAGGAGGCCATTGACCTCCTCAGGTCACTCACTGTTGGGCAGTCTACCATTGTGAATGCCATCCAGGGTGTAGAAAGGGAGTTGCAACACGGTAATGCATTCCTGGAGGGCATTCATTCTGGTCAGGCTGCCCTTCATCAAACCCTGCAATCTCTGGCCTCAGCACTGATGGCAGCCATTGTCCCTGTGTCTAGCCTCCCCCCTCCAACTTCCTCTACCCAGACCCAATCCCCTGTGCCCCAGCCTATCCCAAGCACACCATCAGACAAGCATGCACACACCCCAACACACAAAAGTAGCTCAGGCAAACATAAGCACCACACATCCCACAGGCACTCACGCAAGCATCACCCACATACAGACACAGCAACATCCACTGCCTCCACTGTGTCCCCCTCGTCGTCGTCTCCCTCCTCCCTCCCAGTGTTGTCCACACTCTCACCTGCATGCACTACATCTACAGGCACTAGGACTCGCACCAGAACACCCAGCACCACACCCCGCTCACCTGCACTCACCACGCCCACTACCATTTACACGTCCCCTGTTTCCACTCCCAGTGTGTCTGTGACGTCCCCTCCCAAAGTACACAAACGCGGGCACCCACACACCCAACATCCATCCACCTCACGACAGCCTCCAGAACATGCACCTGCACCCAAATCACCTAAAGTGACACCTCCTACAACCACCTCCTCTTCCTCCACTCCCAGACCCCCTCCAGCTACCCATCCCAGTGTTCGTCAGAAACTCTTCCTCAGTGACGTTGACCTCTTCCCCCCACCCCACCCCTCCAATTCATAGGTCCCGTAGTAGCACCTCAGCCAAAAAAAGTCAGGTACCAGTGGTGCCTGTTAAAGGTGTGTGGAGTGCACCGGCCATCAGGGCAGCCAGTGTGACACGGAGCCAAAGCACTGCCAGTACACCCCCTGTAAAGCACCTTAAGTTGGAAAGTGGCCGGCGGGAGAGGGTGAAGACTCCTGGCGGAAAAACAGCTCACAAGGGTCCCGGGGGGAGTGCTGAGTCTGCTGTGACTCCTCCCAAGGTGTTGAAGGGGCAGAAGAAGTCTCCAAAGTCTGGGAAGAGCAGCACGGCGGAGAAGGCCGCCATCCTCCCCGCTGGCCGGGACGCCACCGCCAGCAGTATCGTCACAGGTCAGGAGACCACCGCCGGAGTCAGTGCCCTGGAGGGAACCAGTATCGTCACAGGTCAGGAGACCACCGCCGGAGTCTGTGCCCTGGAGGGCACCAGTATCGTCACAGGTCAGGAGACCACCGCCAGAGTCAGTGACCTGGAGGGCCCCAGCAGCCACAGCCCCGCTGGGCACTGAGGGACCATAATGCCACACACCGCTGCACAGGTCAGAGACAGCAAAGGCAAGCACCGCTGAACAGGCCTAAAGACCGACATGGTGAAGACCACTGAACAGGGCAAAGCACCGCCATGGCAAAGCACCGCTGAACAGGCCAAAGACCGACATGGTGAAGACCGCTGAACAGGACAAAGACCGCCATGGTGAAGACCGCTGAACAGGGCAAAGCACCGCCATGGCAAAGCACCGCTGAACTGGCCAAAGACCGACATGGTGAAGACCGCTGAACAGGGCAAAGACCGCCATGGTGAAGACCGCTGAACAGGGCAAAGACTGCCATGGTAAAGACTGCTGAACAGGCCAAAGACCGTCATGTTGAAGACCGCTGAACAGGGCAAAGACCGCCATGGTGAAGACCGCTGAACAGGGCAAAGACCGCCATGGTGAAGACCGCTGAACAGGACAAAGCACCGCCATGGCAAAGCACCGCTGAACAGGCCAAAGACCGACATGGTGAAGACCGCTGAACAGGGCAAAGACCGCCATGGGGAAGACCGCTGAACAGGGCAAAGACCGCCATGGTGAAGACCGCTGAACAGGCCAAAGACCGACATGGTGAAGACCGCTGAACAGGGCAAAGACCGCCATGGTGAAGACCGCTGAACAGGGCAAAGACCGCCATGGTGAAGACCGCTGAACAGGGCAAAGCACCGCCATGGCAAAGCACCGCTGAACAGGCCAAAGACCAACATGGTGAAGACCGCTGAACAGGGCAAAGCACCGCCAAATCAAGCATCGTTAGCCCTTGTGCAGCTGGGACAGTGACGGAACAGGGCCCATCAAGGGGAGCGTGATGCACTCCGGGCACCAGTCCCCCTCCAGAACCAGTGGAGACCTGCATCCACTCTGTCTGTCCTTCACAGGATGAAGCACTCTGGGCACCAGTCCCCCTCCAGAACCAGTGGAGACCTGCATCCACTCTGTCTGTCCTTCACAGGATGAAGCACTCTGGGCACCAGTCCCCCTCCAGAACCAGTGGAGACTGTTATCCACTTGAGAGACTGTGGCTTTGCACTCCCCAGGATGGTACAGTGGGCAACCCACCCACTGTTATCGAGTTGAGAGACTGTGGCTTTGCACTCCCCAGGATGGTACAGTGGGCAACCCACCCACTGTTATCGAGTTGAGAGACTGTGGCTTTGCACTCCCCAGGATGGTACAGTGGGCAAACCACCCACTGTAGAGACTTGAGAGACTGTTGATTTGCACTCCCCAGGATGGTACAGTGGGCAACCCACCCACTGTAGAGACTTGAGAGACTGTGGCTTTGCAGTCCCCAGGATGGTACAGTGGGCAAACCACCCACTGTTATCGAGTTGAGAGACTGTGGCTTTGCACTCCCCAGGATGGTACAGTGGGCAACCCACCCACTGTTATCGAGTTGAGAGACTGTGGCTTTGCACTCCCCAGGATGGTACAGTGGGCAAACCACCCACTGTAGAGACTTGAGAGACTGTGGCTTTGCACTCTCCAGGAAACATCAATGGGCATGGAGCCCCGTTGTGGATCTGGCGTGGTGCTGTAATCCGGCTGAGGTGCTCCCCCTTCGCTTCCCCCTGAGGTGCCTGTTGTATTTCTATCTGATGCCCCTGCAGTGTTCTCTCCGTTTGTGGACAGGTATCTAGTGTGGGCCTCGCCCATGCATTTTGGGCCCAGTGGTCCACGGACATTGAAATGTGCATACCTGCACTACTAATCGTGATGTATATATTTGGAAAGTGTATATCTATCTGTATGTAGTAGGTTACTGTATTTTGATACATTACAATGTTTGAACTGATTTCGTTTTGTGTTTGCATTCTTCCGGGGGGGGGTTGTGGGTTGTTACTGTGCTGTTTGGAACTGCATTTGTGTGTGTGTTGTAGTGTGCGAGGGTCGGGTTGGGGGTGGGGGTGTTGCGTGTGTGTCCCCCTGACTTTTGCCCCACCCTCCCCTATGTCGTAGGTGCAGTACTCACCGTTGTCTTCGGCGCCTATGTTGCTGGTGATCGTACAGGAGCAGGAAGACAAGTGCAGGGAGTATTTGTAATTCAGGCTCCATGGTGGCCTCCTTCCTCGTGGAGTGTGTTCAGGTGAGCGTTTTCCCATTGCAAAAGCTGTTTCCTCCGTGTTTTTATCCACGGTGAATCCGCCCCGGAAAAGGTGGCGGATTGGCGGGTTGTGATACTGTGGGCGGTACTTTGTCTTCCGCCTGTCTGTTGGCGGTGACCGCCGCGCTGCTTGTCTGTACCGCCGTGTCAGTAGGAGTGTTAAAGTGGCTGTCTATGTTGGCGGTTTCCGCCACGATCATAATTCCCTTTTTTTGTCCCCCGGCCTATTTGCAGTATTACCGCAGCTTTAACACCGTCCGCCAGGGTTGTAATGACCACCAAAGTATTTAAAAGACCGAGCTCTGTTTTGTTTCAGCTAAACGATTAATCTTTCTTTACCTTGAAATTAAGTTACTTACTTGAAGATTTCAGAAGAACTCTTTTCTTTTCCACCTTTCTTATTTTCTCTCTTTTACAGGAAATACTGGATCGTCGGCGGAAGATGGAAGAGGAGAGCCAAAACTCTGCAGGAAACCCATCGGAGGATGAGGATCGCCGAAACTTGACTGGAGGTTGTCCGGAGGACGAAAAATGCTGGAACTCTACTGGTAGCTGACCGGAGAATGAGGAACACTAGAACTCGACTGGAGGCAGGCTGGAGGACAAGGTACTTGGCATCCACTCGATCTCGACTGGAGACAGGCTGGAGGACAAGGAACTTGACTTGACTGGAAACAGGTTAGCAGAACAATAGGAACACAGCCAAGCAAGACCCCAGACTCACAAGCCTCCTTAAATAGTCAAATGTGCACGCATGCCTTTTGGCTGTTGATTGCTTGTTAAGGAAATGAACATTTATCCTCCTGATTGTGGCACATGTTCAGTACTGATCACATATTGAAGAGCTCATGTTTTGGCAGTTACAGTTGGCGCAGATGGAAAGGCAGTTTAAATCCCCCCTTGGAAAATTACATCGGGAAACTGCTCTAGACCCTGGCGCCTGACATGTAAGGTAAGTTTGGTGCCTCAGCATACCTCTCTCTTGCCCTTTTTGTCCAAGTTCATATCCCCATTCCACCTGCCCTCTGTGGTTTAATGTGCCATACACACCAGCATTTTGAACTTGATAAAAGGGAGAGTTTGAAAAAAATCTAGGGAACTTATTTTTCCCATTGGCTTACATTTAAAATGAGGAGATTTTAGACCGGAGACTGCTGAAAGAAAGCTTTTTTGGGCTTAAAAACATTGGGAATCTCTGGTCTGTTAGCATGTATGGTTGTACTGCCACTGCCTCTCCCTTCTGCCCGCAATGGTCTGTTGTGTTGCCACAGCCTCTCTTACCTGTCCTACATGGTTGGTTTGTTGCTCCTGGACTTTTTCCCTGCCCTTCATGGTCCGTTGTGCTGCCACTGCCCCTCCTGTCAGCCCAGCATGGCCAAAATCTCTGCCTATTCCTCCTCCTGCCTGCCCTCAATTGTCTGAGCCCATACCCCTGACCTCTCCCTCCCCATAGTATTCTAATGAACAACTAGATAGCTAACATTCTATATTTCTAACAAAAGTGTGGCAAGCCTGATGTCATCTGTAAGAGTAAAACCTAAAGCATTTCCTTTAGTGATTATAAAAATGAGGGTGGCTATTTCCATAGAAATTATGGTTAGTGCTTTAAAAAAACAAAAATGAGGACACATTTTCCGAGTTCTCAGACAGTGACTGTTGGACCTGGTCCTCTCTTTAGGGTCGTCCCCAAACTTTTTTGCCTTTTGCTTCCACTTCTTGCCAAATTTGTATTTGTTGTCCTTAGGACTCTGAGCACTTTACCACTGCTAGCCAGTGCTAAAGTGCATGTGATCTCTCCCTAAAACATAGTATGATTGTAATATACCTAATTGGCATATTTATTTGCGTATACAGCCCCTGTAAAGTGTACTAGTTGTTCCAAGGGATTGAAAATTAAACACAGGCCTGCATTCACCTTGAATACATTGTCTTACTGCCATGTCAACTTGGCATTTAAAACCCTTGCCAAGCCTTCTTATTACATGTAAGTCACCCCTAATGCAGGCCATAGGTATCTAATAGTGCAGAGTGCCATGTAAATAAAAGGCGGTACATATACCTTTTAGTTTTTTATGTCCTGGTTTCACTACTGTGAGGACTACCCTTCTCATAGGATACCATTGGAGATTCCTTGTTACATTTAATAAGCTGTAATTCCTCATTGGGAAGGGGGTAGATCTGTCATGTCTAGTACCTGTGGAATTGTAATGATACATCCTCTTTAATGGTAAAGTCAGTTTTGTTGTTATCATTTTGAGAATGCCACTTTAAGAAGGTTGCCATTTCCTCCTCTTTGCCCTGCAACCTGTCTCCAATAGACATCTGGGGTGGGGTGACAGCTGGGGTTGTGCATTTCATCTAGTTAGCCCCCACAATGGGAGCTTAGGTGTGACTTGATGGGTCCTGATGGGCCATTAACTGGCTTGATGGGGGGTGGAGCTAAGCACAGCCTCACACTTACACCTGAATGGACTGTACTCTGTTCACACACCTTAGGCCTAAATGACCCTGTATTGTCACTCTAGGCAGCTAGGAGCCAGGGCAGGGGAAGAAGGGAATTGTATTCACTATCAACACACTGTCTTGAAGTGTCCCCCACCTTCCAGAACCAGGACACCAAAGTATAAATACTGAACCTCAGACACCACCTCTTCAGTACATGTCCAGACATGTGGATACTCTGCCAGGAAGACAGACTGCTGTGCTGCTGCAATGAGTGACACTCTGATGAGCTGCTACTCTGCAGGGCTCCTGCTTTGCTGAGCTGACCTGCTGCACTCTTGCATGGGGAAGGAGAACTGGACCTGAATCCCTTCATCTTGAACCCAGGACCCCAGAGCAACTCAAAGGGCTAGTCTGCTGATGTCCTGATCTGAGCTTTAGGGACATAACAGTCTCCCCACAGCTGCTTGACTCATCTTTATCAAGCTCCTGACCCCCCTCTCAGGTCCTGGGCACTTGGAAGTGGTTTGTGGCTGCCAAAATCAAGCTATTGGGATCTTTCCGAACTGGCCCGCTTGTGCCAGAATTGTGTCTCTTGCCCAAAGAATCAGCATGAGCCATCCCAAGTTTGTCTCCTCACAAACCAAGTATGGCGGCACGCAACCATGAGGTTTCAGCTCGCCAGTCCACAACACAAGGTCAACTCCTTGCACTCATGGACCACAGCCAGCATGGGTCTCTTTGCTCCCGGTAAGAAGGGAAACTTTTCTGGGATAGGCCAGGGCATAGAACTCTGCTCCACCACTGGAGTTTGTGAAATTCTGATAGCGCGGAGTTCCAGAATCCCACAATCAGGTGTGGAGTGGAGTTTGTTCACAGGCACAAGGTTGGGTTTTGGCACTCTCTCATGAGTGCCATAATACGCTAGGGCCGCTAGCGAGAACGTGTAATACTTTGCGTTCACTCGTGCTGTTTCTGGCCATGCATGCAAGACTTTTGCCCTCATTATGACGGTGGCGGTAAGTACTGCTTACCGCCATGCTGACTGCCGCCAACATACCACCGCCGCAGGGGATCACCACTACCCATATTATGACACACACATAGCAATCCGTCACTATACAGCCACACACACAAGTCCGCCAGCCCAAAGGTCAATGATAAACTGGAGGTATCAAAACCCACACCGTTACGCCCACAGAACTACGCCCACAACATTATGACCCACGAATCACCGCGGCGGACATTTAATGCCGCGCTCAAAATACACATCACATACAAAACAACAATACATTGGACAATTCAAATAACACACACCTGACACACATACACACACCACACCCACATCACTATAAAACACACACCCACATTACCCCCAACCCTTTACGATTACAAACAAGTGCCACAAGAGAGATAGTAAGACCACAGACAAGAACACAGACACACACCACCATCACCTATACACCATCCACACACCTTACATCACACACCCCAACACATCACCCTACACACCTTCACCCACACCACTCACACTACACCCATGGCACCACAACAACACCCAGGTTCTCAGAGGGTCATGGTGGAGGAAATCATCTGGGTAGAGCCACAGCTATTCGGATCACAGGTGCAGCAGACATCCATTGCTAGGAAGATGGAGCTATGGCGGAGAACCGTGGACAGCATCCAAGAACAAGCTTATTGACGTGTCCTGGGGACAGAGGTATGTGCCCACTGGGTGGGTACTGTGCTGGTGTTTCCTGAGGGGGGAGGCTCTGCGGTGGTATGGGACTGTGCCTGGGTAACCGACTGTCCGGAGATCCCTGATGGGCCAGGTTGGTCATCCAGATGCAGGCGTCCAGAGCTGCTGTCATCACTGTGGGCCTCTATGGTTGCAATTGCCCTGGCAGCTTTGCCTTGTGTGTGTAGTTCTTTGGTGGGCTTGCAGTTTCCCTCTAGTGTGCATGCTTTAGTGATGGGTGTCCACGCAGGTCTGTGATGGGGGTCCATGCATTGGTGTTGCATGCAGGGCTTGGTATTGGGAGGGGTGGGTTGTGATGGTGGGGTGTGTGGGAGGTGGTGGATTGATGGGAGTGAGGGTAAGGGTGGGGGTATGTGATGGCATGCATGTAGGGGGGGTGATAGTAACAGAGATTTGACTTACCAGAGTCCAGTCCTCCTCCTACTCCAGCCAGGCCCTCAGGATGCATGATTGCCAAGACTTGCTCCTCCCATGTTGTTAGTTGTAGGGGAGGAGGTGGGGGTTCACCGCCAGTCCTCTGTACAGCTATTTGGTGTCTTGCTGCCACAGGACGCACCTTCCCCCGTAGGTCGTTCCACCTCTTCCTGATGTCAGCCCTTGTTCTTGGATGCTGTCCCACAGCGTTGACCCTATCTATGATCCTCTGCCATAGCTCCATCTTCCTTTCAATGGACGTCTGCTGCACCTGTGATCTGAATAGCTGTGGCTCTACCCGGATGATTTCCTCCACCATAGCCCTTAGCTCCTCCTCTGAAAACCTGGGGTGCCTTGGGGTGCCATGGATCTGGTGTGAGTGATATGTGTGAGGATGTGTGGGGTGATGTGTGGGGTGATGTGGTGTGGGGTGTGCTGTGAGGTGCGTGGATGGTGTATTGGTGATGGTGTTCTGTGGCTCAGATTGAGTGGGTGCTCCTGGCTTGTGTCTCTCTATGTCAGCAATCTTTTTTTTCGTTGAAAGGGTGTGGGCAATGTGGATGTGTGTTTTATAGTGGTCTGAGTGTGTGGGTGTGGTGTGTGTATGCGTGTCAGGTGTGTGTGTAGTTTGAATTGTCCAATGAGGTGTAGTTTTGTAAGTATGTGTGTATTTTGAGCGGTGATTCGTGGGTCCTGATACTGTGGGTGTATTCCTGTTGGCATACCGGTATGGGTTTTGGTACCGCCAATTTATCACTGACCTTTTGTCTGGCGGACTTGTTTGAGTGTCTGTACTGTGGTGGATTTCTCAGTGTGGGTCATAATACCTGTAGCGGAATACCGCCGCGGTCACGGTATGTTGGCGGCCATCAGCACAGCGGTAGAGGGCATTTACTGCCAGGGTTGTAATGTAATGAGGCCCATGGTCCTTAAATCCAAAGGTAGATCCAGGAGAGAAAGAGATTGATTCTTCCACCTTGAAATCCAAGTGAAAAGTGACCAGAAGATGGACAAAGCTCTGAGAGGAGCCTGCTGGACAGGAACAGGAAGCTGGAGTATCTGGGGCACTTCCTCCCTGTTTGAAAAAGAAAATAAAAGGCTTCTAGGTCTAAAAAACAACTTGAAGGGTCCATTGTTAAAGACAATCCACCCCAAAACACTTTTTCACCAGATTTAGATGTATCTTAAGTAGAAAACCTGCTCCTGGTGTGTTCGCGCTTGCAAGTGTGACTGTTTTGGGGGGCTGCCATAGCTGGAAGCAGTGCAGGTAAACACAAAGGTCCTCATTACAACCCTGGCGGTTGGTGATAAAGTGTCAGTAATAAAGCCAACAGGTAACAAAAATGGAATTATGACCACGGCGGAAACAGCTCAGACAGACAGCTACTTTAACACACCGACCACCACGGCGGAATCAACAAGCACCACAGCGGGAACCGCCAACAGCCAGGTAGAAGGCAATGTACTGCCCACTCTGTTATGATTGGCCTATCCGCCACCTTTTCCGGGGCGGTACCAGCGACATCAAAAGCCTGGTGGATACAGATCTCAGTAGTCAAAGAACTCACCTGTGGAGACTCAGGGAACAACCACGACGCCATGGAGCCTGAGCTGCACATATTCCCCATGCTCGTCTACCTTCTGCTGCATTATGAACATCAACGCAAAGACGACCACAGTGAGTACTGCCGCCTAGCACATAAGGGAGGCGGGAGGAAAATGAGAGTGACACACACACACGCAACATGCAACACCCCGACACCCAACACCATACACACAACCAGATGCAGTAACATTACATATTCACCCCGTACCCCTTAGGAATAATGCAAGGACAAAATGATTTGAAGAAAGTGAGTGTAATATGATAAAAACTATAAATAAGTGCATCAAAATCCAAACGTAAATACATATTTACAAATGTTGGGACACTGCCCAGTCCTCAATGTCCGTGGGCCAGAGGGCCACAACACATAGGTCAATGCCACACCTCACTCCTGCAACAACATAAAGAGAACACTGCAGGGGCATCAGGTCAAAAATAGACAGGCACCTCAGGGGGGCACCTCAGGGGGACAGGGAATGGGGGGCACCTCAGCCGGAAGATGGTACAACACCACTGGTGTTATGGGGGGGCAACATGCCCTGTGCGCTGTCCTGGTGAGTGCAAGGCCACAGTCTCTCAAGTGGGTGGTTTGCCCACTGCTTGGTCCTGGGGAATGCAAGGCCACAGTCTCTCTAGTGGATGGCTTCTCCACTGGTTCTGGAGGGGGCATTGATCCCAGTGTGCTTCATCCTGGGAAGGATGGGGTGAGTGGATGATGCTTTCTACTGGAGGGGGCATTGTGCCCAGTGTGCTTCATCCTGGGGAGGATGGGCTAAGTGGACGGCTTCTTCCACTGGTTCTGGAGGGGGTATTGTCCCCAGTGTGCTTCATCATGGGAAGGATGGGGTGAGTGGATGGCTTCTTCCACTGGTTCTGGAGGGGGCATTGTGCCCTGTGATGCAGGTCTTGGGGAGTGCAAGGTCACAGTCTCTCACCTGGGTGTCTGACCCACAGGACTTGCAGGGCCCAAGCTGTACAACAGCCCATGGATGCAGGACTACACACTGCCTGCCGGCTGTGACGGCTGCTCAGTGGTGGCAGTGGCGGTGCTGGTGGCGGTGCTGATAGTCGTGGGGGGAGGCTCCAGCCCATCCCCTGCAGCCTCGGACGACTGCCCACAGGGGCTGCTGCTGCTGGTGATGGTGCTGATAGCGGTGCTGCCAGTGGTGGGGGGACACTCCAGCCCATCCCCTGCAGCCTCGGACGACTGCACACTGGGACTGCTGCTGCTGGTGGCGGTGCTGGTGGCTGTGCTGCCAGTGGTGGAGGGGAGGCTCCAGCCCATCCCCTGCAGCCTTCTACGGCTGCCCACTGGGGCTGCTGCTACTGCTGGAGGTGCTGCCAGTGGGAGGAGGCTCCAGCCCTTCCCCTGCAGCCTCGGACGGCTGAACCACCATGGTTGGTGGTGGCGGCTCCGAATGAGTCCCAGCACCATGCCTCCTGTCCTTCCTGCCTGCTGGTGCAGGCCCGTTGCCCTTCCTGTCAGCAGCTGGGGATTGCCCCTTGCCCTTCCCTGTAGAAGCTGGTGGTTCCTCCTTGCCCTTCCTAGACGCAGTTGGTGGGGCCTCCTTGCCTTTCCTTGAAGCACCTGGTGAAGGCACACTTTCAGTGTGGCTGCCTGGAGCCCAGGATCTTCTCCCACCTGCAGTAGCTGTTGACACTACTGTGGCCGTGGACTGGGTGGCTGAGGTGCTCGCCTGGGTTCTGATCACCCTGGCTGGACATGAAGGATGGGGGGGAGTGGTAGGGAAGAGGTCAACGGTGGAGAGGAAAAGCTTCTTAGGGACACTAGGGTGGGAAGAGGGTGAAGGTTTGGGAGTGGAGGAAGAGGAAGTGGCCTTCACACACACTCCTCCATCATTCATGCCCCATGCATCGTGCTCACAATGTACTCACCTGTTGGTTTGGAGGCCCATACAGCATTTAGTACTGGGGTAGAACCCCATCCACCAGTCTCAGCAACTCCGCCGAAGGGAAGGCAGGGGCCCTTTCCCCAGTGACATGAACCATGGTCGTTACTAGACACAGGTCACAGAAGCACATGCAGTGTAGGTCCTCTCCTGATGAAGGTCAGGTAGCAAGTGAGTGAACAGATAGAAAATGGCGGTCATGTCTGCAGCGGTGCATACATCACCATTGGCCAGTCACCCTGGTCACCCCCCCCATCCATGCACACATCCCCTGTGTCTTCTTCCAGTGTGTGTGTGACCCCTCCTCCCAAAGTACACAAACGCAAGCACCCACCCACCCAACAGCCATCCACCTCACAACAGCATCCAGCCCATGCGCCTGCAGCCAAATTCAGCAGACAGACACCTCCTACAACCACTCTCTCTTCCTCCACTCTCAAACCCTCTCCCTCTTCCTGCCCCAGTGTCCCTAAGAAGCTTTTCCTGGCCAACTTTGACCTCCTCCCTGCCTCTCCACCCCCGTCCTTCCCCTCAGGCCAGGGTGGTCAGAACCCAGCCCAGCACCTCAGCCACCAAATTGTCATCCGCTGTGGTTCGTGCAGCTATCAAAGGCTCAAAGGGGGCACCCGTCAGCCCAACCAGTGTGCCACCAACCCCTGCCAAGGCCAAAACCATTCCACCAACTGGCAAGGTGAAGAGGGGGAGAGGATCCAGCAAGGGGAAAGAGCCACAACCACCCAGCAAGGCCACCTCAAAGACTTCAGCTGCCAGACCCAAGGTCACACCACCATCTGCCAAGGTGAGGAAGAGGCAGAAAACACCAGCCAAGGCACTTCAGCCATCCGAGGCTCCAGGTGAAGGCCTGGTGGGTACCAGCACAACCGCCAGCACCGCTACGTGCACCGCGGCCAGCACCGCCAGCTTCCCCACCGCTAGCACCGCCGCAAACCCCGCCACTTGCACCGCTGCCTGCACCACCGGAAGCACCACTACTGTCAGCAGCAGCAGCCCCAGTGGGGAGCCGTCGAGGCTGCAGGAGGAGGGCTGGAGCATCCCTCCACCACTAGCAGCACCAGCACCTGCACCATGGCCAGCACCACCACCTGCACCGCCGCTAGGACTGCCTCAGGCCCCTCCTCAAGCACCGCCACCTGCACCGCTGACAGTAGCGCCACTACCAGCAGCAGCCCCAGTGGGCAGCCTTCCGAGGCTGCACAAGAAGGGCTGGAGCCTTCCTTCACCACTGGCAGCACCCCCACCATCCCTGGCACTATCACCAGTTTGCAGTCATAGCCGTCACCGGATGGAGTCTAGCCCTGCCTCCATGGACTATCATGCAACCTGGTCTCTGTAAATTTCGTGCCTCAGACACCCAGGGGAGGGACTGTGAACTGCCACACCCCAAGTGTTGCATCACTGGGCACAAAACCCCCTCCAGAACCAGTGGAGATATGCATCTACTCACTCAATCCTTGGCAGGACGAAGCACACTGGGCACAAGGCCCCCTCCAGAACCAGTGGAAGAAGGCATCCACTCGAGAGACTGTGGCCTTGCACTCCCCAGGACCAAGCAGTGGGCAAACCACCCACTTGAGAGACTGTGGCTTTGCACTCCCCAGGACGGTTGTACGACGGAATGCGACTGACAAAACAACGGGTGCCTAAACAACGAGGTCGGAACACCGATTTCGTTGTTACTACTAATGCCTTTACCACAAATGCCTTAACAACGATATTTCGTTGTAAAGGCATTCCTGGTAAAGTCATTGGTAACAGGCACCCATTGATCATGCATGCCTCACCCCACCCCCCTCATACCCCACCCCAAAGCCGAAAACCCCGACCCCCCCACCCCCTCCCCAAAACCAAAAACGCCCCACCCCCAACCCCACCCCAAAACCTAAAACCCCCGACCCCCCACCCCCTCCCCAAAACCAAAAACGCCCCACCCCCCCCAACCCCACCCCAAAACCTAAAACCCCGACCCCCCACCCCCTCCCCAAAACCTAAAACGCCCCACCCCCCCAACCCCACCCCCAAAACCTAAAACCCCCGACCCCCACCCCTCCCCAAAACCAAAAATTCCCCACCCCCCAACCCCACCCCAAAACCTAAAACCCCCGACCCCCTCCCCAAAACCTAAAACCCCCCACTTACCTGAGTCATCGCCTCATCTGCGTCATCCTCCTCAGCCGACTCCCTTGTTTGTACCTTAACCATGCATGTTCGTTGTTCAGGACATGCGTGGTTAAGGCACAAAATAACGAAGTTGTGGTTAAAGAAAGCGTTGTTCCGCTTTCGTTAACCAGGACTTCGTTATAAAAAAGTCGGCATAAAGGATGTTTCCCCCCAGGACCAAGCAGTGGGCAAACCACCCACTTGAGAGACTGGGGCTTTGCACTCCCCAGGACATTGCTGTGGGCAACCCACCAACTTGAGAGACTGGGCCTTGCACTCCCCAGGACATCACTGTGGGCATGGAACCCTCTCCAGGCGCAGTGGCGTTTTACCATCTTTCGGCTGAGGTGCACCCCCCTTCACCCTCCCCCTGACGTGCCTGTGTGTTTTCGACCTGATGCCCCTGCAGTGTTCTCTCCGTATTGAGGCAGGAGTCAAGTGTGGGCTGGGCCTATGAGTTTTGGCCCAGTGGCCCACAGACATTTTGAGTGGACAATGTACCACCTTATGTACATATTGTATATTTTTTGTAAATACTGTTTTCAAAAATCTTACATATATCTGACTATTTCTAAAATATCACTGATTTGACTCTATTCCTTTTGTCCTTGCATTCTTCCAGGGGGTTACGGGGTGTAAATGTAATGTTGATGCATGTGTTTGTGTGTATGGTGTTGTGGGTGAGGGTTCCATGGCGTCCTGGTTCTTCATTGAGTGTCGAGAGGTGAGTGGTTTCCCTTCCAAGTACTGTTTCCGCCGTGCTTTTGATGGCGTTGGTTCCACCCTGGAAAAGCTGGCAAATTGGCGGGTTGTGGTGGGGGGGTGGTACATTAACTTCTGCCTGTCTGTTGGCGGTTACCTCCGCGGTGTTTGTTGCTACCGCCATGCAGTCGGAGTGTTAAAGTGGCTGTATGTTTTGGCAGTTTCCGCTGTGGTCGTGATCCCATTTTTTTTACCGCCGGCCTGTTGGCGGTATTACCGCCGCTTTAACACCAACTGCCAGGGTTATAAAGAGGGCCTATGTTTTTGTGAACTCACACAAGCAAGTTCCAAAACTATTGAATAAGGGTGTTGCTTGTTTGCTTGGGCATGCACCAGTACTTATTTCTACTTTAATTTGATTTACAAATGTATAGTGGTGGGTGGCCTGGAGTGTAAGTATGGGCCTAGTTATTTATTTTGCATTTCATTGAGTTTTCATCTTTTGTAAAGGAAAACGGTTGCACAGCTCAGTGCCTGTCCTTTTCTACATGTTTGTAACATTTGCAGCATTATTTTACTATGTGGTCTAGATTTCCAAAGGGCCATCTATCCAGTAGGCCCAGTACTAGTAGTCATCAGGGCATGAAATAAATATTTTGGTGGTATATATTTCTAAAAGTTAATTTATGGCAGAGATGGCATTGGATGAAATGAAAAACATTGGCTACTGTTTGCATTTCACTTTTGTTTGCAAAAAGTGTATATGTTGTTTGGTAATATTTGATGGCATAGGACGATGTGTACTGTTGTTGTGAAATTTTATGGCTCAGTTAATTTTTGTGTTTTACATTGCTGAAATAATATTAGTGCTTTCTTCAGTCCTAGCAACATTCCTCCTTATGGCCAGTGTATGTGTGTGTCTGTGTGTGTGTGTGTGCGTGTGTGTGCTTGTCATCATCCAGTATGTGTCTTTGTTCTCTATGCTGTGTGGCCAAGGGCCATTTTGTGTAGTCTATGCCCAGAGACTTGCATGTGTTCTTTGGTCTCCATGCCTCCTTGCTCACAGTTGTTGCTTGACCATGTGGCTGGCGGCCATTTCCTGCATCCAGCCAGTTTCCGTTTTCCATAGGCTTGCAAGTGTTCTTTGATTGCCATGCCTCCTTGCTCCTTGTTGTTGTTTTACATGTGGCTGGAATCCATTTTGTGCATGCGGCCAGTGTGTCTTTGCCATATGCTTTCATGAGCTCTTCCTTGATCTCCATACCTCATTGTTGTTTGACCATATGGCTGGCGGCCATTTTGTCCATCCAGTCAGTGTACCTTTGCCATAGGTCGGCATGTGATTTTTGTTTGCTATGCCTCCTTGCTCCTTGTTGTTGTTTTGCCATGTGGCTGGCAGCCATCCTGTGCATCCGGCCAGTCTGTCTTTGCCAAAGGCTTGCATGGGTTCCTCTGTGATCCTCATGCCTCCTTCTTGTTTTTTTGACCATGTGGCTGGCAGCTATTTTGTCCATTCAATCACGTTCCTTTGCCATAGGCTTGCATGTGTTCTTTGTTTGCCATAACTCCTTGCTCCTTGTTCTTGTTTTACCATGTGGCTGGCATCCATTTTGTGTCTCCAGCCAGTGCGTCTTTGCCATAGGCTTACATACAAACACTGTTAATTATTGATCATTTGTTTATTTTAAGATTATATTTTAATTTTGTAGTTTAACCCCTTTGCTGCCAGGCCTTTTTCCCCTCCTGTGCCAGGCCTTTTTTTGCCTATTTGGAATAGTTCTCGCGTAGGCCCTCATAACTTTATGTCCACATAAGCTACCCACGCAAAATTTGCGTCCTTTTTTTCGAACATCCTAGGGATTCTAGAGGTACCCAGACTTTGTGGGTTCCCCTGAAGGAGGCCAAGAAATTAGCCAAAATACAGTGACAATTTCGTTTTTTAAAACACAAATGGGAAAAAAGGGCTGCAGAAGAAGGCTTGTAGTTTTTCCCCTGAAAATGGCATCAACAAGGGTTTGTGGTGCTAAAATCACCAACTTCCCAGCTTTCAGGAACAGGCAGACTTGAATCAGAAAACCCAATTTTTCAACACAATTTTGGCATTTTACTGGGACATACTCCGTTTTTACGATTTTTTGTGCTTTCAGCCTCCTTCCAGTCAGTGACAGAAATGGGTGTGAAACCAATGCTGGATCCCAGAAACCTAAACCTTTATGAAAAGTAGACAAAATTCTGAATTCAGCAATGGGTAATTTGTGTAGATCCTACAAGGGTTTCCTGCAGAAAATAACAACTGAAATAAAAAAACATTGAAATTGAGGTAAAAAAAACAGCCATTTTTCTCTACGTTTTACTCTGTAACTTTTTCCTGCAATGTCAGATGTTTGAAAGCAATATACTGTTACGTCCGCTGGATTCTTTTGGTTGCAGAGATATATAGGGCTTGTAGGTTAAGAACCCTAGGCACCCAGAGCCAATAAATGAGCTGCACCTTGCAGTGGGTTTTCATTCTATACCGGGTATACAGCAATTCATTTGCTGAAATATAAAGAGTCAAAAATAGGTATCAAGAAAACCTTTGTATTTCCAAAATGGGCACAAGATAAGGTGTTGAGGAGCAGTGGTTATTTGCACATCTCTGAATTCTGGGGTTCCCATACTAGCATGTGAATTACAGGGCATTTCTCAAATAGATGTCTTTTTTACACACTGTCTTATATTTGGAAGGAAAAAATGTAGAGAAAGACATGGGGCAATACCACTTGTTTTGTTATTCTATGTTCCCCTAAGTCTCCCAATAAAAATGGTACCTCACTTGTGTGGGTAGGCCTAGGGCCCGCAACAGGAAATGCCCCAAAACACAACGTGGACACATCACATTTTTCCACAGAAAACAGGTGTTTTTTGCAAAGTGCCTACCTGTGGATTTTGGCCTCTAGCTCAGCCGCCACCTAGGGAAACCTACCAAACCTGTGCATTTTTGAAAACTAGAGACCTAGGAGAATCCAAGATGGGGTGACTTGTCAGGCTCTCACCAGGTTCTGTTACCCAGAATCCTTTGCAAACCTCAAAATGTGGCTAAAAAAAACTTTTTCCTCACATTTCGGTGACAGAAAGTTCTGGAATCTGAGAGAAGCCACAAATTTCCTTCCACCCAGCGTTCCCCCAAGTCTCCCAATAAAAATGGTACCTCACTTGTGTGAGTAGGCCTAGTGCCCGCGACAGGAAATGCCCCAAAACACAAAGTGGACACATCACATTTTCTCAAAGAAAACACAGGTGTTTTTTGTAAAGTGCCTACCTGTGGATTTTTGGCCTCTAGCTCAACCGTCACCTAGGGAAACCTACCAAACCTGTGCATTTTTGAAAACTAGAGACCTAGGGGAATCCAAGATGGGGTGACTTGTCTGGCTCTCACCAGGTTCTGTTACCCAGAATCCTTCACAAACCTCAAAATGTGGCTAAAAAACACTTTTTCCTCACATTTCGGTGACAGAAAGTTCTGGAATCTGAGAGGAGCCACAAATTTCCTTCCACCCAGCGTTCCCCCAAGTCTCCCAATAAAAATGGTACCTCACTTGTGTGAGTAGGCCTAGTGCCCGTGACAGGAAATGCCCCAAAACACAACGTGGACACATCAGAATGATCAAATAGAAAACTACCTGTTGCGGGGGGCACCTGCGTTTTTTCGTCCTGGGCTCAGCAGCCATCTAGGGAAACCTACCAAACCCAGACATTTCTGAAAACTAGACACCCGAGGGAGTCAAGGGAGGTGTGACTTGCGTGGATCCCCTAATATTTTCTTACCCAGAATCCTCAGCAAACCGCAAATTTAGCGAAAAAAAATAATTTTGCCCACATTTCTTTATGGGATCACTGCACTGGGACAAATTTCCTACCACCCAACGTTCCCCTTAGTCTTCCGGTAAAAATGATACCTCACTTGTGTAGGTGGGCCAAGTGTTTGTGACAGGGAAGAGACAAACACGGAGAAATTGAGGGGGAACCAAAGTGGGTCCAAAAGGGCAGTTTGAAAAAAAACATTTTTAGGCTGACAAGTGCAGCAGAAATTTTATTGGTATAGATGAGACTATGCTGGGTGGTAGGAATTTTGTGGATTACTGCAGATTCCGGAAGGTTCCATCACAAAAATGTGGCAAAAATTTGTGCTTTCCAGCAAAGTTGCAGGTTTGCAGGGCATTCTGGGTAAGGAAATGGTGCGGGTGCATGTGAAGCACACCACCCTGTAATCAACTAGATGTTTAGTTTTCAGATGTGTCTAGGTCTTGTGGATTTTTCTACATGGCAGCGTCCCAAAGGAAAAAAAGTGCAGCCCTCATCATTCCAAGTGGGACGATTTTGAGAGTTACCAAGCTCTCATGGCCGAAATGTAAAACAAAAACCAAAAATAATCAAATGTCCTCTTGCTTGCCATGGGATAAGATGTTTTAGTGTGCGGGGGAGAGCTGAAAGACTGTTAGCCCCTTCAGTTCAGGTGGGGGCATGACCAGGCCCATACTGGTTGGTAGCCACCACACCACTATTTTTTTATTTTTTTATTCCCTGGCATCTAGTAGACTTTCTGTCCCCCCCGGGGGTGTGGATCGGGGGTAATTGCCAAATCTGCCCACTGGTGGGCAGAGAACAACTTTGGCCCCTCTTATTTTGAAAAAAAAATCTTCCCTGGTCTCTGGTGGGCTTTCTGCCCCCTTTGGGGGCAGACGGGCCTTCCAAAATAGGCCAATCTGCCACTAAGGGGGGCAGTTATGGCCAACAGTAATGTGCCCCGTGGGGAGAGACCCTTGCCCAAGGGGCTGCCCCCTCCAAACAAAACACACACATACACACAGACACCAAACCATGGTGTCTAGAGGTTTCTGCCCCCTTTGGGGGCAGATTGGCCTAACAAAAATAGGCTGATCTGTCCCCAAGGGGGGCAGAAATGGCCTAAATACAATTTGCCCCCCAGGGGAGCGACCCTTGTCTAAGGGGTCGCTCCCCATACATAAAAACATAAAGTAAATAAAAAAAATATATATTCCTGGTGTCTAGAGGTTTCTGCCCCCCCCCGGGGGCAGATCTGCCTAATTATATTAGGCCGATCTGCCTCCAGGGGGGGCAGAAAAGGCCTAAAAATATTTTGCCCCCCCCCCCCGGGGAGTGGTCCTTGCCAAAGGGGCCGCTCCCCTTAT